>NC_064622.1:341541983-342771045 GCF_023898315.1 Schistocerca nitens
TTGCAGGGGCAACAGTCTCGATGATTGACTGATCTGGCCTTGTAACACAAACCAAAATGGCCTTGCTGTTCTGGTACTGCGAACGGCTGAAAGCAAGGGGAAACTACAGCCGTAATTTTTCTCGAGGGCATGCAGCTTTACTGTATGGTTAAATGATGATGGCATCCTCTTGGGTAAAATATTCTGGAGGTAAAATAGTCCTCCATTCAGATCTCCAGGCAGGGACTACTCAAGAGGATTTCGTTATTCAGAGAAAGAAAACTGGCATTCTACAGATCGGAGCGTGGAATGTTAGATCCCTTAATCGGGCAGGTAGGTTAGGAAATTTAAAAAGGGAAATGGATAGGTTGAAGTTAGATATAGTGGGAATTAGTGAAGTTCGGTGGCAGGAGGAACAAAACTTCTGGTCAGGTGACTACAGGGTTATAAATACAAAATCAAATAGGGGTAATGCAGGAGTGGGTTTAATAATGAATAAAAAAGTAGGAGTACTGGTAAACTACTACAAACAGCATAGTGAACGCATTATTGTGGCCAAGATAGACACGAAGCCCAAACCTACTACAGTAGTACAAATTTATATGCCAACTAGCTCTGCAGATGACGAAGAGATTGAAGAAATGTATGATGAGATAAAAGGAATTATTCAGAGAGTGAATGGAGACGAAAGTTTAATAGTCATGGGTGACTGGAATTCGAGAGTAGGAAAAGGGAGAAAAGGAAACATAGTAGGTGAATATGGATTGGGACTAAGAAATGAAAGAGGAAGCCGCCTGGTAGAAATTTTGCGCAGAGCATCACTAAATTCTTAGCTAGCACTTGGTTCAAGACTCACGAAAGAAGGTTGTATACATGGAAGAACCCTGGAGATACTAGAAGATATCAGTAGATTATATAATGGTAAGACAGAGATTTAGGAACCAGGTTTTAAATTGTAAGACATTTCCAGGGGCAGATGTGGACTCTGACCACAATCTATTGGTTATGAACTGTAGATTAAAACTGAAGAAACTGCAAAAAGGTGGGAATTTAAGGAAATGGGACCTGGATAAACTGAAAGAACCAGAGGTTATACAGGGTTTCAGGGAGAGCATAACGGAACAACTGACAGGAATGGGGGAAATAAATACAGTAGAAGAAGAATGGGTAGCTTTGAGGGATGAAATAGTGAAGGCAGCAGAGGATCAAATAGGTAAAAAGACGAGGGCTAGTAGGAACCCTTGGGTAAGCAGGGATGGCTAGAGGACAAATGTAAGGATGTAGAGGCTTACCTCACTAGGGGTAAGATAGATACTGCCTACAGGAAAATCAAAGAGACCTTTGGAGAAAGGAGAACCACTTGCATGAATATCAAGAGCTTTGATGGAAACCCAGTTCTAAGCAAAGAAAGGAAAGCAGAAAGGTGGAAAGAGTATATAGAGGGTCTATACAAGGGCAATGTGCTTGAGGACAATATTATGGAAATGGAAGAGGATGTAGATGAAGATGAAATGGGAGATATGATACTGCGTGAAGAGTTTGACAGAGCACTGAAAGACCTGAGTCGAAACAAGGCCCCCAGAGTAGACAACATTTCATTAGAACTACTGACGGCCTTGGGAGAGCCAGTCCTGACAAAACACTACCATCTGGTGAGCAAGATGTATGAGACGGGCGAAATACCCTAAGACTTCAAGAAAAACATTTTAATTATAATCCCAAAGAAAGCAGGTGTTGACAGATGTGAAAATTACCAAACTATCAGTTTAATAAGTCACGGCTGCAAAATACTAACGCGAATTCTTTACAAACGAATGGAAAAACTGATAGAAGTCGACCTCAGGGAAGATCAGTCTGGATTCCGTAGAAATTTTGGAACACATGAGGCAATACTGACCCTACGGCTTACCTTAGAAGAAAGATTAAGGAAAGGCAAACCTATGTTTCTAGCATTTGTAGACTTAGAGAAAGCTTTTGACAATGTTTGATGTAATACTCTCTTTCAAATTCTAAAGGTGGCAGGGGTAAAATACAGGGAGCGAAAGGCTATTTACAATTTGTACAGAAACCAGATGCCAGTTATAAGAGTCGAGGGGTATGAAAGGGAAGCAGTGGTTGGGAAGGGAGTGAGACAGGGTTGTAGCCTATCCCCGATGTTATTCAATCTGTATATTGTGCAAGCAGTAAAGGAAACAAAAGAAAAATTTGGAGTAGGTATTAAAATCCAGGGAGAAGAAATAGAAACTTTGAGGTTGCACGATGACATTGTAATTCTATCAGACACAGCAAAGGACTTGGAAGAGCAGATGAACGGAAAGGACAGTGTCTTGAAAGGAGGGTATAAGATGAACATCAACAAAAGCAAAACGAGGATAATGGAATGTAGTCAAATTAAGTCGGGTGATACTGAGGGAATTAGATTAGGAAATGAGACACTTAAAGTAGTAAAGGAGTTTTGCTATTTGGGGAGCAAAATAACTGATGATGGTCGAAGTAGAGAGGATATAAAATGTAGACTGGCAATGGTAAGGAAAGCGTTTCTGAAGAAGAAAAATTTGTTAACATCGAGTATACATTTAAATGTCAGGAAGTCGTTTCTGGAAGTATTTGTTTGGAGTGTAGCCATGTATGGAAGTGAAACATGGACGATAAATAGTTTAGACAAGAAGAGAATAGAAGCTTTTGAAATGTGGTGCTACAGAAGAATGCTGAAGATTAGATGGGTAAATCACATAACTAATGAGGAGGTATTGAATAGAATTGGGGAGAAGAGGAGCTTGTGGCACAACTTGACTAGAAGAAGAGATCGGTTGGTAGGCGATATTCTGAGGCATCAAGGGATCCCACCAATTTAGCATTGGAGGGCAGTGTGGAGGGTAAAAATCGAAGAGGGAGACCAAGAGATGAATACACTAAGCAGATTCAGAAGGATGTAGGCTGTAGTAGGTACTGGGAGATGAAAAAGCTTGCACCGGATAGAGTAGCATGGAGAGCTGCATCAAACCAGTCTCAGGACTGAAGACCACAGCACCAACAACCCCTGCTCAGAGCTATTTTGGACCACTCACTTACTTTAACACAAATTGAATACAAATCACATGTTAGTCTATTGTAACCTGTTACACAACAATCAGATAATGAAATGACAATACAAAATAGCAAAAAAATTTATTTACTTCTTTAAATACCTATAAAGAAAACAAAAGTTTAGATTTGATTTGAAAAACGTGAAAAGCCTTTATTTTGTTCTACAAACTTTTTTAAAGCTAATTTCTTATATCAACTCAAAATCAGCCATCTCAGGAACAGTAAAAAGTCCCCATTTCATGAGCTTGGGAGGGTTGATTTGTTTCTTCATCTCAGTCCACTCATAAACAAGAATATCCTTTTTGTCAGGTCACTTTTTGGTCTTGCTCATACAGTATACTAATTGCTTAACTCTCCCCCATTAGGCAGTTTTGTTATCAGACATGGATAATGATTTCCTTCTTACATGACAACAATGAAGTCACCTTCTTTCAAGTTATATTTCAATGATTCTAGGTCTGGTGCCGGTGGTGTTTCCTCGATAAGCTCAACAGTACCAATTTCTTCATCGGAATCTTCTGATTCACTTTCAGTTAAAGAAAGCTGTGAACCATCATCAGAAGCGCTGTCATCACCGAGAGTGTAAGAAGTAGAGTTATCTGATTCGCTTGCCAGTTCCAGCTTTCTATTCTGGGCCCATTTTTTCGGTTTAGGTGTAGAAGTTGGTGTGCCTCCAAAGTCCTTTTCATTTTCGCTCGACTCGTCAAACAACTTTGAACAAAAACTTTTTCCAGCTGGAGCATCCAACTTCTGAGTTGACCTAGTAGTCTTTTGTTACATCCTTCCTTTTTTATGCAAGCTGTTGCATGAAACTTTCTCCAATTAGACTTTTCATAGGGCTGTTGAAGTTACCATGTTGAAGCGAGCACTCCAGTCCTTTGGTACTGTCAAAAGGTATGATGCCTCTTTTTTTTATTTCAGATATCATATTTTCTTTCCTCTCCACATACAAACAATCAACTAGCTGTTTTAGCAGTTTAGGAAACTGATCATTGGGCAAGCCTTCCACAAAGTCAATATCTTATGCCACTCCCTTTTCGTAGGGCTACAGTAGGCGACGTCCAACAGTCGGGTGATATCTGCCGAGTTTGGTGGCAGACACCAAACTTTAAATCGTTAGCATCATGAGCTTTTACAATTTCAGAGTTTATATAACTAAAGTTGTCCTCAATCACAACCTTGACACCAGGAAGATTTTTCAGCCGAGGAAGTAATGTGGTCATAAACCGATCTTCGAATGTCCCCGAATCAAACCACCCACTTTTCGTTCTGTTGTACCTGCACCCAGCAGGACCACCTTTAGTCTGTGTAGACCATAAATGCTCAGACCTATATACCACATAGAGTGGTAACATCTCTACAAAGCCACTTCCGCAAAACATTAAAGAAATACAAGACTTTGTTAACTCCATTATGAGTTCAACGTACTTCTGCTCTCTTTTACAAATGATCTCACTCTCACTGGGGTCATCTCTCAGGTTCGTCTCGTCGTAATCTCGTATGTTCTCATCTGAACGTTACTGAGAAAAGTTTGTATGTTGTCAAAATAATCACTGACTACCGTTTCACTGATAGCA
This sequence comes from Schistocerca nitens, assembly GCF_023898315.1. NCBI lineage: Eukaryota > Metazoa > Arthropoda > Insecta > Orthoptera > Acrididae > Schistocerca > Schistocerca nitens. The sequence goes on from NC_064622.1 coordinate 341,546,627, forward strand.
GCCCTTACTCATTTAATGTTGCTCGCTGTATGCAGCGTTAGCTTAGGGTGACATTTTCTAAATGATACTGCCCGATCAGGCCCTGAAAATTCGTTTTTAAAACTCTTCACTGTACGCCCCTATTTGTCAAGACGGCATTTTGTGGACTATCGTAAATCGAGATCAGTGATACTAAATTCAAATGTAGCTAACTTGTCAATATGAGCCTCAAAGGCTTGTTCTTCTTCTCGACTGAAGACTGTAGGATGGCCACGTGTTTTTGAAAGTAGCCCTTCCAGTACCAGTAATCCATAGGTATTAAGCTTATTTATTATTGTGCTTCTAGGTGCATTGCAATACTGACTCCATGTCATATGTCCTTCAAAAAAAGCTTTCAAGGTTTCAGCATTATAACCAGTGTACTTTCTTGGACCTGGCTTTCTCTTGCAGGTTTTCATCATTCTGCAATCAGCAACTGGAAAAAAAACAACCAAAATAATATTGCACAACAGTAACGTATACAACAATGTATATTTTTGTTTTCATTTGGAAGTAAGAAACGTATATGTAAACTGATAGGGCTACTTCAGTCTAAATAGGCCTGGTACACAGTAGCCCTGAAAAACTAGTTTTTAGGTGAAGTTTACAAAAAGTTAAACATGTATTGCTTAAAAAATAATAAGAAACAAACAATTATCACAGACTTATAACAGATTATGGAAGATGATATTTTGACACTTACCTTATTTTTATCTTGTTACTGAATTCGTCCACAATGAAAAGTTTTGAGCACACATTAGAAAAAAAGGTTTACAAAAACCCCAGTGTTGTCAATCATAAAAATTTTTAATTACTCAAAACTATTAAAATACCCTCAAGTAGGGTATAAAATTATTTTAAACCCAAAAATACCAATATATCTTGTTTTGTTTGTTCAGCACAAAAATTTAAACCTATTTTTGGTGTTGCACCAAAGTAATCCTGCAAGCACCAAAGTAACCCCAGTCGCTGGCACTTTATTTAATTATAAAAAATTGTTCAAATGGCTCTAAGCACCATGGAACTTAACATCTGAGGTCATCAGTCCCGTAGACTTAGAACTACTTAAACCTGACTAACCTAAGCACATCACACACATCCATGCCCGATGCAGGATTCGAACCTGCGACCGTAGCAGCAGTGCGGTTCCGAACTAAAGAGCCTAGAACGGCTCGGCCACAGTGACTGGCTATTTAATTATACATCTCAGTTGTTCACGAGATCAATGTTTAGCAGAACCACACGCATCTGCTAACAAGTCAAGAATATAAAAGACATAACAAATATGCTGCTTAAACAAAGATTTATTCAGTGTTCTAAAATAAACAACACATTACTCTTAGCAATGCACACATCAACACCTGAAAACTTCAAAGAAGGAGAAACTACACAGCAACATGGATACTGACACAAATATATAATAAAATATTGAAATGTAATATCTACAATCTTTGACATAATTATTTGCATATTTTTGTATGCAAAAAATTATTACTATAAGATTTTGTTAACAAAATACAGAGAACAGTGTCACACAGCCACAAAGGTAATGTGTTAAAAACTCCTACTGCAAAGTGGATTCTAATATTTCATCTGAGCCAGCACAACTTTCCCTGGAATCCTTTATTCTTTTCACCTCTTTCCTTAAAGAACCAATTTTTTACCAAATCTTTCTTCTGGCTGTGTAATAATAATAATAATAATAACATTAATAACAGCTTTATTCAACATCGAATGGTACACTGCACATGTACAAAGAAACAGTAATGATTAAAGTTATTTGTACAATGCACAAGACACATTCTTCTGAATACGTCATTAATTTACAACAAAATTACAATAAGATGTTTACTGATTTCTATTCACACAATTTCACATAGCATTTGTTGGTCTTCATATAAGTATGGCACTCTTCTAACGTGTAGAAAGGGTGTTTTACTAAAAATTTCTTAAGCTGATGTTTCAGTTTTATTGTAGGAAGAGCCATGACTGCACTAGGCAGTGCATTATCTAATTTTATACCTGCGTACTGATGCCCCTTTTCGTAAAGTGCTGTTCTGTGGCTGCTAATGTAAAATCTTTCTTTATTTCTGGTATTGTGCTGGTGGAAATCTGAATAAGTGTTTGGGTGCAGTCCTTTCACAAGCAATATGGCTTTTAGAATATATGTGTTTATAACAGTTAACACCTCTGTTTTCGGAAACAAGTTGCGACAAGATTCCCTTTATTTTGCTCCACAGATTATTCTCACACTCCTTTTTTGAAGAATGAGTAGCTTATCTAGATTAGCTTTTGTTGTTGCCCCCCAAATTTCAATACTGTAGTTCAAGTGAAAGGAGAAAAGAGCTAGTCTTTAGGACTACAGTGTCTCTACAGAACTTGCTAATAGTACTGATTGCAAATATATTTTTTGACAACTTAGTTGCTAGGGAGTCAATATGTGTGTCCCATTTCAGGTTGCTTTGTATTGTTACGCCAAGGAATTTTACACTAGACTCTTTCTTTACCAGTTCGTTGCCAATGTATAATTTAATTTCATAATTCAAACTACTTTTGTTAAACTCCATCACACATGTTTTACTGGTGCTTACATTTAAGTGGCTTTCATTAAAAAACTGAACAATTTATTTTGTCACATTATTACACTCGGCCTCTAGCTCATTACATGATTCCTTTTTAAGCACCATGGACGTGTCATCAGCATACAGAACAATTTTGGAATTTATAGTACAGTATTTAATATCATTTACATAGATCAAGAAGAGAAGGGGGCCCAACACCGAGCCCTGGGGAACACCATATTTTATGCAAGTGATCTCTGATTAGTAGACACCACTTTCCGTTTTAAGTAGAACAAATTGTTTTCCATTGGTCGTATAACACTTTATTAGGTCATAAGCAGCGCCTCTAATGCCCATGTTCCCTTGCTTGTCTAATAGGATGTCAGCATTCACACAATCAAAGGCTTTTTCCAGGTCTCGGTATACACCTGCCACATGTTCCTTGCTTTCAATACACCTTAGCACCTCTCAATTACTTGAGCAGCTGCGGTGCTAGTTGATTTACCTTTTAGGAATCCATTTTGATTTTCGAACATCAGGTTGTGTTTGTTAAGGAAGTTTATAATCCTGTTGTATATAACTTTCTCAACTATTTTGGAAAAGACAGGAAGGATTGTGACTGGCCTGTAGTTTTCTATTTTGTTGTTGTCACCTTTCTTAAAAATGGGTGTAACCAGATCTGTTTTTAGTCTGTCTGGAAAGGTGCCTGATTCTATTATATTCTCTGCATTTGGTTAGTAAAAATTCATAGCACTCATTCGTTATGTTTCTGTTCTTGTAAGTTTCTGCTTTTACAGCCTGTAGTGCAGGCATCGATTTATAGAACTCTATGTGCATTAATAAAAATGTTCTATGTTCTTGTTTTGCTACTGTGTAGATAATAAACCTGATCTTCCCAATTAGATACCGACAGCAAGTTACTCTGCTAACACAAGTTAGGCTATTGTCACTGTGCTCATTCATGTTATAGTAATGGATCTTCTGCTTTTATGCATTTTTAGTCTTTATTATATGATATGCTTTTGGTTTCGTAACACATTGCATATCTTTCATGTGATGGTTTTCTTCCACTAAAGAGGTCTAATATGTAAAAGCGAAAATGATTCAAGTTCCATAGCATTTGTATAAAAAAGAATCCTACACTTTGCATAAGTAAGAACATAAATTGATGCTATAGTTTCCGTTAAACAACCTCCTCAACGTGAAAAAGTTTGCTCTGTTGAGAAACGGTTGACACTTGCAAAGAATTATGGGCCAGGTAAAACAGCTCTAATATTCGCGCAAACTATGTTGACACTCCCATCAGGTAACGCGCCGATTGCAAACTTAGTTTCCGTATTGTCTTATAAACGTTTTGAAGCGTTTTTATACATATATTTTCTCTGAGAAGTATCCTTCTATGTTTTGGAACATATGGACGACACTTTCCGAACTGCATCATATCTCAACAGTGTTGTATACATACAGGCGATTTCAGGTGTATTTTGTATATAAACGTCTTCTTTAGTAAAGGCTACCTGTCCTAACCTCATAAAATGTGTTAAGTACGCTGTATGCTGTATATTTTGGGCTATTGATTTGCAGTGTATTACCTTGAGAAGTGTGAGATGATTCTTGGATGATTAAAGAGAAATAAATAGAACAAAAGTCAAAATCTGTTCAATTTCCCGCCAGTGCTATACGCAGGCATGGGAAAACAGTCCCAAATTCAGTTCAAGATAGAATCTTTGACGTCAGAATTACATAACAATTTTTTTTTTGGTTGGCCAAACATCGTAGGTTATCGGCGGGCTAACCTTGAATGGGCGGAATAAGCACTACCTTGCGCATAGCAGTTTAGAGGGACGCAAGATTTGATTCCGTACACCAATCACTCTTTCAAATATGGCTATTAACACGATTCTTTTAGACTTCTCTGTCAACCCTTCAGCAATCACAAATAAAGGTAATCCGAGGGACGAAATTCGTTCGAGCTATGAAGTTTTTCATGTGGTATAAGCAGGCTATTCATTATAATTGTTTTACTTTTGTACAGACGAAAGGAAGCAACTACAAGAAAATGTGGAAAGCGTCTTATTGGATTACCTACCTTCTTTAAAATTCAAACATTCTCTTGAAATTGGTGATACGTTTGTGTCCCTGTACGAAGCAGACAGAAACAGTTTAATTACGGTGAGAACCTTTGATAAAGGTCTTGTTGCGTGCAACATAGAATACTACAAGGACGACAACGAAAAGCCGTTGTTGACATTCGAGGTAAGCCCATGACGTGAACTTGTAAGGTAGTTTTAGTATTTCAGGACCTCAGGCTGATACAACATCTTAAATAAATGAAATTCTTATGTTACCATAAATTCTCACACCATGTGTTCAAAGTTGCAGTAGTATGTGGTACCCAGTATTGACGAAACTGCAGTGTCTTTTACAGATAGCTACTTACCGGTGTAACGTCATGATGGGGGGAAATACATAGATATAGAAGAGTCCATCCCAAGCCTCAAACATTGTTATCCTTAATCCCCTTTTTCGTAATGACATTACAGGTCCCTCACAGTCATTTGAGTGCAGCACCAAGAGCTGTGAAGACAAAGAAGTATTTTGTTCATTATCCTGCCCAGTCTGGCAGCAGCAATTCTTACATGCCATTTAACCTCTTTGTTTAGTCCTTTGTAGTTTCAAGAAATCATCAAAGAAGCTGCCTATACCTTTTATTTCCGCATTATGTAAAAGAAAAATAAGGTGTTACTGTAATGTATAACTTCAAATTTGTTTCTCACATGAAATTTTCTACCTGTCTTTAATACTTTTGAAAGAATAATCTTTAACAGTGGGCATTTTGTCAAAGTTACTTGATTCTTGACTGTTATACAACTAGCCATTTGTCATAAATCTAATGACAGTATTGTCCACTCACCAGGGTGTATTGGATCTGCACGTAGGGTTATGTTGTTAATGCCCCTGCACTTTGCAGCACGTGCGGGGCTTGGAGACGAGATTGCGGGCCAAGCTAGGTAGCTCCCGTAGCAAGGCATTTCCGGCCGTGAAGCGTGGAGCTGCCCTCGACGTTTACCTAACTACCTCAGGTAAGAGGCACTTGGGTGCCTCACCTATCTTGCATCTGGATGCTTGTTTATGCCCACTTTTCAGTAGAAATTACGCACTTCTGGGATCATGATTTACATAAGTGGGGAAATTTGTGACTTCCTCACCATAAATGGGCAACACCAATTGTAATAGAGCATACACATTAATTTCCCAATGCATATGCAATGAAATATGGTAATCAGCTAAAGGATTACTGAAACAGATTATTTCAGCAGATGCTAATTCATAGTTACTATCGGACTGCTTGGAATCAAATACTTTAAATTTTTTTTCAGTGCCTTGGTATGTGTCTCATATAACCTCTTAATATGGTGCCAAATAAATGATCTTACACATACAGAATTGCAGACAATCTCGCAGATGTCTCAGCAGACTTGAAGGGATTGTGAAGTTGTCTATCTATCTGCACCTTCAATGCAAAGTGTGTGAAATGTGCACTGTTATCAACTGGGTAACAACTTATGCAGGATGAATTATTTGCATGCGGAATAAACACAGATTTGAACATATAACCTAAGAGTGTGTGATTGGGAAGTTTTGCTACATTTTTCATATGGCCAAATCGGATTCTTAAATCTTGGGTGATTTTTATGCAAGGCATTTTTAATTTTATTTTTAATTTTTTTCGCCCTTCTGCTCTCCTCCCACCCTCCTTAACCTTGGCGCACTCTAGATTGCTGTGCAGTTCTTATCTACTGTCACTGTAAATGTTTCACTATTTTTTAACTCGTCAAATCTTTTAAGTTAAAGAAATGATGATTGTATTACTGAAAAAGATGCTGTCTATGAGATAGCAAGAGATCTAGGTTAGCCTGGAAGGTGATAATTAGTAGAGGCAGAAGTTTTGTTGTGGACCCTGCTAGGTATTTTTCATAGATTATGTACAGTGTACGTACATAATAGGCATCACAAAAAATATGTTGAAGCTACCATCACTGGACTTTGACCCACTAATTATGTTGTGGCATAACAAAGGTAAAACCCAACACACATATTTATTTTGCTTCTATACATTTTTTTGAAAATGTGGGTTATGGTGACAGACTAATCAGTAGCAATCCCACATGTAGGTTAGGTTGAAAGGCGGCTGCTTTTGAGTTGGCGAAGCCAATGAATTTTATATGAGAAAAAGTATAATTCTTGTTATGATGTACATATTGAATTTTGATGGGTGTTTTAAGTTTGCCACTTTGTCATGTGTCACAGCAGTTGGAATTGGTAGGTATTTCTTTGTTTTTCTAATTCGTCTGTACTGCACTATCAGTTTCTAACCCACCCCTCGCTCCCCCTTCCCCCCCCCCCCCCCCACTCACACACACAATAGAATGTGTTTGAAAGTGTTGTATCTTCAAAAAATCTGTAATTGTTGTGTTGACTGTCGTGTCAGACCGCACTGACTTCAAATAAGGGAATATTACTGTGGTGTAACTGTGAAAAGCCATTAATCTAATAGAAGCCTGTAGTTTTTTTATTTGGTGTCATGATAGTAAACAAAATTTTTGAAGGGACTTCAACTGTTACACAAAACTGAGGTGAAAATTAGAGGATTGATACTCTAGTAGGGCTACTGCCATAAAAGTGGTTACTGGGTTTTACACACTGCTGAGCAAAACATTATGACCACCTGCTCAATAGCTTGTGTCTGCCTTCAGACCCAAATACATCACTAATTCTGTGTATCAGGGATCCGACAGTTTGTGGGTAGATTAGTGGAGGTAAGTGGCACTAGGTGTCTACACACAGGTCATGTAATTCACATAAATAATGCGTCCCCAGTGGTGCCTCCCAGTAGAGAGCCAGTGGGTTCCATGGGATTTACATCAGGCGAATTTGGTCATCAAGTCAACATGAGTTCACTATAATGCTCCTTGAATCATTGTAGCACATTCTGGCTCTGAGGCACAGACAGTTATACTGCTGAAAGAGGACATCGCCATCAGGGAAGACATTGAGCATGAAGCGAGGCAGGTGGTTCGCAGCTGTCAGCTTGTCTTCGATTACTACCACAGGTCCCATGCAAGTGCAGGAGAACGTATCCCATAGTGTAATATTGCTCTCTCTCCCCCCCCCCCCCCCCAAACTTGCATCCATGACACACTGCACGTTCATCTCAACAACAATGCTTGTGGAGACAACCACTGACATAGTGTAGCAAAAATGTGATTCACCCGAATAGCGGACATGTTTCCCGATGATCCTGTGCCCACAGCAATCGTAAATGTCCATTGGGTCAGCATGTGAACATGTAGGGGTGGTCTGCTGTGATGCTCCATGTTCAACAGTGTATGATGAATGGTGCGCTCTGAAACACTTGTGCATGCACCATCATTGTGCTCTTCTGGCAGAGATGCCACAGATCACCGTCTGTCCTCCTTTACAGAGCAGACTAGCTTTCGAAACCCATCTTTTGTGAAGAAATGTGGACATTCAATCATTTAGCACCTGGTGGTAGTTTCACTGTCCTCCAACCTCTTTCTATCAATTCTATAACAGTGGCACTTGACTGTTCGACTAGCTTCACCGTTTTTTAGATACTTGTTCACAGGCTCAACATAATAGCCACCTACCCATTCTCAGAGTTGCTTATCTCAGTGGATTTCACCATTTGCTGCCCATTTCTTCACATCACCATCTGTGTCTGCTCCACTTACATACTTCTGTTACTGCGTAACATGCCACACTGCATCACCAGGTGTCATCCAAAGTTGTGGTCATACTGTTTTGGCTTATCTCTCTCTCTCTCTCTGTGTGTGTGTGTGTGTGTGTGTGTGTGTGTGTGTGTGTGTGTGAGATCTTGCAGTATTGCCAATGACTGGAACACCACAAGCAAAACCTTCACAGTTGAACTACTGCCAAATTTGATGCAAAATAGAGGCTTAAGTGGTACAAGGAGCGGTGTAGACTACAAAGTTTACTTTCAGTATTTTCCCTTTTGCACGACATGGAGGACAGCAGGTGGAAAAATCCAATACACACTTTTATTGGCCTTCTAAGAGTGCTGTAGGTACAACTTTGGCCTAGGTGCTTCCATTATCAGTGGTTCCTTGGGTGACATTCACAGAAAAGGTACCTGATGATTGGTGAAATTATTTTAGGTGACCATGTTCATGATGGCCTCATGTTCACAACTGAAACTGTCAGATTTTCTTGATTGACATGAGCATGAAATGTCTACAGTGGCTACTTGAATCACCAGATATAAATCTTGTTTGTGGTGTGTATTGGGAAAAGAATTAAGGGCACATTATCGTCCATCCCCTTGCCATTGTTAGAGCTCGTTTGTAATGAGTGGTAAAAAGTTTCATTGAGAATAACTAAGTCATTTATCTGTGTGCACCTTAGAATAATTCACACAGTTGTGAATGCAGTTGTGGCCCCAAATCATTGGACATAATTGTGCTAGACTTCAAGCTCTTAATGGGCAGAGAATTAGCCAAAAGTAGGCATTGAGCTCGCCAGAGAGAAGAAATAGATGGTCGCCAAGCAAGTATTTTTTACAACCTCATTCCCAGTACAAATAACATTAGCAACAATGCTTTGTCAACTCTGTTACTCTGTTTCCAGAATAATTACAGGCTTTTAAATATGGGAGTTGGGAGGGATAGACATAGTGTTGAGAGTGGCTTGACACCAGAATGCACCAGCTAATCAAAGGGGTGCAGCGGTAGTTTTTTATGGAGACAGTGTTACCATAGAGGGGTGAATGTTACTCACAGGCGTTGACAACTGTTTCACTCATCTCGGCATCCTTGGTTTGGCAACCATAAACTGCTTCAGAAATGTTGTGCAGCTACCCATCACTGTTTATTGCCAAACATCTGATTATTCTTTTTCCTGGTGGCCTCTCGTGTATGGGCAGGCAGCAACGGAGCATAGGTTGGAAATCTGATGATACAGGAACATCCAATGCTGCAGTGTAGTCAGTATGGAAGAAACCACTGGGAATAGCTAAATGTGAGTCAAGTGGAATTTGTGGTACTGATTGTTAGCTTTGACCAGTGCTTTAATTGCAATGGCATCTGTGAAATCACTTCTTGAGCATCAATAATGGAGCTATAAAACTTTGAAACTGGTCTGCCAATAAATTTCATAAAATTGTAGGTGCTTCATAGATCTATTTCCCTTAAGAATGGACTCTATAGCTACAGACAGACTGGAGTCAGTCATTATATGGTAAATACATATTTTTGTATGCTATTAACTGACTGTTCTCTGCTCAATCCTAGTATGGATTAAGGCAATATAATATTTTTTCCAGCTCATTTTCATACTGTACCTCTGAAACTCTTAGCTTTAAGTAGGAGTAAATGCTTTCCAAATACTGTGTTGGTCTTGTTTTAGCCTTTCTTACAACATAGATCCAATGCCGCAGTGTTGCTGTGCGATACTGGTATTAGTATTGTTATATGGCAGTCCGAACTGCATGCAGTGTGCTGTGGTGATGGAGGTGCAGATTTGTCAAATGATTATGTGCACCAATCCAGAAAGTCCAAAAAAGAGGCAACTAGTGAAGTGGGGTAAGTTAGGAACACTCTAAAGGTAGTAGAGTTCTACATAAGCTGTTCAAACATGATGTGCAGTGGATAAATGCATTTCATTTTGAAAGATTACAGGGTTGCTCAAAGATTCCAGGAAAAGTTATTTTCCTGTAGACCCATGATGAAAAATTTTTGATACATAATTGTCATTTTTACTGTTACTACACACACAACTCTTCAGGCTTAAGTAGTTGATGCTAGACAAACATAATGTGCACCAAGAGAATTACGACATGAATTGTCAGAGCGAAGACTTTTTACGTCAGGGACACAGTGATACACTTGGAACATGCTGGAGTTGAGATGTGGGTAGTTGTACTGAATGTTCAACGTGTTGTCACCTTGATCACTTTTGTGCTCAGTACAGCAAACTTCAACCAAAGCAACACCTATGATTACCCTACTACATACTGCCGTGACCATCAGAAAACAGGCAGCTTGCTTTGCTTACCCCAGATTATCAAGATAAAGAAAAAGCACGGTAATTGTAACACAGAGATTTCAGTAACAAGTGTGCAAAATGGCTCTAGATACACTACCTCAGCTCTCTCAGTTAAATCCGCATCAAAATTTATTGAATACTTTCCATGGAATCCAATTATACCTGCGTGTTTTAATTTCATAACCATAAGTAACTTTGTAGCTTCTTGTAATAAGCCTCGAATTAATATAAAAGTAGTACTGGTAGTTAACATTCATGTTAACAGTTGCTGTAATTGATGTCCCTTCATGGAAGACATATTGGCGGAGTTCATGTGGTGCTGAGACTATGCCTGATTTTCCATTGTTTCAGAACTTCTCATTCTCTGTGAAATAAAGTTAGTAGATATCCCATTATAGTCAAAATTCTAATTTATCATCACCAGCCCAATTAAGCAAAAACATAATTTCATAATTCACAGCTTATATTTCACCCTCTGCAAGACACTGGTTGAAAGGATCATGCAAAAGTAATTTAAGTACTGTCTTGAGGATCATGCTGTGACATAATTTATAATTTCTGCAAGCAATATGCAGCCCTTAAATTTCAAAAGGCCTCATCAATTTCACATTTAGCAGCTTTCTGTTGTCGCTAACATCTTTCAGATCCACTGTTGGACTACATCAGACGTAACAGTTTTCTGCTACAGCTCCGATGTCGGGCAATGCCTGACACATTTCCATTAGTGTAAAATAAATAAGAGTTGGGGAAAATGCAGCAGGTATAATAATTGGATTGGAAAGAGTTAATAGAAGCTTTGCACCAAAGTGCTGTATAGTTTCAGCTGCATGGATGACAAATATCTTGTAGTTGCTGACTTCGGCACTCATGGGGCTTGTGTGTTTCATCTATGCAGAGCACAGTGGAAGTAACTCAACCAGTTATAAAGATTATTCATTTGTTGAAAATTGTAATAATAGATTAAACAGTACACGTACAAAGCTAAATGCTCTGTATACTTAGGATTCTTGGCATTTCTGTTTGTACTCTGTAGTCAGTGAAAAAACTAACACAGTCTCTCTTGTTACCTGCTCTCATTATATAAAACATATGCATCTATGAAAGTGATAAAATACCATTCGTTCTATTTTAGTAAAATCTTCCCAGAGTTTTCCATGTGATTCAGTCGTCATGTGCTTTTAAGCAACCATGCTCCTGTTAGTCATGAAAGCCTATGCTGACAACTGAATGTGATGGATGTAATGCAGCTGGAAGCCTAAAAAGATTTAATTAATTACATTGTTGCAGAATAGATCATTATGTAGTTTTCTTCTGCCTCAGACTTTGGCTTACTGTGCACAAATGATTGATTTACAAGTGTTGTTTTCACAGTCGATGGGATTTTTTTTATTTTATTTATTTATTTATTTTTCCCTTCAGTATGATAGTATCTGCCCAAATACTGTGACTTGTTGAATTTCCTGAGGCCTCTTGAATTCCGTTGTTAAAAATACCAATACTGTTGTACATCTCTACCCAAACATGTTTCAGTTTTGTCTTTTTTAATCTTTCGGTAGCTTTGCATTATCTGTGACTTTTTTGTCTTTGTAAAATTTCAATTAATACTTTTGCTCGAAGTGCTCTTGGTTGTTTTTTTTTTCCCCCCCTCAGGGAAGGGGGTATACATAAGTATGGCTTGCTTGACCATTGTCTTGCAGTCTTTGTGCAGTTTAGTGTGTGAATTTCTTTCAGTTTTCTTGGAGATATCCAGTGGCCAGACCCTTTCTTTTAATGTTTTGTAAGACTGTGTCAAAAGAATTAAGGAAAATACCATTTTTCCACGAAAATTACATTCACAGACCTGTTCCATTTTTATTTGACTTGTAATATTCGTTATCATGTCAGTTCAAAACTTTACAACACTTCTTTATCACAAATTATTTACTTGACCATAACTTGATAAGCATTTGTAATATTACCCATAGTTGTGTCTCTCTTCTGCAGTAACTGCTGTAAGATAATTCTTAAGTATGTGACAGGGACAGCTCATATATAGCTCTTGTTGATTAACTTGTCACTTGAAACTTGAAAATCTGGAACTCCGGAGACATCCCCCAGGCTGTAGCTAAGCCGTGTCTCCACAATATCCTTTCTTCAAGGAGTGCTGATCTTTTAAGTATGGCAGGAGAGCTTCTGTGAAGTATGGAAAGTAGGAGAAAAGGTACTGGCGGAAGTAGAGCTGTGATGATGGGTTGTGAGTTGTTCTTGGGTGGCTCAGAGTAGAACACTTGATTGCAAAAGGCAGAGGTCCCAAGTTGGAGTCTGTCTGCCACACAGTTTTAATCTGACAGGATGTTTCATATCACCACACACTCTGCTGCAGAATGAAAATTTAATTCTGAGAACTTGTCATTCTTTCACCTTCATGTCCACAAGTTGTCATAAAGTGAGCAGCATGCATGCATAAGTGATTTGAATGATTTACCTTGTGGAAATGTAATTATAGTTTCATATTTAAAATTATCATGAAATGAGGAATGTGATTTAGTTTGGCAAGTTGTTTTTGTTTGAAATGAAAAATCCAGTGTTAAGTACTATTTGCATGTCAGCACTTAGTTCACTACACTATGTATTAGTGCTTCGGGAAGTTGCTCTTGTACTTTATACTGAAGTGAGAAGAAAGCTACTCACAATTTAAAAGAACATAGAGCATCCTTATCCAGAACAAATGCCAATTTTATGCATGTTGTATTTGCATGTTGCATTGTTAACTTTATTGAATGTAAAATAGTTGAATGTTTTGGTTTGTTTTCCCTACGCTTGCTTTTGTTACAGCTGACTCACAAGCTCGAGAAATCTTTAAGAGAAAAATGCCAAGGCAAGAGAAGTCATGCTTTTCCAGCTATAAAACGTGGAGGTATCGTTGATAGATATTTCCCAACAGCAGGTAAGATAGTGGGTGCTTGCAGATAAGGAAGCCAGTTGTAGGATAGAATGACTATTTTATTCAGAGGTATCAGAATTGCCATACTTGAAAAACCTGTCATGTCGCTTGTAAACTACTTGTATTAAGAACTGAGTGTAACTGTCAATTAGAGTAATGAGGATCAGTGAACCAGGTACGTTCTTACATTAAACTGCTGCCACAGCTCCCTCCCTCCCTCCCTCCCTCCCTCCCTCCCTCCCTCCCTCCCTCCCTCCCTCCCTCCCTCCCTCCCTCCCTCCCTCTCTCGTTCCCTCTCTTCCCCACATCTCACCCTTTCTTCCCTTCCCCCAAATCTTCCGGCTCCATCTTTTCTCCATTGTTCATATTTATTTTGTACAAATTAACCAGCAACAACAATTTTAATCCCTTTTTCAGCATGTTCTCAGTCATTTAATTAAAGCATGCTGCATAACACACTGGTATATTATAAATACATACATTTGTAACTATGAATTATGCCCATAGCACACACTTTTAAGTAGTTTAAAAGCTATTTGTTATAAAGTTGAATTGTTCCTTGTAAATAAAATTATATCTGTGCAATAAAGGAACTGCTTTTGTTTGTTAATTTATAGTAAACTCTTTTGGTAAGTTTTAGTTCATTTTGTTTGTTCTAAATCTTATTGCAGCCTGCATGAATAGCTGATATGTTTAATTTTTTGATGAATAGCTGATATGTTTAATTTTTTGCTCTGCAGTGCTTATTATTTGCACAACAATACGAAAAAAATGGTTTTATAATAATTGGAGTTCCATGAGGCTGTTATCTTTCATCAGTACCTAATTGCTCTTAAAAACATCTTAATGGGAATGTTCAACACTGAAGGTTGAACATCAAGCTTTGGTGATTAAAATGTGAAGTGACGAAAAAGCAGAAGGGAAGGAGATAATTTGGTAAATGGAAGGGAAATGTTGGCAAGTGTTTCAGGCATTGTGCTATATGATGTTGCTATGCTCAGTGGTATTTTGATAAAGCATCTTCTAGCTGTCAAGGATGATTCTTGGTGGAAGAAACCCAGAGCCATTCAGTGTAATGCTCGAGTGTCAGTGAACTCTCATTTTTATATCTCCAACGTGACAAAAATCGGGAAATCCAGTGTATGTTGTCGAGATTGTTAGCTGAACTGAAACATTAGCACTCTGCAATTTTTATGCTTAAAAATCGAATGCTTGCTTCAGCATAGTTGACATGTCTTAAAGTTATATACTGGATCTCCCCCCCCCCCCTCCCGCCCCCCTCCATGAGTGACAGATGACAATGAAACTTTGCTGACACTTAAGCAATGCAATGAATGACGTTGCACCAACAAATTATATACTTATTTAGAAAGACAGAAGTGGTCCACTTTTTATTTCTGATCATTAATTTCATTTTGCAGATGAACGTATTTTGGAGTATGACATAGATGAGGTTCTGTATGAAGAGAGATCACCATACCAGAAAATACAGATCGTTCATTCTCGTAGCCTGGGAAATCTCTTGGTTCTGGATGATCTTCAGAGTATGTAAAAAACAATGAATACAAGTTGGTGTCAGAAATAATTTACTTTTAGATGTGTAAATTAAATTAATGCTTTACTATTTTATTTTGTTGTAGTGGTAATTTTATTTTACACTGAACATAAACTAATAACATTGTTTCTGTCATATCAAGATATGTCAGAAAGTGACCTGGTGTACACTGAGACATTAATGCAGAGGGGCAAGGAGAGCTATGCAGGAAAAGAAATAATTATTTTAGGTGGTGGAGATGGAGCTCTTTTATGGGAACTTCTTAAAGAGAATCCAAAATTTGTTACAATGGTGGAGGTAAGTTATGAGATTTTACTATTATTGTACAGTTTTGCTTTCATTGAAAATAATAGCATCCTGCACTTGTAGAACATCTTATTTTCATACTAAGAGTTTGATCACTAAATTTAGTAACTTGATCTTAGTTATTTAATTAGCACTTAAATGTATGGTTATCCCTAATCTATAGAATTAAAATAAGTGGTAGTTGATCGTATGTTAAGTATTTTGAGATAAACAACCAGGGGTCAGAAATGAATATTTCAAGAAGTAAAATATTTTCATTGCACAGTGTGACTGATGAAACTGATAGTTTCATAACAGAGTGCATATAGTGTCAGCATTAGTGACACTACCTTCAAAAAAATTTCCCCCATTCTCTGTGATGTTTCAGTGGTTGATTGTTACCTGTGCAGTTACATGATTTTATTGGTATTGGTGAATGGAACTCAAATTGAAACTGACAATTAACAAGTTGATTAGCACCTGGGTGCATATCTTGCAGTATGACAGACAAGGATATTTGTCAAGGGAATGGTCCAGTTTGACATTTCAAAATCTACCCTGAAATTTCTTACATAGGAAGAACACACTGAAAGAAACATAGCGTCAAAATTTTAGTTGCTAAGAAGCTACGCAAGTTTTTTTTAGGTTAAAGTTAATTTTTGTCACACAAAGGACTACTTGTAACAGCAGTTTGTATAGCTCTTCCTTCCTAATGCACAAATTGGTGAATGAGAATAAGGAGAAGAAAAAGAAGCTGTGACAAGTGTAGTGAAAAAAAAAATCCAGAGTGCACATACACAAATTTTAAGGACCTAAATCATACCAGAAATAATATTGCACTCTTAATTTTTTAAATAACTTTCAATTCATTGCAGATGTAATTCTTACAATGGTGACGAGCAGAGGAAATAAAACCAAGGTAATGACTGTACACAACTTGTCTCAGTTAGGATTTCAGTTTGTGGAAATGAAATATTTCTTGCATATGTCATTTATAATTCCTTTAGCACCGTTCTTATGACAATTTTTTAATATTGTACATTTTACTTGTTGTGGCGTAACAAGCTAGTCACGCCACACTGAGGAGGAAGCCGAAAGGCACGCGTACACACACGCCGACTGGCGTCAAGTCTGGAACAGGATACGTATTGAATACTATAAAGAAAATACGTAGCTTTGGAATATACTTAACTTTTAATCAATCCTTGTGATACATCTCTCTTGACTATACAAATGAGACTCGTAATATACATGCACTGATACAATTGGCGCCTTGCTAAGTCGTAGCCATTAACTTAGCTGAAGGCTATTCTAACTGTCTCTCGGCAAATGAGAGCAAAGGCTTCGTCAGTAGTCGCTAGCAACGTTGTCGTACAACTGGGGCGAGTTCTCGTACGTCTCTCGAGACCTGCCGTGTGGTGGCGCTCGGTCTGCGATCACACAGTGGCGACACGCGGGTCCGACATGTACTAATGGACCGTGGCCGATTTAAGCTACCACCTAGCAAGTGTGGTGTCTGGCAGTGACACCACATTACTAATGAAATTCCTTGTTTATTCCCTATGGTTGTTACAAAAATGCAAAGTGTCTTTTGAATGACAAAAACTTTTCCTTGCACCAGACACACTTGACAAAATAAAAACTAATGCATTCAAACAGTTGACATAAATTTTAAGATTCATTTAGACAGAATTGGGACAGAGTAAGAAATGATCCCAGCCATTGCTTGCACTGCGTACCATGCGTACTCAATCAGATTTGTAAAACATAGCAAAGCAAACTGACAATGGACAAATTATTGTAGTTTAAGAACACTGTTCCGTTAATAAACCTGAAATGATTAAGTTATCAGAAATTATATTGTGCAACAATTTCGTGAAAAATGCTTTCCATTCTTGAAAAAATTCTTTATCAAGTAGTTGAATAACATTCATTGTTTAAAGTGGAATCTATGCTATATCAACAACCTTTTCTTTGTCTTCCTTGAAAATAGTGGTGTCATTATATCTTGGCCAACGGTCCAATAAAAACAATTATTTTCTGCAGCTGTTAAGGGGCTCCGGAACGCCCTATACTTGCAATGTTAAAATAACGCTTATAAATTACATCTTTCCTCACAAAGTATTTGAGGTAGGAAGTTGAACTTTTTACAGATTATTTATTGGAATATGGGCTACAACTTAACACAGGTATTTTACAAAATTTTAGTTCAGTTATTAAAGATGATTTTTTTTTCAATTGTAATGAAAATTCACAACATTTTTTTGCAATTTTTTATTTATATATTCAAAAATATGCAGTTTTTTTTGGAGAAAGGCTGTGTTAAATTATGCAGAAGGTACTGTGTAACATTTACTGAAAGTTTGAAACAAATATGTTTGGAAGATCCTTAGAAAACATGTAATTAGTATGAGAAAATAAAAGTTTTGGGAATCGAGCGACAAAGATTGGATTAACTTTTTAGTGCATTCCAGGTCCATAGGATGAATTATCTTCATCCTCTGCAAACTCCTCCTCCAGCTTCCTCTTGTTCCTCCTCCTGTTTACTCTTGCTTGTATTTCTAGACTCTTTACAGCCCTGTCTGCAGCCCGAAGGCGTTCCTTGTCTAAAGCAAGCATCGCTTGTACCATGATAGAACTTATCTTCATTCCCATATTTCTAAATACCTTGCACCTTACAATGTTGCCATCATTGAAAGTTGCAACAGCATCATACACACCAAAGTGAAGTGTTTCTATTCCAACAAATACAGTCTTGGGGATTCTCGACCATATAACACTATTTACACTTTCATTGGGGTTTTGAGTTTTTCCGTGAATACACTTTTTCAACAGTTCAGGTGCTGCTAAGTCTCTGAAAATAGGTTTTATCACCTCCATTATTGCATGAGGCAGACTATGCTTATGAGTGTACACTTCACCAGTTAGCAATCCTTTGTTATATTTACACCACCTGTCTTCTTCTTTGGGACACAAGCTATGTTGGGGAATTTCATCGGTTGAAGAAGTATGAAAAAAAAGAGCCCAAACAGCCTTCTTCATTTCGTCAACACTTTGTGTATTTTGCCTAATAGCCATTCCATAATAGTTCTGTATTTCGTCAATTACACTGTCAGTTAACCTTCCCTTCCCATCCAACCCTTTACCATCACTGAGTTTTTGTTTTTTGTACGAAGCTTTCAGTCGCCGAAGTCTTGTTCCCATTCGCTTCTGTACGTGTCCAATACACTCAAATTTCTGCACTATAACATCATCACCATAGGGCTTCAGTCCTTGAACATGTTTGAAACTTTTAGAATCACAGTCACCAAGGTAATTAACATATCGCACTTTATCACACGCCTCAGAATGCTGGAATATACTGGCAACACCAGCCACTTCGATTCCTCCACTACTGCCACTATAGTTAGCTTTGCAATTATTTTCATGTGTACCTTTATATTTTTGTGGACATCTACAATACTTTGATATTACTGCTACATCTAAAACTTTCCCTGTATACATATTGGTGGCAGATACTACACCATGAAGAGATGGGTGTCCCCGTTTATGCCAGGTACCATCGAACGCTGCAGTCAAATCTCTGTTACCATTATTTTCCATTACTGCCTCTTCCACAGCGTTCTTCATAGATTCTATACAGACATCTTCTACTTTAGACCCTATTAATTTATTATAGGTCGTAAACTTGGTTGGGGGATTTGGAAGATTCATGATGCCACAGAAAATTGCACCTGCAGTAGCATCCTTACCAACTGAACGCAAGGAATAAACAAATCTAATGTTGTGTTCGTAGATTTTGCTACCATTTTCTTCAGTTGCAGTTACTGCAAAACTGTTCCAAAAGGTGGTCATGTATGAACACTTATCACATTTCAGTTGTATTTCACTAGCAAGTCCTATGTGCTTTATTATGGAGAGTTCCAGACCAACTTCACTACAATGAATACATCTTACACAGTTTGAAAAAATTCCTTTGAGAACCGACATATCAAATATTTCATTCACATCCGATTCACCCATAAAACATTCATAGTTTTCACTCATTGAACCAAGCTTCTTCTGTGAAGTATTTTCTTTCCCACTTTGACTGCTATGGGCAGGTGTACTTGAGAGGTTAGGTTCACTCACTTGGTTATCGTCTTTATTGTTTACAGTAATAACACATATCTTTGGCTTTCCAACATTTCTCCTTTTCTTAAAAGCCTTCAGAGGATTTCTAATAACTTTACTTTTACTCATTATTATACTTCATCAAAACAGACTCAAGAAACAGAATTAATTACGAATATTTTCGAGATAACGACAGTGTAAATAAACATGAAACAATCGACAATCACACCAGCGATATATATTGAACCATCACAGGTTAGCCACAACACATACTTTATCTCACATCACTAAAATGTACCTGATGAACACGGACGTTAATAATAACACCATTTGACAGCAGTTTAACAGCGCCACAGTGGGTCATGCCCATGTAGAACACATTTCAAAAAAAATTTAAAAATAGTTGTAGTCTTCGGAATTGAATAAATTATATATCTATTAAAAGGTAATAGTCTGCAGATTCAGAAAACGCAAAGAAGTAAAAATTGAACTTTTCATGATTTTGAGCCTTTCCGGAGCCCCTTAAGAGGTTTTGAATGAAATGTTGACAGTTAATCTTTCTCTGATTTTGATACATAGATTAAAAGTCCTTTTTTTACTTTTGGGCCAAATTTGCTGTGAGGTTCCTGAAGACGGATATAAAACCATGGAAACAGTAATCTACTCATACTTGTCAATGGCATTATTGTATATGCATTCAGATATCGCACAACCAACTGCCTTCTTCTTCTTCTTCTTCTTCTTCTTCTTCCGTACTCATACAGTTGTGACTTCAATCTACCCTCAATGCATTGGCAAAAATAGCTGTTTTAAGTTGAAGTTAGCTTTTAGAACAGATGCTGTTTCATGCCTTTCTCCAAAAATTATTTTGAATGATTAGTTCAGGAACCCACTTGAAGTGTAAATGGTTGCATAAACAAATAATCCCAAGGAGAAAGAGAGCAACATGGTAGATGCCTCAAGGTCATTGTAGCAAGACTGAATACCGTAACATTCAAACCCACTGAAAATAAATGCAAAATACGTCTATTTAAAATCCAGATAAAAATTCGCTTTATGTCTTCCTAATAGACACCCTCAAGTCCTTCCAAACTAAATATAAAAGTGCAGACCAGATGTGGCTCAAGTTCAAAGAAATAGTATCAACAGCAAAGAAGGATTTATACCAAGTAAATCAGAGACAGAACTGACCCCCCAAGCTAAACGGAACAGGCAGAACACTGTTGCAGAAGCAACAAAAAAGCATGCCAAATTTAAAAGAACATAAAATTTCCATGATTGGTGAAGTTTTACAGAAGCTCGAAATTTAGCTTGAACTTCATTGTAATAGTTTCCACAATGAAGCCAAAATCTGGCAGAAAATCCAGAGCAATTCTGTCTCGTATGTAAAGTACATTAGCAGCAAGACACAGTCAATAGCTTCACAGCAAGATAGTTATGGTAGTGTTGCTAATGGCAGTGCCACTAAAGTGGTGTTACTAAATACAGTTTTCTAAATTTTTCACCATAGAATATGAAGTAAATATTCCAGAATTTGAATAAGTAACTTAGAAGTAAATATCCTCATTCTAGCAAAGCAGCTTAAATTGCTTAATAAATGCACGTTTCTCCGGTCAGTGTTGATTTCTTTCAGAGTATGCTGATATAATAGCTCTGTACTGAATAATCATATACAACTGCTCGCTTGACAAAATTTACATGCCTAAAGACGGGGAAGTTGCACAGGTGGCACCAATACCCAAGAGAGGAAGTAAGAATATCCCATGAACTAAAGACCCATATCGCTGACACTGATTTGCAGTTGGAGTTTGGAACATAAACTGTGTCCAAACATTATGAATTACGTCAAGAGGAGGAGGAGGAATAGAAGAAGAAAGAAAGAAATCTATTGACAGACAGTATGAATTCAGGAAATATTGTTCTTCTGAAACACAACTAGCTCTTTATTCTCACAAAGTAATGAGTGAGTGTTGTGGACAGAGGATCTCAGATTGATTCCTTATTTGTAGATTTCCCCACAAGTGGCTTCTAATCAGGTTGCTTGCCTATGGAGTACTGTCTCGGTTGTGCAACTCGATTCATGATTTCCTGTCAGAAAAGATAATTAATAGTAATTGACAGAAAGAGTAAAATAGAAGTTATGTCTGGCATTCCCCAAGGAAATGTTATAGCCCCCCCCCCCCCACACTATTTCTAATCTATATAAATAATTTAGGAGACAATATGAGCACCCCTCTTGGAATATTTGTGGAAGATGCTGTCATTTACTGTCTAGTAAAGCCATCAGATCAAAAACAATTGGAAAATGATTTAGGCAAGATACCTAATGCAAAAGGTGGCAGTTGACTGTAACTAATGAAAAGTGTGCAGTCATCTGCATGAATGCTAAAAGGAATCCATTAAAGTACAGTTACACAATAAATCAGGCAAATCTAAAGGTTGTCAGTTCAACTAAATACCTAGGCACTACAGTTACAAACAACTTAAATTGGTTGATCATATAGATAATGTTGTGGGGGAAGGCAAACCAAAGGCTGCATTTCATTGGCAGCCTAAAGAGGCTGCCTACACTATGCTTGTCTGTCCTCTGTGTGAGTACTGCTGTGTTGTATAGTTTTCCTACCACATAGGTTGAAAGAGAACATTGAAAAAGTTCACATCAGAACAGTTCATTTGTATTATTGCAAAATTGTGTGTGTGTGTGTGTGTGTGAGAGAGAGAGAGAGAGAGAGAGAGAGAGAGAGAGAGAGAGAGAGAGAGAGGATATGATAAATGAGTTGGGGTGGCAATCATTAAAACAAAGGAATTATTTGTTGTTGGGGCAAGCATTTTTCATAAAATTTCAATCTCCAATGTTCTGCTGCAAAAATATTTTGACACCCATCTACACAGAGGGAAATGATCATTGTTATAAAATAAGAAAATTCAGAGCACACACGGAAAGATTAAAGTGTTCATTTTTCTCGGTGTGCTGTTAGTGTGGAACAGTAGAGAAATAGTGCTGTGCCATTAGTGAAGTCTATACGCTTGCACAGTCTGCTCCAGTTCCAGTATCCCCCAGGGGGCTCACTGTTCTTTCATGAGTTCGTGCGTGGCGCACACAGGGCCCTGAGCTATTGCAGCTCATTCTTCATTCCCATGCTGCATTCCCTTCTCCCTGCCCCCTCCCTCCCTCCCTATCCTCGATCCTTCCTTGTCGCCACTTTCTTCCCCTCTTTGTGTTCTGATTTATGTCAACCTGGCTATTCCTCTGGTTTCCTGTATTGGCTGCAATTTTGTTCCTTTTGCCTGTTTTTTCACTCTTTTGGTGTTTGTCCGCACTTGAGGTTTGACCTCCACTTCAAAATTTCCTGCTTTTAGTGTGACCCATATGGGGAAGAACTCTCTCCCTAGCATCTACGGTGCGGATTCCTCTCCCCCTTCCCTTTCCTTCTCCCTTCCCCACTGTAGCCTCCTTCCACCTTGCTGGGTCACCAGCACATGTAGCCAGTCCATGTGGTGGGGCTGTTATGTACCAATACAGCTGAGCCCCCTGACAATACAACGATCATTCTACTGATACCTGAGCTGTTCCCTCCCTGTGTATGCCAAGGAGTGGTTGCTTGTCTTCTTGGAGCATCAGAACTCCTGGCAACAGCCGCCGTGCCAACAGACCTTGCTGTGGCTGGATGGTGCCCATGGGGAGATTCCCTAGTTGGAGTGGGTGGTATCAAGTGAGTGCTTGGTGCATGAAGCGTATCAAGCTGCAAAAATCTGGCAATTCTCACACGGCTCTCTCTTCGAATGGTGAAGGATCCTTAATGCTGCCTTGTATGACCTGGCAGCCTTCCCTTCCCTGGCTACCCCATAGGAGGAGGGCCAGGCTCGCAGTCTTGGGCATAAATCCCACGACAAGGTGCCCCCCGGTGCCAACTCCCCTCTAGCAACCTGAGTCTGCCATCTTATTTATGGGTGTCACCCCATCCTTGTCAGTGACAACTACTGACAAAGTGACCTGACCATCTCCTCGGTTCCTTCATACCTGCCTTGGACTCGTGCCACATTAACATCCAGTGGAACTGCAACGGATACTATCACCACCTACCGGAACTGCAACATCTTGTCTCCTCTTATTCTGCATTCTGTCTTGTTCGACAAGAAACGCATTTCTGTGATGAGCACTCTCCAACTTTCTGTGGTTATCGGGTATCGGAACTGTGATGATCCTGGGATACTAAAATGTAGTCTTTCATGGCCGCTAGCGAGCCAGTGAGTGTGTTGGACCTTCCATCGAGCTACAGACACCCGTGAAGATGTCCTCCGCAGATGGGAACGAAACATTGGGACTTGACACAGAATTCATCAACTGACCACGGCATAATAGCCTGGATAATTATAATGGACATGACCCTGGGATAGCATCTGGTGGGGTCTGCACTTTGGTTTGCTCTGATGTCCTTAGTGACTGGATCCCCTTACATACCACCTTGGAAGTAATAGCGGTGAGAGTGCAAATGACTCCGGCAATCACCCTTTGCAATGTCTATCTCCCTCCAGGTCGGCCACTTGCCTACATTCCACTATCTACCTTAAACCAGCAACTCCCACCCCCATTTCTCCTCCTTGGATTTCATCGCCCACCGTCCACTGTGGGGGAGTGTCACTTCAATGGGTCAGGGTCTCCTTATCGATCAACTTACCACGGACTTAGATTTGTCTCTCCTCAATGATGGTTCCCCCAACCACATCAGTGCCACTCATGGCACCTTCTCTGCTTTTTCACAATCTCCTCCCCCTGCCCTCGTGGCTTCCCTACATTGGTCATCCCACAATGACCCTTGTGATAGTGACCACTTTCCAGTGACATTCTCGTTCCCCTGCTGGCGCCAGGAAGACAGGCCCCCACCTTGGGCATTCTGCAAGGCCAATTGGCCTTTATACAGGTTTGCTATCTGCTTTGACACCTCCCTCTCGAATTCCATTGATGTAGTCGTGCAAGGCATCTTTGCCGCTCTTCTTCGTGCTGCTGGCACTGCTGTCCCCCTATCCACAGGGCCTCCTCGTCATCGGCCAGTACCGTGCTGGACCAAGGACGTCGCAGTCGCTGTCCAGGACTGCCGACGAGCGCCGCAGTGATTTAAGCAAAACCCCTCCCAGACCAACATCCTCACGTTTAAGCATCTCCGAGCTAAGGCTCATTACCTTATTAAGCGAAGTAAAAATGAATGCTGGGAGTGCTGTTTTTCCTCCCTGGGGACGTATGCCTCTTTCTCGCAGGTTTGGTCAAAGCTCCGTAGCGTTCTGGGCCGCCAGCAATGGTCAGCTTGTCCAGGGTCTTACCCTCAAACGAACTCTGTGCACCGATCCATTGGTCCTCGCGGAACACCTTGCGACACACTTTGTGATTGCATCGTCGTCCGCTTCCTATCCTCCTACCTTTCTCCAGCAGAAATGTAGACTTGAACAGACCCCCCTCCATTTCATCCTGCACCACGTTGAGCCATATAATGCACCGTTTGCTGAATGGGAACTGGTGCAGGCTCTTAGCTCTTCACGAGTGCCAGATTCCATGCATAATCACATGATTCAACACTTGGACATTCCCCAGAGGCAACAGCTCCTCAGGGTCTTCAATCAGATCTGGCTCACGGGTGCTTTTCCGGCACAATGGCGAGACAGTATAGTTATCCTCGTCCTTAAGCCCGGGAAAAACCCAACGTCTCTAGGCAGCTACTGACCCATTAGCCTTACGAATGTGCTTTGTAAACTGCTCAAAAGGATGGTCAACTCTAGATTATGTTGGGTACTCGAATCTCAGGGCCTTTTGTCACCATATCAGTGTGGCTTCTGAGCAGGGCAATCTCAAAGTGATCATTTACTCCAACTGGATTCCGCCATCCGACAGGCTTTTACTCACTGCCGGCACCTTATTGCAGTTTTCTTGGACCTACATAAGGTGTATGACATGGCTTGGTGCCATCACGTTTTGGTTACCCTCCATGACTGGGGTTTCCATGGTCCCCTCCAGATTTTTATTGGCAAGTTTTTATCTTACCAGCTCTTCCGGGTTCGAGTTGGCACTTCTCTCAGCAATCCTCAGATTCAGGAGAATGGTATCCCACAGGGTTCTGTGCTAAGTTTCACATTCCTCCTCATTGCCATAAATGTGCTTGTGACTTCTGTTGGGCCTCTGGTTATCCTGGCATTGTACATTGACGATTTTTGCATCTGGTGCAGCTCCCACTCTGTGGCATCTGCCGAGCACCAGCTACAAGGTACCATCCGATGGGCCTCTGTGTGGGCCACCGCCCAAGGCTTCCAGTTTTCCCCTTCCAAAACGTGGGTTATGCATTTTTGTGATCGACCCACAGTACACCCTGATCCTGAACTTTATTTAGGCAACCAGCTCCTCAATGTAGCAGTCCCGTTTCTTGGGCCTTATTTTTGATAACAAGCTGACATGGCTGCCCCACATTTGCCATCTAAAGACTACATGCATGCGGTAGCTTAATGCTCTCTGCCTCGTGGCACACACATCTTGGGGTGCAGACTGTTCCACTCTTCTCCATCTTTACCGTGCTCTGGTTTTGTCCAGACTTGATTATGGTAGTCAGCTTTATGGCTCAGCAGCTCCTTCCACTTTGAAACTCCTTGACCCTGTCCATCATTGTGGGTTGTGTCTGGCTATTGGTGCCTTTCTCACTAGCCCTGTTGATAATCTCCTCACAGAAGCAGGGATTCCCCCTCTACACATCCGACGGAGCCAACTCCTTGTTTCTTACGCAGTCACCATTCGCTGATTCCCTGACCATCCGGTGTACCCTACGCTCTTCGCCAGTGAGGGATGTCTCCCTCTTAACACCCGCTCAAGGGTGATATTGCCGGTTGGCATGCGTCTCACTAGCCTCTGCCGGAATCTGCACTCACTGGACGGCACCCCGTGTCTTTCCTCCCATACCCCCCCACTGGGCGGTGCCTAGACCACGGATTGGGACCGATCTCTTCCAGGGTCCTAAGGTCTGTGTTGCTCCTGTGATTTACCAGCATCTTCTATGTGCCAGCCTTGCAGAGTTCCAGGGTGCCACCATCTTTTACACTGATGGTTGTAAGACTAATGATAAGGTGGGATACGCTTTCACGTCTCCTACTGGCTTTGAGCACCATTTGTTGCCAGGATCATGTAGTGTATTTTCACCAAAGTTATAGCCATTCACAGTGCCCTCCTTTTTGTTTCTCAGGCCTCCCTCCATAGTGTTTTAAATTATTCCAACTCCATGAGCAGAGGAGTCAAATTATAAAAGAATGAACATTAAACACTCGCAGTAAAAGCATAAAAGGTGAGACCAAATCTAAAAACTGGAAGAGAAAAGGGGGGGGGGGGGGGGGGTCATGGGGTCACAGACCGTGAAGACTGCAAAAGGAGTCCCAACCACAACCAACTTGCCCCTGCTCCTAGACTAAAGGAGAACCTTATATCTGGAAATAAAAACCACTAAATCATTACTTATAAGAGTAACTCACTTATGTGTGAAGTTACTTTATGGGAATAATAAAGCCATCACAAACTGTTAACTTCGAAAAGTAACTGTTAGTAGTAATGGTGTTACTCCCCAACTCTGCCAAAGATTGATTTGATGCAGCTCCCATTCTACATCTACACCTATACTCTGCAAACCAGTGTGAGGTGCA
Organism: Schistocerca nitens; assembly: GCF_023898315.1. Lineage (NCBI taxonomy): Eukaryota > Metazoa > Arthropoda > Insecta > Orthoptera > Acrididae > Schistocerca > Schistocerca nitens. The sequence goes on from NC_064622.1 coordinate 341,573,835, forward strand.
TGGCAGAGGGTATGTCTCGTTGTACCAGTTATTATGGTTTCTTCCTTTTCCATTCACATAAGGAGTGCAGGAAGAATGACTGTATGAATGCCTATGTGTGTGCAATAATTATTCTAATGTTATGCTCACAATCCTTATGTGAGCAATATGTATGGGGTTGTAGTACATTCCTAGAATAATCATTTAAAGCCAATTCTCGAAACTTTGTTAACAGACTTTCTCATGGTAGTTTAAGTCTGTCTTCAAGAATCATCCAGTTCAGTTCCGTCAGTATCCTGTGACACTCTCCCATGGATTAAACAAACCATTCATACTGCCCCTCTCTGGATACATTAAATATCCCCTGTTAGTCCTATTTGATACAGGTCCCACACATTTAAGTGGTATTCTAGAACCGGTTGCACCAGTGATTTGTAAGCGATCTCCTTTGTACACTGATTGCACCTCCCCAGTGCTCTACCAGTAGACCAAAGTCTACCACCTCCTTTATGCACAACTGAACCTATGTAATCATTCCATTCTTTATCCCTACAAAGTGTTACACCCAGGTATTTGTGAGTTGGCCAATTCCAACAGTGACTCACTGATATTATAGGCATAGGATACTATGCTTTTTCATTGTGTGAAGTGCAAAATTTTCCATTTCTGAACAATTAGAGCAAGTTTCCAGTCTCTGCACCATGTTGAAATCTTATTAAGGTCTGACTGAATATTAATGCAGCTTCTATCAGAGAGTACTTCATTATAGATAATGCATCATCTGCAAAAAGCCTGATTTTACTATTATTATTGTCTGCAAGGTCATTAATATACAATATGAACAGCAAGGATCCCAACACATTTCCCTGTTACTTCATCTGGCAATGACTCTCCATCCGAGGTAACATTGTGTCCCTTTCCTATCAAAAAGTCCTCAATCAAGTCACAAATTTCACATGATACCCCATATGATAGTACTTAATGAGCGTAGGTGTGGTACGGAGTCAAATGTCTTTTAGAAATCAAGAAACACAGCATCTACATGGTTTTCCTGATCCAAAGCCTTCAGTATGTCATATGCGGAAAATGTGAATTGTGTTTCACATGATCAATGTTATCGAAATCCATGGTGGTTGGCATTAAAGGTCATTCTGTTCAAAATATCACATTATGTTTGAGTCCAAAATGTTCTCTAAGATTCTAAAACAAATAGATATCAAGGATATCGGACAGTAGATCTGTGGATCTCTTCTACAACCCTTCTTGTACATGGTGCGCCCTGTGCTTTTTTCCAAGAACTGGACATGGTTTTTTGTTCAAGAGATCACTATACGTTATAGTTAAGAGGGGGCTAATTCAGCTGCAAATTTGGTATAGATTCTGACAGGAACTCCATCGAGGCATAGAGATTCATTCAGTTTTAATGATTTCAGCTTTTTCTCGACACTACAGACACTAATACTTATTTCACTCATCTTTCCAGTGGTACGAGGATCAAATTGGGGCAGTTCTCATGGGCTTTCCTTTGAAAACAGAGTTAAGCATTTCAGCTTCTTTCCTACACTCCATTTCAGTTCCTTTCTCATTCACTATTGACTGGACTAACTTCTGTGCCACTAACAGCCTTTATATACAACCAGAATTTCTTTGGGTTCTGTGAAAGATCACTTGACAATATTCTGCTACAGTAGTCATTGAAGGCTTCACACATTTCCCTCTTGACAGCCAAAAACATTTCATTCAGCATCTCTTTATAGCCCTTCGCTTTGTTTTACACCTGTTATGCAGTAATCTGTTTCTTCAGAAGTTTCTTTACAGTGACTGTATACCATGGAGGTTCCCTCCCATTACGAACTGTTCTACTGCATACATATCTATCCAGTATGTGGACAACTATTCTTTCGAACTTGAGCCAGAGTTCCTCTACATGCTCCTGCCCTGTGCTGAAAGTTTAAAGTTCCTCATTGAGATATGACACGACTGATTTTTATCTAGTTTACTGAACATATATATCTTTCTGATAGTTTTAGTTGTCCTCTGTACTTTGGTAATCAGTGTTGCCACAACTGCGTAATGGTCACTGTGTATCTTCGGAAGCTTCATCATCTCTGCATAACCTGCCACCTACATGCATTTGAACCTGCTTCCTATATTCAAACACTTGTCTCTCTCAAAGTTTTACACCTCCACACAACCCCCCATTGCAAAATTGATGATTCCTTGATGTCTAAGTTCGCATCTTATCAACTGATTTTTAATTGAGCTTATGCCATAAATTTTCCCCAATTCTGTTCATTACCTCCTCATTAGTCATTTGCTTGATCCATCTAATCTTCCTATTTCTCTGTAGCACTAAATGTCAAAAGCTTAAAATGTCTTTTTGTCTGAACTGCTTATTGTCCACTTTCTAAAACTTTAATTTATGTACAGTGTTAACATATTATTCTTTTTCAGAAACAGCTTTCTTGCTGTGGCCAGTCTGCATTTTTTATCCTCTCTATTTCATTCATCACATTATTTTGTGACTGAAATAACAAAACTCAATTACTTCTGGCAACTCATTTCTTAATCTAATGCCCTGATTTGATTTGGTTGCACCCTATTGCCCTTGTTACTGAAGTTACATGTAACCTTTTTTCAAGACACTGTCCTTTCTGTTCAACTGTGCTCTTCAAAGTTCTGTGCTATCTCTGAAAGAATGACAATGTCATTGGCAAAGCCATTTTGTTTCTACTCCCTGAACTTTAACTGCCTTTCCAAATTTGGTTGGTTTCCGTTACTGTTTGGTCAATATGCTGATTGAATAACATCAAGGATAAGCTAAAATTCTGTCTCACGTTCTTCCTTTTACTGTCCTTAAGACTCTTGCCAGCTTATCTATTATTATTCTGTTAATTTGTATCAGTGTTTTGTAGCCATGACTCACTAAACTGGTTGTTTTGTAATTATATCTGTCCGTGCCTGCCTTCTTTGGAACTGGAATTAGTACGTCATTATTCTAAGTTGTATTATATCTCCCATCTCATCTCCATCTCTCTTTCTGTAATATTCTCATGGAAGTTTATTTCTATTGTATATCCTTTATGTATATTCCTTTTACGTGTCAACTTTGCATTCTTTGTTCAGTACTGGCTTGCATCTGAACATATCAAATTCATAAAATGCCTTGTCTTTCTACCAAAGGCCTCTCCAATTTTCCTATATGCAGCATCTTCCTTTCCACTAGGCATGTATGCTTCTACAGACTCGAATTAGTCCTCTATAACCATTCCTGCTTAGCAATTTGGCACTCTCAGCCAATCTCTGCATATTTATGACATTATATTACAAATAACTGACATTATGGTTATTCTCAAAATTCATGTTTACCCACATCTACATGATTACTCTGCATTTCACTATTAAGTGCCTGGCAGAGGGGTCAACGGATCATCTTCAATCTATTTCCCTACTGTTCCACTCTCAAACACCGTGTGGGAAAAACAAACACTTAAATCTTTTCATGCGAGCTCTGATTTCTCTATTTTATCATCATTCTTCCCTATATAGATGGGCACCAAAAAAATATTTTCACATTCTGAGGACAAAGTTGGTGATTGAAGCTTCATGGCAAGAGCCTGCCACAATGAAAATTGCCTTTGCCTTGATGATTGCCGTCCCAATTTACGTATCACATCCTAAGTTATTCGTAACCATAATCCCTAAGTATTTAATTCAGTTTACAGCCTTTAGATTTGTGTGGTTTGTTGTGTAACTGAACCTTGTGGATTCCTTTTAGTACTTAACCCCTTACCGCATAATGTGCCAGATATGGCACATACCACTTTTCTCTTTGCCAATCTCGTATCTGAGAATATATTTCCAAACTGCATGTTGGGACAGATATGGCACACAGTCAAGAGCAGCTGTGCAAGTAGTGTATGCCATCTGCTGGGTGAGTAAGGAATTACGTGTTACGAATCTTTGCTTTGTGTTGCTAGCTGTTTACATCCAAGTTTGGTCACAGAAACAGTTGCAATCAGGTACAGTAAACGATTGATTTCAGTGTTTATATTATTTGCAGAGGAAAAAGGACATCTGTGGACAGTTATAAAGAGGTAAGTTTATATATTTGTTCATTAGAATACATATAATACTGAAAAATAGGTCTGTGACGTATATGGCACAACATGCAGTCCGGTCCAATCGAGTACGTGGTTGCATTTTACCTAAGGAGGCAGCAATGAAGATGAATGGTCGAGGCAGCATGGAGGAAAAGATAACAACAGTAGACGGTGTGCAACTGTCAGTAGTCTCCTGGTTTGATAATAAGTAGTCAACCCTTTGTCAACTTACGTTGGATGCAAACCAGAAGGCGAGATCAAGAGGCTTTTCAGGGAGGAAAAAGAATATAAAATGGTACCTTGTCCACACTCTGTGATGATCTACAATGACTACATGGGGGGTGTCGATCTATTAGATTCTATGCTAGGATATTATAGAATTCAAATCAGATCAAAGAAATGGTACTTGAAGATATTCTTTCATCTAGTTGACTTGGCTTGTGTGAACAGCTGGCTGTTATGGAGAAGAAGAAATACGGACTACATGCCCCTTGTTGATTTCAAGGTCGCAGTTGCAGAGGATCTCTGTAAAATTGGGAAATCCTTATCCAAGAAATGTGGTAGTCCAAGCAATGAAATACAAAAACAGCTTGACTGCAAGAAGAAGAGAGGCTCTACAGCAGATCTTCCACAGCGTCAGGTGCCACTGGATGGGATACATCACATGCCTATCTGGCTGGAAAACCGTGGTCGTTGCAAGTATCCAGAACGCAAGGGAAAATCCTATATAGCGTGTATGAAGTGCAGTACAACATTGTGCTTGAATAAGGAGAGAAATTGCTTCATCAAGTTTCATAATGAATAGAGAAAAATGGAAACAGAATGTGTGTTATTTTCTCAAAATGTGTGTATTGTAATGAATAGAAAGTGTAATTGTTTTACGTAAATACAGTTCTGCTAGTGCATGTACGTACGTATCTTACTGTGTATTTTCCACATTGTGCATCATCAATCCCAAAACTGGTAACACATGGTATTAGTCGTTACTGCATGCTGTCCCATATATGGCACAAACCCTTAATTCTAAAATAACCGCTCCTACATAAGATTTAGAATTTTTTAAGCATTTTTTATAAAATCAGAATATCGAACATAACATGTAACATTTTTTTCAGAAAAATAAAAAAAATCATGCAGTAAGGGGTTAAGAGGATGACTTCTTCTCACTTTTCATTATTTAGAGTCAATTGCCACTTTTCACATAGTGTAAATTGTTTTGAAACTTGTTATGCTCATGTGATCACTTTATAAGATGATAAATGATAGCATAATGTACACCTAAATCATTTAGGGAGATCAGGAAGAGCAGTGAGCCTATGACACTTTCTTGGGGGACACCAGTTATTACTTCTGTTTTACTCAATGTCTTACTGCAGACACTGACCTTACTGACAGGAAATCTTGAAACCAGTCGCACAACTGAGATGATAGTCCATAAGCATGCAATTTGATTAGAAGTCGTGTCTGAGGTACAGTGTCAAAAGCCTTCTGGAAATCTAAAAATATGGAATCAGTTTGATATCCCCATTTGATAGCACTCATTATATTGTGAGAATAATTAGTGTTGCGTTTTTGTCAATCAAGTTTTCATCAAGGTGATTCATAATGTTGGCGCACAGTATATGTTCCACTGCAAATCTAAGTTAGTGATATAGGACTGTAATACAAATGATTACTCGTATTTCCTTTCTTGGATATTGGTGCGACTTTCCTGTCCTTAGATACAGGTCTTTTGATGAGCAGTTGGTTATGTATCACTGCTAAATATGGAGCTATTGTATCAGCATGCTCTGAGAAGAACCTGACTGGTATACAATCAGAAATAAAATTTGTATAACTGGTTTTCACACACAGCTTTTCTCAATATGATAGGTTTTGAGGCACTCAGACAGAGAGAGAACAGTTTCCTAATTTGATCACCACATCCTTAGCTTTCTGGCTCTTACTTACATTGGCACACATTTTGCAGACGCATGGTGGGTGCAAAATAATTTTTGTAGGTGTGATCCATTTCAGCAAACTAAGTTTGTAACTTAGAGAGGATACATTTTTTCTTTCATCAGTATTTTATGTCCGCTTATGAAGGGGGAATTTGCAATTGATGTCCATTACAAACAAATGAAAGACCACTTTCTCTGTCATTTGAATTGCTTCCTTGTGGCTAAATGGAAACAAATAATTTTGTTTGGTTTTTCCATTCATTTTTGTGAGTATTGTAATCCAAAATGTCTGGTTTTGATAGAAGTCACAGGCCCATCTCACAAATGCATAATTGCTGTTGTCAGTGAATCACTGTGTCATGTTGAGAGCATCAGATCCCTTTTGTCCTTCCACTTCAGATAACAGATGTTCCCGCCTGTCAAAAGTCATGTCATTTTTTCATTTTTGGATTCTCAACTTATTAACCATACATTGTGGAAGATCATTTTTGTTAGTCATGCGAGTACCCACTGCCTTTGTCTTGTGATCCAGTAAATAATCAAATATACCAGGTGAGATACAATAATTATCCCTGTATATGGTATAACCTCTGTCAGAGTTAGTATTCCAGTTGTCTGTTTGAAACACACAGCTTGCTTTTCATATAGCCATGACAATGAATTTGTCCTTGAAAGCCACACACAATTCATCAGCACACAAAATGAGCAAATTTTGAAAAGTGGATCATGGTAAATGTCATTGTTATTAACGTAAAAGTTTGATAAAATTGCTTTCAGCCCATCTAAATGGGTTACGAAATATTGACGCTTTTACCAAAATCCACTGATTCTGGGCATCTTCATAAGACACAAGTGAATTATTATTAGTGTAATAATGATGAAATACCACCCATTAGCTGTTATTGACCTTGACCTAGCATAACAGTCTGGTTTTTGCAACTGAAAAGTGTAAAGGCTCTGCATTATCACTTTACTTGCATACATTCAGATTATGATATATTTTACTAGCAGAACATTTTTACAAACATTATTTCATAATGTTCCTGCAAAATTTCCTTTTTGCTGTTGCTTACCTGAGAATTGTCTTTTTTACGTCTTAACCAACATCAAGTACTTCTTCCAGGATATTTAAAATATCACTATTATTGAATTTCTCATGTCAGAGCTACAATATTGCAGACATTTGGCCAGCAAAAAATTTCTGCACGCTTTGAAGATGGTCTGATGCCTTTACCATCAATGCTAAAGTATGAGAATGCTTCCAGTGGCTCAAACATAATTTACTTCATTTATTGTTAACACTTTTTCAGTTAGAGCATTAATTTGTATTGATTACAGATTGATGAACTGGTAATGAAGGCTTGTCGCAAATACCTTCGCACGTGCTGTGGAACTTGTCTTGATGAGTACAAAACAGATAATTATGAGGTATGTACTAGTCATTTCTTCATAACCAACACTAATTAAGCACACATTTTCCTCACATTTATTATAGGTTAACTGCATACAAATTCAGTTTCCAATCTTTATGAACAAAAGCTAATGCTTAATAACAAAAAGATGGGTATTAACAGGAACACTGAACTTCATGGGAATTATGCCGGGCATATATGAGTATGGCCTACTGGGACCATCCGACCGCCTTGTCATCCTCCGAGGAGGATGCGGATAGGAGGGGCGTGGGGTCAGCACACCGCTCTCCTGGTGGTTATGATGGTATTCTTGACCGAAGCCACTACTATTCGGTCGAGTAGCTCCTCAATTGGCATCACGAGGCTGAGTGCACCCCGAAAAATGGCAACAGCGCATGGCGGCTGGATGGTCACCCATCCAAGTGCCGGCCATGCCCAACAGCGCTTAACTTCGGTGATCTCACGGGAACCGGTGTATCCACTGCGGCAAGGCCGTTGCCTATATATGAGTAATACCTTTCATAATTCCAGACTTAAGAGTGGAGGTGTAATGGAAAGTGGAATAAAGGAAATGGAAATTAGATATCTGACTCCTTCATATATTATAACTTAACAAAAAGGAAGTAGGGAATGAAAAATGGCAAAATATTCATTACAGTAAAAATTGCTGCTTGATAACACAATTGCTTTTACTTCTTGTTTTAGGGCAGCAGATTTCAGAATGTAAGAGTTCAAATATAGGTTAGTAGAGTCATATGAGTAATTTATCATCAAATAAGATTAATATTAGGGTTATCAGAAATGAAGTGAAAAGAAAACACCCGACCAAGTACATTTAAAATCACTTTATTTACTGTAGAACAATGAAGCAAGAAGGGCATTTACGAGTAGGCGTTATTGAAAACACAAAATTAAGAGCAATTTGACAAAAAGTGAAGAAATTTTGGACTTAACTGTTACACTTAAAAAATGTGGGATTAACTCTGTAGATTAATGCACTTGCTATCTCATGTAGAGTTAGAAGACCTCTAAGAATCAGTTGTATGATAAGAGAAGGTGAAACTCTGAGAGCATAAGATCACGTGAATAAAGTGGGTGTGGAATGTGTTCCCAACCCAATTTATGTATAGTGTTTTTTGTCAGTCTAGCAGAATGCGGACGGACGTTATTGTTGAGTAGCATCACTTCATGCAGTCTTCCTGGTTGTTGTTTTCGGATTTCGTCTGGAAGATGTCCCGGTTGCTAACAGTTAAACGTCAGCAGTGATGGTTACATGCTGGGGAAGCAGCTCGTAGTACACGACACTCTCGCTGTTCCATCAGATGCATAACATTATCTTTCCTGGATACACATGGGTCTTTGTACAGAAAGTTGCTGCTTTGTTAGTCAGCCGTTCCTTTCTTTTCCTTACGTTAGCATAAAGACACCATTTCTTGTCACCAGTAACTATACAGGATAGGAATAGTAGCTGTTGTTCACAAGCCAGCTGATAAGGAGCAAGCAGGGATGTTGTGATTTTGGCTTAGGGCATGCAGTAGCCACACACCAGATTTTTTAACCTTCCCCATTGCATGCAAATGTCGCACAATGGTGAAATGATCACAGTACATCACATATGCTAGTTCTCGAGTATGCTGATGTGGAGATCAGCATGATTAATATGTTTAAATGACAGACTCCAAAGGTCTTTCTGAAAGTGTACAGTAACTAATGTCAAAATGATGCACCTTAAAACAAGAAAACCATTCGCTGTAACCCCTCTATTGAGCTCGAACACAAGAATGTATCGGAAATGTTCAGTTTTCTCTGCTTGGCACTCTATTTTCTAGTGTCCATGGATCCAATCACTATCTCCAAATGACAGTATGTAAATTCAAATAATAACAGTGAACTACAAATAAAAAATTACACTCAATAAATAAAACAATAGCAATTGTAATACCAACGTGCCAAAAAAACACTATGAACTTACGCACCGACCTAATATTAATTTATACGCTGTTGTGCAAGGAAAAGAATGTTGGAAGTAATTATAAATTCATATCATTTGATGCTGACTGTTTTCTTTCCAGAGTGCATCGGAATAGTAGCACAAGTAATGACAAAATTTTATTCATTCTTTGTTACTAGAGGGACATTCAGTTGGTCTTTCAGACCGTAATGCACAAATTTTAACATGAAAAGGAATTTGTACACACAGGCAGATGTTAAATATACTGATGAGCCCACCGCGATGTTTGATGCTGCCTGGTGGCGTTGCATGCACGTGACACGATAACAAAATTATGTAAATGGAGCAGACACAGAGGGGGGATAACCCTAGCGAAGATATTGGCTGCACAGGGGAAATCCATTGAGATAATTGACTCTGACAAAGAATAGATTATTATTTCATTCTTTTCTCAGGCGTTAGGTCTGGTCAAAAATGGAAAGTGACGCGGACCTTGATCAAGCGTGACTTCCTTTTAACTGTACGGTATATGTTACATTGCATTTAGGAACTTTCGGGTAATTGAACATGTATCAATAATTACGGATTTCTGTAGTTGTATATATAAGTTTGGATGTAGCTGTATTGCATTGATGTACTGGTGGATATTGTGTGGTATGACTCCTGTAGTTGATAGTATAATTGGTATGATGTCAACTTTATCCTGATGCCACATGTCCTTGACTTCCTCAGCCAGTTGGATGTATTTTTCAATTTTTTTCTCCTGTTTCCTTTTGTATATTTGTTGTATTGGGTATGGATATTTCGATTAGTTGTGTTAATTTCTTGTTTTTATTGGTGAGTATGAGGTCAGGTTTGTTATGTGGTGTTGTTTTATCTGTTATAATGGTTCTGTTCCAGTATAATTTGTATTCATCATTCTCCAGTACATTTTGTGGTGCATACTTGTATGTGGGAACGTGTTGTTTTATAAGTTTATGCTGTAAGGCAAGCTGTTGATGTATTATTTTTGCTACATTGTCATGTCTTCTGGAGTATTCTGTATTTGATAGTATTGTACATCCGCTTGTTGTTTGCAAAGTCTGCATTTATCTGTTGTGGTATTGGGATCTTTAATAGTATGCTTGCTGTAATATCTGGTGTTTATTGTTTGATCCTGTATTGCAATCATGAATCATCCTGTCTCACTGTATATATTGCCTTTTCTTAGCCATGTGTTGGATGCGTCTTGATCGATGTGTGGCTGTGTTAGATGATACGGGTGCTTGCCATGTAGTGTTTTCTTTTTCCAATTTACTTTCTTCTTATCTGTTGATGTCATGTGATTTAAAGGGTTGTAGAAGTGGTTATGAAATTGCAGTGGTGTAGCCGATGTATTTATATGAGTGATTGCTTTGTGTATTTTGCTAGTTTCTGCTCGTTCTATAAAGAATTTTCTTAAATTGTCTACCTGTCCATAATGTAGGTTTTTTATGTCGATAAATCCCCTTCCTCCTTCCTTTCTGCTTAATGTGAATCTTTCTGTTGCTGAATGTATGTGATGTATTCTATATTTGTGGCATTGTGATCGTGTAAGTGTATTGAGTGCTTCTAGGTCTGTGTTACTCCATTTCACTACTCCAAATGAGTAGGTCAATATTGGTATAGCATAAGTATTTATAGCTTTTGTCTTGTTTCTTGCTGTCAATTCTGTTTTCAGTATTTTTGTTAGTCTTTGTCTATATTTTTCTTTTAGTTCTTCTTTAATATTTGTATTATCTATTCCTATTTTTTGTCTGTATCCTAGATATTTATAGGCATCTGTTTTTTCCATCGCTTCTATGCAGTCGCTGTGGTTATCCAGTATGTAATCTTCTTGTTTAGTGTGTTTTCCCGTGACTATACTATTTTTCTTACATTTGTCTGTTCCAAAAGCCATATTTATGTCATTGCTGAATACTTCTGTTATCTTTAGTAATTGGTTGAGTTGTTGATTTGTTGCTGCCAGTAGTTTTAGATCATCCATGTATAGCAGATGTGTGATTTTGTGTGGGTATGTTCCAGTAATATTGTATCCATAATTTGTATTATTTAGCATGTTGGATAGTGGGTTCAGAGCAAGGCAGAACCAGAAAGGACTTAATGAGTCTCCTTGGTATATTCCACGCTTAATCTGTATTGGCTGTGATGTGATATTATTTGAATTTGTTTGGATATTAAGTGTGGTTTTCCAATTTTTCATTACTATGTTTAGGAACTGTATCAATTTAGGATCTACTTTGTATATTTCCAGTATTTGTAGTAACCATGAGTGGGGTACACTATCAAAAGCTTTTTTGTAATCAATGTATGCGTAGTGTAGTGACCTTTTAGTTTTAGCTTGATATGTCGCCTCTGCATCTATTATTAGTTGCTCTTTACATCGTCGTGCTCCTTTGCAACAGCCTTTTTGTTCTTCATTTATAATTTTGTTCTGTGTTGTATGTGTCATTAATTTCTGTGTAATGACTGAAGTTAATATTTTGTATATTGTTGGTAGGCATGTTATGGGGCGATATTTAGCTGGGTTCGCTGTGTCTGCTTGGTCTTTAGGTTTCAGATAAGTTATTCCATGTGTAAGTGTATCAGGGAATGTGTATGGGTCTGCAATGTAACTGTTAAATAATTTAGTTAGATGTGAATGTGTTGAGGTGAACTTCTTTAGCCAGAAATTTGCTATTTAATCTTTTCCAGGGGCTTTCCAATTGTGCGTAGAATTAATTGCTTGGGTGACTTCATGTTGCAAAATTATCACTTCAGGCATTTGTGGTATCATCTCGTATGTGTCTGTTTCTGCTTGTATCCACTGTGCATGCCTGTTATGCTGTTCCGGGTTTGACTATATGTTGCTCCAGAAGTGTTCCATGTCTGTTATGTTTGGTGGATTGTCTATTTTAATGTGTGTGTTATCTATTGTCTGGTAAAATTTCTTTTGGTTTGCGTTGAATGTTTGGTTTTGTTTCCTTCTATTTTCACTTTCTTTGTATCTCCTAAGTCGTTTGGGCAATGCTTGTAATTTCTGCTTCTTCTCATCTAATTGCTCTATCGCTTCTTGTTGTGAGATTTTACCTAACCTTTTCCGGTTTTTTGTTTTTTTTTTATTTTTTTTTTTTTTTTCCCCCCCTTATAAATTGTGTTAGCTGTCCGATGTCTTTTCTCAGTTTTTCTATTCTGATCTGTAGCCTGTGTTGCCATGCTGGTTTTGTGGGTTTCTTCTGTGTGTTGGTTGGTTCTGATCTCTGCCTAGTGTGTATATTTAGTGTAGTGAGTGCTCCTATATAAACCAGTAGTTGTAACTCTTCCATAGTTGTGTTTTCATTTATTTTGTTGTGTATGATTGTGTTGATAGTTTCTATTGTTGTTTCGCCTTGTGGGTTACTTGGCGGTCTATGCAAGAATGCTCTAATGTCTGTATTTGTGTCTTTGTATTCTATATATGTCAGCTGAAATTTTTCTTCTATATCTAACATGTGTGTTACTTCGAGTTCTATTTGTGCTTGTTCTGGTGGCTGTCTTAAGATGTCGTTTTCCTCTGATTTTTTAATTGTTGCGTGCTGTTCTTTGTTTGTTTGTTCTGGGATGTTTGAGTCCATTACTGTATTTTCTTCTTCTTCTGATTGCACATTATTTTTTTCCAGTATTTGTTGTACTTGTTGTTTGATGTTTTCTAATTCTGACTGGGGTATCATGTTATTTTTGATTATTACACGGATCTGATCAGCTAGTCGTTGTTCTGTTAAAAATTTTAATTCTGGGTATCTGGTGATAAATGTTGTGTATACTTGTGATCTGTATCCAGTTGTGTTGGTTCCTAGATTTGTTGCTTGGTAATAACAGACCATGAGGTGTCGATTAACTTCATCTGACCATCTCATCCTCTGTCTTTGTTTTCCTTCTAGGGTGGTTGCAGGAAGCATATCCTGCAAAACACCTCTATTTGGATTTGAATCATTTTCCAGTTGGCTAGCAGTGTCGTTACCATTGTGGGCGGGCATAGGGTTCAAGCGTCGTCCCCGACCATGACGGCGCTTGTCCGAGGCTTCTTTAGTTCTGTCCTGAACCAACTAATCACACTAAAGGGGGTTTAGCCCTATTAGTGGTTTGTTCTTTTCGTCGCCTTTTACGACTGGCAGAAATATCGGAGGCCTATTCTTTTCCCAGGCCTCCACTGTTTATTATTATTGTTATTATTACACAGAACCTATGAAGAAGTACCTCAAAAACAGCAAAGCTGGTCAAATGTTCATGTGCTACTGTTTTGAGCATCTGTGGAAAGAGGTAGAAGGACGTGAAACTACCACTAGGCGCTAAATGGTTGCACATCCGTGACTCTCCACAGAATTACGGGTTCGGAGATATGCCTGATCTGTAAAATAAGATAGATGGTTACCTGTGGCATCTCTGTTGAAAGAGCACAAAGCTGGTGAACACACAAGTGTTCCAGCACACACCGTTCATCGTACTTCGTTGAACATGGAGCTCCTCAGCAGATCACCCATACGTGTTCACATGTTGACTCAGTGACATTGTCAGTTAAAATTGCAGTGGGCACAGGACCACCACGATTTGACCATTGATCAATGGAAATATGTCAGCTCTTCGGCTGAGTCACATTTTTGCTACAGTAGGTCAATGGTGATCTCCACAAATGCTGTCGTCCAAAGGGGAGCCACCTGTGAAACGACATGTCATCTACCTGCTGTTATGTAAACACTGTTTTGGCCTATCAGTTGGGATGAATGGGCATAGGCAGAGAGTGTATGCTGGCAATACACAATATCTTGTTGTATAGCATGCTTTACAACATGACAATCGTAACCTTGGTACCCATTTCATCACACACACCATCTGGATTCTTCCTCCAGACAACAGTTCTTCTGGACTCCAAAGGTGGGAACTAACACTATAACAGGTTCTTGGTTCTCGCAACTCATCTGGCCCTAATTTATGTTAATTTCTTCCATTTCAGCATTTCTTCACAGTAACTACTCCTTTCTTCACTCTGTTTTAGTTTTCTACATCTCTCATTTTCTTATCTGTCTATTTTTCACCGTTCCCATCACACATCTGTTACATACAATGCACTTAGCTTTTCACTCTTATTAACCAGTAAATAATCAAACAATATAATGAAAAGGAAAGTTGCTACTCACAATAAGCTGAGTCGCAGAAAGGTGCAACAAAAAGACCGTCACAAATAAATAAAGCTTACGGCTGTTAAGGTATTTGTCAACAATAGATGTGAGAGGCATTGCAGCGGTACGTTAACACGAGTGAACATTGCAAGCCAACACCCAGTGAATTGTCCAGCCAAGTCAATCTCTATTGCTTTCAAAGACTTGTACATAGGAACACTGTGCCGCCATCGGCGATGATAGCCACATCGCAGAGGTATTGCAGCGGTACATACCGCTGCAGTGCCTCTGCGACGTGATGCAAACATCTTGGCTTGGAAGACATGGAGTATAGTGGAGAGTACAGGTCTACCGGCTAAGATTCCCTATGGTACTTTGGCACACAACTCACACATACAGCCGCAGTCTGAGACAACTGAAACCACATGAGTGTGGTTTCAGTTGCCTGTGAAATTGTGCGTATTGTTGACAAAGGCCTTAAAGGCGGAAAGCTTTATTTCTGTGTGACATTTTTTCTGTTGTGCCTATCTGCTACTCAGGATATATGGTGAAGAGCAACTTTCCTTTTCATAATATTGTATTCAAATGCAGTCCCCAACAATCAGTCTTTCCTTCTCGTCCCATCTGGTAAGTCTCCCCTGACAGGCAGTTCGGGATCACTTTTCCAAAATCTACTCCTTTTCGTAGACCTCTCAATTTTTTTTTTACTTCACCCCTCTTCCTTCCCCGTCAGCCCTTCTGTCTGAAGGATGAGGAGCCACTGGCTCCAAAAGCTTGCCTGATTGTAACCTTCTTTTCTGTGTCTGTTTTTATCAATCCCATTATGAACAATTTTATATAATTGAAATAACATTAGTAAGCTAGAAAGCCATATTCTGCTCATTGTTACATCTGTAACCAATGGTGAAACATATCATATTTTCATATGTTTTGATACCAGTTTTGTGTTGTATTTTGTAGCCTTTGAAAATGATGGCATGTCGAAACGCATAAGGCAATTTTGAAACCAATAAAAAGTGTGGTTAAGAGGAGGAGGAGGAGGATATTAGTGTTTAACGTCCCGTCGACAACGAGGTCATTAGAGACGGAGCGCAAGCTCGGGTGAGGGAAGGATGGGGAAGGAAATCGGCCGTGCCCTTCAAAGGAACCATCCCGGCATTTGCCCGAAGCGATTTAGGGAAATCACGGAAAACCTAAATCAGGATGGCCGGAGACGGGATTGAACCGTCGTCCTCCCGAATGCGAGTCCAGTGTGCTAACCACTGCGCCACCTCGCTCGGTGTGTGGTTAAGACATCTGAAAGTTATTAAAGTGCAGCCAAATGGCTGCTTCATCTCCTACCATTTTCATGCAAATTGCAGCTGTTCTATGTTCCACTGTCACTGTCTCTTTTGCTCTTTCTGTAACACAACCGCTGTCTAATATCTTCCAGTATTTATTACTTTCCCACTGCCACTGTCTCCTTTTCTCTCTGTATAAAAAAGCTCAAATATTTTCACATGCCAAAATTTTTGGGAAATTTTTTAAAGGTGCTGAGGAAGGTAGAATGAGGCAGCTGGTACCCCTCTTTTCAGTCAGTCTCTTAAACAGAAGCATATGTGCCTTTTTTAATGCTCTGATAAAAGCATTTTACTGCTGGTTCCCATCTTTTCCCAGCTACAACAGGGCGTGTCGCTTATACAAAAATAACTTTTATTAGTTTAATTATTTGAAACTGAAATAATGAAAACTACTTTTAGACCTCAGACCAGATTATTTTTTGTCACAAAAGTTTTGCATGTGCTTTAGTACTACTTGGGGTTCCCAGAACTGTGTTGATAACTGAGACACTTCACAGCATATTTCTCTGTGCTGTGTCACTTCATAAACTAAGTTCTCACATCGTGCTAGATTTTGTATGTACAAGTAGGGTAATTTTGCTCAAAAATGGATAAAGGTATCAAGAAAATTTTCAAGGTTGTTAGAGGTCAGAATCTTAGGAATGTATTGTAAAACTTTGCTGTGCGTAGCCATTTTGGAATCCGTGGCTTAAGGCACACCATAGACCATATTTAATGGAAAAAAGAACCAACCAGTCTGTTCCATTTGCTTAAGCTGGAAAAGGTTTGTAATATTCAAACTTTGATGTTGTACTGTAGGAGAGTTTCAGTAAGACAATCCTTCTGTTGGGTATACAAATGGTCCCTAGCCTCAGGGCTATCCAACGCACTTGACCCTGCCTTTCTATAAGCAATAGAGCCCGAGGTATGGGCCCTGGAAAAATTGCTGTATTTATGCGCAGCATTTTGGAATATATTGGTAGCGCGTGTTATCACAAATGCACCAAATAAAATTTTGTGAATAGTCAGCATTCACCCATTTTTACTTATTATATATGACTGTAAAATGACTTGTCCTGCATCATTACTATTAATTATACAAATGATCCAGGGAACATAAAACTGATATGTACATTTCAGTAAAGATATTATAGTGGCCTTTGTTTCTCCCAAATTTTGCAATGAAAATATTGTTTACTTGGTTAATGATTATAATTACACAAATCTAATTTCAAAAGCTGCATGTAACATTTACAGACCTGTTAGAAAGGAGTGGTTACTGTACCAAAACTGTACATAATTTTTTCTTTATAAAGTCAATGGTTCTGGGAGAAACTGGAGGATTGAAATCCTAACCCATATTATTAGCCTCTTGTGTAAGTTTGTCATGTGTCACCTGACTTCGTAGCATATTTCACAATAAATGTATTAAATTAAGGCACTGTCAATGACATTCACATTTGCTGTAAGGGGTCGCACAAAAATGTCAGATATTATGTTTTAAAATTTCTGGTTCAATTTGTTATAGATTATTGTGGAGGACTGCTTGAAAATACTGGATAAGTTCATTAAGGAAGGAAAGAAATTTGATTATGTGTTCGGTGATCTTACCGACATTCCATTATCACCAGTTCCTCAAGGAGAAGTGTGGGACTTCATCAGACTTATCTTAAATACATCAATGCGTGTCTTGAAACCGAATGGAAAGTATATGACTCATGTAAGTATGATTACACACTAAGGAACTTATCATACTTAATTGGTTTATTCTATGTATCCTCTGTACATAACAATCATATAATAAATATGCAGCCATGTTACCTGAAGGGCAGTAGATAAATTTAGGAGAGCAATACTTGCTATAAGCCACTGAAAAGTGGCAATGAAAATATTCAAAAATTCATGTACTGATGATGATTTTTGCATTTACACTCATTTCAGTAACAACTTATCACATAATAGCCCATATTCCAATTTTTCCAGTATTCAGACTTGTTATTCACAACAGTTCTTACGTTAGTTCATATGGATGTTTAGATATCAAGGTCAGATGCAGTCTTTAAAGAGAAGTTAGAAGAGCAATTCATTCTTAACTGAGGTTACAAAAAGTGTCTTGTATAGTTGGTTCTATAGATGTACAGCTGCAGACATTTGAATCATTCAGAATCAAACATTTTCAGTTATTCTGGAAAATTGACATTTTTGCAGCCCATCAAGGAAATTTAGTTATAAATGAAAATGGGGTGACATTAAGCACTTCAGCAGTTTCTCAAAGTAAAAATCCAAAACTATTCTCTGATAGCACTTTTTGAAGTAGTATATTTCTATTTTTGCTTTTAAAATGTGAATACCAGATTTTAATGACAATGTAGTAAAATTGTAAGCAATGAAAGGTGAAGTTGCATATCAGTTCATGCTCCTGTAAATCGTCTGCTGAATGCATAGTAGGTTGCGAATTCATTTGTGCTCTTGTTGTAAGATACTCATTTTTCTCTTAGGTCCTTAAATTTGGCGATTATTAATTGGTAATTTTGTGCAATCTGTGATGTCCTCATCAGATCAAAAGCAAGTTTCCTGAATACTGGAAAATGTTCAGTTTTCACTGACTGAAAGTTCACACTTAAACACACTTGTTGATATGAGTGTGTGCTGAAAAGTAATATCTCTGGATTTTTATGTGAAAACTCTTTCAAAGATTTTTAAATATAATAAACAGTATTGACATTCTAAATCCTTATTCTTTGTGTCTGCTTACATATTTCTCAACATAGTCTCCCAACAAGAGACCAGTTTCTTGATACTGTCACTGTAGAATGAGTGACTTTGTTGATGGAGCCACAACCTCAGCTCTACTTGCACCACATCATCAACGTCAAATTGAAATCCTTGAAGGCATTCTTTAAGTTTTGGAAACAGATGCAAATTGGATGAGGCCAAGTTGCAGCTGTATGGAGGATGATCAATGACAGTGAACCCAAAGTATTGGATAGATGAGATGTGGTGCTCTTTTGTGGTCTGGTGTTGCTGGCATGCTGAAAGAGAGTGTGTTCCATGCATGCACAAACTCTTCAAATTCAAAACTAGATTACACTACTATTTCTCATGCACCAATAGTCCATTACACACCACCATGTTACATGCTACAATTCGCATCCCTCTACCGGTAGAGGGCTACAAATATATAGACATGAAGAATAAAGATGTAGAATGTTAGTAACATTAGCTTTATTAAAAAGCTTAGAGTTATCAAATAAAAAATTCAGAAGACATACTGTTTAGCATGCGCTTGTGTTTGAGACTAGATCACTACCCATCAAAAATAAGAGGTGCCGATCAGCAGAGAGGCATGTGGAAAAAGACTTGCCATCGACCTCGGACAGTCTTAAACACCTGACACTCCGCCTTAGCCCTTCTCCATTGTTAAAACTGGCTTGTCTTCAGTGTTTTTAAAGTACACTTTTACCTCTTCATTTATGTACTATTTGCTTGTGCCTTAGACTTAAGGCAACCTTTTTACTTCTTTCCCCCGATCTTACATCTGCTCCATGTCCATAACAGCATGAAATAAAATAGTAAGAGTTCCCAGTGCAAGTTCTCTAACCATTGCTTCCTGTTCCCTTATTAGGCTTACTATATCTAGTTGCTGTCAGTATGCCAGCTGAGGGCTCTGTCTCAACAGGACATTCCTTAAGCAGACCAGATACCACTGTGGCCTACTGTCCTTATTAACTGACTAGGCCAATTATTAGAATACTGTCAGCCTTTATTTGCAATGTATCGAAAACATACCTTGGAATTAATAGTGTCATATATGATGTCCATCTTACTAAATTCCCCTAAACATTGGAAAGTGAAGTTTTAGAAGACTGTGACAAGCAGTGAACATTCTGTGATATCAATATAATATGCTTCAGCATAGTGCGAATGCATCAGTGTTCAAAATTTTCTAGTTCTGTTGGAAAATATTGTCTCGACTGTGAATTACTATTTAAAAGCTGATCAGTTACAAAAGTACTGCAGACTTTGGTGTGATAACAGAGAGAAAATTGATAACTGATGCATACTACTGATTGTAAAACCCAGATAGACTTCGTAAGAACAGCACAAGTACACCTCCAAATGTTCTCATAATCGCAATGGTGATGTAACTTTGGCAGGGGGACTGCTTCAGAACCAGTCTGCTTGAGAACCAGTATGTCTTGATTCTAGTCATTGTTATGCCAAAGAGATTAATGGATTAGATGAAAACTCTCAATAATGTGAAGCATCAGTTGCTCCTTTCTGGCACAGAAACATGAATCTCTTGTTTCTTAAAATAAATAGTGCCTGTCATGATCCTAAAATCCCCATTTAAAAGTGAATTCTTCTCTAAAGATAGTCAGTCATATGCCACCTCTGTAAAATGAAAAGAAATAAAAACAAACATCCAACAAAGATTCCTATATAAATACAGAAATTCCTGTGGCAAATGTGTGGAAAAACACTGGAGCAAATAATTAACTGCTGGTTATCATTGGAATTTGAGTTCAATACTGCCCGTGATGATTCTGGAACAGGGTGTATACGCTCCAGGAAATCTGGGAAAAAAACCGGGAATTCTTTCATCTGGGAGAAAGCTGGGAATTTTTAAGAAATCTGGGAATTTTTCGTTGTTTCAGCTTTCAGTTAAATTTTTGTAGTTTTGACTGGTAATAACTGATACTCTAACAAAGAATTTTACTTTAGTCCATTACTGCAATGTGATATTGCAACAATAAAACATAAACGAGGAAAGAATAAATAAAAAGTAAATTGCAAAGGAAATGTGCCATTTACAGCAACAAAACACAGTGCACACACAAGCGTCTGCCAACAGCAAAATGTGTCGAAGGCGGTAGGGCGAAGACTATGCAATACTTCATAGCAACAAACTGCTTCCAATGGGCGTGACATCACAACGGTTAACATAAGGTTCATTTGAGCAGTTGCCTGCGGGCTTAAGTGCATGCACAGTTGAGTTGCGTATGAACAATAGCTTCTCCCATTTCTGACTACTTGAAGTACGGCTGTTAGCTGTATCCAAGGTAACTAGACACGAGTTGTATCAGCAGTAGCAACAAGCAACCAGATGCTACATGAAAACATTTTTCTGGTGCATGTGCAGAGCAGTGTGAGTTGTGAACCATGTTTACATTTAGTGATTTTGCCGTTTCCTCTTGGTTTACAGCTCTCAAGAACAAAGCGGATTTCTGTGGCTGGGCGCTATAAAGTGAATTAAAATATTACATAATTATGGAAAGCTAAAATACATAATTACTCTCAGTTTTTGGATTTTATTTTATTTTGCAGGTTTTTGGCAGTCTGGTATTAATTGCCTTGCCGAACAATGAGGTTATTTTTGTTGATTTGCTAAAAAAATGGCTTTAATTAATATTTTCCTCAGAGGTAGTCAATTTATTTGAAACACTATTGGCTAGTGTCAACTGTTCACAGTATTTCACGTGCACATTATCTTTTGCACTGTATGACATCATGCCATAGAACTATAAACATGAGGTAATACAGTATTGGTACTTCAAGAAAATTTGTGTTCCGAAAACCACACTGAAAAGATTATCAGCATGGGGCCTACTTCTTTGTGAATCTGGACATACGAATGTGCTCTTAAAGTTGTATTATGGATTTTAATATGGTTTACAGAATTCTGATGCTCTTGGAGTATCCTCTGATGTCCTGTTTCATTTATGACATAATGTCACATCTCTTAATGCTATGCCATATACGTATGAACATACATGCTACCTACTTCATCGTGACTGCGCAGGCACAGTAACACAGTTTTCTGGTGCTCTCTGACAACTGCTGAAACGAATTGTAACAGGTCGCCGGAAAGTATTGCAAAATATTGCAATTGGTCGTTTGAAAAGCATTACTTTAAAGTAAGTTTCAATATGAGTTATCGCTTTGAATTTCTTAAATCACAGTGTGTTTTATTTTTACTTAAAGCTTAACACTGAAGGACAGCCACTTAGAAGTCATTACTTAAAATTTTGCCAGCACATTTATGTGCTGTATCAAAATGTAAATGCTGTTTGTTGCATTGTAAAATGTTAATTACATCCGGAGATATTGTAACCTAAAGTTGACGCTTGAAACCTCCGACGTTCCGTTGCGTGTTGTAACAAACACGGGCCATGGTCGGCGAGCAGCATCTGCAGGGACATGTTTACGATGACGACCGTGTTTACGAGTGTGGCTGTAGTGCACTCTTGTGGTTTGGTCTAGCTGTCGCAGTGTCCGCATGTAGCGCTTGCTGCTATTGTTATTCTGCATTCGTCTCCGCACGCAGACCAACTGTAGTACACCGTGTTACCAGACGTCTGTGATGGTGTAGTGTTGTAGGAACTGTGACCATGGTGTATTCGAACTCTGAAAAGGTGGAGATGATACTCATCTATGGCGAGTGTCGACGAAATGCAGCTGAAGCCTGCAGGGTGTATGCATAACGGTACCCGGACAGAGAGCATCCAATGTGCCGCCAACTGTATGCAACAGGTATGGTCGTAGCATGCAAACGGGTCCATAACAGGCCCGTCACAGGAGAAGCGGGTGTAGCTGGTGTGTTAGCTGCTGTTGCCATGAACCCACACATGAGTACATAGGACATTGCGAGAGCTGGTGGACTGAGTCAAAGTAGTGTCATGCACATACTGCATCGTCACCGCTTTCACCCGTTTCATGTGTTGCTACATCAGCAATTACATGGTGATGACTTTAATCATCGAGTGCAATTCTGTCAACGGGCATTAACAGAGAATGCGTTGCAGTTCTACCTGTTTACCGATGAAGCGGGTTTCACAAACAATGGGGCAGTGAATCTACGGAACATGCATTACTGGTCCGTGGACAATCCTCGCTGGCTCAGACAGGTAGAGCGACAGCGACCGTGGACTGTAAATGTTTGGTGCGGAATCATTGGCGACCACCTCATTGGTCCTTACTTCATTGCAGGGGCCCAAACAGCTGCAACATACATCGCATTTCTACAGAATGATCTGCCAATGTTGCTCGAAAATGTCCCACTGGAAACGCGTCGACGTATGTGGTATCAGCATGATGGTGCATCTGCACATTCCGCAATTAATACTAGGCTGACCCTTGACAGGATTTTCGACGGGCGTTTCATATGACGTGGAGGACGCATAAATTGGCCAGCCCGTTCTCCTGATCTTACACCTCTGGACTTCTTTCTGTGGGGTACGTTAAAGGAGAATGTGTACCGTGATGTGCCTACAACCCCAGAGGATATGAAACAACGTATTGTGGCAGCCTGCTGCGACATTACACCAGATGTACTGCGGTGTGTACGACAGTCATTACGCCAGAGATTGCAGTTGTGTGCAGCAAATGATGGCCACCACATTGAACATCTATTGGCCTGACATGTCTGGATACACTCTATTCCACTCCGTAATTGAAAATGGAAACCACGTGTGTACGTGTACCTCACCTCTCATGGTAATGTACATGTGCGTCAGTGAAAAAGACCAATAAAAATGTGTACGCAATGTGCTGTTCCAGTCTCTTCTGTACCTAAGGTCCATCACCGTTCCCTTTGGATCCCTATGTAATTTGATGCTCTCAGATACACACGATCGAACAGCGGAAGAGTGGTACTCAAGCGTCAACTTTAGGTTACAATATCTCCGGATGTAATTAACATTTTACAATGCAACAAACGGCACTGATTACGTATTTGTTTATATGCTCAGATGTGCTAACAAAACTAAAGGGGTTGCATTTAAAAAAACGTAGGTTTGTGTTAAAAAACATACTTCCGTGCATTTTCTTATGGTTTGTATTAACCAATTACACTAGCCCCTCTCCTCACGTTGGTCTGTGGAATCGATTCGTCAGTATTTGATGTGGTTTACGAAATATATCCAGCAGTAATGTTAGGTGACTCACCCTGTATGTATGAGGATGTGACTTACCAAACGAAAGCGCTGGCAGGTCGATAGACACACAAACATACACACAAAATTCTAGCTTTCGCAACCAACGGTTGCTTCGTTAAGAAAGAGGGGAGGAAAGGGAAAGACGAAAGGATGTGGGTGTTAAGGGAGAGGGTAAGGAGTCATTCCAATCCCGGGAGCGGAAAGACTTACCTTAGGGGGAAAAAAGGACTGGTATACACTCGCACACACATACACATATCCATCAACACATATACAGACACAAGCAGACATATTCAAAGAATATGGTCTTTGAATATGTCTGCTTGTGTCTGTATATGTGTTGATGGAGATATGCGTGTGTGTGTGTGTGTGTGTGTGTGTGTGTGTGTGTGTGTGTGTGTGTGTGCGCGCGAGTGTATACCCATCCTTTTTTCCCCCTAAGGTAAGTCTTTCCACTCCCGGGATTGGAATGACTCCTTACCCTCTCCCTTAAAACCCACATCCTTTCGTCTTTCCCTTTCCTCCCCTCTTTCCTGACGAAGCAACTGTTGGTTGCGAAAGCTAGAATTTTGTGTGTGTGTTTGTGTTCGTTTGCGTGTCTATCGACCTGCCAGCGCTTTCGTTTGGTAAGCGACATCCTCTTCGTTTTTAGATATATTTTTCCCACGTGGAATGTTTCCCTCTATATATAAAAGAGAAAGAGAGAGAGAGAGAGAGAGAGAGGAAAACATTCCATGTGGGAAAAATATATCTAAAAACAGATTCTGTAACTTACCAAACGAAAGCGTTGTTACGTTGATAGAAACAATAACAAACCCACACACAAATTTCAAGCTTTCGCAACCCACAGTTGCTTCATCAGGAAAGAGGGAAGGAGGGGGAAAGACGAAAGGATGTGGGTTTTAAGGGAGAGGGTAAGGAGTCATTCCAATCCCGGGAGCGGAAAGACTTACCTTGGGGGGCAAAAAGGGACAGGAAAAACACACACACACACACACACACACACACACACACACACACACACACACACACACACACAGAGAGAGAGAGAGAGAGAGAGAGAGAGAGAGAGAGAGAGAGAGGTGGGAGGATTTCTAGCTTTTCAAAGAGTGGTCTACAGGTTTTGTTCCATTTTACATCTTCCATTATTAATGAAGCCTATTGCAAGAATTGATTCTGAAGTGTTTATGTGGCCACCCAGGGGTGGTATTGGGAGATACGTTTATGGAATCCGGTTTTGGGAGCCCCATGTAAACGTGATGAATATCTGCTCTCATCGGCTTAGAATATCATGTGACATGAGCTATGACTGGCTTACAAAAGCACATCACAATCTCAATTTCAATGCTTCAGAAACTAACATTCTGTGTTTGGTGGAATTCGACTATATGCTTTTGTAATACAAAAATATGTAGCGTATGTGTTGCTGCAAATCAAAGATCTTTCCAAAACGAGGTTCTACAACAGTGTACAAAACCTTAACCATTCAAAGGATTGATAAGTTTTATGATCCCGAGGGAAAATATACTGTCACTTAACATGAAAAAAGCATATTTTCAACCAGGAGAAAGTGTATTTTTTAACTGGGAAATCTGGGAATTGTTTCCTTGTCTACGTATACACCGTGTGGAAATATCACGCAACCACTAACTAGATTTTCTTGGAGGGTATTATAGTGTCTCATTATATAGTCTTCGTGTGGTGTGGTGAGATGCAAGTAGCAAGCCCACTGAATGTTTTAAGTGAAGGAGCAACCAACAATTATTAAGATAGTAGGCATAAAAAGTAAAACATACTTGTCTTATGTACTCGTAATGGTTACTTATATGGCCCCACTGGAGCACTAATTATATATCCATTACATAATTTGGGGAGTAAAGGTAGAACCTCACCAATAGCAGAGTTGCTGTATTGCTGAAAGGCGCACAAACTAGACAGGACATTATTCATCTGAAAAAGGGTTTGTCCACAAGTTAGCACAGTGCATGTGTGCCCTTTTCTACCTAGTTATTTTGCCAGCACTAGGTTTGTTTGGGTCTTTCGACAACTTGGTACCTCTATTGTTCAGTGCCTTGTTACATTAATGCTGAATTTATTTACATTCCTCCAGGACTTTCCGTTCCCATATTCATACAGACATTTACATTGACAAACAGGAGGAAGAAACGACCGTAAGAGTGCCTTGATTACAATTTGGTTTTCAAAAGCTTAGCTTAGCAAATGAATTTCCCATACTTTGAGAGGCAGATATTGACTTCGGTAGAGCATTCAGTTACCAGAATGTCCTGCAGGGAATTATACTATATTACATGGCCCACCTGCCCACCCACCCAAACAAGAAGTGTAACATTCTTGCAGTTGCTTGAAACAGTTGACATAACCAACATGTCAAATAGTGTTTTTCCCTCTTCTCTACAGTGTCTTTTACAGCCAATTTAATTTGCTCAATCTAGGTATTTTCTATCACGAAATTAGCATTTAAATTTTGGGGCAGAATAGATAAGGGGCATAAAAATGGAATGAGCCAGAAACATAATTACAGAAACCAGTACCTGTATGTTAGAAGTATTGACCCTGGCTGTTGGGCTGGACATAGTCGTCAGAGGTGAATCTTCTTTGACCAAGATGGCCCTCTTATTCGCTTCCTGCAGCACGGGACAACAGTGAATGCCCAGTGTTACTCGCAAACCTTGACCATCTTTTGCCAAGTTATCAAATCGAAATGACAGGGCTGTCTCACCCGTGGGGCCATTCTGCTCCACGACAATGCAAAGCCTCATACGGCCAACACAGTCGCGAGACTCCTACAGAAATTCAAATGGGAGGTTCTCGGCCACCCTCCATACAGTCCAGACCTCTCTCCCCATGTTTGTCATTTTTGGTCCCCTTAAAAAAGGCTCTGTGGGGCAGTGATTCACCTCGGACAACGACGTCCAGCTGTATCTGCAGAACTACTTAACACTGCAGCCCCTGGAATTTTATGAGGCAGTCCCTCACCACCTTGTGTCACATTGGGACAAGTGTCTCAACAGCCATGGTCAATAGTTCTAACATACAGGAACTGGCTTATGTAATGATGCCTCCGGCTCGTTTCTCTTCGAATGCCCCGTATTATTACTGTCTCCCCCCCCGCCCCCCAATCCCCAAACAGCTGCCCTTAACTTAGCGATGGAGCTATTCAGTATTCGAGATGATGAAGTCTGGTCCTAAAGAATTTTTGTAAAACTGTTCGGGTTCCTTTCAGAATTATTAAATATTTCACTTTCAGTTTAAGATGATCAGATGTTAAAATGTAGAGTAGCAGTACTTCCTCTTCGTCCTCAGAACTTTGTAGTATTGTGTTGACACACTTCTGTTTCATGATGGCAGATGACCCACTTTACTTTGTACACTGGTCCGTAGAGGGGAAAAAAATTGTTAGCTTTAAAAGTGCTGCATGAAACAGTTTTCAGTGACCATCTTCATAGTCAAGAGGTCAGTGTTGGCGGCTATTGACATGTTGCTTCTCCCTTGAAAGGTCTGGAACATGGCTTACTCAGCCTCAGGTTTACTCAGGTCAGATGAAGCTGCTTGAGTAAGTAAACAGTAAAATTTACAGACATACTGCTGCAGTGGTGTCAAATTGCAAGCTGTTGTTATGCTTGAATCCAGTCAATCTTCACTTAAAATGCCTGATTTTTGTCCAGACTGAACAGTTTGGCATTTTTCTTTAAGTGAGAACCTGAAAGAACCAATTTTTTTAGTATTCAGTGATGCTGTGGTCTCTAGATGATATGTCAGTGTATTGTTTTATTAATACTAATTGTTATGTTTGTTACCTAGTTTAATTTTATGGTTGTTGTTTTCTTTAGGGAAATGGAGCATCTTGTCCAGAGTCTCTCAGCATGTTTGAGTCTCAGCTAAAGCAGCTTTCCGTACCAGTACAGTTCACACGTGATCATGCATTTGTACCCTCATTTATGGAAGACTGGATCTTCTATCAAGTACAGCCAGTACCCAACTAGCATTTCAAATTTCACATTAAGGAAAATATGCTGCACACAGCATTCACAGCCCTTGTGATCTCAAGATGACAGCAACAGTAAACTGCCAGATCATCCACAAGATGAAAGCTGTGCAGTCAAGAAATGTGTGCACACAATTAAGTCACAAGGATATTTTCTCAGTACTGCTTTAAATTTAGTAGATACAGAAATAGTGTCTGCAAGTTATATGTAACTTATGTTAACATGAAATGTGACTGAAATGCAGTGTTAAGTCCCTTAATTTGGTGCAAATGCCATATTGTCATGGTTGTTCCTCATAAACATTTAAGACATGTGAAGTCATTATTAGGTTTTGTTATTCTAATCCATTTAGTTTTCTACTGTGCTTTTTAAGTATTATTTCTGCAAGTGACTGTGTGTAGTACATAAAATATAGCATATCTATATCTGAGTGACAATATTGTAAAAAGGATAAATCACTACTCACCGTATAGTGGAGAAGTTGAGTTAGTCGCAGACAGGCACAACGGAAAGACTACTAAGAAAGTTAGCTCAGTCTTTCTGTGCTTGTCTATGACTCTGCTATACGTGAGCAGTAATATCCTTTTCATAAATTATCATTATCCCATCTTTTGATATATGCATCTTAATATATTGCCCATCACTGTCAGTAGTTATAAAAGATTTATTTTCTCAGTTTTTATTTATGTATGAACTGCACTGCTAAAATTATGCACGCTTTACAAATGAGAGGAAAAGTGGGCCTTGTGGACTTCCTTAATATTATAATCTGGGATAAAAAGTTAAGAAGCTGCCACATATATTTATCCACACTGACATTCAGCTGGTCATTTAACAAAGGTAACTCATCTAACGTGACCAGAAGCCCTAAAATGTAAAAAGTGAAAAATTGGTATTTGATTGGAAGGCAAATGTTACTTGAAACAAAACAGAAAACTAGCACTGTATTCATAATCAATAAGAATGCCGGTGCAGTGTTTTTGGAGTGTAGTACCATTCAACAGGTTCAGAAGCTTTTGTAGTGTGTATTTTAAAACATCCTTGTCGGAAATAGTGCAGTAGTTAAGTATTTGAAATCATCTTCATGTAAAAGTATCCCAAGTGTTTCTGGAATTGGTTTTCACTGTTTTTATTAATGTTAATTTTGTTTTTCTTACTCTCTTAAGAAATTTACCTAGTACCTGGACCAATTTAAGTTGCAAAACATTAACTATTTAACTAGTGTGCCCACTTTCAATATATTCCGTGGACATTGATAATGTTTGTGTACATTATTTAGACTGAATTTTTTTGTGGCCAGTAAGTAAATTAATTGTGATGCTGTGCAGCACAATTGGTTGCATTTAGACTGGAGAATTCTAGTCTCAAATTATGAGTCATGTCAATGTATCGTTTTTGTGTTTTAATGCAATATTGGCAGTAATAAGGAAGTAGTATTTGTTTGATTAGTGAAGTAATTTGCTCGTAAGCACTCTGTTTCCATAAACATTTTTACATTGTATCCTACAGTCTTGTATCTATATTTTATAAGCCAATGCAGTTGTCACAAGGTAAAAACTTAATTGTGCTCATAAATTGATAGCCAAGTTTTGTAGGTTTATACAGGGTGCACCAGAAACAGCTTTCTGTTTTGAAAATTCAGCAGTAATTCAGGGGGAAAAGTGAAAATCTTTATCTTTACAGTAAAGATAAATTATTTTTTATCGAGAATTAGTGTCTACATACTTCTTGACAATAACATTTGGTACATGTCCTTGCTGAATGACACATTCACGTAGTCTGTCTGGAAGAGAAGACACAACATATTTCTTGGAATCTCCCAAATGCATTCATGAATTTCGTCTTTCAGCTCACTAATAATGCTTGGGAGTTGCTCATGAACTTTAAGATAGCCTCACAAGAAAATAATTAGATGATGTGATGTCAGGGGAACAAACATGCCAATTGATGTTCCCAAAGTGAGAAATAACTCTGCCTGGAATCATTTAATTCAGGTTTCCCGCGGGAAGATGTGCAGAATGGACTGTTGCTTTGTCTTGCTGGAACTATAGATGGTGATACAGCATGACAAATCTAGCACTCAGAATTTAATGTTTCAGAAAGGTCCTCGTTTTAAAAAAAAAATAAAAATAAAAAGGCTCTGAAGAAATACTGGCACTTTTGTGTAGCACACACTAGCAGTTCACATGAGGTGTGTGCAGCCCAGAACTGACTTCCATTTGTTTACATATCCAGACAAACTGGAGTGGGTGTAATTTGACATCATTAATCTGTCCTCTATGCCCTCTTCAACTTTCGGAAGCTCCAAGAACGTGTTTCAAAATTGAAGTCTCATCATTGTGTCCTTGTGGTAGTGAAGATCTTTGTTGGATACAGTGAATGCTGGTATCCACCAACCCAAAAGCAATAGCTCAGCAACAAGCTAACCATTCAGGACAACACAAGAAGATGTAATGCAATGTCTTTATAAATTCTTCTATTGCTGCAATTCGGTGCTCTACAGACTGTCACTCCGTGTCAACTGACCTCCTGAGAACAGTACCGAACAATGCATGTAGCATTACAGGATAACACAGTGTGTGTCCTGTGAATGAACATTTAAAAGCAGTCTGATGCAGCCAGTATTTGTTGTAGCATCTAATGATACACCAGCTTTTTGATCATCTGACTGTATTACTATTGCAATGAATTGTGACTTACACTCAAAAACTAATTTGTAATGACTGTGTCCCACACACACACACAGTGACCTAAAAATTCAATGTTCGTCCCCACCTTTCATGTTCTGAAATAAAGTTCAGTAGCAGCAATTATATCTTTTACCATTCCTATAGTTACTTAAATGTATTAATCATAATACATCTAATTCATAAAGTTTAAGTAAGAGCAACCAACAAACTTGCCTTGCCAGATGGATATTCACATGTTCACAAAAAACAGAATGCCTTTAATAAGTAGAGATAGCATGTTCACATTTCACAGGACATGAAAATTAGTATGTTCTGCAGAAATGATTAGCAGGTCAGTCACCTCGGTTAGTGTGTGTCCCTGTTGCCTACTAGGCACAGGGTCACTATGGAGCATGATAACTTGTTCCATCCATTATGGCATTGAAGTGTATAAGGCACGAATGGCTTCTTCAGGTACAGCCACCCATGCTGCATTCAGCTGTGATGGTTGGCATTGGATCACAGCAGTGCACCAGGTGTTACCATACCCCACACATTTTCAATTGGCAACAAGTATGGTGATCTGGGCAGGCCAGAGCAAAAAGCTGATATCCTGTGACAACCAACAAGGCATATGTTTGTGCAGCAACAAGGTTCTGCATTGTCTTAATAAAAAATGGCATCTGGGGTGTTGGGCAGAAAGGGTATGGTTATGGATCACATGATGAGTCACTCACATAGATCACAGTGCTCTGGACATGCACCAACTGTGATTTGTAGTTGTAGTTAATAGCACCCTACTCCTTAAGGCCTTGCATTGGTATTGTATGTCTTGTGCCAATGCAGTCACTGTGATACTGCCTCC
Source organism: Schistocerca nitens (assembly GCF_023898315.1). Lineage (NCBI taxonomy): Eukaryota > Metazoa > Arthropoda > Insecta > Orthoptera > Acrididae > Schistocerca > Schistocerca nitens. The sequence goes on from NC_064622.1 coordinate 341,605,170, forward strand.
CCTGTCTGCAGGGAACCAAAATGCAGTCATCAGTTTCAAACAAAACCTGGATTCGTCTGTAAACACTATCTGGTGCCATTCCTGTCCCCAGTGACGACATTCCACACACAATTGCCATCTAGCACGTTTCTGCACATTCGTCGCAGGTAGGCAGAGAAGTGGATGACTTGCAGGTAACCATGGACTGTTACCCGTGATAGTGTATGATGTGTTACTGTTGCCAGAGCTGAGGAGGATGCAGATCTATTGTGCAATGCCATTCACATGAGATGTCGATCATCTCAATGGGTGGTTTGGGTGGTGTGACCTGACCCCTCTTGTCGTGTTCTACAGCCTTCTGTGAACCATTCTGCACACACCCATTTCACATGAGCAGCAATTTCCATTCTGGAATTTCCATGATGGCTGCATCTCATTCGCTCATGCGAATGAGGTCCGCCAGTCACGATTACCTACTTGTTTCACTTTGATTTCTGATCACTCTTCCTTGTGTTTCCTTTCCTTTTTTAGTGCGTTTCTTTTCCTCTTGTTTTGCCTCTGTATGTGAGGATTTGGAACTGCGTCAGGCCTGTGTCTTTTAGCCGTTCTCCTTGTTCGCTGTCCGTCTTCGTCCCTTCACCGCATGTGTTCCTGTTTCTATGTGTTTGGGCGCTGATGAGCACGCTGTTTAGTGCCCGAAAACCTCAAAACACACACACACACACGTGCGCTCATGCCAATAATGCGCCCTCTTTCAAAGTCACTGATTTGATAGTACAGTTTGCGCATACATCTGCAAGGCATACTGCATGTCTGCTCAAGTCACAATGATCCATTACCTTTGGTTTATAGCAACAATAGCCATAGGCACCTTTTACTAATAGTTGGTGTTGCACTGCGATACCAAACCCACAGGCTGACATGGTTCAAATGCTAATCATTTCTGCAGAACATACTAATATAGATGTCCTGTAATAAGAATGTCCATCTCTAGTTGTTAAAGGTGTTATGTTCATCTCTGAACATGTATTATAATGTTAACATAAGACCAGTTTAAAGGAAGCTGTAGTGCACATGGACAATAAGTAACAAATCGCACAAAAATAAGTGAAGTATTTTGTTAGCCTTAAGAGATGTTACCTTCTTAATATTTACACTTTAAAAATTTTTACATGGTAGTAGAAAACTCAGAAAAGGGTTTTATAAAAAGTGATATTCCCTAACTAACAGCATGAAGTATGTTGGTCAATTCAAGCCAGGTGACATGAGAAGAAAGTAGACATTGAGGTAACTCGTCACTAGGAAGATTTGAAAGTTTTACTTCAAAACTTTTATTTGTACTAGTAATTTGGACTCTTTGGGATTAGAGAACACATTGAGATAGGGAATATCATTTCTCTCAAATAATGTTTGACATCCTTGAAAGGATTGCTAACTCACAAAAAATATCTGTTTCATGCTGAGCAATGTGGCAACACTGTGAGGAATAGACATTCGGTGCCCCCCTCTCACGAATAACATACATGAAAGTTACAACACCATACAATATTAAGAGGTAAAAAAGATATTTATTTTGATTGAAGTATCTAGGGAAAAACTGGGTTAATTACAACACACACTTCCACAGTGGAAGGGTTATTGGTCACTCATTGATGGTCCTGCCTTTAATCCCCAATAACCACGAACTGTGACAGAATTCTCTACTTTCTTGATGTCAAACTGAAGTGGTTTCACTAGGCTAACGACCATACATTTAGTTTTTCTAAATTTGATAGGTTTTGTTTGTGAAGTGGGAAAGGGGGAGGGATAGAAGGGTGTGGGTGAGGAGAGTGTGTGTGTGTGTGTGTGTGTGTGTGTGTGTGTGTGTGTGTGTGTGTGTGTGTGCAGGGACTGATAAAGGCATCAGTTGGAAGGCTGTCTGGTGGGGAAAGGGGGGCTGGTGTGCTAGCAGAGGGTAGCACACAATGGGAGTGCGGGGCCGTGAATAGGGGGAGGAGGTAATATAGTCGAAACTGTTGGGTGTGGGGACAATAGATTGAGGAAGAGTGAGTTTCGGGAGTGGAGAATTTGTTTTAAGAATAAAACTCCCTTCTGGACAGTTCAGAAAAGCTGGCAGTGGAGGGAAGGATCCAGATGGTCAGGGCGGTGAAGCAGCCATTGGAATTGAGCATTTTATGTTCAGCTCCATCTTGTCCCAAAAGATGATCTACCATACTCTTGGCCACAATTTGGCAGTGGCAGTTCATCCCAGTGGACAGCTGGTTGGTAGTCATACCAACACAAAAAGCTGTGCAATGATTGCAGCAGAGCTGGTATACAACATGGCCAGTTTCACAGGTGGCCCAGCCTCTGATGGCATAGGATAAGAATGTGACAACTGAAATAAGAAGTGCTGGAGGGGGGGGGGGGGTGAATTGAGCAAGGGTCTGGGAGAATTGAGCAAGGGTCTGGGATTGGGAGTGGCATAGGGATGAACTAGGATGATGTGGAGGTTGGGTGGGCAATGGAACACCACTTTAGAAATGATGGGAAGGATATTTGGTAGTATGTCCATTTCAGGTCATGATGATAGGTGATCAAAGACCTGATGATGAATGACATAGTTCAGTTATTCCAATCCAGGATGGTACTGGGTGATGAAGGGGACACTCTTATGTAGCTGGTTCTTGGGGTGCTGTAGGGGGATTGGGGGGATGTGAGGAAATGGCACAGGAGACATGTTTGTGGGCTAGGCCTGCCTGTGAAGGCCTTCAGAATACTGGGCAAAGGAGTTCCCCAGGTGGCAAGGCTGTATGGGAGGGATTTTTAGGTGTGGAAGGGATGGCAGCTGTCAAAATAAGGGATGGCAGCTATCAAAATGCAAGTAGTGTTGGTGGGTTTAATGCGGGCAGAGGTTTGGATGGAGACATCAGAGAGGAGGCGGTCACCGCCCAGGAAGATATCAAGCTGGGTTGAGGATGACTAGGTGAAGAGGATGGGAGAAAGGTGTTGAGGTTGTCAAAGAATTGGGGTAAGGTGTCTTGGCCCTGAATCCGTTGTCCGGAAGATGTTATCAGTGAACTTGAAATGGACCAAAGGTGTGGGATTTTGGGTGGTTAAGGTGGTTTCTTCTAGATGACCTATAAACAGGCTGGCATAGGAGGGTGCCCATGGCTGCACCACAGATTTGGTTGTATATCTTCCCTTCAAAGGAGAAGTAATTCTTTTTTTATGACAAAATTAGTACGGTGTATAAGGAGCAATGTAGTGGTTTTGGAGTATGAAGCACATTGGGAAAGGCAGTATTCAACAGCGGCAAGACCTCGGGCATTAGGGATGTTAGTGTATTGTAAAGTGGAATCGACAGCAACAAGTAGAGATCCAGGATATAAAGGTGTGAGGATAGTGGAGAGTTGGTGAAGGAAGTAGTTGGTATCTTTTAAGTGGGAGGCAGGATTCTGGGTAATTGGTTGGAGGTGTTGGTCAGTGTGGGCTGAAATTCTTTCAGTGGCAGCATAATAACCCATAACAGGGTGTCTGAGATTGTTGGATTTGTGGATTCTGGGAAGCATGTAGAAGGCATGCGTGTGGGTGCCATGGGGAAAAAGTTCTAGGCAGGCCTAATGCTTTAATCAAGATTGCACTGCACTGTAGCAGTATCTTGCAGAGGGAGGTGGTTCTGGGATGTAGTGATGGGACAACTGACTGTTTATAACAATAGTGGTTTTTTTTTTTTTTTTTTTTTTTTTTTTTTTTTTTTTTTTTTTTTTTCCAGTCGAATGAAACTAGTCTCAGCGGCAATGTCAGCTATATAAATGTTTACACTCACTCACTGAGTTTGAGTTGTTTCATTCAGTGTGAGACAGCTGACTGAAACAAGTCCCCGTCGGTTTCGGTGGTTATATGAAGGTTTCACTCACTCACCGAGTTTGAGTGATTTTAAATTTACATACTTTTTCAGCCTTTTTGTTATCATGAAACATGATAAGGGTTGACAACTTTTTTAGAGACAAAAAAGTACCTCATTTCAAGGAGATATGAACAAAACGTGTATTTCTAAAAACAAGTCCATTCAAAATGTATGTATTTACTTACTGAAATACAAAGTTTCGTACTTGTGACATTAAATGTCAATTTTTGGTTCGTTTTAAAAGTTTAATAGACTGCAATATTAGCTTGCTTTCAAGTCTGGTGTGTAACAGAGTAGGTACTGGTGTACCACTGCTGCTTCCCTGTTTCCTTGTCCCAATCACGAATGTTCTGCACTTAAAAACTGTTAATGCTAAGCTTCCCTGTCAGCTCAATTCTATCTAGTTTTTACATTGGTTAATTTCTCGTGAGATATGCCTATGAGGGAGCAATATATTGGTTGACTCATTTGAAGAGAGATTGAAATACACCTGAAGTTTGCCTCATGTCCTGCTGTAATCTCATCAAAATGTTTTAAATCAACCGAAAAATTTAGCACACACAAGACTAAAAAGCAAAAAATAAATATTTAAATAGAAAAGCTTTTTAATATAACTTGGTTTTCAGACAGACTAATAAATATTAAATAATATCTCCTAGCCCTTCCATATTCCTAATGTCATACAGATAGTCCTGAAAATGTGTGCTTTTGAATTTTTATAGCAATGACACAACCCATAAAACTGAAAACATGGGCCGTACAAATGTAGCTGGTGACTTAGTTTTCTGTACAAAATGCACTACCATTTGTGGAAACCGCAGCACCAAGAAGAAAATGAATGAATCCAATTAATTTAATACCACATGTTAGGTACACGACAAGTAACAAATGATTACCTTTTCAAATTGGTACACGTCCTTTGAGCCCTGCTATTCACTATGCTGTGTGGGCACTATGTGCTGCAATTAGAGCTGCTACACACCATGGCATTGAATCGCTAAGGTTCTGAATACGTTCCTGAGGAATTTCCCTCCATGCAGTTTGTATCAGAGTCCACAAATCTGAGACACCAGTTATTGGAGGTCCATGACGCACCAGTTGCCGACCAACCATATCCCAGACATGTTTGATGGGCGACATTTCTGGCAAATGTGCAGGCCAGGGAAGCAAAGGTTCCCATCGCTCCTCGAAGAAGGCCTCTACATTTCTTGCAATATGTGGCCTGTGGAGATTCCTGAAGCAGGAGTAGTACCTCAGACTCCACAACCTCCATTAGGTATCGGTTGTTGAAAGCAATGGTGCCCCAACCCATCGCACCTGGTGTTTGACCGCAGTACTGCTCACCACAGAACTGCTGGACACTTACGCGACAATCACTGTAGGACATGTTGAAGTGGGACTCATCCGAAAAGATTACAAGTTGCCACTCAGCACCCCAGTGATGGTGTTCACGTGCCCATTGCAGTTGGAGGAGCTTGTGGTTTCTGGACAATGGAAGCCGGCGTAATGGCATGCTTGCAATCAGTCCAACCTGCAGCAGACAACAGCGACAAACCGTCGATGCAGACAAGTTCACACCTGTGGCAGTACTCCAGCGACAAGCCAACACTGTAGATAATGCTGCACAGTCCACAGTGGCCATGCAGACGAGATGACAGTCATCCCGTGCTGTGGTCATGTTCCATGGTCCAGTTCCTGCTTGTCACTGCGTACGACCTTCCTCTATCCACTGCTTCCACACAGGCATTATTGTCATAGTATCATGTCCTGTGTGAGTCGAAATGTCACGGTATGATAACCCCGTTTCCCAGAGACCGATCACTTTGCCCCGTTCGAACTAGCGAATATGGCTGCCTTTGATGTCGACAAGGCATACTGACACTCACTGTATTCAGAATGAGATTTTCTGCAGCGGAGTGAGTGCTGATGTGAAACTTCCTGGCAGATTAAAACTGTGTGCCGGACCGAGACTCGAACTCGGGACCTTTGCCTTAACATCCCCCAGGCTGTGGCTAAGCCATGTCTCCGCAATATCCTTTTTCAGGAGTGCTAGTACTTCAAGGTTTGCAGGAGAGCTTCTGTAAAGTTTGGAAGATAGGAGACGAGGTACTGGCAGAAGTACAGCTCTGAGGACGGGGCGTGAGTCGTGCTTGGGTAGCTCAGTTGGTAGAGCACTTGCCCGCGAAAGGCAAAGGTCCCGAGTTCGAGTCTCGGTCCGGCACACAGTTTTAATCTGCGAGGAAGTTTCACTCATTGTATTGTTTCCACTTTGTTTGACAGCTCTGCACAGACTTCACTAGGTGCAACACCGACCCTGTCGGACTGACACGAGAGGGCACTGCTCAGCCTGTGTGTACCCCATCTTGCTGCAAAACGTATCGCATATTTCTTGCACACCTGTCACCACTTCCACAATGTGTGGCACTATTTGGGTAATTCCTTCTCGGTGTTGCACTTTTCACAAATGGCAGTGTATTTACCTTCCACACAAATAAATGGCTGAATTTTCAAATGATTTTTCATTTGTGGACATCACACATTCCTATGAAGCAGAATGCAAACTATTGTTAAAACGAGGCAAGGTTCCTTTCCTCTTTGTATATCCTTAAGGGAACCACTGCACTCACCTTTGCACCCCAAACTAGGGCTGCAGTAAGTCCAGGTTTCCCCGGATTGGTCCTAGTTTTAATAGTGTACAGAGGCATGCTGGAGGGATACAACTGTGTAGGGTAAACCTGGACCTGCCTTCGTGGCTTTGGAAATTCAATTGATTGGAAATAGATTCTAATAAATATCAGGATCTAACTATAAATAGTTTCCTCATTTTAGTCTATTAAAAATGCATGAGTAAGCACGCTTAGCTGCTCCCCTCCACACATACAGCATGTTCCAAGATTGCCTCTACTACTTTGATTATGTATGTCTTAGAAATGGGGAATAGATAGAAAGGTGTACTTTGTGGCACAATGATGACGCACACCTTTTTTTCCCTTCTTTTCCATGTTAGTTATTGACTGACCACCCTCCAGCAGTTGGCATAGTGTGCGAAATGGTTTGTACAGACCAGATCTGACACCCAAGTCGGCAGAACTGCATTATATTTTTTTCTTCGGGCAAGACTTGCACGAACTGTGTGCTTGCATCAGAGCAGCAATAGCATACTTTAATGAGGACATCCTAAGCTGGACATGGGACTCTAATATCACTTAGATAACATGTGTGCTACAAATGACACACACATTTAAGGTGATCACCCGTCCTCTTGTCACCTCTTTTCTCGTGACAGACATGATTTTTCTAGCTCTGTCGCAATTTATTTCAAAAGTAATTCAGAACACCTATTTGTCCTGGACTTAACAATTATGAAATTATTTATCCCGAACTGTATATTCATTTCACCTGTATCAGTAGACTGTCACTGAAAGGGTAATTTCCCAAATGAGTAATGTATGGAGCAGTGACAAGAAGGTACTAATAAAATGTAAATTAATGTACTTTCTGTAGCAAATTATAGTGATAATTTGCATGTATTATGTGCAATTCAGACAGTTTTGTAATCTCAAAATTTTTTAATGTGTTCCAAATTTGGCTGTAGAAAATTGATCACCGTAACACGCTGAACTGTGTGATGCAGCTACTAGAACCTTAGGTATACATTAACATCGTGCCGCAAACCGCGCTTTTCTGCCTTCTCATTTCTGAAATATATGTGATCAAAGTTGTAAAGACAATTTTGAAACACCCTATATTTTCCATCCTCCTTTATAGAGACAATGAGAAGCCGCCGACAGTTGGCGATCACATATACCACAACGCCGTTCCATCCGCCAGACAACTGCATGTAACTACACTGTACATACATACATGTTCCATAGATCATGAATACGACATTTCGTAATGATGTGGGACGTGTAACTTTAACATAAGTTTTCTTTACACAAAATAATTAATTTTTTTTATATTTACTACATATATTAAAATTCATCTATGGAGTAGGACGAGATGTCATTCGGAAATTCTTTAAATTTGCTTTTAAATGCTGGTTGGCTGTCAGATTTTAATGCTATTTGGCAAATGACCAAAGATTTTTGGGGCAGCATAATTCACCCCTTTCTGTGACAAAGTGAGATTTGATCCAGAATAGTGAAGATCATCCTTTCTTCTAGTGTTGTAGCTATGCACTTCACTGTTATTTTTGAATTGGGATGGGTTATTAATAATAAATTACATAAGGGAATAGATGTATTGCGAAGGTACTTTGAATATCACAAGTTCCTTAAATAAATGTCTGCAAGGTGAACTTGGGTGGTCTCCAGCTATTATTCTGATTACACGCATTTGTGCAATGATTACTTTCCCTCTTAAATATGAATTGCCCCTAAATATGATGACATATGAAAGCAGAGAATTATAGTAGGCTAATTTATTGATATGTTTATCACCAAAATTTGCAATAACCCTAATAGTATAAATAGCTGAACCTAACTGTTTCAGCAGATCATTAATGTATTTCTTCCAATTCAGTTTCTCATCAGTGCACACATATCTAGACATTTTGAATATCCTGCCCTAGCAATAGATTTCTGTTCATAGTCTGTATTTATCAATGGTGTTATGCCATTTACTACAGAATTGTATAAACGGTGTTTTCTCAAAATTTAATGAGCCATTTGCAGATAACCACGTAACAATTTTCTGAAAGACATTATTTACAGTTTCCTCTGCTGATTCTTGTTTTTTGGGGTGATTACTATACTTGTATCATCAGCAAAAAGAACTAGCTCTGCATCTTCATGAATATAGTGCCAAGTCATTAATATGTATTAAGAACGATAAGGGACCCAGGACTGAGCCCTGTGGGGACACCATTCTTGACACCTCCCCAGTTAGAGGACTCTGCTGTTTTTTTTGCAGACTATCTGTAATGTTAATTTCAATCTTCTTCCAGTTAAATATGAATTAGTACCACTCATACCACAATAGTTAAACTTATCTAGATGAATTTCATGATTCACACAATCAAAAGCCTTTAAGAGATCACAAAATATTTCAATGGGTGATGTTCGGTTATTCAATGCATTTAATATTTGATCAGAGACAGCATATATAGCATTTTCTGTTGAAAAGCCTTTCTGAAAACAAAACTGACATTTTGTTAGTACTTCATTTTTACAAATATGTAATGTTAGTAGTAGTAGTAATAATAATAATAATGTTTATTTGCCCATGTTAACTTTACAGTCTTGGACATTGTCATTTTTTGTATAATTATATCAATATCATGTCATTCCAAGAATGAATATATACATCAAGTAGCACATTGTATATCATTTCATTCAACAATGTTGTAAACACATTAGCACATTATATATCACTCCATACATATAGTGATTATATACATCAATTAACCAATTATAACAATACCACCACTAAGATACTGCAGTATGTAAAAGAATAAACTAACAGTATTGCAGCTCAGAATTCTTTTAATGAGTATAAACATCTTTCTACTAACAAATTTTTCAACTTGCCATTGAAAAGATTACCTTGGAGTTGCTTTATATTTTTTGGCAACTTATTATAGAATTGTCTCCCAGTTACATATGGACTGTGATTTGTAGCTTTGTTGTTAGTCCGTATCCTATGATAGTCACTTTTGGCTCGAGTACTGTAATTATGGGTGTCAGTTCTTTACACTATTTTCCTCGTTCTCTTTTACAAACATTATGGTCTTAAATACATACAATGAGTACACAGTCATAATTTATAATTTTTGAAATAGTCCCTACAGGACTTATATTAGCAATTATCCTAACTGCTCTCTTTTGAAGGCTGAAAATGCAATCCATATAGACAGTGGGTGCCCCACCCCAGTTGCTAATGCTGTTATTGTAGATCGTCCTTTTCGAAACCCATGTTGTGTTGTGTTTAATAGTTTGTATTTACAGGAGGAGGATTCCATTTGATCTAGAATTATTCTTTCAAGCAGCTTGCCAAGTGTTGAACTCAAAGACATTGGCCGGTAGTTATTTATGACTGTGATAGCCCCCTTTTTATACACTGGTTGTATCTCAGTGATTTTTAAAAGCTCTGGAGAGTTCCCCTGGCTAATTGAACTGTTAATTAGATGTGTTATTGGTTTTATTAACTCATTTTTGCATTCTTTAAGTAGTGTGGACGATATGTCATCCCAGCCACTAGATGATTTTACTTTGAGTTTTGAGATTATATTCATGACCTCAAACTCTTACACTCCTTAGGAAAAATGAATTACTCATTTCAACTGCGTTAATTTTCAGGGCTGATTCATCTTTTTCTTCTCTGCATGCCTTACTAAAATGTTTAATGAAGGCCTCACACACAGACTTTGGTTCATTCAACAGTATTCCATTTTCTTCTAATGCAATGTTTCTGCAGTCTGGTTTTTCTCTGTGTTCACATTCTTTGTTTACAATATGTCAGGCTGTTTTGCCAATGTTACTAGTTTTTTTTTTTTTATCTATTCAGCATAATGAAGTGCTTTTAGTCTCTTCAGGGATTCCCTGTATGTCTTTCTGGTGCTTTTGTACTTTGTTAGGAAGTACTGCAATTTTGTTTCTCAGAAGAGCACATAAAGGTCCTTCATATTTTCCTTTAGTTTATGTATTTCTGGAGGAATTTTATGTTTCTTTGTGGGATCTGATTTCTTTAGTTATTTTTTTACTATTGGACATGCCCCTGATTAAAGCTATGGTTAAATATTTCATATAAAAGGCCCCACTTTTCATTAATACCTTGTGATCTATATACCTTATCCCACTCTCTCTCAGCAAGCTCCTTCTTAAGTAAGTTATATCTTCCTTTTATAAGTGTGTACGTCACTATGCAGAACTATTTTGTGGTCTGTATTAATTTCTATGGATAGAGCTGTATGGTCTGAGAGATATGTTTCCTATCTAGATTTGAAAGAACATGGTCAATACAAGATTGAGAGTTAGGTGTTATTCTGGTTGGTTCATCATTTATTTTGTTATAGCAATGCAATAAGTCAGAATATCTAAGATAATTTACACTACCAGTATAGTTTAAAGAGTCTATGTTTACATCTCCTGTTATTATTACCTGTTTTTTGTTTGTTGATAGTTTATTCAGAAGTTGTTCTAGCTGGCAAAAGAACTCTTCTACATCACTATTTGGTTATCTATACAGGCCTACAATTATTAGGCTGTTTTTGCCTACCTTCGTTTTTACAGCTGCTACTTCAAAGGCCAGATTGCAAGATTGTCAACCCAGTCAATTTTTTCGCAATGTATGTAATTTCTAACAAAAAATGCAAACACCTCCACCCTTGTGTATCTTTCTGTAGTATGCACTCACAATTTTGTAATTGTTTAACTTAAAACTACGAGCCTCTTCAGACTTGCATCCAAGTTCATTCACAATATATATGTGTGGTTTACATTCTCCTAGAATTTCATCAATTTGCTCTATTTTGTTAGTAATGTACTGAACATTCTGAAACATTATTTCACATTTTTCGTCTTTCTTGATGCAGTCAGTAAAGATTTCGTCTTCGTGTGTGCACACTGAAGACCGATTTACACTAAAAAAGGAACGCCAGTTTCACTCGAAAGCAAACTATTTTTATATATGCGGCTACTGAGTTCGATCTTTTCAGTGATCAATATGCTTACTTTTTCGCAAAGAAAATGCTTACCCTCATAGTTCAGATGCAGTCCGTGTTTAGTATGCATGCCCTTATCTAGTGTGCTCATGTCTAGAATTAAACATTTTTCGTAACTTGAACACAATAATTTAATCCTGGAATTTGTTTTTCTAACCTCTTTGTTTACACAAGAATTGTACATTATGTCGTGTCGGTGTGGGATGGTAGCAACAATAGCTTTTTTTATTTGTTTCGTTCCATAAATTTAGACAAACCTCCAATACACGAATTGGCTTTATTACAAGCCACATCATTTGAACCTGCAATACAGGCAACGAAGTCATTGTCATGCGACATTTTTGCCGTCTAAAGATGTGTTTATTTGTTTTCGCACCTGGCTTCACCACACTACTTACTTGGCTGTTTTGATTAACACTTTGTAGAATCTCAGCCTGCTTTCTTCCATGACTGTCAGCAAGCAAGCGTACGTTGCACTTCGTGGCGGAATTCAGAGTGGGGTTGCCGCTACCTTCACGTTGTTTATTAAGTTTGTTAACAGACTTTTTTCCATCTGATTCTACCCTTTCGCTGCTTTCACTATTTTTGAAGTATATGTCACTACTTTTAGTCACTGGCGCAGTCGTTTTCCGTTGCACTCGTCTTTTGCCCACTGGTTTGTTTTCTTGGTCACACAAACTTTACGTAGTTCGTCATCCTTATTGCAGTCATCACTACTAGTCGACAGAACACTACCTGTTATCTGTAATTCTAATTTCATTTGCTGCGTTTGATGCCTGTCTATCGCTTCCTTTCCACTTCTCATCACTCACCAGGTTCCCATTTTGTGGCTTAATTGTTTTATCATTTAGAATATGGCTCAACTTCTTCAGCTCACAGTTTTCATTAGTTATACTCACGTCTTGAAGATCTACAATTTTTTGTAAACTTGAAATGCATTCTTTTAGTTTTTCGATTTCAATTTTACAGTTTTCACAGGATTCCTTTTTTACGACAAAACAGTAACTTTTATTCACTCGTTCACTATGCATCACTACACACAGTCTTGAATACATTACTTTTTCAAGGATTTTGGATAAAGCTGTCAGAAATGAGATGGGGCGGTAGTTGTTAGCATCAGACCTACCCCCGTTTCTATGCAATGGTTTAATAGTAGCGTATTTCAGTCTATCTGGAAAAATGCCGTTTCATTGAGCTACTACGTATGTGGCTAAGACTCCTACTTATTTGTTGGGAACAAGCTTTTAGTATTCCGCTGGAAATGCCATCAATTCCACGCAAGCTTTTACTTTAGAGTGAATTTATTATTTTTTCTAATTTCAGTACGAGAGGTGGGTTCAATTTCTTCAAATTGCATATATATTACCTTTTCCATATACTACCTTGCATTTTCTAATGAATAGTTGGATCCTATTTTCTCTACAACATTTAAAAATGATTATTATAAATGCTTTTTACTTCAGACTTTCTATTGACAAACATTTCATTGAGTTTGACAGAAATACAATCTTCCTGTGCTCTCGGTTGCTGTGTTTCCCTTTTAACAATATTCCAAACTGTTTTAATTTTATTATCAGATGTGCTAAACCCAGACATAATGCACATACTTCTGGAGTTTTTAATAACTTTCCTTAATACAGCACAGTAGTATTTATAATGTTTCAGTTTCGGGATCATTACTGCTCCTAGCTATAAGATACATTTCCCTTTCCTGTTTACAAGATATTTTTATCTCTTTAGCGAGCCATGGCTTTTTTAAGGTTACCTACAATTATATTTCACTTATGTTTTAAGGAAGCTGTTTTCAAATATACTTTCACAAGTATCATGAAATAAGTTAAATTTTAAATTAGCATCAGGTTCCCTGTACACCTCATCCCAGACTAACTGTTGCAAGCTTTCCCTAAAATTCTCAATTGTTAAATCATAATTGAACACACTATTTTGGAGGACTGTTTTGCATTACTGTAAGGAGCTATGTCATGTACTGAAAATAGCTGTGCATCATCATCAGACAGACCATTCTCAATAGAAAAGCTTTTATTTGATTAAATTTATCTTGGTCTATAAAAACATTGTCTGTCAATGTGCTGCTTACTGTACCACCCGAGTAGGAAAATCAATAACTGACGTCAAATTGAAAGAACCAAATAATACTTCAAGGTCAAGCTTTCTATCTGACTCTTTCAGAAAATCTATACTGAAATCCCCACAAACAATAATTTGCTTCCATCTGTCTGACAGACAGCACAACAAAGACCCCAAGGTTTCAAAATTAATTGAAAATTTCCCAATGGGGACCTATAGATGGCCAAAATTATAAAAGTGCCATTATTTAGTTGGCACACACTTCTATATGTTGCTCTACACAAAAAATTTTAATTTCCAGAGTTTTCACACTATGGCAGATTTTAAAATATATGGCAACTCCTCCTCTCTCCATAGTGTCTCTACTTACATGTGCTGAAAGTTTATATCCACTTACATTTACCATTTCCATATCTGTGACTATATGATGATCAGGCAGGCATAGTACATCTATTCCACCCACAGTTTCTAAATTTTCTAAACAAACAAGAAGTTCATCTACTTTGTTTTTTAATCCTCTGATATTCTTATGCAATATACTAACATTATTTTTCACTGTACTGTTATGAAATCTTGTGATATTTTAACATCTCTAGTACCTACCTGCCTGTCTGAGCTTCTCATTAAGCTTAATTTCAATCAGCATTGGACGACTGGACACTGATCTTAGCCTAAAAAAATAAGTACTCCCAGGAGTTTCAGTGGCCCCCTTAAAGATTTTGCTATCATCCCAGCCAGTTTCCCCTTCCCTTTCCCGTTAAGATGCAGGCTATGCCTTGTGAAGTCCTACTTACCAATACTATCAACAGGAACCAAACCTATGCCTGACAAAGCAGCCGCCCAAAGCAGCTGATCTCGCTGCATATTGACCATCCTGACAGAGCTGTACAATTGGGGCTGATCGCGTGCGTGCGTGAGGGCGTGTGTTTACGGGCACTCAATTGTGGGGTTATCAGCACCCTTACTGATATTAAAAGTACTGAATGTACATAAAAGTAGTAAAATATGACCATACATGTTAAGACGACACGAAAGAATAAAAGATGCTATACAGAAGACTAAAACAGAAGTAAAATGACAAAGGAGCTAAAAGGAAGGCACACGAAAATGTCACTGGCAAGCCACTTACATAAAACATGGGTAGCCAATTGCTCCGTGAACATATTACAACCACCTCCCTAGAATGTTGGTAAAAAGTTTTGGACAATTCACAAAACTTTAAAACTCGAACCACATTTGTTTCATCATTACCTAAAACAGACTGCAGATCCATCGGCATGACTGAAGATCCATCGGCATATCAGCTGTGGCCCGCTGGTCAGAAAATAAAATGCAGTCTAATAAAATGTGGCATACAGTGATCTGTATGCCGAAGTGCTACACACTGGAGAGTCCTCTCACTGGATCAAGAAGCCAACATCATAAGGCTGTGGCCAACATGAAGGCAAGTGAGGAGGACCCCATCCCGTCAATGTGGCTGGAAGGAAGCACGCCACAGCCTAGTTGTGAGCTTTACGACACAGAGCTTATTGTCTGTTGCTTCCAGCCACTCATTCTTCCAGTGACACAAGACTCTTGAGCTCAACAGTGAGGTCATAGCACACAGGGAGATGGCACACTGAAATACCTGAGGATCAAGGCATGCCTCCTTAGCTACTAGATCTGCCCTTTCATTTCCAATTCCCAGGTGCCCTGGTACCCAGCAGAAAGACACCTCGTTCCCCACCTGTTGTAGGTGGAGGAGACTATCCTGGATAGTCTGGACTACTTTATCTACAGGGTACAAAAGTTTCAGGGAGTGAAGGGCACTCAAAGTCTCATCTGCTCCAGTGCCCGCAAGATTCCATACAGTTGTGCATCAAAGACAGCAAAGGCTTTTGAGGCTGTCGGGCCTTGAGTACACAATCTGGGAAAACAATGGAGCAATCAACAGAATCCCCATTTCAACCCATCTGTAAATAAAATAAAAAAAAAACAGCAGCAATCTAGTTGTGCTCAGATAAAATGTCAGAAAATATCACATTAAAATCTAAAATCACTCTGGGCCTCTCCAGTAACCAGTGCGACAGATGGGTAAAACCCTGGTGTTGGAGTCATACGGCTCCAAACCGAGTGACTCCAGCACACGCTGCACGTGGGTCCCGAATGGCATTGTGACCCATCAACGGATGGGAAAAAGGCTCTCCAGAGGCGGACGAGCAACAGTATGGTGTGCGGATGAAGTCGGAGCTGTGAGGAACTTGCACGCCCAATGCACCATGAGGAGCTGGTGTCAGATGGTAAGTGGCAGTTTCCCCACCTCAGAACAGAGGCTGGGTATGGGACTGGTCTGCTAAGCACTTATAGCCAGCCTCATGGTGGACAGTGTCAATCACCCACAAGTTAGAGGGCCTCACTGACCCATACACTGTGCACCCATAGCCCAGTGGTGAATGCACGAAAACCCTATAAAACTAGAGATGATGTGCTCTGTCTGCTCACCGAGACCTGTGGCTAAGGCACTTTAAGATATTCAGTGCTTTCGGGATCCTGGATTTCAGATGTCTCAGGTGTGGCAACCACGACAATTTTAGAGTAAAAAATGAGACCCAGAAACCTCACTGAGTCTCTAAAATGTAGGATGGTATCCCCATATGCAAGGCAGATAAATTAAAAATATGAGAACAATTAAAATGAAAACAAACACACACATCACATCACATCACACCACACCATACCATTCTCCTGTTCAAATCAATCTGATTGTGAGTCACCAACTCGTGTGCTAAAAAAACTGGCGAGACAGGAAAGACAGTATGAAGATGGAGAGGTGACCATGAAAGCCGCATTGATGCAGTTATGCGAGAATACAGTGTCTCCAAGTAGTAGCATTTGCCTTACTGATATCAAAGAACATTATAATACAGTGATGGTTACATCGGAAAGACTGCTGAATAGCTTCCTCTAGCAGGGTCAGGTTGTTGACAGTGGACCGAAATCTCCAGAATCCACACTGAGAGTGACTAAGGAGTTGTCTGGTCTCTAACAACCAGATCAGACAATGGATAACCATTTGCTCCAGTGTCTTTCCTACACAGCTCATTAAAGTGATAATCCAGTAACTACTGGGATATGTGCGGTCCTTTCCCGGTTTGAAAAATGGCTCTGAGCACTATGGGACTCAACTGCTGTGGTTATCAGTCCCCTAGAACTTAGAACTACTTAAACCTAACTAACCTAAGGACATCACACACATCCATGCCCGAGGCAGGATTCGAACCTGCGACCGTAGCAGTCGCACGGCTCCGGACTGCGCGCCTAGAACCGCGAGACCACCGCGGCCGGCTCCCGGTTTGAGGAGAGGTATCAACAATGCCTCTCTACGCGAGTCGGGGAAGAAAGCTGTCTGCCACATAAGATTAAAACATAAAAGAAGGATTTCCTGTGATGTTGCAGGCAAATGTTTAAGCATGCAGTACCGGATTTGGTCATAACCAGGTGCAGTATCACGAGTCGCAGACGGAGCTGATTCCAGCCCCCCACATTGAGAAAGGGTAACTGTAAGTTTCAGAAACATCGGATCTAAAGTACAATTTTCTCCTTTCTACAGTCGCATGGTAGCGATGAAATGCCAGATCCTGGCTGGCATTGGCAGTAGTTTGTGCAAAATTCTCTGCCAGCGCCCAAGTGGTGTTTTTGGGAGCTGTTTAGACACATCCCTGTTTCAGTACTGCTACTGAGGGTAAACGATTGCATTTACCAAAAATCCTCCTCATGGCTTCCCATACTTTTGTAGCACAAGTGGAATAGAACACTTGCCATGATCTTTCCTTGTTCTCCTTGATTACATATGAAGCCTTGGCCCTCTCGACTTGGAAGAGTTGCACGCCTGTCCCTGATGGCTGAACAGCACTCATCTGTCCACCAAGGTACAGGTCACCCAATAAGATGACCTGGGATAGATAAGTCAGTGGCATGATGCATCACTCGTGTTATGTGATCCATCCATTCAGGGACACTGCTGCGACGTTCACACAGCCATCTGGCTGAACAGTGTCCAATTAGCCCTGCTGACCATGCATGTTGGTGACTTTACTTCAGGTAATGCCCAATTCAGAATGCGGAGTGAGAAGTGGTCACTGGAATGAAGATTGTCAATGACCTCCTACTGAACAGAATCTGTGATGCAGAAAGAGAGGTCGATGGCCGAGAATGACCTGGTAGCAGTACAGAAATGAGTGCGAGTACCAGTGCTGAGGATGCACAGCTCAGCAGATGCTATGAGGCTTTCCAAAACCCAAGCCCAAGGCAAGTATAGGTCCAGCCCCACAAGACATGATGGGCATTGGAGTATCTCAGCAGGAAAAATGGTCACAGAGTAGTTCCACAAGATCTGTAAGAGCCACAGAGTCTATTGCATCTGTGATCCTCTGACACCTGTGAATTTTAACAGCAACTGCTTGCAGGTCAGTAGCCAAGGGGCGAGCAGTGATGTGCGTTAATGGCAAACACAGCAAACTGTCCCTTGCTCTCTCCCAACTGAGGTCATCCTTTCGGTGAAGGGTATAGCCCCGTAACACAGTAGTGTCAGTGGCTTTAAAATGTGTTTCTTATAAACAAAGGCACATGGGGCAATCCTGCACTAGCAATTTCAGATCCTCTACATGGTCCTGAACCCATTAATATTCCACTGTAATATAGGAGCCATCTATCATGTAGGTTGCACTTTCACCCTGTCTTTCTGCTGGGGAGGGGAACCCATAAAGGGTGGGGGCTCAGTCTTGGAGCAAGATGATTGCCCTGTTCAACATCAACCACCATTAGCTCTACAGAAGAGTCAAGAGAGATGTCAGATAGTATCATGTTGACATCATTGGACTGTTTACTGGCTTGACTCCGTTAGTGGGGGATGCTTGGCCTCCGATTTTTTGCCCTGGGTAGGCTTTGGAACCACAACGGGGGCAACAGTAGTGGCAGCACTTGATGTCGGACCAGACTGAAACTTAGAGGGAGCAGCTCCGCAACATTAGTGGCCACAGACTTTTCTAATGTTTTGGGAGGCAGTGTAGATGGTAAAGAAACTGCAGCACCACTAGTACACTGACAAATGCAGGTACTAGTGCTAACACTAGTTACCTCCATTTGTGTAGCAGCATCAGTTTTCTGTAATGGCTGTTTAACAATTGACGCAAAGGAGGTGGTGAATGTTGGGGGCTGCATGATCTTATAAATCTTCTTTCATGTCTTTTTTATTTCCTGTATCTTCTGTTCTTCAAGGAAGACAAAGCAGTCCCTACTCCAGACAGGGTGAGCCCCAGAACAACTGTCACACTTTGGAGGAGACGAACATCAGACTCTGTCATGGGCAGACTTTCCACATTTGCCACAAGTGACCTCCCTTACAGCCATGTGTGCTATGCCCAAATCATTGGCATTTAAAACAAAACATGGGATTGGGACATAGGGCCACACAGTTAAGCGAAGAAAACATGCCTTAATATGTTCTGGGAGTTTTGTGATATTAAAAGTGAAGATGAACGAGTCGGATTTAATCAGATCACCTTCCACCCTTTTCATAATATTCTGCACATCTACAATGCATTCTTGGGACCATTCAACTTTCAGGTCTTCCTTGGGGATGTTCACCAGGTCTTTGCAGATCACAACACCTTTACTGTAGTTTAATGTGGTATGGAGCTCAGCCTCAATGGCATATTCCCCAGGGTATTGGCCTTCTGCAGGTTTGTTAATTGTTGGGAACTTGATATTTCCATCAATAGTGTCACATTTCGTAGCCGCTTTACTGATTTTAAGGTACCGGCAATCCTTTATAAACCCTTTTGTATGTAAAAAGGTGACACCTTTTCAAAACACCCCTCCTTCCATTTAACTAATACAAATATATCTGAGTCCGAAGGACTGTTTATACGAGCCCTCTTATTTGACTGGGCATTAGTACCGGCCAGTGGCCCACCCATTCTGCTAGGAGGTGGAAGAGAAGACTTAGAGAGATCCATCTTGGCCCCAGGCAGCTACGGAAATTAGTCCACCTAAAAAGATCCCCGCATGCCTAGACAAGCACTGTACAACTGAGGAGTGGCAGGTTCCCCAGAGGTTGCCTTCAACAGCCATGCATCTCAACAGTGCACAGCACACTTGAGGTGGTTTTTTTTTTTACCATACGATCCAGGCAGTCAAACAAAGATCCCTGTGACACACAACATTCCACTGCCACACCTTGCAGTGGTTGCTGAAGCATGCCCAGGGCTTACGGTGACAGGGGACTGGCAGTACTTACCAGTGCCAAGATCAGTAACCATGGGGTCACCAAGCCGTACTCAGCAAACAAATGCTGAGCCCCTAAGGGTGGGATGCGTTTAAAAATCATATGAAAAATCGATAGACCAACATGCGCCGAATGCTACGCGCTTTGTGAAACAAGGCTTTTTCTTCAAGAATATGAGTTTGGTGCCCCTGAAATTACCACCTGGGGCAGATAACCTGGTTTGATACCCCCACTTAGACCTGGGCCTGCTCTCATGTGTAATTTATATCTGCTCATTGGTAGGAGGCACGCGCCTGCTGGCACTGTCAGCACTGAAACATTCCCACCTCTCATGTTCCCGTTCCCCACGGGACATCATGCCCATCGGCCAACTTATTGTATACACACTGTTTGTGTCCAGGAAAATAATCCAATTTGACCCGTATGTCCAGGATTTTCGAAGTTTTCCACTGGAGTTGGCAATTTAAGTGATGACAAGCCTACCCCAGTGATATGTCAGGTTAATGAGTTACACATTAATGGCATCTGGAACAGTTTAATCCACAACAGCATACAAATTTGTTTTACATGACGAAAAATTACTCCATTTTGTTAATGATTAAATGAACATGTATACTACTTATTTTAACTTTGGCATACCCATGAGATAGAGACATCTTCACTTAGGGCCACCCTCTGTCACTATGTAGCACTGCTTTACTTCAACTAATTACAGTACTGGTTTCACCCAGAAGAACAAGTGGATAGCTTGGTCAGCTAAAACACTAAAGAGCACTTTCAGTTGAAAGGAGTATGCGGTTCAACTGACAGAAAAACTAGTGATAGTTTTCACTTGAAAAGAAAGAATGAATCCTTCAGTTAATATATAAAGCTAAAACGGTGCTGAATCTTTTCATTCGGTTGCTCCTACAGATTACTTTCACTCGAAAGAATGAATAATTCAACTGATATGTGTAATTACAACCAAATGAATCGACTGTTTTCATTTGATGGTTTCAATCACTATTGGATGCCTGTGCCATGAGGGCGCATTTCTTCAGTAGCAGGTTTGTGAAGGCCACGGACTGGTGGAAAAAGGTGATGGTCATTGTGAAAGGAGGGGTGAAATACAGAGAAAGGAAATTTTGTCAATTGGGGGGGGGGGGGAGGAGGAATCTTGAGTTTAGGCAGCATGTAAGGAACAGGATACGGGACTGAGTTTTAGTCAGTGAAAGGGATATTTTTCTGAACTGGTGCAGATGGGGAAACAGGAATGATACGAATATTGGCAAATGAAGATGTCAGATGGTTTTGAGGGGAGCTAATAACAAAAAAGATAAAAAAAATATGCACAAACACAAGAAAATATGTAAAAAAAAAAGTGGAAGAAAGGGAAAGTATGAGGCATGGGAGTACGCACATGTTGAGATATGAGAGAAAGGGTGAAGGGGGATTGGATTGGTTAGGCTGACAAGGGAACCTCCCCATCGCACCCCCCTCAGATTTACTTATAAGTTGGCACAGTGGATAGGCCTTGAAAAACTGAACGCAGATCAATCGAGAAAACAGGAAGAAGTTATGTGCAACTATGAAAAAAAGCCTAAATATACAAACTGAGTAGTCCATGCTTAAGATAGGCAACATTAAGGAACCGTGAGCTTAGGAGCTCCGTGGTCCTGTGGTTAGCGTGAGCAGCTGCGGAACGAGAGGTCCTTGGTTCAAGTCTCCCCTCGCATGAGAATTTTACTTTCTCTATTTTCGCAAAGTTATGATCTGTCCGTTCATTGACGTCTCTGTTCACTGTAAGAAGTTTAGTGTATGTGTTTTGCGACCGCACCGCAAAACCGTGCGATTAATAGACGAAAGGACGTGCCTCTCCAATGGCAACCGAAAACATTTGATCGCAAGGTCATAGGTCAACTGATTCCTCCAAAGGAAAACACGTCTGATATATTATATACGACACTGGTGACGGCATGTGTGTCACATGACAGGAATATGTTGTCGACCCACCTAACTTGGCGAATGGGTAAAAAGATTCTTCTACCTTGCCCGATTTAGGTTTTCTTGTTTAGATGTAGCGTCCCCATACTACGGCACAGTTACTTCGCATCGGAGGGACGGATAGTAATTGTCTGAAAATAAAAAATTAAAATTTTCACACGAGGAAAGACTTGAACCAAGGACCTCTCGTTCCGTAGCTGTTCACGCTAACCACGGGACCACGGTGCTTCTGGGCTCACGGTTCCTTAATGTTGCCTATCTTGCACATGGACTACTCAGTTTCTATATTTTCCCTTTTTTCATAGTTGCACATAACTTCTTCCCGTTTTCTCGATTGATCTGTGTTCAGTTTTTCAAGGCCTATCCACTGTACCAACTTATAACTAAATCTGAGGGGGGTGCGATGGGGAGGCTCCCTTGTGAGATTCACAAGTGGGTGGTACTGGTAGGTGTGGAAAATGAAATGCAAATACATGCGAGGATGCGGGAGAAAATGTGAACAATAGAAATAAATATAATTATTGGTGAGAAGCATTTGGGGCATGAGATGCGGTATCAACAATCCATGCAGTCATGTAGCTGTGTGTCGTGTGTGGGCAAGATTGTTGATACAGTGTGCCTTGGAAGTCAGACCAAGTGCAGTTAGAAAGCGGATGAAAAAACACACAAAAGAAGAGTAATGCTTCAGAAAATAGTAACAAAGGAAGATATCACAGGATTGTGAGACAGAAGAAAAGCTGCTAGAAAAAACCAAACAATTCAAACTCCAAGTTGGAATATCAACATTATTGAAAAAAAGGAAAGGTCGCTACTCACCATAAAGATGATACATTGAGTTGCAGACACGCACAACGGGAACACTGTTACATTTAGCTTTTAGTCAAAGCCTTCTTCAGAAAAGAAAAACACACACACACACAAACAAGCACACCTCATGCAAACAAGACAGCCACCTCCAGCAGCTCAGACTGGAACACAACTGTCAAATTGAAAGACAGCAACAATCTGGAGTGGGGTGGGGAAGTGTGTCCTCCTCAACCCAGCATGACACCTTCCTGACCTGATGGCTTCATTCACATCTCTGTCTACGCTCAAACCCACCAATGGTACCTACATTTTGACAGCTGCCATCCCTTCCAAACCAAGAAATCCCTCCCATACAACCCAGCCACACAGAGGTGACATATCTGGAGTGACAAGAACTTCCTTAACTGCCTTGCCCAGTATGCTGAAGATCTCCTCAAGGCCTTCACAAACAGGCACTACCCACCCCACCCCCAGTGCAATTAGTCCACAAACACAACTTCCTTGCCATTCCACTTCCCTCCCCCCCTCCACACACACACACACACACACACACACACACACACACACACACACACACACACACACACACCTCTCTCTCTCTCTCTCTCTCTCTCTCTCTCTCTCCTCTTTCACCACTCCCAAGAACCAGCTACCAAGGAGTGCCCCCTTTGTCAGCCAATACCACCCCAGACTGGAATAACCAAACCACATCACATCCTTCATCAGGGCTTTGATTACCTATCATCATGCCCTGAAATGAGGGAGATCCTATCAAAGACACTTTCCACCCCTGCCAAAGGTGTGTTTTGTCACCCACCCCACCCAACCTCAACAACATCCTACTCCATCCCTCTGTCACTCCCAATCCCAATCCCTTGCCACAGGAATCATATCCCTGTGGAAGACCCCGGTGCAAGACCTGCCCACTCCACAAACCCAACATTTACTATTCCACTACTGACTTATCATACCCATCAGAAGCTGGGCCACCTGTGAAAGCAACCATGTCATACACTAGCTCTGCTGCAATCATTGCACAGCTTTTTATACTAATATAACTACCATCACTTCTCCCAGAATCAACAGCCAAACTGTGGCCAAGGGTATAGTAGATCACCCTGTGGCACAATATGTGGATGAACATAAAATGCTTGATTTCAACAGCTGCTTCACAACTCATACAGTTCGGATCCTCCCCACAACCAAGAGCTTTTCTGAACTGCACAGATGGAAGTTGTGATAAAAACATGTTTTCTGTTACTGAAATTATCCCAGACTCCACATAGGGTAAATCACTACCCCCACAACCTCCACCTAACAGTTTTTGCTTTTTGCATTCTCTGTCCCCTCACCCTCAATGTGTGCCACCCTCTGCCAATGCACCCACCCACCCAACCCACCACCAGCCCACCTTTCCCTGTTCCTGCTCCTCTCCATTTCCACTTCCTGTTTACCACCACCACCACCACCACCACCACCACCACCACCACCACCTCCTTGCCTCACAGCCTCCAGACACTGTGCCTGGCAGCCCTGTCATGCCTCTACCAGTCCCTACATACACTGTCACAATATCATTCGTATCCTGCTATCACCCCTCCTTTTCCACCACACTCCAGATTTCTGCTTTCATTCAATGTGACAGTTGCAATGTGTAACAGTCTTCTCATTATGTCTGTTGCAACTCAATGTCTCATCTTTACAGTGAGTGGCAGTCTATCCTTTCACAAAATTGTTGATTTTCCACCCTGGAGTTTCCACTGTTTGATTTAAAATCTACTGATAAGTCAGTTCTGGGTATCAGACTCATCAAAATTTTGTGAGTTACTCCTCATAGTCTGGATTCAAGCAAAATAAACCTTATGCTTTTTCGACAGTAATTGTCCTCACAGAGAGACTGTAACACATTTGTAGGGAAATGGCGACTGATAATTCTAGCATTTCTGAAATGGCACTTCAGCAGCTGCTTAACTGGATATGCAATGTGCAGAGGTGCTCCATCTTGTGTAAAAATGATCCCATCCACACATCCTCGCTGTTGGAGTGCTGGAATGATGTGGCTGCGCAAAAGCCACTCATCACGCTTACCAAAGACAGTACAGGTAACAGAACCAGAAGCACCTGTCTCTTCAAAAAAATATGGCCCCATGATAAATGATGCTGTAAACCTGCACCACACAGTGTCCTTTTCAGGATGCAGTGGTACCGGCTGTTCCATAAAATTTCGGGCGGGGACCCACATAAATTCTGAACAGTTTGCATTCTGGCTCGAGCTGCCAGAGTTGACGATCTTGTATATGTGAGGTGTGCTTGCTTGTGCCTAAGAATGGCATGTTTTTATCTTTTTCCTGATGAATGTTTTCTGTAAGCATCTTTTAATTGTGCCTGTCTGCAACCAAACGATTTTTATGGTCAGTAGCAATCTATTTTTTCTTACATTATTGAAATTCCTACCTGGAATTTCCACTGTTACATAAGAAGTTATATCGACTTTACTTTCCAGGATCAGAGGTGAGCCACCCAAAGAACAGCTGTGTATAGTTCCTTGACAATACACCTATACCCATTAAAATAGCACTACACAATGTGGTACACACAGTTTATTAACTTGCATTTGGGACAGCAGCAGTTCAAATCTGTGTCTGCCCATCTAGATTGCCTAATGCATTTACGGCAAATGATGAGATGTTTCTTTCCAAAAGATACAGCCAATATCACTCGAAATTCTTTCCCAGTGCTAGTTTGTGCTCTGTCTCTAATAACCTTGTCACTGACATGTTATTAAACCCTATCAACTTTTGACAATAGATTAAACTAACACATGAGATAGGAATTCAAACACACAACCACTTCTAAATTCAAAGATAGTTAGAATCTCATTTCAAAAAATTAGAGTGCATGAAACTATTAAAATTGAGAAAATGCTTTTGGTTTGTATTAATCACTTCCTCACTAGTGAAGGTACTCTGCTGGTATCAGATGAGATATTAATAACAACAACACTTCAATAATCTGTATTTAACTCGCTATGAAATCTAAGTGAGACCAAATTCAATATAAAACTTTCAAATACATAAAACACATGGCAGCACATAAGCTACATAACCAACAATGCGGATTGTTGTTGCAAAGTCAATTTATCCTTCCACTGCCAACATATTTAAATGTCTACTAGTTTTTAACATTTAAAATCATCTTATTAAAACTTTTCTTACCACATTATTACATTTATTCATAAATGTCTCCACAAACATGAAAGCTTTCTGAAAAAAGCTGGTTATTCTGAATGTTTGGTAAAAATTACTGAAAAAACTTTGTTCAGAGATGAGGTAGCAGTGATAAGAAAAATTCTCCTCCCTGAAGTTTAATTCCTACTCCAGTCTTTTCCTAGGTTCCTTTACTGCTTGCTTAATGTACAAAACGAATAACATTGAGGATAGCCTACAACCACTGTTTCACCTTTCATGATCCTTGACTCATTACTGCCATCTGGTTTCTGATAATCCCTGAGGTCAGCTTCTACCAGTTTTTTCATACTTAATGTTTGGTAATATTTGCAAACGTTAATGCACACTTTCTTTGGAATTGTAATTCTAACATTCTTTTCGAATTGTATCTTGCACACCATGTGGAATAGTTTTGTTGTGGCTGGCTCTCCCAAGGATATCAGCAATCCTGACAGAATGTCGTCTACTCCAGGGGCCTTACTTCGACGTAGGTCATTCTGAGTTCTGTCAAATTCTTCTCGCAGTATCATACTCCCATTTCATCTACATCCTCTTTCTATAATACCATCTTCAAGTTCATTCCCCTTGTATAAGCCCTCTATACATCCGTTCCATATTTCACCTTTCCCTTCTTTGCTTAGTACTGCTTTCCATCTGAGCTCTTGGTATTCACACAGCGGCTTCTCTTTCCTCTAAAGGCCTTTTTAATTTTTCTACACATATTATCCATCTACGCTTCTATATCATTACATTTTCTTCTAGACAGTTTTCAGTTCCTGTCAATCTCATTTTTAGACATTTCTATTTGCTTTTGACTGCTCAGTTCTTACGTTTTCTCCTTTCAACTGTTAAATTCAATGTCTCTCATGATATCCAAGGATTTCTACCAGGCCTTGTCTTTCTTTCTATGTGATCCCCTCCTGCAGCCTTCAGTATTTCATCTCTCAAAGCAACCCAATCGTCCTCCACTGTATTCCTTTCCCCTGTTATGGTCAGTTGTTGCCTAATGCTCCCACTGAAACTCTCAAAAAATCTCTGGTTCTTTCTATCTTTGATTTACTACCTGTTTGCAGATTCTGCAGATTTGCTCTACAGTTCATAACCAATAAGCTATTGTGGAGTCCACATCTGCTCTGGAAATGTCTTATAGTTTAAAATCTGGTTCCAAAATATCTCTCTTCCCATTATACAATTTATCTGAAATCTTCTGGTGTCCCCTGATTTATTACGTGTATACAACCTCATTTCACTATTCTCAAACCACGTGTTAGTGGTGATTACATTTTACTCCGTGCAAAATGCTATCAGGCGGCTTCCTCTTCCATTCTTCCCCCCCCCCCCCCCTCCCTGTCCGTACTTCTATACTTCTTGTTCCCACTATAAAATTGCCAGCCCCCATTACAATTAAATTTTCATCTCCCATAACTATCTGAATAATTCCTTTTCTCTCGTTAGGCTACACATTTCTTCAAACTCTTCATCATCTATGGAGACAGTTGCCATAAAACCTGTACTACTGCAGTGAATGCTGCTGGCTTCATGCCTATTGTGGCTATAATAATGCATTCACTATGATGTTCATCATAGTTTATATACATTCCTATTTTCTTATTCATTATTAGACATACTCCTGTATCCCGTAGCAGCAACAATTTATTTAATTTTTTTAAATTGCAGCTACTATGGAATTCCATGATAAATAGTAAACTATGCTGTGGCAACTGAAGATTAAAAAGGTATCGTTCTTTAAATATATACAATAAGCATAATTTCTGAAGAAGAGTTACAATACTAGTTCTCCATTTCAACATGTTATCCAGTTCCACACTCAGATATTTTGAACATCGCTCTTCTTATTGTCTTTTTCCTCCCACAATGTTACATTTTGCATGTACATGACTGTATGTACTAAATTTTATTTATTTATTTATTTATTTATCTATCCTAAATTAAGTCATTGACCTACACATAAAAATCTATCAATGCTTCCACTGAAAAATTTATTTGTGATTTCTTGCATTTTTATTTCTGTAATGGTGTTTATTGTAATGATATGAATAGCAGGTATTACTAATCATACTTCAATGTTAAGTAATGTCTGTTACTAACAAGAAGGTAGCGATTTCTAAGTGTGTCAGTACTGTACTGCAATACGTTTTCATTCTGGTGCACTTTGGTAAAATCCTTGTTATTTTGTATGTTCCGGCATCTGTGAACTGAGGTCTTTTCATTGAGACATTTATTTTTTGCACACAGTTGATTAAATGAACTTCAGTAAACTGTTTCTTTAATATTTTTGCTGATGATAGTTACCTTAGTATTCAAGCTCACCAATTGCTATTTCGACTGTACAGCCACATTCAAGTGGAAAATTTTGTAAGGACGTGTCCCAGCATTTAACTGTACCATTTACACACACACACACACACACACACTCACTCACTCTCTCTCTCTCTCTCTCTCTCTCTCGAATACATTATTGAATTTAAACCCTATGATAATGAATGCTAACAGGGAAAAGGTATGAAGACAACAGGCAAACTGAGAAATCCTACATACAAGCTAATAACCGCATATGCACACACCCCCACTTTAAAAAAAAATGGATTCAGAAAAAAGAAACATACAAGCTGACAGGATCCTGTCGGCACTTCTAATTAATAATACTTAAAATTTCTTAATAGCTCATACACATAAATTGCTGACAAGGGTAACACGGAAGAATGGCGAAGTAAGCCAATTTGCTAGATGACGATTTGTTTGGCTTTAGAAAAGGTACAGGCACCAGAGACACAGTTCTGACATTATGGTTGATAATATAATGAGACTTAAAAAGAAACATCAAGACACGTCCATAGGATTTGTAAACCTGAAAAAGTGTTTATAATTTAAAGTGATGCAAGATGTTCGAAAATCTGAGAAAATACAAGAAGATAGAGATAGAGATAGAGATAGAGATAGAGATAGAGAGAGAGAGAGAGAGAGAGAGAGAGACGAGTAATACACAATATGTACAAGAACCAAGAAAGAACAATAAGAGTGTAAGACAAACAACAAAGTGCTAGAATTAAAATGGTGTACAATAGAGATGCAATTCTTTAGCCCTTTTGTTCAATCTATATATCGAATAAGATAATAGAAATAGAATAAAGTTTCAAGGGTAGTATTAAAATTCAGAGTGAAAAGTTATCAATCATAAGATTCACTGATGACACAGTCTTCCTCAGTGAAAGAGAATTAATGGGCCCACTGAATACAATAATCAGTCTAATGAGTAGAAACACAGATTGAAAGTAAACTGAAGAAAGACTAAGGCAATGAGAAGTGGCAGAAATGAGATTAGCATTAAACTTGAAGATCACAATTGAAGGTGACAAAGTAGACAAAGTGAAGGAATCCTGATAGTTTTGAAGCAAAATAACATATCACGAACAAAGCAAAGAAGACATATGGAAGACTAGCAGGCGCCAAGGGAGCACCCCTGGCCAAAAGAAATCTAATGGTACTGAACATATGCCTTAATTTGAAGAAGTAAACTGAACAATTTGCGAAAATAGTAGAGAATTAAGATATGGCACCTGCATAAGTTCTAAAAAACCAGAGGTTGATGAGAGTTTCAATCCTTGGAAATCACAGGAGATACTGAACTCTGTGACCAATCGGAATGACAGGAGTGAAAGCTGCTGGTAACCATAGATTAAACATTTGTTTGTCGATTATGTTACACTTCAACTCCAAGGTATTATAGAAACAGGAAGCTAGAAGTGTAGTACGGATGTCGCAGAGTCACGACTTTCCCTATATCCACACATTATAGTAAACTTACAGTAACTTATTGATGCAACGCTACGCACTTATCTCGTTAATGTGCATATATAACAGATACGGTTCTTACCCTGTATTTCTGTCGTAGCTCCGAATCCGTTTAAAATGAAAAAAATTGTGAGGCCCAGGACCAACACTAACAACGTAATTCCTCGTTGTCGCTTCCAATACACAAATCAATAGCAATCAAGTTAAAACTAACAGTAAAATACGAAAACCAACACTATAAGTAAACACTTCGACGTTCTTGGATGTAATTTATATCACAATTTCTGGAAAAATAGTTGCTTAGTTTTTGAACCCGAAGGCTTGAGCCACTACAGACGTAATGCTTAGATGTTGTTCGCACTTTAATGATGTGGAGTGATACTAGATGTATGCCTTTTAAGACAGTGAAGTATGTGATTCAACAACGATGCCTACTTATGCAACGAAAAGTACACGAATACTTAGAGCTTACGGCGTCAATATGACATTTTCACTATTTCGTGACGAAACACCGCTTATACTCATACGGCACATCAAACAGCAACACACTGCAAAACCACTATACGTATATTAAATAAACAGCAAATTCTAAAAAAATTAAAAAATCGAATTCCGTCAGCTATTTAACCAATCCTGTGTCTGGCTGACAAGTTCATATCACGCTACTTTTTATATGTAGGATCTCTGATTTAGGGGAGTGGTATATGAGTGGCGATACAATAACATTTGCCGAAATCATGGATAAGCAATCGCGTTGCAAGTGGTCGACGGAAGAAACTGAGACTCTGCTTTCCCTCATCGAAGAATTCGACATGATACCTTCGTTATTTTTCCATCGCTGCAATCGTGATACATTTAGACGACTTAGTTCAGAACTGAGCACTCGGTTTGGTATAGACCGAACCAAAGAACAAGTCCGTATACGATGGAAACATATGAAGCACGAATACGTAATGACAAAAAAGACAAACAGCCGACACCATCTCTCAAAAAGCGTGGAACCTATTTTTGACAGACTCGATATTTTAGTGGAGCGAGCGCAAAGAGGACTGATAAGCCACATCGAAAGTGCCACTTTAGGTAAGTGATTTGTTTTATATTGTTATTTATTGTTAACCACTCTTGAAAACGGCGTCGACGTTTGCGTGCACTTGAGATTGTTGTCTGTAACTGGCAGTAGTACGCAGGAATTTTTGTTTTCTTTATTCATCTTGCTAATCAACGCATTCTTCCGATCATATTTAACTGCTTTAGTTATAATGTATACCCGTATGTATATATGCAGTGCTACATTGCTATCGCTGTTTGTTAATGAGATTCGATGTTTTTCTACAAATTTTCAAATTTATTGTACCTCATATCCTAACTGTTTAGTAGCACGTCGATCCTCTAGCTGCGTCAGCTGACAAACGACTATCATAGAAAGTTAGAAACCATTTCCTTATAGAGGAAAGATATGCTACACTAACCGTTTAGGCAACCCGCTAGTGAATCTTTATAACAAAGCTATGTATTTTAAGTATGAATAAATTACGGAGGCGATGCTGCTGTGTTATCTAAGTCATAAACTTGCTCTGTCCTTTTTTTTCTTTTTAAATAACAGAGGCAGAAAAAAATGTTACAACTTGGAAACAAATGCTGGGCTGGATTTTACTTACTAAACTTTCTGTTGCGTTCCCTCACTTACTAGCAATTACTGGATGGTATTTTCATCTTCAACTTTTGTAGTCCTTTCTTCCTCAGTTGCGTGTAATATTACGGTATATTGATAATTTTTTACTTATGGACCGTCTGACACCAACTGAATAAAACACAATTTTAGTGCCATACGCGTTTCGCCTTTATTTTCTGCAAGGCATCATCAGTGGCAGGTTGCGTGACAGTTTCTTACATATTACGCTCCTGTTGCATTTTTGGTGTTGTTCTTCTTCTTATGAACGCCAAGATGCGGTTTTTTCCACATTCCACAGCACTATGCATAGTGCTGTGGAATGTGGAAAAAACCGCAAATTGGCAACAGGAGCGTAATATGTAAGAAACTGTCCACGCAACCTGCGACTGATGATGCCTCACAGAAAATAAAGGCGAAACGCGTATGGCACTAAAATTGTGTTTTATTCAGTTGCTGTTGGATGGTATTTTGTTTAGTCATACAATCTTTAGCATTGGATGCGACGTGACAACGCCGTGTAAAGTTTACAACAATAACAAAGATCTCTTTCTGTAGCCGTCTAAATAGCATTATTTGCCACATCTCACTACTGAATGAATGGACTTGGCGCGAACAGCTACATTTTGTAGCATTGGCGGGGGCATACAGAGGGGGCAGCGAGTCGGCGACATGAATCTACATAGGCTCCCGCCACGGTCAGAGGCACAGACAAGACGCAAAAACTGACGGAAAAAATATGAATTAAAGACGATCTTTAAGAATTAACCGGGAGAGGTATGTATAGTCTCCTATCCCTGATGTTGCTATATTCTGCCTACGAAAAGGAGCCTTTCCTTTGGAGACTGCACCAACACACGCTGTTGTCAGTGTCATTTCTGCAGTATCACCTTGGCCAGGCAGCATTATAAAGAAAAACCTATTACCCAACAAACGTCCATCGCTACCGTGGTTTATTTGGCAACGGTACATTCGGTTCACACAGCTGCCGGACTTCACAGCAGGCTGATGTTCAACAACAAAGTTCTTGCTGCTATTTCGCCACGGTATTGAAGGATCTTAAAGGTTGGCGAGCAGGTGCTGAAACAAATATGCTATTTGACCGAAGGATTTCGATTAGAGCTAGAGGGTCGAAATATTTGATAGAATAATGAGGGAAATGGAAAACATAGCCGGCCGAAGTGGCCGTGCGGTTAAAGGCGCTGCAATCTGGAACCGCAAGACCGCTACGGTCGCAGGTTCGAATCCTGCCTCGGGCATGGATGTTTGTGATGTCCTTAGGTTAGTTAGGTTTAACTAGTTCTAAGTTCTAGGGGACTAATGACCTCAGCAGTTGAGTCCCATAGTGCTCAGAGCCATTTTTTTGGAAAACATACGTGATATACGTGACACCATTTCATCTGGCTTTAATTTCCGGTCGGGAAATGGCTTATATCTCACCGTGAAATGAAATGTCGTGTGGCTAGGGCCTCCCGCCGGGTAGACCAGTCGCCTGGTGGAAGTCTCTTTGGCGACTTGCGTGTTGATGGGGAGGAGATGATAATGAAGACAACACAACACCCAGTTCCTGAGCGGAGAAAATTTCCGACCCTCCCAGGAATCGAACCCGGGCCGCTTGTCATTACATTCCGTCACGTTGACCACTCAGCTACCGAGACGGACATACTTTATCGTGAAAACTATGCAGTTGATATTTGAGCCAAATATAGCAGAAATGCTAACTTAGTGGAAATAATTAATGGATTAGGTGCTTTCAAGTTCCGGATGAAAGAACTGATTAAGAGCGTTGATGTGACTTGCTATTAAAATATTTTGAAATTTTTTTCACAGTTAGGGTTAAGAGATGCGTATCGAAATATCGAGATACCCTCGTAGACATTTAGAATTATGCCAGTAACAGCCGCATTTTGTGAACACAAATTAAATTCATAAAATACTGCTTAAGATCGAGTATGGTTGAAAGAAGAGTATGAAATGTAGCTGTCTTGTTGACAGAATACGACACAGATGCTAAACGTGTCGTAAATGAGATAATGAGTTTTCTTCTCTCAAAGCAGGTAAATGTAAAGGGAAAAGGATATTCTATCGTCCTAATTATTTCTAATTATTAATTTATGCATTGTTAATAAATAAGTTCAGCAAATAAAACCTGTCTTTATCATACATCATACTACAACCAATGCACAATAGCTCACATAATAAGATATGGATTTTTTCGTGTGCAATATTTTTCGTTAATGTCCATTAAGGTAAAATTTTTAGTAATAAGTATTTTATTAAACCTACACATGAAATCATCAGACTTGCTAAATCTATGTAGAAAAACTGCAGGAAGGTAGTTTCACGGGGTTTGGGGGGGGGGGGGGAGGGGGGAGGAGGACGGCTTTAGTGCGCCCGGTGTCCCAATTCGGAAGCCGCGCAAACCTGAACTTTCCACTCTTTTTGAGATTACGTTTACTTTCGTATGTGCAACGTCTTTGTCACGCAGTTCATGGAAAATAATGGTGTCTCTAATCCAGTGGTGGTATCGACGCTACCCTACAGTCAAGCTGGATTTAACTCCTTTTACAGTGACAAGTTACTCACCTACCAGCCCTCACTCACCCCCGCTCCCCTCCTCCCCTATTAACCGTGGACCTTGCTGTTGTGATGGAATGACTTTCGTGCTTCTTCTAAGATACAGAGAGCCGCACCGAAGGTGCAACCACAACGGAGGGATTTCCAGAATAAAATTTTCACTCTGCAGCGGAGTGTGCGCAGACATGGAACTTCCTGGCAGATTAACACTGTGTGCCAGAGACACAAAAACTTAGGACCTTTGCCTTTGGCGGGCAAGTGCTCTACCAACTAAGCTAACCAAGCACGACTCGCGATCCGTCACCACAACTTTACTCGCCCGCGAAAGGCAAAGTCGCAAGTTCGAGTATCGTTCCGGCACAAGTTTTAATCTGCCAGGAAGTTTTAGAGCGGTGACGTACCTGTTGAGAGGCCAGCTAGACGTGTGGTTCCTGAAGAGGGCAACAGCCATTTAATTAGTTGCAGATGATCGACTGATCTTGCCTTGTAACATCAGCAAACATGGCCTCTCCGCGCTGCTACTGCGAAGGGCTGAACACCAGGGAAACTGACAGTCGTTACTTTTCTCTTAGGTAAAATATTCCGGAGGTAAAATAGCCCCTCAGTCGGGTCTCTGGGCGATACTACACAAAAGGATGTCGTCATGAGGAAAAACAAAACCAATCTACGTTTCCGAGTGTGGAATGTCATATTTCTTCCTCGGTGAGGTAGGTTAGAAAATTTTAAAAGGGAAATGAATAGGTTGGACAGTGAGGATTAGTGAACTTCGGTAGCAGGATGAATAGGACTTCTGGCTAGTGGACTAAAGGGTTATAAATACAAAATCCAATGGGGGTGATGCAGGAGTAGGTCTGATAGAGAATAAGAAACTAGGAATGCGGGTAAGGTACTACGAACAGATACTGAAAGCATTATCATAGCCAATATAGACACGAAGCCAACGCCCACCACAATAGTGCAGGTTTATATGCTACCTAGCTCCACAGATGAATAAATTAATAGACTGTATGATCAGATAAAAGAAATTATTTAGATAGTTAAGGGAGAGGAAATATATTTGTGGTGGAAAAAAATCACAGCACCAAGAAGGAACTGTGCGACCTAACGAAAGTAGGTAGGCGTGTTGCTACATCTGACAGATAAGGTCTATTCAAATTTTGCGCCAGCCGCATAAGAGCGTTAATTATCTTTGAGATTGGGCATCGTGAGGTGATGTTAGTCAAGAAGGCCATTAAGGCGACAAAGACGTCGTTATCAACACATCACTAAGTTTGACAAGGTCGTGTAACAGGGCTATGAGGAGCTGGATATTTCTTCTGCAATATTACAGAAAGACTTGGCAGTAATGTGCCCACTGTACGCGACTGCTGGCGCCGTTGGTCACGAGACTGTCAATTCGCAAGAAAAGCGGGCTCTAGACGACCACGTGGGACAGGAAAGACCATCATGTTCGTCATATGGCTGTGACGCATCATACTGCTTCTGCAGCAGCCATTAGAGAAGCAGTTTGCACCGCAATGACACACCGAACTGTTACAAATCGGCTACTTCAAGGGTAGGTACAAACCAGACGCCCTGTAGCGTGCGTTCCACTGACGGCAAATAACGGTCATTTGCGACTTCATTGGTGTCAAGCGAGAGCTCCTTGAAGGCAAGGTGGAGGTCTGTTGTGTTAATTGACGAATGCTGGTCCTGTCACAGTGCCAGTGATAACCGTGTGTTGGTTAGAAAGGGGCCAGTTGAGGACCTGCAACCAACCTGTCAGCAAGCTAGACACGTTGGACCTACACCTGGAGTTATGGTCTGGGGTGCGGTTTCTTATGACAGCGGGAGCACTCTCGTTGTCATCCCAGGTCCCCCGACTGCAAAATTGTACGTCAGTGCCGTGATTCGACCTGTTGTGCTGCCATTCTTGAATAGCGTTCCAGGGGGTGTTTTTCAAGAGCATAACACTCGCCCACATACCGCTGTTGTAATACAACATGCTCTACAAAATGTCGACGTGTTGTCTTGGGCTGGTAGATCACCAGATCCGTCTCAAATCGAGCACGTGTGGGACATCATCGGACGACAACTCCAGCGTCATCCACAACCAGCATTGACCGTTGCTTTACTGACCGACGAAGTGCAACAACAGCCATGGAACTCCATCCCACAAACTGACATTCGGCGCTTGCACAACACAATGCATGCACGTTTACATGGTTGCATTCAACATTCTAGCGGTTACATCGGTTATTAATGTACGACGCGTGTTTTTTTAAGTAAGTAACGCTCTGAAATTAAAAAAAAAAAAAAAAAAAACGTGCTAAGATATCTCAATAATTTTATTTTTACATGAAAGCCTGTACCTTGTCTACGCACTGACGCCATTACAGTCTGATTCTTCCTTGTTTACGTTGTGTACTCAGTGTTTAAGATGCCTCCGATAATCGTGAGTCCCGCCGACTGTGAAGTACGGGCTGTTATACGATTTCTTAGTGGTTGGTTGGTTGGTTTGTTTGGGGAAGGAGACCAGACAGCGAGGTCATCGGACTGGGGAAGGATGGGGAAGGAAGTCGGCCGTGCCCTTTCAAAGGAACCATCCCGGCATTTGCCTGGAGCGATTCAGGCAAATCACGGAAAACCTAAATCAGGATGGCCGGACGCGGGATTGAACCGTCGTCCTTCCGAATGCGAGTCCAGTGTCGATTTCTTAGTGCTAAAGGTCTAAAATCGATCGATATTCATCGTGAGATCTGTGAAGTTTACGGAGAAAACATGAGTTTTGGAATGGTAAGAAAGTGGGTGAGAGCATTTAAAGGTGGCCGCACAAATGTGCATGATGAACAACGGAGTGGGCGTCCTTCGGTCGTTAATGAAAGTTTGGTGCAGGAAGTGGACAACAAGGTGAGAGAAAACAGACACTTTACGAGTTCCTCCTCGCGGGATGACCTTCCTAATGTTTCTCGTAGTGTTTTGTATGGCATTGTGACCGAGCACTTGAATTACCGAAAATAGAGCGCACGTTGGGTACCGAAAATGTTAACGGATGTGCACAAAACCAAACGTTTAGACAGTGGATTGACTTTCCTTGAGCGGTACCACAACGACGGTGATGATTTCTTAAGCCAAATTGTTACGGGCGCCGGCCGCTGTGGCAGAGTGGTTCTAGGCGCTTCAGTCCGGAACCGCGCTGCTGCTACGGTCGCAGGTTCGAATCCTGCCTCGGGCATGGATGTGTCCGATATCCTTAGGTTAGATAGGTTTAAGTAGTTCTAAGTCTAGGGGACTGATGACCTCAGTCCCATAGTGCTTAGAGCCATTTGAACCATTTTTTTTTTTTTTTTTGTTACGGGCGATGAAACATGGGTGGCCTACGTCACACCAGAATCAAAGCAACAGTCCATGGAAGTTGAGCAAGGGCATCGTTTTGCTGCAAGACAATGCCCGTCCGCATGTGGCGAATCAGACCACAGACTCATCACATCTTTTCGATGGGAAACTCTAGATCATCCTCCGTACAGCCCCGATCTTGCGCCCAGTGACTACCATCTGTTCCTGCACCGGAAGAAATACCTGGGCGGTTGCGTCTTCAAGACGATGACAAAAGTCAAAACAGTGGTGATGCAGTGGTTAACGAGTCAGGCGGCAGACTTCTATCAGGAGGGTATTCAAAAACTGGTACAACGTTATTACAAGTGCCTCAATATTGACGGAAATTATGTAGAAAAGTAGATTAAGGTACAGGCTTTCATGTAAAAATAAAATTATTGAGATATCTTAGCACGTCTTTTTTTTTATTTCAAAACGGTACTTACTTAAAAAAAAACACACATCGTACCACCAGCATGTCACATAATTTGCTCTGGCTTATCTGACGCTTACATTAACATGTGATCTTGCAGTGTTAATCACTTAAATATGTTACCTAGACAAATGTATTCCCGAAGTTTCATAACTCTACATTAATTTTTTTAGTGTTGCGATTTTTTTCCGTCAGCGTATAATTGTGATGGGGGACTGGAATTCGCTAGTAGGAAAAGGAAGAGAAAGAAAAATAGTGGGTGAATATGGACTGCAGGGAAGGAATGAAAGAGGAAGCTGCCTGATAGGGTTCTGCACAGAACATAATTTAATCATCGCTGACACTTTGTCTAAGAATCATGAAAGAAGGTTGTATATGGGGAAGAGACCTGGAGATACGGGAATGTTTCAGATTGATTGTACAATGGGAGAAGAGAGATTTTGAACCAGATTTTACACTGTAACGCATTTCATGTGGTGGAAGTGACTCGGACCACAATTTATTGGTTATTAACTGTAGATTAAAACCGAAGAATTTGCAAAATGGTGGGAAACTAAAAGGAGATGGAACCTGGATAAGCTGAAAGAACCAGAGGTTGTCTAGAGTTCCAAAGCGAGCATTAGCAACGATTTATTGAAACAGAGAGAAGGAATGCAGTGGAAGACGAATGTGTTACTTCGAGAAATGAAATAGTGAGGGCAGCAGAGAATAAAGATAAGGCGTAGTAGATATTCTTGGATATCACAGGAGATACTGAATTTAATTGACGACATAAGATAATACAAAAAATGTAACAAACGGAGCAGGCGATAGGAAGTACAATCGTTTAAAAATGATATTGGCTGGATGTCCAAAATGGCTAGAAGGCATATGTAAGAGTATAGTAGCATCTATGACTAGAGGAAAGATAAATACCGCCTATAGGAAAATTAAAGTGGCTTTTGGAGAAAAGAGGAGGAGCTGTATCAATATCAAGACCTCGGATGGAAAACCAATATTAAGGAAAGAAGGGAGAGCTGAAAGGTAGGAGAGGAGCTAAACAATGGAAAGGAACGTGAAGGCAACATTATAGAAAGATAAGAGGATGTAAATGAAGATGAGCTGGAAAATATGATACTGCAACAAGAATTTGACAGAGCACTGAAAGACCGTAGCGGTCGCGCGGCTCCAGAATTAGGGAAGGATGGGGGAGGAAATAGGTCGTTACCTTTCAAAGGAACCATTCCGGCATTTGCCTGAAGCGATTTACGGGAATCACGGAAAATCTAAAACAGGATGGCCGGATGCAGGTTTGAAGAGCTGTCCTCTCGAATACGACTGCGCCACATTTCTCGGTGACCTCGAAGCAAGGCACCTGAAGTAGACGACATTCTATGAAAACTAATGATATCTTTGAGATCCATGACAAAACTATTCCACATGTTGTGCAAGATGTATGACACAGACTTCAAGAAGAATGTAATAATTCCAATCCCGACACATGCGAATGTTACCAAACAGTGAGTTAAATAAGTCATGGTTGCAAAATAATAATACGAATTATGCACAGAAATAGTGATGTGGGCCGGCAAATGCCCAGTGTACAGGACATTTGTAAATGGGTATTTGCTCGGGAACTTGCCCAGAGCAGTTTTAAATGCCCAAAATCTGGACATTTATAAGAAAAGTACTTTTTAAAGTTTCTACTGTTACAATGTATAATATACCAATTAAAAGAAGGGAAAAGGGCGATATTCCTGATATTAAAAGTTAGTAAAGTTTACACTTCTCTTTATTACTAAGAACGAAAGGAAAGAAATATTTTTTCCGTAGTGCAAGTTCACACACACACACACACACACACACACACACACCGTGTTGAACAGCTGTGTAGCGACAAGCCAGTATAAGAAACATTGTTCTTAGGTCGTCACTTTGTAATGCAAGAAACTTTATAATCCGTGTCAGATCTTTGAATATTATTGAAGAATGATTATGGATAACTAAATTATTACTGACTGTATTAAACAGCTGAAATGTGTTTCTTGATAATAAATGTATTCTTAAATGTTAAACAATTTTCAGTGAAAAAAGATATTTATCGTCATATGCACCGATATTTGAGACAGACTATAGTTTGCTGCTCTGTCCTTTCTTTATCTACTTTCGTCTGCCTGCATTGCCTTGGAGATAAACTGAAAACACTGTCACAAAAAAAAGATTTAATAACAAAGAATGACACTGATATCTTTCGATTCCGATTCTAGTCGATTCCCAGAGAATCCG
The DNA here is from genome assembly GCF_023898315.1 of Schistocerca nitens. NCBI lineage: Eukaryota > Metazoa > Arthropoda > Insecta > Orthoptera > Acrididae > Schistocerca > Schistocerca nitens. Next base: position 341,645,182 of record NC_064622.1, read on the forward strand.
CGAGTCTTGGAATTGTTGAATCGGTACAGTATGTGACACATACCTAACTAAAAATCGTTATGAATGAACTCTTTTCACTTTAATTCCAGGTATTCTGAGTAAATATTAGTGCTATTGCTGTTTTTACAAATAGGTAGTAGATGAAATTTTGAGTGGGTGGCTGGTAATTTCAGGTAGTTCATGCAATTCTGTGGGTTATTTAGTTAACTGGAATTGGGCAACACTGGTCTGATCGTCTGACAGTTATTCAAGTCTATGTAGGTGAGTGAGAAGCAACATAACCTTGTATGTGTGTTATTTACGACGTTATAGATAACAGGCTATTGAGCAGTTGCAAGATGGTTAAGAAAGAAGGACATGTTTGGAGATTTTCAATTTAAAAGGGAAAGGAATATCTTGTAAATATTGTTTTAAGGGATACAAACAGTCACATTCCAACAAAATGGAAAAGCATATCAAAGAGTGTTTCAAGCGCCTTCAGAGTTTGAAAAGCGTGCTTGATTTAGGTTCAGTGACTGTCAACAACCTTTTAATTTTAATTTTATTTTATTTTTTTGCAATTGTATAGTATAAGTAAAAATGATGTCTACAGGCTACCTACTTTATTTCAAAAATTCCTTCAAACTTGAGTGTCGTAATCATTTTGTTTTTTATTCTGTGCTACTCCAAGAATTGACCTCATTAATGATGTAAAAAGTTATGTTTACAGTCCAATTTATTTCTCCTAATAACTCTCCCCTAACTCTCAAACAGCGTTTTCAACTTATTTGCCCAACCACTGAAGAAGCAGTTTGCAAAACATCTTTTCCAATACAATATATCACTTTAAAATTTTTTTATACGCACCACTTATTAATCTGGAAAATGCGTAAATGAATGGACATTTATGAATTTTGGGAATCTGTCTCTAGAGCCTAGGCATTTATCCTGGACATTCGTCCCAACTTCTAAATGCCCAGACATTTTACACCACTATACTGAAATATCGATCAGAAACCAGGTGGCAGTTATGAGTTGAGGGTCATGAAACGGAAGCAGTGGTTAAGAAGGGAGTGAGAGACAAGGATGTAGGCTATCACACATTTTTATATTGAGCAAGCAGTAAATGAAACCAAAGAAAAAATTGGAGTAGGAATTAAAGTTTAGGGAGAAAAAATTAAAACTTTGAGATTTGCGAAGACATTGTATTCCTGGCGGAGGCAACAAAGGACTTGGAAGATCAGTTGAACGAAACGGATAATGCCTTCAAAATAAGCTACAAGATGAACATCAACAAAAGTAAAATAAGGGTAACTGAATGTAGTCGAATTAAATAGGCGATTCTGAGGGGATTAGAGCAGGAAATGAGACACCAAAAGAAGGAGATCAGTATTGCTATTTGGGCAGTAAAATACACTCCTGGAAATGGAAAAAAGAACACATTGACACCGGTGTGTCAGACCCACCATACTTGCTCCGGACACTGCGAGAGGGCTGTACAAGCAATGATCACACGCACGGCACAGCGGACACACCAGGAACCGCGGTGTTGGCCGTCGAATGGCGCTAGCTGCGCAGCATTTGTGCACCGCCGCCGTCAGTGTCAGCCAGTTTGCCGTGGCATACGGAGCTCCATCGCAGTCTTTAACACTGGTAGCATGCCGCGACAGCGTGGACGTGAACCGTATGTGCAGTTGACGGACTTTGAGCGAGGGCGTATAGTGGGCATGCGGGAGGCCGGGTGGACGTACCGCCGAATTGCTCAACACGTGGGGCGTGAGGTCTCCACAGTACATCGATGTTGTCGCCAGTGGTCGGCGGAAGGTGCACGTGCCCGTCGACCTGGGACCGGACCGCAGCGACGCACGGATGCACGCCAAGACCGTAGGATCCTACGCAGTGCCGTAGGGGACCGCACCGCCACTTCCCAGCAAATTAGGGACACTGTTGCTCCTGGGGTATCGGCGAGGACCATTCGCAACCGTCTCCATGAAGCTGGGCTACGGTCCCGCACACCGTTAGGCCGTCTTCCGCTCACGCCCCAACATCGTGCAGCCCGCCTCCAGAGGTGTCGCGACAGGCGTGAATGGAGGGACGAATGGAGACGTGTCGTCTTCAGCGATGAGAGTCGCTTCTGCCTTGGTGCCAATGATGGTCGTATGCGTGTTTGGCGCCGTGCAGGTGAGCGCCACAATCAGGACTGCATACGACCGAGGCACACAGGGCCAACACCCGGCATCATGGTGTGGGGAGCGATCTCCTACACTGGCCGTACACCACTGGTGATCGTCGAGGGGACACTGAATAGTGCGCGGTACATGCAAACCGTCATCGAACCCATCGTTCTACCATTCCTAGACCGGCAAGGGAACTTGCTGTTCCAACAGGACAATGCACGTCCGCATGTATCCCGTGCCACCCAACGTGCTCTAGAAGGTGTAAGTGAACTACCCTGGCCAGCAAGATCTCCGGATCTGTCCCCCATTGAGCATGTTTGGGATTGGATGAAGCGTCGTCTCACGCGGTCTGCACGTCCAGCACGAACGCTGGTCCAACTGAGGCGCCAGGTGGAAATGGCATGGCAAGCCGTTCCACAGGACTACATCCAGCATCTCTACGATCGTCTCCATGGGAGAATAGCAGCCTGCATTGCTGCGAAAGGTGGATATACACTGTACTAGTGCCGACATTGTGCATGCTCTGTTGCCTGTGTCTATGTGCCTGTGGTTCTGTCAGTGTGATCATGTGATGTATCTGACCCCAGGAATGTGTCAATAAAGTTTCCCCTTCCTGGGACAATGAATTCACGGTGTTCTTATTTCAATTTCCAGGAGTGTAACTGATGATGGCTAAAGTAGAGAGGAGATATAAAATGCAGAGTGGAAATGGTAAGAAAAGAGTTTCTGAAGAAGAGAAATTTGTTAACGTCAAATGTAGATAAAAGTGTTAGGAAGTCTTTTCTTTTGTCACGATTAGGTATGACGCTGTAGAAAGACTATGTAAAAGCAAAATATAGTTAATCGCATTTTAGGTATATCTTTTTCACTATTCTGAAGGCTCTCTGGTCTTTCTTTTTCTGCCAGATTCCCAGCATGTTTGCGTTTTCATACTAGAAACTTATGTGCACTGCAGGAATCCGTCTAATGCGTTCTACTGAAACGCACGCGTGAAAAGACCGAAGGAAAATAACCGGAAACAGCATTGCCAACAACTCTAAAGAAAACACAGCAATCTGAGACCAATTGAATGGACATTCCCTTCATAATGTAGTGTTTGACAAGCATTCCAATTCCAGTAACGTAAGCGTGAGTAATTAGATTATATAGGATTGGGAGAATTTTGAAATCTTCGCCTGACTTTTATACAACATGAAAGTACGTATAAGTTAAGGACTCAAGCTATTACTTCAGAACTTTGTGATAATTATTATAAAAACTAAACTTCGCCCGAACAGGTCACGAAGGCCCAACGGTATCGACCGGCTGCCGTGTTATCCTCAGCCCACAGGCGGATATGGAGAGGCATGTGGTCAGCGCACCGCTCTCCCTGCCGTTTTGTCAGTTCACGTGACCGGAGGCGCCACTTGTCAATCAAGTAGCTCCTCAGTTTGCCTCGCAAGGGCTGAGTGCACCCCGCTTGCCATCAGTGCTCGGCAGACTGGATGGTCATCCAACCAAGTGCTAGCCACTGCGGCAAGGCCGTTGGCTGTAATCATTATAATGCAGCCATAAACAGCACTGGTTAAGGAAGCAGTGGCTTCCGACTACAGAACGGCATGTCAACAATGGGAACGAGCTCTCAGTATGCCGAAGATCACACAAGATGGACGCTAGAGGGTCCTGCTCAAAAAAGGGACTGACACTGAGGTGAACAAGAAGTTATGTACAGATGTTCAAATGTTATTGAAGATAAAACATAAATAACATGTAATATTTTCAATGAGATATGGTAACATGTACTCTTACTTTCCCTGCTTTTTTTTGTTTGGAGGGAGGGGGCTGAGGAAGCAATTTTTGTTGTGCCCAGAGCGCCGCCTGAGCAAAATTCTTCTCTGGAGCGAGAGACGGCCATAGCATTTCACACTGTAGTTTACCGAGTAATTTTTAAAGACAATGGCAAGGATAGGATACGCCCATCCGTAATCACTCTGTCCTTATTTGAGCTGGGACCATTTTCTCTGTGATCCAGACGTCTTAAGAATCGAGCAATTCTCAGTGATGAGCCTCACACGTGTTGTGTTTGTATATGTACGTACGAAAAAAAAATCAACGGTTATAGCTACCAAATTACGACATGGACCATTTTTTTAGGGAACTACGAGACATACTCAATAATTAAAGACACTAACTGATATAGAAAAAAATTTATTTTTAGAAAAGAGACTTTCACTACTTCTCAACATAATCCCCACCAACATTAATACATTTGTCTCAAGGATGAACTAGTGTTTATATACCTGATGCAAAGCAGTCTTTACTTGTTGTTTGAGCCACTTTCCCACAAATTCTTTGATCTCCTCGTTGTCGCTGGACTTTTTTCTTACGTAGTGCCTTCTTGAGTGGAGCAAACAAATAAAAAAAACCGAGGGAGCCGAATCTGGACATTAGGATGGATGAGGTAGCACCTCCAAAACCATTTTTTCCAGTGGTCATTTTTCCAACGAGTCAGATGGACGCGTGTTTGAGCGAGCATTGTCGCCTAGCAATATCACTGCTTTTCTTTGAGATCAGCGGTATTTTTTCTCCCAATGCTGGTTTTACTTTGTTCATCAGCATTTGTGAGTAGTAGGCACCGTTTATTTTACGCTGATATCACAAAAGAGGGCATCTTGTCTGAGTAGTGGGCACTGTTTATTTTACGCTGGTCTTCCAACAAGTCACAAAAGAGGCCATCTTGGGCGATCAGTATGAAGGTTTCCGCTAATGCTTGGGTTCTGAATTTCTTTCGGACAGGAGAGCAGGTGTGCTTCAATTGTGTGCTTTGTCGTTTGGGCTCTGGTTTAAAATGGTGAAGCTAAGTTTCATCATACGTCAAAATCTTACTTAGAGAAGTGTCACATACCATTTCATCGCGTTCTTTCAAGTCTGCACACACTTTGAGTCTTATTTCTTTGGGTTGTTGCGTTAACTCCTTCGGGACCTACTTTGCACGTGTTTTGCTGTACTTGAGCTCGTTACTGATGACGTTACGAACTGCAGCAGTACTTACTACAACTGTTTTTGCTGTATGTTCAACTGTAACACGTCGACTTCACGAATAATGTCGCCAATGCTGGTTTCAAGCGATGGAGTCGACACTTTTAACTGCCCAGCAAGGACATGCTTGTCAGTCACTGAGGTTCGCTCGTTTTTGAACTGTTCTACCCACGCCGGCCGAAGTGGCCGTGCGGTTAAAGGCGCTGCAGTCTGGAACCGCAAGACCGCTACGGTCGCAGGTTCGAATCCTGCCTCGGGCATGGATGTCTGTGATGTCCTTAGGTTAGTTAGGTTTAACTAGTTCTAAGTTCTAGGGGACTAATGACTTCAGCAGTTGAGTCCCATAGTGCTCAGAGCCATTTTTTTGTTCTACCCACTTACAAAAATTTATGCGGTTCTTACACCTGTCATCATATTGTAAAATCATTGGAGAAATGGTTATAATCAGTTTTTAACCTTCAAAAAGCACTGAATGTTGTCAACTAATGTGGAAACTTCAAGCGGACACGTCATCGTTGAAGACAATACCGAGATTATAAATAAAAAAAAATTATCCACAACTGTTCTCAGCTAATCTCAGTGATGCAATCCTAAAGTCATAAAAGTACAGAACTCATGGTACAAATTATTTCCTTTTTACATAAATCCATCTCTTTATTTATTGACTGTCACTCGTATGTACGGTTAACTTTCTCTGCGGAATTAGGAGTAATCTTCGAAAAGACCGTTAAAGACATACCATGTGCGGAACTCGATCAAATAGTAAAATAATAATAATAATAAAGCACTGTATACCACTGTCCCGCCGACAGGAGAAGAGATTGCATAAACGCCTGTCCTGCAGAGCCAAATGAAAGCAAACACGTAACTCAAGTACGGTTCGTGTGTTTACATCTGAATTGAAGCCCATCATTCAGTGCTTTGTTGTAGCGATCAGACAACTGGCTTTTGAACCTACTTCTCTTTTGGAATGTATATGATAGTTGAAAAACTTGATATGATAGAGCAGCAGTGCGGTTGTATGCTAGAGTATCTTGATTGCACCATACCTCACAGTCATTCTTAGCAAACACTATCCAAAATTTCAAATACCAGAAGCGTGAAGAAAAATACGCCAACTAAAAAGAGAGCCGTTGATGAGAGAAATGAAACTAACATTTTAGCAGCAGTGACACGCAACCCACGTGACGACGGGGCAGCCGGAACGTGCGAGTGGAACATGCGCCCACTCGATGCCTTTTTTTCTGTTCCAACTTTGCAAATGCGCTTTCATTTCCAACAGCGCAATTAGGCATCCGCATTTTTCCTCGCGTAATTTCCTCGAAATGGAGGCCGTGCGTAATTGTGCATTGCTTGCCGGGTTAGGTGAGAATCTTTTGCGCTGTTTAGCAGACAGTAGGGAAGTGGGCTCATGTGTGTCTTGTTGTGTAGTACGCTGAGGTAATGCTTTAAGGTGATTTATGCGCAATAACGTCTGTTGACTCCAAAGAAAGCACGTTGAAATTTGTAGATGATTACAGAGAAAGAGAAGTCTTCTGAAGATTGATGGAATAAAAATTTGTGAAGCAAACCCATGAACGTCAAGTGTTAGGTGAAAACCTCCGTTCATATGAATGTAAGGAATAAGATAATTCTCGAAATAGGAATACAAAGAAGAAGAAGAAGAAGAAAAAGCCTACAAAATTTATGAAAAGTATGTAGTTACAAAAACTGTGGATGAACAGTAATGCTAAGGCGACTTAATAGCACATCAGTTGAGGAACGTGACACCCGAACAAAAGAAAAGATGGGGTTTGTGTAGCTCTTCAAAAAACTACCAGAAACTGAAATGAAGCACATTGATGATCCAAAAATTCCAAAATTGGAAAATACAACCTCCTTTCTAATGGATTCTGGGGTCTGTGACATTCGCAAATTTGTGGAGTCCGAGATGTTCAACTGTATATAATAATAAAAAATTAAAATTGTGTAAACGGTTTTTTTATAAATAAAATACAAAGGACGTGTTGAAAGCCAATTAACCTTCAAATAACGACTAAGACCCTCCGTTAAGTTTCTCAGTTTCAGGAATAATCACTGTAGTGCTTTGTTTCGAAATGCGAAATAAATAGTTCAAACTGCTATATAAGTCACCGGTTGCCAGCTAACGAAATTTTATTGCAAGCTTTATCGATGTAGTTTTCCAAGTAGAAAATCTAAAATCTCGATATTTTGACTCCTGAAATTTAGAGACAAAACTCCACGGCCATTTGTATTTCTCGTACTTCAGGTATTTAGACACTTTTTTTTATCCACAGTCGCCTTTTGCGTCTTCTATTTCGCAATGAGGCAACGTGTGGACACGAGAATGCGCATGCATGCCTACGTGCGTTCTTTCCACTAATTTTTGTGCATCCGCTTTTGTTGCCGTGCGTCTGCGATTGCACGCGAGTAAAGAGGCATCGTGTGGATACATTTAAAGTACTGCGATATTGCAGTGCCTGTGTCGTTAAGAAGAACGATGCAATGTTTCTTTGGACATCCAACGAAGGAACGCTACATCGTTCCTCTTAACAACACAGGCACTGCAATATCGTATTTATCCGCCGCGACCAGGCAGCGACTTTCAGTTAAAATGTCCTGTACGGGAATTACATAATGAGTGTACGAGTACAGGTTGTGCCGCAGAAACGACGGCATATGGAAGTTTAGGTCTAGACGCGGATCGTGCACGGATATCAAAATCGGTTAAGGCGGCCTCTCATGTAAAGCAGGAAATCAGGGTTTGAGTCCCAGTCGGCACAGATTTTCATTATCGTTATTCCATTATAAAGCTGATAGTTCGTATTTCATCCTTTCCATATTTCGTTCTATCAATAGCTTTGTGATAATCACTTTCGAAATGGGTAGTTCTCCAAATTGCGCCTAGGAAATCGCCAAGTGATTCATTTATGTTTATGGATGAAACATTGTTTACAAACCTTTGGGCATATCAATATTCGCAATATGCACTATTGGTCAGCTGAAAATCCATCCAATCGGAGAGAAGTGGGTAATCCAACGAACCTGATCTCTCAACGCCTGGTGCGGTCTTTTAAAAAATCGCATAAATGTCTGCTGTTTTATCGAGGGATCCCACATCAACCATCGACTGCTCCTAACAGGTGTGCTACCGCAGTTACTGGAAGACATGCCAACGGACTAAAGAAGACCCCTTGGGTACCAACGTGACGGATGTCTACATCTACATCTATATTCAGCTAACGACTGAGAAGTGCATGGCAGAGGGTACGTCCCATTAAACCAGTTATTAGGCTTCTTACCAGTTCCATTCACGTATGGAGCGTGGCAAAAATGAGGGCTTAAATGCCTCTGTGCGTGGAGAAATTAATCTGATCTTATTCTCACGATCCCTATGGAAATGATATGTAGCAGACTTTCTCGGAATATTTTCCGGCCATCTTCAAGAATCTGCCAGTTCAGTTCTTTCAACATCTCAGCGGCACACTCCCGCCGGTCAAACAAACCGGTGACCATTCGTGCTGCTCTTCTCTGTGCACTTTCAGTATCCCCTGCTAGTCCTGAAACTTCCTGGCAGATTAAAACTGTGTGCCGGACCGAGACTCGAATTCGGGATCTTTGCCTTTCGCGGGCAAGTGCTCTACCAACTGAGCTACCCAATTGAGCTACCCAAGCACGACTCACGCTCCGTTCTCACAGCTTTCCTTCTGCCAGTACCTCGTCTCTCGTACTTTTGATAATATGCGTAGGTTTAGTACCAAGTTAAATGCCTTTTGGAAATCGAGAAATACTGCTAGTCCTATTCGGCACGCGTCCCACACGCTTGGCCACCATTCGAGCATGAGTCGCACGACTAACTTGTAAGCAATCTCTTTTGTAGACTGATTAAATTTTCATAGTATTCTACCAATAAACCGAAGTATGCTACATGTTTTACCCACGACTGAATCTATGTGATCATTCGACATCGAGTTCGTACTGTTACACCCAAGTAATTGTACGAGTTTACAGATATCAACGATGACCCACTGATATTATATTCATAGGGTACTATGCTTTTTTCGTTTTGTGAAGCGCAAAATTCTACATTTCTGAACGTTTAAAGCAAGTAGGCAATCATTGCACCAGTTTGAAATCTTGTGAATGATTGACTATATATTTGTTAAGACTGTACTTCGTTGTAGGTGAATCCATCATCTGTGAAACGTCTGAGGTTACTATTAATATTGTCCACAAGATCATTAATATGCAACATGAACAACAACGAACCAAGCACACTTTTTTGGGGTACACCTGAAGTTACTTCCTTTATGCCTCTCCATCCAGAGTAAAATGATGTGTCCTCCCTACCAAAGAATCCGCAGTCTAGTCACATATATAGTCTGATACCCCATATGATCGTACTTTTGATAATAAGGATAGGTGTGGTACTAAGTGAAATGCCTTTTGGAAATCGAAAAATACTTCATCTACCTGACTGCCTTGATCCGCGATTTTCAGTACGTCATATGAGAAAAGTGCCAGTTGGGTTCCACAGGATCTCTGTTTTCAAAATCCATGCTGGTTGGCGTGGAGGAGGTCGTTCTGTTCGAGATACCACATAACGTTTGAGCTCAGAATATGTTCTAAAATTCTGCAACAAATGATTATCAAGGGTATTGGACGGTAGTTTTGTGATCACTTCCGCTTCCTTTTCTGTAGACCGGTGTGATCTGTACTTCCTTCCAGCCACTGGGCACTGTTTTTTGTTCAAGGGAAGATTATAGGTAACCCAAGAGCTAACTTAGGCGTGATGAACTGCGTATAGAATCTGAAAGGAATTCATCGGTCTCTGGGGTTTTATTCAATGTAATGGTTTCACCTATTTTCCAATCCACTGGCACTAATATCTATTTAACTCATATTTTCATTAGTACGAGAATTAAATCGGGGCAGTACTCCTGGGGTTTCCTTTGTAATTGCTAATCACAGTTTCAGTTCCTGTCTCGTCCATGAGTGACTGGACACTAACTTCGCTGCCACTAACAACCTTTACAAACGACACGAATTTCTTTGGGTTTTGTAAAAGATCTTTCAACAATATTCTGCTACGACAGTCACTGAAGGCTTCACGCATTGCTCTCTTGACTGCCAAACGCGTTTCATTCATCTGTCTGTCTGTAGCCCTATGCTTTGTTTCATACATATGTCCCAACCATTCAGATAGTTACAGATTTTCTTAACAGAACAGAAAAATGGCCCACACGGTCACGTGTTAGCAACTCCGTGGTTTAATCTGTGAGGAAAATTAAAGCAAGAAGCTTACAAGTAAACACCAGCAGCTCTTGAAGACATACTATGCCGTATAATACTGGCTTAGGCTGCACCCAGTCCAGATAAAATTCAAAGTGTAGTATCGTCTGCCTAGAACAGCCTTAGGGCATGTATCAGTGATCATGGTGAACAGTTTCAGCATTTGTTATGACAGCCATACGCAAGAACAGCATGTCATTTTGTATTTCCTTCCATATAGTACAGTTGGGCAGAAGCTTGCAGGACGCCTTCACATAACGGCGGAACAGTGGTTTGCAGCGCTGTTGTCTGTATGACGATCCCTGAATTCGTGGTATGGACCCAGAGCCATTTGCAGTTTGTCTATCTAACGATTTCCAGGTACAAAAAAAATTGATTTTCCATATTACGCGTAGGTATTGGCCTAATTTAAAAATTTAAAATGCTATCGTAATCTGTTTATTAAGAGGTATAATATTATGTTGGAAGTTAACACAGTAAGGGAAGTATTATTCTCTTATCAAAAAAGCTAAGCATATAACTGGTTCTCGTATCTTGAAATGAGAGAGATGTCTTATAATGTATTTTTTTTATGATAAGGAATATTGCGCAAAGGAAAACAACACTATATTTTGTTTTGAATCGACTATGAAATGAAAAAGGAACATTATTTGAAAAAAAAAGTTGCAGTGTCCCACAACATCAAAAAATATAAAATGGTGTGTTCAGTTCAGTTCTGACACTCTTGAATGCGACTAGACGTGACCAGTACCAACTCGTTGTAGGCCTCTTGAGACATATTGTCTCACTACTCAGTGGCAGCACGATAACTCGCTCTTTTGGTCAAGCTCCATGCATGCTCTATGCAGTTCATATCCGATGAGCATGCTGGCCAATCCATTCTTCGGATCCCACGCCCTGTCAGATGCGGACACACACTGCGAGCAAGATGAGGTCGGGCGTTATCATCCTATAGAATGAACCCTTCCCCAACAGTCTCTGGAAAACTACTGATTATTGGTCGGAAAATGTTGTTTCCATACACTGCAACAGTCATGTTGCCTTCAATTGCAACGAGTGGTGTGAGGTGGCCATACATGATACCTACCCAGAATACGATTGAGCCACTGGATTTTGATGACGTTCCACAGTCACTGAGGGATGATTGCGTTCTCCTGTTCGCGTCCATATGCGAATGGAGTTGTTGTCAGGGTGTAAGCCTATTCGCTCTTCGTCCCGTGTCCATTGTTTATGTGCTCTAGCCCATCTTACGCGAGCACTCCTGTGATGTGGACGGAGTGGTGGAGTCTTGAGAGGTCTTCGGCTGTAACTCCCATCATGAAGTCTGTTGCGCACAGATTGGATACTTAACGTTAACCACTGTGACTGCTCGAAGCTCATAGTGCAGAGTAGTCGCCTGTTTTCTTAGGGTTTCTCCGTGCAGATATTGTTACATACCGGGTCTGAGTTGCTGCAGTTATGCGTGGACGGCCTTCGCTATTGAACGCGTTTTCTGGAACTTTTTACACAGTCTGGAGGCGACAAGTAAACAATATTCGCAACGTCAACTTGTCTCATGTTTTGTCCTATCAATGAGATGATCTTGATACGGTCTGCCACGGAGAACCAGTTCCGAAGCGTTGTGCTGCACTACGAGGCACACGAACAACTGTGCATTCACAAGAACTCAGCTCCGGTGTACTGGGTTTGTTGACAAGCCGTGATTGCACGGCCCCTGATGAGACAGAGTCGCAACGACGAAAGAGTTCGCATTATGTACGCAACCACCTTGCTACGTAAACACGAAAGGAACGTCCATAGTAACTACTGGTGGGTAATTTGTAAATGTGCTTAAATTGTTTTGATGAGTGTAGTCAGAAAATGTTTGACTTTCTCGAGGAAACGTAACCGACGGCGCGCAAATGGTATCCAGCGTTTGAGTATGTGAGCATTCACCGACTTCGAAGGAACTTTACACATAATTCCGAACCTTTCCGAAACTTTTTCTTGACGCCCGCCGAAAAATGGTGAAAGCGAAAAAGTTTATCGCCTACTACATTTCCAGTGTTCGTATAGTAAGACGGCAGCAACTGGCAGGACGTTCCAATTTTCAGGCGGTATTCACATAGTGTTCCGAAATTCCCGTTGCAAACTGCTAGAACTCGTGGAGAAGAGTGAATACATAAAATTTTGAACAGGAATCCTCGCACCGTTTGAAAACATAGCCGGCCGCGGTGGCCGTGCGGTTCTGGCGCTGCAGTCCGGAACCGCGGGGCTGCTACGGTCGCAGGTTCGAATCCTGCCTCGGGCATGGGTGTGTGTGATGTCCTTAGGTTAGTTAGGTTTAAGTAGTTCTAAGTTCTAGGGGACTTATGACCTAAGATATTGAGTCCCATAGTGCTCAGAGCCATTTGAACCATTTTGAAAACATATTTGCTAGGTAGGCATACAACACAGGATAGTCATGGTGGGTGGTCGTTACGTCGCATCGGCAGATGTCATTTGACGTCTGTCCTACGTCTCTGACGCGGATCGAGCCTCTGTGTTAATTTATTTTCATTCCTAGATGACGCTGTCTTTTTGCAAGTCAAAAGTCATAATTTATATTGACTGTAAACATTCCCTTTCAGACAAATTGCAACCTTAATTTTGTAAACGCTGTTCAGTTTACCAAAGGACTTGACAGATACCCCTGAGGTTCGTCACGTACCGATACTACCATGTTACCTATAGGTTGCATCGACACTACCATAGAATTAATTGCTCTGATAGATACCTCACTCAGGAAGCTATTATACTTACGTGGATTGCAATGCTGTCATTTTGAATAGTAAAAGAGATGCCATTAATTGAGATTTATTCAAAGCAGTAGAATATACTTTCTTCTTGCAATGAATAAGTTATACAAATTTTTCACGACTTCGCCTAACATAACTTCAAGTTTATACAGGGTGAACCAGAACCTCACCACAAACGTTCGGAGATTGTTCAAGGATATTTTCCAAGTATTTTGGTGCAAGAGGCCCATGGTTTCTGGTGGCTCGTTACAGAGTAATTACATTTCGTTTGATTTCTTGCCCGTTGCATCAGTAGTGTCTTGATAATATCTGCACATTAGTGCAAATGTCGATGGTATACTCGACATTAAATCCTTAGCTTTCTGGGGTCACGGCTTGTGATGTCAGGCCACAAAGTATCCGCTGTGACGAGGACGGTGCTTTGTGTCGATGAAAGAGACTTGTATGCCGAGAGTGCCAAAGATGGCGGACTTTGTGAAACCATCATGGCAGACATTTCACTGTTCGTATAGAAATTAATAGTAGCTAGATGATAATGATACCTCAAAAAGAAACATGTACATTACTATTATTTGCACGACGATTCTGATGGTGTAATCAGATTTTCAATATCTTTATTAGTTTAAAGTTTAGTACCTAAGGTTAAATTGCACAAGTAACACCCAGCAACGAATTTGCAAAATCTAAACGGTTCATCCGATTTCGTCGATCTACGTGTCTTGAGAAAGCTATTAGTATAAATCTAAATTGGTATGAATTACAGGCATGTAATTTGAATAGTACATGAGTTATTGGAGGTCAAAGTGGCCGATTACTATCCATCGCGTCAGGCCATAAGTACTCCACAGTTACACGAAAAAACGGCAGCAGCATGTTTATAAATATATTTATTCATCTACGTCTTTGTTTATATTCCATATATACTATTCATGAAGAAAATGGCTAAATAGTTACTGTGTTTTAGAAAGCACAGAGACATTAGGCTCCCGGCCTATCTTTTGCTTGTTTTCTTTTGATATATGTTTATGTAGTTTGTTTATGTATTGAATAATGTGTGTTACAGCGTGTTTATGGTCCAGCCGTAGGAATATTTATTTAATTTCAGGTATTTAAATGAAAATCCTGTATTTCAAATATGCTTCATTATGTTTGTGACTACGTTGGCATGGAAGACATGGCGCGAGCGCTCTAGCCAATCACAGCGATGGTGAATGGGGAGACTGGATGGAAGCGAGTTTCCGGAGAGGACACGGGGAGTTCGGAACGGTGCGGCACGAGGGATGGTCGCACAGGACGGAAAGTGCGGGACAGTACGGCGCGACGGACTCGGAGTCGCGGGAAAGACTTGCAGTGGAGCAGTTTGCGCGTGATCGCGGGAGATAAGAGATACTTCTGAGTGCCGACTTGTATGCTCGTGAGATTTCCGTGGCTTGTGCAGTGAAGACGAAGTACGCGTTTGAAAGTGAATATCTCGCGAGTTATGTTGTTGTTGGTAACTAATTACGTAAAGTAGGAATCTATTGTTTCCCTGTTATTCAACTTATATTTTATTTAATAGAGCTGGACCATCGACACCAGTAAGTGTTTTGCAAAAATATACTGAATTCTCAGAAGTACTTCTACTATCGTACTCATCAGTTAAAATCGTTAAGATAATACCTGCAGATTTTATTTAATTGCAATCTTTCATTTATAAATTTATATGCTACTTTCATAATTCGCTATTGCCGAGTGATAGAAACCTTCGACCATTCGATTCATGTGTGTATTCTTATCGTATACTACAGACTCAGCAATATTTGGCCTGTAATGCGGCAACTACGTATCCCAGCCCCTAGACAACGAAACCAGCCAAAACTTTTGATACTGCCACTCTGAGTCGGAGGGTGCGTAGTTATTCGAAAGCCTGCAACACTAAGCGAATCAATCTTACCCAGATGTGTGAAAATGGCTGCAATGTATTTAAGTTATTGTTGGATTTTTTACACACTCTGTATGTGTTTGTACTTTGATCAGAAATTAGGCTGTATAAATTTTACAGATGTGACCATATATAAGGGGCATTCAAAAAGAAAAGAGCCGAAGGCATAATTACAGAAACCAGTACCTATATGTTAGAAGTATTGGCCCTGGCAAGACACTTGTCCCATTGTGACACAAGGCGGTGAATGGCTGTCTCATGAAATTCCTGGAGTTGTGATATTAACCAGTTCCATACGTACAGCAGGACGTCGTCGTCCGAGGTGAATCGTTTGCCCCTTGGAGCCTTTCTAAGGGGACCAAGATGGCCCCCTTCTGATTCACTTTCTGCAGCACGGGACAACAGTGAATGCCCAGCGTTACTCGCAAACCTTGACCACCCTTCGCCAAGCGATCAAATCAAAACGGCCAGGCAATCTCACTCGTGGGCTCAATCTGCTCCACGACAATGCAAAGCCTCATATGGCCAACACAACCGCGACACTCCTGCTGAAATTCAAATGGGAGGTTCCCGGCCGCCCTCCATACAGTCCCTGTGATTAAGCCATTTTTGGTCCCCTTAAAAAGGCTCTGAGGGGTAAACGATTCACCTCGGACGACGACGTCCACCTGTAAGTGCGGAACTGGTTAACATCGCAGCCCCGGGAATTTTATGAGACAGCCATTCACCACCTTGTGTCATAGTGGGACAAGTATCTCAACAGCCCGGTTGAATACTTCTAATATATAGGTACTGGTTTCTGTAATCATGCCTCCGGCTCATTTCTTTTTGAATGCCCCTTATACATCAGCTTTTATCTGACAAGGGGACGTGATGGACTGGCCCTGTTAGGTTTTCTTTACATGTTTATATAGGATTTGAAAG
Organism: Schistocerca nitens; assembly: GCF_023898315.1. Classification (NCBI taxonomy): domain Eukaryota; kingdom Metazoa; phylum Arthropoda; class Insecta; order Orthoptera; family Acrididae; genus Schistocerca; species Schistocerca nitens. The sequence continues at coordinate 341,661,270 of NC_064622.1, forward strand.
TCTTTGCCCAGGCATCAATTTCCTAAAGCAGTGTGACACAATTTTTAAAAAAACTCTAAAAAGTTGCATCTAAAATGAGATGATATCCGGCCACTTTTGACTACAAAGCATGCCGCAAATGTTTAATAGTTGACTGTAGCTGAATGCGTAATGTTGAAGTCTCTGGTCTGAGTCTCCTATACAACATTTTTTTTTACTTTTATTTCAACTCTGTATTTTTGTCAAGAGGACATTATAATAAAGAAGTATTGAATCGTAATTTTCTAATGAAGTAATGTCATTTTATTTTCAGTTTTGGGCCATACAAAACATATCGCAATTTGACTTGAGAATTAATTTCACTATATATCTCCTCTGTTTACTGCTAACGCCCACTAATTTCTTCTTTCTTCATTACACAGAGGAACAAGCATATGAAATGCATCAGTACAATCGATGAAACTTCCTGGCAGATTAATCTGGTTTTAAATTGTGAGGAAGTTTCATTTCAGCACACACTCCGCAGAAGAGTGAAAGTTATTGATGTTTATGAGTCATCTCCAGCGTCTGTATCAAATTTTAGTTTGTTTCGTATGACCCATAATTGAAAATCAATAAATATTATTTTCATTAGAAAATTGTGATTCCATTTTTATTTATTATAATTCCACTTGACAAAAAATAAAGAATTTAAATAAAAATAAAAAATTGTTGTAAAGTAGACTTCCATCACCATTCTTCGACGCTATGCAGCTATGAAACATTTGTGTCATGTATTCCAGTTAAAAGGTGGTCAGAACTCACTTTTGTTTCTTTTTGAGACAACTTTCTGAGTTTTTCATTTTTAAAAGTGTATACGGCTTTAGGGTTACAAAAATAATTTTATTCTCTTCGAGTACGACTGTCAAGGCCTGTACTACATAGTTCCCTATCATCTGGTAAAAAGTGCTTTTTGATGTGGCTTAGCACTCCAGAGGCAACATGTACACTCCACTGAGTTAATAGCGACTGCATCAGGGTGTAATGCATGGAAAAATATAAGGGGCATTCAAATTAAACCTGGTGTAACGTAATGGTAACGATTTTGTACTTCAAAAATGTAGTTATACACACTACACATACTCAAAAATAGTCGCCAAGACTATTGGCACATTTATCCCAGCGACACTAGCCGGCCGATTCCATCCTTGAAGAAGCTAGTAGGCTGCTGTCAGATTCAGGCCAGGACCCAGTCACACACTACGTCGTCCGTTGGGAATTGATGTCTGCGAATAGCTTGTTTTAGAGGTCCAACCACATGAAAGTCACACGGTGTAAGGTCGGGACTGAACGGTGGATGTTCCAGCGCTTCCCACCGAAACTGCTGCAGTGTCGTCTTCACCGTATTGACTGTGTGTGGGCGGGCATTATCGTGGAGAAGGCTAACGCCATTGGACGTCATGCATCGGCGTTTCGACTCGATGGCTAATACTCAGTAACCGACGGTGACTCTGTGGTCGTCCATGACTAAAACATTCACTTCCGCAACCACTTCCGGTGTGATGACACAATGAGCCTGTCCAGGACGAGCATCGTCTTCCAGTGACTCGCGCCCGTCAAGGAATCGTTTGCGCCATTCGACAACAATCGAACGACTCAGACTGTATTCACCGTACACAGCCTTCATCCATCGATACATTTCACGGCCTCCAACTCCCTCCACTGCCAAAAATCGAATCACTCCTTGTTCCTGCTTACTCGCCTGCATGTTCGGTAGTGGCGGATAACTTGCGTGACCACACTGGCGCTATGTAGCACCAAACGGTGCTCACGCGTCAGTCTCTCTACCAATAGATGGCGCCACCATATCCGCAGTTACGTGGCGCCACCTTACATATAACGCAAAGGTAGACGCACTGACCAGGTTGCATTTGAGTCCTTCTCCACACAAATATCCTTAACATATCAGTTACAATTCGTTGCCTATACCAGTATGTCATGTTATTTAAGTAATATTATACTGATTTTGTAGATACACCTAGACAAAAGCATGACACTATGGAAGTAATTGGAACTTGCAGTAGAAGCTGAAATCTGTGATCGAGCATTGGAGACCGTATCAAGGAAATATACTTTAAGCTGCGATCTATAACTATGGAAGGATTGTTCATGTTTCACCCTCTGTAGGGCAGCTGTAGGACTGTCTAAATGTACTAACTGCTTTCGATGTGGAAGAGTTATTTTGAAGCAGGCGAAACATACTTTTTTGTCAATCCAGAACACGGCTCATCACAATACAATCAAATGCATATACATAACCAAATTAGGATCGTTTCCTACAAACAGTGTTATTCTTAAGAAAAATAACGAATGTGTTGAAAAGACAAACCTCCGCTATTGAAGATTTCTAGTTCAAAACATATGTGTAGTTGTGCTACTGTTGCTACTTAATTGTTCTATAGCAGTAGATAAATACACATAGGACAAATATTACCACTACTGCTTTCGTAGCTGTCAGTATGCATACAGTGGTAAGCATTGTGTATGTGGCAACACCAAACGGTGGTCACACATCAGTCTCTCCACCAATAGATGGCGCCACCATACCCGCAGTTACATGGCCAACATCATATTCTAACTGTTCTGGTAATAGAATGTGGTACTATTGTGATGTATAGCAAGATACACTAATTTTGTACAATTCAGAGATGGGGTGAAAAGTAAAGTAAGTAGACTTTTGGATATTCTGCAGCAGAAATACGCAAACACAAGTACTATGGTGAGAAAATGCTGTATATATAAGAACATCCAAAGGATGCAGCTGTTTTTTGTGAAAGACATTAACATTCTATATTGATGCAAATAATATCGAGATAGGTAAACGGTTAATCGATTACACCGTGACATTAACAAGTGTGTTTCGCAATGTTGAGAATAGCATACCAGACGAATCTTTACGCTCTACTAAGCTAGTAGTGACTCGATGCTGTACTGGGGTGTATTGCATGGAAAACTATTCAATTCAGTTATCACACTTATCATATCAATCATATTTTGTTGCCTATTCCCGTATGTCTTATTACAGTGATATAGAGATAATATTTAAGAAAAACAGTATATGCACAAAGTAATCAGAATTTATAGCAGAAGCCGGTGACCTTAAATCTCATGCAAGTACTACATATAAGAGAGACATGACACCACATATTTTTACTTTAATAGAGGGATGACAAAACGTTCCATGTTATATATCACATTATATAGTGTGTGGGTTGAATAAATTGTGGAGGCACATGCTGTCAAATAAGAGTAGGCAGCAATATAGGAGCAACATGATATCATAAGGGAATGCAAGCATGGATTTGGTAGGGGTAGGATTCACTTAGGAGTCATCAGAACACTTTTCTAGTCAGTCAATGAGTGCTGTGTGGGATCACAGTCATCCAAAACGTTGCATATGATTGGGTATTGCAGTATGTACTGCTTTATTTTTCAAGTTCTTAGATGATGTGATTGTCTATAAGAAGTTGGCAATGCCAAAAGGTCGTAACAGATGGATGATTGCTACAGGGATCTGAAAGCAGATAAACATAACTACTGTGCATAAATAAGTGAAAGGTCCATTACTGTCGGAATACACTATTGGTTCAAACAGTAACAACCATATAATGTGTAGGAGTAAACATCCATATTGACCTAAAGTAGGCTGCCTAATTAAGGCACTGTAATTCATCCACAAAAGAAGTGGCTTACAAAACACTTGTTAGGCTGACTTTTGAGTATTATTAATCAGCATGGGACATTTACCAGGTTCGACTAATAGAAGATCCAATGCATATTTGCAATAACTTTTAGTTCTGATATCGTTATTTTTTTGTTGCTATAGGAAAATAAGTGATATGATAGTTGCCGCTATTTTTCGGTTTTGTAGTGCTCTTGAGCCTATTGTCAGATATCTGTTTTAATAAATTATGCTATTGTGGCAGTACGAAATGTCTTCCTAGAATGGCAAGGTGAAAGCGTTCCAGAAAAAACGTCAGATCTGGAGCCATGACATGCAGAAAATGAGCGATTTATCACAGCCAGAAGCACATATAATCCAGACTGTTCTATGCAAATTTTACATGCTGACGAAAACTAACGAATTCATGTGGCATTGGTCTCATAAATTTGAGGCAATACAACAACATAAATTAGCCATATGCTTTTAACTCTTCTCACGCTATATCCCAATATTTTAAAAACATAAAGCGGCTCTTCCTGGTATGATAACTGGAATTAGACATTGAAAATGTAAACAGTTAATGTTACACATAAAGTCACGTAAGAGTTTGTCTGATGTTGGCGACTTGCGCAGTACATTACTCTCACTCTACTGATATTTCTGTTCCAAGGTAATAAAATCTGATTGCGACTCATGTATTGTTCTTTGAGATATAATGACTATAATGAAAAATTGCACCACATAAGCAACTGTGCTTACAAAGTATGCACTAGATGCACAACAAAAAATTATCATGTTACTGTAATACTTATAATTATTCCACTAATTACTCCATGCATAGTTAGTTTTGAATGGGTATTATTTTATATATACAATAATGTCACCTTTATGTTCAAAACCTCATATGCTGCAGCATAAATGTGATAAAATGTGAATGAGGAAGAGGAAAAACATGCATAATCTTCTTTTGTGTCTGTTGGCTTCAGCAACAGTTCATCACAATGCGTCAGCAATATTTCAATTTACCATTGAACAATTGACTTTTGGTAGTGAAAATGTGAATAAAGTTTTTCTATTCTCCTAAATATTGTTGTGATTGTGTCTCTGGAATATTTGCTGATTGCTTTCTCTTTTAGACAGTAAGAGCAGTCGGAGAGAGAGAACATACAAAATATAATAAAGATTAAACATTATTCAGAAATGATGACACTATTTAACATTTCTCAAGAGAGGTTCCATCAGTTTGGGTAGGTCTGGTATAGGATTCACAAGTGGATCTACCCATGTTTGTTCTCGGGTAGCATCTGGAGCTGGATTCACCAACGTTATGTCTGGGATATTGGTTGGAATGGATCCCCCAGTGTGAGGTCTGAGACATTGTTCTGGGTAAATTCACCAGTGCTACGTCAAGGATTTGAACAATGCAACCAGCATGGAGGTAAATCCAACAGCATTAGGTCAAAGCAAACATCCAGAGATGGATCCACACATGTTACATCTGTGTTAGCATCCAGAGGTGGACCCACCACCACTATGTCCCACGGCAGGGATGTGGGGTGGGGAGGGGGGGGGGCAGTAACTGACACACTAAAACTAGTGTAATAGGGCTATGTGTGCCTACCTTAGAATAAAGTAAGTTCCTGAAACATTGTTATTATTGTCCATTTGTTATGTACATACATTGTGGACCTTTAATATATATATATATATAGCAAATATTGAACTTAAAGATGTCAAAGATAGAAAAACTTTTAGAAATAAGGTGGAAAAGTGGAATGTATTGTCGGAGAAGGAAGCACTAAAGAGACCAGGAACAAAATGGACAGAAGAAAGAAAAAGAAAACATGGAGAACGAATGAAAGAAGTATGGAAGAAACGACGTCAGAAAGCTTTGCGTGATCCTTCTGGGTCCATTCGCGATAAGTAAGTGTATATATATATATATATATATATATATATATATATATATATATATATATATGTGTGTGTGTGTGTGTGTGTGTGTGTGTGTGTGTGTGTGTGTGTGTGTGTGTATGTGTGTGTGTGTGTGTCCTTTGATATACTGAGGTGGATAAAACCAAAGAAACCAATGTGTCAAGCAGATTTAAACCATTCTGTATTAAATAATTCGTGTTGTCCTTCTGCAGTTTGTCTACTGCGACAATAAGAACAAACAAAAGTTGTTTGGTGTAGAGGTACAGTTTCCTGACAACCAAGACCGAGACAAGGTTGTAAACTATTATCTGTCTGTCTATAGTTTCAATTATTTAACGTGGACATCAACTACATAAACTCACACAGTTGGTGCGCTTGTATAGAATAACGTTTTCTGGAATGTTTTCTACAAAGAATGCATATAAGTTATGCTAGGTAAGGGTGGGAGGTGTAAATCGGCTGTGTCTTTCTCTAAGAAACAAGCTCACATGACGGGAAATGCTACAGTCTTTAGAGTAAGAGGTGCACACTGATCAGCCAGAAGATTATGACTGCCTACCTAATAGCTGGTATCCACCTTCTGCACAGATAACAGCGGCGACACGTCATGGCATGGAAGCTATGAGGCCTTGGTAGATCACTGGAGGGAGCTGGCACAACATCTGCACACACAAATCACCTAAAAATTGTTCAAATGGCTCTGAGCACTATGGGACTGAACACCTATGGTCATCAGTCCCCTAGAACTTAGAACTACTTAAACCTAACTAACCTAAGGACAGCACACAACACCCAGTCATCACGAGGCAGAGAAAATCCCTGACCCCGCCGGGAATCGAACCCGGGAACCCGGGCGCGGGAAGCGAGAACGCTACCGCACGACCACGAGCTGCGGACACAAATCACCTAATTCCTGTAAATTCCGAGGAGGTGGGTGATGAGATCTGACCGACAAACCGCACAGATGGATTCCTAATTAGAAATGGAGTAAAAAAAAATCTTATGAACATGTCTAGAAATGCATCGTTACCACAGTAGATGGCGCTTACTAGTGAAAGTTCCTCTGACCATGTGCTATGCGTTTTTTGCGTGTTACAGGCTGCGTGATTGACGCAGCACGTTGAAAGCAGCAGAATGGTCCGTTATTCATGTCAGGAACAAGCCAAAGATGGTGTTTGTGTAGACCCAAGCAGATGGAAATGGCAGAGAGGTAGCATAGCTATATCAAAACAAGTACCCTCAAAGATACCAACCACATCACACAACATTTCAAGCCATTTTTGGGCGTTTGTGTCATCATGGGTCCTTTTAGACGTGCAGGTAGGCGGCAGACTGTGCATACACAAGATTTGGAGGATAAGGTTCTACAAGATATTCAGACAAGTCCTAGTACAAGCACCAGGCAAGTGGTCTGTCAATATTGTGTAAGCCAAAGTATGATTATGTATATCCCGCAGACAACACGTACATTGCATCCCACAGAGGCCAATTTGAACATCTGTTGTGATGTGGATGCGATGCGCTCTGTAGTGTGTTCCAGGACGATTTTTTGTCATTGCACACATACCGTCCATATCTGGACGTGTTCATAGGATCTTTTTTCCTCAATTTCCGGTCAGGAATTCGTCCCTGCAGATTTTCGGATTTATTAATGTTCACTCTGTACAGCACTGTCGAATATATATCTAGGGATCGTTCGTCATGGAGGACGATCCTATTAAACTGTAGGTAAAATCACAAAGGCCCATTTCACGTGGTAAAGTACTGTAATGCACCTGGAAATTACTTTGGGTGGGCTTGGGAATATTACTACCCTCTGACGTGCTTTGTGTATTAAAAGTATTGGAAGAGAACTACGTATTGGATGCATCACTGTGTTTTATACACAGAGGTATTGTACGTGTACAGGATTCAGACAGTTGGTATTTCTGTTAGAGCGGTTTATTTCAGTGCTGGTGGAGTAAGTTTGGTTAAAGGATTGCTAGTTGCTGACTTACCTGTGATAGACAGCCCAGATTTGGACCATAGCCAAAAGCAAAGAGTCTCTGCAGTGGCAGCATATTACTTCCCCCCCACATATATTTTGCAATGGGAAAATTCGAGATGTTAGAGCTAATATTTGGCCTTGCTGACAGCCACTCTTTAGGATTTTTGAAAACCTGCAGAATTACTGTATTTCACAAGCATTTCTTTTTGTTGGAGTGCTGTGCTGTGTGGTAATCTATTCAACAGCTGACTTATTGTGGTCGGATTCTTGCTATGTAGCCAGTTGACCCAAGACCGGGAACCATGTTTGTTTGCAGTGATGCATTGACAACTATAGTTGGCATCAACTCCAGATTCCCAGGGGTTGGATATGAACAGACATATAGCGCTTCCAAAAAAAGTATCTTAGATGGAATTTTTTCCTTAAGGAAGACACAGGTTTCTTGTGACAGCATCAGATGTAAACATTAGGTCTACTGAACACTGTTTTAGAGAAAGCCTTTGATAATGTCAGCTTTGAGGACGTAAGGAGTGTATTATAATGTTTCAGATTTCCGCATGAAACTACTACCAAATTGTTTCCACCAAAAAACTGTAGACAAATTAGGAAGTACTATGATAGCGAATGGTACAAGGATTTTTAAATATTATTCAAAGAAATGAATGAATCAACACACACTGGCTCTGTCTAAAAAGTTGCCTATTGCTCAAGGTGTTCCATTGACAGAAAATTTTCTCGCTGACTAATCCATCAGTTCAGAGACACGCTTATAAGTTATCTTATTCTGATAGCATTGCGTCTTCACACGTAAAACTGACAAGTCACCCACGCAGTCAGTTCTTCAGTATGGCTGAGATGACTTACAGGTCTGTGAAATTGGGTAAAGTTTGAATCGCCAAGATTATTAGCACTGGATGTTAACGAGATAAACATCAAGAAAATAATGTATGTATACATTAACACATTTCCAGCACCTGTGACAAGATCACTCATATGGTTTATATGCTCTTTCATAAGAATGATTACTTAGTGGAAATGACTGTAATGAAAAATTACGTAGGTTTACCAACAGACATTCTGTCCACACCTATTGCAAAGCAACGTGGAATGGCACAAGTACGTAAGGTCGATTATGGAAATGACATTGTCCTGTTCATTTTATTGAGAGAATTCCATAAAGGTGTAGCTCGTCTATAAAGGAGACATCGTGCAGAGCCTTTATATGACTTAAGTATTGGCTGAGTGTTTGGAATCCCACTGCATCAGGTGAAGCAAGAAATCGATGCAAGATGTGGTTGGGGACTTGTTATTAAGTGTATATTTCGGCAGTAGGAGCATCAAGACATGGTAGAATCTTTGCCACAGCTGGAATTGATGTGCTATGATACTACGTCATCCCTATCACTTTCTCTGATCATCACACTGTAATCTGTAATCTGACTCCTACTACCAGACATTCCTTTCCTGTTCCACTCGCAAATTGAGGGGGCAAAACGACTCTCTTTATGCTTTGACTCTAGCCATACTTTCTGTTTTCACTTCAGGGTCCGTACATGAAATATCTGTGGTGCAGAATTCCTGGTAGTCTAGGAATATCTTGTACATGCTTCTGGAAAAACGTAATGAATAATCGCACACAATATAGGCGTTGCGCCAAAGAAACTGGTGTAGGCATGCGTATTCAAATACAGAGATATGTGAGCAGGCAGAATACGGCGCTGCGGTCGGCATGCCTACACCAGTTTCTTTGGCGCTTCTGTGTAATTATATTAATTTCAGGTACGGTTGTTAGTGCGACTTCCATTTGCTAAAAATGATATGGAATTGCTTTCTTAATTGCTTTTGCTTCTTCGACTGAACCATTTAATCCTGCTGTACCTGGAAAGTTACAGTTAATAACACTAGAGGTGTTCAAAAGGACGCCAACGACACAAACAACCATCCAGTTGATCGCCCTAAACACGCAAACCAACACATCTGAAATTATACGCAACCACTTCAAAGAACTGTGTACCCACACCTACGATCAGTGGGGCACATGTTTGTATGAACTTATTAACTCGAAATTCTCTTGCTTCCATGTCAATAACAGAAACGCCAACAGTCAACTACAAATTTGTTTCCACGGAAAACACTCAAAACACAACCTTACCCGAAAATATCGGGTACCTATCGATCACAGTGGACTAATACTATAGCTAAAGTTCTCACGAGGAATAATAACTTATCCTCTGTGTGGTAACACCAAAACCCTCCGCTGATCTCCATTGGGACTAATATATAGCACAGTATAAGATGTGCTCCTGCGTAGCTAAACAGCAACTACATAAAGAAGCTCTAACCCCAATTTAATACAGCAATGTGTACATGTCTGTTTAAAACTACTCAATTTACAGGTTTCCAACTCTTAAGACCTATTGCCCTACCAGGATTCAGTCGCAGTAAGCTTTGTTACACGTGTGTACGAAGACACTCGATAATCTCGAGCTTCTCAGCCGTAGCTATTATCTCAAGTGCAACACCTGTCCAGGCAAAATCCATATAAACAGGAATAGAAACTGCTGCAGAACTTCTTGAAGAAGGATCTGACGTATGCTTAAAATGGGAACAAATTTGGAACCATTTTCCAAGAGGTACCAAACCCAAAAAATTATAAAAAAAGAGGATTTAGGGATGGCAGCCCACACCTAAGCTTTGTGGATCTAATAAGTCAAAATTTTCTTGCGAAAAATATCAAATCTCTTGTATAGAGGTAGTCAGATAAAGCGTGTTACACCAGAACATACCAAATCCCTCTGAACTTTCGTAACAAGAAGTACCAAATCCTCTCGCATTGATTGCCATGACGTCATAAACGCAGCCAGTTAACTTCAGTTTGTTATTGTGTTATTTCATATAATATTCTTGTGTTTTCAGTCGTGTTTGTTTATGGTGAACACTAATGAATTCCGATTTTTTCCGATTAATATTCCGATGACCTAAATTTACAGAAAATCAAAAGAAACGTGAAAGATCTGAAAATACATGAAAGAGGAGGATTTTGAAACACGAAAAACATATTGCTCCAGCAAGTGCTAAACCTCCTTATGTATAAACATAATTTTAACTTCTGAAAAGCATTACGCATATCAGAAGATGACTTGATACGTGAAAATAACGGATATTGCTACAACGCAGATGCTGTAAGTCAGAGAAAGTTTTTAAGGGAGTATATTGACGTGAACTATCCTAAAAGAAGAAGGCCTGATCAAGGCAAGAAAGAAGGTTCAATCGAAAACTTTAAGCTACAGGTTACAAACTGCTCTTCAGGGGATGGTCCCCGTTTTTAGATTTACATTCCTAAGTATTTTTTATGGTGAAGGAAGGAAAGGTGAGCACGCAGCTGATGAGAAGATGAATAGTGGGGCAGCAGTTTCTGTAACAAGAGGTGGCGCAAGGCTTGGTGATGATATAAAGAGACTACAGGCTGAAATTATAGCTCACATAACAAGTTTTAAATGCAGATAACAGCACTGGGGGAGAAAAAAAAGACACCAATAAGAAAATATTTGCCTCAGAATTAGCTATGCGTAAGATGTGGAATTTGTTTTACGAGGAGGTTATTATTTGTTCATGAAGTATAATTTGTACACTTTTAAAAGAATTTTTATGACAAAAGATACCAAATCCAACATAAAATTCGTAATAACTGTAGAAAAATAATGAGGAATACCTTAAATTTTTCTGAAAGACTTGCCAGTGAGTCCCAGACAAACTGTATGTCAACTATGGTTTGCATACCAGAACTGTTGTGGCTACAGGGAATTTTTCTTTTCTACTCAAGAATTGGATTTGGTTCCCTTCGGAAACAAGATCCACAAATATGGAATCAAGAATCACCATCAAGGGTACAAAGCGGCCTAAACATCCGCACCAAACTACAAACTAGCAGGCTTCGATTTACCGCCATATAGGTGGGACATTGTGCTAACACAAACGTCCTTAGTATGTAAGTCACCAAGATACGAACACAGACGTGACGCCTCTAGTTCGTATTACAGTCCGGTTGTGTAACAAATTCAGGCTTAGTATTAAAAAAAAATTTGGGATATTCATTTTTTAAGTTATTACAATAAAACGCCTTCCATAGACTCAACATTTTTTTGAGACACATTCCACATTAAACAGGTACTTAGCCATTCTGTTGTAAAAATATTTACAGAAATTCTATTTTTCGACTTTAATGTCCACAAAATTCTTGAAACGTCACAAACTACAATTCAAATTAAAGGATATCAAGTTAAATATGGGTGTCGCAAGTGATAAGACGTCTGTGACTCATATACAGGTACACATCGCCAAAACTGTTGCATCACCCCGACATGTCGTGTACGTGTGTTGCTGTATGATTGTTCCCGTACCGATCCTGTTTGGAAACATGCAGTATATATGGTTATATATGGTTACCGTGAGCGGTAGCTAGGGATAGAACGCCGCTCTCGAATGGACTGCAGCATTTCAGTGTCAAGTAAAGCACAAAAAAAAAGGTTCAAATGGCTCTTAGCACTATGGGACTTAACTACTGAGGTCATCAGTCCCCTAGAACTTAGAACTACTTAAACCTAACCTAAGGACATCACACACATCCATGTCCGAGGCAGGATTCGAACCTGCGACCGTAGCAGTCGCGCGGTTCCGGACTGAGCGCCTAGAACCGCTAGACCACCGCGGCCGGCAAGTAAAGCACCAGTAGCGACTGTGGAACAGTAGAGTGAACATCCGTGAAACCAGGAAAGACAATCGCGATCACTGATCGTGTCTGCACTATCACGCAACGTGCACAAGTCTTGTCCGCCAAGAAGTTGCTCGATGTATGTACCAGAGTCCAAGTAATGTGGTGCGGAGGGGTATGGACATGGAATCGGTTCCAGTTGACAGATAATGTTGAGGACTTACACCGCACATGCTACCCACGTTCGTCACGTACACAGAATCTACGATTTTTGAGGAAAAGGAACCGTGGGCTGAGTGCTGTGGAACGAATTCGGTATTTGAAGAGAATACAGGACGTTGTGTATCACGGCAAACTGTTAATAGACGATTGCATGATGCTATTCAACATTCCCGACGCCCCTGGCGAGCGCCACGTCGTACATCACAATACAATGGATTCAGTTACATATGGGCAAGAAATCATGCAAAATGGACGGCCCAGGATGGGCGGTGGTTATTTATGGACGAAACTCTAATCGCAGAGAAGTCTGGTGACAGTCTGATAATATGGAACGCCTCCAACACTGTGTCCCACATGTGCAACAAGGTTGTGGGGAGTTGAGGTTGTAGGGTGGCATTACGAAGGGTCAGGATACACTCCTCGTGGTTGCTGAGGGCAATCTCTACAGTACGAGGACGAGATTTTGTAACCAATAGTAGGGCCGTGTCACCAATATTTTGGTGACAGTTTCATTTGGATGGATGTTAACTCGCGTACTCATCGTACTGTTCTCGTTAACACGTTCCTTCATTATGCTAGAATCACTAGAACGGAATTCCCTGTCAGTTCTACGGGCATGAACTTAATCGAACACGTGTGGGATCGATTGAAACGATCACGTACTCTGCGCGATTTAACGCCCAATCGCCATTGAAGAGGGACAATGTGGACCGGGGCTGGCTTGATGACCTCATCGATAGTACGGCACGACGGATTCAAGCCTGGATCATAGCAAGGAGTACTGCGCTTTCTCAGAAGTGCTATGAGAAAACCTCCTCTAGGAAACAGACGATTTTGTCGTTACCCAAATGTTTGTTTCTTTGATTTGGTAATATGGGCACATTGTAGATTGAGATACGAGGGTTGCCCATACAGTAATGCACCGCATCTTTTCTCAGCCGAAAACAGTGCTACGAATGCGAAACGTTACGTATGTTTCCAGAATGGTAGGAGACGAGATACTGGCAGAAGTAAAGCTGTGAGGATGGGGCGTGAGTCGTGCTTGGGTAGCTCAGCGGTAGAGCATTTGCCCGCGAAAGGCAAAGGTCCCGAGTTCGAGTCTCGGTCTGGCTCACGGTTTTAATCTGCCAGGAAGTTTCGTCACGTATGTATTATCTGAAGCCTCCTGAGTGAGCGCGCCAGGTTTCCTTCACTTCCGACAGATAGCGTAGCTGCAGGACAGTTCCAAAATGGCGTCTGTAGGTGATGTACGTTACGAGCAACTGCAGAGAAAGAACAAACGCTTGTGCAAAGTCTATGAAGCACCTGCTGTCGACAGAAATTCGGTAAGTCGCTGGGCGCGAAGAGTGAGATGATCAGAAGGCGGTTCGGTTCCAGGAGACCATCCACGGCTCTCACAAGACATGCTGCAGCGAGCTGATGTCAATCGCCAGGACAGACGTATTAAAGGATGCCATTCGTGGAAGACATTTTAGGACAAAAGTTTTGAATCACACCTTTATTTCGAAGTTCATGGCACAAAAAACCAAAATTGGCACTGAGGCATGCGTATACAAGGTTGCCCCAAATGTAATTTACAGCATGTTTTTTCTTCAACAGTTCTTCATTGAACATAATGAGAATTACACACACGAAAGAATCGTGTTTTATCTACACACCCTATTTTTCAGCGTAATCGCCATCCCGTCCTGTGGCCTTCCTCCAGCGCGAAACAAGGGCGTGTATGCCCTGTCGGTACCAAGAAAGTGCCATACCCATCTTGCAGTTTCGACGGAAAACTTCAGACTATCCAACACTACATCTAGGCAATGCAAAGTACTTCCTATCTCTGACCCCGGACATTGTCGGCTTAACTGAGAAATTAAGTCTAATGTCATAAAATATTGCACCATATGTGTGTGATATTTACAGTCTATGTTTTATCTTTTTTCGTTAGTACCATTGTTTTATATGTATAGCCGTGTATAATGCAGTGAGTCCCTTATAAAACGGGTACACCTCACGTACCCATTAAGGATGTCTAGTCGAAATGCTTGTGAAGTTTCGACACTGTCTCGAATGTGGCTACTCTGTATTTCACCAGGAAGTTGAGTGCAACTGTGTGCTCGTGCGTCAGTTGCTGTGACAAGCTTGTATTGTTGAGTTGTTACAGAAATTGGACAGTTTGCATTAGAACAACGAATTGATATTGTGAAGTGTGACTTAAAGGCAGACTCCGTAAAGGAATGTAAATAAATTTTCCAAACGAAGTATTCTGGTAGGAAGCTCCCCACGACCAGCTCTATTCAAGATCTGTAAAAGGAGTGGAAGGCTATAGCATCCGTTGTAGGCAGAATTCGCATGGACATTGTGAGAAGTCTCGCAAGTTGATAAGGATGTTACTGCAGCAGTCTGGTGTATCTCGTACATCGAGTCATCGCACAGTAAAAGATGTGAAATTAAAAGCCTGTTGTGTGAGAGTGGTACAAGAGTTGAAATTTGTAACTGGCTGTTAACGCCGGTCACTGTTACTTGGACCCCTTGCTTTACCTCATGTCAGATGACGTCTGATTTCATTTGTCAGATTATGTAAACTCCCGCAATTGCATATACTGGTCGCAGGACAATCCACATATTCTGCGTAAGGAATCTCTCCACTCAGGGAACATAGGTGCTTAGTATGCGTAGTTCGGCATGCGCATTATTGGCCCCATATTTTTCAGTTACACCTTAAACAGTACCTGATAGACAGTTAGAGATCTTAGACTTTCTGTGCATAATTAACAGGTGCAGAAAGAGTGTATGCAGTATTCCAACTAGATGGAGCAACCGCACATCCAACCAAATCGCGGCCGATTATCACCAATGTGTTCACTGAAGACAGACGTGTCAGTAAAGGCTTCTGGCCCCCAAGGTCCCAGGACTTAACATCGGCCGGCCGGAGTGGCCGTGCGGTTCTAGGTGCTACAGTCTGGAACCGAGCGACCCCTACGGTCGCAGGTTCGAATCCTGCCTCGGGCATGAATGTGTGTGATGTCCCTAGGTTAGTTAGGTTTGATTAGTTCTAAGTTCTAGGCGACTGATGCCCTCAGAAGTTAAGTCGCATAGTGCTCAGAGCCATTTGAACTTAACATCGTGTGATCTTTATGTATGGGGCACACTAAAAAGCAAAGTGTATACTGACAATCCTCGCACAAAAGACGAGCTTAAAAGGAAAATAACTACAGAAATTAACATCACGCCTGCAAAAGTACAACGTATTGCTGGTAACGTCATCACATGAAGTCAGCGATGCCTGGATGCCCACTGTCACTACTTACAGTATTTCTTATAAACGGCCGCGCGAGATTAGCCGAGCGGTCTCAGGCGCTGCAGTCATGGTGCGGTTAATCCCGGCGGAGGTTCCAGTCCTCCATTGGGCATGGGTGTGTGTGTTTGTCCTTAGGATAATTTAGGTGTGTAAGCTTAGGGACTGATGACCTTAGCAGTTAAGTCCCATAAGATTTCACACACATTTGAACATTTTTTCTTATAAACGGGTCACTACATGTTTTTTAGAGTTACTATTATCTGTTCTTTTGTAGTTAGTTTATTGTTAGTTGAAACTCGGGTATGAGGCGTAATGGTTTTAAATGAGACATCGTGTGGTATCAAGTGTTTTGCTAAACTCGGAATTTTCCATGCTGCCGCCTCCTGAAATAATTACCACTTCTTCTGTACCGGGAGCGTATTGCCCCGAGCCACGTCTCGCGCTCGGACGAGGCGGGGTGACATCATCCCGAGAACGGCCGGCCGTTTCTGGTAGGTAGGAACGTCCGCTAGAATGACCTCGAAACGTCCGACTCGAAGCACGGTCGGGCGGGCTCGAGGCTAGGCGAGTATCGACCGCACGTCGCGCCAGTCCGCGCCTCGCCTCGCCGGTTCGAGGCGGCTCGCGTCGACCGCCCGTCTGTGTCGTGGCGCAGTAGCGGGCCGGCAGCCGCGATGAAGCGCCGCTCCTGGGTGTGGGAGTACTTCGAGGATGCGCCCGACGACATGGTGCGCTGCCGCGTCTGCCGCGAGCAGCTCAAGAACCGCAGCCGCAACACCTCCACCATGATCAAGCACCTGTCCAACGTGCACCAGCTGCGGCCGCGCGCACCGGGTAAGCCTGCAGTCGCCGCCTCCCATCGTATATTACTTGGATGTCGAGATGAAGAACAGAGAGACTAGTGGAAAAAATTGACCGTGGCGCTGTTAACAGTAACCAGATATGTGTTTGCCCCTGGCATTTTAGGGAGACCGCGGAAAATCCAAATCAGGGCAGTCTCACGAGGATTTGAACCTCATAGATTTATGGACAACATCGTTGTGGAGATGAAGCAGCGATTAGTATGATTAATCAATTATTCAAAAACAGTCTTAATCGCTTTAATATTATTATTATTATACCGCCAAGCGGTTTCAACCCGACGTAGGGGTCATCTTCTGGGCGTTTACACCATTGGTTGACAGCTGGTGGTGTCACCCCTGTCTACATAACTGATCACGGTATGGTATGGGCTGTTCTGAGGGGACAGCAACGTACAAATATGTAATGGTGCTCCATTCTCGATGTTTTCCGAAGCGTAATATTTTGATGATTCGGGAATGTAAGCGGCAGTACATGGCATGGACAGAAAGACACGTTCACAAAGATGTCGCCATCTGTTTTGCGCTGTAGCTTCTATTAGAAGTGGACAAAAAAATAAAAAAGAACTTTGTTATAGCGGCAGAACCATATGTCAAGATAAGTATATAACGGCACGTCTTCAGAAGTTAGGACAAAGTCGCGTCGTGATCGCAGAGATACCGGTGTAGGAATTTTGTTATTTCTAGTCTGTGATCATGAAACTACCGTGATTAGCCATACTGTTCACACCATTTTACTTCGTAAACAGTCAAGGTTTTCGATAGTGCCTAGCTGACTTCCCATGTTTTTTTATCACTAACCCGCAGTGGCTCACTCTTGGATTTAGTTCAGTATCCCATTTCGAGTTAAACCATTGTTTCCAGTCCGTTTAATTGTAGGTTCCTGTATAACTGGTTGGGTAAGCCAGTTCAAAGGTCGAAAGAAAGCAAGAGACCAAACCTAGTAAAACATTATGGTGCTCAAACCAACCGTACTATTGATTACAGCTGTACCTTTTCATCCATTCTGTCTTTATCCACGTATGTGAACGGTCCTTACTGACGAATATCAATAGTCGCAGAATAATATTTTATGATACGCTTGAAATAAAGAGAAACATTTTCTCGTGTGTTTCCCTTTTCAGTTGTTGCCTATCTATTGTCGGGCTTTTAGTATACTGTTACAGTGACGTAATAATCGCTCCACCATCGAATGGCTCAGAGGTTGCACGTGAATGGGGGTATGTGAGGAAATAGGAAACTTTAAAAATCGTTTGATACTAGAAATTAGTTGCGACTGGAAACGGAATTAATGGGCGATATCGGAGACGTACTTCTCTCTTGTAGAAGAATGTGTAAATGTTAATCCGTCTAGATAGGTAGGTGGTCAATCACGTCAAATGTACCATGTGTTAACTGAGAACTGACGTTGAAAATGACAAAACACTGCAATAACTATTTGTTTGATGAACTGAAACGGTACAGCGACTGTGATGTCATATAAACACGCGTATTGTAAAGGTCAAAGTATCGGGGTTCCCGTAAAAGTATTAATGTTTTGGGTGCATCTTTTCTTGTTACTAATTTCTTCAAACACAAAAAAACTTGAAACATCTAACCGCGATGGAAAAATAGGGTTTTCATGTGGGACATAAATATAATTTCGATATATGCAATGTTTAAAAAAAATGTTGTCGTGGCCCATTCTTAGCCGTCGATAATTCGCAGTCAAAATGTCATTTTTAAACCTAATGTTGGGGTACGTTAGGTATAAGTCCGCCATCAGAACCCCATTAATTTTTTTTTAAACTGACATTACGTCAGTGGTAAAATCAAAACAGCAGCATCGCCATCTCAACTACACTCGATCTGAGCAACACACTGCCACTGCTCCGTTCCCGTGACTTAATTTAATAATGGCTGTATCTCGGAAACCGTAGAAAACATTGCATGCGCCTGTCTAACGTTCTCAGTTTTGACTTGTCCATATCGTTAACTATAAAGCTTGTCTGCGTTCTCCCGAAATAGCGCGCAGAAATACCATGTATTGTAAATGCAGTAGACGTCCGCAAGTAAGTTCGCCGTTTGTGCCAGCGCCCATCGGAGTGACATGATAAGTGCCGCGGCACAACGCCATGTGTACACTAGTGACAGTTTATAAACGACTCTGCTTTGATTGTGCGAGTGTCTTTGTACCCAGAAAAACTAGAAATGGTTCTGAGCTCATTAATTTTTTAGATGTACTCGTATTGGAAAAATACTACTTTATTTAAGATCGAAGCAGCGCTCAGTGCATCGATTGTAATGCTCAAAATAAAGCGTGGGGATGGATTGCAACTGACGTATCATAGAAACAATAATTTAAATTGATCTAATTTGTTTGTGGAAGAGAATGAAGATATAGAAGTAAATAAAATCATCTTTTAGGTATATATGTACATACAGTGGTTGTACAAACTATGGAAATGCGGCGATAAATGCATGAAAGTCAAGTGTATGAGTCATGTTTCACGCTGTTTCCAATTTCTGGACGAGTTTACGCCCCAAAAGTACACTACTGGCCATTAAAATTGCTACACCAAGAAGAAATGCAGATGATAAACGGGTATTCATTAGACAAATATATTATACCGGAACTGAAATGTGATTACGTTTCACGCAATTTGGGTGCATAGATCCTGAGAAATCAGTACCCAGAACAACCACCTCTGGCCGTAATGACGGCCTTGATACACCTGGGCATTGAGTCAAACAGAGCTTGGATGGTGTGTAGAGGTACAGCTGCCCATACAGCTTCAACACGATACCACAGTTCATCAAGAGTAGTGGCTGGCGTATTATGACGAGCCAGTTGCTCGGCCACCATTGACCAGACGTTTTCAATTGGTGAGAGATGTGGAGAATGTGCCGGCCACGGCAGCAGTCGAACATTTTCTGTATCCAGAAAGGCCCGTACAGGACCTGCAACAAGCGGTCGTGCATTATCTTGCTGAAATGTAGGGTTTCGCAGGGATCAAGTGAAGGGTAGAGCCACGGGTCGTAACACATCTGAAATGTAACGACCACTGTTCAAAGTGCCGTCAATGCGAACAAGAGGTGACCGAGACGTGCAACCAATGGCACCGCATACCACCACGCCGGGTGAAACGCCAGTGTGGCGATGACGAATACACGCTTCCAATGTGCGTTCACCGCGATGTCGCCAAACACGGATGCGACCATCATGATGCTGTAAACAGAACCTGGATTCATCCGAAAAAATGACGTTTTGCCATTCGTCCACCCAGGTTCGTCGTTGAGTACATCATGGCAGGCGCTGCTGTCAGTGATGCAGCGTCAAGGATAACCGCAGCCATGGTCTCCGAGCTGATAGTCCATGCTGCTGCAAACGTCGTCGAACTGTCCGTGCAGATGGCTGTTGTCTTGCAAACGTCCCCATCTGTTGACTGAGGGATCGAGACGTGGCTGCACGATCCGTTACAGCCATGTGGATAAGATGCCTGTCATCTCGACTGCTAGTGATACTAGGCCGTTGGGATCCAGCACGGCGTTCCGTATTACCCTCCTCAACCCACCGATTCCATATTCTGCTAACAGTCATTGGATCTCGACCAACGCGAGCAGCAGTGTTGCGATACGATAAACCTCAATCGCGATAGGCTACAATCCGACCTTTATCAAAGTCGGAAACGTGATGGTACGCATTTTTCCTCCTTACACGAGGCATCACAACAACGTTTCACCAGGCAACGCCGGTCAACTGCTGTTCGTGTATGAGAAATCGGTTGGAAACTTTCCTCGTGTCAGCACGTTGTAGGTGTCGCCACCGTCGCCGACCTTGTGTGAATGCTCTGAAAAGCTAATCATTTGCATATCACAGCATCTTCTTCCTGTCGGTTAAATTTCGCGTCTGTAGCACGTCATCTTCTTGGTGTAGCAATTTTAATGGCCAGTAGTGTAAAAATATGGCGGGTGTTCGGTGATTATTTGGACAGCCATATCGTGCTATTGTATGGGCCCCATGCTACTCCGCAACATCGCATAACTACCAAGGGTTATGTGAGGTTATGTGACCATTTTGGCTGATTATTTCATACCATGGTACAATGTTGGTTCCCCGACGGTTCCACAACTCGCATCGTCCGGGACTGGGTTTGTGAGCACGAGGGTGAATTGCCCCATCTTCCCTGTCCAACACAGTCACCACATCAGCCTTTGTGGTCTATTTTGGAGAGAAGGGTGCGTGATTGCTATCCACCGCCATCATCGTTACCAGAACTTACCACTATTTTGCAGGAAGAGTTGTGTAAGTTTTCCTTGAAAACCATAAAGTATCTCTGTTTATTTCCAAGACGACTGGAAGCTGTTTTGAACGCCAAAGGGTTTCATACACCGTATTAGGCAACTAATGAGGAGGTATTGAATAGAACTGGGGAGAAGAGAAATTTGTGGCACAACTTGACTAGCAGAAGGGATCGCTTGGTAGGACATATTCTGAGGCATCAAGGGATCACCAATTTAGTAGGGCAGCGTGGAGGGTAAAAATCGTAGAGGGAGACTAAGATATGAATACTCTTAACAGATTCAGAAGGATTTAGGTTGCAGTAGGTACTGGGAGATGAAGAAGCTTGCACAGGATAGAGTAGCATCAAACCAGTCTCTGGACTGAAGACCACAACAACAACAACAACATGGTCAGTACAGTGAAATGTCGTTTAGTTTTCTTTGTAGACTGTTTCTTGTTGCACACCTCAAAATGAGTGCTACAACACAGAAAAGGAAAATTATGCCTTTGAATAATAGAAGCATTGAAACGACTCGACAAAGTAGTATCAGTAACAAAACTTGTTCTCGAATATGGTGTCAGCTAAGTTACTATTGGTAACTGTTCAAGAAATCGACTTAAATTGTAACAGTTTTCTTCAAAGAAATGTCTTGAACAATCTCCTAGCCGAAAAACTGTTAAAAAAATCGGATTTTGAAAGAAAAAGTGAGACGTTGATTATGTGATTTACGCAACAAAGACGGAAGGGGCTTCGATTTCTAGCCAAATCTTGCAGGATAAAACCTTGTTTTTTAGAAACCAGCTTCAGGAAGTTTCGCCACTAATTTGGGATTACTCTAGAAGTGGAAGAAGAGGCATGGACTGCGTCAGCTAGATATATGCGGAGAAAAGCTCTCTGGCGACTCTGAGACCGTTCCAGAATTTATTTTGAAGTTTAAAATAATCACCATTGAAAATAAAATTTGTCATGGGCAGCGTGGAGGATAAAAATCGTATAGGGAGACCAAGAGATGAATACACTAAGGAGATTCAGAAGGATGTAGGTTGCAGTAGGTACTAGGAGATGAAGAAGCTTGCCCAGGATAGAGTAGCATGGAGAGCTGCACCAAACCAGTATCTGAACTGAAGACCACAACAACAACAACAACATTAGGCATGATAATGTGCTGTGTTTTTTTTTTTTTTTTTTTTTTTTTTTTTTTTTTTTGTGGTGGGCTAAGAAAAAAACTGCGGTATATTAATTGTAATTTGCTCAAAATGTGGGCGGAGAAACACCCCCCCCCCCATACACACACAGTAGACCGCCAAGAGATGAAAACAAGCGGTGCTGGCAGCGTCAACAGCGCTTCAAGCTTCCGCGAAAGAAGCTCGCACGGAAGTAAAAATCGCTAAATGTGATTTGTAAACGAAACTTAAATCGTCTTACATATTGAAATATTTAATAACGATCCTAACTGCAGCAATGACATACACTTATCGCAAGGATAGGAAATGATACGAAACACAGTGAAGTTCAACAAAGATAGACGGTAGACAACAATGGCTTCCTCACGCATTACTGCCAGCTAGCCGATGTTGGGTGCAACCGAAAACAAATGGCTATCAGAAGATGCCTCCCGACTTCAAGGATACAGGACTAGGGAACGGATCGGCCAACTATGAGTTAACATTCTGTACAGAGTAGATTACTCAACTCCGTAACATTGTAGATTGCTGTTGCTTTTCTGGCTTTTCATGAGAATTTTAAATGTGGAGTATATATTGCACTGCTCAGATGACGCATTAGCGCGACAAACGTTTGATCATGGTTATAAGAGAGATGACCAACGTCTGACCATGATTTTGAGAGAGATTTAGTCGCAGTAAATTTCAACTGCACAACTGCGTTCGATTGTCGTGAAATGAGTGGCAATGGAGATATGAATGTAAAAAAAAGAGGACGTATTTTGCTTACTGTTACTATATTGTGTCATATAGTATCATATTTTGGGTAACTCCACAAAACGAGAGAACGTCTAGAGTACAAAAGCGTGTTATGAGACTCATTTTTGGTGTAAATTCAAGAACAGCATGGCCGAAACCCATTCAAAAAATTGAGTATACTAACTACATGTTCTCGGTGTATGTTACTCAAGTCGCAATTGATTGAAATATCCAGCAAACTGACGTACCAAAATAACATTCTACAGACCTTCTTCCACTAAGTAATCCATAATAAAATATGCCCTATTCATTAGTTAATTGTCTACAAGAATATGGTCGGTGTTTTGCGAATGGAAAAGTTCCATCTATAGCAAAACAAAATGAAATTTGGTGTTACACAGCTACTGTCCATTGTTCAGTTCTTTTCAAATATTATCACACTGAACTAGCTTAGGACAAGCAGTCCATTGTCAGTGACTCACAGTGAATTTTTCAAAAAAATGGTTCAAATGGCTCTGAGCACTATGGGACTTAACATCTGAGGTCATCAGTCCCCTAGAACTTAGAACTACTTAAACCTAACTAACCTAAGGACATCACACACATCCATGTCCGAGGCAGGATTCGAACCTGCGACCGTAGCGGTCGCGCGGTTCCAGACTGAAGCGCCTAGAACCGCTCGACCACAACGACCGACTGAATTTTTCAGTCCGTAACGAAAATGCAAAAATCACGTTATACATCTTAATACATATACTACAAGATACTGTAGAGTACATGGTGGAGAGCACTTTGTACCATTACTGGTGATTCCCTCCTATTGGACTGACGAAAAAAACATTTCTATATGTATCAATGTGAGCCCCTAATCTCCCCTATTTTGTAATTACGCGAGATGATATATTGGGCCCAGCAGCATATATTTGCAGTCCGTCGCAAACGTTGATTCTCTAGCGTTTCTCAATACAGGCACTGATCCAGGGTTCGGTTCTGGAGAATCACATTTTTTTGCTGCGTCCCCCTCCTACCCCGCCAAAATACAATTTGCCACATTTAACGTAGCAAAAACGCCAAGGATTTTAATAATAACGATAAAATGTTTTAATATAGTCATAATGACGTATTTACATCAGTGGTTAGCATAGTGTTTTTTTTTTTTTTTTTTTGGGGGGGGGGGGGATGAAGCCTGACGTTCATCACCCCTTTTCGAACCGTGCCTGCTTCAATAGTGTTTCGCAAAAGAACGTCTTTGTTCTTTCGAAGGATTCCCATCAAAGTTTACAGAGCATTTCCGTAACACTCCTTTATTGACCCAACTTACCAGCAACAAATTTTGCAACACGCCTCTGAATTACGTCAATATAGGTTGTATGACGAGCAGGCCATACCTAAATGCGCGCATATAAGCCAGTCCGATAATGTGGTATGCCGCAGCTATGCAGAAGTTAAGAAAATAACTGCCAAACGATAGGAATGAATAAATGCATTAATAATTAGGCTCGACGATTCAAACAAAAACGACTGGAGTGTGATTCTTTTGTTTCGTACTTACTATTCCCATTGCAAAAACGTGCCACTCGTGATCAGTGCTAAACGTTTCGTGCCATTGTCTAGAGTCAGGAAACCCTCGGTGAGTGATCGACTGTGTGAGGTGTTGCAGCGGGTAAACCACACCAGTCGTCCTTCGTCCAGGCGTCCAGATCTAGGCTTCCCTTAATTTAGTGTAGGTGAGTGCTTTGATGGTTTGTTAAGCAGGCGGTGGTCGCTTTCTTCACATATTCTGCTACTGATCCAGCACTCCGTCTCTAATGACGTTGACGAGGCCCTGCAATCTATTAGCTTGTTGCATAAGTTCGTAGCGTTTTTGTTTTGCATGTCGATATTCCGTATGCTATGTGTTTATATATCGATCGTCACTTTTTATTTTAGTTCACTGTTGGTATTTGAATTTACATTTTGTCGTTTGGAGATAGTGAGTGGAGCTGTGGACGCTAGAAAATGGAATGCCAAGTAGAGGAATTGAAACATTTTCGACATATTCTTCTGTTTGCTTTCATTAGAGGAGTGGCAGCAGACTGAAACATTTACGCCGTGTGTTGGGGATAATGCCATTGGACAGAGCACGGTGGATGAACATCATTTAAACGCATTAATCCACAGTGATCCACGTCAGTGTACTCGAGAGCTGGCAGATGTGATGAACTGTGATCATCCCACCATCGTGCGACATTTTCATGCAATGGGGAAGGTTAAAAAATTGGGTGTATGGGTACCACATGGTCTAAGCCAAAATCACAAAAATCAGCCGTTGGCCATTGTGCATCTCTGCTCGGTCGTCATCAATTGACTCGCGAACAACACCGTCCATTCCCAGCCTGTATCGTTACTGGTGACGAGAAATTGTGTCTTTGTGCTAACATAAGGGAAGGAAGGAATAGTTGAGCCCCAAACAAAGCAGCAACTCCAGTACAAAGAACAGCTCGCATCCACAAAAGATAGTGTTATGCATCTGATGGAACAGCGACGGTGTGGAGTACCGTGAATTGCTTCACCTACGTGTAACCATCCAGCTGAGACGACTTGCTGACGCAGTCCGAGAAGAACGGCAAGGAAGACTGCGTCAAATGCTATTCCACGATTACGCCCGTCCGCATTCTGCTAAACTGACGAAAACCCCTTTACAGAGGTTGAGTTGGGAAGTCATTCCGCACCCACCTTATTCACCTAACTGTGCACCCTCAGATTTTCAACTTTTCGATCTCTATCGAACGGTCTTCACGGAACTTACTTTCCGGGCGAACATGCGCTTCGATCATGACCCGACAAGTTTTTCGTCTCAAAACCACGTGATTTCTACAGTCGCAGAATCGGAAATTTACCTCATCGGTGGCAGACTTGTAAATAGTGAAGGAGAATATATTATTGATGATGGCTAAAGCTTCTGTTATGTGTATCTGCTGTGTTTCTTGAGCTTACGGAAAAACACTGCGAACATGTGAGACAAACCAATAATTTACGTTCTTGCTCCCCCCTCATTTTTACCATTGAAGATGGAAACTTCAGAGCATTCACACAAGGTTGGAGCCGGTGGCGACACTTACAAAGTGCTGACATGAGGAAAGTTTCCAACCGATTTCTCATACACAAACAGCAGTTGACCGGCGTTGCCTAGTGAAACGTTGTCATGCCTCGTATAAGGAGGAGAAATGCGTACCATCACGTTTCCGACTTTGATAAAGGTCGTATCGCGACATTGCTGCTCGCATTGGTCGAGATCCAATGACTGTTAGCAGAATATGGAATCGGTTGGTTCAGGAGGGTAATACGGAGCGCCGTGCTGGATCCCAATGGGCTCGTATCACTAGCAGTCGAGTTGACAGGCATCTTATCCGCATGGCTGTAACGGATCGTGCAGCCGCGTCTCGATCCCTGATTCAACTGATGGGGACGTTTGCCATACAACAGCCATCTGCACGAACAGTTCGACGACGTTTGCAGCAGCATGGACTATCAGCTCGGAGACCACGGCTGCGGTTACCCTTGACGAGCATCCACAGACAGGAGCGCCTGCGATAGTGCACTCAACGACGAAGCTGGGTGCACGAATGGCAAAACGTCATGTTTTCGGATGAATCCAAGTTCTCCAGAATGAGATTATTCGGCGTGATGGTATGGGGTGCCATTGGTTACACGTCTCCGTCACCTCTTGTTCGCATTGACGGCACTTTGAACAGAGGCCGTTCCATTTCAGATGTGTTACGACCCGTGGCTCTACCCTCCATTCGATCCCTGCGAAACCCTACATTTCAGCAGGATAATGCACGTCCGCATGCTGCAGGTCCTATGCGTTCCTTTCTGGATACAAGAAAATGTTAGACTGCTGCCCTGGCCAGCACATTCTCCAGATCTCTCAACAATTGAAAACATCTGGTCAATGGTGTCCGAGCAACTGGCTTGTCACAATCCGCCAGTCACTACTCTTGATGAGCTGTGGTATCGTGTTGAAGCTGCATCGGCAGCTGTACCTGTACACGCCATCCAAGCTCTGTTTGACTGAAAGCCCAGGCGTATCAAGGCCGTTATTACGGCTAGAGGTGGTTGTTTTGGGTACTGATTTCTCAGGATCTATGCACCCAAATTGCGTGAAAATGTAATCACATGTCAGTTCTAGTATAATATATTTGTCCAATGAATACCCGTTTATCAGCTGCATTTCTTCTTGGTGTAGCAGTTTTAATGGCCAGTAGTGTATTAATTCCCTAGTGAGTTGCGGCGGAGTACTAAACACGCGCCCACACACACACACACACACACACACACACACACACACACACACACACAAACCATATATTGAAGAGAAAGAAATACTGAGAAGTTCCTTAGAACACAGAAATATATCTTACGAGCTCTGCGTCGATGCCTTGGCCACGTCTTGGTAATGAAAGGCACAAGTTTCGCTGAAGTTACGAAGCGTGAAGTGGACTGAACTCGCAATCAGTAGCACGGAGAGCGAGCAGATTACGTTGCTGTTGTAGGAAGTTCTAGGAAAATGCGCGTCTGCAAAGGAGACCGCTGACAAAGCACTCGTGGAGCTCTGTTCTCGAGCAGTCACAACAGTCAGTTTCTGCGAACGCCACCAAGGCAGAAGGGGGGAGATAAACAGTCGTTCTGCGTCCCGCGATGGGCTTGTTTAGCGAATATGAGAGTTTTTATGTGGGAGTACATGAGCACACTAAGGAGAGATGCGAGGATCTTCACGGAAATGTTGGTTAGCTAAGACAACCAGTATTCGGTATGAAGCAGTTCTGATACCTCCATTCTAAAGGTC
This sequence comes from Schistocerca nitens, assembly GCF_023898315.1. Lineage (NCBI taxonomy): Eukaryota > Metazoa > Arthropoda > Insecta > Orthoptera > Acrididae > Schistocerca > Schistocerca nitens. The sequence goes on from NC_064622.1 coordinate 341,688,971, forward strand.
AAGTGATAAAAATGGGATTATTTTGAAGCTGATAATGTCGAAAGTTGGTTGTGGCTGCTCAACAGTGCGGTTATTTCCGTTTTAAAACAGACGCTGTGGTAAAAATTCAAATATCTGGGGGAAGTCAGACTATAATGACATACCCGGGAAAAATGACATAGCAAGGCTATGGACGAAACCAGTTGAGTGGTGCCACCTACACTAAGCTCTCTGGATCGACAGGCAACCCTGTTCCTTCGTATATGGCGACGAGCTTCCAGCTTTCGTCGTTGGTACTGTGAACGAAAAACTTATAGGTAAGCCTCCAAGTTTTTATTTTATTCACATATTTTCATTCATTAAATATTGCTGGTAATTACATGTTTGATAAAAATGTAAGTTACCTTGTACAGCATACTTTTAGCCATGTTTTGAGAGGTGGAAGGTCCTGCTAGAGCACGCAGTACTTGACGTTTTGGCCGGCCGCGGTGGCCCTAAGGTTCTAGGCGCTTCAGTCCGAAACCACGTGGCTGCTACGGTCGCAGGTTCGAATCCTGCTTCGGGCATGGATGTGTGTGATGTCCTTAGGTTAGTTAGGTTTAATTAGTTCCAAGTCTAGGGGACTGATGACCTCAGAAGTTAAGTCCCATAGTGCTCAGAGCCATTTTTTGAGTTGAACGTTTCGGGCTACAATGACATAACATGTCAGGGTGAAATGACACAGTTTGTCATTTTACCCCGATGTGGACTCTAGTTCTGCTCTATGTGATCTTTGATATTAATTAAACTATTTGTTTTACGTATCTGTTTAAATTTAACAACAGAAGTAGTAGGTCATTCTGTAATAAAATAAATTAAACGACGCATTAAACATGAATTGATAAATGTACCATGATAAATGCAATGAATTTACATAGACCAGACGTAAGAACATGAATTTGCCCTTTCCGATGGCAGGCAATCAAGTGAGGAAATCGCCAAGACAGCACTGTGATGCGGTGCGGCAGATGCTGTTACCAGAGGCGAGATGAGATGGCTGCGGGCATCTAACGCATTCGCAGTTCCCCGGGCTACGCACAGAAGACGAACTAGGAATACGAACGAAATCTTCAATGGTATTCAGAAAGTAATGGGTGGATTCCAGCCAACTTTCAACACCGTTTGGAGCGTGAACTGTTACAACACCTGAAACTATTGGAGTCGCATATGTTTGGTATGACTGTGAAGGAGGTGAGACAACTTGCATTCCAAACAGCTGAAAAAAGCAAAGACATAACTTAGTTTTGGGAATGAAACATCGTACGAAAAGGACCTTTTTGGCGACAACAGTGATGCTTCCGAAGATAGTCACTGTTTGAACTGCTTGGAACTATACTCGCATTCAAAACCCGGAGAACACTGGTTTAGGTGTCAATAGTGTACTTGATTGGCACACCATGAGTGTGCTGGAGTAAGCCACAGAACAAAAAACTTTATTTGTAATGTCTTCAGATACGAGTAGATAGGATTGGTGAGACTTACTTTTTCCAAAACGGAAATAATTTTGCTGTGTCGTGGATTCACGTTCGTAATTCTACTTTCAGTCCTTTTGTACGACTGAACTGAGAAACCTTAATTGATGCTGCTGAAGAATTGTTTCAGGGGTAGTCTTTTATTTGTTAAATACACATCTATTAATATATCAAATATCAATGTTTATCTGAATTGCTTACTTTTTCTTACTCCTATGTCATGTTACCCTGAAATCGTTCTAAAAGACATATTATGTACTTTTTTACAAGAATGTCAAAAAGTACGGTTTATATTCATTTAATATGACACCAAGACGGCGAAACCTAAAAGTGAATGAGGCACGGTCCTGATACAAATTCTGTTTAATCGCATGGCTTATGAAGTAATGATGACCTAAAAACAAAATGGTACGTCATTTTAGCCGAACTTCCCCTGTACTACGAGGATTATTCCGAAACCGACTGCTCTTTTTGTGTGTTGTCTTTCAATGTTCGAGCCAGGTTATGTTGGTGTGATACTAATTTTTGAATCTTCCCGCTAATGACCTGTTGAGTCCGTTATCCTGTCACAACGGCAGCATTAGGGAAGTGTTCAGAAATGGCGTTGGACATCGAGGTGTGCATAGAACAGGCATTTTAATTGTACGCCTCACTGCTGAAGAAACGTACCAGTTCAAACTCATCGTTGGTTTACAAAAAGTATATTTAGGTAATGAAGTAGGTTCGATTATTTTGGGGCGGTGTGTGCTGCATCTCAATAATGGTGAAAAGCTGAATACGGCAAGCGAAGCTCCGGTCGAGTCTGCTTAGCTGTCATCCCATCACAATGAACAGCGTCTCCATCGACTCATCCATGATGATCGCTGTATACCACTAAGTAATTTTTTACACAGCTGAATCTCAGCTGTAATTCCTTACACAAGATTTTATGCAAACTTGCTTATCGCAATGTGTGTGCGACATGGGTCCCAAGGATTGTTAAAAAAAAAAAAAAAAAAAAAAAAACATAGAATGGAAATTGTCGGCCCCTGCTGGGCCAATGCTAGGTTGAAAGTGGCAATTTTCTGAACACCATCATTGCCAGAGATAACACGTGATATCATCACTACGAGACGGAATATAAAAGATAGTCCATGGAGTGGTGACACGTGAATTTTCCAACAAAGAAGTAGTTCAAGACATAGCCATCAGCAAGCAAAGTGCTGTGTACAGTCTTTTGGAACAGGCAGGGTGTGATTATTTTGTATATCTTGTAATTCAAGTTAAAATGGCTCCAAGCACTATGGGACTTAACATCTGAGGTCATCAGTCCCCTAGACTTAGAACTACTTAAACCTAACTAACCTAAGGACATCACACATCCATGCTCGCGGCAGGATTCGAACCTGCGACTGTAGCAGCAGCGCGGTTCCGGACTGAAGCGCCTAGAACCGCTCGGCCACAAAGACCGACGGATAACTTGTAGTCTAGAGCTGCAAGATCACGCTTGGCTCCAGTCAGGACATATGTGGTCTAGTTGTCGTATGTAAAAGACAACATCCAAGAAGACTGATCGTAAATGTTCTGCCGAGGGCTTGGCGGAAGTATGGGCCGATACGCAGCATACCGTGTCGGCTCGCCATACTTCCGCCACGCTTTCGGAGGAATGTTAACGATCAGTGTTCTTGCCTTCAACATTACATACGATAACCAGACCATCTGTGTTCTTAGTTCAACACAACTGAGCAGCCTGAAAATGTTAAAAGTAACGAAACCGGTCGTAACACGATAAATGTGTAAAAACTACAGCTGAGGTGGTTTCATTAACATTAAAGTCAGCATAATCAAGACTAAATTATTATTAGTTGAGCCAGCCACCCTAAAAAGTCGTACTTCGAAAAGGAATGTGTGTGCAGATATTAATTAATTCTTCCTTGACGCAGTACACCATGAGGGTATCAGGCTGGCCACTGGTGCCTTCCGTACCAGTCCCATCCCCAGCCTGTGTGCTGAGGCAGGGGAACCGCCGCTCGCCATCCGGCGGAAACTCCTCATGGTGCGACGGGTGTGTCAATTCCTTGCCTGTCCTACCTCCCCTGCGTACCCTACCGTTGCCCGACCGCCTATGGAATGTCTCTTTTCCAGTCGTCCCAGGGCAACGAGACCATTTGGGATTCGTGCCAAGCATTTGCTTGCGTCCCTTGGTGTCGAGCGTGTGGCCCCCCAACGACAAGGTTTTACTCGCCTGCCTCCCTGGTTGCTCCAGAGGCCCAGCGTCCTTTTAGACTTGTCGGAGTACCGGAGGAGCTGCACTCCTGCGTTTGTTTTTACCTCCTTATTTTATGATATTTTAAACCAGCATCCCAACCATGTACCAGTATTTACGGATGGCTCTAAACAGGGGGACTCTGTTGGTTGTGCTGTTGTTTTCCCTGATCGAGTCGTCAAGTTACGGCTTCCTGCGGCGTTTACCATCTTTGATGCCGAATTGTTTGCGATCCTGCGGGCATTGGAGCAGATGAGATGTGTTCCCAGTCGTAAGTTCCTCATCTGTTCTGACTCCCTGAGTGCCCTTCAGACCATGCAACACTTGTACCCAGCGGATACGGTCGTCCAGAACATCCATGATGCCCTACTCCACCTGCAACGGCAGGGGAAGGAGGTTTGCTTCTGCTGGGTGCCGGGGCACGTGGGTATTAGGGGAAACGAACTGGCGGATGTGGCTGCCAAAGATGCGTGTTCCCTCCCTCACGTTGTTGCATGTGCCGTCCCCCTCCATGCTGTTACCTCCCTCCTGCGTTTTCGCGTTCTGCGTCAGTGGGAAGAGGAGTGGCTGGCAGTCGGTGAAAATAAGCTGCGTCTGGTGAAGGCCACCACGCGGCCATGGCGTACGTCCTACCAGTCATGCAGGCGGGATGAGGTTCTCCTCACTCGCCTCCGCATCCGGCACAGTCCCTTCACGCATGGCTTTTTACTCCGGCGGGAGGACCCCCCAATCTGCAGTGCTTGTGGCGTCCAGATTACTGTCCGCCACATTTTACTTGACTGTCTTTTATTCTCTGACCAGAGGGCGGTGGTTTCTTTGCCACCGGATTTGCCCTCTATTTTACAGGATGACGCAACTACTGTACTTAAGGTCTTACGGTTTTGTGTCCTGTCCAATTTGTTGCCTCGGGTTTTAGGGAGAGGGTTTTAATGTGCTGCTGGGTGACTGGCTCACCCGGGTTTTAGGTAAGAGGTCAGCCAGTCACGATTACCTCCTTGTTTCCCTTCGGTTTCTGTTCTCTTTTCCTTGTTTCCCTTCCTTTTTCGTGTGTTCCTTCTCCTCTTGTTTTGCCTCTGGATGTGAGGATTTGAAACTGCGTCAGGTCTGTCTCTTTTAGCCGTATTCCTTGTTCGCTGTCCGTCTTAGTCGCTTCACTGCATGTGTTCCTGTTTTTATGCGTTTGGGCGCTGATGACCCCGCTGTTTAGCGCCCGTAAACCTCAAACACACACACACACACACACATTAATTCTTCCTAATATCAACGAAAGAAATACAATGGGGATCGATCATGGTGGTACATAGTACGCTCTCAAATGATCTGTACAGCGACTAGCAGAGTATAATGAACGTAATAGCTCAACACAAAAGAAACAAGGGTTCTCGCGTTATTGCCGGGCTACTTCCCGTGGACTATAAGTGCGAAAATTATTTCAGTTTCAAACCGCATTCTTAGCCTGTGACATATTCTTCAAATTCAATGAACCGAGTGGTAGTGGGCGAGCACCTTACCATAGAAGTAGTCTTGAACTTCGTCAATAATTTACAATTATTTAAAATTCAGGTAACTGTTGTACCATTCATTTTTCACATCATTTGTGGATAGAGTAGAGCCCTCTATCTTTTGTGGTAGGGACGCCGTTGCCATGGGCGATAGTATATACCAAGCGCCCTCTAGCCTGTGTGGTTGGGACACTGTCGTCACGGTAGCCGCTTCGTATAAGTCGTCTGTTGTAATACCACGACAACGCATGCTGTGCAAAGATACGCCGCAGCAGAAGACGACATGGATTGACAACGACATGGCGGAAGAATGGTTATGGTACGCCGTTACCTTAACAACGAACGCCGCGCGAAGATGTTAGTACAGCAGACGACTTATACGAAGCGGCTACCATGACGACAGCGTCCCAACCACACAGGCTAGGGGGCGCTTGATATATACTATCGCCCATGGCAACGGCGTTCCTACCACAAAAGATAGAGGGCTCTACTCTATCCACAAATGATGTGAAAAATGAATGGGACAACACTTACCTTAATTTTAAATAATTGTGAATTTCTCGAGATTTAATTAGTTGTATTTATTATGTATTATTTATTATGTTTTATATTACAACTGGAACAAACTTTAAAATTTACGATTTCTTGCTTAAGCATGTAACTACCGTTGATCACCGTGGAGGGCGTAACCATCTGCCCACGTGTTGTTGGCCATTATTTAAGTTCATGCAGAGAACCAACCATGCATAGTTACCAACCGTGCACAGGCAGATTGACGACTCCATCGAGGTATAAAAATCTGTTTATGTAACTTTGATTCCGCCTCCATGATTTCTACCTCACCCTTTATGGTCGTCCCATCCAGCTCATCCCCACCCTGAGATACCTTGGCCTCACCCTCGACCGACACCTCACCTGGACCCCTCATCTCCAGACCGTCCAGCAGAAAGCCCATTCCCGCCTCCTCCTTCTGAAACTCCTGTCTGGCCGGACATTGGGATTGCACCCTTCTACCATCCTCCACACCTACAAATCCCTCATCCGTCCTATCCTCTGTTATGCCAGCGTCGCCTGGATCTCCGCCCCTGCCCGCTTTTACAAGGCCCTCCAAATCCTTGAATGCCATGCGCTCCGCCTTGCCTTCCGTATCCGCCTTCCCTCCCCCACACGGCTCCTGTATGAACTGATCCCCTTCCCCCACCTCCTCCTGTTCCTCCAACATCTCCGCATCCTTTACATTGTCTGCAGGCTTGATCCCCCCCACCCTCTGGTTTCCTCCTTCCTCTCCACCCCCCACCCGTTGCCGCGCCTCTATAGCTGTATCCCTCCCTCTCTCCACCTCCACACCCTCCATCTCCTTCATCAGGGCAATTTCCAGCACCTCCCCCTCGCGGATGACGAACTTCGCCATGACATCTACCCTTCCTTCCAACTATAACCTGGCCTTGTTCCCGCCCCCCCTCTCCAGGGCCCCCTTTTTCCTCCCCCTCCTCCCAGAGCGGATTTTCCTCTTCCCCCCCCCCCCTGAGACCCTGCACCCCATACTTCCCTCTTTCCTTCCCACCTCCCTCCCTACCTGGCCCTCTTCAGCGCGCCCCCAGCCAGTCTCCTCCCTCTCTTCCACTCCCTCCCTCCGTCCCTCCCTTCTTCCGGTCTCCCTCATCTCCTTGCGCCTGGCAGATCATCGTCAGTGTGCCATGTCAGTGTTGTGTTTAGTGCTGTTTCTCCTGTGCGTCAAGGGGTGTGATTTTAATTGTGTACTGCCTTGAGGTTCGACGTCAGTGTTTGTTATGTGCTACGCCATCCGTCGATACTTTTTATGCTCCAGTCATACTGTGCCTTGTGTTCTTTTAATTGACACAGTGTGTGGCTTTTTGTGTGCGCTACTTTTAAACAGTTTTTTATCTCTATTTTACAGTCGCCCCTTTTTTTGTCTATTGCCTTCCATGATGTTTCCCCTTTTTTATATCTATGTTCACCATATTCACTCCTTTGTTATTTTTAAATGTCTTCTATTGTTTGTTCTATGTCTTTCGGCTGAAGAGCAGCACATATGCTGCTGCCAGCCCGCCTCGATGGGGAATTGAAATACAATAAAGAAAAAAAAGTAACTTTGACTAATTGCTTGTATATTACGTACATGATTACTTACTAATATTATAACTTTACAATGTAAATTGCCCTGAAGATAACCCCATCGCGGGTTGAAGCCGGTTGGCGGCAAATTAAATAATGCGATTGTGACTGTCATTTTGAAAAACTGATTATCGGGCATAAAGTCTTCGCGAATTTTATTCCGTTTACTCAGTTCGACAGTAACTATGCCTCGCAGACAGGTGCGTGAACAATGTACGCAAATGTCAATATTTGAGAGAGGACGTGTAGTTGGGCTTAAAGAAGTCGGCTGGAGTAACCGGGGAATCGCTCGATATTTTAATAGGTACGATGCCACCATTCGACATTGTCGGCAGGAATGGGTGACTATGACTGAATACAACGTCAAGAAGGAAGCAGTCGATCCAGAGATACGACAAACTGCGAGGACCGAGAAGTCGTCGGAGACGCAGAGCCCCGGATTCATGATTATCCCTACCACGCGCACCAGACACACAAAATACCGCAATTGGGCTAGGATCTAAGCAGAGTGTATGACCGGAAATCACGTGACCGGAAGTGCAATCGTCTCGGATTTGTAGAGTATAAAAGAAGGCTTGACAGCCGCAACTAATTAGTCTTCCGCGGTAGTTGAAAGTATCAACATGGATTCCTTCAAAGTGCTAAACATCCCTCAGCTATTAGAGGGGAAGACAAGACCAACGAACGAACGCTTCGGTTTGTGGTTATTACAGCAGAACCTGGATAATCTTGCTACACCGAAAATGGTAAACTACTTAGCGAGAAGAATGTAAATGTGCTTGCACCTATTTCAGAACCGTTTGCGATAACATTATGATGATTAAAATCTGTGATCAAGTGGACTGTCAAGAGCAATTAGAAATAGGACGGTCTGTAATGTTAAAGATGGAGATGTGTGGCTCATTTAACTAATATCTACGTAGTAAATTCTCCAATTTCGTCACTGCAAGACATGGTGTCAGGGCAAAGCTGCCTTTTCTCCTACACGGGAACGATAGTGTGACAGCAAGAGGGATACGGGAAAAAATCACAAGGAAGCACTGGAAACTATTTCGAAAAAATATAAAAATCCTGTGGTTATACTATATAAAGTGGAATTATCTGACGTTAAAACGGAAGTTCTATGGAAGAGCTGCCTGATATACTGCAGCAGCTACGTGTAGACAACTATTACCTTTTGGATTTGGACATAACGCAAGACTTGCGGAATTTTTAATAAAATGGAGATGTGCGACTACTTAATATCAACCCAGGACTTCAGCATGGAAGGAGATCAGCAGGGAAACAGCAGAGTGATTGTGGACAACGATAAGGCAGTTGGAACAGACTGTCTAAAGTGGTTAAGCTCCAACTGTAAAGATATATAACAAATTTATATGTCAGTCCACGAGTCCAGGAGTGAATAAAGATATTGGTAACCACGTTATAGACTTTATAAAGTGTCTAGACATGCGACTACGAGAAACTTTTAGGTCTTCCTTGCCTACGCAACATGGCATTACCAGGTTGGAGGCTACAATATACAACTACAGAATGGATCGTGTATTCGAGCCTGTGCACGAGTGTTTACGTGTATAAGACACTAATAAACAGTATTTACAGTGTGCCCCAGTTTTCTCTGTGCCACTTTCTTCCATGTAGCGTCAATTAACGGATAACGTACAGAATAACTGTTGTCTTGTGTTTAATAACTTTCTGCAGTTTGTGTACTGGGGTAATAAGAATACCCGAAAATTGACAGGTGTACAAGTAAGTCTTCCAGATGCTCCAGACAGTGAGAAGCTTATCAGCTATGTTCTGTCTGCATACAGTTTTAATTACCACCCTATGAACTAAGTGGAGATTCTTAACTCTGACTCCAATAAAGACAATATAAGTATTATACAGAAGCAGGAGAAACTTATTTTTCTCAGTCTAGAACACTGTTCTCCACAATACCGGCCGATATAAATATTGCAGAATTGGGATTGGTTGACACGAACAATATTATTCCACAAGTCCTAAGAAAAAGAATAAATGTATCACACAGACTTAAACCATTTCCCATTAAAGAAATTATCCCTTTAAGTACAGTTAATGTTTTATGTGCACGAAAAGGGAAACTGGAAATGGAAGACATCGAACTAAAAAAAGAAAACTAGACTATGCAGAGAAGACAGCTGCCACAAAGGAAGAATATAAGCTGCAAATGGAAAAGGAAGAGGCTATTGCGGATGTGCAGGCCAGGTTTACATGCGGCTTTAAACACAGTGTATGGAAAAATCTGTTTATGAAGGGGAATACAAAATATTGGGATTTACAATAAACAGCAATGGAAACTGGTCACGTGTTGGAGTATTGGCCGAAATCAATGGAATCGAGAACGTTTACTATATTAAGAGATACACGAAAAATGTGTTTATTAAGCCCTGTTCCCATTTGGATCGGGTTAAAAAGAATGGTTATATTCTATCTAAGTGTGGCGAGCTGGATGTTGTCCATCGAGCAACAAAACAGCCATTTGACGAGTTAAAACTGAGGAATAACTATATTTAATTACGAAAGTTGTAAACTTAAAGTTCTATACAGAAATCTCGCACGAATGTGGAGCCGAAGAGTTGCCGACATATCCACAGGAAGACGTGGAACATTTTAACAGTAGCGACATGGAGGAGATAGGAGGAAAAATTAAAATTCCCGAATGCTCTCGCCTAGAAGAGCTGCAGGAACGAACTAAGCTAATAGTTAAATCCATAAAACAAGTACTTTACAGGAAGAAAATTAGATATGTATTAGAATTCGAGAATATACCTTCTCTGTATTTGTGAAATTACTGGTTGGAGAAAGAAATAGATGATTCAGATGTGGATTTAAGTTATAAGTTAAAAATTAAATTGGACATTATTAAAGCTACACCCAACAAAAATAATGAAAGAGTTGTTTTCTTTGTGTAAATGTAGAAGCAAAAGTTATTAAATATTTTGTGCAAGAATATATACCTGTCTTACTTGCTAAGCTACCGAAAATCCTAAGACATTTCCTATATACAACGATCTATGTGCATGTATTTTGGTTGTGGGTGTGGGTGACATGGAGCAGAACAGCGGGTTAAGTGCAGAACAGTAGGTTAATTTGCATAATTTTTATGTAAAACACAGTAGAATAGTTTAAGATGGTGAGTGACACAGAAGAATGCGTCAGAAATGGCGTTCAAAAGCATGTGAAATTCGAAAAGTGTTCCAGAAAATAGTGGGAGGACATAACTAATTACTTAATTTGGTATCAAAGGCGGTACAATAGTTTCAGGAAATGGGGGTAACATGGACAACCACTTAACAGTAGTCTAATTGCTGACAAAGGGCCAAACATTAGGTTAAGACACCCAGAGTACAGTGCTGAACATTGGGTTATGCAACATGTTTGCCCCAGAGTTGTTTGCGTCCCTCCACATCAGTGTACTGCATTATTTACAAGTAGTTTGCAGGTCTGTAGACTATTTACTGCGACCTCAAGCACATCAGGGTGAGTGAGTGTTTTGTATCAGTGTAATAAATATACTATGTCAAAGCCGTCTGTAAATAAATTGTTCCGAAATAAATAAAGTGTACTCCTTCCTCTCCCCAGCAGCCCACAACAGGCTGAGTCATTTTCCCGACATTTTCCCCCTCCAGACCGCCAGCTTGGATTATGTCATGGGAGGGACGACAGTGCTGTCTGGTGGTGGATTATGTCGTGGGAGGGACGACAGTGCTGTCTGGTGGCAGTACTGTGTACTAGGTCAGCTGGACACACTGGATAGCAGTACTGCCTCAGATTGTTTAAATAAAGATTGCCTTCAAAATAAAGACTTACATCCATCCTATCCAGCACAGGCTGTCCTTTTCCCGCCAGATCCTAGGAAGAGGTGGCGGTTGGATGACTTAGGTTAGTGGAGGTATCGCAGGTGACCTATTTTCCCACCATTATCTTAGGTTAGTGGAGGTAGCCTGATGGAATTTGAACTTCCTGCTATTTTCTGGGGGATGGGAGATGGTTAGGCTAATTAATTGATCAATTTAATTAAGTAGTCAATCAAATTGATAAGAGTGAGAGGGTCTATTCAAATAACTCAGGCCTGAAAGTGTACCTGTAGCAGTGAGGAGTGGAGGTTTCCTGAGGGGTAGAGGGGTGGGAGGGGGGGCGCCCAGGGAACAATAGGCTAAGTGCCTGTCAATCAAAGGGGAACAATAGGTTTGCCCGAGAGTGCATTCCTACCCTTGATGTAGGCAAACACGCACTAATAAAATGCGCTACAAACCGCCATGCCCAACTACTTGTAGGATGTATCAAAAAGAATCATCCAATTTGGCACGTCTGTATTTCTGAAACCAAAAAACATATACAATGAATTTTGTTTTTTGATGAATAGCACACTAAAAAAATTTTTTTGATACCTTCTCATAGGTGTTCAATATGCCCCATTTGAGATGCACGGCATATGTCAATGTGGTATGCAAATTGTTCCCACACTGCAGCGAGAATGTCCTGAGTTGCAGCTTCCACAGCTTTTAAAGAGTGTCTTTTATAAACCCCACAAGAAATAACCACATACAGTCAGGTCCAGTTACCTTGGAGGCCAATAATGTAAGGCTGAATCATTTGGTATAGTGCAACTGATCCATCGTTCAGTAATCGTTTGCCGGCCGGTGTGGCCGAGCTTTTCTAGGCGCTTCAGTCTGGAACTGCGCGACCACTACGGTCGCTGGTTCGAATCCTGCCTCGGGCATGGATTTGTGTGACGTCCTTAGGTTAGTTAGGTTCACGTAGTACTAAGTTCTAGGGGACTGATGACTTCAGATGTTAAGTCCCAAAGTGCTGAGAGCCATTTGAACCATCTGAATTTGAGTAATCCTTTGATTTAAAAATTCCCCACTTCCAGATGCCAGTGTGGCAGTGCATCATCCTGTTGGTAAATGAAATCATTCGTATCAGTCTCCAACTGTGGGAAAAGGAAGTTCTTAAGCATATCGAGATATGCGCTTGCTGTAACAATGTTCCCGGCAAAGAAAAATGGACCACACACATTTTCCCGTGAAACTGCCCGAAACATTAAATTTTGAAAAGTCCCTCTCATTTTGTACAACTTCATGTGGTTGTTCCGTACTCCATGTTCTCACATTATGACGGTCCACATTTCCATTTAAATGGAATGTTGCCTCGTCGCTAAACACTAAGCGTGGAAGAAAACTGTCATCATCCATCTTGTCAAGAACTCCACGCGTTGTTGTTTATCTTCTTCACGAAGAGCTTGCAATAGCTGAATTTTGTATGGTTTCATGAGTAAACGTCGACGCAACACACGCTAGATGGACGTTGGGGCATGTTGAACTGTCGAGCTGCCCGGCGAACGGAAACTTGTGAAACTATGGCGGATGCGTTCGACGTGTGTGTGAGACACTCGGGGACGGCCCGGCGATTTGCCTTTACAGAAAAAACCTATTTCTCGGAATTGTTCATGCTATTTTCTAATGCTCTGAGCTGTAGGAGGATCCACACCATACCTAGTACGAAAGTCATTCTGAACTGTTATTGCTGACCCGCACTGCGCAAACCGCAGAACACAAAACCCTTTCTGTCGTCACGACACCATTTTTACTAGAAGTGAAGTGGGCGCACACTGGTGCTACCTAGCGCGAACCTTGTAGAACTCGAGAGTTTGCTCTTTCCAACAGTACATTGTTCATGCACATATCTCAAATAACATAATAGTTAATATTTTAAAAATCGGATGATTGATTTAGATACACCCTGTGGTATAACAAGTTCACAGTATGACAAACAGAGTTGTTACAATGCAAGAATGCAGAGTCTCCCGGCGGTAACATTGAATAAAAGCCTCGGGCTTCCAACCGCGTCAAGTACTTTCATCCAAGCACTCCAGCCATTGAAATAAAAATCACATATGACACCCTAAATGGAGACGGTGAAGCCATTGAAATAAAAATCGTCAATACGCCCTAGAGACGGTGGCCTGTTGCTCAGCACGGCGCGGGATCCAGCGATCGCGCCGTTGAAACGGGCGCGTTGAACGTCGAGTCAACATTCTCTTAAGTCCGTATACGGCGATGCCGCGGGCACCGGTGACGTCACAGCCGGCAGGTAGTTTATATAATGGGCGTACCAACAGCCCACTGACCATGAAACTTCCTGGAAATTAAAACTGTGTGCCGGACCGAGACCCGAACTCGGGGCCTTTGCCTTTCGCGGGCAAATGCTCTACCAACTGAGCTACCCAAGCACGACTCACAACCCGTCCTCACAGCTTTAATTCCACCAGTACCTCGTCTCCTACCTTCCAAATTTGACAGAAGCTCTCCTGCATACCTCGAAGAACAAGCAATGTGACGACAGTTGCAACACTGGCAGTAGACGGTATATAAAGCGTGGGAGGGGACTTGGAAAACAATGCGGAAACGGAGCGATTTATCTGACGTCAAAACGCGCATGATCCTTGAATTTCGGACGAAAGGTGAAAGCATTTCCGAAACAGTTAAGTTTGTAAACTGTTCACGTGGCAAAACTGTGCTATCCAAAACCGACGCCAAGGAAACTGTGGTGCATCACGAGCCGTAGACTACAGGGGTGAACGACGGTTGCGGAGATATATACGTGCGAATAGACGTGCAACTGTTCACCAACTGACCGCCCAGATGAATCAACAATGTCTCCTGAACGACCATTCAGCGAACATTCTGCGTATTGGGCTGTGGAGCAGGCGCCTGATTCATGCAGCCATGCTGAATGCTGTTCATCGGCGACGAAGGCTGGAATTTGCACGCCAGTACCGCAACTGGATTGCCAGTGAGTGGCGACAGGTAGCTTTTCAAATTGGTTCAAACGGCTCTCAGCACTACGGGACTTAACATCTGAGGTCATCATCAGTTCTCTACAACTTAGAACTACGTGAACCTAACTGCCGGCCGGAGTGGCCGAGCGGTTCTAGGCGCTACAGTCTGGAACCGCGCGACCGCTACGGTCGCAGGTTCGAATCCTGCCTAAGGCATGGATGTGTGTGATTTCCGTAGGTTAGTTAGGTTTAAGTAGTTCTAAGTTGTAGGGGACTGATGACCACAGAAGTTAAGTCCCATAGTGCTCACAGCCATTTGAACCAAACCTATCTAACCTATGGACATCACACACATTCATGGCCGAGGCAGGATTCGAACCTGCGACCGGTGGTTCCGGACTGAAGCGCCTAGAACCGTTCGGTCACAACAGCGGGCTGGCCTTTTCAGATAAATGACGTTTTATGCTCCATCGGACAGATGCCCGTTGGAGAGTATGGCGTGTAACGTGTAAAGGACGAGGATGCGTTACGGTCTGAGGAATTTTTTCATGGGTGGCCTCGCCATTTTGGAAGGCACAATGGATCGCCACAAGTATGCATCGGCGTTAGCTCCTTATACCTTCGTTATCTTCCAGAACCTCATTGACTCTCTTTGTGTACGTCTCGCAGCGGTCTGCAAAAGCTGGCTATTCAGTCTTTTGACAGGTGGTCACATTAATGTGACTGAACTGTATAGTTACCTGTGCGCATGTTTCCGTCGCTGAATAATGGTTCAAATGGCTCTGAGCACTATGGGACTTAACTTCTGAGGTCATCAGTCCCCTAGAACTTAGAACTACTTAAACCTAACTGACCTAAGGACATCACACACAACCATGCCAGAGGCAGGATTCGAACCTGCGACCGTAGCGTTCGCGCGGTTCCAGACTTTAGCGCCTAGAACCGCTCGGCCACCCCGACAGGCCTGAGTAATGTACCGTACCAAACACTTGTGTGTACTGAGATCAGTACTTCACAACAGAACAATTGTGGTGCTTCTACCATAGTTTCTTTACATTATTTAGGAAAGCCTCCTTATACGATGGTTGATAGCTTTATCTGGAGCCAAATAAAAGAGCTAATAACAATACCGACCGAGGTGGCGCAGTGGTTAGCACACTTGACTCGCATTCGGGAGGACGTCGGTTCAAATACTCGTCCGGCCATCCTGATTTAGGTAATCCGTGATTTCCCTAAATCGCTTCAGGCAAATGTCAGGATGGTTCCTTTGAAAGGACACTGCCTATTTCCTTCCACATCCTTCCCTTATCGATGGGACCGATGACCTCGCTGTTTGGTCGCTTCCCCCGTATGAACCAACATAATAAGAAGAGACATATATTAAACCGAACTACTGTATTAGTACACAGTGCAACGTAACAGTAATTATTATACGACAAAACTTACGTAGAAATCTCTGTGTTGATATTCATTAAGTTTCTTTATAGTTGCAATAATCAGTCATTGCAGTTCCTGTATGACAGGCACTGGGCAACCTTTGGTGACCCGCGGGCCTGATTCACGTACTTAAGTTCGCGGACCGCATTATCAAGTGACACGACAGCAGCGCTCCTAGAACATAAAGTCGAAGCTGTAGCGTACGTGACGTTAATGTTCATAGGCTAACGTACCTATATGATTGGCACCCCTTTTCCCACACGCCGCGCCAACGATTTATGATCCAAAACATGTGTTTTTGAGAGTACATTTTATACCCACCCCATCTTCAGCTGTTTGCATTTATTTAGGCTTCGTGAAAACTCTTTCTATGCTGGACGACGTTTTACAATAGCTGTCTTAAAAACTTCCGTTTCAAAATTCTGTCGCAGGTTCGAATCCTGCCATCCGGCATGGATGTGTGTGATGTCCTTAGGTTAGTTAGGTTTAAGTAGTTTTAAGTTGTAGGGGACTGATGACCTCAGAAGTTAAGTCCCGTAGTGCTCAGAGGCATTTGAACCATTTCTTTCAAAAATCTGTAACGTCATTAGTGAAGAAAAAGTGATCACTACACGTCAGGGATTTTGAAACGCTGTAATGCAAAAAGCCAATGAAAGCAATGAAAGCAAGCAGTTACAGCTAATTTATTATAAATTGCCTTCTGTTTCAATAGTTTCGGTGTTTTAATACAGTCACAATGCACAAGAATTATTTGCTTATCTTAATACGGGGAGCAATAGAAAAACAAAATACAACAATGAGAAAGGCATTCTTAGTTGACAAGCAATTAGGACTAACTTTGCGATTTTTTGTTACAGGCAGGTCATTTGCGCGTGTTATCATCCACAAACACTATTAACTAGCAGTTTTAACTATTATTCCAAAAAGTACTTTTGATGACTGACCGCGTGGGTTGTTTCTGTAACACTAAATGAATTAAGCCATTATTTCTTTGTTTATTTTAAGGTGGTTTGAACTTAGCAGATACCGGATGTATTATACAAAAGGCAACATGAAAAACTTCGAACAAAATGGCGAGTTGTCAGACGTGATACTCGCCCTCACACATTCAATATGGATTATTGATAACATAGCTAATATTTTTGTTGGCATCAATATTGATCATCACTATTTCTAGTATTGCGAGTACGACAATACTTGCACTCAAACGCCTGCCGCTGTGGCCGAGCGGTTCTAGGCGCTTCAGTCCGGAACCACGCGGCTGCTACGGTCACAGGTTCGAATCCTGCCTCGGACATGGATGTGTGTGACGCCCTTAGATTAGTTAGGTTTACTTATTTCTTAGTCTAGGGTACTGATGACCTCAGATGTTAACTCCCATAGTGCTTAGAGCCGTTTTAACCATTTGCACTCAAACGGCACTATATTGACAATTACATTGAACGTATTAGGGCCCCTTATCGATTCCCCCCCTCTCTCCCTCTCTCCCTCCCTCCCTCTCTCTCTCTCTCTCTCTCTCTCTCTCTCTCTCTCTATTCTTCCCTCCTCCCTGTCACTAATTTCTTCCGCGGGCCGGATGAAACCAATCGCAGGGCACATCCGGTCCTCGGGCCGTCGGCTGCTCATCTTTGCTCTTTTGTTTGTTGTAGTAAATAGCTCTAGTGACAGGATAAAATATTTCTGCAGGTTGTTAACATTTCGGGCGCACTCCTTACTCAAAAGTATCCAAGGCGGAAGTGTGGGACTCCCACTTACAGCTGATAACCAGCCCTGCTATGTACACTGACGATAAGAATGTTAGTTCCTGTTGCTCTACAGAGACTGGAGTACCTATTTAACAACACATTTACCGTATCGACTTCGAGAAATCTAGCAAAGAACACCATAATGAAATATTCTACAAAATCTCAGAAGTGGTGCTGTTGATAAACTATCATGAGGTGTATGTCGATACCAGACATCAGTCAAGGATGCACGTGGCCCCTGACAAACTGTTCGTAACAGTACTGTCCACTACCCAGAGATTAGCGTAATGAATTAATCTGACGTAAACCGAATTATGAGGACTAGGAAGGACCTTTACATCTTAGCTGAACAGCGCAGGTTACCACTGTCAGGTAATCTTTGTAATTTTCACAGTACCGTGATGACATAATTCAACAGGACAACGCTCGTTCATATACGACTCATGTGTCTACGAACTGTCTACGTGATGCTGAGGTACTCCAGTGTGCCAACAAGATTCCCAGATCTGCCCCCAAGGAAACAGCTCGGTCCTCAAGTCCGTACCACTGATAACATGCAAGATGAAACTTCCTGGCAGATTAAAACTGTGTGCCGGACCTTTGCAAAGGTCCCGAGTTCGAGTCTCGGTCCGGCACACAGT
Source organism: Schistocerca nitens (assembly GCF_023898315.1). Lineage (NCBI taxonomy): Eukaryota > Metazoa > Arthropoda > Insecta > Orthoptera > Acrididae > Schistocerca > Schistocerca nitens. The sequence continues at coordinate 341,706,972 of NC_064622.1, forward strand.
TTTAATCTGCCAGGAAGTTTCATATCAGCGCACACTCCGCTGCAGAGTGAAAATCTCATTCTGGAAACATCCCCCAGGCTGTGGTTAAGCCATGTCTCCGCAATGTCCTCTCTTTCAGGAGTGCTACTTCTGCAAGGTTCGCAGGAGAGCTTCTGTAAAGTTTGAAAGGTAGGAGACGAGGTACAGGCGGAAGTAAAGCTGTGAGGACGGGGCGTGAGTCGTGTTTACCGTATCGACTTCGAGAAATCTAGCAAAGAACACCATAATGAAATATTCTACAAAATCTCAGAAGTGGTGCTGTTGATAAACTATCATGAGGTGTATGTCGATACCAGACATCAGTCAAGGATGCACGTGGCCCCTGACAAACTGTTCGTACTGTTGTGCCATACCTGCCAGAAGATGAAAACGTGCACTTGAAATTCAGCGAACAGTTGAAACTAGTCAATTGTGTGGAATGAAACACTTCGTTTCAAATAAATTGACTGCCTCAGCGCAAAAGATTAATAAAAGCCAGATTTCTTTGCAAACCGAGAAAAGTAACTTCACTGTTCTGCAATGCGCTTAATCTTGACAGCCAAAACTGTCCAAATAAAATAAAATCAGAAAACTGAAACACATTTTAGCCTTCCGTAATTATGTAAACGTATTTTAATTCAACTGATATCTCCCGTCCACAGAAATCCGTTTTGTTTTCATTTCACGTGAGAGCTTGAAACGGAGAGGAAAACAGCAAAACCGCTAACAGTCACACTTCCAGTAGCCAGAAGCGGGAGCAGGTACTGCCCATACACGACTGAACTGCGCATGCACTTTGTGGTGGTGGTGGTAAGTTCCTATGGGACCAAACTGCTGAGGTCACCGGTCCCTTGGCTTTCACAGTACTTAATCTAACTTAAACTAACTTACGCTAAGGACAACACACACACCCATGCCCGAGGGAGGGCTCGAACATCCGTCGGGCGGAACCGTGCGGTCCGTGGCAAGGCGTCCCAGACTGTGAGGTGCATGCGCTTGAGCCCGCTGGCAACTGCTCAAACGAACCAATGTACACAGTTGTAAAGTAACGCTCGTCGGAAGCAGTTTGTTGTTATGAATTATTGCATAGTCTCCGTCCTTTGCATACTTCGCTGTTGGCAGACGCTCGTGTGTGCACTGCGTGTTGTTGTAAATGGCGCATTTCCTTTGCAACTTAAGTTTTATTAATTTTTTCTCTCTCTGATTTATGCGTTATCGTTTATTGTTCTGCAGTAGCGGGAAACAGTAATATTCTTTGTTAGCGTATCAGTTCTTACCAGAGTAAGTTTAAGTGAAAACTAAAACACTGAAAATTCCCGGGATTTCGCGCTTTTCTCCCGTACGAAAAAATTCCCGGGTTTTTCCCGGTTGCCCCGAAGCGTATACAGACCCTGCAGTATGACGCTGCGCCCTCTCTGGCCTGAACGCATGCACTTATTCCATTGGGAAGGGCATCATAAGCCGTTGTATGTTCTCCCGAGATGAGATGGCACACAACTGTTGTAACTGGTCTCTGATATCTTGTATGTTTCCAGAATGAGATTTTCACTCTGCAGCGGAGTGTGCGCTGATATGAAACTTCCTGGCAGATTAAAACTGTGTGCCGGACCGAGACTCGAACTCGGGACCTTTACCTTTCGCGGGCAAGTGCTCTGCCATAATAAAGAACGTGACATGAGGTAATACAGTACTGGTACTCAAAGAAAATCTACAACCCGAAAAATACACTGAAAAATCAGGTTGGGGCCCACTTCATTCTGAATCTGGACATACGAATGGGCACTTTAAACCGAATTATGCTTTTTAGTATGGTTTACCCAATTCTGATGCTCTTTGAGTAGCCTACGATGTCCTGTTTCTTTTATGACGTAAGTTAATTCTTTGTACATACGGACTTCCTACGTAATCGTAACTGTGCACACCCAGTAACGCCTGTTTTTTGCCGCTGTCCGGCGATTGCTGAAACGAACCTATTTCTAACAGGTCGCGGGAAAATATTGCGAATGGTAGTTTGAAAAGCGTTACTTTCAAAGTTAGTTAACCTTTTATTCAAGATGGATTATGCTATGTATGAGAATGTTGGCTGAATTTCTTAAATCACAGAGCGTTTGACTCTCATTTAAAACTTAACTCTTTGAGGACCAGTCGCTCAGAAGAATTTCGAGTCCAGAAGACCAGATATTTATGTCAGTATTTGAAATTTTAGTGGCACATATGTGTGATGTATCTTAAAGTGTAACACTCGCAGAAAACGACCAATATTGTATGTGAAAGTTTAGCTTTTCTTGTAGCTACTCTATGTATATTAATTTAAATCTTTTTCTGTTTGTGCGTTCGTGCTGCTTAGCAGTGATACTATTGGCTGACTACATCACGTGTCCTAAGCTCCGAATATCTGCATATCTGCTGTCATCGGCTGGAGAGATCACGTGACATGAGCTATGACAGGACTACAAAAGCGCATCGCAATCTCGATTTCAATGCTTTGGACACTAACTTCTCTGTGTGGTGTAATTCTTATTCATATTTTCGTAATACGAAAATATGCAGTGTACATGTTGCCTCACATTAAAGATCTTTCCAAAACTTTTTTTCCGGGTTTCGTTTTCCAAAGTGCTGGGAAATTCTACACTTGTGGATAAAACCTTAACCATTCAAAGGATTAAAAAGTTTTACAGTCACGAAGGAAAGTATACTGTCACTTAACACGGAAAAAGTGTATTTCAAAGGGAAAAAATGTATTTTGAATGGGGAAATCTGGGAATTTTTTTTCCTTGTCCGCATATACACTCTGTACTGGTAAGTGGACTCATCCTACCAATATCTTTGTTAATCTGACTAGATAATGTAATCACTGAAATATAACCACATATCCTCTCAACCCGTGAAGTTTCCTTCCCGCCTCCCCCTTCTGGATGCTTCACTTTTCTTTATCAGGCAGTGTTTATCACGTTCACATAGGCTTTTGCCCACATTGAAGACTACACTACCTTTTATGTGGCTGTTCCCGCCAATGCATGGCAAGTAATATCGGTCATTGGCGTCGTACCCCTTGATGGCACTTACCTGTGTTTAAAAGTTGCTGTCCGTCTCTTAACTTCAGGATGACGACCGAAGTCCCAAATTGAACGGTCTCGAGCCATACAGTGGCCCTTCATTGGAGATCTTCGGGTAAATGACATCTCGGTGCCACTCAATGTATAGTTAAGAGCAAGATAGCACAGTGAGCGAGAGTCCAACCCCCTTCTGCCTGGACACACACACACACACACACACACACACACACACACACACACATACATACATACAGACGTATAAAAATGCGTATTCATCAGTGTATTTATTGACAGTCTTTTTTCAAAACTGCCGCACTCAGACAGAAAATTATTTATAGGGATTAAGCGAAAACTCGGTCAAAACTCTCCACAAAATGTGCAAACAGATACTGAAAATCACTACCCAGTCATTGATACCAGTATGTTGCAAAATCACGGATTTCACATCGGACACTGTAGATACCACGATTAGTAATTCTCTGCCTAGAGAACAATGATTTTCTACGTTTAAAAAAGTGCATGGATTTTGAGTTGTTGTTTTCAGTACGACGACTAGTCTATTCAGTACAAGCCTCTTCCTCTCCGAACAATTACTGCAACCTGCGTCTCTTTCAACCTGGTTACTGCATCCTAGATCTCTTTGCATCCGACACTTCCCCCCCACCCCCCCTCTCCGCCTCCTTCCCCATCACTTTCCACCGTTAGCAACTTAAGGATTCCTTGATGCCTCAGGATGTGTCCTACCAACTAATCCCTTCGTTTAGTCAAGTTGTGCCATAAATGGAATGTGAGTTAGTTTTCAGTATACTCTGAAAATTGTGTTCATCTTATAACTCCTTTTCAAGACACTATTAATTTCAGTTGTTCTTGAAAGTCCTTTCTTCCCCAGTTCGGTTTAGTACCTTTTCACCAGTTACTCGACCTGTGTATCAACATTTAGCAATCTTTTATAGCATCAAATTTCAAAAGCTTCTATTCTCTTCTTGTCAGAAATATCGTTCATGCTTCACTTCCGTACAAAGCTACGTTCCAGGTAACCTCAAACAAAACAAAAAACAAAAAAAAAACAAAAAAAGGAAAAAGGAAAAAACTTCCAATGCACTAGATTAATGTCAAATGTTAAAAAATTCCTCTTTTTCATAAATGTTTTTCTTGCCCCAGCCAGTCTGCATTTTATAGCCTATCTGCTGGTGCCATCATCATTTATTTTAGTGCCCGAATAGCAAGAATAATCTGCTGGTTTTAATGTATCATTTCCTAACCTAATTCCTAATAGCAGACGATATTTTAATACTGGCAGAGGTGGCAAAGGAAAAAGCACAACTGAACTTAATAGGTAGTGTCTTGAAAAGAAATTATGAGACGACCATCATTCTGAGAGTATGGTTGTGACCACAAACTCGTATTCCACTTATTTTGAGCCTCAAATCTCTTAAGTACTTACTTTCCTTTATACTTTTTGATTCCGGAAACATGTAGCTAGGTAGCAGTCCAATTCTGCAACTTGGATTGCACCGTTGTTTGCAGAGCTAAGACGCATATGGTATTCCAAATTCGTTAAGTTCTTACTTTACGCCGGCCGCTGTGGCCGAGTGGTTCTAGGTGCTTCAGTTCGGAACCACGCGGCTGATACGGTCGCAGGTTCGAATCCTACCCCGGTCACGGATGTGTGTGATGTCTTTAGGTTAGTTGGGTTTAAGTAGTTCAAAGTCTAGAGGACCTCAGATGTTGAGTCCCATAGTGCTTAGAGCCATTTGAACCATCTTACTTTACTGTATTTTCAGAGTCAGGAAATATCTAGCTACATAAAATTACTCCAATTCTACAATTTCATGCAATATGCTCTTCGTTGTTTGACAGGTGGTATCGCAGATCTCGTGAGATCACGTAGATGTTCTGTCTCCTAATTAGAGGACATCAGCCGCAATAAATTATTACGAGAATGTACTGTAAGGTAAAACCTCCGTATTTTTATGCCAAAACTATTAAAGCCTTTTAAATAAAACAAATGTTATTAACTTTCTACATCTTTATTCGTCAATTTCTATGTATTTGCAGCCCTCTGCCGCTCGAGGGCGCCGAATTGTAGCGTCCAAAGTGTCGGTGTGTAACGTAGCTGTGTCGGCGCGTGGCAAACAGTGTGCTGTAATCGAGTTCCGAATTCGAAGAGTTCTTCCACACAAGGAGCATCCTCTCCTTCAGCATGACGCGAGCGCTGCGACGTCTGCAACCACCCGACGCCTTGGGTTCACCGTCATCGATTATCCTCCATACAGTCCCGACTTACCGCGCGACTGCTACGGTCGCAGGTTCGAATCCTGCCTCGGGCATGGATGTGTGTGATGTCTTTAGGTTAGTTAGGTTTAAGTAGTTCTAAGTTCTAGGGGACTGATGACCTCAGATGTTAAGTCCCATAGTGCTCAGAGCCATTTGAACCATTTAGTCCCGACTTGGCACCATCCGTTTTTCATGTTTCCAAAACTTAAACAATGCCTTCGAGGACTTGACTTTGACAGTGATGAAGCGGTGCAAGCAGATGTGAGATTGTGGTTCCGTCAACAAAGTGAAATATTTTACAGAGTCTGTATCAACAAACTTGTCTCTCAAAATGGTTCAAATGCACTATGGGACTTAACTGCTGAGGTCATCAGTCCCCTAGAACTTAGAACTACTTAAACCTAACTAACCTAAGGACATCACACACATCCATCCCCGAGGCAGGATTCGAACCTGCGACCGTTGCGGCCGCTCGGCTCCAGACTGTAGCGCCTAGAACCGCTCGGCCACCTCGGCCGGCACTTGTCTCTCGTTGGGAGCAATGCGCTCGTCGCCAGGGTGACTATGTTGAGAAACAAGGCTTGAAGAATAGAGATGTACTAACGTTTTTTTTTTCACGATAAAGGATGACAGCCAAAACAGTTGCAGGATAAAATTTTTTATTAAAATTCTTGACCAAGGTTTCGGTACAGATAAATGTACCTTCATCAGAAGTAAAAAAACTAAATTACATCATGCAATGGAGATTAATAAAACAATTGTGCCAAAGGCATCGTCAATAATTAAAACATATTCTCCATTTGTACAACATGACTATGGGCACAGGGTCAATGCGAACAGTTTAGCACCAGTACTTCGCCTATGAACTATCGAGATAAGAGTGTCATGTTGTACAAATGGAGATGTCTTAATTATTGACGACGCCTTTGGCACAATTGTTTTATTAATCTCCATTGCATGATGTAATTTAGATTTTTTACTTCTGATGAAGGTATATTTATATGTACCGAAACCTTGGTCAAGAATTTTAATAAAAATTTTTATCCTGCAACTGTTTTGGCTGTCATCCTTTATCGTGAAGAATTTCAACAGTTGCTGTTGCAGCCATGTTTAAAATCTTGAAGTACTAACGTTTTATTTTAAAAAATGCAAGAGTTTTCACATAAAAAATTCGGTGGCATTACTTTTCAGTACGCCCTCGTACGTCTTCACACCAGTACTGCAAGTTTGTGACCTCGTCTAATAGAGTGAGCAGTTATTCGTGTGGGAAATGGGATTTCCGTTGGGGATGGCATCAGCCAGGAAGGAAGTAAAATGGTCTGCCCTAACATTCCCAAGAGCAAAATGAATTTTTCCATCTGTGATCCGTATCGCCGCTAGAATGATTCCCCTTTCGTCTCTGCTCCGCTTATACAGGGTGATCAAAAACAATCTGAAAAAGCTTGTGCTCATGTTTCAGGGTTCGTTGTGATGAGAAATGCCCGCCAGATACAATTAATGACAGTTGTTCCCGTAGCGTAGATGATAGCAGCACACGAGCTCAACCTTTGGCTCGGGTTCGGGCCTTACTACCAGCCCCTCTCCAACTTTTATATCGTTCTCTTGTTCGATTTTTAGAAGCCAAACGAAGAGCTCGTTTGGCGACACCGTCTCTGGCGGGCCGCTTGAACTTGTGCGCATAATTGTCTGATTAGCTTTTCAGTGCTAATTAACTCAGAAACGACGTAACGTATTGAATTTTTTTCTTAACATTATTTCTCAGCACAACCTATTCTGCAATAATCTTACACGCTTTTCAGACTATTTCTGATCTCAGTGCATACATCCCTTACTGTGTCACGTGTTCACAACGCCATCAGCCGAAGGTGACTTTCAGTCGTAACATTTTGGCTCAGCGTGTATACAAGTGTGATTATAGCAACAAAACGCAATCTGCAGCACGTAATTGTATCTAAGGCGCTGTATTCCACCCAGAGGCTTGTACAGTATACGATGGTACTAATCAAACAAGAGTTTCTACTTTCCTACTTTCAGAGTAGAAGGCTTCTGTTTGCTGCGCTATAGAAGCCGTAAGAAGCTAATCTCCCATGGGAGGAAGGAAATTAATAATGTACGCGTATTCAGAAACAAACAGCATTTGTTCGTCATTGACAATATCTGTGAGCAGGTAACCCAATATTTTGCTTGTAACCTCATTTGTGTATGAGTTACTAAGGTAAGAAACTATTCATGTTCTGAATTAATTAAAAACCTGGTCTTCACGAAGTAACTGTAAATCAGTCAACTACTGGAATACAGAGGCAAGCGAAATGGTGCAATCAATTGCGATTCACGAAAACAGCCGTTCACAATACCAAGAAATTTGAGCAAATAAAGGTGAGAAATTACCCTGAAAGTAACTGCTCCAACAGCACAGAAGATGGGAAACACGGAAATAGTGACAAATTGCCTGCAGACAGTAAAACAATGTATATAAATGATCTAGTAGAAGCCGTCAGATGTCTTTAAGACCGTTGGCAGATTATGCGGTTGTCTACAAGAAAGTAGAACGGTAAAAGTATCGAGTTGCTGAATGATCTACAGAGTTTCTTGGTTGGTTGATTTGGGGGCGGGGACCAAACAGCGCTGTCGTCGGTCCCATCGCATTACGGAAGGTTGGGGAAAGAAGTCGGCCGTGCCGTTTCAAAGGAACCGCCCCGGCATTTGCCTGGGCGGGTTCGAACTGTCGTCCTCCCGAATGCGAGCCCAGTGTGCTAACCACTGCTCCGCCTCGCTCGGTGACCTACAGAGGATCGATGTAGGGTGGAGGTTCTTGCAGTTGACCCAGAACGTAAATAAGCGTAACATATTGCCCATACTCAGGAAAAGAAATCCACTGCTGTACTACTACACTGTTGATGAAAAACTGCTGGAAATAATATCTACCGTAAGATATGTAAGAGTAACGATCCAGAGCAACCTTAAGTCGAATGACCACATAAAACAAATAGTAGGAAAAGCAGATGCCAGAATGAGATTCATAGGAAGAAACTTGGGGAAACGTAACTCGTCCACGATGGAAGTTGCTTACAAGGCGATTGTTCGACAGATTTGCTTTGTATTGTTCATTATTGTGGAACTCTTACCAAGTAGTGCTAATAGAAGACATAGAAAAGATCCAACGAAGAGCTGCGCGGTTAGCCACGGAATCGTTTAGTCGGCAGAAGAGCGTTACACAGATACTCAACAAATTCCAGTGGCAGACGGTACAAGGCAGGCGTTGTGCATCACGGGGAAGTTCACTATTGAAATTTCAAGAGAAGAGTCGGACAGCATATCAATTCCTCCTATATACATCACGCGAAATACCACGAGGAGAAAATGCGAGGAATTAGAGCTAATACAGAGTCTTACCGACGCGCCATTCGCGAGCGGAACAGGAAAGAGGGGATCAATTAGTGTAACAGAAGTGCTCTCCGCCACAAACTAGCAGATAGTTTGCGTACTATCGATGTAGATATAGATGTATTCTTCCGTTACTGGATATTCATCCTGACTGTTGGGATCCACGGAACAGTAGGCGCGCTTGCACGTTTTCTGAAGCTGGCGGTTGCTTGTGGTTGTACCCTGGCGAAGACCCGGCAGACCACGTCACAGCTCCCAACAGCAGCCGTTAAACCAAGTGCCACTAGTGGCTTCCGAAAGGACTCATTTGTGTCACCCATTTGCGGGGGGTGGGCAGTGGGGGGTGGGACAAGCCACACAGTCTGTACCATGGCAAGTGCTGCAATGTGCAATGCCTGTTTTTCGGCATCCACGTCACCCCCTCCCCCCCCTCCCCCGGAGTAGAACAGCGGCAAAAGATGATGTTAAGTATAGCTTCAGATGCTACAGGATCTTTGATAATGCCACTGGCTTGAGCGGTCCACATCGCCTCGGTTCTATCCACATTCGGTTGGCAGTAGCGGGGTGTTCAGCCATTGTCATATCTGTAAGTAACCAAGCAGCTGCAAACAAGAAGAAGTGGTGGCGTAAAAAGCATTATCTAGAACAGAAAATTACCAAGCGAGATGACGTAGTGGTTAGCACACCGGACTCGCATTTGAGATGACGACATTTCAAACCCGCGTCCAGCCATCCTGATTCCGTGCTTTCCCTAAATCGCTTCAGGCTAATGCCGGGATGGTTCTTTGAAAGGGCACGGCCGATTTGCTTTCCCATCCTTCCCTAATCCGAGCTTCTGCTCTGTCTCTAATGGGCTTGCTGTCGACGGGACGGTAGCCAGTAATCTCCTCCTCCTAAAACAGAAAATTAATATACCTGTAAGTAAACTCTAAAAAAAATGTTAGTGCATAGCTCCTGCAATTGGCGCCAGTCACGCGAGTTCTGGTTTTAGCTTCTCTGATGCAGACTGCTACGTAGCGGAGTTTATTCAGATATTGTTGATATTCAGTCACCTCGTATATGATACGCGTAGAAACATTTTCTCAATAGCCTGTGGTACTGAGGGGTTACGGGTTAGCAAAAATGTCGGACATTGTCTTTATTTGCCTGTACTTAACCATTCCTCCTTTTTTATGGCGGAGGTCGTGTCACACCCGGTAAATTTATGGAAAAGAGGTGGTTTCAACAAAAGGAAGTCGTTAGAGACTGCCTGTTCAAGACAATTCGGATTCAACCTTGCCTCTTTCAGTCTTCATGAAGTACTTGTTAGCGCCTAGTCGCGAAAAAGCAGTGAATAAAACAGACGTAGACAACCTCCCCAATTATGGTGACACGGTAGCTTTCTCTAATCCACATCTCACTACAGTACCATCAGCATCGCATTTATATAACTGCTATTTCTGTTTCCCTTGCTGTCACTTTGCCACTGAAGTGTTCTGTAAGCCTGGTTTTGTTCCTTTCGTTCGCGAAAAAGTGCCCCTGTTGAACAGTGATAGTCATGCTTCATTAAAATTAATGTCAACTGAAGTTTTTATGAGGATCCTTTGATGCTTGTCACCATAACCAACGAGAACCACAGCACAATTGTTGTATTCTCGTCAGCCGCTTTTATGTCGTCTCGTTGTCTCTGTAGAGCTGTACCTTGGGAAGCTAGGAGAAGGATGTTGGTTGGTAGCTAGTATCCTCGTTCTTATAACACAAACTGCAAGCAAATAATAACTGGGTTCTTTATTCATAAACAAAGAACTACTTAACTTTAAGTTCCCATGTGCTGTGGTACAAGCTCTCGTCTGTATAGTCTACGTAGCCTCAATCCTGCTGAAGTAGAGGTTGCTGTGTGCCGCCTGTCTCTGTGCTAGAGGCTAAGTCTGCGGCTGCGTCTCGGTGAGACTCCACGGCGTACAGGCTCGAACCTAACTGGCGTAACAGGCTGGAACTAACTGGCTTAACTGGCCCTCCGGTCCGGCGGCGATCCTAAATACTGGCGGCTGAGAGGGATTGGCGACGTGTTTCCAGCCAGTCTTGTTGGCGTCTATACTCTCGTAATCTCTATACCGCATGGTGTGCTGGCGCCGGCATACGCCAACACAACAATTTTGTCTATAATACGAGGGTAATCCCTAAAGTAAGTTCCTCTGTTTTTTTTATAAGTACAGAACTCTGTTTGTGTGGCAGTTGGTCACACTGTTGTGAAGAGTACTTCACGCGCTGTGCGTAAACATGCGCACTCCGCGCTGAGGCGCTGTCTTGGCTTGGCAGACGTTGAGAAAGGAGCTCCCGTTGGATGTTACCGCCAAGTGCGAATTGCTCGCAGTTATTCCGTTTTTGAACGCAAAGGGCACAGCGCCGATTGAAATACAGAGCCAATTGACGGAAGTGTATGGTGAGTCGTGCAAAAATGTTCGTAAGTGGTGTAGAGAGTTTGCAGCTGGTGGACCGAAATTCACGACAACAAAGGAGCGGGAGACCGTCAATTTCTGAGGAGACAGTGTTTTAGGTTGAGCAAAGCATGCGTGAAGATCGGCGGATTACCCTGGATGATCTCTGCACGTTGGTTCCTGAGGTTTCCCGAAGCATCTCTCACAGAGTTTTAACGGAAACATTGAATTACCGGAAGGTGTGCACAAGATGGGTGTCACGCATCTGACTGAGGACCACATGCGGCAACCAGTTGATTCTTCCCGCGCATTTCTTCACCGCCTTGCAGCCGAACAGGACAACTTTCTGGACTCAATTGTCACGGGTGACGAAACCTAGGAATACCACTTTACACCTGAGAAGAGGTTCATAACTTTCTGAACTGCATGGCGGCGAGCTGGTATGACATGGGTATACAAAAACTGCCACAGCGTCTACAAAAATGCATCGACAGAAATGGTGATTATGTCGAAAAATAACTAAATGTTCAAGCTGTAAACCATTGTAGAAAAAACAGGTCTATGTAGTTATAAAAAATAGGAAACCTTACTTTTGGGATTAACCTCGTATTTGAGCACACAGGCTATGTATTGATTGCAAAGTATGGGAATCTCCCATTTCATGGGGTGAAAGAGGAAGCCTCCATCTATTCCTTTAGTGCTCGTTCTCAGATCATGAGGTGCATAATTATCCTCCAGAAGAGCATTGAAAAAGATTTATTTCCTTTCCTTTCCTCTGTCCCCCTTCATCAAAGAGAGCCAAATGGAATAAAAACAATATTTCATAAACCTTGCAACATCTTCATCACTTTTTTCGCGATGGCTGTTCTTTGGAAAATTGTCAGCGGGCCAACACTCATTGTTTCACCGTTACCTTTCGCGGCATTGTCGATACTAGCGAAAGACAACACCACATTCTTCTTAGACTGTTTCATGTCGCCAAAATTACAAAATGTCAACCTGACACACCGCTGGTGAAGTTTCAAATGATTCCTGAGCAAAGTCAAGTGTGTCCTGCCGATCCAATATGTCCATCACTTGTTGAAGGGAGGGATTGACTAGTTTCAAAATCTGTTCCCTTATACGAACATCAGAAACTTTCTGTGCAATTGCATCACGTACCATAGTATCTGAATAAGGGAGTCCACATTGACACTCAAAAGCACAATCCCTAGTAAGGTCTTGCAAGGTTGCAACCCACTCCCTATTAGTCTGACCTGCCGTACGTTTTGTACGAAAGAAGGTATACCTTTTTGCAACGACATTGACTGATTCTTTGAAATATGCATCTAATGCAGACAAAATTTCGTCGTAGGACAGAGTTGCTACGTCGCGTCGGGGAAATAATTTGACGATCACACGGTACGTTTGGACGCCGACGGAAGAAAGGAGAAAAGGCTGCCGCTCATTACCTTGAATTCTGTAGGCGGCGAGATGGAATCCAAATTGGCGTGACCACTCAGTCCAGCTTTCCAGTGCAGCATCAAAGGGTCGAAAAGGTGGTGCAACTGCGTGTTGTGGCTGCGTTAGCGGTGGAGCGGCGGCTGCCGCATTGTTTTGCATTGCACGTTGACCCTGGACGAGCTGTCCTAGGGCATCCAGTAAGGCCTGCGTCTGCTGATTCTGTAAGCGATAAAATTCGGACAGTACATCTGGAGATGGTGGCGAAGCCATTACACAAGTAAATCAGGGCAGTATAGTTAAGAACGCAGTGTTGCCTCGTCGCCAAAATGTTGTGGATTGGCAGGAGAGCCAACCCAGTATTATAGAGGAAGCCGAAAGGCACGCGTTTTAGCTCACGCAGGCTGGCGTGAGGTCTGGAACAGGACAAGGAATTTAGACTAGAAAAAAAGGATGTAGCTGGTGGAATACTTAACTTTAATCCATTAAAGTTGAACGTAGCTCTTGTCAGTACAGTATTTACAATATCAATAGTAACTGAACATGGCGCCTTGCTAGGTCGTAGCAAATGACGTAGCTTAAGGCTATGCTAACTATCGTTTCGGCAAATGAGAGCGTATTTTGTCAGTGAACCATCGCTAGCAAAGTCGGTTGTACAACTGGGGCGAGTGCTAGGAAGTCTCTCTAGACCTGCCGTGTGGCGGCGCTCGGTCTGCAATCACTGATAGTGGCGAAACGCGGGTCCGACGTATACTAACAGACCGCGGCCGATTTGCAACAGTGTTCTAACCCGTTTTGTGTACCAAGGAGGATCAGCACCGTTGTTTGTTAATTTATTTGGTATAAATCTCTCAATTGCTACCGATAGTATGTCTTTGAATTTAAGCCATATCTGGTCTACACTTATATTATTAATTTGGAATGAGTGGAGATTGTCTCTCAGGAAGGCGTCAAGTGAATTTTTGTTTGGAATAGGTATAGTTTTCGCTTATTTTTCGGGGATTTGGAGATTAAAATATTCAATCTCGCTACGACAACCCTGTGTTCACTAATCTCTGAAACGGTTTTGATGCTCGTTATTAACTCAGGATTAGTTTATTGCTAAGAGTTCAAGTGTGTTTTCACAACCGTTTACTATTTGTGTGGGCTCATGAACTAACTGCTCGAAATAATTTTCAGAGAATGCGTTTAGCACAATTTCGGATGATATTTTATGCGTACCTCCAGAACTAAACATGTATTTACGCCAACATATCGAGGGTAAATTAAAGTCACCACCAACTATTATCGTATGAGTCGGGTATGTGTTTGAAATCAAAGTCAAGTTTTCTTTGAACCTTTCAGTAACTTTATCATCTGAATTGGGAAGGTCGGTAAAAGGGTCCAATTATTATTTTATTCCGGTTGCCAACAATGACCTCTGCTCATACTAACTCACCGGAAGTATCTACTTCAATTTCGCGACAAGTTAAACTGTTCTTCGTAAAAATTTCGACTGAGCTTATGTCCGGCTTTAGCCAGCTTTCAGTGCCTATAACGATTTGAGCATCAGTGCTTTCTGTTGGCGCTTGGAGCTCTGGTACTTTCCCAACACAGCTACGACAATTTTCAACTGTTATACCAATGGTTCCTTTATCTACGTTCTTCCAGTGTTCTGCCTGCTCCCTTTGTGACTGAAGCCCTTCTCGTGTTTTCCCGAGACGCCCAATCTAAAAAAAAAAAAAAACAAAAAAAACGCCCAGTCCACGCCACACAGCCCCTGCTACCCGTGTAATCGCCTGCTGCGTATAGTGGACACATGACCTATTCAGCGGAACCCGAAACCCAATCACCCTTTGGCGCAAGTCGAGGAATCTGCAGCCTACACGCTGGCAGAACCGTCTGAGCCTCTGATTCAGACCCTCCACTCGGCTCTGTACCAGAGGTCCGCAATCGGTCCTGTCGACTATGCTGCAAATGATCAGCTATGGTTTGATCTTGCAAGCAAGACTGGCAGCCTTTACCATTTCTGTTAGCCGCTCGAAACCAGAGAGAATCTCTTCTGATCCAAAGTGACACACATCATTGGTACCGACGTGAGCCACCACCTGCAGTTGGCTGCACCTTGTGCTCTTCATGGCATCCGAGAGGACCCTTTCCACATCTGGAATATTTCCATCCTTGTCGGCCAAGTCCCTAAGGGGCCCCATAATGCGCCTAACGTTGGAGCTCCCAACTACCAGTAATCGCACCCTCTGCGTTTGCCCGGACCTTGAAGGCTGAGTGGTTACCTCTGAAACAGGACAGGCGGCAGCATCTGGCTCAGCGTCAGTGTCAGCCACAGACAGCACATGGAACCTGTTTGTCAGACAAGCCAGGGAGGCCTTACGTGCGGCTTCCTGGGAAGTCTTTCGGCGCCTGCTTCGCCCCAGAGCGACCTCCACCTCGACCACAGGCGAGGGATAAACCTCAGTAACTGGGTAGGCCACTGGTGAGGACCGATCGGAGGACTCTGACGTGATGGACGTCCGTTGGATCCCCACGGCAGGCCCACAACAGTGGTGCCCATCCACTGCAGCCTCAAACTGTGTAACCGGAGCCATCACAGCCTGAAGCTGAGAGCGAAGTGTCACCAACTCGGCTCGCATCTGCACACAACAATCGCAGTCCCTGTCCATACTTAAGACTGTGGAATACTAAACTATGCAGATATCGGCACGTGCTGCGCAACTCTGCTCTAGACCCAGACGAAAACGCACGAACTGTGTCTAGTAATACGCAGATATTCAAAAACTTAACTACCGAAGCACTCAGATGAAACTAAATAATTTGCCCCTGATAAGTAACTTGTAATGTGTCACAAAATCCGTTTACTTTGTGACGCAAACGAAAACGCGAGAACTATGGCTATTAATTTGTTTTTCATCGGTACGATGCCATCTACCAGCAAGACAATGCAACGTGTCACACCACTCCCAGTCTTCGCAGTCAATGTGTATGGTTTGAAGAGCACCAGAGAGTTTACTGTACACTCCTGGCCGTCAAACACCCCCAATTTAAACCCAATCGAGAGTCTGTAGGACCAACTCGATCCGTCTGTATGTACCATGGATCTTCAACTGAGAAACCTAATCGTAGGACAACTGGCATGGTACTGGAAACCTCATTGGCTCTCTTCCTGCATGTCTCACTGTTGTTGTAGTGGTCTTCAGTCCTGAGACTGGTTTGATGCAGCTCTCCATGCTACTCTATCCTGTGCAAGCTTCTTCATCTCCCAGTAACTACTGCAACCAACATCTTTCTGAATCTGCTTAGTGTATTCATCTCTTGGTCTCCCTTTACGATTTTTACCCTCCACGCTGCCCGTCCAATACTAAACTGGTGATCCCTTGATGCCTCAGAACATGTCCTACCAACCGATCCCTTCTTCTAGTCAAGTTGTGCCCAATTCTGTTCAATACCTCCTCATTAGTTATGTGATCTACCCATCTAATCTTCAGCATTCTTCACAGTGCACTTAAAACATGGTCACTCAGGCTTTTCACACGTGGTCACATGAATGTGGCTTGATAGTGTATGAACTGCTTCACTAATGAAATCTGACATTAATAATTTAAACACTCCTCAGATTTTATGTATAGGAATATGTTTTATGTTACACTCTCTTAGTTTATGCAAATACGTACTTAATGAATAAGCTGAAAATACCTCCACTATATAAACACGAGCACAGTGAAGAAATTTTGTACACTCCCTTAACAGAGTTGGGCAGGAAATGCTGAGGAGGATATGGTCGATTAGTCTGTGAACTGAAGAGCGAGCAATGCTCTTGGTGGGGGACGTGGCCTTTGCCAGAAGGAAGTAGCCAGCTGGTGTGGCCCTGCGGTTCTAAGCGCTTCAGTCTGGAACCGCGTGACCGCTACGGTCGCAGGTTCGAATCCTGTCTCTGGCATGGATGTGTGTGATGTCCTTAGGTTAGTTAGGTTTAAGCAGTTCTAAGTTCTAGGGGACTGATGACCACAGATGCTAAGTCCCATAGTGCTCAGAGCCATTTGAACCATTTTTTTGAACCAGAAGATAGACAGAACTGTTGTACACGATGACTAAGAATCAGATTCCTGTCTGGCAGTACAAGGCGGTGATCAGAGATTTACGTAGATCCTTTAAATATGTGTATTTTTATTAATAACTAATATCCATATACCATATACTGTTAACACATTTTTTTGGAAAATAAACGCTCTCCAGGAATGTCTGTACACTGCGTCATCAGTGATTTACAAGTCGCACTGCGGAAGGTCGGTATAACTGTGAAACGGCGTGTAGTTGCTTCTTGTCGTGATGGGCTTGAAAGGGTGGGGACCCACCTGCTCGGTCTTCGTTTTGCGGACGCACTGGCACCCACCGCTTTATCCCTTAATACCGCTCTACTGGGGTGAGTCAACAACTTTGGAATGATACAGAAATTTATTGTGAGAACTTATAGAATCGGTAGACTGTGTGTCATTTTGTAGCAGACAACCTCAAGTTTCACAGAAAAGTGTAAAGTACCATTTTGGCTAAATGTGACGCGGTAAAAATTCCGCTGGTACTCAATTTCTTTTCATACTCGTTGCAGCAGGTCGGATGTAACATGTGCAACAGCAGCGTAAATTCGATTTCTCAGGTCGGATAAATTGTTTGGTGGGGAGGAACGGTCTTTAATGAAACCCCAGAGAAAGAAATCGAGTGGTGTCAAGTTTGTGGAGCGAGGTGGCCATGTGATTAAGCCCTTGACGGCCAATCCACCGACCTGGGAAGCGATTATCGAGAAAACCTCGAACTTCCCTGAGGAAATAAGGTGGTGCACCGTCTTGCTGGTTGTAAACCTTTCCATCTCGGTCTCGGTCATCTGCGTCGACCTGTGGAATTCAAAAGTTTTCAAGCATATCGAAATACACCAAAACACACAGGAAGCGCACTCTGTAATGTTATGTGATCCTCACTGCCCTTTTCTTAACTAATTTGTGCTTACTGCCATTTTCTTAACTAATTTGTGCCTAATTTTATTCTGGGAAGCTCAGTAATGTATGTAAATACCAAGTGAAGCGCAGTTGGACAGCAAGAAACTCTTTAGCGCGCAATCCCCGCAACGATAGTAGTTATGAATCTTTGAGTATGGACTAAAAAAAAAAACTCTTTAAAAAAAAAAGAGGACTGTTAATCTGTATCTTGTGGGAAGAGGACGTATTGTTAGGCCGTCGTAATAAAAATTGCTATTGTAGTGATAAAACTGAGTAATGTATGTGTAAGAGTTGCCAAACATTTATGTACACAAGTTTTCTGGAAGTGAAGAATAGAAATATCTTGTTTTTGGTAAAGGAGGTGAACTTCATTGTCGTCACCAGCTATCAATCGACACAATTGTAAGTGTACAAAGTTCACTAAAAATACAGGAAAGGAAATGCATTCTCTATAGTTCTCATTCAATTCGTAACAACCTCTCATAATTTCTTATTTACAGTAATTGGATTATAATGTTGTACAACAGTATGGTGCTGAACTCCACTGACCAATTTTGATGTAGCAGGACGTGTAGTTTGAAGGAAGTTTGTGTGCCAAGCAAACTCCTTTTCTCACACAAGCAGAACATGTCCTACCAACCGATCCCACCTTCTAGTCAAGTTGTGCCACAAATTCGTCTTCTCCCCAATTTTATTTAGTACCTCATTAGTTACGTGATTTAGCCATCTATCCTTCAGCATTCTTCTGTAGCACCACATTTCGAAAGCTTCTATTGCCTTCTTGTCTAAACTATTTATCGTCCATGTTTGACTTCCATACATGGCTACATTCAATGCAAATACTTTCAGAAAAAAACTTTCTGGCACTCAAACTTATACTCGATGTTAACAAATTTCTCCTCTTCAGAAACTCTTTCCTTGCTATTGCCAGTCTAAATTTTATTTATACTTCGGCTGTCATCAGTTATTTTGCTACCCAAATAGCAAAACTCGTCTACTACTTTAAGTGTCTCATTTCCTAATCTAATTCCCTCATCATCACCTGATTTAATTCGACTACATTCCATTATCCTCGTTTTGCTTTTGTTGATGTTCATCTTATATCCTCCCTTCAAGACACCATCCATTCCGTTCAACTGCTCTTACAAGTCCTTTGCTGTCTCTGACAGAATTACAATGTCATCGGCGAACCTCAAAGTTTTTATTTCTTCTCCATGGATTTTAATACCTACTCCGAATTTTTCTTTTGTTTCCTTTACTGCTTGCTGAATACACAGATTGTATAACATCAGGGGTAGGCTACCACTCTGTGTCACTCCCTTCCCAACCACTGTTTCCCTTTCATGCCCTTCGACTCTTATAACTGTCATCTGGTTCCTGTACAAATTGTAAATAGCACTTCGCTCCCTGTATTTGACCCCTGCCATCTTCAGAATTTGAAAGAGAGTATTTCAGTCAACATTGTCAAAAGCTTTCTCTAAGTCTACAAATGCTAGAAGCGTAGGTTTGCCTTTTCTTAATCAATCTTCTAAGATAAGTCGTAGGGCCAGTATTGCCTAGTGTGTTCCAACATTTCTACGGAATGCAAATTGATATTCCACGAGGTCGAATACTACCTGTTTTTCCATTCGTCTGTAAGGAATTCGTGTTAGTATTTTGCAACCGTAACTTATTTGAGACGTTTGAATTCCTTTTTGACTGCTTCATTTACTGCATTTTTATATTTTCTCCTTTCACCAATTAAATTCAATATCCCTTCTGTTACCCAAGGATTTCTACTTGCCCTCATCTTTTTACCTACTTGATCCTCTGCTGCCTTCACTATTTCATCTCTCAAAGGTACCCGTTGTTCTTCTATTGTATTTCTTTCCCCCATTCTTGTCAATCGTTCCCCAGTGCTCTCTCTGAAACTCTCTACAACCTCTGGGTCTTTCAATTTGTCCAGGTCAGATTTCTTTAAATTCCCATATTTTTGCAGCCTCTTCAATTTTAATTTACAGTTCATAACCTTGGATTGTGGTCAGAGTCCACATCTGCCCCTGGAAATGTCTTACAATTTAAAACCTGGTTCCTAAATCTCTGTCTTACCATTATATAATCTATCTGATACCTTCTAGTATCTCCAGGATTCTTCCATGTATACAACCTTCTTTCATGATTCTTGAACCAAGTGTTAGCTATGATTAAGTTATGCTCTGTGCAAAATTCTACCAGGCAGCTTCCTCTTTCATTCCTTACCCCCATTCCATATTCACCTACTACTTTTGCTTCTCTTCCTTTTCCTACTATCAAATTCCAGTCACCCAAGACTGTTAAATTTTCGTCTCCCTTCACTATCTGAATAATTTCTTTTATCTCATCACACATTTCATCAATCTCTTCGTCATCTGCGGAGCTAGTTGGTATATAAACTTGTAGTACTGTGGTAGGCATGGGCTTCGTGTCTATCTTGGCTACAATAAGACGTTCCCTATACTCGTTGTAGTAGCTTATCCGCACTCCTATTTTTTATTCATTATTGAACCTACGTCTGCATTACCATTATTTGATTTTGTATTTATAACCCTGTATTCACCTGACCAGAAGTCTTGTTCCTCCTGCCACCGAACTTCACCAATTCTCTATATCTTTAACCTACCCATTTCCCTTTTTAAATTTTCTAAACTACCTGCCTAATGAAACGATTTGACATTCCACGCTCCGATCCGTAGAACGCCAGTTTTCTTTCTCCTGACAACGATGTCCTTCTGAATAGTCCCCGCCCGGAGATCCGAATGGGGGACTATTTTACCTCCGGAATATTTTACCCAAGAGGACGCCATCAACATTTAACTGTACAGTAAAGCTGCAGCATGTCCTCGGTAAAAATGACGGCTGTAGTTTCCTCTTGCTTTCAGCCGTTCGCAGTACCAGCACAGCAAGGCCGTTTTGGTTATTGTTACAAAGCCAGATCAGTCTATCATCCAGACTGTTGCCCCTGCAACTACTGAAAAGGCTGCTGCCCCTCTTCAGGAACCACACGTTTGTCTGGCCTCTCAACAGATAGATACCCCTCCGTTGTGGTCGCACCTACGATGCCGCTATCTGTGTAGTTGAGGCATATCACAGTTCGACGTGAACGAAATTAGGTTATAAATATCAGCAGCAAAATGGAATCTAGTGGGAGACAGGTTTTGAATTCTCTCTCTCTCTCTCTTTTATTTTTTTTTTTGATCTAGTGGGATGACGCAATTGCAAAATACTGGGTTCTTAACCGGGAGAACGGCGGTTCAATCTCCGTCCGGCCATCGAGATTTAGATTTTCCGTGATTGTTTCATCAACAGACATTTCTCGGTTTTACCAAGTCTAAATTCCAAATTTCCTCAAACCAATTATTGTATGTAGTAGACAGCTTTACTGTACTAGTTTTCATGGCTGCAAATGAAGTTTTTTTGAGTTGTCACGCCATTCATTAACCGAAGTTCAGCTAGGATTGAAAACGAAATATAGACGAAACCGATGATTTTGTTTTTGTTGTTCGAGGAATAATTTTGAATAGTAATACCTGAGGTAAAATTAAAATGTTTTAATTATGAACTTTATTAACAAGTCAAAAAACTCATTCTAGGTTTGTAATGTGAACTATTTTATCATTCAAGCATGTTTGAGTTCTTCTAAAGTCAGTACAGAAGAAACTGTATAACAGCCACAATTCCGTAATCACGAATGGGAATTTATACTTTCAGGTACTCATAACCAAGCAGTAACAATGGCAAACAAAATCTCGCGAACTACATTCGTCAAAATAGTGTAGTGCCTGCTTCTAATTCTGCTGGAGGACATTTCAGTCCGACAAAATTAATGACATTACAGAAACAAAGCAGAAGTACCTACGGCTTAGGTTTTCTGACTATAGTTACGGAAAGGTTAATGGTTAAATCATTAACTAAACATCAAACGAGTGAAAACGAAGGAACAGTTAATTTACAATTTCATTAACAGTTCCGTAAGTCTTGCCGCCCTGGGAAATTCTGTTTTTACCGTTTGCTTTTGCACGTCATTTTTCCACTGTGCGATAACCTGAAGTATATAAAAAATTCTCGCAGGACACGCTTCCAGCCGTTGCTACTGGAATGCAGCCCTCGTATGCTATAGGCTTTGATAGCACGACGCATGATGTTTGAAACCTGGACCTCTTCACACCATCTTTATTATTAACTTGAAGCATGACAGCGTGAGAAACACGACGAAGTAATGAAATAAGAAAAAAGAACTCAAAACCGAATATTCAGGATTGATCGACGAAATACGCAAGTCCAAGTATAGATCTCAACAAATGATTTTAATTCAAGATATCATTTTAAGGTAACATAACGTTCGACCGATTTTCAGACCAACTAATAAAATGGGCCAAGCACTTCGTTCCGTTAAGGATAAACGTCCCCTCTCTGTCTGCTAGTGGAGTATACAAGATTCCGAGTACATGTGGTAGGGTCTACACTGGAATTACAAATAGAAGTGTGAATACAGAGTTGAAGGAACATAAAAGACTTTGCCGACTAGGGAAAATAGACAAGTCAGCAGTGGCGGAACATGCTCTTCAGTCGAGTGATCACGTAGTGAAATTTTCGGGAACTATGACGAACTATTATCCACGGCTATACAGAGAAGCCGTCGAAAGATACAAACTTGGTGATAATTATAACAGAAAAGAAGAAGCTATGGAACTCAGTGATTATGGACCGTGGCACTACAGAATCGAAGAGAAGTTTATATCATTAACGTACTGTGGTCGATAGTTATATTTTATCCGTGACAAGGTTTATCTCTGCCATCACGTGAACTCCAGACCACGGCCACTTTCCACGGTGTTTAGGCCGTTCTTTGACGTCCGACTCGTCAGCGGCAAGACTCAGTACAACCAGGAGCACTTCCGAAGATGTCCAACGCAGCTTTGGACGAAACGTCAGGATAGAAGAGTTCCATGCACCACGGCCATACAACCCGGAAGAATTCTCGGCAGCATTTCGCTTTTGTGGAAATGACAAAATCACAGCTACATGACTTATTCTCACGCACGCATTTACTCACAATAGTGCAGTGGCAAACGGACTACGAGAACAGACGAACAATAACGAAGGTTGCCGAGGTTGGAGGTATCTCAGAGGTAGTGACGATCGAATGACAAACATGACAACAATTCAGTGCGCTTCAGCATTTTTCGTTGCTTTTTCAGTACGTGACTCCACAACCGATTCTGTAGCAGAATCTCAGTGATGATTGCCCATCCGCCAATGAATAGTTCAAATCCCCGCAGAGTCATCTAGAATTCTCCATATCTTTCAGAATTCCGTAAGACTTTCCTGACTTTTCCAGTAAATTCAATTTTCCTGAGCATCCTCTGTTTTCCAGATCTTGTTAAACGTGCAAGTAGGGCATGGTTGGTTTCGTTCCACCGAACTTCTGCTTTGTCTCCAGTGACCTCGTCCACGTTCAGACGATTAACCTTAATCTTTCTCTTCCTTATTACCTGCTATGGATCAGACTAGACGCAGCCAGCTCCTCAGTCGAAATGAGCAGAGCACACGGCCCAACATTTCGCACCGCGCGCGGACGGAAATAGGCACCCAAAAGCGGGCGGAATTGTAAGTCGTCCTCACGACTCTGGTCCTGCGAACGCTACCTCTCGTACGTGACTCGAGTAGCTCACGGCGCGGCGCGGCAGTAGCCGATCGACATCGGTTCGCTGGCCGAACCCGTCCGAGCTCGGTGGCCACGTCAGAGCCGCCACGGATGTCGCTGCCGGCGCTCGGGTGGCTCCGGCCAAGTTCGGACGCGAGCCGCACAGTCATCGGCCAGTAGTTTCTAGTAACCCGCGCCGCAGCGATGGCAACGTGCACGCGATGGAGCGACGACACGGTGATGCGCTTCGTCAACCTCTACTGCAGGCACGAGTGCCTCTGGAACACAGATCTCGACGTCTACAACGACAAGCCGTCCCGTCTGACCGCGCTCGAGGCCATCGTTGCCGCAATGGGCATACCGGAATTCGGTGTCTCCGACGCAAAGTACAAGATAAACAACCTGCGTTCGTCGTACTTGCAGGAGCTTAAGAAAATCAAAACGTGCGCTCATCGTGGCGAACGTTACGTACCGACCGTCGTCTGGTTCCGCAAGATCGACTCGTTCCTGCGGCCCCACGTAAAGCAACGCTCGCAGGTCGCGTACCGGCACGTGAGTCATTCGCTGGCAGCTAATTGATGCTTTCGGCTCGCTGTTGTCATAATTTCTCGTTCTGTCGTGGCAGGCTTCGTACAGTCTCGGTGAAAGATGGCTTCCATTAGTCTTTATACATCGATACGTCGCATGTTTGTCCGTATCTGCATTTTTTTCCTTCGCAAGTTACCTTACGCTTTGAAGCAAACTATTACCCGTTCAGTTTACCGTTGACGTTTTGGGTGGGTGCGGTGCGAACTGTTGACATGTGCTGCTATTGGTTGTTTCGGATGAGGCACGAACGTTATAACTGCGTTCAGTGTTCATGTAACGCGGTTCGTGATCTGTACTTTGTACAAGTGCAGCACATAAAACAAATGTACTCTCTGCTAATACATTCTTGTTCAGAGAAACAATCGCAATGAACAATAATTATATAAAACTGTTGTTTTACGCTCGAACAATGCAGCTGTGCGTGCGTTTAGGAGACAACGCTACATTCGCTGTTAATATATTCTACAGAAAAACATAGGAAATGAAAAAAAATTGTTGCGTTACGGTCTAATAACTGAAGCGAAGGCGTAATACATTTGCTATTAACACTTCCTTCTACAGACAATCTTGTGAAATTAAAATAAAACTGTTGTTTTTGGATCTAATAACTTGCGGAAGATAAAAATACGTTCGCTGTTGCTATATTATTCTACAGGAAACAATAAGAAATTAAAATTAAATATAAATTTTGGTGTACGATCTAATAATTAGCAAAGAGAAGTCCCAACTGTGGGGGAGGATCGACTTTTGAAACCTTATACACGATGGCGTAGGTTAGGATCTCAAGTATCACATCCCGGAGCGATTCACCCTAGTGGGCCCTCGTTTGTAAGAAATGGACAAAAAAGTCTCGGAGAACACGCTTGCTTACGGTGCAAGAGGTTGTGGTTTCATATTTTGCCAGGTGCTGTAACATTTTTATTTAACTTTTGAAATATTTATCGAAATGACTTTGATCACTATATTATTAAATCTTGTAGCGAAAAATACATTTTTACCGCTTAGGATATCCACTGGTAAAAGATTATTCTACATTCGTTTTTTAATCACTACATGAACATTTTCAAACTTTAAATATTTTGATGGACTAATAAAAATAATTAAAACCACTTATACAAAGATTCCAAAAGAAAAAAAATGGCTCTGAGCACAATGGGACTTAACATCTGAGGTCAAAGTCCCCTAGACGTTAGGACTACTTATATCTAACTAACCTAAGGACATCACACACGTCCATGCCGAGGCAGGATTCGAACCTGCGACCGTAGGAGCAGCATGGTTCCGGACTGAAGCGCCTAGAACCGCTCGGTCACAGCGGCCGGCTCGAAAAGAAAACACCTGGCTCTTCTGCACCCAATTCTGCCTCATCTGCGGACTCGGTAGAGCTGTTCCTGACGTCCGAAGCAGCTGTCTCTGCCTTGTCCGATACATCCTCACAACCACGCGACGAAATTTCACTGTTCAGATGGAGTTTAATAATTACGCTCGCAAAGGCTTCGTTCATGTCCGCCTGCTTAGCTGGGTGGTAACATGCTTGCCGCTGATGCTCTGGGCCCGGGTTCGATTCCAGGTCGAGTTGGGGTTGGAGATTATCTCCGCTTGTGAACTGGGTGTTGTGAAGTTCTCATCGTAATTTCATCCTTATCATCCGCCGCAAGTCGCCGAATGACAGAAGACGTGCACTTGGCAGCCGGATCCGAATTGGACCTCCCGGCTAACAGTGCCATACGATCATTTAATTTTTCCAGCTCCGTCCATCAGTGTGCCAGTATTCGTCCATAATAGTTTTCATCCTATCAAACGCCGTTCATTTTTCCACGCTCATAGTACGTCACTATGCTACCGACATTTACTGACACTGTAGTGTGTACGTACCGATGTTTCACCAGTATACACGACGGGTTTCTTCGCTTTTTTGTCGTTTTCTCTCAAAGTGTGCACGCCATGCTACAATGCCCTCCATCTTAACCAGAAATGTTCGCCAATTTTTCCTTTTCTTTTTTTTAAACGAAACCCAATATCCAGAAAGTGGTTCGTTTCCCTGTGAATGTATCTTGTATGTCTGAATATGATCTTATTTATATCAGTTCAGTTTTAATACGGTTGAATGAGTAGAAGGTTAATTACGTTTAAATTATATACTAGAAATCTTCCTACGTGTCATAAGTTATGTTTCCCAACTCGTTGGGAAGTCGGAATTGTACGTGACCCCGACGGCATTATTCATCGCTAAATGCTTTATTAAGTAATATTAGATATAGGCGTCTGCAGAAGTTTTTCCAGATGGAGGAGGTGGGGGAGGGGCAAGAATCCAAAATAGGCACTGTTGATACAGATTACTTGAGCAGTTTATTATATTCCAGAGAACTGATGGTTATCTCCTCAATATTTGTTATAGATGTATTACTTTGATACTTAAAAAGTAAGCATAGCCCATGATTACACTCTAATGTTTGTTGATACTGAATGTCGAAACTCTGAAGTAGGAAATAGTCAGAAGTGAGAATACTGTTGCTTACAAACAAAGCCGGCCGGAGTGGCCGTGCGGTTTGAGGCGCTACAGTCTGGAACCGAACGACCGCTACGGTCGCAGGTTCGAATCCTGCCTTGGGCATGGATGTGTGTGATGTCCTTAGGTTAGTTAGGTTTAATTAGTTCTAAGTTCTAGGCGACTGATGCCCTCAGAAGTTAAGTCGCATAGTTCTCAGAGCCATTTGAACCAACCATTATTTGAAAACTAGCAGTTAAACAGAGAACCGACTCATGGCGCTAACATATTAGACCTTCTGGTGACAAACAGACCCGAACTATTTGAAACAGTTAACTTAGAACAGATTTCTCTCTCTTTTTCGATAAAACAACACACCTTCTTTTATTCTGTAGTGATTCTTAATCTTATTATTCTTGCCAGTACTTGAATTACTTATAATTTCCTTCTATTTACCATCTATCCTTTGCATTTGTCCCAAATGAGAACACATCTCACTTACATCTTTAGTATATGGAAGTTTCAAGTATCATTATCTTAAAATCTACGATCCGTTCTTCTTCGATTTCACCGGACTTAGGTGTTGGCAGTCTCGACAATGCGTCTGCCACGACATTGTCGCGACCCTTGATGTGCTTAACTGTTATGTTGTACTCTTGTAACACTAATGCCCATCGTGTAAGTCGTCCATGTAACATTCGACTTGACATAAGAAAAGTGACAGCTTTGTGACCACAATGTATGACTATTTTCGTACCATATACGAAGTATCTGAATTTCTTCAACGCCCATATTATCGCTAATACCTCTCATTCAGTTGTACAGTATGAACGTTCACAATTAGACAGTGTTCTACTAGCAAAAGCAATTATTTTAATGGTCTCTACATTAGTTTCGTCATCCATCTGAAATAACATAGCCCCCAACCCTGTCTCTGGTGCATCAGTCGCGATGAAAAAATCCTCTTCCATTCGCGGATTGTGCAGTAGCGGAGCATTAAGTAGAGCACTATGTATTTCATCAAAAGCTTGACTACAAGCATCAGTCGAATGCCATGGTATATTTTTTCGCAACAATATTCAATAACTGGTGTGAGATGAATTTTCTGAAAAAGGACGCTAATCCCAAGAATGATTTCAACTGCTTCCTATTGATAGGATATGGGCAGTTTCTAATTGCGTCTAACTTCTTAGGTTTTGGCACTATTCCCTCTGGTGTAACTATATGACCAAGAAATTTAATTTGATCTCTACCGAATTTTGATCTACCCAAATTAATTGTCACTCCATATTCCAAGAATTTTTCAAACACCCGATTTAATAATTCAAGATGTTCTGCCCACGTTTCCGTGGCAATTAGTAAATCGTCTACATAAGCCGTAACTCGTTCCAATAGATCTAGACCAAGCACTGTGTCTAGTGTGCTGCTATGAATACACCACCATTAATATTTAACCCAAACGGCATTACCTTAAATTGATAGCTTCTTCCCAAATAAACAAAAGCGGTGTATTTTCGTGATTCCTTAGAGATCTTTGTTTGCCAATATGAACTTTTGAGATCGAGGGAGGTCAGAAACTTCACTCCATGGAATTTTTGCACGAGTTCTTCAAGATTTTATGGACACGTCCTCACTGGTTTGATAATTTTATTGATATCCCTCGCATCTAAGACTAAACGTATCTCTCCATTTGCCTTAGTTACAGCTAAAAGAGGGCTGGAGTACTCTGACGTTGAAGTTTCTATAATACCCCAGTCTAACATTATCTTTATTTCCTTCGTCACTGCTTCTCTCTTTGACCAAGGGACTGAGTATGTCGTCTTACAGAATGTATTATAAGGGTAGGTTTCAATGTGGCACTCAAAGTTTTTAATTATTCCTGGCTTTTGATTAAATACAGGTAGATATGATCTTAACACTTCTCTTAACTCTGCTGCTGAATTGATAAGTATTCTGATTCCCTAATCTTTTCATCGATGCTCAACATCTGTTTCAACCTCGGTTAATTTATCACGGTCATCACCTATGTAATGCACAATATTCATCGGAACATAATTGACAATCAAATGTTGACATTATTTTCCTAAAGTAATTCTCTTCTTTCTTAGCATTATCTTCAATGGCTTATCGTTAACAGTTAACGTACAAACACCTTCGCCGGCCGGAGTGACCGTGCGGTTCTGGGCGCTACAGTCTGGAACTGAGCGATCGCTACGGTCGCAGGTTCGAATCCTGCCTCGGGCATGGATGTGTGTGATGTCCTTAGGTTAGTTAGGTTTAATTAGTTCTAAGTTCTAGGCGACTGATGACCTCGGAAGTTAAGTCGCATAGTGCTCAGAGCCATTTGAACAAACACCTTCCTTAATGTCCAGGATTGCACCATATTCATATAAAAAATCCATTCCCCAGATGCACGGTGTAGTCATTTTAGATACTATCAAGAAAGTACATTCCAGTTTAGCTTCTTGTAGTTCTACTGCTACCCGCACTTGTTTATCTTTTGAGCTTTAGCGCTAAAAGCCCCCGAAACGGTACATCCTGACACTGGTAAAGTGAGTAGCTTCTGTTGCCTACTAACCATATTTAAACAATTACTCGTCATTACACTGACTGTTGCACCTGTGTCAATCAGAATACTGAGAGGAATACTATTAATCTTAGCATCTGCTATAGCCTGTAAAGTAAAATCTTCCGAATTGACTTCAGCCCTTGGTTCTTTCATTAACTCGTCTCTGATGTCAGAGCCGTTATTATAATTACATGTTTCACTAATTTCCGCGGCCCATAATGCAGCTTCTCCTGTGATCTTAGACACGATAAATTATATCTTATCAAATTCAGTCCAGCTGCGCGGAAATATTCTCTTAAACAAGTTTATGAACACTTTCGGATTGACATTGTTTTTCTCACTAGAGAATGTGGGAAATTGCCTACTCTCAAAGATGCTGTGTTCCACCTTTAGAGAAGAAAAACAGCTTCGTTGGACATACGGATCATCTTCTACTTTCCAACGTGAATTTACTTCCCACGGATCACTAGCAAAGGTGTTGGACTGCATACACGGATGCTTCGTCTCGCAGTTGCATTTTATTTGACTACCTACATATTCATTTTCTGGTTTTGCGTCACTACACAATCGTTGCTCGGATGTTTGAGCAAACCGAACATGATAATTATGCACAACTTTATTTTTAATTTGATGAAAGTTATCAGTTAAATTATTTGTCACATCTTCTAATCTTTGACTAATTATATAGCTATCGATCTTCTTAACCGTATTCTTTTCAATTTCATTCAGATGTTCTGTCGTATTACTATAATTATCTGCCAAGGAATCAACCCTTATCGATACCATATCACACTGTTCCGATAAATTACCAAAATTTTCTTGCAATTTATCTACACAATCAGTAATTTTAATTTCCTGTTTTTCTTGTTTAGTTAAACTAGACTCGACATCTTCCAATTTATCATCCACTTTGACCTTTTGATCGACAAATCGAGCTTCAACATTCTCTACACGGTTATCTACTTTAACCTGCTGTTCAACTAATTCAGAAAATTTACTATTGAAAAATGCTTGCTGTTCTGAAAGTTTAGTAGCTTGCAGTTCGACTTCTTCAGAAATTTCACTATTCAAGGTCGCTTGCAGTAGGCCTACTGCTTGCTGTTGGGCTAATTCAGAAAATTTACTATTGAAAGACGCTTGCTGTTCTGAAAATTTAATGTCCAATTTTACTTTTACTTCAGCAAAGTTTTCCCCCATCATATTCAATTTTGATAACATTACACTGAGTACATGTCTACACTTGGAGAGCTGTTCGGTGCGACATTCATTCTACATTCGCGATCTATTCCCTCTCTAACATCACAATTATTGTCTGGTAATTCTACGACTTTTTCTGTTCTAAACCCCGATACACTCGGTATCACTTCTTTATCTGGTTCAGTAAACGTTTCACCTCCTACATTGACAATATTTTTGTATTACCTTCTTCCTGTTCTGACAAATCACTAATCTCCTCCTCTGATTCGGGTATTCTCTTATCTATATCACTACGCAGTCTCAAGGTTCTTTTAGGCATCATGATAACTATAGAACACAAGCACAGTGAAATCTCAGTTGTCACTACGGTACAAAGTCTACTCTATGATACTCAAAGGATCACTTATTTTGTGGATTTCTTACTTTTCTCTGTAGTTATAAATTGTCGTGGCGTGGGTGTGATCAGTGTCGCGTTCTCCGACGCGCTGCGTCATTCTGCATTTAGCTCACTCGAAGTCGTGGAGCGTTGTGGAGGAGTCAGCCCCCCACGTCGTCTCTGCACTCGTCGTTGAGAAGAAACGTCGGACGGTGTGACGTCCGGCGTCGTTGAGTTCAGTTCTGTGAACAAACAATGTCTAGCTATTGCCCACAAATACCACGTCGTCATTTCAACGATCCGACTACGCGTGCTGATATTGTCGACGCCGTAGAGCTGCTACTGCCACAGCTCTCGCAGTGGAGTTGAGACACGATGCGCGATGACGTAGGTCCCCGTTGGTGAACGGGAAACAGAAATGCGAACTCGTACGATGGATGCTTCTTCTGATTTAAGATTGAATGATTCATTGCCCAGATATGCAGTAGTTGTTAAATCTTATCTCATCCGCATCGTACACACCACTAATTGCGAGGAAACATTGTAATTATCAATCTTCTCGTACGTTGTTGGCTTGTTGCTATGGAGTTGTTGAACCTGTATGAAGCGAGATCCACAGATACTCTTTGATCACGTCTGAGTGAATCTACGCCATAATGTTAAAAAAATGTTCAAAAGTTCTCTTTTCAATTAATGAAATAGGTATTTTGATATTCAGACTAAATCGTCCCGGCTGAACAGTCGTTGGTTAACTGTAATTGATTAAATCACTTAATAATGTAGTCCACGCTTGTTATTTTACTTGGAACGAACAGTTTATTGTTCCTTGGCCACTAAATACTTTATAACTTTCGTACCACACGCCCACGCAGTTGGTTGGTAAAGTCAGTTCTATTAAAATTAAGTTTCTTGACAATTACGACAGCTTTACTCCTCAGCGTAATGGTATTATCTTCGTGAAATCGTGTAATTGTGTCCTACTCGAGACTAATTGAGTGTACTCCTTTGATATACTATCCACTCTTCTTTTAGTTCAAACTATTTGAAAGTCAAGTCCAATATTAACTAGTTTCGTCAATAAAGTTCAATTCACCCGTTATGCACGGTTAAACGCGTCTATCAGTTCCTGTCTCTTCTTAGAAAATCAGTTTCCGAAGTTCGTGAATACGCAAGAAACACTTCTGAACGCAAAACAATCTCGTCGCGTTCCGTACTCTCAGTAACTAAGACAAGAATTGTTCTCGCAACGTCTTTACAGGACGAGAGCCAGCAAGCGACTTCTTCTGTGAAACAGTATTGTAGGCGCATTGGATTTCTTCGTTGTGCTTACAACTCTCTTCCACGTAAAAGTTATCTCTGACTAACATCACCTTGGATTTAGCTTTCAAGATATTAATTGCAGTTATCACTTGGATATTTGTCCATTAATTAAATCTGAGGTTTCTTCCTCCTCTTTTCATAACAAAAACTCTCAGTGATGTATGTTTTTGTTATTAAAACTTCTTGGTGTTAGCTTATCGGCAAAGAAGTCGTATTTGCCAAGATAACTCTTCCCTACTTCATATAATGATATTCCGTCTTAATTGACTTTAAGGGGGTCGTTGGGGTGTTATAACACTTCGTATTTGCATTCAGAGGCCGCGGTCGATGTGCAATGAAAGACCTAACAGAGTTCCAGAGAGGGCAGATTGTGGAGCATCAGTAACCAAGACAGTCAACTTACTAAATATTACAAGAACAACTATTTCAACAGTTGCGAGAGCCTACAGAACACATTGTAAAACATCATCGTGTAAACGTAATAGTGGGCGCAAATTAAAACTAAACGATAGATATCGTCATACGCTGACAGAATTTTATCAAAACAACACAAAACTATGGCGGCTAAAGTGACTGCTGAGCTCAATAGCCATATTCGAGACCCCGTATCTATCGACACTGTTTGCCGAGAACTGCATAAAGCGAATATTTATGGACGTTCTTCTATACCGAAACCATTAGTGACGTCAACCAACGCAAAAAGCGTAAAACATACTGTCAGGGGCATAAATCCTGGACGGCTGGCTAGTGGAAACACGTCACACGGTCCGACGAGTCAACGTTTTCATTATTTCCGACATCGGGCCGGGTTTATGTCTGGCCAATGCCATAAGAAGCCTACAATCCTGATTGCTTGATTCCAACGGTTAAGCATGGAGGTGGAAGTGTGATGGTGTGAGCAGCCATATCATGGTATTCTGCTGGTCCCATCATTACTCCTAAAAGCCGTGTTACAGCCAACGATTATGTGAACATTTTAGGCGATCAAATGCACCCCACGATTCAAATGTTGTTCCCCAACATGATGCCCTATTTCAGGACGATAATGCACCCATTCACACAGCCAGGACAGTAGAATCGTGGTATGAGGAGCATTCAGCGTATTCCCTGGCCAGCACATTCCCGGACTTGAACATTATTGCACCCTCATGATCCGTATTGTAGTGCAGACTCCGGAGCAAACTTCGGCCTCCCTAGTCAGTACAGAAGTTCGGAGAGACTCTGATCGAAGAGTAGCAAAACATTCCACTAGAAACTATACAATCATTATATGCCAGTATTCCAAGAAGAATCGCAGCTGTATTACGGGCAAATGAGGATGCAACCCCTTATTAATAAACCATTCCTAAGTAAGTACAGGTGTTTTGCCTCTGTGGTGAAAGTCTTTCTTGTATCGCCTCTGAGTGCAGTTCATTGACTCGCACAGTGACCAAACACACTGTTGCCGCTCATCTTCGAATCTTTTCCATCTTTTTCATTAATCTACGGTCTCCACCTGAGATTAACTTATTGTTCATGCTTCATTTATTACTTCGAAAGCTGCTTGGCTATTTGAAATAACTGAATAAAATAGTCGCAAGATTGGAGTTACTCATTGGTTCCTCTGAAATAACCATCGCTTCATTAACCCTAAACTCACGAGGTGATTTTTCTGTTATGTATACTACAAGATGTGGTCTCTGTGTCCCATATCTTTAAACTGAGATATAGGGGATAAGTCATCGAAAATTTTCGTTTAAGTCATATAACATTTATTTTTACAGTGGTTTCAGTGTTGTTTAAATACTTGTCGTTGATATTATTGCACTAAATAATGCCTACAGAATTTTACTTTTTATCACACGACAGACTTTCGTGCGCCTTTTTAAATAGTATACATAAACGGAGAACTGAACTCTACATTCTAAAAAATAATATTATCTCTGTAGCTCGTAAGTTTTCACATAAAACTAAATCACGGGATTTAAACTTACAGATAAAAGATTGCACTCGATAGGACAAAAAGAAAATCTGCAAAATTGACATTCACTGCTGTGGTCAACATTTTCCTTTATCACCACTAAGAACACGTTTGATATTAACTAGCCATGTATTTCACTGAAGAAACAGGAATGTTCTCACCCCCACTGTCCTGAAAGATACTCCTGTGCGCCAGCAGAATTGTGATTACCGGCTGTTGTACAATCGTCGTCTCTTTCGTCTACTTCGTGATGTATAGCACTGACATGTTCCTCTATTCACTGGCTAACAACTTCATCCAACATAGGATCGTTAAAACTGACACATTCCTGCTAACACATTTTGTATAAAAGTACGAAAACAGGTACGTAGTTCACGAGGCGCGGTATAGGAGACCCCAACCCGTATCAATAACACGTATCAACAACAAAAGAGAAGGAGATAATGCATTATGGTCACTGTGTTATGATTCCATATCTAGAAGACAGGTGAGAATAACAACGCAGTCTATTATCTGGATTGCTCGTGCAAAAGAAACTGTGGCCACATGACTCCTGGTAAAAATTACATTTATTCTTAATGGACTTACCTGCAAAGTCTGTGATGATAAAATACACAGAATTCCGTTGAGCATGAAAAAAAAAATCGGTTGAACAGTTGTGCCAAGAATTTGCTACACGAGAGTGTTTACTGCTTACAGCAATGTGAGTTCCTGCGGCGACACTCGCCTCGGTAGGCCACGGACCCAGCGTCGGGAGTAGAGACTCGCCCTTCGTAGAGGCGGCAGCACATCATCTTCCCTGCCTGAAATTTCCTAATAATCTTTCGAAAAACCTCTCTGGCACCTACCTTCCACACTGCTGTCGTCCTTATGGTATTTTAGGAACGACTCACGTCCTAATTAGTGTTGCCAGAGGTTCCGATTTTCACGGGATGTACCAATATGTGCAATGATTTGTTCGGCGTGAGCCTTACACGCAACATCAAATGTCCCGAATTTTGGGCACTGCTAAAGGGCCCCCTACACGGTTAATAGTGTTGCACAATATAGGTAATATTTTTGAAGTTATTCCTAGATTGTGCAGTAATATTGTGCAAAAATATAGCGGTTCGGAATGCTATACGATAGAGTCACTGCTGTTGTGAAAACTGCCATACCTTCTTGCAAGCAGAAGGAAAGATGGTGAATCATTGGTTCAAGGAGTGTCAACGATCAGTCATTAAGATTTGTTGAGAGAATTGAGGTTAAACGAAAAAAAAATTTATCAAAATTTTGTATGTGTTGATAATTCAAAATTTGATACTACTGTTAATGATGGTCCCTATACAAAGGCACTTCCCTCCTCCCCTCTCTCCCAACCCCCTCTTCTCCCCCTTACAGCCTGGTGTACGAAGTTTTTATTCATTACAAAATTCTCATGTACACTTTAGAAGTGATTCCGCTAAGCTTCTTGTTTAGCCAAATGTAGCACTACGTGGCTGATACAGAGAGGCAATTACACGCCTGTAACAATTGTATAATTTAACTGCGTAGGCTTTTGTGGCCAGAGTCAGTTGACGTAAAAGTTATCTGAGTATCGTACCGCGTCATAATGTAAAAAACTTTACTGCGGAATCAACGTTTCGATCGCGATTACAGTGGCCTTCTTCTGGGTCTTTACATTCTTCTGGGCCTTTACATTATGACGCGGTACGATACTCAGATAACTTTTTTGTCAACTGCTGAATAATTGAATCCTGCGACAAACACTAGATATTTTAATTTGTCTTACTTGTAGTTTGTTAATGTCCGTTGGCATTTTTCCATTTTGCACAAAAATACACACCCTAAAGTGTTATTACAGTCTATTGGCAAACAATACGAGCCCGTGACTGCCAACCCACTTTGTGAAAACCGCACATCAATAGCACTTTCCATTTCCGCAATATTTGCGGTCACGTTTTAGGTGATTTACTCAGTGTATACTTTAATTCTTAACTTTGCATAAATTAATTTTTTAAAAACATCTTCCTTCGTGGCCGTTCCCTGTAATTTCTGAGAAACAAATCAGACGATTGATTTTTAACATTTCTGTTTTTGTTCTCATCTGCCCAAACATTTCACAATATCGGCAATAATGTATCCATTTCGATTCATTCTAACAATAGTGCTCTTTCATCTTGTTTTGAATTCATTTTCACCAAACCAACAGCGAACACAAAGATAGCCTCGCGAGAGACTGCCCACAGACTGTACAATATTTACAAGCAGCACTAATACATGTGATTCCTTGATGATGCATACTTTCACGGACGATGAAGTACATTAACTTGAGGTAAGAGACCCTGATCTGAACACCACCAGGTCGAAAGTTATAAGCGTAAATCGTTCTGATATCTCTGACAATGGTATACATGTTCTGGTATTGTTGTACCTTAAGAGCTATTAGCACAAAAATAGTTCATTTCTGATACTATAAAACATCTCTTTTACTGCGAGCTTCTTGTCTTCTGTATTTCTGGGGGAGGTTGTATGAACCAAAACATGAAAAATCGAATAGTAAATATGTGCTCTAAAA
Organism: Schistocerca nitens; assembly: GCF_023898315.1. NCBI lineage: Eukaryota > Metazoa > Arthropoda > Insecta > Orthoptera > Acrididae > Schistocerca > Schistocerca nitens. Next base: position 341,743,263 of record NC_064622.1, read on the forward strand.
TGCTTGCTATAAAAGCTATGGGCACTTGCTCAGCAGAAGAAGTGTGTTTCACAGTAGTGAGGATGAACAAGCTCTTAAGGTTTGCATTTTAAGGCCCATATTTACTGGGCTTTTATTCTTGTTTTTGTTCATACTACCACCACTGAAAATTGCGTACCCTACAGTCTTAGCAACGACAGTACCGGTGCATGTATTCGACTGTCAGAACTATCAAATAGATTTTCGCTTATATCTTTACGCCGCTTTCACACTATACGGTTTTGACCGTACGGCAAAAAGCCGTACGGCTGTAGGTGTGAAGAAATGTATGGCGCCTTTCACATTATACGGCGACGGCAAAATGCCGCTGCCGTGCCGTGCTGCAGCCGTGTCTTGCCACTACAACAGACGGTCGCCGTACGGCAAGTTCGACAACAGTGGCCTACGTGACTAAGTGCATGCTTTCACACTGGACGGTTTTGAGCCGTACGGCGTCGACTAGTTCGTTGTAGTGTCGTTTTATTCATTTGTGTTTATTCTTGTTTACTGAAAAGTGTAGAAGAATGGATGAAATTGATACTGAACTTTTGATAACCTTGGTGGAAGTAAGACCTGTTCTGTGGGACAAAACTCTAGATGCGTATAGAGATCGTATTGCTACAAAGAATGCTTGGCGGGAAGTTTGCGTAGCACTGAAGCAAGATTTTGATGAGATGGAAGACAAAGATAAAAATGCGTTTGGTAAGTATTTATTTAATATATTAATATTACATTTAATACGTTTTAAACAGTTTTTATTTAACGTTATAAATTTTATTCTAAAAGTAAATCGTTTGTTTATAAGTAAATTACTGCTACCAGTCACGTTTTTTTTGTTTTGTTTATATTTTGCACGACGCGTTTCGGGAAATAATTCCCATCCTTAAGTGCGTTTTTCTCTAAGTTTTCATCATGTGTGGTGTCTTTTTATGTGTCAGGTCTTGCATTCTGTTTTCTTTACTGTAATTTATAAGAGAAACACGCACAAGACCTCACAAATAAAAAAACACTACACATAATGAAAACTTAGAGAAAAAAACGCACTTGAAGATCGGAATTATTTCCCGAAACGCGTCGTACAAAATATAAACAAAACGATTAAAAACGTGAGTGGTAGCAGTAATTTATTTATAAAGAAAACTATTTACTATACAGTCGCAGGCTTTCACAAACAATCTACAAAAAGGAAAAGGCTTGTTAATTTATATCTTTGACATCTGCCATGACACGCTTCCAGCATTTGTCATAAAATATTTACAAAGAGTGTTCCTTATGGCGTTGGCTGTCAGTCCTCCTCTTATGTTGGCATCTTGGGCTAAGTCTTCCAAACCAGTGAAGGATGTGGTGTCTTCAATTATAAATCCATCTCTCTGACGTACAAAATTGTGTAAAACAATGCAAGCTTTAACCATTTTTACTGCAAAATCTGGATGAACATTTAAAGGTCGGTGAAACAACCGCCACTTATTGGTGAGGATGCCAAAAGCACATTCCACATACCTCCTTGCTCTGCACAAACGGTAATTAAATACACGTTTCTCAACTGTCAAGTTTGTTCCCCCAAAAGGCCGGAGCAAATGCGTGTGTAGGCCAAATGCTGCGTCTCCCACGAAGAAGTAGGGTACTTTTGGACCTTCCGTACCAGGCAGACATTGGACGTCTGGAAATTCCAGGGAATTACTTTCTATTGACTTCCATAAACTGGACCGTCTGAACACTGAAGAGTCACAGTCTTTGCCATAACTTCCTACGTCGACATAAATGAACCTGTAGTTGGAATCCGCTACAGCCATCAGAACCACAGAAAAGTATTCTTTGTAATTGAAGTACATTGATCCGCTATTAAATGGGGCAGTAAGACGGATATGTTTTCCATCCACCGCTCCTAAGCAGTGGGGGAAATTAGCAGTACGTTCAAATCCAGCCGCTATTGATTCCCATACCTCTTTGGTCGGTCTTTGTATACATTCTTCCCGCAGTGATGACCAAATTGCTGTGCATACATCATTAACCACTTTACTTGCTGTAGAAATCCCAATTCTGTACTGGAAATGTAAGTCAGTGAAGGAACAACCGCTTGCCAGATACCTGAACAAAACGAAAAAAAATCAGTGACATTTAGTTTGCAGTGGACATTTTTTGTTACAGTTTTGCTTTTTTCTATACAAAATTAAAATGTTTTCATACAGTTTTGTTTTCTTTTGATGTAGGTATAGAAGTAATACGGAGGTGGACCAATCTACGAGACTCCTTTGTGAAGTCAAACATAAAAATTCAAGCTGCGAAAAAAAGTGGCTCAGCAGCAAAGAAAATGAAAAAGTATGTATATTCTGATCAGCTGCAGTTTCTAAAAAAGCTGTATGATGCTCGAGAGACGGAGGACAGTTTTCAATCGGAACGCACCGCCAGACTGGAAGAAGATATAGAAACGCAGGGCTCCGTCGAAAATACTGAGAATGTTTCTGGGCCATTTGATACAGCACCCACACAACAAACATCCAAAAGCGAGTGCCATACAAACAGAAAACATAGAAAACCTGATGCAATCGAAATGAAAATATTACGAGCTCTGGAAGAAGACAAACCTTGCAGCAAAATGTCATTTTTACTTAGTCTGAAGCCTCATCTGGAAAAATTTGATGAACAGGATTATCTTCAGTTTCAGATGGGAGTCCTCAAAGTTATAGAAAATATATATGAAAGGAGAAATATATTGACAGCTCAACCTCCTCCATTTACCCATTACACACCTCCCATGCCCTATAATAATAGATTTCAAGCTTATTCTTATTCACCTATGGAAAATGCTGCTCCAATATCCTCTTACCATACGCATCAGATTCGTCCTCCTCCAGCTGCACCAAACCCAACTACTTTTCTCGAACAACCATTACAGACTTCTCAAGGTCGCAGTTCTTATCAACGAATTAATAAAGTGCCACCACCATACCCTTCGCCTTCCACAAGTAGCCATGAAGGCCCACCATCAACAACGCAGTTCTACAACGTTTTTGCAGAGAGCCTGTCGCCACAAAGTGACAGTACAGTCAGTCCTGCTACAAACTCTTTGGTTTCAACTGCTGATATTGATATTGACTTTTCTACTTCATAATCTGAGCGTAATAAAAATGTAAAACACAAATAAATAAGTAAATAAACAGAACTAGTTTTTATGTATTAAATTACCTTAACGTGATAGCCAGCATTTGAACAGGTTGGATGCAATTGCGGAATTGTGTGTTTTGTCGTTGTAACACATCCTTTAGTTTTCTATGTAATTCGTCAAACGAGGTAATAGACATTCGGAAATAGTTAAAGAATTTATTTCCGTCGTTCCTCAAATCTTCAAAGAGTGTATAAAATAAACCCACTTCGTCTCTTCTCTGGTTAATGGGGTGTACCCACAAAAGACGACCTTTTCTTTTGCGGCGACGATGAAGCAACCACAAAGCAACAACTCGTTTACGGTTCATCTTGATACACACATTAAGCAAACTGAATAGACACCAACAACTGGTCACGTCAAAAAGCCGTGTAATGTGAAAGCAACACAGGCACGGCTAAAACTCGTACGGCTTTTTGCCGTACGGTCAAAACCGTATAGTGTGAAAGCGGCCTTAGACTTGGTCATTTCCGTAACCACGTCCCTTACGTCAAATGGACACATTTATCCTTCTCCGTCGTCCCTGAGAGTTTTAATGTCATCACGGAATCATACTTTATATTTTAAAAGTTCACGATGTGCTCAATAGTATTGCGAAACCTCTCAACTCACCCATACTTTTAATATTATTGCGCATCCTGAATATCGCGCAACAATATAATAGTTGACAGTTTAGCGGCCGCTAACCCATACTTTCAATATTATTGCGCATCCTGAAATATCGCGCAACAATAGTTGACGATTTAGCGGCCGCTGTTAACAATTCGAAATTAATGCATACTCACTTCAAATATGGCCGAGTACATTTAGGTTTCAAAACGAATTTCTGAACACGTAGATGACGGTAAACAAGAAAGAGAGAACGATGCGCCGTGAGATCGCGATCAGCCTTTTTTTTTTTTTTTTAATGGAATCGGGCGGGCTGTTTGAGGGCATGCTGGCATCCCTTTTCAGCCGTAGGGGTTTTACAAATTTATTTTTATTTGATACAATTTATTTTTCTCGGAAGTGCGTTTTTATATACGGTTGACAATTTCGTTACAGCAGGTTTTTTGTGAAAATAAAAACATAATCGAATTAAAGTACATAAGAAATAAAATACACAATATACATAATTATACCAAAAGACATAAGAAAGACCGAGCGAGGTGGCGCAGTGGTTAAACACTGGACTCACATTCGGGAGGACGACGGATTTAGGTTTTCCGTGATTTCCCTAAATCGCTCCAGGCAAATGCCGGGATGGTTCCTTTCAAAGGGCACGGCCGACTTCCTTCCCCGTACTACCCTAATCCGATGAGACCGATGACCTCGCTGTCTGGTCTCCTTCCCCAAAACAACCCAACATAAGAAAGACAAGAAACATGTTAAAAACATAGAAAAATGTGTGTGTGTGTGTGTGTGTGTGTGTGTGTGTGTGTGTGTGTGTGTGTGTGTGGATAATGGGATGGTGTGTGAGAAGTAGAGATATATATGATTGAAATGTAGTTTATAGTTTTTCTTTAAGAATTTACACTGTATCAAGGGTGATTTTCTTGATCGTTATACATATGTCTCGGTAATCTGTTGTATATATCGGATTTCGAGCGTAGCTGTTTTTACATGGGTGATCAAAAAGTCAGTATAAATTTGAAAACTGAATAAATCACGGAATAATGTAGATAGAGAGGTACAAATTGACACACATGCTTGAAATGACATGGGGTTTTATTAGAACCAAAAAAATACAAAAGTTCAAAAATGTCCGACAGATGGCGCTTCATCTGATCAGAATAGTAATAATTAGCATAACAAAGTAAGACAAAGCAAAGATGATGTTCTTTACAGGAAATGCTCAATATGTCCACCATCATTCCTCAACAATAGCTGTAGTTGAGGAATAATGTTGTGAACAGCACTGTAAAGCATGTCCGGAGTTACGGTGAGGCATTGGCGTCGGACGTTGTCTTTCAGCATCCCTAGAGATGTCGGTCGATCACGATACACTTGAGACTTCAGGTAAGCCCAAAGCCAATAATTGCACGGACTGAGGTCTGGGGACCTGGGAGGCCAAGCATGACGAAAGTGGCAGCTGAGCACACGATCATCACCAAACGACGCGCACAAGAGATCTTTCACGCGTCTAGCAATATGGGGTGGAGCGCCATCCTGCATAAACATCGTACGTTATCAGCCAGGCTGGGGATGATGCGATTCTGTAACATATCGGCGTACCTCTCACCCGTCACGGTAGCAGTTGCCGACGTTTTGCTGTCCAGCGCCATCTGTCGGACATTTTGTGAACTTTGTTTTTTTTTTTTTATTCTAATAAAATCCCATGTTATTCCAAGCATGTGTGATGTGTGTCAATTTTTACCTCTCTATCTACATTATTCCGTGGTTTATTAAGGTTTCAAATTTATACTGACTTTTGATCACCCGGAATATACAGTATACATTTATACGTGGTGCTGCGTCTCATCCTTGGGTATTTTCCGTTTTGGTTGACGTTTTTTACTGTTAATTTATCCTGAGAGGGGGTGTACGATGTTTGCTGTTGTTTAGTGTTAACTGGTCGCTTGCCACCGTGGTTAAAATATACAGTGCATGGAAAACCGGCGCTATCCAAAACCATCGCCGCGGCGGCTGTGGTGCACCACGGATCATAGCCGGTAGGGATAAAAAGACGGCTGCATGCGTGTGTGAGCGAATAGTTGGATTGGATTGGATTGGATTGTTTGGGGGAAGAGACCAAACAGCGAGGTCATCGGTCTCATCGGATAAGGGAAGGACGGGGAAGGAAGTCGGCCGTGCCCTTTCAAAGGAACCATCCTGGCATTTGCCTGGAGCGATTTAGGGAAATCTCGGAAAACCTAAATCAGGATGGCCGGACGAGGTATTGAACCGTCGTCCTCCCGAATGCGAGTCCAGTGTGCTGACCACTGCGCCACCTCGCACAGTGTGAGCGAATAGACGTGCTAAGGTTGAGCGACTGACCGTTCAGATGAATCAAGGGCTAACAACAGTATTTCGTCAGTGAGAGTTCAGCGAACGTTGCTGCGTATGCGCCTTCACAGCAGGCGCCTTGTATATGCATGCACCTATGTTGACTGCTGTTCATTGGCGACGAAGGCTGGAGATTGCACGGCAGTACCGTAGTGGGCGATTACTGAGTAGCGACAGCTGACCTCTCCATGTGAATCACGTTTTATATTTCATCGGATAGATGGCCATTGGCGTGTGCGATGTAAAACGTCTGAAATCAAACACACTGCAACAGTCGTCAGAAGGATCCACACCGGATGGCATTTCGTAGATCTCGTCTTCTGGAAGACGCAATAGATAAGTACAGCTATCGTTGAGATCATGTCGACCCCTACATGCTGTCTGTATTAGCTGATGTGTAGAAGGACTGAAGTAAATTTTCCACGTTAGATACTTTATGTACTTCGTTTTTTTTATAACGTCTTTAAGGTATGTAAAGAAATTATGAATGTCGTGACAAAACGGCAGTAATAAATCCTTATTAAATTTTTAATATTTAAACCCCCCCAACTGTTTTCTTTTTTGCCAGAAGATACTTAAAACTAAAGGTGAACCATATGTGTTACAATTTTTAGGTGCACCAGTTAGGGGTTAATTAGGTGGTCAAAAGAACTGCTGCAGCTTTGAATCCAAACAGAAACACTGTTGTGAATATGCGCAAGTAAATATTCCAGGAAGAAGCGGAGCCGGCCGGAGTGGCCCTCGGTTCAAGGCGCTACAGTCCGGAGCCGAGCGACCGCTACGGTCGCAGGTTCGAATCCGGCCTCGGGCATGGATGTGTATGATGTCCTTAGGTTAGTTATATTTAATTAGTTCTAAGTTCTAGGCGACTGATGACCTCAGAAGTTAAGTCGCATAGTGCACAGAGCCATTTGAACCATTTGAAAGAAGCGGAAGTTGGTGATGCCTGGAATAGGAAACCGTTGTTTGGATAAGCGGATTACGAACGTAGACTGATTTTGCTAAAGAGGCCTCACGCCGTCGTGTTTCCGTTTATTGCCGCAAAAAGAAACATCCGATACATAGTAAAATTATGGATCTCATTTGAGGAAGCATGTCTTTTTGAAGGTCGTCGCACATGGCTGTTTATAGCCCGACGTTCTTTTATAGACTGTACACTAAAGGGCGAGCACGCGAATCCTCCTTGTCGACCCAGCTGAGTCACTAGGAGCAACTGCAGGTTTTTTTTTTTTTTTCTTTATTGAATTTCGATTCCCCTCCGAAGGGGGCGGGCTGGCACCAGCGTAGTATGCCGCTCGTCAGCCTACAGACTTCGTTAAAAAGATGAAGAGAATAAATAATAAAATCAGGCGATAAAATAGGAGACTTAAATAGGAACATGGCGGAAAAAAAATCGTGGATCTTAAAACAAAGAACAAAGGGATGATGATGCGAATAAAATACATACGAAGCAGACAGGTAAAATAATGGACACACAATTAAAAATCACGGCGACAGTCTGGTTTCTGTTCGCAAAAGACATAAAATTCACACCCAACGACAGCATGGTTTCTGTTTGCAAACACTAGAAAGACGAACAACGCTGAACATTCACTGGAACACTGCACTAAAAAGTTGGCGCATGTGACATACCACATCCGAGAGCAGTTGGGGATAACTGGACAGATGATGGGGGGAAGGAAAGGAAAAGCGAAGGGTGAGGGGGAAAGGAGCCGATGGAGGATGAGGACCCATAAGAGGGGTGGGCGGTGCTGGGGCAGACGCGACAGGGAGTGGGGAAGGCAGAGGAGGGGAATACAAAAGGACTCGTTGGGGGGGGACAACTGCAGGTTATTCCAAGAATTTATATAGACCGTTCTGCAGCGCATCTTTTGAATTAGCGGCGACGCAAATGGTAGACACGTCGTTAAATGCATTTATACTGTAAGGGATACGGAAATTTGTAACTATTATGACTAAGAAACACAATCGAACAGAATCTACTTAAATCACTACTCGCTGCGCTTCACTGATAGGTGTGAAATTGGTGTAATCATTGAAAGGTCGATATCATGACAGCTTTGCAACAGCGTTCGCGGGAGCTCAGGATTCGCAGCGATAAACACGGCGGCAGTTGGATGGACCGCCGCCGCCGCCGGTGTGTTGTTTACATTCCATGGAGAGGTGAGCCGGCGCGGGTCGGGCTGGGCTGGGCTGTGCTGCGCTGCGCAGTACGCCATGTTGGCAACGGGACAGCTGCGCGCGGGACAGGACAGTTGCCCCGCCAGCCGCCATCTTTAGTGCCCGCGCCAGGCCAGTCGGCTGGTAGGCCCGTACGAGCGCGGACGCGGTTCGGTTACGCAATGACGGCGACGTTTCCCAGGAAGTGGTCGCAGCGCGAGATCATGCGCCTGCTCGATCTGTACGAGCAGCACGAGGTGTTGTGGAATCCCACCAACCTGTACCACCGCTGGACGGCTGTCCGCGAGGGGGCACTAAAGCGCATCTGCGAGAGCATGCGCATGCCCGATCTCACGGTGGGCGAGGTGAAGCTCAAGCTGAAGGCGCTGCGCTCCACCTACAACCAAGAGCTGCTCAAAGTGAAGGAGGCGCAGCGTCGCGGGGGGCCGCTGTTCCGGCCTCAGCTCGTCTGGTACGACAAGGCCGACTCCTTCCTCCGGTCCGTCATCGTCGAAAGGAGCGGCTCCACTGCCAGGGTAGGCAGAGCGTTTTTACAGGGTTTCCCGTTCACAAAGTCACTATCGTGTGGTGGGGGACGTTGATTCAATGAGGGTGCGGGTTAACTGGCGTGTTTACCTGTCTGATCTACCCGAATATCTGTAAGCAAATTTCGAACAACAGACGAGAAATGAAGAAAGGCAACCACTCAGCTGCAGATGCAAAATGAGTGGCATACTTGCGCTCTTCTGGGAAGGGAGTCGGAGTAGCCTGCACATTCGCTGGATAATAAGCCAAGCACGCTACCTATTAGCCATTGGCAGTTTTTTGTTTGGCGTTTTCATAATGGAATTTCATTTTTTCAGTCCAGCACGAGTTTGACAAAATATGCGCTTCATGTAATGAGTAGCATCCTGCCTCAATTGTGGATAAAAGCAAACTAGTTCGTTTACGTGACGTGGAGGGAAAGAGACATCAGTACTCTGCATGGCAGCTAGTACTTGCCGTTCTGCCACTGAGTAGAATTTCTTATCGTTCCATTCGCGTATAGAGGGTAGGACTGTTTAAATGCTTTTGTGCGTGCTGGAAGTGGTCATTCCGGTCTCTACAGGGGCGAACCGTAGGGGGCTTCATACTGGCTCGTGGAATATTGTAAGTATGGTAGACTCTGGTGGGAAAGTTGACGTCTCCTTTCCAACGCGTGCCACCAGTCAAACCTGTGTAGTCATAGTGCTTTTCGTTTTTGTTAAGTTTTCTAACTGGCTTGATTCGGCTCACTATGGCTTCCTCTCATGTGCCACTCTCTTCATCTCAGAGTAGCATTTACACCAAATGTCCTCGAATTATTTGGAGGATATATTCCAATGCCTCACTTGGGTGTTTGCACACTTATACCAGGAAAGTTATTAATCCCTTCATATCCTCACATCCTGTCCCTTCTTGCCAGTATTTTCCACTTGTTTCTCTTCTCGCCGATTTTGTAGAGAACGTCATTTCTTACATTATCAGTCCACCTAATGTTCAATATTCTTCAAACTTTCCGATTCCCTTCTTTTCCGGTTTTTCCCGTAGTCCGTGATCCACTTCAGTATGATAGTGTGCTCTAAACGTAAGTTTTCGGAAATTTCTTTCTCTAAGTAAGACTACATTAGTAGCGGTCTTCTTTTTAGCGAGGAATGTCCCATTTGTCTGCGTCACTCTGCTCTTTACATCCACCTTGCATCGTCCGCCATGCGTTAATTTGCTTGCAAGGTATCAAAAATATTTTTGCACGTGGTCCATAAATTTGACGCTAAGCTAGTCTCTAAACTCGTTCCTACTACTTCGCATTGCTTTCGTCTTTCTTTGATTTGCTCTCAGTCCATATTCCATTAATTTTCCCTCACTTTTACTTATTTTTATTTATTCAGCAGACCTTCTTGATCCATTTTGGTACAGATCCCACGCACTTCACCAACATATTATGAGTCGTACGTGTGTTTTGTAAATAGTCTCTTGTAGATTGATTCCATATTCCCACTTGGCAACAAAAGAAACGGAGTTTGTTAGTCGTTGTACCCAAGATTGAGACTGATCAATCCATTTCACATCGCCACGAATTGTTATACCCATGTATTTGTATTTGTTGATTGATGCCATACGACTCATTGATAGTCGCCTAAGGATTTTGCGTGAAGGATTCGGTTTTCTATTTCTCAACATGTATTATTGTGACTCAAAATATTATCTTCTGAACGCATAAACTAGCGTCAGTTTGTTAAACGGCTCATAGCAAGTTTTAAAGGAGCGGTCGAAAAGAAGATAGCAACACTGTGACACATGACGAATCTTTTAGTAAAACAGTAAAAAATCTGTTTGTGGTAAGAGGATGAAACTACTTTGCAGGTGATATAATTTAGCATTTTTCAGCATTTTTTCACTCGGGACAGAAAGTTACGATTTTTTATGAAAATCTGCCAATGCGGAGGTTGGTTTTTAACTCTTTGACTACCGACGGGACGTATTATGTCCCACGATAGGTTTTTAGAGAACCAGTTGGAATTTGCATGTATTAATGCCCCACTGGTAAAGAAAGTTTGCCAATAATTAGCGGAATTCCTATAATTACAGATTACGCAAGTAGGTTGTGCCGTCCTCAAGTTTCATTGTTAATCCTCGGCTCGATATTGTCTCATCGAATTAGTTCGCACTTGCAAACAGGCATCCCAATTACGAGACGCGCAAAGCGGGCTGCCTTCTCGCCGTCGTGCCAGCGAACTGCACCCACATGTAGTGTGAGTTACAAACTTGGAGAGATGTTCTGCCCACTGATGTATGTGTGATTTCTGTTCGTGTTCCAGTTTCTACGCAGTCGTCTTCTGAAATGCTGGAGACACTTAATGAATACTCCTGTATGTACCACTCCCCTCCCCCAACCCCCTTGGAAAAGGCAATAATTAAAACAACCATACAGAAATGTTTCGGATATGACACTGGTAGTCTGTTCGCATCTTTCGACGGTGCTTGTTGTACCTGCGCCATCGAGTTCCTTTGTTGTGTGAATATTATAGCTGCAGTAGTAGGTCAGTAGGAGTGTCCACTTGTGGATTAGTGTAAAGGATAAAGGCGTGCATCGGTATCGTAAAACAAATTAATCGCACGACTATTGTCAAAAAGTAGAGGCAGAGATGCGACGTGCTGCATACGACAAGTAAAAGTTAGGCGATCGTCATTTCATCATTGTGCATTATGATCAGCTGGTCTGCACTGAGGTTATGTTACAATATGCTTGTCAAAAGGCTGGTTATGACATTGCCATACCAATATCATCGTTTGAAAACTTAGTGTTGCGTTAGACATTGGACTGCTTCATCGCAGAAAAGTGACGTTTAATGTGAAAAAGTGATATGTCAGACGAGAATATTGTTCTTGCTCTGACCACTTCATTGAAATCCCACACCTGCACCTTGAAGACTCAATAGTTGCGCAACAAATGGTTCAAATGGCTCTGAGCACTATGGGACTCAACTGCTGAGGTTATTAGTCCCCTAGAACTTAGAACTAGTTAAACCGAACTAACCTAAGGACATCACAAACATCCATGCCCGAGGCAGGATTCGAACCTGCGACCGTAGCGGTCTTGCGGTTCCAGACTGCAGCGCCTTTAAGTTGCGCAACACTATTACGTCAGTAGAAAAAGTTTGTGGCTGTCTGAAACGTTACTTCTTCCGCCTATTCCGACCAGCCGAATGCTGCCTACAGAGTTGTGCCAGAAGCGATATGTGATCGTGGGACAATGTGAGCTGCATGTCGCCAGTCCCTACAGTCGTTATCGTTAGTAGAGGTTGATGGCGCCTCTGTATCTTTATTCAAGCAGCCCTTCATTTAGTCTTACGAGTCACAATTGATACCGTTCTAGACTTTCCTACCTTATAAAAAATCTGAGGTACCGGGAATCGAACCCGGACCCTTCCGCCTCGAAAGCAGCAACGCTGTCCATTCGATTTGGAGGCGGTCGAATGTTTGTTATTCAGACTGATTGAATATTTTAAGAAGAGGGAAATATAGCAGTAAGTCACGCCATTTAAATATGTGCGACTTCGGTCAATTATGCCGATATTATGTCCCTTCGCGTTGCCATAGTTCCTCTCTTAAGACTATCAATAGGTGACCATTCGAATGGGCGTCGTGGCAAGACGTGCAGTTTTGCATGCGAAGTGTTCATACCATTGTTTTTGGGATGGGCGATTCATAAACTGAGCACATTTTCGTCGCGTTGCGGTTCGAGATCACGTAGTTCCCTTGTAAGCATGGCCCTGCCAGAGGTGGAATGCCATTGCCTTCTTCCGATTTTTGAACTATCAGCCAGTGACTCGGGAACCTATATAGCGTGTCCCAGGAAATGATCAGTATTCAGGGATATGACAGGAGCAATCATTCCAAGCAAAAAAAAGTAGTTAAAAATTTATAACTTGAGCTATGAGCACTTTTTCAATAGACGAGAAGTTTTACAATAGCAAAAATGAAAGTGCTCATAGCTCTTAAGGTATGCCCATGTTCACTAGACTTTTTTTGCTTCGAATGATCGTTCCTGTCATATCACTGAATACTGAGCATTCCTTCTGGGGCATCATGTAGCTTAACATGAACATCGGACCACGGTGAACTTGACATATCAGGGGAAAAATAGAATTGCCAACTGGGGATCGAACCGCTTGGGTTTGTAAGTTGGTTTTACCCACTGAGCCACCGTGTCACGCATGCAATGTACTTACTGAGATCTACAGTGAATCACTTTAATATTCGGACATTATATGTTAACTTTTTAGCATCATAACTTTATTCGTAACAAACAAAACATATAACCAAGTATTATATTCCGTGATGTGTCATGTAAAAGCGTAAACTTTATTAAGATAACGCACATAAGTTTTTTATAACACTATTTAAATATAACTCGGTCCTATGTTCACGTTACTTTAATATTCGGAGACTTTGCAGTACTAACCATTTCAAGACAAGATTTTGTGGAACATAAGATGTTTCAGTATCTTGTTGGGTAGCCATTCTGTTTTATCACTTCTTCCAAACTCTGCGGCATACTGCAAATGATCTTTTTTAAATGATCCGCATGTAGACTGTCCCATTCTTCTTTTAATCGGCGTTTGTTTCCTTGGACGATGTTTTTCTAATACGTCGCTCCACTTCTCTCCCCCACAATCTCAATGGGACTGAGATCTGGTGATTGAGATGGTGGTTGTAAGACTTTGGGGCAATTGTACAATAAATATTCCTACACAATACGAGCCTTATGTTTCGGGTCACAGTCCTGGTAAAACTTGAACGTGTTGGATATCCCCATGGTTTCAGCACTTTTACGTAAATTGTTCTTAAATATGTTCAAATAGACATATTTGTTCTTAATACTGTCGTTGAACACCAATTCGCCCCGTCCAAATATCGAAACACCGCCCCAGACAAGAACGCTGCCACCTCCATACTTTACAGTCGATTTAATATTTTTGACTTTTATTCTTCGTTCTTCCGCCACACCACGCTCGTACATCCGACCCAGGAACGTTAAATTTACTTTCGTCGTCAAAAATGACGTCGTTCCGCCATATTTCATACTCCCTGGTAAAGTGCAATCTCTTCTTTAGATTCTGTTCATTCGCATACGGTTTCTTCCTGGCCACTCTTCCATTGTAGCCACATTCATTCAATGCACTGATGTACCTTCTTGCCAGGTTCGTTTAGCAACTCACGTGCTAATCGGGATGCACTGAGTGTAGTATCCTTCTTTATTTTGCGAATTAGCTGCCTCTTGTCACTTGCATCCAGCTTCGGTAGCTGGTCCTTTTGCAATATAGAGGCGATACGGTCCTCATTTTCGAATCGTCTGACGATATCTGCCACAGCACTCTTACTTACGTTGAGCGTGGCAGCAATTTGTCTGTGATTTACCTTGCGTGTGAAAAATCACAAGCTGTCCAATCTCAAAACTAGTATTAGCTTTGCGTGACATAGTACCGTCTGGACAGTCGACCGCGCTTGTAGACACACACTTGCCTTCTGGGTAATTTCCAAGAATGATTGCCTATTGAAGTCGCGGGGTCCAAACGATACATATCGAACGTGCGTTATGAGTATGTTTACGGGGGTCGCTACAGCACCGACAAAAGAAGAGCGTTAGAAAAATACTTGTAATTGCAAAGGAGACGACTTCCGTTACACGTCGTCGGTGTTGTCATGTGAAAGTCCATTAGGTGGTCTGGATGAATAATTTGGAAGAGTCGAACCATATATTCGTCCTGATACTCGTTCGTTTTCCGCACTGTCCGCAATGAAATTTTGAATGGTATTTCAGCATCGAAACTGTTTTTACGAAGTTTTACACACTTCGCACCAGCACAGTCTACACAGTCCCTTCTTTCCTCGTCCGGTAGTACTCCACATTTGCGATAAAAAGTCGAACAATTTTCTACGCGGGATAAGCATGGAATTAGATTTTTCCATGTGAGAGAATCCGCCGAAGAAACGTCAAGAAAACCAGACATCCCACTCACTAACGACATAAATTGTCTGGGATTCCCTAGCAACTCACAAATAATTCGCGGAGGTATGTAATTTAGAGCAACTAAGGGAACGACGGTAAACAGATAAAAATGACGATCACAAATAATTGATCACAACGCCCGCCACCACCCGCATGATCGATTTACAATCGCACGTTCGATATGTATCGTGTGGACTCCGCGACTTCGATAGGCAATCATTCTTGGAAAATACCGCCTTCTGAGTCGGAAGTTGTTTTTTGGGGGGAGGAGACCAGACAGCGGGGTCATCGGTCTCATCGGATTAGGGATGGACGGGGAAGGAAGTCGGCCGTGTACTTTCAAAGGAACCATCCCGGCATTTGCCCGGAGCGATTTAGGGAAATCACGGAAAACCTAAATCAGGATGGCCGGACGCGGGATTGAGACTCATAAGTATTTACCCCTGTATGAACGGTGAAGCCGGCCGCTGGTGGCCGAGCGGTTCTAGGCGCTTCAGTCTGGAACCGCGCGACCTCTACGGTCGCAGGTTCGAATCCTGCCTTGGGCGTGGATGTGTGTGATATCCTTAGGTTAGTTAGGTTTAAAGTTCTAAGTTCTAGGGAACTGATGACCTCAGAAGTTAAGTCCCATAGTGCTCAGAGCCATTTGAACCATTTTTTGAACGGTGAAAATAAGTGCGGCACCTTTCCGGATATTAAACTAACGTGACCATTGAAGAGTGCTTTATTTCAAACTTATTGTTTAACAAGTGGTATACGTTGTGTAAACATGATTCATACTATTATTTACTACACATCTACCTTCATATAATACGTGGATTTATTTTTTAAAATTCAGAATACAGTTATGATGCAGCAATCTAAAAATCTCTTAGTGTCCGAATATTAAGGTTATTCACTATAAGTAATCATAGAACAGCAAATCTGATCGAAATATTAACTGCAAAATACTTACCCCTTTACATACTATCTTTTTATCAAAAACACCGTGAACTCGTCATATGAGATATGAACAATATGTGTATTGTACGTTGCTTCAGGTATTTCTGTCCCATCACCACCTCTTCGTACAGCAAATCATAGTCTCAGTGTACAGGGTGTCCATAAATGTTTACCTGATAACAAAACAGTGTAGCTCTTTTAATGGATACAGTAATTAAACATGAGTTATATCGCATATGCCACTACTCATTAAGTTCTGATTCTTACAGAAACATGTAAAACAGGTAATACACTTAAACACCTAAATCACGTCAATGTGTGCAAAGCCGGTGACACGCAAGATATCAAGCTGGTATTAAATTTCTTGACACAGATTCTGTGGTGCGTTGTTGCAATGTCACAATATTAGGAACTGCTGTTTTGTACAAAATATCTTTCACATACCCCAAAGAAATAAATATAAGGGAGTAATGTCAGATGATCGAGGGGGACATGCTGCTGGGCCGTCTCTGCCGCGCCACTTTTTGGGGAAGGTTTCATTTAGAAAATCGCGGACAGCGCCATCTTGCAGAAAGATGATCGTGTCTTTGCATACAGCTTGTCTGATCGATTTCTGTGCCATCGTGAATACGGTTTGTACTGCATGCACAATCTCCTCCGAAATAGTTGCCGCTGCTTGCCCGTTTCTGAATCGACCCCTATGCTAAAAAGTTTCCATCAGTGTTCTGATTAACCTGACACCAGGTGCTTTCTTTCTATAATGCGACACAAATATTCACTGCACAGTCATTGGTGATTTGGTATTTCTAGCCACACAACACTTTGAGCTGTTTTCGGGGAGGGGGTGGGCGTGGAGCCATTTTTACGATTGATATAGCTCATAAAGTTCTCCTTGTGGCGAAGGTGTTGAATGAGACACAGCTATACAGAAACTTCCCTAGTAGAACTGCAATAAAAAACAAACATTACCATTATAAATACTATTAGAATTTAATCTTGAAATCAGGATAAACATTTATGGACATCCTGTATTATCCGCATCATATTTTGTCATCGTAATTCTTTTGGCATTCGAGTTTACTTCAGTTTTCCAAATTTCCTTCCAATAGGAAACTGCATTCTTTCTGTTTTCATTATTTGGTGCTACGAAACTGTTTGGCCTGTTGGAACAATAGGTTTTAGTCATCACCATTCTCTTTTGCTTGTTATTAGTTGATTGACTGTTATGTAATTGTGTGGTGCACGGTTTGGTTTTTTATTTCAGTAAGATCCAACATCCTTGCTGTCTATTAATATCCCCATCAATTTTCACCTCAGTGGGTTATCTTGTGGAAAATTTACAGATATTATTTTTATTATGCAAGGTTTTTAAAAAAGCTATATTGATAACATCGTAACCATTGAAACTTTCTGGCAGTTTAAAACTGTGTGCCGGGCCGAGACTCGAACTCGGGAGCTTTGCCCTTCGCGGGCAAGTGCTCTCCCAACTGAGCTACCCAAGCACGACTCACGCCCCGTCCTCACAGACGAGGTACTAGCAGAAGTAAAGCTGTGAGGACGGGCGTGAGTCGTGCTTGGGTAGCTCAGTTGGTAGAGCACTTGCCCGCGAAAGGCAAAGGTCCCGAATTCGAGTCTCGGTCCGGCACACAGTTTTAATCTGCCAGGAAGTTTCATATCAGCGCACACTCCGCTGCAGAGTGAAAATCTTATTCTGGATTGTAATCATTAATTATAAACAGAGTTATGAAGGACAGCTGTTTCGAGCCCCGTCTGTGTTACTTTTTTAACCACATCTGAGGCTACATGACTTATTGTATGAAGGTAGCAGTCCGTTTTTAGTTTCTGATCCTGCGGAAGCGGCACTTCTCTTTTGTAATATAGATTAGGCTGTCGCACATGAATGTTTTGCACCATTCACGTCTTTTTTACTTGAATCCGCCAGTTTAGCGCCTGTTGTCCTCGCCTTGACTAGAATACTTACAAGGGCAGTGCGTCATCTCGAACACACAGAAATGGAAAATGTGCTGAGAATATAAATCGCTCAACCCAAGACGCTGTAATAGACCTGGGCAATGGTTTGAACAAGACCGACTTTTACTGGGCATGGTCATTTTGTTGGCGGTAGCATCTTGCCTTCCTCAGACCATAGAATTGACTTCTGTTGCCAGTTATAGGGGTAACTAAAGTACACTTGACGAATAACTAAAGTACACTTGACGGAAAAACTCACAACACCAAAAAATAATTAATGTAGAGTAATGAAATTTCAGAAATACATTTGTCTAGATGAAATATTTAAGTAACATAGCAATATCACATGTTAATGTAAGTGCGAGAGATGACATTGCAGATGTGAAATGTTGCTACATTAATAACCGGTGTAACCGCCAGAATGTTGAATGCAAGCATGGAAAATGCATTATGTAGAACCGGTATCGGATGTCAGTTTGATGCTGTTTGTGGGTGACTGGAGTTGTCCGATGATGTCCCATATGTGCTCGATTAGATACAGAGCTGATGATGGAGCAGACTAGTGCAACATGTCGACAATCTAGAGCTTCTTAGGTCACAGAAGCGGTGGGTGGACGAGCGTTATCCTGTTGGAAAACACTCTCTGGAATGGTGTTCATGAATGGCAGCACAGTGTGCCAAATCACTATATTGACTTAAGATTTGCAGAAAGGAGAATACTTTCGTACGAAATGGCATCCCAGACTGCAATTCAAGGATCAAGTCCAATGTGTGTAGCACGCAGACAGGTTAACTGCAGGCCCTCACCTCGTCTCTTAACCTTGCCCTCCAGTTAGCTCTCGCTTGACACAACTGAAGTCGCAAATGCAGTTATGTACAATGGGCACATTCCTGCCAAGACTTATAAAGACACAGAAGGAATATCCAGCGTTTCGTAGCCCTGTTGCACGACCTCGCTCAGACTCAGTGAGTTGTTGATGGCATTTGTGTCGCCTTAAAAGCATTATTGACTAACATCAAGTTACAATGTCCGATCTCAAAAGTAACTAACGCTCACGACCGTTACAGCGTGTATTTAAAACAAACCTGATTTGCATCAACATAGCGGCGCTACTAGCGCCACTCTTAAGCGAGTGGCGCGAAATGTGAATGTACATAATCTTTCAGATGTAGAAACGCGACTACCAACTTTCGTTATGTTGCACAACTCCTTCTTGGCGTTGAGTTTTTTTTCCTCCATCATTGTATAACGCGGGCTCCAAAATATGGACCGCTTGAAGTGAATGAAGTGGCTGATCAAAGTCATATAAGTGACAGGATTCGAACCCCCTGACATTCGTACTCGCAGTGTGGTACGTAGCACTGAGCCACAAGTAATACATTATCTCATCCGAAAGTACTAAGCGCTACTTACGGCATTTATATCTGCATTTGGACGCATGTAAACTTTAGTAGAAAACTTTCAGTACCTACTATCATACGTGAGAAGTTGTGATGTCAGATTGCGGCTGGCGTTCGAGAGTATTAAGTGCTTTTTTTAAGCATTCTGGAGGAGAGACTATCTGTTAAATATTTTATTACATTATGCTTCACGAAAAATCTTCCTCGGAAACTGATTAAAGGCGCGCATATTTAACTCTTTAGTGTTCCAAATGTGCTCATTAGGATTGAAGCTAGAATATTCCACAAATTCCGGGTGGTTTATTGCGCTGCTGAAGATACAGGTCGATTCCATGTGCAGAAAGAAGTCTATATATCGTTCGGCGAGGGCATTTTATGGAAGATGCATATAAAAATTCTCTACACGAGAATACCTTACCCCCTACCTGACAGGTACTCCGTTACCAGAACAAATGCTTCGCTCCGTGTGGTTTGCTGCCGCAGTCAAGCACTGAATTGGAAAGCGATTTGTTGCAGTTTGGAGAGTTTGTTCCATTCTATCCACTGTTACAGTCTGTGATAATCGACGGGGACTCCAAGCATCAGCGTTTTATCTCTCAGAGGCATTTATCCTCGAATCGAATTACTCACGGTGCATCCTTGATACGCAGGCACCTGAATAACCTGTTGCCTGCACGGCCTTGTAAATCGCGGTATTCTGTTAATTGACAAGCTGATTTATTCAATTCGTCATGTCTTCAGGATCATTATCTCCTCAACACAGCAGCTAACGGAGTTATTAGGAGTGTACCTTTGCTAAGTACTGCACTGGGGAAGTAATATATCATGAAAAATTAGTGTGATATTTATCAAAGTTCGTGGAAGTACTCACCACGTAATTTGTATTAAATTATTAAACTTTAATTTCATTCGGAACTGATGTAAATTTACCATCATCGTTGTGAGGTGTGACCCCCAAGGACGCGAATATGCTCTTGTTCAAATGGCTCTGAGCACAATGGGAATTAACATCTGAGGTCATCAGTCCCCTAGAACTTAGAACTACTTAAACCTAACTAACCTAAGGACATCACACACATCCATGCCCGAGGCAGGATTCGAACCTGCGACCGTAGCAGTCGCGCTATGCTCTTGTATTCATTGTCACATGGAAATGAACAACCTCCAAATGTCATGTTGAAGAATTTATTGTCATGCGCGAAAGACAAGTTGTGTGGTTTCATGAGGATTGCTGGCTGGAGGGTATTAAGCTATACGTCTTCCTGTCACAAGCCAGTAATGGTGTTTGGATGAGAAATTGGTCCTGTCATGTCGGTGAAGTATCAGCACATTCCTCAAGGCCTTCGTGGTGTGATTTGCAGTGTAGCGGTCTTAACATTACACTACTAGAATTCACCGCTCGGTATGCTGGTAGTGAAGGGTATGACAACAGGGTCTATCGTCGTTCCTGTAGAACACACAAGCTTGTGAAATCGTACGAATCTTTTTCAAATACCTTGTACTTTCAAAAATGTAAGAACGATTTAACAGTAAACACACTTACAGTTTTAGACAATCACAGTATAAAGCTTGGCGTTTAAGTACGGAATGGAAGGGGAAAATTGGAGGTATTTTTATTCATTTATACGTTCGAATTCAACATCCTATGAATAGCTCGCTCGTTAGATACAGCACAACCTCACTGGGGCAGGAAATTGCTGTAGCGTCCATCCTGACAATCACCGGCAGTGATATAGCAAAACAAGAAGAAGCCTATAACGGTATAGGAGGAGATTAGTGTTTAGGGGTCCCGTCGACAACGAGGTCATTAGAGACGGAGCACAAGCTCTGATTAGGGGAAGGATTGGGAAGGAAATCGGCCGTGCTCTTTCAAAGGAACCATCGCGACATTTGCCTAAAACGATTTAGGGAAATCACGGAAAACCTAAATCAGGATGGCTGGAGACGAGTTTCAACCGTCGTCTTCCCGAATGCGAGTCCAGTGTGCTAACCACTGCGCCACCTCCCTCGGTCCTATAACGGTGTATCTAGGTGGAGACACAAACTACAGTTCATACTGACCGTCTTTGTAGCTGAGAATGGATAGTGTTGCTGCTTTTAGTGCGGAAAGACCCGGGTTCGATTCCCGGTAGCTCCACGGGATTTTCTCTGGTAGAGAATTCTGGAATGCCGCCCTCGTTAGGCCAGATGAGGAACTGTTTGACTAAAGAATCAGCGGCGCCATTGAGAGTCATTTACTAGCAACAGGGGCTGGAGGGGTTGGCGGCATGCTGATCACATGTACGACGATCATGGGTCGTTCCTCATACTGCCTTGTAGGTAGCAGTCGGCCAGTCGGAACAGGTCTAGGACCTAACCCGTGAGTGGTGGTGGTGGTTCTTACATATGTATGTCTAGTATCTTAGCGACGCCGCCACATCGTCCCTCAGTTAGCGGACACTGCCACGCTAAATTAATCTTAAAGATATATTCTCTGCATCAAAACGAACATCATGCCATCTAAGTCCTATGCATTCTATTATCATAATGAGAGCAATTCTTTCTGCGTGAGGCTGTTTTTTATGTGAAACAAACACATTACTTCATTCACGATTAGCTGATATCGCGCCTTTGGATACTGTGATGGAACATCAAACAAAAATTGTTGTATGCTTAGATACTGTCAGCACGTCGTGTTCCACACTGTTTTGTCAACATGTGGCGTTTGTCCTGCATTGGGGGAAACGCCCCAAGGTCACTGCCTTGGTTGTGTGCTTGTTACTGATTTTACTTTTGTTCCCCTATTCAAGTTTATTCGTATTTTGTTTCTTTTAAATCGGTTGGATGATAAAAATTCCAGTTCTGTTGGAAGGGTTATTATTTGGTTCAAATGATCGTCAAACATTCGTTTGTAATGTTCGGTGGGTAGGCATGTATTGCGGAAGTTAAATTCTGTTGGTCGATATTCAAAGATTTCATTGGTTAGTGTACTGATTTTTGTTCTATTTTCTACTTTCACTGTTAACCGCATCCAACGTTGTTTTTATATGGGAGTTTCGAGGACATTTCTTTCGACAGAGCAAATATAGTGTGTGTTAGTTTTGCTCGAAATCCAAACTGGGGAGGCATATTTTAAAAACGGTCTTATGAAAACTTTGTATATGTACATTAATGTGTCATTTGCTCTTCGTCGTAAGCCTTAGCAGGTTGCTCCTGTTGTTGACATTTTCGATCACGTTGAGTGTGTGGGATCCGTGACATTGTTCTGTCCATCGTTGTTGCTAAATATATTGCTGTTTCCTTTGCTTTTATTATTTCCTCCCACAGCCGAAGTTTTGCGTTTTTAGTGTTGCCGATTGCTTTTCTAGAGAAGGATCTGTGACTGACTTCTGTTACTTGTGGCCGGCCGAAGTGGCCGAGCGGTTCTAGTCGCTACAGTCTGGAACCGCGCGACCGCTACGGTCGCAGGTTCGAATCCTGCCTCGGGCATGGATGTGTGTGATGTCCTTAGCTTAGTTAGGTTTAAGTAGTTCTAAGTTCTAGGGGACTGATGACCTCAGAAGTTAAGTCCCATAGTGCTCAGAGCCATTTGAACCATTTTTTGTTACTTGTGTTTTCTGGACGTTCGGTTTTAACCGTCATTTGTTTAACCGAGGTTCTGGCTTGTTCATGTACTCGTTATTCTTGTTACGTAGCTCGTGTATGCCACCAGAAGGCGTTGGCATCTGCGTATAACGCCAGCCCATCATTCCATCTCGTTGGTTGTGCAATGTCTGACGTGTAGGTGATGTATATCATGGTCAGTAGTATTGGTCCCAGTGGTAAGCTTGCTTCCGGGTATAATATTCTGAAAAGAGAAAGTCCCACATCACCCCCCCCCCCCCTTCACATTCAGTGATAAAATGGCCCATTGGATAGCCCGTCAAAAGCTGAATACAGATTAAGCATGAAAACAAGAAGGTGTGCTGAACTGTGAAAAAAGAAGCAAAATAGAAACAGTGAACGATCCAAGTTCAAGACGCGCAACATCGAACGAATTGTTAGATTCACGGCGTCGTGGTTGTGTGGTCACGGTGCTGGATTGCAAAGTGGGAGATCCATGTTAAAGTCTCCCTCGTGCCCCACCTTTTTTTTTTTTCTCTCTTTGTTATGTATCTGTTCTTCTATAGTCTTGGCAGTTACACTGTACAATTCTGTAGAATATGAATCATGTGGTAAGAATATATTACCGTCGCAAGTAAATGTGATGAATAGTGAGAGCAGGGGAGATGTCGCATAGGCCTCTCACATAAATGGAAACAGATAAAAAGGTGTGAATTATGTTACAACAAAAGAATTCAAGACTAAAAACTAGACAAAACGGTTCGCAAGAGTCATAACATGTGGTACATTGAACAAATAGTAGGTACGTACGTCTGGACAAGACAGACATAAATTTGAACACAGCGAACAGACACGCCAATTCCCGTAAGGCAGTTGGTAATTTTGTTTAAAATATCATGGGGCAGGAGGGAGATTTGAACATGGATCTCGCATTCCGACAACGTTACCACATAACCACGACGCCGACGACGCTATTCGAACTCGCTGGATGATACTCCTCTAGAGCTTGGACCGTTGTGCCACACTTAGTCAAACGCTCTTTCTTTGTCTAGGAAAAGGACTGAGGCGTCGTTGCCAGGTTTACGTCGTCCGTGATAACCACTGCATAGTCATTAAATATGGGGTTTGTGGTTGCGTGCCCTTTACGAAAGGCTGTTACACCTTTGGTATGCTATTGTTTTCAGTACGATTTCATTTTTTACTGTTTGGCTAGATTTACCTGTGACTGGAAGGAATATTATGGGACCATACCATTTATGTACGATTTATTAGGGGTTCTGCCCAGTTTCGGCTGCATTCTGATTCCCACGGAATCGGGATGGTTTTCAGACTTAGCGCTGCGCTGCAAACTGTTTGTAGGGAATCTAGTTGTTTATATGGAGCGAGCCATACTTGCTTCATGAATACACAAAAAACGACACATCACGAATAAATTATCCGAATGGTACAGAAATCGGTAAATGTTATGTATATGTACAGATAAACAAATAATAAAAAACGAGGATAATGGACTGTAGTCGAATTAAATCGGGTGATGCTGAGGGTATTAGATTAGGAAATGAGACGCTTGAAGTAGTAAATGAGTTTTGCTATTTGGGGAGCAAAATAACTGATGATGGTCGAAGTAGAGAGGATATCAAATGTCTTGGCAATGGCAAGGAAAGCGTTTCTAAAGAAGAGAAATTTGTTAACATCGAGTATAAAGTGTCAGGAAGTCTTTTCTGAAAGTATTTGTATGGAGTGTAGCCATGTATGGAAATGAAACGTGGACGATAAATAGTTTAAACAAAAGAGAATAGACACTTTCAGAATGTGGTGCTACAGTAGAATGCTGAAGATTAGATGGGTAGATCACAGAACTAATGAGGAGGTACTGAATAGAACTGGGGAGGAGTTTGTGGCACAACTTGACTGGAAAAAGGGATCGGTTGGTAGGACACATTCTGAGGCATCAAGGGATCACCAATTTAGTATTGGAGGGCAGCGTGGAGGGTAAAAATCATACAGGGAGACAAAGAGAGGAATACACTATGCTGATTCAGAAGGATGTAGGTTGCAGTAGTTACTGGGAGATGAAGAAGCTTGCACAGGATAGAGTAGCATGGAGAGCTGCATCAAACCAGTCTCTGGACTGAAGACCACAACAACAACAAACAAATAATGACAAATCTTCTGGTAAACCTTCCGGGATGTAAGGTCGTGGTCCATGAAACTCTTCAGCTCCTAACGTTTCGTCCAGAGCTGCGCTGGACATCTTCAGAGGGGTGTTTCTCCTCCGGTGAGTCTTGCCGACTGACGGGTCGGACGTCTGAGAGCGACTTATATATTTTAGAAAGTGGGCGTGGACAGAGTTACACGTGATATGCAGAGATAATCTTTGTCAGAGATAAAACTTAACTATCGATCGTAATCTCGTCACTGATAAAACTGTATAGCAATTCTGTAGTGCTACTGTCCAAATATCACTAAGTTTCATGGTCTCTTCTTTCCGATTAAAATTATCCCTATATTTATATATTTCAATTGCTTCTCTACAAAGCCGTGGGTAATATATAAACATAGGGATAGCATCTGCGTAACACTTACGTGTTGTTCGAATTTACCGGTAACAAGTGTAGCAGCTCGCCTCTAATTTGCTTCAAGCCTTCCTTCAATCCGACCTGATTGGTACGGATCCCAAACACTCGAGCAGTACTCAAGAATAGGTCGCACCAGCGTCCTGTGTACGATCTCCTTTGCAGGTGAACCACTCTTTCCTAAAATACTCCCAATAAACCGAAATCTACCATTCGTCTTCTCTACCACAGTTGTCACATGCTCGTTCCTCCTCATATCGCTTTGTAGCGTAATGCGTGGATATTCTAAACCACTTGACTGTGTCAACCAGGACAATGGTAACACTGTATGCGAACATTAAGGGGTTTGATCTTCTTACTCATCTGCATTAACCTACATTTTCCCACATTTAGGGCTAGCTGCCATTCGTCACACCAACTCGAACTTTGGCTATCCCCACAGTCATTCAACTTAGACACCTCACCGTACACCATGGCATCATCCGCAAACAACCGCAGGTTGCTGCCCACTCTGTCCGCTACATAATTTATGTGTATGAAGAATAACAGCGGTTCTATCACACTTCCCTGGGGCACTCCCGACGATACCCTTGTCTCTGATGAAAACTCGCCGTCGAGGACAACATACTCGGGTCTATTATTTAAGAAGTCTTTGAGCCACTCACATATCTCTGAACGTGTTCCATATGCTCTTACCTTCGTTTACAGCCTGCAGTGGGGCATCATGTCAAATGCTTTCCGGGAATCTAGAAATATCGGATCTGTCTGTTGCCCTTCATACATAGTTCTCAGTAAATCTACCGATTTCCATCCCACTCTCAGAATTACTTATACTGGTGTGACGATTTTTAAATTTAGGAATGCATGTTGACTGTTCTGTTTCTTCTTTTTTGTTATGCACTGAGGTTGTGTTCGTCTTCCGTTCGGACGTTTTGTGAGTGAAAAAGTCGATTTTTTTGTTTGTTTTCTTTATGTGTGTTATCAAAATTAGTACATGTTGGATGTTTTGTGTGTTTCAACTAATGCTGTTGTGAATATTTCGGCCTTAACATGGTTATTTCATTTGATGTTATATTGCCATGGTATGTTCGTGCAGGTTCGGATTTTGTGTGTTACGCAAGCGATGTTTTTGTGTGTTTTCCAATACTTTTTCCCCTGTCTATGGTGGACCTGATGACAAACATAGTGCGTCGTTCTGACTTAAATTATTGCAGCTGTCGTTTGACTAGTAGGTTTACCGGTACACGTTCCACTTCCGTGGACGGGTTGCCATTGGTAGCTATGTCTGTTGCCTCTGTAACGTTTTTGTTGCATGATTATATTTTTAGTGTGGTGGTAACGTTTTTTGGTTGAGTTAGAGTTGTAGCAAGTTGTTAGAGGTCTTTCTTGGCGTTTTACTTCTATATCTGTTATCGTTTTTTGGTTTGGCGGAGAGAACAGAGATGTTTGTGAGAGTGATGATACATTGTCGCATCCGATGCTGTCACCTATCCGGGGAAGATTTAGTTGCCCGATTAGTACCTAGGAGCATAAGCAGTGATAGGGGAATAGACGAACCTGTTGAGGTATCAAAGGATAGTTGTCCCGTATAAGCGGACTAGACGTCATCACTTCCCCCTGTGATCCTCCTTCCCTTGCGATCCTCAGGTGCGATAGAAACTCTGGCATCATATGCCGAGTGCCAGAGATGTTTCGTAGTCGCCCTCCCGTGCAAAGCCTGCCACGCGGAGCCCTGACACGGCCGGCCGTGCAGCGAGATCGTGGCGACCGGTTCTACCGCGCCTTCCACCGTCTGTGGCTGCCGGCTCAGAAACGTCCCTATTTGCAGATTCAGGCGGAGGCGGCGAGGGCGGCTCAGCGCCACGACGTCTGGGACGACGCCGACGGTGAGTAGTCCGGCTTCCACGGCGCTTTGCCTTCTCTTTACCTTTTTGTGCCTCTTTAACTGCTAATAGTCATGTTACCAGTGCTGTTTTGTCGAAAATTCGCACGGTGAGACCGTGGCTGTGAGAAAATAAGTCAGTTGTTACAGTAAAGTAAAAGTAGCAATAAGTTACCGTTAATAATGCTATTTATTTACCCTCCGTTAGTAACATGAATAAACACACCTTTCAATGGTAAGAGGGGTGACTCGTCACCCCAAAGTTTTATTTTGCATATAATTACAACTTTACAAAACCCTTATCATTTAGCTACAATATAGCAGGTCAGCAACTGGGAGCAGTTAATTCCATAAATTATCTGGGAGCACGCATTAGGAGTTATTTAAAATGGAATGATCATATAAAGTTGATCGTCGGTAAAGCAGATGCCAGACAGATTCATTGGAAGAATCCTGTTGTGTACATAGTTCCGCGTAGTCAGCGCGTACACAACTTTCCCACTAGACCGCGCCCCGCTAAGCACAACAGCGCAGGCGCAGCGCTCGTCCGTCTCCGCACTACGAGATGGCGCTGTCTTAGAGACGGACCAAATTCTGCTTCCGCCGATCCGCGTATTAATATGTAACGCAGCCAATGAGATTGCTGCTAACGTAGAACCTTTTCTCCTCGCGGATCACACTCGCGCAGTGATACCTGAACGCGCGAGGTATTATAACGAGTGTACAGGCCTCCGATTAGTCAATCTGCATTAGTCTGCACCACCATGAAGAGAAATGTATAGACACCTTGTCAAGTATCAGAGATACTTGACAAAGATAAGGTACCAAGATTAACGTACCAAGACCAAAGGAACTTCAGATGGTCAATTGTAAATAGCATCCAGAACAAGTTAAGTTATTTTTATGCTTGTTATTATTTTAATAAATGTGTGTGAAAATTAATCAAGTTCTGTTTAAAGTTGGTCACCGTCAATCTGCTACTCTAAGCGTGCAAGTGGCATTTCTATCGTCTGACCTAACGGCAGAAGATAAACACGCCACGATAAGACAACGAGACATATTGCTGACACTCGCGTAGTTCGCTAGAGCGACAAGTCAAATATCTGATGGTGTGTGTACTGAATGTATTACAGTACGTACACTACAAATCCTAAGAAAATGCAATCCGAAAACAAAGTAAGTAGGTTACAGTACGCTTGTTCGCCCACTGCTTGAATACTGCTCAGCAGTGTGGGATCCGTACCAGATAGGGTTGATAGAAGAGATAGAGAAGATCCAACGGAGAGCAGCGCGCTTCGGTACAGGATCATTTAGTAATCGTGAAAGCGTTACGGAGATGATAGGTAAACTCCAGTGGAAGACTCTGCAGGAGAGACGCTCAGTAGCTCGGTACGGGCTTTTGTTGAAGTTTCGAGAACATACCTTCACCGAGGAGTCAAGCAGTATATTGCTCCCTCCTACGTATATCTCACGAAGAGGCCATGAGGATAAAATCAGAGAGATTAGAGCCCACACAGAGGCATACAGACAATCCTTCTTTCCACGAACAATACGGGACTGGAATAGAAGAGAGAACCGATAGAGGTACTCAAGGTACCCTCCGCCACACAGTCAGGTGGCTTGCGGAGTATGGATGTAGATGTAGAACGAAACTTGATCTGTTTAAAATCATTAACATTCCTATTAACATATAAACAGTTTACAGTAATTGGATAACAATTACTAGGAAATTGTTCTTAAAGAGAAACAAATTATGCAAATTGCTTTTCTGTGATCATTTCATGCAGGCCTACAACATTTTACACAAGCTAATTTCACTTTTCTGTCATCTCTAGGGAGTACATGACACCTTGCTTGCTTATGCAGTTTTGTGGGCCTCTTTTTCCTGGTTTGTGGGTCCTTTGTTCTCTTCGTTCCTTTGTTGCTGCCTGGTCCAGTATTCCATAAAACTTCCGAAGTGGACAGCATAGTGTACTCCTCGAAACAGAGTACGCATGTACCATTTTGTTAAATACGTGCACACCTTCTTTCGTACTATTATAAAATTCAGTGATTTCAGGTTTATTAGTGGTCTGGTGAACATCTGGAGCACTATGCATTGTAGACAAAAGAATGACAGATTTCCCTTTTTAGGAAGGAAGGAGACAAGTGTTTTTTTTTCTGATGAAAAGCAAATTGCGACCCTACTACTTTCTTCTTTCTGTTGGGTAGGAAACTTGGTGGAATTTCCGCCTTATTTTTCCTCAACGTATCAAGTAGATTCAGAAGGATGTAGGTTGCAGTAGGTACTGGGAGATGAAGAAGCTTGCACAGGATAGAGTAGCATGGAGAGCTGCATCAAACCAGTCTCAGGACTGAAGACCACAACAACAACATCAACAATTGTCAAATTCTCTTTCAGCAACATGTCTGCCAAAGGTATAGATGTGAACCAATTGTTAAAAGTGATATTTCGACCTATCCCACGAATAGTCCTGGACAGGGTTTTCACATAGTATGTTGGCAGACTCTCATTTGTGTTTCTGTTCTGCTTCCCAACGTATGGAATAGCATCTATCATACAATATGTTCTGGCGACACCCATTGTAACTATTTCGATGCCATATTTATCTGGTTTCGAGGCAATGTAAACACGGAATGGGTGTTTGCCACGAAATCCTGAAAGCTGCTCATCGATTGTTATATATTTTGAGGAGAGTAATTTGAGCGGCAGTTATTAAGGAAAGCTGTCCAGAGCTCATGAATAGATGAAAATTTGTCGTCCTTATTTCTCTTGGTCTTATCGAATATCAGACAATTCAGAAGAAATTTGAATCTCATTTGAGACATAATACATTTGTACACAGATGAGGCAAACCACATTTCTTCAGTTTTAAGATGACCATCTTTTCTGCTACCTGACATATAAAGCAACCCCATTAGGGCACATATTTCTTCCTTGTCCGTATCACCAAGAAATCTCTGGTCAGTATATGCACATTTTTTCTTTGGATCTCCTCATTTGTATGAGCTACAATCATATCAACTGTTCTTGTCTCTTCGAGAGCATCTACCTCTGAGTCAATGTTTTGAGCAAAATTAACAGCTTTATGAATTTTTACAATGTTTCTGCTTTGGGTTTTACCTTTCTTAGGCGGTATTTTAGACCATAAAAATCCATTCTCCCCCTTGATTGTGTTTGCTGATGATACCACCTCCTCATCACCATCTTCTGACCCTGTAACTTCAAAATCAGAACTATGTTCAGATTGTATTTCCATATTATCTTCCTCGCTTGTAAATAAGTCATTGTCTTCCTCCAAAACACATCTCACAAAGCCCTCAAACCTTGGATCATTCACATTTACAGATTCCATACTCGAAAAGCTTATGAAATCTAGGAAATATATTTCACCTACGAAAATGGTAACCTATAACCCTAAGAACTATTTGATCTCTGACTGATTTATACGACAATGGCGAAAGAATACAAAAGTCTGCCAGAAAAAATACCATTGTTGCCAACTTAACAGAAGAAACAAACTATCACTGGGGTGATGATGCTTCACCCCTGTTGCGAACAGAAAGCTGTGATAACTGTTTCGAACCGACATGTTCAGCATCTGACGACTGTTACCTTGTAAAATTACGTGTAGCTAATCCCGTACGTGTAATGTTAGCAAATATGCGTCGGGCGAAAATCCCTCCGATGGTGGCGGTCTACAGGAAAAGACGACGTAAGAAGAAAAAAGACCACCATAATTCGACCTAACAATGAATTAAAGCAGTTCTTTCAGCTTATCTGGTCTACCTAGGAAGAAGAGTATTTTTGGGCCACACATAATATTGAGGGACATTTCATAAGTAACGCCCTTCTTACTTCCTTTCTTTTTTTTTTTACTCACACGTTTTACTTTTATTTTCAATATATCATTACAATCGTTCTGTATAGTCTCCTTGCTTCTCTGTGACTGAATGCCAACGTCTCGGAAGCTGTACTATTCCATCCATGACACCACTTCTGTTCATCTGTTGAATGACTCGGGTAACTGTGGTAGAAAGCTCTTCAAGAGAAGGATAACGTAGTCCACGAATAGGTTTTTCAACGTTGTGAAAAAGTCGAAGTCTGGTGGACTCGTGTCCGCCCGCTGTAGGGAGGATGCGGCAAGACTTCCCATTCGTATTTGGCCGGTTTTTGTGTTACAGCGTTGCAGTTATGCGGTCGAGCATACTCGTGGAGAATGGGTGGCCCATCTTTGAGCAACTGAGGTCTGGTTTTGTGAATTTTTCTGCGCAAGTTTTGCACGGAGTTACGATAATGCACTGCTGTGACACTTCTTCCACATGGGGCTCTACTTATCATGGTGATCATAAGCAAAACTCAACATTTGCTTTAACTTTGACTAAGCGCGTCGAAATTTTTTTGGGCGTGGAGAATTTGAAGGTCTTCACTTACTGGACTGTGGTTTCAACTTCAGTTCAAAGTCTCATCGATAGCGACAATTCGACACAAGAATCCATGACCTATACGGTCGGATCGTTGTTTGAGGCCGGCCGCGGTGGTCTAGCGGTTCTAGGTGCTCAGTCAGGAACCGCGCGACTGCTCCGGTCGCAGGTTCGAATCCTGCCTCGGGCATGGCTGTGTGTGATGTCCTTAGGTTAGTTAGGTTTAAGTAGTTCTAAGTTCTAGAGGACTTATGACCACAGATGTTGAGTCCCATAGTGCTCAGAGCCAGTTGTTTGAGCAAGGTTGCAATCTCCAGGCGTTTTCGTGTCTCTTCAGCAGTCAAACAGGTTGGGACCCATCTCGCAGAAATGTTTCTCTTCTTCAAATAATTTGTCAGAATACAGATGTTAGGGGAATTCCCGTGGGTTTAGAGTTCCTCACTGCGCACTGCGATCTTCTTAAAGAGCCTCTGCCACAAGTGTTAAACATTGTTCCTCTGTTGACGTTTTTGGCCTTCCGAGTTTTGGATTACCGTCCGTGCTCATACGACCACCACGAAAACGATTAATTCAACGTGAAACTGTATTACGGTCCACTGTAAACTCACCACAACTTCACTTAACGCACTGTGGATTTTTGTCGGGTTTTTGCCGCGTAAAGTTTCGATGCTGATGTATGACTCTGGTCTTCAACAGTCACAGTACCCGAGACCCCTGCAGAGTCCATTTGTACCTCTCGCCAATTTTATGTTAGAATACACAACAAAAAAACAAAGACACATGCTTCTTCCTCAAGCTCCCAACTGCATCTGAGTCATTTTCGTTGTTGTTGCTTCAAACAATCCACAGTAATAACAACCTGTGCGTTATTATGAACTGTCCCTCAAACTTAACACTAACAATAACCGCCGAGGAAAAAATAAAAAAAAGGAGAGGAAAAAAAGGGGGGACGGTAGGGATCTTTATTCTAAAAAAGCTACATGGAATTAATTAGACCTTTTATCTTTGATATTTTATTAATAATTTTGTACGCTAGTAATTACAAATCATAGAAGTAATCCGACATTTGACTCTGAATTTGGCAAACTCATATATCAGTGCCAGGTTCGATCGATGTTGCTACACCTCTCAGGTTGCCGTGAAGATGTTCACGTGAGATTTTGGTACTATTTTCACTCTTTGCGTGCTTTACTCTTGAAAGTAGCTGTTCACAGACGTACCAAAAAATCCATTATAGAGACGTTCATGTTCAAATGTGGTTCTTACTTGCTACAATGGACGTGAGATCAAATTAGCAGATATACAGTGTTGTTAGATAGCGAACATTGGCAGCAGTTGCAATCTACATGGTGATTTCTACCGACTTGTAGTGAAAAACGTTCTTTACCACAACTGTACAGAAATGACAGAATTTCCTTGTATTTCCATAAGGGCCGGTTATAAGAATGATTCTCTTAGGGTTCAAGTGCTGCACGGTCGTCAATGTTAACGGAATGGACCAGCGAGAGAACAGCATTGTGTAGCGGGAGTTTCAAATGGAAAATATTCAATTTATCACAACTTTACGTAAACCGAAATCTTTTTTTCTTTTTTTAAATTTTGATCCAGTCGTGTGATGCTCACTTTTTGGGCCGCATATCAAGGGGAACTTACGAACTGCCCTCTTCGATTTTCTGGGTACAATTCCTTTTTTTACATAAACAATTTCAAGGTATTGCTGATAACAGTTAAGCTTTGCATCAACATGTGCTCAACATTATAGTCCATTGCATTTCAACGTAATAAAAGACTTTTAGCAAAGAAAATGAAAGTAGCCGAGTAAATGTTCTATAAGCCTTGTAATAGTGAAGTTGCGGGAACGATTCTCGCTATTAGTAACCTTTTTTTATTTGAACTGCATTTTAGCAAATTTTGGACAAGAAGAGAATAGTAGCTTTAGAAATGTGGTGCTACAGAAGAATGCTGAAGATTAGATGGGCAGATCACATAACTAATGAAGAGGTATTGAATAGGATTGGGGAGAAGAGGAGTTTGTGGCACAACTTGACAAGAAGAAGGGACCACCGGTTGGTAGGACATGTTCTGAGGCATCAAGGGATCACAAATTTAGCATTGGAGGGCAGCATGGAGGGTAAAAATCATAGAGGGAGACCAAGAGATGAATACACAAAGAAGATTCAGAAGGATGTAGGTTGCAGTAAGTACTGGGAGATGAAGCAGCTTGCACAGGATAGAGTAGCATGGAGAGCTGCATCAAACCAGTCTCAAGACTGAAGACCACAACAACAACATTAGCAAATGGTATCAAAATTTTCTTTAAAGACAAAATCTCTAAGTACCTAATTGCAAGAAAACGAGGATATTCATAATCAAAGTTTGATACATAAATACGTACTACTGTGTAATCTCTGGAAATGGAAAAAAGAAGTTCTCTACCCGATATTTCGCACTTTTGTACCGTTGTTAGTTTATTGTCTATTCACATTTTCATGTGATTAGGAAATTAGGAGAAAAAGGTGTTATTTTTATTAAAATTATGATTAAGTATTTTTAATTTAGTATTTTTTAATTAACATTTCCATTAAATAATACAAAATTCAAATGAAAGCAGAAAAAGAATATTACTACCGAGAATGTAACAAATAGTGGACCATTGGGCATACTGGAACACAAAGTGCCCATTGGTCTCCTTATCTTAAAGTACAAAGCTCAATGTCTTCCTTATCTCCCCAGTCAAGAGGGCGAATTTCCTACCTTTCCCGAGCCAGAGGATCCATTTTTCTCTTGTGTAAATAAACCAGCTACTTAGTCTAGCCTTCTTATCTCTCATTGCTTTTATTAATGCCCTGTCATGTATGTGCTATAAATTATCGTCCCCCCCCCCAGGGGGTCCACAACTCTTTTGTGGATACGTGCGTGGCGAGCACGGGGCCCCGAGCCATTGCAGCCTTCTTTCTCTCCCGGGCTGCATTTCCTTTTCCTTCCCCTCCTTTCCCCTCCATGCTCCTTTCCCCTCGCCCTCTCCTCTCCCACTATTGGTGTCCTTGCTTATGTTGGCCCCGCTATCCTCCTGGTTCTGTTGGTTTAACTCTCTGGCTTTGTTGCGTACTTATCTCCTCTTTTTGGCATTCCTTGGTCCCCCTCTGGGGTTTGACCTCCATTCCAAAATTTCTCTTCCGTAGTGTGAGCCATTTGGGGAAGAGCACCTTACCTAGTGTCTCCGACGTGCGCCCTCCTAGTACATTCCACCTTTTCTTTCACGTCGTGGTCTGATGCTAGGGTGCATAGCCAGCACGGTAGCCAGCCCGTGTGGTGGGGTCGCTATGTACCCTTTTGGTTGAGCCCCCTGAACACACAGGGATCACACTTCTGATGCCTGAGCTGTGACCTCCTCATGCATGCCTTGGAGTGGTTGCTCGTCATCCTGGAGCATCGGAACTCCCGGCAATGGCCGCCATGCCAGACGGCCCTTGCTGTGGCTGGGTGGCGCCCGTGAGGAGAGCCCCTGATCGGAGTGGGTGGTATCAGGGCGGACGCTATGCAGATGAAACGCATAAGGGTCCAAAACTCTGGCCGTTCTGCGGCCGTCTCTCTGCGTGGTACTGATTCCTCAAGTGCTGCTTCTCTTGCCCCTTCGGCCTTCCCTTCCATGGCTACCCCCTGGGAAGAGGGTCAGGCCCGTCGTCTAGGGGCAAAACCTTTCCCCCGTTATCTAGTTTGCACCAGGACTGATGGAGATACTTTCACCAGTGTCAAGCCTTTATTCTTTGTGGAACACATTGAAGACAAGTTTGGCGAAGTGGACTCCCTGAGCAAGATGCGGTCGGGTTCGTTGCTGATTAAAACTACTTCAGCTGCCCAATCTGCGGCCCTTCGTGCCTGTACCCATCTTGGCCCAATTCCTGTGTCTATTACCCCTCACCAGTCTCTAAATATGGTACAAGGTGTGATTTTCCACAGGGACCTCATCCTTCAAACTGATGAGGAACTTCGGGACAATCTCGCACGGCGGGGTGTTCACTTTGTTCGGCGTGTTCAGAAGGGTCCTAAAGATAACCGTATTGATACTGGTGCCTTTATCCTGGCCTTTGAAGGGGATACCCTTCCTGAGAAAGTTAAGATTATGGTCTATCGCTGTGATGTGAAGCCGTACATCCCACCTCCTATGCGGTGTTTTAAGTGCTTGCGTTTTGGCCACATGTCTTCTCGCTGTTCCCAGGACCCTCTCTGTGGTGACTGTGGACGTCCACTCCATGAGGGGAGTCCCTGTGTTCCCCCTCCTGTATGTGTAAATTGTCGTGGTAGTCATTCTCCACGTTCACCAGATTGCCCAGTTTATAAGAAAGAAAAAAAGATCCAAGAGTATAAGTCCCTCGATCGTTTAAGCTACACAGAGGCCCGTAAGAAATATGCACGACTGCACCCTGTGTCTATGACATCAAGTTACGCCTTGGTTACATCTTCCCCCCTTCCCCCCTTCCCCCCCCCTTCCTTACCCCCATCCCGGACCCCACTCCTCCCCCCCTCCCCTGCGGCTCCCACACCTTCTCCTCTGGGTGCTGCTCCCCCTCCCCAGCCGGAGAAGTGTCCCACTCCTTCGGCGTCTGCCAGTCAAGGGCGCCTCTCCCGGGATGCCCCTTCCCGGCACCTTCCAGGTCAAAGGTCTGCTGCCGCGCGGCGACCGCGAGAGCCGCGGTCTGTCGGCCCCCAGGTCGCCCGGTCTCTTTCTGTTCCTGATCTTGCTGCAGCTGGCTCCTTTATGCCACACAGCCCTCCTCGATCTCAGCCTGAAAAGAAGAAGAAACATAAGTCCCGGGACAAAGAGCCTCTGGTGTCACCGGAGGTCCCTTCCCCGACTTCACAACTGGATTCTGACCTGTCGTTTATGGATGTCGCCCCCTCCTTGTCTGTGACGGGTGGGGACCCGGCAGTATGACTGGATTTAGCGTGTTCAGCCCTCATTTAAACCATCGTTCTGTGGTTCTCCAATGGAATTGTAATGGCTACTATCGACACCTTCCGGAATTGAAATCCCTTCTTTCGTCCTACTCTGCAGCTTGTGTGGTTCTTCAGGAATCACATTTTACTGATGCTCACTCACCGACCCTCCGTGGGTTCCGTGTTTTCTGTCGCAATCGGGTCGGACCCTTGCGGGCTTCTGGTGGCGTTTGTACGTTGGTCCGTACCGACATTGCTTGCACGTGGATTCCTCTCCAAACTACATTGGAAGCGGTTGCTGTTAGGGTCCACTTAGACTCTGCAGTCACCGTTTGCAATCTTTATCTCCCTCCTGACAGGGCTCTTACACCTGCTGCCTTAACCACCCTTCTTCAGCAACTTCCTCCTCCCTTCCTCCTCCTTGGGGATTTTAATGCTCATCATCCTTTGTGGGGCAGTGCCTTTCCATCTAGACGAGGTCTTCTTATAGACCAATTTATTGCAGACCACGACCTGTGCCTTCTTAATGATGGCTCCCCTACTCATTTCAGTGCTGGTCATGGTACCTTTTCTGCCATTGATCTTTCTCTTTCTTCTCCCTCTCTCCTCCCTTCATTACACTGGTCGCCACACGACGACCTTTGTGATAGTGACCATTTCCCGTTGATTCTCACGCTCCCTTCGCGCTCCCCGATGGACAGGTTACCTCGTTGGTCTTTCCACCGCGCCGATTGGCCTCTATACACTGCACAGGTCGAGTTTTCTCCCTCTTTGTCGGGTTGTATTGATGACGTCCTACGTGACGTGTCTGACGCGATTGTTCGCGCTGCTAACGTTGCTGTCCCGCGCTCATCTGGACTATTTCGTCACCGGCACGTCCCGTGGTGGAGTCCGGCCATTGCCATTGCCATCCGTGATCGCCGTCGAGCTTTGCAACACTTCAAGAGGCACCCATCCGTAGCCAGCCTTACTACTTTTAAACACCTTCGCGCTAAAGCCCGTTATTTAATCAAACAGAGCAAGCGGATATGTTGGGAACGATTCGTTTCTTCCCTTGGTTCCACTGTCCCTCTGTCACGGGTATGGGCTACACTTCGTTCTCTCCAAGGTTGCCATCGGCAGTCCACCCTACCAGGCCTTCACCTCCCAGATGGCATTTGTACGGACCCATTAGTTATCGCCGAACATCTTGCGACCCATTTTGCAGTGGCATCGGCGTCAGCCTCCTATCCCGCTGCTTTCCTTCATCACAAACAGCAGGCTGAAGCTCTCACCTTATGTTTCACCACTTGTGAGTCAGAATCTTATAACGAACCTTTTACTGAATGGGAATTTCTTTCTGCTCTATCTTCTTCTCATGATACGGCCCCTGGCCCAGATTCCATTCATAACCAACTGCTTCAACATCTCAGTGCTCCACAACGGCAACATCTTCTTCGGGTGTTTAACCGTATCTGGCTCCAGGGTGACTTCCCTTCTCAGTGGAGGGATAGCATTGTGGTTCCTGTCCTTAAGCCTGGTAAGAACCCCCTATCTGTTGACAGCTATCGGCCAATTAGTTTGACCAATGTTGTTTGTAAGTTACTTGAACGGATGGTAGCCCGTCGGCTCACTTGGGTCCTCGAATCTCGGGATCTATTGTCCCCTTACCAGTGTGGCTTTCGAGAGGGACGATCTCCAATCGATTATTTACTTCGCTTGGAATCCGCAGTTCGGCAGGCTTTTTCCCAGCGCCGCCATTTGGTTGCAGTGTTTTTTGACCTTCGCAAGGCCTATGACACGGCCTGGCGCTATCACATCTTACTAACCCTTCATCAGTGGGGTCTTCGGGGCCCACTCCCGAATTTTATCCGCCAGTTCCTGATCCATCGGTCATTCAGAGTTAGAGTTGGTACTGCTTTTAGTTCTCCGCGGACCCAGGAGACGGGCATCCCACAGGGTTCTGTCTTGAGTGTCCTTCTTTTCCTCATTGCTATCAATGGACTTGTGGCCTCTGTCGGTCCCTTGGTCGCCCCTGCCCTGTATGTGGATGATTTCTGCATTTGGGTTAGTTCCTCCTCGATGGCATCTGCAGAACGGCAGCTCCAGGTGGCTATACGGCGTGCCTCTGCATGGACCCTCTCACACGGGTTTCAATTCTCTCCTTTAAAATCGCGGGTGGTCCACTTCTGTCGCCGTACTACGGTCCACCCTGATCCAGAGCTCTATCTCGCTGCACAACGATTGCCTGTGGTTTCACAGTTTCGTTTCCTGGGTCTTCTTTTCGACAACAAGCTCACTTGGTTGCCCCATATCAGACTCCTGAAGGTAGGATGTTTCCGTAAACTCAATGTCCTTCGCTTCCTTGCCCACTCCTCTTGGGGTGCGGACCGTTCTCTCCTCCTCCGTCTTTATCGTGCTCTAGTTCTGTCTCGTTTGGACTATGGTTGTCAAGTTTATGGTTCAGCTGCTCCTTCCACACTGCACGTGCTGGATCCAGTCCACCATCGTGGTATCCGTTTGGCCACCGGTGCCTTCCCTACTAGCCCTGTTGATAGTCTCCTGGTTGAAGCTGGGATCCCACCCCTTTCTGTTCGGCGGTCCCAGCTTCTGGTGTCTTATGCCCTCACTATCCGTTCTTCTCCCTCTCATCCTTCCTATTCTATCCTGTTCCCAGACCATGGACGTCGCCCACCCGACTCCCGCCCTCGGGCGGGTTTACCGGTTGGGCTGCGCCTTGCGTCTCTTTACCGTGATTTTCAACTTCCTTCTTTGTCCTGTCTTCCTCGCTCCCTCCCCTCCACCCCTCCTTGGTTAGTTCCTCGGCCTCGAATTCGGATGGATCTCCGCCGCGGTCCGAAAGATTCCATCCCCCCGGTGGTGTTTCGTTCCTTTTTCCGCAAAATTTTATGGGAGTTTCGGGATGCTGTTGTTTTTTACACTGATGGCTCTAAATCTGCTGATCATGTTGGGTATGCCTTCACGTCCTCTGTTGGAACGGAAAATCATCTGCTGCCACCTACATGTGGGGTGTTTACTGCGGAATTGATGGCAATTTCCCGGGCCCTTACCTTTATTAAACAATCCCAACACAACCGCGTTTTGTTATGTACGGACTCGATGAGTGGCCTTCTTGCTATTGACCGGTGTTTTTCGCGCCATCCCTTGGTCTCTGCCATCCATGACCATCTCGCTGATATTCACCATGCTGCTTGTTCCATTGACTTCCTATGGGTCCCTGGCCATGTGGGTATCCCGGGAAATGAGCTCGCTGATCGTTTGGCTGGGGGAGCAGTTACTTACCCCCCGTTTCCTGTAACCCCTCCTGCAGCGGATTTACGGCTTCACATCAAATCCCACTTCGCGCAGTCATGGGCCAATTCTTGGGAGGCTACTCCACTGTCTAATAAACTTCGTGCAATTAAGGTGACACCAGGCCCATGGCGTTCTTCCTTTCGCCTCTCCCGAAAGGACTCGACCACACTGTGTCGTCTCCGCATTGGTCATACCAGGCTGACCCATGGTTTTCTTTTGCGTGATGAGCCACCCCCGCTCTGTGGTTGTGGAGCCTTCCAGTCAGTGGCCCACATTTTGGTTGAATGCCCCCTTCTTTTGGCTCTGCGTACTAAGTACAGACTCCCCCACACTTTACCTTTGATGTTGGCTGACGATTCCCGGATGGTCTCTCTGGTTCTCGGTTTCCTCCGGGAGAGTGGTTTTTATTCTCAGTTTTAAGGTTTTTAATCTCCCTGGTGTTGGGGCAGGGCGGTGAGTGTTTGGGTGTCTCCCACTGTAGGCAGTGTTCAGAGATTCCCGATTCACCTCCCTGACCGGAATCCTCTTTTCTTCCCCTTTTACTCTTTTTTACCCTTTTTTCAGGCTTGGTTAGTCTTTTTATTCCCATACGTATTTTCTGCATTATAGCAGTTATACCTTTTAAGTCACAGGTGGTCTTGCCTATGCTGCTTCAGCATAGTGTTGGGTTCGTTCTCTTGCCGACTTCCCTCATTTGTTTTTACCAATGACAACGTGACTGCCCTTTACGTTTTTTCCCTTTTTCCGTTTTATTGTTCTGACTTTTCTGAGATGTCCCGTTAGCAGAATGGAGTATATTTGAAACAAGGGACTGATGACCTCGCTGTTTGGTCCCTTAAACCTCAAACAACCAACCAACCAACCAACCAATTATCGTCCAGTCAGTTTATTTTTGTTACAGAATTTCTGTTGGTTATTGCCTGTTTTATTAGTATTATTTATTACCGTTCTGTGATTTATTACTTAAGTATGTGATGATTTAACACCCCAAAAATGGCTGCCAAGATTTAGCCTTGGATAAAAATGGTGAGAAATAAAAAAATACAGTTGGGAAACTCTTGCACTAGTTATTTCGCAGTTATTCTACTGTAATTTATTTCTCAAAAATGGCTATCACGGTTATTTTCCTTCGCAATAGTAGTTCCCTAGTGGAAAATTTAAAAAAAAAATGTGGGAAAATCAAAGAGGTGTTATCCTGTTGACCAGGAAAGCTGACACAGCCTGTATGGCCGTCTGATTTTAAGTACATTCATGCTATGTAAAAACACATTGTGTAAGCGTTGGGTTCATTTAATATACTCTAGTTCATCTAATAATTACAATATGGAGATGTATAGACAAATACGGTAGAGTCTTGATATTTCGAGTTTCCCCATAAACCCGAGCCCCCATTTTTTTTTTTTTTAAAGTAATATTCATTTGTGTCAGAGAGCTGCCGACGTCAAGCTGCCCCTAGATGCGAAGTGTTACAAAAAGCTTGAGTCCATTAGCAAATAACTTCCGTAAGCACTTGCTGAGGTGTTTATATTAGAACAAAGACTTACTGAAGTTTCTCTTCAAGTCACTGCCGCAAGTTTATTTCAGAAACTCACAGCAAGTACTTGTTACAAAAGCGCAGTTATTCAGAAAAAGCCAGGGCAGTTGCCTCTGTTGTTGCATTATTGTTAATTAATAAAAATCATGACGAAACTCACAAATAAAAAACGGAAAAAATTATTAGGGGAGTTGCAGAATGGTCGTTTCTAATATTTCACCCAATTCTTTGATTGTATGGATATTGCGCCATACCATGGTGGGGAGTATGACAGAATGCCTAATAAATGTTTCAGGATAACGATGTTAGAGTGGTTGCAAGATGGACAGATATACTGCAACGACTCTATGAGGAAGGCTGAACAGTTATCTACAATAAAGGAAAACAAACCAGCCGTGGAAGTGTACGTCTTGTATAAAATCGTTGAGAGCAGAGATCTCAGTGTAGTGTGTTTACCGCAACACAACTGCAATCTAAATCCGATAGAATTGGCGTAGGCCAAAATGAAACACAATTTCAAAGAGAACAATGTCGCTGGTGACCTGTGGAAGGAAAGATTGTAGAATCTTGTTAATGCTGCTTTGCTTTCAGATGCTGCACAGGACCGGCAAGGTTAGTGCAGGAATGTGCAGCAACTGGAGCAAGAGTACTGGGCACGGAATTGAATAATGGAAATGACCATCGATGAAGTTATCAGTACTATGCCCTCAAGCGGCGATGATGATGATGATCATCTTGAAACAAACACAAATGACAATGATCTTTAGTGAGCATTATTTTGCGAGCTAACATCCCAAAGACGTTCGGGCTTACATGTGGTTCCTCCTCGTCGAAATGTCTTGGCTCAAACTCGTCTAGGGGCTGAACCGCAGTGTCGCATTACACACCCTAAATTAAACTCTTGTGACCTTTTGGTTAAATTGTCTAGCTGATGGCAAGTTAGCGAAATTATATGAAACATACAAAGTTAATTTAACATGTAATAACGGTAATAATAATATCGGGAGCTAAATTAACGCCCCGTAAATGATGTAGGCCAAACAGTTGTGATTTGATCAGAATTATGTTTATTCAGAAAGTAAACTAATAGCGAAAGTGCTTGTATTTGGAGTTATTGTTACACACGAGTGCATATACATTTGACACAGTTCGATCATTCACAATCTCATCGTGAAATAAGTCAAATACTCCACCTCGTTATCTACGCGAAAAGATAGTTCACACCAGGCGCACGGCTGCTCACCGCTCAGAGACTATGTCCCGCGATACCACACAACGCGAAATCGTTTCGCTTCCTAGCTGCCTAAAGACTGACCGTCCGCTCTCGCGTCTCCACTGTCTCTCCGCCCGTCTCAGGCTGCGTCTCCCACGTGCCGAACATTGTCGCTCAACTGACTAGTGCAGTTCCCTTCCCTGAAGCCGTCCGTCTAATTGGCTACAGCTTATTCTACATTATTTTACATTTTAACATATTTGAATAATCAAAGCTTGACCACTTTCACGTTCTAAATTAAGTAACATAATGTACATTACATAATAAACGTTAAATTCTTTTACATAAAACCAATACAAATTCGTTCTTAACTTTGAATGTCACGGCCAGTAACCTTGCAGTAATATGCTTTCTGATAAATAAATAAAGAACAAAAGTAACTGTTATGCACGGAACTTTACAACAAATATTCCAGTACCTAATGATTCAATAAGGTGTCATGCTGTCCACGTTCAATGTGTTTTGTGTGGAGGAAATGATCTGATGCTTAACTGAAAATACTGACAATTTAAATTTACTATATCTTCTAAACAAATAAAGATATAGAGTTGATATGTACAACATTTGTCATTTTAATGATGCTCTTTTATATGAAGCGTGTGGATCGTTAAGATCGAGCAAAGCGTTCAGATTTTAACATTCAGGTCTTTGTTAGCAAACTTGTTAACTTCACTTTAACAGTTAATCCTAAACTATTTTAGATATGATCAATATTAAAGTTTTATTGAGATCACCATGAAAATTTAAGAAAGAAGGTAGATCTCCTACGGGGTTTCCCTGTGACGTAGGTTCTCGTCTGTCTCACTCGCAAACTACAGCGCTTAGGCCTGATCAGCCTGGCCTCATTCAGCACAATAGACGA
Organism: Schistocerca nitens; assembly: GCF_023898315.1. Classification (NCBI taxonomy): domain Eukaryota; kingdom Metazoa; phylum Arthropoda; class Insecta; order Orthoptera; family Acrididae; genus Schistocerca; species Schistocerca nitens. The sequence continues at coordinate 341,786,801 of NC_064622.1, forward strand.
GTGTAAATTTCCCCAACTCGTGGTGAATCTGCACGCTCTGTGGCACAAAGGATTCGTTTTACAGTTCCTGGAAGGCTCTCTCTTTTGACCATATACTTAAATGAGAGCGTTAACTCACAATTTTGTCAGTTCTTTCAGGCGCAATATCTTGCACTTCGTAAACATTACCGCTGCCTACGTTTAATAAATGCAATGTGCAACCACATTCCAAAAATAAGTTTAAAACCTTAGATTCATTGTGTCGTAAGTCGTACGAGGCTTGTCCAGAAAGTAAGTTACCGATTCAGTCGCGAAATGGAAACTCCATTGAAAATCAGAAACGTTTTATTTGGGACAGTTGGCTACACCTTCCAGCTACTTGTCTACATAGTCGCCGCCCCAGCTACGACATATGTCGCACCGTTATACCAACTTTCCAATATCCTCGTCATAGAAGGCAGCCGCCTGTTCTTCTCACCAATTCTCTACGCTCATCTGTAGCTCGTTGTCTGAGCCAAAATGTTGTCTTCATAGCCAGTAGTTAATGTGTGCAGAGATGACAGAGGGAGCCAATTACCGGCTGTAGTGCGATTTGAAGCTGAGTGACAAACGATTCTACTGCCGTGAACATACATCGTGCATAAGGACCACGAAGATAAAGTACGAGAAATTAGGGCTCACATGGAGGCATACAGACAGTCACTTTTTCTTCACTACATTTACGATTCGATTGGAACGGGACAAGCAGTTCTACAGGGCACAGAGACAGAGAGACTCAACAAATATGTCTGCAATTTGAGCTTTTCAGAGCATTCACACAAGGTTGGCGCCGGTGGCGACACCTACAACGTGTTGACATGAGGAAAGTTTCCAACCTATTTCTCATACACAAACAGCTGTTGACCGGCGTTGCCTGGTGAAACGTTGTTGTGATGCCTCGTGTGAGGAGGAGAAATGCGTACCATCACGTTTCCGACTTGGATAAAGGTCGGATTGTAGCCTATCGCGATTGCGGTTCATCGTATCGCGACATTGCTGCTCGCGTTGGTCGAGATCAAATGACTGTTAGCAGAATATGGAATCGGTGTGTACAGGAGGGTAATACGGAACGCCGTGCTGGATCCCAACGGCCTCGTATCGCTAGCAGACGAGATGACAGGCATCTTATCCTGAGTCAACAGATAGGGACGTTCGCAAGACAACAACCATCTCCACGAACAGTTCGACGACGTTTGCAGCAGCATGGACTATCAGCTCAGAGACTACGGCTATGGTTACCCTTGACGCTGCATCACAGACAGGAGCGCCTGCGATGGTGTACTCAACGACGAACCTGGGTACACGAATGGCAAAACACCATTTTTTCGGATGAATCCAGGTTCAGTTTACAGCATCATGATGGTCGCATCCGTGTTTGGCGACATCGCGGTGAACGCACATTTCGAAGCGTGTATTCGTCATCGCCATACTGCGTATCACCCGGCGTGATGGTATGGGGTGCCATTGGTTACACGTCTCGGTCATCTCTCGTTCGCATTGACGGCACCTTGAACACTGGACGTCACATTCCAGATGTTACGACCCGTGGCTCTACCCTTCATTCGAACCCTGCGAAACCCTACGGGCCTTTCTGGATACAGAAAATGTTCGACTGCTGTCCTGGTCAGCACATTCTCCTGCAGATCTCACCAATTGAAAACATATGGTCAATGGTGGCCGAGCAACTGGCTCGTAACTATACGCCAGTCACTACCCTTGATGAACTGTGGTATCGTGTTGAAGCTGCATGGGCAGTTGTACCTGTACACGCTATCCTAGCTCTGTTTGACTCAATGCCCAGGCGTATCAAGGCCGTAATTACGGCCAGAGGTGGTTGTTCTGGGTACTGATTTCTCAGGATCTATACACCCAAATTGCATGTACTGACATGTTAGTTCTAGTATATATTTGTCCAATGAATACCCGTTTATCATCCGAATTTCTTCTTGGTGTAGCAATTTTAATGGCCAGTAGTGTATTTTCCGACTATCCCTCGTACATTCATTTTTCACTGTTTTCGATGTATAAATAATACATAAGTTATAGGTAAAACTCTCGAGCATGAATATGTGAATAAATTAGGTGATTTCTGGTCAGAAAGTGTCACTTAAGTAGGCAATACTTCAGCGAGTGCTGCCTGGAATTCGTGATAAGCGCAAAACACGGGTGGTGGTGATGCAAACAGCCGACGCTGCCTACCCCTAACCGCTCCTCTCCCCTCGGCAGCCCCAATTATGCCCACGGCTGTTCCCGACAGCCACCGCGCCAGTCGTCAACTTATCGTGGACAAACGGTACTCTCCTTAGTTCTGTCTTTGTCTATGACACCAAGCATACGCTACTACTCGTTTTCAATTGTTTGCACAAGCAGTTCTTTTGTTCAAAGTGGTGTTTAGGTTTGTCATGGTTCAGTACAGTGAAATGTCGTTTTGTTTTCTTGCTTAACTGCAGCTTGTTGCACACCTTCCCAAAATGAGTGCTGCAACAGAGAAAATGAAAATTATACCTTTGAATAATAGAAGCGTTGAAACGACTTGACAAAGTAGTAGCAGTAACAAAACTTGCTCTCGAATACCGTCTCAGCTAAGTTATTATTGGTGACTGGCGAAGAAATCGACCTACATTGGAACAGTTTTCTTCAAAGAAATGTCTTGAAAAATCTCTTATCCGAAAAACTATAAGGAAATCGGAGTTTGAAAGAAAAAGTGAGACATTGCTCATGTGGTTTGCGCAACAAAGACGGAATCTTGCAGGATAAAATCTTGTTTTTTAGAAACCAGCTGCAGGAAGAAGATGATAGTTTCGCCACTAGTTTGGGATTACTCAAGAAGTGGAAGAACAGGCATGGAGTGCGTCAGCTAGATATATGCATAGAAAAGCGCTCTGGCGACTCTGAGACCTTCCAGAATTTATTTTGAAGTTTAAAGTAATCATCATCGAAAAAAATTTTGTCATGAATATATCAACAATTGCGATGGAACTGATTTAAATTTCATAATGTTGCCGTCAGGAAGAGTTGCTTCTAATGAGGAAAAAAGTGCTCCTGGACACACAAAAAGTAAAGAGAGACTCACAGTTATGGCAAGCTTCAAATGCAACTGAAAAACCATAAACTTAAACTGATAATGATTTGGAAGTCTGCCAAGCAAAGAGTATTCAAGGATTTAACCATTTCAGCTCTTCCAGTTATCGACATGTATCAAAACAATGCCTGGACGAATCAGAAAATCTTTAATAACTGATTTTTGAACTCATTTGTACCGCAATGCAAAAAGTTTTTAATAGAACGGGGATTGGCGTGCAAAGCTATTTTGACGATGAATAATCCGTCCTACATCCAAGTGTAGGAGAATTGCAGTGCGATGGGGATCCACGCCTTATATTTCTTACGCCGAATGTTACCAATTTGATTCAGCCAATGGATGAGAGCGTTCTGGAAAGCCTGAAGAAAAAATATCGTAGGCGATTCCAAGAATCAATCTTGTATTTGGAAGACAGTGGAAGCATTCTAGGAGCTTTAAAGAAAGTGACTGTGAAGGACGTTGTGTACGGGATCAGTGAGTCTTCGAGCGAGATAGTCAGATACAGATTCTAAGTGATGGAGAAAAAAATACAGAAATGTTGGCCTAAACTGAAGATTTTGACAGTGAGGACGATCAGAAAGTCGCCAGGCTGTGAAGAGACAGAAAATGTGGAAATAACGGAGTGGTTTAATTCAGACCAACAGTTAGAAGTTACAGACCCTTCTACACACATCAAAAAAAGTTTTGCATCACCTCGGTTCCGAGAGTTCCGGAACCTGTAAAGAAAATTGGAATAGAGATCAACATAAGCGTTATTCCCGCCCTTTTTATGGCTCATTAAAACCACACATTACATGTTGTACCACCATACAGCGTGACCTTCAGAGGTGATGGTCCAGATTGCTATAAACACTGGTACCTCTGATACCCAATAGCACGTCCTCTTGCATTGATGCATGCCTGTATTCGTTGTGGCATACTATCCACAAGTTCATCAAGGCACTGTCGGTCCAGATTGTCCCACTCCTCAACGGCTATTTGGTGTAGATCCCTCGGAATGGTTGGTAGATCACATCGCCCACGAAAAGCCCTTTTCAATCTATCCTAGGCATGTTAGATAGGGTTCATGTCTGAAGAACATGCTGCGCTCTCTAGTCGAGCGGTGTCGTTATCCTGAAGGAAGTCATTCACAGGATGTGCACGATGGGTGCGCGAATTGTCGTCCATGAAGAATGCCTCGCTAATATGGCGCCTATATCGTTGCACTATAGGTCGGACTTCGGCATTCACGTATTTTACAGTCGTTACGGTGCCTTCAATGACTACCGGCGGCGTACGTCGGCCCCACATAATGACACCCCAAAACAGCAGGGAACCTCCACCTTGCTGCACTCGCTAGACAGTGTGTCTAAGGCGTTCAGCCTGACCGGGTTGCCTCAAAACAAGTCTCTGACGTGTGGTTGAAGGCACATGCAACACTCATCTGTGAAGAGTGCGTGATGCCAATTCTGAGAGGTCCATTCGGCATGTTGTTGGGCCCATCCGTACCGCACTGCATGGTGTCGTGGTTGCAAATATGGACCTCGCCATTCACGTCAGAAGTGAAGTTGCGCATCATGCAGTCTATTGCGCGCAGATTGAGTCGTAACACGACGTCCTGAGGCTGCACGAAAAGCATTAATCAACATGGTGGTGTTTGTCAGGATTCCTCCGAGCCATAATTCGTAAGTAGCGGTCATCCACTGCAGCAGTAGCCATTGGGCGGCCTGAGCGAGGCGTGTCACCGACAGTTTCTGTCCCTGTGTATCTCGTCCATGTCCGAACAACATCGCTTTGGTTCACTCCGAGACGCCTGGACACTTCCCTTGTTGAGAGCCCTTCCTGGCACAAAGTAACAATGCGGTCGCGATCGAACCGCGGTATTGACCGTCTAGGCATGGTTGAACTACAGACAACGCGAGCCGTGTATCTGCTTCCTGGTGGAATGACTGGAACTGATCGGCTGTCGGACCCCCTCCGTCTAATAGGCGCTGCTTATGCATGGTTGTTCACATTTTTGGGCGGGTTTAGTCACATCTCTGAACAGTCAAAGAGACTGTGTCTGTGATACAATATCCACAGTCAACGTCTATCTTCTGGAGTTCTGGGAACCGGGGTGATGCAAATCTATTTTTGATGCATATATAATTGACATGGTTAACACCACAGCGCCGTGTGATAGTGACTAGTATGATCAGGCCGATGATGAGCCACACAGGCGGAAATATTGAAGCTTCATCAGACGAGACGCTCCATTATTGCACGAAATAAATTGTTAACACACTGAAGTTAAAACTTTTATTCTGGAAATGTAAATGTGTAACTTAACACTTCGTTTTAATAATAATGATTATGATGATGATGATGATGATTGGTTTGTGGGACGCTCAACTGCCCCCGTACAAAGTCTCAGTTTTTACACAGTCTGGCTTTTACACAATGAAATCTAGCCATTGGTACGAATGATGATGATGAAATGATAACACAAACACCCAGTCCCCGGGCAGAGGAAGTCCCCAACCCAGCCGGGAACTGAACACAGGATCAAATGGTTCAAATGACTCTGAGCACTATGGGACTTAACATCTGAGGTCATCAGTCCCCTAGACTTAGAACTACTTAAACCTAACTAACCTGCCCGAGGCAGGATTATAACCTGCGACCGTAGCAACAGCGCGGTTCCGGACCGAAGCGCTTAGAACCGCTTGGCCACAGCGGCCGGCTGAACACAGGACCCGGTGATCCAGAGGCAGCAACGCTAGCCACTAGACCACAAGCTGTGTACGTATTAATAAAGTTCATGCTTTGACGCCTGTATTCTTTTAAACATCGTTTCATTTCTTTTTCCCAAATATATTTTGATAGTCCGAATTTTCAGTAGTTCTAGGTGGTCCTGGTCCCATTCACATCGAACCATCGAGACTCTACTGAACACTTACAGCCCCGGTGGCCCTCCTCCCCTCCCCGTAGCACAATTGTGTTTTATATTCATGAGCAGTGGGAATGCCAACGTGATTGGGTTTGAGGGTTCACATTTCCTATGTGCACTCATGGCTTTATACACACACACACACACACACCAGAGGATCCTATCAGAAATTGTAGTGCCAGCTACCGCCACCCTAGGCCAAACAAGAAAAAAATATGAGAGTATGAACCCATTCCTCTCATTGGAGCCGGCCGGGGTGGCCGAGCGCGGTTCTAGGCGCTACAGTCTGGAACCGCGCGACCGCTACGGTCGCAGGTTCGAATCCTGCCTCGGGCATTAATGTGTGTGATGTCCTTATGTTAGTTAGGTTTAAGTAGTTCTATGGGACTGATGACCTCGGAAGTTAAGTCCCATAGTGCTCAGAGCCTCTCATTGGATATAGACCCACAGCCGGAAGTCCATTATCTCTCTCTCTCTCTCTCTCTCTCTCACTCTCTCTCTCTCTCTCTCTCTCTCACTCTCACTCACTCACACATCCATACCTAACAATTTCACTACAGATCACACAGGGGACATAGCAAAAATTACGCTGATATCCTCTAGAAAGTGCCTGTAGCAGCAGCAGAGATCAGTCACCACACCCAGGCAGAAAAAGGGAAGACAATGACATGTAAGTCTGAGAAATTAAGAAACGGTTGGAAAACCCGAGATAGTTAGGTTTAGAACGCCACCACCATGATGGCTGGCCCCCACCACAAGACGCCATTATCACGAGATTACATGGCCCCAGCGTAAGACAGGTGAGGCCTCCCTCTAACACACAGACACCATTACTCTTTCTGTTAAGACACTTGGTACTTATTCGACAGCCATTAAGGCTCTCTTTTTCGCTTATCTCGCCATGCATATTTTATATTCATTCCATTTAAGGTCGCACTGGATATTACTTACACGTAACTTTCAAGACTTCCAGCGGTTTACCGTCATAATGTGCAGTATGTTACATTAAACCCGTCAAACACACGCAGAAAACATCATTGTCAGCAGATGAATTCAATTCCATATTATTTGGTTTAGAGCTACTGGATACCTATCAGTGGTTAAAATGATTATTGTTTGCTTTATTTTAAGCAAATTCCGATTACTCCCACTGTATAATGTACACTCCCCATTTAAGTTCTGTTATCGTAGCGATCATAGATACAGTGCTGGCCATTCAGTAAGGCGGTCAAATACTTGTTTAGTTTGATATTTGTTTGATCTAAATGTATTAAGAGACATTAAACACGAGCAATGGCCAGTACTCCAGCACAGCAAAGTGCAACACACCTGTAATCTACCTATGTTAGTAAGTACCAAATGAGATCACATTTGCATCGCAGATGCCATTCAGTCCAATAACACTGACTCTCGCTAATTCTTGCTATGGACAATTGTTGCAGCATCCCAATTCTATCAACGTTGAACAACAGCTGCCCTACAGACCTTAAGTGTGCTTGGTGATGCAGTCAGTCGAGTGTTACGGCTGGCAGCATCTGTGTGGAATTTAATAGATGCTTAGTACCACATGTTCACATGCGTATGAAATCTTATGGGCCTTAACTGCTAAGATCATGAGTCCCTAAGCTTACACACTACTTAACCTAGATTATCCTATGGACAAACACACACACCCATGCCTGAGGGAGGACTCGAAACTCCGCCGGGATCAGCCGCACAGTCCATGACTGCAGCGCCTTGGATCGCTCGATGCTTTGTACCCTCCGCCATATGTATAGGATGGGTACAATGTTGGATGATTGTCAAATTGAGATGTACCAATTAGAGAAATAGAAGTGCTAATGATAAGGCAAATTGAATTTCAAAATTGGGAAGATGAAATTCGCTGTATATCTCGAAAACAATAGTTTCTTAATGGCGAGACTATAGGAGAAGGTTGAAATGATGAAATAAGCTTTGCTGCTGCATCTTTAATGATAGGAATAGTTTTCTCTCGCTGTCATACATTGTCCTCCTTATATATATGAAATGGTATTTTTATCGTTAAATCAGTTTCACAGAGACGAATACACCTACACACAAACCGAAATATACAGGATGTCATGAGTATAACTGCAGATATTTTTGAGACTGAGGACAGAGTACTGAATAACATAACATCAATATTTACTTCATTTGCAGACTAATGATTCTAGCTATTAGGAGGAGTATGTTCCTGGTCTCTAAGTAGATGTAGAAAGGACAAGCCAGAAATGCATATTTTCCCCTGGGCAGAGTCCGTGTATTCAATATACGCACACACAGTGGACAGTGAGTTGTTCATACGCATGCACAAATTTGACAATCGGTTCATGCAATTATTCTGCAGACACTCACAGTAATAATGGACAACAGAAGTATATGTTTCTCGTGCATGAAATGTGTGTTTATATTCTCTTGCTTTCAGCGAAGTACGTTAAAATTACAAGCATATTTGATAATATTCTGTCATGAATAGGTTATAAGTTATGTCACTGAACCAGTGAGATTTCACGATTGTTCATGTCTGTTGATGATTTACTAATGCTTGGAACGCAAAAATATAACAACTGTGTCGTTAATTAAGCAGAAAAATAGAAAGACACGCGGTAATCTTGCGGCTTGCTTTCTCGCTGTGTGGGGCGCTAGTACCGTGGCAACTGTCAGACGGTGAGCATTTTCGCAGCAGTGAGTGTCGCGAATGTATACGTGATGTAACTGTGTCGGTGTGTGTGAAATAGTGCTGTAATCGAGTTTCTAAATGCAGAAGACGTGCCTCCACAGATGGGTCGTAGTGTCCTTCAGCACAATGACAGACCACACACAAGCGCTGCTACATCTTCAGCATTCCAGTGCCTTGGTTTCACTGTGCTGGATCATCATCCAGTCCCTGAATTGACCCCTTTCGATTTCCATCTGTTTCCAAAACTTAACACCTTCGAGGACATCACTTTGAAAGTGAGGTAGCAGTGCAGACAGAGGTGAGGTTGTGGCTCCGTCAACAAAGTGAAATACTCTACGGTGGCGCTATCAACAAACTGGTCTGTCGGTGTGAAAAATGTGTTCGTCGCCAGGATAATTATGTTGAGAAATAAGTATGTAGACGTGAAGAATAAAGGTGTAGAATGTTAATAACGTTCGTTTTATATAAAATTTTTTGACTTTTCACATAAATTCAGAGGCATTACTGATCAGCACGCTCTCATATTTGAACAATTTTCACTTTTCGTGATAAACACCACTATGTCCTGTACTTGCTTAGGAAGAAAAGCAAGTGCAGGGATCTATTTTTTCCACCAGGCTCTTTACTGGTAGGGGAGAGGAACGGGGACCTATCCCTACCGACCAGGTAAATAGTTGCTTGAAGCGGTTGTGTCCGCAAATCTACATCTACACTCCGCAATCCACCATACGGTGCGTGGCGGAGGGTACCTCGTACCACAACTATCATCTTCTCTCCCTGTTCCACTCCCAAACAGAACGAGGGAAAAATGACTGCCTATATGCCTCTGTACGAGCCGTAATCTCTCATATCTTATCTTAGTGGTCTTATCTTCGGTGACCGCAAATCTCCGGACGCTACGGTGCGCTTGATGGGTGGGGGCACGGCGTGTCAGGAAGGGGGGGGGGAAGAGGAGGGGGAAGAGGGAGGGGCGCAGCTTTCGAAGTTCTGGCCGTGCTGCAGTATCATCCCGGAATGGATGTGGGACGGTGTGCGGAGATTTGAGGACACCGGATATTAGCAGACACAACCGGTTCACGGAAGGATTTACTTAGTGCGAAGGGACAGTGCTGTGTGAGCGTCGCGCTGTTTGAAACACGTCTCTGCGCTTACTTTGCTTTCGAGGTTCCCAGCGTGATTATCAGTATGGAAGTTATTACGACGACAAAGGGCAGACCTTCTGCTCATTACAATGGCTACGCGTATCGTAAATTTAGGGAATCTAAAGACGGCGTTGTTACGTGGCTGTGCTTACGCGAGAAGTCTGATCATTGCAGGGGGAAGATACGTTCGAAGAATGGAGAAGTTTTTTACGTGTCCGAACATTCCTGTGGACCACCTGACGACGCTGCTCTAGAAGTGAGGAAGCAATGCGAGAAGGCGAAGATGAGGGCTCGAGAAGAAACTACGCGGTTATCGGAGATATACGCGGATGAAATGGGGAATCTTCGTAATAAGGGTTATGATTTTTTTACGGCAATGCCCCACTCAGAAAATATGAAGAGGTGCTTACGTTATCAGCGGAGTCAAGCGCGGAGGAACGGTAAGTACTCTCTGGAAGAATTTATTAACTTAACGCAATCTACCAGATTCGATGGCTTCACTGAAAATATTTTAACTTAGGCTTCTCGAAGTGGCTTCGTCAGATCGCTTTTATTTTAATGTAGGACGTGAGATGTTCCACGAAGTGTCAACAGTTTTAAATCCGGAGACTTTAGCATCACTTCAACTAAGTTTTCGTTTCTAAATGATTTTACGAAGATGAGTTTAATTCACGCTTCGTCGCTCACCCTAACCGAAACAACTGAGATGATTTCGCTGCCGTACGAGGATAGCCAAACATGGTTAATGTTCATACGACGTAACGTTTCGGTGATAACTGTTCCGCTCTTTCGGCGAACCTAGCGAGTAACAGCGTGCATTACACCTGACCAGTTATCACTCACGTCTTTAAGGATACCGCCAACAGTAGAAGACGAAACGTCATGCTTTGGATCGCGCTGAAGGCTCCAAGAAAGAAGTTGTTGCCAGGCCGTAAAAACCTGCTTCGTATAATTTTTGTTTTCGTCATAGCTGACCGCTCGCTGTAGATTGCAGTACACCAAGTTTATATTGATTTTATATTTAGCAAGACAGCAGAAATTAAATCTGCAAACCTGGCTTGTTTTAACGGACAATGGAAAGTGATAGGAATTTCATAAGAATCCGAGAGCAGTTAACGATGATTCACAAATGATTAGAAAAAATATTAATGTGTTACAGGATCGGCTGGTTCCTAGGTTTTTTCTTTATCCTTTGTCAGCCTGGTAGAACATTCTGAGTCGTTAGGTTATTTTATCGACATTTTAATGTGGTTTTAGAACAGTGTCTATGTTTGTAGGCCGGCCGAAGTGGCCGTGCGGTTAAAGGCACTGCAGTCTGGAACCGCAAGACCGCTACGGTCGCAGGTTCGAATCCTGCCTCGGGCATGGATGTTTGTGATGTCCTTAGGTTAGCTAGGTTTAACTAGTTCTAAGTTCTAGGGGACTAATGACCTCAGCAGTTTAGTCCCATAGTGCTCAGAGCCATTTGAACCATTTTTTTTTTATGTTTGTAGTTTACGTGAATGTGAATGGGAATTAGAGAAAGCAGGTGAAATTTTAGGTGAGACTGTATTTGATGCTCTTAAGTTTTACACTTTTCAAGCATATTGGTCTAAGGGCACTGATATCATCGCTATTAAGGACATTAATCCCGTAACATAAGCTCTTGTTTACCTCTGCATGCACATAGTTTCTCTCTTACATTTTAAGCGGCTTGTAAGCAAACAGTTTGTCAAATTTACGTGTGTGGCAAATGATTTGGCTTCATGTTGTTTTCCTTGATGAGTTTCTCTAGTGAAAGTATTGTTTGAGAAAAATATTCATTGATGACCAAACTGAAAAACAAGTTTGACGATTTTACTCGTGTTAAAAAGTCAGTTTCTCGTAAGTCTAACACCAGGTGCGACAATAAAGTAATGAGACAAGTTACAAAAACCACCATTTCCTATAGTCTTAACCAATTACATTTGTATCAGTTTTGAAGTTTCTCCCTTGTGCATGCATGCACTTAATCCTTCGGCGTTTCCATTCTTCGTAGCATCACAGGAGCTCATCATCTAGCGTACCAGCAAAAGCCCTTATCACACCTGTTTGGATTGCCTGTACTGTTGCAAAATGGTGTCCTTCAACGACTGACTTCGCTACTGGGATATAAAAAATCTTACGGAACTATGTTGTATGGATGAGGTTGTGGAAGCTCTGCAGTGAACTTGGACGTCACAAACTGCTCGCCAGTCAATGCAGTATGGGGTGGTGCGTTATCGAGGTGCAGGATCCAGTTGTTAGCAATCCATGGACGAACACGTCAGCCCTGTTTCCGAAGTCTTTCGAGAAATTCTTAATAGTAATATTGGTTTACTGTCTGGCCTGGAGGCAACCGCTCTTTGTCCACAATATTCATGTAGTCAAAGAAACATACAAGCATGCATTTCACCTTCGAGTATGACATCCGCGCTTTCGTTGGTCTTGGCGATTCTTTTGAATACCAATGTGAACGTTTGACGTTTCGTCTCGGGATCATAATGGAAAAGCCATCTTTCATCACCAGTAATAACGATTCAGTAATTCTGGGTTAAATTCCACGTGTTCCAACAGATTAGCAGCCATAATCCTCGATCTTTTTGTTGCTGTGTGAGATTTTTGGGAACCATTTTGACACAGTTTTCTCGTTTGCAGCATTTTAAATCAATAGAAGGTGAACAGTTTCCCGATTAATGTCCGGTTCGTTTGTAATCATTTTCATGGTAATCTACGACCAACTCGTACAACTTCACTCATCCAGGCTGTGTTGTCATATGTTCGTGTTGGTGATGGGCGCCCATTGCGCCGTTAAACTTGGGACATTCGTTCCGCCTTCAGAAAAACACTTTGTGCCAACGGAACACGTGTGCACCTGACAGAACCTCGTTTCCAGAAGCCTGCTTGATCTTTCCGTATGTTACTGTGGCATTCTCACCGAATTTTACGTAGAGAGAGATTGCATACTGCTGTGAAATATTAGAGATTCCATTGTTGTGATCACCGCATCTCGGAGTTTGTCATCGTACCTCTTGGTCTACGTGTTGTACAGTGGTGTATATGTGTAGGTACATTCAGCAGCATATAGCCGCTCTGTCTCCGGCGTCTTGTCACGGTTCGCGCGGCTCCCCCCATCGGAGGTTAGTCCTCCCTCGGGCATGTGTGTGTGTGTGTGTGTGTGTGTGTGTGTTGTCCTTAGCGTAAGTTAGTATAATGTAGGTTAAGCAGTGTGTAAGCCTAGGGACCGATGACCTCGGCAGTTTGGTCCCATAAGATCTTACAAGAAATTTCCAAATTTTTCAGCGGCTTATGTGGATACTCCCTGCGAAATTTATTGCTTGAAGAGTTAATAGTACGTAAGTAATAAACTCAGATGTCATGCATGCAGTTTTTCACGCATCTCATTGCTTATGACGTAATGTCCCCTGAACTGTGATAGGTAGGTGGTTCTGTCACTGAGGTGAGGAAAATCATGCGATAGCGATATGCACGTATAGAGATGGCGATAGTATCGCGTACACAAGATATAAAAGGGCAGTACATTAGTGGAGCTGTCATTCCTACTCAGGTGATTAATGTGAAAAGGCTTCCGACGTGATTATGGCCGCACTACGTGAATTAACAGACTTAGAATGCGGAATGGTTGTTAGAGCTAGGCGCATCCGAAGTCGTTAGGAAATTCAATGTTCCGAGATCCACATTGTCAAGATTGTGTCGAGGCTACCAAATTTCTGGCATTCCACCACGGACAACGCAGTGGGCGATGGCCTTCACTTCATGACGGAGAGCAGCGGTGTTTGCGTGGAGTTGTCAATGATAACAGACAGGCAACACTGCGAAGTGAGACGTTCAACGAACGTGTCCGTTTGGACAGTGCGGGGAAATTGTGTGTTAACGGTTTATGGCAGCAGGCGACCGACGTGAGTGCTATTGCTACACTACTGACCATTAAAATTGCTACACCTAGAATAAATGCAGATGATAAATGGGTATTCATTGGACAAATATATTATACTAGAACTGGCATATGATTACATTTTCACGCAGTTTGGGTGCATAGAGCCTGAGAAATCAGTATCCAGTATCCTCAGGCAGTAATAACGGCCTTGTTACGCCTGGGTATTGAGTCAAACAGAGCTTGGATGGCGTGTACAGGTACAGCTGCCCGTGCAGCGTCAACACGATACCACAGTTCATCAAGAGTAGTGACTGGCGTATTGTGACGAGCCAGTTGCTCGGCCACCATTGACCAGACGTTTTCAATTGGTGAGAGCTCTGGAGAATGTGCTGGCCAGTGCAGCAGTCTAACATTTTGTGTATCCAGAAAGGCCCGTACAGTCCCCATCTCTTGACTCAGGGATCGAGACGTGGCTGCACGATCCGTTACAGCCATGCGGATAAGATGACTGTTATCTCGACTGCTAGTGATACGAGGCCGTTGGGTTCCAGCACGGCGTTCCATATTACCCTCCTGAACCAACCGATTCCATATTCTGCTAACAGTCATTGGATCTCGACCAACGCGATCAGCAATGTCGCGATACGATAAACCGCAATCGCTATAGGCTACAATCCGACCTTTATCAAAGTCGGAAACGTGACGTTACGCATTTCTCCTCCTTACACGAGGCATCACAACAACGTTTCACCAGGCGACGCCGGTTAACTGCTGTTTGTGTATGGGAAATCGCTAGGAAACTTTCCTCATGTCAACACATTGCAGGTGTCGCCACCGTCGCCAACCTTGTGTGAATGCTCTGAAAAGCTAATCATTTGCATCTCACAGGATCTTCTTCCTGTCGGTTAAATTTCGTATCTGTAGCACGTCATCTTCGTGGTGTAGCAATTTTAATGACCAGTAGTGTAATAGCACATCATCTGCAGCGCCAATCCTGGCGTTGTGGCAATATCGGTTGGACCCTAGACAACGGGGGAACCGTGGCCTAGTGAGATGAACCCCAATTTAAGTTGGTAGGGGCTGGTGGTAGGGTTCGAGCGTGGCGAAGACCCCACGAAGCTATGGACGCAAGATGTGAATAAGGTCCTGTGCAAGCTGGTGTGGCTCGATAATGGTGTGGGCTGTGTTTACATTGAACGGACTGGATCCTCTCGTCTAACTCAAGTGATCAATGATTGGAAATGGTTATGTTCCACTATTGGGAGTCCATTTTCAGCCATTTATGGACTTCATGTTCCCAAATAACGATCGAATTTTTATGAATGATAATGCGCCATGCCACTGTGCCACAATTGTTCGCAGTTGTTTTGAAGAACATTCTGGATAATTGTAGCGGATGATTTGGCCACCCAGATCGTCCGACATGCATCCCATCTGAATATTTATGAGGCATAATTGGAAGGTCAGTTCGTGCTCAAAATCCTGCAGCGGCAACACTTGGATGGTTGTAGAGGTAGCATTGCTTAGGGTGCAGGCGACTGCCAACGACCTGTCGAGTCCATGCCACATCGCGCTGCTACACTACGCCAAGCAAAAGGTGATCCGACACGATTTTAGGTGTTCCATGACCTTTGTCACCTCAGTATATACCGAGTCTGGTTGAAATAGGTTCAGTGTTTTATGAAGAGACGTGGAACCTCTCTCTCTCTCTCTCTCTCTCTCTCTCTCTCTATATATATATATATATATATATATATATATATATATATATATATATATGTGTGTGTGTGTGTGTGTGTGTGTGTGTGTGTGTGTGTGTGTGTGTGTGTGTGTGTTTCCGGACGCACCCGTAGGCTCCGTTACGCCAGGGCCAGTGTGCGGTATCGCCGGAACTTGGGCTGTTGTGCAGCACGGGTGGGTTGTGGTCGTGACCGACTAGACTGGTGACTTTCACATGAAAGCGGATGTTTTCCAGCGTCTGTCGGAAATAGAATAGTGAGAGGAGGGATCAACTGACGAAATGCCAGCATTTCTGCTTCTGATCTTGAACGGCTGAAAAGGCTAAATGTTAAAACAAATTTCGTAGCGTGGCTTGGAGCTCGCGGAGTTGAGTGAAATAGTCCTAATTACGAATCAAATGGCTGGCAGAAAAAGACTTGTAGCATGCTGCTGGGACAGCTGCCAGTCGATATAGTTCGTATGGAAGTGTAACGGGTGTCCTAGAGCTTCGTAGTTATTGAAACGTCGTGCCAGATAAAACTGTGTGTCGGACCGGGGCTCGAAATCGGGATGCTTGTCTCTCGCGGGGAAGTGCCCTGTCAGCTCAGCTACCCGAGCACAATTCACGATCCATCCTCACGGCTTTACTTCCACCAGTATCTCGTCTCCCTCCTTCCGTACTTCACAAATGTTCTGCGAAACTTGCAGGACTAGTACTCCTGGATGAAAGATTATGCGAGATATTGCTTAGCCACAGCGTGGGGGAAGTTTGCATAATGAAATGTTCGCTTTGCAGCAGTGTGTTCACTGATATGAAGAAGCCTCGTAACAGATGAAATCTGTGTGTTAGAATGTGTCTCGAACTCGGAACGTTTGCCTTTCGCGGGCAAGTGCTCTACCAACTGAGCTACCCAAGAAGACTCACAACCCGTCCTCACACCAAGCCCTTAATGACTGTTTGTAGATAGAAAGCGGACATTCTCCTCGCGAAACGCTATCGTTAAATTTAAAAAAAGGAAGTCTTTTATTCCGCGAATTGATGTAACGATGAAAGTCAGTATAAATTTGAAAACTGAATAAATCACGGAATAATGTAGATAGAGAAGTTCAAATTGGCACACATGCTTGGAATGACATGGAGTTTTATTAGAACCAAAAAAATACAAAGTTAAAAAAATGTCCGACAGATGGCGCTTTATCTGATCAGAATAGCAATACTTAGCATAACAAAGTAAGAAAGCAAAGATGATGTTCTTTACAGGAAATGCTCAATATGTCCACCATCATTCGTCAACAATAACTGTAGTCGAGGAATAATGTTGTGAACAGCACTGTAAAGCATGTCCGGAGTTACGGTGAGGCACTGGCGTCGGATGTTGTCTTTCAGCATCCATAGAGATGTCGGTCGATCACGATGCACTTGCGACTTCAGGTAACCCCAAAGCCAATAATCGCACGGACTAAGGTCTGGAGACCTGGGAGGCCAAGCATGACGAAAGTGGCGGCTGAGCACACGATCATCACCAAACGACGCGCGCAAGAGATCTTTCGCGCGTCTAGCAATATGGGGTGGAGCGCCATCCTGCATAAACATCGTACGTTCCAGCAGGTGTTTATCAGCCAGGTTGGGGATGATGCGATTCTGTAACATATCGGCATACCGCTCACCCGTCACGGTAGCAGTTTTGCTGTCCAGCGCCATCCGTCGGACAGTTTGTGAACTTTGTTTTTGGGGTTCTAATAAAACCCCATGTCATTCCAAGCATGTGTGACAATTTTTACCTATCTACATTATTCCGTGGTTTATTAAGTTTTCAAATTTATACTGACTTTTTGATCATCCGGTATAATATAATATTTGTTTTTTAGATGGAAATAATACGGACATCTGTAGCAATTATTTATACTGTTACTGTCTTACTCCTCCATCGAGTAAACAGTGGGATTTGTTGGGACGGGGAGGGAGGGTTTATCTTTCGCCGCAGACGAGCCCCGGGGGGGGGGGGGGGTGTTGTCACGTGTCTTGGATCCGTCAGTACATTTATCTAGGTACCCAAGTCATGCCCTTTTCGGTTGGCCCCTTTACTAAGATTTAACTAACAAACTGATCATTACTGGCAGCTAAAACATGTCGAGGTGGCAGACTAATACAATCCCCATTAAACATAGTAAGCGTTTAGTGCATCCATATCAAAAAAAGAAATGTGTATCTGAGATTGTGGCAGCACTACATTAACAATGATGTTTACTAGCATTCTCTTGATGTCCTCTTTTTCAAAAACTCTGAACTTTAGACGAGTGTGTGTCTGCAGCAAAAAGATTGCTACGAACGTCAATATGATTTTCACTGGATTCTATTAGGAGGCCATTGGTTGGTGACGATATTATTGCTCCAATGCACTGTATTATCAGTTCAAGTCTGCGCCATACACGAGCCTTACCATCAGCTCTTACCAACTGATATCGGGACTCATCTGACCAGGCCACGGTCTTTCAGTCGTCTAGGACCCAACCGATTTGGGTTCGAGCCCAAGAGAGGCGCTGCAGGCCATGCCGTGCTAAGAGCAAAGAACGGATACGTTCGCCATATGTCCTACATTGATTTCTGCAATTATATCACGCAGTGTTGCTTGTCTGTTAGCACTAACTCTTAGCAACCGCCGCTGCCCTCGGTCGTTAAGTGAAGGCTATCGGCCACTGCGTTGCCCGTGATGAGAGGTAGTACCTGAAATTTGGTATTCGCATCACACTCGGGACACTGTGGATCTCGTAATACTGAATTCCCTAACGATTTCCGAAATGGAATATTCCATGCATCGAGCTCCAACTGCCATTACGAGTTCAAAGTTTGTTAATTCCCGTCGTGCGGACAATCACGTCGGAAACCTGATCACTCGAATCACCCGAGTCGAAATGACAGTTCCACCAGTGCACTGCCCTTTTACACCTTGTGTACGCCATACTTACCGCCATCTGTATATGTGCGTATCATGTCTTATGACTTTAGTCCCCTGTATATATATATGTGTGTGGACGAGATGAGCGATGATCGGCAAGGCGTTTCAGTTTCTAGGATCGTCCTGCGGTTTATTTTAGAGCTACGAGCCATGCTTCGAGTTTTCTTTGCCACAACACGGTTCCTCTACCGACGCCCGCCTCGACGCCAAAAATAGTCGCTCGTGGAAAGGGGAGGGGCCGGCCAAGGCGCTGTTGGTCTACACTGGCGCTCTTGTCTTCAGTAAAAAAATGCCCGGCGGCATGTGGCTGGACTTAGGCGCGGCGGTATACTACTCCGCCAGCATATTTGTATCTTCTTCAGAAGATTGGAAAGCCCTTGGTTTCACAGCACTAGGCCATAAATAGTAATTGTACCGACAGTTCTCTGAACGTGAGAGGAAAATAAATATCGCCGCTGACTAGCGCAAATGTGTGTGTCACTTCTTTCGACAGAGTGAACCAGAACTCCAACGACGAAGTTTTAGAGTTGCTCAGGGATACCTTCAGAGTATTTCGGAGAAGGGACATGCGGCGTCCGGCGTCTCGTTACAGAGTAATAATGTACGAGGGCATGCCGAAAAGTAATGCTTCCGAATTTTTTATGTGAAAACTGTTAATGCTTTTTAAATAAAACGTTATCAACATACTTGCAGCCCTCTGCCGCTGGAGGGCTCCGAATTGTAGTATGTAACATGGCGGTGAGTAACGTAACGATTCCTGTGCGTGACTAACAGCGTGTTGTAAACGAGTCTCGTATTCCAAGAATTCGAATTTACAATGAAATGAATACCACTAGCTGCATACAGGCGTTGCTATAAGTCAACGGGGACAGTTGACAATTTGTGCCCCGACCGGGACTCTAACCCGGATCTCCTGTTTACATGGCAGACGCTCTATCCATCTGAGCCACTGAGGACACAGAGAATAGTGCTTCGCAACTTATTGTCTCGCACTACATTCGTAGTGCCCCTGCCCATTGTACTCATTACTTGCTGCTTTTCTGCCAATCCCGTAAGAGTTCGGGCACTGTTTGTGCATCCGCACAGATGATGGTCAAACGGCCGGTATATATATATATATATATATATATATATATATATATATATACTCCTGGAAATTGAAATAAGAACACCGTGAATTCATTGTCCCAGGAAGGGGAAACTTTATTGACACATTCCTGGGGTCAGATACATCACATGATCACACTGACAGAACCACAGGCACATAGACACAGGCAACAGAGCATGCACAATGTCGGCACTAGTACAGTGTATATCCACCTTTCGCAGCAATGCAGGCTGCTAGTCTCCCATGGAGACGATCGTAGAGATGCTGGATGTAGTCCTGTGGAACGGCTTGCCATGCCATTTCCACCTGGCGCCTCAGTTGGACCAGCGTTCGTGCTGGAAGTGCAGACCGCGTGAGGCGACGCTTCATCCAGTCCCAAACATGCTCAATGGGGGACAGATCCGGAGATCTTGCTGGCCAGGGTAGTTGACTTACACCTTCTAGAGCACGTTGGGTGGCACGGGATACATGCGGACGTGCATTGTCCTGTTGGAACAGCAAGTTCCCTTGCCGGTCTAGGAATGGTAGAACGATGGGTTCGATGACGGTTTGGATGTACCGTGCACTATTCAGTGTCCCCTCGACGATCACCAGTGGTGTACGGCCAGTGTAGGAGATCGCTCCCCACACCATGATGCCGGGTGTTGGCCCTGTGTGCCTCGGTCATATGCAGTCCTGATTGTGGCGCTCACCTGCACGGCGCCAAACACGCATACGACCATCATTGGCACGAAGGCAGAAGCGACTCTCATCGCTGAAGACGACACGTCTCCATTCGTGCCTCCATTCACGCCTGTCGCGACACCACTGGAGGCGGGCTGCACGATGTTGGGGCGTGAGCGGAAGACGGCCTAACGGTGTGCGGGACCGTAGCCCAGCTTCATGGAGACGGTTGAGAATGGTCCTCGCCGGTACCCCAGGAGCAACAGTGTCCCTAATTTGCTGGGAAGTGGCGGTGCGGTCCCCTACGGCACTGCGTAGGATCCTACGGTCTTGGCGTGCATCCGTGCGTCGCTGCGGTCCGGTCCCAGGTCGACGGGCACGTGCACCTTCCGCCGACCACTGGCGACAACATCGATGTACTGTGGAGACCTCACGCCCTACGTGTTGAGCAATTCGGCGGTACGTCCACCCGGCCTCCCGCATGCCCACTATACGCCCTCGCTCAAAGTCCGTCAACTGCACATACGGTTCACGTCCACGCTGTCGCGGCATGCTACCAGTGTTAAAGACTGCGATGGAGCTCCGTATGCCACGGCAAACTGGCTGACACTGACGGCGGCGGTGCACAAATGCTGCGCAGCTAGCGCCATTCGACGACCAACACCGCGGTTCCTGGTGTGCCCGCTGTGCCGTGCGTGTGATCATTGCTTGTACAGCCCTCTCGCAGTGTCCGGAGCAAGTATGGTGGGTCTGACACACCGGTGTCAATGTGTTCTTTTTTCCATTTCCAGGAGTGTATATACCGGGTGATCAAAAAGTCAGTATAAATTTGAAAACTTAATAAACCACAGAATAATCTAGATAGGGAGGTAAAAATTGACACACATGCTTGGCATGACATGGGGTATTATTAAAACAAAAAAACTTCACAAAATGTCCGACAGATGGCGCTGGACAGCAAAACGTCAGTGACTGCGCATGACACACTTGTATAAAAGGAGCTGTAATGAGAGAGAGAATCTAGGCTGTAGAGCAGCGTAGTAAGCTGCTGCCAGCCCGCCCTCTTCGGGGGGAATTGAAAATCAATAAAGAGAAAAAAAAAAGAGAGAGAATCAGATGCGCCAGCAGTCGGAGCATGTTGACGTCACCTGAAAAGGCACTTTTAGTGAAGCTGTATTATCAGAATGGGGAATGTGCTAGTTGAGCGCTACGATCCTCTCCATAGTAAGGGGATTCAAACGGGTGAAGGTCCGTTAGCAAATGAAGCAGTGACGAGAATGATTTCGAAGTTCGAAGCCACGGGTTGTTTAGACGATAGACCCCGTAGTTGCCGACCGAGCACAAGGCGTAATGCTGCCGAGACAGTTCAGGAAAAAATGGGGACTGTAGCGGGTTAGTGTATGCACGGGGAAGTCAGCGCTCGTGCAGTCGCACGTCGCATCGGCATTTCATACACTACTGTTTGGTTGTCACTGAGGCGTACCCTCCGATGCTATCCGTACAAAATTCATCGGCATCATGAACTGTTACCTGGCGATTTAGTGAAGCGGAGGGCATTTGCGGTGTGGGCGTTTCAAAACATGGCGGAAGATGACGATTGGTTGAGTAACATGTTGTGTACCGACGATGCTCATTTCACGCTCCGAGGGTCTGTCAACGCCCACAACTGCAGAATTTGGGCTACTGAAAATCCTAGAACTGTCGTGGAAACTCCATTGCACGACGAGAAAGTCACGGTATGGGTTGTATTTACCACATCTACCGTTATCGGGCCTTTTTTCTTAAAGGAAATGCGTGATTCTGGTTTTGTAACTGCTACCGTGACAGGTGAGAGGTACGCCGATGTTACAGAATCGCATCATCCCCAGTCTGGCTGATAAACACCTGCTGGAACGTATGATGTTTATGCAGGATGGCGCTCCACCCCATATTGCTAGACGCGTGGAAGATCTCTCGTGCGCGTCGTTTGGTGGTGATCGTGTGCTCAGCCGCCACTTTCGTCATGCTTGGCCTCCCAGGTCCCCAGACCTCAGTCCGTGCGATTATTGACTTTGGGGTTACCTGAAGTCGCAAGTGTATCGTGATCGACCGACATCTCTAGGGATGCTGAAAGACAACATCCGACGCCAGTGCCTCACCATAACTCCGGACATGCCTTACAGTGCTGTTCACAACATTATTCCTAAACTACAGCTATTGTTGAGGAATGATGGTGGACATATTGAGCATTTCCTGTAAAGAACATATTCTTTGCTTTGTCTTACTTTATTATGCTAATTTTGCTATTCTGATCAGATGAAGCGCCATCTGTCGGACATTTTTGAACTTTTGTACTTTTATGGTTCTAATAAAACCCCATGTCATTCCAAGCATGTGTGTCAGTTTGTACCTCTCTATCCACACTATTCCGTGATTTATTCAGTTTTCAAATTTATACTGACTTTTTGACCACCCGGTATATATACGGAACAGCGCGACTGCTACGGTCGCAGGTTCGAATCCTGCCTCGAGCATGGATGTGTGTGCTGTCCTTAGTTTAGTTAGGTTTAAGTAGTTCTAAGTCTCGGGGACCTCAGATGTTAAGTCCCATAGTGCTCAGAGCCATTTGAACCATTTGCACACAGGGGACTCCTTCTCCTTGGGCGAGGCATTGCCAGACCTACTCCAGAGCTGCAACATCTGCAACAGTCTGATTCTTTGGTTTCACTGTCCTCGATCATCCTCCATATGGTCCCGACCTGGCCCCGTCCGTCTTACATCTGTTTCCAGAACTTAAAAAACGCCGTCGAGGGCTTCACTTCGATAGTAATGATGCGGTGCGAGCAGAGTGAAGTTGTGGCTTCGTCAACAAAGTGAAACATTCTACAGTGACGGTATCAACAAACTGGTCTCTCATTGGGAGAAATATGTTTATCTATGTTGAGAAATAAACATGAAGAATTAAGATGTAGAATTATTTATTTCAAGTTTCTGCTACCAGTCACTTTTTATTTTATGCTTAATCTAACATAATGCAACGCCATTATGGCTGAAAAATAATTATTATTCAACCAGCCAAGTTGTGAAAGTATTTCGTACACACAGAAACATTAGATTATGTATGTATGTATGTATGTATGTATAAACACCTGAATATGAACAAAACATGTACGAAACGCGTTGCATTATGTTAGATTAAGCATAAAATAAAAAGTGAATGGTAGCAGAAACTTGAAATAAATAATTATCCCACACAGTCACGGTTCACAAACATAGCCATTATGGCTGAAAATAATAATAATAAAGATGTAGAATGTTAACGTTTGTTTTATTTAAAAAGCTTTGAGTTTTCGCATAAAAATTCGAAGCCATTACTTATCAGCACACCCTCGTGATTACGATCTATTAGGTGTGTTCCCGTAATCACCGTTGTTTCCTTGGAAATCCTTTGAAAATACGGTATTGCAGTGACTGCTTTGTTAAGAAGAAAGATTCAGTTTTCCTTCGGACATGCATGCATGTTCTAAGGATCAGGCACTACTTCGACTGCAGCCGTTTTCAAATAGAAAAATGTTTTCGCAGTTGCGAATGCTAACAACCATTAGCCGTATAAAGCAATGACAACGATGAAAATTTTTGCCGGAGCGGGACTCGAACCCAGATTTCCCGCTTTACGCGAGCGGGCTTCTTAACCGCTTGTTCTACCCTTGCACGCCCCACTGCCAGGCCCAATCTTCCGTATGTCTCGTTCCTGCGTCACAGCCTGTACTCTTACACACAGTATGTAATTCCCGTGCAGGGGAGGAAATTTTACGCATGACCGAAGGAACACTGCATCGGTCTGCTTAACAACACAGGCACTGCAACTGCGGTATCTTATTTGTCCGTCAGTACCAGGCAGTGACTTTCAATTAAAATGCCCTACCTTGTACGGGGAGTACATAACGTGTGTAGGAGTACAGTCTGTGACTCAGGAGCGACGACATGTGGAAGCCTGCGTCTGGCCGTGGGTCGTGCACGGATAGTCAAAGTGGTTGAGGACGGAGGGGGGGGGGGGAGAGGGGAGAGTGTTCATGAAATTGACCGAAAATGTCAACTGTCAATTTATTTTTATATTTTTATTTGTTAGTGGAACTCATGCATTATAAGTCCCCAATGTTTCAGTGATGAAATCATATCCGAAGTGACTCAAAGAAATAATGAAACGTGTGACCTGGCCTTCTTACCACGCCCAGTTTGTGAAGCAAAACTTCATTACTAGCTCGGTGAACGACGACTTGAAAAATCTTGGAGTCCGTGCACGATATCTTGTCAGTAACAATTTCGACAACAGGGGGAAAAAGGCAGAGATTCTCGATTCCCGGAATGAATGGACTGTGTATACATAATTAGGTTTGCACGGAACTTCAGTGCGGGACTACCACTCGCACCTGGCCAATTGTTTCAATTTGATGCGATTTATTGTACCAGTAACTAGTTTTGGAGCCCTTGTAGCCTCATTATCAGATGAGGTGTTACAGGAACATTGTATTTTGGACCATTTTCAGCCAGGTTTGCAGTGCTGGCAGATATAACGGAAATTTCGCTGACGAAATGTTTACGAGACAAAAGGTCCTTGAAGGTTCCTTATGTAGCATTACCTCATGGTATCCACGAGAAATCAAACCACTAATGTGTATTTTGTCAGCTTGCACATTCACACACTGTTATTCTATGTGTCAAGTGAGCAAGCTGTGAAGGAAACCAAGGAGAAATGTGTTAAGGGAAGTACAGCACACGAAGGAGAAATGACATTGACTTTCTGCCAGAGACCACAAAGGACTTCGAATATCAGTTGAACGAAATGGATAATGCCTTGAAAATAAGTTGTAAGGTAAACATCGAGAAAAGTAAAGCAAGGACAATGGAACGTAACCGAATTAAATTAGGCGCTGCTGAAGGAATGCGGCTAGAAAGGGAGATGACTTTTGCTGCTCGGGCAGCAAAATAACCGACGGTGGCCGAAGAAAAGAGCATATGAAAGGCATACAAGCTACAGCAAGAAAAAATTTCTGAAAAAGAGTGATTTGTTAACATTCAGTATTAATTTAAGCATTGATGGAATATTCCACCGGTTCCTACAGGAACAGAGGTATATTAAAAACTTGAATAAACAGTATTAATGTTCCACAGTAATATTTATTTAATAGATCGTTATGAACCAGCTTTCGACTTCCTAGGTCACTGTCAGATAAAATTATTTGATGGTGGCCTGGGAAGCAGACAGCCGGTTCATAAAGAACTATTAAATAAATATTATTGTGGAACATTAATATTGTTTGTTGAAGTTTTTAATACATTTGAATGTTAAGAAATCTTTGCTGAAGATTTTTGTCGGGAGTACAGCCTTGTACGGAAGTGAATCACGGACGATAAGGAGTTCACATAAGAAGAGAAACGTGGCCATAAAAAAAATGCTAAACATTTGATGGGTATATCGTGTAACTGATTAGAAGGCACTGAATAGAATTGGGAGGAAAATAAAGGACTCAGTTGGTGGAAGACATCTTAATTCATCAAGGAATCGTCAGTTTCGTAATTGAGGGAATTGTGGGAGATAAAAATTTTAGAGGAAGAGCGATGTTTGAATACAGAAAATAAACTCCTTCCGAACAGGCCTCGGAAGGTACCTACAGCTCGCCATGTCATCATTAGCCGTTCGGCGTCACTGGATGCGGATACGGAGGGGCGTGTGGTCAGTACACCGGCCTCCCGGCCGTTGTCACATGCGACTGAAGCCGCTGCTTCTCAGTGAAGTATCATCTCAATTGGCATGTCAAAGACGCAGTGCACCCCGCTTACCAGCAGCACTGGGCAGAGAAGGGCGGTGACCCATCCAAGAGCCAGCCAAGCTTGACAGCGCTAACTTAAGTGATCTGACGGAGATTGTGATACTGCTGCGGCAGGGCCATTGGCATGAATGCAAAGGACACTAGGAAAGTTTTGCAATACAACTTCATTTATTTAATTTTTTGAAGTAATTTTCGTCACATTGGATACACCTCTCCATCCTCCGAAACCAGTCTGTAGGAAGCAAGGTACAGTCGTTGTTCCAAGCCCGCGGGAGGTCCTCATCACTAGAAAACTGCAGTGCTTTCAGCTTCATTTTCACATGCG
The DNA here is from genome assembly GCF_023898315.1 of Schistocerca nitens. Classification (NCBI taxonomy): domain Eukaryota; kingdom Metazoa; phylum Arthropoda; class Insecta; order Orthoptera; family Acrididae; genus Schistocerca; species Schistocerca nitens. The sequence continues at coordinate 341,813,129 of NC_064622.1, forward strand.
AGGACAGTAAAAAGTCACCAGGAGCAAGTTCTGGACTGTTAGGAGGATGCTCGAGAAGCTTCAGTCCAGTACCCCAAATATTCGGTGTATGCTGTGGCGCTGGGAACTGGAGCGTCGTGATGGAGGAACCAAGTGTCCATTCTTGACTTCGGTCGCAGATTCTTGACAGATTGGATGACTTTGGCAGGCACTGCTCAATGTACCACTTTGCTGAGACTGTCTTCTGTGTGTCCAATCGATTTGAAAAGATCAGTTATCATTTTCTTCTTTACTGATCAGGCTTTTCTGACAGCTACGGGTGTGCCGTCATCTTCAAAGACCCAAACTTTGTTGTCTTAGTCGGCACGCCATAATAGTACAGCCATGTCTCGTCACCTATCACGATGTTATTCATATACTGAAATTGTCCGGTAGAAAACTACTTTAACATCTCCTGGCAATAAGTCACACGTCGTGTCATCTGCTCTTCCAGCAGTCTATACGGCACCCAGAGACAAAGTTTCTTTACTTGCAAATGATCGTGCAAAATCTAACGAATTGCTGGTGCATTTAGCTGTAAGCAATCCTCTATCTGCTCGCCTGTCTTCCACTAGCATTTTCCAAAGAGCACCAATGTTTTCTTCCGTAACTGGTGATCGTGGCCTTCCCGTGCTCTCAGCGTCCATCAGAATGAAATTCCCTCTTTGGAATTCTCTATACCACCTGAATATAGTTGTACGATGTGAAGTGCAAGAGTCATTTCTTCAAAGCACTGGTCTATGTTTAAACCACACGCGAAGCTGTACCGCAAAACTGCCCAAATCTCACTTCGTGACTACGATGCCATAGCAAGCACTTCTAACCAACCCTGCTAGTGAACGACTACGCCCACAGACATGGCACAGCAGCTACAGTGCAAATATGAAGTTTTCTCAGAACACAGCAACAATCAGCCTCCTGCGACTTAACTGTTGCGTCGTATTGCAAAACTTTCCTTTTCCTTTGTATAGTAAGGAGGTCCACATGGATGTAGGCTGCAGTAGTTGTCGCAGATTGCACAGGATATGCTAGCGTTGAGGGCTGCACCAATATCTTCGGAATAAAAACACCAACATTAAAAAAAAAAAGTTTCTAGTCTTCGTATACCCTTTGTCACAGAATTCGAAAAGTAACTTGCCGATTTTGCCCTTCAAATTTTTTTATTTATTTTAATAAGGTGTCTGTCTAGCTGCACAGTTGTTGAACCACATACTCTATGCCGTCGCCTGTCCTGTTTGAGAGGAAACCTCTCAGCTTGCAAGATCCGAACAATCACAGAGGAGCTCCAACGTAATGGGGTCCATTAGGGATATTACTGCCAAGAAGAGGAAGAAAGCCAATGTGCACTCCGTGTGTGTATACCTGGTGGAACCATTCCAGACGTGGAACGGGTCCTCCCGGATGCCATGAAGAGCACAGGGTGCAGCCGTCTGCAGGTGGTGGCCCACATCGGTACCAATAATGTGTGTCACTTTATATCAGAAGAGATTCTCTCTGGTTTCCAGCGGCTAACAGAAGTGGCAAAGGCTGCCAGACTTGCTTTCGAGATGAAAGTAGAGCTGACTATTTGCAGCATAGTCGACAGGACCGATTGCAGACCTCTGGTACAGAGCCGAGTGGAGGGTCTGAATCAGAGGCTCAGACGGTTCTGCGACCGTGTAGGCTGCAGATTCCTCGGCTTGGGCCAAAAGGTGGCTCGGTTCCGGGTTCCGCTGAATAGGTCAGGAGCCCCACTATGCGCAGGAGGCGGCTACACGGGTAACAGGGGCTGTGTGGCGTGGACTGGGCGGTGTTTTAGGTTAGAGGGTCTCGGGAAAACACATGAAGGGTTTCAGTCACAAAGGGTGCAGGCTGATCACAGGAAGAACGGAGATACAGGAACCATTGGTGTAACAGTTGTAAATTGTCGTAGCTCTGTTGGGAAAGTACCAGAGCTCCAAGAGCAAATAGAAAGCACTGATGCTCAAATAGTTACAGGCACTGAAAGCTGGCTAAAACCGGAGATGAGCTCAGCCGAAATTTCCGCGAAGAACCCAACGGTGTTCCGAAAGGATAGGATAAACATGGTTCGCGGTAGAGTGTTTGTTGCTTTTGGAAATATTTCATCTTGTCGCGAAATTGAAGTAGTTATTTCCTGTGAGTTAGTATGGGCAGAGGTCATTGTTGGCAACCGGAATAAAATAATAATTGGATCCTTTTACTGACCTCTCAATGCAAATGGTACAATTGCTGAAAGGTTCAAAGATAACTTGAGTTTGATTTCAAACACGTACCCGACTCATACGATAATAGTTGGTGGTGACTTTAATTTACACTCTATATGTTGGCGAAAATACATGTTTAATTCCGGAGGTACGCATAAAATATCGTCCTAAATTGTGCTAAACGCATTCTCTCAAAATTATTTCGAGCAGTTAGTTGCACGCGAATAGTAAACGGTAGTGAAAACACAATTGACATCTTAGCAACAAATAATCTTCAGTTAATAACGAGCATCAAAACGGATATAGGGGTTAGTGAAAACAGGGTCGTCGTCGCGAGATTGAATATTGTAACCCCAAATGCTTCAAAAATAAAAGAAAATATACCTATTCAAAAAAGCAGATAAAAATTCGCTTGACGCCTTCCGCGAGACAATCTCCACTCCTTCCAAATTAACAGTATAAGTGTAGACCAGGTGTGGCTTGAATTCAAAGAAATAATATCGGCAGCAATCGAGAGATTTATACCAAATAAATTAACATACGACAGAGCTGATCCTCCTTGGTACACAAAACGGGTCAGAACACTGTTGCAGAAACAACTAAACAAACATGCCAAATTTAAACAGACGCAAAATTCGCAATATTGGCGATCTTTTACAGAAGGTCGAAATTTAGTGCACTTCAATGCGAGATCTTTATAGTAGTTTCCACTACGAAACTTTGTGTCGAAACCTGGCAGAAAATCCAAAGAGATTCTGGTCCCATGTGAAGTATGCTAGCGGCAAGACACAATCAGTGCCTTCCCTGCGCGATAGCAGTGGAGATACTATCGAAAACAGGCTGCTAAAGCAGAGTTACTAAACACAGCCTTCTGAAACGGCTTCACAAAAGAAGACGTAGTAAATATTCCAGAATTCGAAAGAACAGGTGCCAGCATAAGTAACTAAATGTCCTCGGAGTAGTGAAGCAACTTAAATCACATAATAAAAGCAAGTCTTCTTGTCCAGACGTATACCAATTAGATTCCTTTCAGAGTATGCTGATGCAATAACTCCATGTTTAACAATCATATATAACCATTCACTCGACAAAAGATCCGTACCCAAAGACTGGAAAGTTGCACAGGTCACACCAAATTTTCAAGAAAGGTAGTAGGAGTAATCCACTAAATTACAGGCCCATATCATTAACGTCGATATGCAGCAGGATTTTGGAACATACATTGTGTTCGAACATTATGAATTACCTCGAAGAAAACGGTCTATTGAGACACAGTCAACATCGATTTAGAAAACGTGGTTTTTGTGAAACACAACTAGCTCTTTACTCGCTTGAAGTGTTGAGTGCTGTTAACAAGGGATTTCAAATTGATTCTGTATTTCCGGAAGGCTTTTGTCACTGTACCACACAAGCGGCTTGTAGTGAAATTACGTGCTTTGGAATATCGTCTCAGTTATGTGACTGGATTTCTGATTTCCTGTCAGAGAGGTCACTGTTCGTAGTAATTGACGGAAAGTCATCGAGTAAAACAGAAGTGATTTCTGCCGTTCCAGAAGAAGTGATTTCTGGCGTTCCAGAAGGTAGTGTTACAGGCGCTTTTCTGTGCCTTATCTATATAAACGATTTGGGAGACAATCTGAGCAGCCGTCTTCGGTTGTTTGCAGATGACGCTGTCGTTTATCGACTAATAAAGTCACCAGAAGATCAAAACCAATTATAAAATTGTTTAGAAAAGATAGCTGTGTGGTGCGAAAATTGGCAATCGACCCTAAATAATGAGGTGTGAGGTCATTCATATGAGTGCTATAAGGAATCTGTTAAGCCCGCATCTCGTGGTCGTGCCGTAGCGTTCTCGCTTCCCACGCCCGGGTTCCCGGGTTCGATTCCCGGCGGGGTCAGGGATTTTCTCTGCCTCGTGATGGCTGGGTGTTGTGTGTGATGTCCTTAGGTTAGTTAGGTTTAAGTAGTTCTAAGTTCTAGGGGACTGATGACCATAGATGTTAAGTCCCATAGTGCTCAGAGCCATTTTTTTGAATCTGTTAAACTTTGATCCACGATAAACCAGTCAAATCTAAAAGCCACAAATTCCACTAAATACCTAGGAATTACGATTACGAACAATTTAAATTGGAAGGAACACACAGAAAATATTGTGGGGAAGGCTAACCAAAGACTGTGTTTTATTGGCAGGACACTGAGAAAATGTAACATCTACTAAGGAGACTGCCTACACTACGATTGTCCGTTCTTTTTTAGAATACTGCTGCGTGCTGTGGGATCCTTACCAGATTGGATTGACGGAGTACATCGAAAAAGTTCAAAGAAGGGCAGCACGTTTTGTATTATCGCGAAATAGGGGAGAGAGTGTCACAGAAACGATACATGGTTTGGGCTGGAAATCGTTAAAAGAAAGGCGTTTTTCGTTGCGACGGAATCTTCTCACGAAATTCCAATCACCAACTTTTTCCTCCGAATGCGAAAATGTTTTGTTGACACCGACCTACATAGGGAGAAACGATCACCACGATAAAATAAAGGAAATCAGAGGTTGTACGGAAAGATATAGCTGTTCGTTCTTTCCGCGCCCTATACGAGATTGGAGTAATAGAGAATTGCCAAGGTACTTAAATGTGATTTCCTGAGTATCAAAAAAAAATGTTCAAATGTGTGTGAAATCTTATGGGACTTAACTGCTAAGGTAATCAGCCCCTAAGCTTACACACTACTTAACCTAAATTATCCTAAGGACAAACACACACACCCATGCCCGATGGAGGACTCGAACCTCCGCCGGGACCAGCCGCACAGTCCATGACTGCAGCGCCTAATCCCGCGCGGCTTCCAGAGTATCGATGTATATGTAGATGTATATGTACATTGTTATTGAACACGTTTATAAACTACATAATGGTTTCATATGTTTGCGACGAGTTTTCAATAAATTATTCTCGCCGTTCTTAATTAATATAATACTTAAACTGCGAATCATATAATATTTTGATTTCTTTCTTTAATAAGTCAAGTGATGGTGATATGCGTAATTGACGGTTTTCTGGGACCAGTTAAGTTTTGGAGGGTTCCTCGTCAGTCAGTTGATCTGTGTTGGCGTCATTAAAATAATGAAAAAAAAAGAGAAGATCAGAGGTAACGTCGGTTACGAGATCATTAGAGATGGCGCCCATACTCAGATTGGGGACGGTTAGAGAAGGAAATCAACTGTGACCTTATAGAGCAGTGATTTCAAACACGGGTTTTATTACCCCCGAGGTGTAAAATTATATTTACTGAGGCGTAGAACAAAGGGGTTCAGTTGCGTTTTCGCCGCGAATATAAATTACCCTTAAAAGGTGTTTACTGTTATCGCTATTCGTAAGACTGTAATAATGCTTACAAGAGTTCACAGTAATTACTTCTCCTCCTCCCCTCTCCTGATGTTAGTACAAATGCGTGATACAATACGGTGAAGGTTACAGCTTGTGAAGCGAATATATGAACTTCTTCCTCGCGTATTCCAACTCCAACCAGTACACGCATATTGCGTGCTGTGTACCATGCATCTATGATAGTGAAGTGAGACACATAATCCAGCATCACATATCCGAGTTGTCGGTAGTTCCTGTGATAGACGATAAATGTAGGGCATGCAGATTATTGTAATTTTAATTGTTATTGCTTGTATTATTGTTGTTAGTGGCAGAGGCCAAACACAAATCATTGGCAGCCTGGAGTCTTCCAGTTTGTACCAATTGAGAAGTAAAATGTCCAGCAATCAAGTGATTACCGACAGACGCATTTTAGCGTGGCTGAATTTAAGTGGGGTGCAGGGTGTGGGTGGAGCAAGTATCGCTAGGGAGAGGAGTGGTGCAGAGGAAGCATGTTTTGTAACAAGTGCAGATTCTAAATGTGGATAGTTAGCTTTCTTTTCTGATAAAGATTGATAATAGCACTCACAATGAGAATTGCTTCATCATTATAGGAAAAAAATGTTAGAAATAAGCAGTCCCAATTGTGGTTGGCGAACGATGCAACCAGCCGCAAATACTTTTTAAATGTTTTATTTTAGTGCCATAGCCAGTTTCGGGCTATCATGCCCATCGTCAAATAGAAAATATTTTTAGTTGCTCAGATGTTTTGGTCAACAGCACGTCGTCTGCTCTCACACTGCACAAGAATATTTGATTATTTAGTACCACCTTGTATCATCAATAAAATTACGCTATGTGCTTACATGCAAAATAGTTGCGTTGATTTACGTAAGTTCCAGTAAATGACGATTTGTTTTGTGGAGGACCATGTGGTTTTCCAGGTTGTTGAATTCCACACAGCACAAATATAGTAACTAAATTGCTGTGGGACACTTAAGACTTTAAATGTCGGTGTTAAGCATCACCCATGTACTAGAAACTTGATGTTGCAGAGTTCATCATTAAACAAAGATACAAAGCTGTCATTCCTTTCCTATTAACAAGGATGTAAACAGAGTAAAGATGATGTGTGTGATGTTCAGAATGCAAGATGTTAACAACAGAAAACAGTTTGCACTCTAAGAGTAAACTTGTCATTAAAAGACTGTAGGACAATTTTTAGCCAACTGATTGCATACTGTAAATTAGATATATATATGCGCGCGCGCGCGCACACACACACACACACACACACACACACACACACACACACACACACACACACACACACAAACTGAAGAGCCAAAGAAACTGGTACACCTGCCTAATACCGTGTAGGGCCCCGGTGAGCACGAAGAAGTGCCCCAACACGACTTGACATGGACTCGACTAATGTCTGAATGAGTGTTGAAGGGAAATGACACCATGAATCCTGCAGGGCTGTCTATAAATCCGTAAGAGTACGAGGGGGCGGAGATCTTTTCTGAATAGCACGTTGCATCCCAGATATGCTTAATGATGATCAGGTTTGGGGAGTATGGTGGCCAGCGGAAGTGTTTAAACGCAGTGTTCCTGGAGCCACTCTGTAGGAATTCCGGACTTGTGGTGTGTCGCATTATCCTGCTGGAATTGCTCAAGTCCGTCGGAATGCACAATGGACATGAATAGATGCAGATGATCAGACAGGATGCTTACGTGTCACATGTCAGTCGTATCTAGACGTATTAGGGGTCCCATACAACTCCAATTGCAAACGCCCCACACCACCACAGAGCCTCCACCAGCATGAACAGTCCCCTGCTGACATGCAGGGTCCATGTCTTCATGAGAGTGTCTTCATACCCGTTCACGTCCATCCGTTCGATGCAATCAGAAACGAGACTCACCCGAAGAGGCAAAATGTTTCCAGTCATCAACAGTCCAATGTCGGTGTCGACGGGCGCAGGCGAGGCGTAAAGCTTTGTGTAGTGCAGTCATCAAGGGTACACTAGTAGTCCATCGGATCCGAAAGCCCATACCGATGATGTTTCGTTGAATGGTTCGCACGCTGACACTTGTTGATGGCCCAGCATTGGAATCTGCAGCAGTTTGCGCAAAGGTTACACTTCTGTCACGTTGAACGATTCCCTTCAGTCGTTGGTCCCGTTCTTGCAGGATCTATTTCCGGCCGCAACGAAGTCGCAGATTTAATGTTTTACCGGATTCCTGATATTCACGGTACACTAGTGAAATGGTCGTACGAGAAAATCCCCACTTCATCGCTACCTCGGAGATGCTGTGTCCCCATCGCTCGTGCGCCGACTATAAAACCGCGTCCAAACTCATAAATCTTGACATCCTGCCGTTGTAGCAGCAGTAACCGATTTAACAACGGCACCAGACACTTTTCTTATATAGGCGCTGCTGACCGCAGTGACGTGTTCTGCCTGTTTACATATTTCTGTATTTGAATACGCATGCCTATACCAGTTTCTTTGGCACTTCAGTGGATATATATGCGCAGAAAATTCAGTGTTAGCTTGTGGCAGTTTACGATATCGTAATTGTATAAATATATACTATTGAGATTATTTTATAAGGTAGATGGTGGGATGAGAACAACACATTAGTTCATCTTAATAGTATATGTTTTTATACAATTACGATATCATAAACTGCCACTTATGTGATTGTTAGAGCCCCAGTTTGCGTTTGATTTCTGTGAACAGCCGAAGGAAATTATTGAGAAACTGTTTATTGGCCAGCTCCAGAATGTATTGGAGTGAGCTGGGGGTATGAATGTATATTTGTAGTTCTTCTAAGAGGTGCATTTTTTTGTCTTTGTGTAGTGGTATGCAATATCTGTAAGACGTCACTCTTAGAAACGGTGTACACACATTGGTTCGTGTGAGTAGCTGTTGAAGACTTATTTAATTTGTTTAGTGTGAAGGCGTCCAAATGTTCAAGATATATTATGCTGAAACTTCTGTCGATCTGTCCAAGATAAACGCTGGGGCACCTGTCGCAAATAATCTTGTAAATACCTAATTTTTCTAGGCCTACCTAGGCTGGTGGTTTTGGTGCTGTAGACAGTGTTATGTAGCATAGTGTTACAGGTGCGGAAACTTCTTCTAATTTATGTCCTTCGGAAAAGACAGGCAGTTCGGTATGAGATTGTGCCTAGAAAGGGAATACTTACAAATACTTTCGTTTCTGTTGTTGGTTGTGAATTTATTACAGGCAATTTGGTATATTTAATTTTATTGTACACGCAGTCAGTTGTTTATGGCTTATAGCCATTAATTTTAGCAACAATTTTGAAGATATTGATTTCTTTCTCCAGCGGGGATAAAATAACAAATATCAGCTGTCACAGAATTATTAGTTCTTGGTTGTGTCAGAGACTCATTAGTTGGTGGATTAACAGAACTCCAACAATTATTGAGTACCATTTGCCTCGCCATTAAAAAAAAAGCATTTATAGAAAATTTTTTCTTCCTAAAGTTGTAACTGGGCGCTAGTGTTTATGATGTTGCGCGTGCACCAGTTAATATCTGATGGCATTCTGGTGTAATGGCCTCAGAAAGGTTGAAAATGCCTTTTTAGAGGAACCATACCGGCATTTGCTTTAAACGACGAAGGGAAACCACGAATACCTAGATTTGAATGGCCGGGCGGGAGTTGGAACCGCCTCCCTTCCGATTATGAGTCTAGTATCTTTCCACGGCGTCATCTCACTCGGTGGGGTTGGTTGAATTTACTGGTACCAAACGTCGTCTTTGACCCAGGAGGTCGCCATGTGGTGTGTGACGTGTTACGTGCGCAAAGAGACGGAACACCCATAATTTATTTTGCATCTGTATTACTCTTTTGGAATATAGATTACGGTAACAGCCTGATCTAGTATAGGCCGACGGCTAGGTTAAGTTGAAAGGTTGGTTGTAATTTGAAAAAGTCAATGTATGTGATGTCTTGAGAGTAACTATAATTCTTCTTATGGCGCAAATTATACATACGTAGAATTTCGATGAGTGGTTTTGGCCGCCATTATGACGACGCCAAAGCAGACGGCTGATATCGGCAAGCTCAATATTTCCTCATAAGGCGGTTGCTGTGGCTCGAGTCTGCACTTCTTGAAATTTACGGACGAATGTCCGTTTCTGTAGAAAGTCGTGCGATGTGGACAACGGTTTTTGCCTCTCGAGCAACGCTTTCGAGACTTGTCGATGGAGTAGCTCTCAGTTTTATGGTTGCCTATGGAGTTGGGCTTTGTAGCTGTTGTGAGGGGAACTGCCTAGCAATAGATTTAGGTCTGCCAGTTCTGAAGAATGATCGCCTTTGACCTTGTAGGGACGTATAGTGTAACATTCCATCCAGTTTCGCATTCTTATTATGTTACCAGCTGAGAAAATCAGCTTTGTCGGCTATTTATTTATGTCCTTGCCTGAGACTTCGTACGCGTGGAATTTACGTTTGGCTTGTAAACCTTCTTTATGTTCAACGTTTGAAGTAGTTTGATTGATTGTGGACATAAACGGAGAGCTTTTCTGCCTCGGTAACACGGGAGACAGCTAGATAAATCTGGTCGTGCGACATCTTGGCATTTTTATTCGTAAACAAAGCGAAATCAGAATGTAATGAGGAGGCGCTGAAATCATAAAGCAAACTAACAAATTCGTTTGCCCTTTCAAATTATGCAAATAAAACGTGTTGAAACAAGCAAAGCAACGTCGTCAAGTTTTTAATACAGAAGCGCGAAATCATTAAAGCCTTCCGAAGAAAATTCAGTGTTAGGTTGTATTCGTAAAGATAAGATGCGACGCTAAATTCTGTCGCTGACGTACAGTTCCAAAAATACACCTGTCACTGAGTTAAAAAAAACTAATATCGGCATCTATTGATTCTTAGGTGTGCTACGTCACTATGATTCGAACTACTAAGCTGAAAGTTTTAGATAAAACTTTAAATTACTTTTTTTCGTGTTCCGGTTGCGATGAAGTAAAGCCTATATGTTGGGCCAGGCTAGGCTCACTTTACCTGTGAAAACCTCATGAAAAGTCGCCTAGTTGTTTCGTAGATCACTGTGTTCAAACACAGGCACGACACTTGAATGGTTCAAAAATGGTTCAAATGGCTCTGAGCACTATGGGACTTAACATCTGAGGTCATCAGTCCCCTAGAACTTAGAACTACTTAAACCTAACTAACCTAAGCACATCACATCACACACATCCATGCCCGAGGCAGGATTCGAACCTGCGACCGTAGCGGTCGCGCGGTTCCAGGCTGTAGCGCCTAGAACCGTTCGGTCACCGCGGCCGGCCCACGACAGTTGACATTAAAGTTCTATTATTAGTATGGATACGACATCGAGTAAGTTTCAGCTTTTAAGTAATATCTCTTCGTTTAGGAATAAGCGGTTGAATCATTGCTCATCATCTTAGCGGTTTCCCGGAATCGGTACATCTACATCTGCATCTACATGCATACAACATATGGTGCATGACGGAGATACCTTGTACTACTGTTGATCGCTCACTTATGTGTGCCACTAGTAAGTGGAGGGACAGAGAAACTACTTTGCGCGGGATTGTTCAAAAGATTGCGCACGTATTGGAGGAGCTGATAGAGAAGTCGAAATAAAACTTCATTGGTTTTGGAAGTAACCCTGGGCCAGTAGAAAGCTTTGTAATGCTAGGAACAACAAAGCCAGTGAATGCACAATTCAGCAAAGATAATGTCCTGTGTTCTCAACAATGTTGAATATTACATAAGGTGTTAAAAATGCCAGCCACCATGTTTAATACAGTCAGCATAGGCGTAACTATCAAGTACACGAGGCACACCATACGTACCTCATTAGACGCTCCAAATAGCCTGGCGAAAAGCGTTTTTTCGTTGGGAACTGGTGCCCTGTGCCACTTAACACGAGTATTTTTATATCCGCTCCCCCCCCCCCCCCACCACCACCACCCCTCAAAAAAATGAAGAAGCATAGATCAGGATGGCGACGTGCCCATGCAATTGTACCTTACGTTCTGATCTCAGTGCACGAATAGAAAGCGGAAGTACCGTACGCAGCAACTGATAACACAAGTGCGTAACGGCGTGGGAACAGACGCGGAACGCGCTTGAATGATACGCAGTTGTACGTGCACAGAAGCAGTACATTATCTTACCGGCGCGCGTGCGTTGATTCTCCTCGTTTTTCCTGACATTCCATAATTTTCGCTGTCTAAGATACTTCTGAGGCCATAAGTTCCTCTTTCAAAGTTGTATTCCGACGTCTCTATCAGCTCTTTCAGTCTGCGTGCAACGTTTTGAATCCCCTGTATATGCTTCCGTACGAGCCCTGATTTCTCCTTGTCTTGTCTTCGGTGTCCTTATGCGACATGTACGTTGGTGGCATAGGGTTGCCACTCCCACCTCCATACACGCTCAGTTAACGGCGGCAATACATTTGGACCAGTGGCTCCCAAGTGCAATAAGACGTTACCCAATTAAACTTCAGAAGCCGGCCGTTGTGACCGAGCGGTTCTAGGCGCTTCAGTCCGTAACCACGCGGTTGCTACGATCGCAGGTTCGAATCCTGCCTCGGGCATGGATGTGAGTGATGTCCTGAGGTTGGTTAGGTTTAAGTAGTTCTTAATCTAGGGAACTGATGACCTCAGATGTTAAGACCAATAGTGCTTAGAGCCGTTTGAACCATTTTTGAAACTTCAGAACACAAAAGAATGTTCTTCGCACACTTTAAAAGTAAAAGTTATTTTTAAAAATTTTAGGTGTTCTATGAAACCACGAACTAATGAGTCAGTGAGACAATTGATATTCGTTATTTGTAACATTTTCTTAACAGAATGATGATGCAATTATCAGTGCTACGAACAATTCTTCTCACTAAAGAAAGCTGACACTTGCCTCGCCCACTTCCTGCTTCCCTGTTTAAAATTAAGACTTAAAATGATATACACTGTACTTTGTATATCACCTACTGATGGACTCCTTGCATCTGAACTGGCAGGTACTGGGAAACGTAATGCTGCCAATGCTTCGTGTATGACTCTGCCACTAATAATAATAATAATAATAATAATAATAATAATAATAATAAAATGTAGATCCTACATCGAAGTAGTATCCATTACGTAGTTGATGTTCTGTTGTGCATTCAAATAGTTCTTTTATTTGTTGCGAAGTGAATGATGAAGCAATTTTTGGTCCATTGTGGGGATCGCCTACACGTCGGAAAAGCCATTTTTATGAGATACTTAAGCGTATGTAATATTCATGTCTCATTTTCGCTTTCTGTGAGGAATGGCACAAAGTGTGTGTGTGTAGTGGACAGACTGTGTGAGGAAGATGATGATCATTCAAGCTGTAACCTTCATCGCTAGTACTAAACAAAAAATGCAATTATTGTAGTCATTATTACTGTCTTACGAAATAGTGATAATAGTAATGTTCTTTAAAAATAATTTTGTTTCGTGGTCGAAACGCAAAAGAAAACTTTTATTTTTATCCAGAGCCTCGAGACCATCAGACACATACTTCACTGGTTCGAAGGTTGCAGCACCCGAGTGCGGAAGAAGTACAGTCAAGAACAGAAATGCAGGCATTAGCGAAAGCAACTGAACACAGTCAAATACCGAAGAGACTGGTGTATTGTGATGCATTGTCAAACGCAAGCAAGCTGTAGTTTATTAAGCACTGCACGTGTCTGAAATTATCGTCCCTCGTTGCTATTAAACATTATGTCGGCAAGCCACCGTCCGTTGTACAAATTACATATTACAGTGTGGAAAAGTCATAGATGATTTCATGTCGTATTAACGATCATTCTCAAGACTAGAAAGTCAAACAGGGTGTTGCGTACCGACCGACATAAAAAGGTATCATACGGAAGGAAGAAACAAAAAAAAAGGCCTAAACAAATTTTCGTTACCCGATTAGATAAACATAAAGGCACCCAAGAAGTACACATGTTGTCAACGGAACATTAAGAACGCAACAAAACATTGATTTGTAATTTAGTATTGTTTTCTTATCTAGCGGAACGTGAAAATATTTGAGATCAAGTGCATGCTACTAATGACACGATTTATAGGCATGAGAATTTAGCTCTGTCGCTGGTCGTGTATTCATTTTGCCGATTTTATATTAGAAATAAAGACAAAAAAAATGAACTGTATTTCTAGTGTAATACCGAAAAAAATTTATTTCTATGTATTCGTAAGAAAACACCTTCGCGTATGCATAATGTGGGATTGTAAGCGCCGTATCCAAATTAGGAAGCATAGCGTGCAAAATACAAGTTCTCTGTAATATTTGTTTGATTTAGAACTTCATTATAAACAATATTTATAATTATATGCCCGCTTGTTTAGCTGAGTGGTAACGTGCTTGCCTCTCAGGCGCGGCGACGGGTTCGATTCCCGGCCGGGGTTGGAGATTTTCTCCGCTCGTGGACTGGGTGTTGTGTTGCCCTCATCATCATTTCATCCTCATCACCGGCACGCAAGTCGCCCAATGTGGCGTCGAATGAAGGAAGACTTCCGCTTGGCGGCCGAGCTTCCTCGAGTTGGGCCTCCGTCGCAACAATGCCGTACGCGCATTTCATTTTTTTTCCTTTTTTTTTCCAATTATATGTCGCATCGCGATTTTGTAAACGTCTCTACGCAACGCCTAAAATTTCGTGCGCGATGCATTTTGTTACGCATCTCAGTGTTTATGACGTTATATCTCTTGAACTATGTTAGGAGTGTGATTTCATCCCCACTGAGATTGTTGCCTGACAGTTAAGGGATATGTGTACCAAGTTCAGTTGAAATCGGTCCTGTGGTTTAGGAGTAGATGTGGAGCGTACATACACCCGTTTTTGTAATATTTACGGATTTATTTTGTAGTGCCCCAACCCGAGGTTCAAATGGCTCTGAGCACTATGGGACTTCTGAGGCCATCAGCCCCCTAGAACTTAGAACTACTTAAACCTAACCAACCTAAGGACATCACACACATCCAAGCCCGAGGCAGGATTCGAACCTGCGACCGTAGCTGTCGCGCGGTTCCAGACTGTAGCGCCTAGAACCGCTCGGCCACCCCGACCGGCCCAACCCGAGGTTCCTTATATATATCTACATATATATATCTACATATAATTTCGTATAAATAGTAAAACATTTGTCACGGAGGCAATAAAAACCCTACAATATGACAAGGTACAGATGGGTTTTGAACATGAATAAAGGTTAGTAAAATGATAGACTTAGGAATAGCCATCTACATAAGTGTTAGGTAACATACATACATTGTGGAATAAAAAGAACAAAACATTATTTAAAATGTACAATGTTACAGTTACAGTTCACAATATTAAAAAACATTATTTTTAATGACGCGTCTGACAACATACATAAATATGGGATTGTAATGATTAGGATATTGCCTGTCGCAGACAGCCTCAGTGTGGATTGCCGACACAGTAACAATAACAGTTTAGCATGTTTATGTTTGTGCAGGTCATTGCGATTATACTTGGATGATTGACAAATGAGAGTGTTGATAGAGTAGGAAGATATAGATCGAATCTCCTTTGGAACAGTGTTTATTTGTATGCCCTTGTGAATCGTTGTGTGTATTTAATATAATGCGCAATGCCCTATTTTGAACTGCCTGAAGTAAGTTTGCGGAAATGCGTAGGTGTAACATGTCCCCCTATTGCTGGCAGGCGTATACCGTGACTGGCCGTGTTATTGATTTATAAAGTAGGATACTTTTTCCTGTTGAGTGATATAAGATAGCTAATACGCTGTTTGCCTTGTTTGCAACGTCGATTATTTGCTTCTTAAGGCGTTTATCAAGGTGAACTCAAAGGTGTTTGGCAAAGTCAGCCCAAGGAATACCTTCAGAGAATAGCAACAGTGGTGTATTTAAATCCTGGCTTTTCTTGTCTAAACTTGACTTTTGTCCACATTCATCTTGGCCTGCGATGCCGTGAAGCATTTCTCAGGCAGCAGTGCAGCCCGGTGGAGTTTGTCATGAATGTTCGGTACGTTGTTAGTATATTATATCGCTTTGTCATCAGCGAAAGAAGCCATGTTGACTGGATGCAAGTCTGGTACGTCAGACAAATATGTTAAACAGTGTCGGTTCCGAAAGGAAATCTTGTGGAACGGTGGCGCTTATAGGGTAGACATCACTATAACCAATAAATACACCAAAAATATTTCGAAATTTGTGGTAGGTCCTATGTATGGGACGAAACTGCTGAGGTCATCGGTCCCTAAGCTTACGCACTAGTTGATCCAACTTAAACTTACCCCACTGACAAAACAAACACACACACACACACACACACACGAAGGAATGCCTCGAACCTCCAACGGGAGAGCCGCCCGGACCGTGACAAGACGCCCTAGACCGCGCGGCAAATACACCAAAAGCAGGGTCATTAAGATACGAAGTAGTTGTTCGGACAACATACCGTGAGAATTACAATTTCATTAAGTTCCACAGTGAACCAATGTCATTAAGTCTTCCGTCGCTGTCCGTAGAACAATTTCATACTTACTCATGTAAATAGAAAGTATAGATTTCTAGAGAAGTTTGTTTCTCTGTTCGATTGATTTCGGTTTACAAGTCTTTCGTAGGACAATTTTCGTTCATAAATAACATTTTTACTTTCTTCAACAGAATATGGGTACAACGAGGGAAGAGGGAACAAGGATCAAAGATACAAGCGAGACGCTATGTGTTGCCAAAATAACAGCATCCAGTATCGCCAGAAGACATAGATCGTGTAAAATGTATGACTGATTCACGTTTTGCCAAAAAGACGATACGGGTTTTCGCAGAGCGGCAGAATCGCAGATCAGGTGGAACACCCAACAATAAATGTAATCTGTAATTTACAATAAATATAATCTGTAATTTACAACGTGGACTGCGTAATTCTTGGAGATTGGTTAAACGTTGCGAAAGATTTACCACGGATAACTGCTGTGATTGAAACAGGAACAGTAACATATTACAATTGACATCGTGACAGTGCCAGGTTTAATGAAGCGCCTGCTCACTGGAGAATATAGCGGAGTTTTTAATCGGCGCAAATGCACTTGAGCTGTAACGCGCAGCTAGCTGTAACGGCCATTTTCGTGCGGCCTCTCCTCTGCCCTGTCTCACGGTCGGTCGAAGCGACCAGCCGGACGTGACGTAACACAGCGGGCGTCGTTTCGCGTATGGGTACTAGATGGCGACGTCGGCGCGTGACGTTACGCAGTCTGTTACAGCCCGCAGCAGCTCCCGGCGGTTTGTGCCAACTGACGCCATTGACGGGACGCTATGTATCCTACAGGGAGGTAAGCTGACGTCTTGGCTATCTCCGGAAAGAGTATGTTTGCCATGCGTGCGCCACACAGCGGCCTATGAAGCCTAAGAAAGCTTTTCTCGCCAGCTCTGAGACGCTCTTATGTCAGGCACACACAAGCGTTACACGTAATTCTCAAAACACCGGTTGTTGTGCGACGATAGCGGCAGTGATTATTTACTTAATATACATTAGTGCGGAGATATGACTTTCACACTTGGGCATCTCTAATATGGTTTTTAATTCGAAATTTTTGTCACCTAAAAAATTTGCTCGTCGGGGTGGGGATGGGTGGGGGGGGGGGGCGGGGGGAGGTTAGGCCTTGCATAGAAATCTCGTGTCTCGCATAAAAATTTCATGTTGTGTAAGGTAAGAGCACGAAAACCGACTCCGAGTACTAGACTTCTCATTGTCGCGCGCCAGTTGTGTATTGTTTCAAAGCTGTGACGATTATGTAAACATACACCTTTGCGTTAGCCTACTTGTTATTTCTGTATTATCTTATTATTACATGTTTATCTGTTCCGGTCGTGGCGGGTAACAGTTCGTGCGTACCTGGCGCGCAGTCTGCATTCGGGCCCAGTTTTTCGTGCGACGCCCTATGTAACGCCATATTGTGTTAATGATATTGGCAACTGGCTATATGCGTTTTAAACGTCGTAACATTTGACTTGCAATATTTTAGAAATAGTGTTGATAACTACATTGTCAGGTTCACTAATATAGTCTTCATAGTTGTTAGTTATTCATGCTTCTTAATCTACGCAGGGCACAGCGACTATACGTTGCAATAATGGAAAACTTAACGTCATTGGAACCGCGTTTCTAATTCAAATTCTGCAGTTATCATGTAAGTTTTCCGCCGTTTAGTTGAATCATATGAGGCTGAGTTACGTATTTATCCTTCAGTAATAACGAATTTTTCCTTCACATAAAACGTTCCCCAATACGCCCTGTCGATGAAAGGGGTAGTAGAACGACGCATCAAGTAAAGAAAAATGGTCTTCAGCTGCCCTTAAGCAGGCTTCAGGCCATACTAACATTGTCGTCAAAATGTAACTAAGTAATGTGGACCCTTTTATAGTTGGTTTTGGTAAGCTTCTAATTGGTTGAAAGGTTAAAATTTCGGTTTTATCTTGTAAAACAGTTTTTTTCGGCATTGGAAGACATTTGATTATAGATATATTTGTAAAAGCATTAACGACATATATACAGAAGCATGTTGCAAAAGCCATTCTGATCAACGTAACGGTGTTCACGGAGGAATATCGATACCAGATACGGAAGTTGCAGTATAATTTTAACCCTTAAATATATCTGTATTGATTTCTTTGAGAAAGTTCTTAAAGATTTTGTCCTGCCTTTGCTTAACGATCATGTTGACAGAAAAAAATCGAATATGTCTCAGTTGCAGGTCTCTCTCTCTCGATTTACTGATGGTAGCTTTAATGTACCACAAATAGTCTCTATCTGGAAACAAATAACAGCTGTTTCATGAAATTCTCGTGCATCTTTGGTTAATAACGTATGTTATGTTTCATTATTCACAGAGTTCAGATCCTGTTACAAAATTCGTATTACTAGGTATTTCAGTGTTTATTTTTTTTTTTTGGGACGGGTGCAAATACATAATCCATTAGTGTTTAGATTGCTGAACTCCTATGGGAAATCTCAGCCAACAGTGTCACCTATCCCGTCAGTTGCGCCATAACTGGTTGAAGAGATGTTAACTGCTACCATGGTTGAGAATGCTGTTTGCAATGTGCCATCTTAAAGCAATTCACGATTTGTGCCACGACCGTTCGAAAAGTACTGCGGGACAACCCAAAAGTTCTCTCATATGAAAACTAAATCACAATTACAAAACATCACCAGACCGATCAGAAACAGAATATTATTGGTTTCCTTGCAGTTTACACGCGCTTATATTTACAATCGTTGTTCACATAAGTCACGTTCAAAAACATATTTTCTGGTTAATGTGACCATACACTTTTTATTTTATTTGATACCTTTTTTATTTTGGTACTATCCCTAGTGTTTAAACAATGAAGTTTCGTCATCGTACATAAAGATGAAGTAAGTTGCAAACATCACAGACCTTACGTTGGCGCTACCTGCATGTTGTGCATGCTTTGAATATCTCTGTATATAAAACTTCATCGTCGTACACCTCGTTGTACTGTGGCGTATGTTGATATCTTCACTACTGTCACGGGGTCCGGGTTCGATTCCCGGTGGGGTTGGACATTTTCTTTGCTCAGGGACTGAGTGTACGTGTTGCCCTCATCATTTCATCATCATTCGTGACAGTGGCTAAATTGCACTAAGTAAAGAAATTGGACTGTGTGAAAAATTGGGACTTTGTATGGGCGCTGATGACTGCGCACTTGAGCGTCCAACAAAACCAAACATCCTCACTACTAGCAGTTCTTCCCAAGAAACTAAATTGTTAGTTCGCAAAGCAAATGCGTTTATCCTCTGTTGCCCATTTTTCAGACTGAAGTTAACGCGAAGCGATATGACATTTCACCATCGAAACAACTGATACAATTAGTTTTTGCTAACGCTATTTTCGTGTTGCGTGTAATACTATTAAAATCATTAGACACCTCAAGGGCTCGAACATGAGCTCTTTGTCCACTGTTCCATGCGCTATCCGTTGCACCACCAGGCGCCTGCTGAGTGCAGTCTATAGCCTATTGTGAAATATCTGTAGTGTGGTTCCAGGCTGTCGTGAATGCAGATAGTCGTCACATTGAGCAATGTTTGCAACCTGGAACCTAAATATGGCCGAGCGATTTATTATCGTGAGTTCGCAGCATCATTTCCTGGCGCGCGGTTTCAAATATGAAACAATGAAGCACGCGATAGCCTGCCATGGATGAAGCCGGTTTGGACATTTTTCATTGAAGGGGTGAAAAAGGACCTTGAAATATGGGATACGTCACGATGTGATCAAGAACAGAGCCGCGTGGTTTCAATTGCGCGTAACGTTTCGTGAAACCGAATAAGGAGAGAAACATCACTGTTAAATTATTTTGTGTTTGTGTTTTGGAGGCGGCAATGTAGCCTGAATGTGGCTATCTAGAACTTCAAATAGTCTTGCCCCCTGCAGGAGCCCTTTCGTCTGAATGAACAGATTTTACTCCAGCATGTTCATTATAATCAGTGCTTTATAGTATTGCAGCTACAAAATACTTAATTGCAGACATTTCAGTGGTGATATAAGTAGTGCGTATTGGAATACTTACAAAACACAATGTCGCTGATACATTAATTATAAAAACAGTATAGATACGGTATGAGGGTTGTGAATACTATGTACAAATAAGAGGTGGAAGATCAAAATGGTTTAAGACAAAGATAAGTGATCAGCAAGGCTGATAACTTCCCACGTTACTCTTCCCTACACTTATGGACACACTCATGAAAGAAGTCAAGGAAGTAGAAAACGAAGATCTCAGTGTTTTTTCTTTTGCTGGCAACATCGTCATTTGGGAGAGACGGAAGTGGAGATTGAGAGCAGGCTTGGTCACTGGAATAAAAATTTTAAAGAGTTCATTGATTATGAGTAAGAGCAAAGCACGGGCCATGAAGGTGAGTAGGTAACTCACACCTTGTAAGATCACACTGGAAGGAGAAAAGGCTGAATGTGTGAGAAGTTTGTTATCTCGGAAGTGTCATATCAAGTGATGTAAGCGCCAAACTAATAATAAAAGGGTCCAACTTCTTCCACCGAGTACGAAACCTAATATAGGACAAAAGTGTTCCTTTAAGAGCTAAAAAGACCATGCATAAAACGTATCTCCAGCCAATCATGCTGTATAGTCTGGATGCTTATGTCGTAAATTAGAGAGAAGACCTTCAGATACAGGCATGAAGTCCCTTAGGTCAGTTCAGGAGAGACAGAGACGGGAACGAATATGTATGAAAAGACTTACAGGCGACCTTGACCACGGAGGAAAGAACGAGCGCTGCAGGATTGAACTGGTTAGGCCATGAGAAGCCAATGCACCAGCCTCAAATTCCACGTCAGTATTTGGGGATGGAGGTGCAAGAAAAAAGACCTCTTGGGTGGTCTAGGAAGAGATGGAACGACCAGAGTGATGATCACTTGAGGAGTAACGTGGGATTCAGTGGAGAGAGAAAAAAGCTACCAGGACGGAAATCAAAGGATGCATGTCGTTTATAAAGTTCCTACCCTCCACGTTCGGGATTAAATTGGATGTCTGTTAAGTAATACAGTAAACGAAAACATTTCTTCTAATGTTAAGTGTACTTCCTCCTTGGGTCGATAGTATTTCGTTGTCCTCATCACGTAACATGCTTTTCAAACCCCTGGCATTTTTCAGTCCCCTATCTTTCGCGAATTTAGATATGCACTCTTGTCCAAGACTTCCCACACAGCTTTACAGCGTTGTGTGGCCGATTCTGTATTGATAATGCAGATCAGAGTGCAACCGCAACCCAGATAGAGTATATAGCTGATCTCACAGCTATTGTTTTACTGTTAATTCATCAAACGGTGAGCTAACCATTGGATGAATCCAAAACCTCCTGTTGCGTAATTAACGTAAACGTAGACGAAACAAACAAACAGTGCCTGCTTTCTGCTGCCTCCGTGCTTGCTTGTTGGCTTCCAGTGTAGTACTGCGGAGCGATTATCGCTGCCATGCCCCCGTGGATGCACTGAAATGATTTCTGACGTCGCCATCTCGCTGGGAGCACGCACGGCTGTCACTCGCTCATTGAATCGAGCATTTGTTGTCTTACAATTGAACAACATCCCTAAATAAAATTTCAAGGCTTTCTCCAGATCGCAGTGAAGAAGAGAAAAGTGTGTGGGATGTTTGCCCCCACATTATCTTGACTCCCGAACAAAAACAGCTACACGTGGACGCGTGCCACGACGTGATTGAAACGCAAAACTTGGACATTGTTCTCTGGTAAAAATCCTCACGGGTGACAAGACTTGATGTCAGTTTGAAACCCCCCAAAACGACAAAGTGTAAGAATTCACATAACGGTCAACGCTTTGACGACATAATTGACTTTAAAGTCAAAATGACGCACAAGTTGAACAATATCTCAAAAATTACTTTTCTAACAGTTTCACATGATTTTCTGAACATTTTGTGAATTAAACTCGAGTGGGGTAGATTGTGTAAAACACCAGAAGCAACATAACCATGTCCTTAACTTTCCTCTGTTTTTCATTAGAGCCTACAGTAAACAAAACAGTTGATCCGCGATCTTTCATATGCGTTCTGACAATCATTTGGGTCACATTCTTTGTTAAAGCTCTCAAAATATTGAATACTTTCAGAAGAAGACATGCTTCTCCAGAAAATTGAAGGCCCGAGAAACTAAATTAGGACTACCCACAATTAAATGTCGAAAGTACATACATTTTTAGAATTTGCAGTACGATTTAACGACTCAGTGAAAGTGACATATTGCACGCTATTTTGAAGAGGAAGGTGATAAAATAAAAAAATAAAATAAAAATAAACAACACAAAACTCCAAAAGTAGACTTCCAAGAATCTTAGTTCGTTACCTCAAAGAAATGTTTGTACGAGAATAAGAACTTTGTTCTTTTCGTAAACTTTTCGCAATACGATCTGCAAAGATACTGGTGTGGGGGGAGGGGGGAAGTTACCAGAATGGCCAGCTTCAGGGAAATACACTACTGGCCATCAAAATTGCTACCCAAGAAGAAATTCAGATGATAAACGGGTATTCATTGGACAAATATATTATACTAGAACTGATACGTGATTACATTTTCACGCAATTTGGGTGCATAGATCCTGAGAAATCAGTTCCCAGAACAACCACCTCTGGCCGTAATAACGGCCTTGATACGCCTGGGCGTTGAGTCAAACAGAGCTTGGATGGCGTGTACAGGTACAGCTGCCCATGCAGCTTCAACACGATACCACAGTTCATCAAGAGTAGTGACTGGCGTATTATGACGAGCCAGTTGCTTGTCCACCATTAATCAGACGTATTCAACTGGCGAGAGAGCTGGAGAATGTGCTGGCCAGGGCAGCAGTCGAACATTTTCTGTATCCAGAAAGGCCCGTACAGGACCTGCAACATGCGGTCGTGCATTATCCTGTTGAAATGTAGGGTTTCGCAGGGATCGAATGAAGGGTAGAGCCACGGGTCGTAACACATCTGAAATGTAACGTCCACTGTTCGAAGTACCGTCAATGCGAACAAGAGGTGACAGAGACGTGTAACCAATGGCACCCCATACCATCACACCGGGTGATACGCCAGTACGGCGATGACGAATACACGCTTCCAGTGTGCGTTCACCGCGATGTCGCCAAACACGGATGCGACCATCATGATGCTGTAAACAGAACCAGGATTCATCCGAAAAAAATGACGTTTTGCCATTCGTGCACCCAGGTTCGTCGTTGAGTACACCATCGCAAGCGCTCCTGTCTGTGATGCAGCGTCAAGGTTAACCGCTGCCGTGATCTCAGAGCTCCATGCTGCTGCAAACGTCGTCGAACTGTTCGTGCAGATGGTTGTTGTCTTGCAAACATTCCCATCTGTTGACTCAGGGATCGAGACGTGGCTGAACGATCCGTTACAGCCATGCGGATAAGATGCCTGTTATCTCGACTGCTAGTGATAAGAGGACGTTGGGATCCAGCACGGCGTTCCGTATTACCCTTCTGAACCCACCGATTCCATATTCTGCTAACAGTCATTGGATCTCTACCAACGCGGTCAGCAATGTCGCGATACGATAAACCGCAATCGCGATAGGCTACAATCCGACCTGTATGAAAGTTGGAAAAGTGATGGTACGCATTTCTCCTCCTTACACGAGGCATCACAACAACGTTTCACCAGGCGGCGCCGGTCAACTGCTGTTTGTATATGAGAAATCGGTTTAAAACTTTCCTCATGTCAGCACGTTGTAGGTGTCGCCACCGGCGCCAACCTTATGTGAATGCTCTGAAAAGCTGATCATTTGCATATCACAGCATCTTCTTCCTGTCGGTTAAATTTCGCGTCTGTAGCACGTTGTCTTCGTGGTGTAGGAATTGTAATGGCCAGTAGTATATACTCTGCCCAAGTCACAGGATTCACAGCAAGAACTTCTGTGCACGACCATTTCTTACTTAGATGACCACCTCTGTCATCAAGACCAAATCCCGTGGAAAACTTGCCATGAACCTACGTTACGAATATTATAAAAAATGTTTTTCTGATCTGTCATTATTTGCAATGTGTTTAATTAATAAAAGTATTTGCAATGATTGTAAGTATGTTTCACTTAGCTTAATGTAATAAATACTCTGTTTTTCTGGTGATGGCGTTCCCCTGAGTGATCACGACGTTGTATGTATGGAGAATTACTGAAAGCATTTGATTAAAACTACCTTCACTCGTTCCGTAGAACTTGTAAAAAAAGCTTTGTTCGATATATCTTTAGATCATAGTGTAACGTCTGGAATTTCGCATGTAGTAATCTGCCGCTGGCAATAAGATATATGCAATATCTCTAATGACATGACAGTTTATCATATATCAAAACATGTCATGTGCACATGCAACCTCCTCTCACCGCAGAGGGAAGGGGGTGAGTGGGGCGGAGGGTGGGGGGGGGGGGAGCACTACCGTAGCGCCTTCTACATCAAAATATGCACATAGAGTTGCCATATCTAGCTGATACCTCGTCGGGACACTATGAGATGGGTGTATACAGGGTGAAAAGTATTTAAACCGACAAACTCTGGGAGGTTGTAGGGGACATCAAAACAAATATTTTCCCCTAATGTCATTTTTTCCTATGAGGATTATTTAAACCGGTGGAGGCCGTATTATGATCTTCAGTTCTTAGAGGGCGTATTACGCTCTTCAGTTATATGCAGCTGCTGTCCACCAGTGTAGTCGCGCATTGTCTCTGTTTACTAATGGAGCGATACACCTGGAGTGAGTACAATGATATGGGTGGTGCGTACTACGTAGCGCACCACAACGGACGATCAGCACAGCGGGTTTATCATCAATAATATCCTAATCGCCGAATCCCGCATCATACGACCTTCGCTGCTGTGAACCAACGTCTGCGTGAGATCGGGTCATTTAGCAGTTTACCTGGACAGGGACGCCGTCGCACGGTAAGAACGCTGCAGTTTGAGGAAGCTGTCTTGCAGCATGTGGAGCGCGATCCTTCAATCAGCACTCGTGCAATTTCACGTAACATGGGGACGAATCAGACGAATATAAGAACAGTCCTTAGAGAGCAATTGTTATGTCCATTTCAGTTACAGCGTGTCCACAGCCTGGAACCAGTTGATTATCCACCCAGAGCACAGTTTTCGCAGTGGTACCTGGAAGTGTGAAATGCATCCTACATTTCCATCCTCTGTGTTTACCGAGGAAGCAACGCTCGGGCGTGATGGACTCTTCAACATGCACAATTCGCATGTTTGGAGTGAAGGTAGCGCACATGTCACAGTTACTAACGCTCATAAAGTGTGGTTCTTCGTTAATGTGTGGGCCGGTGTTGTTGGGGACTGTTTAATTGGGCCTAATCTGCCACATAGGCCATTAAATGGCAGGCACTATTACAATTTTCTCGCCAGAGCATCGCCAGAATTGCTGGAAGACGTCCAGCTCCCTACAAGACAACGCATGTGGTTCCAACATGACGGGGCGCCGGCACATTTCAGTCGTCGTGTGCGTCGATTCCTGGACCGGTGGTTCCCAGAAACGTGGATTGGTAGAGGCAGAGTGTTTGTTGGTTTAATTAATTTGCCGCCAGAGAAATCTGCCTCTGCCGGTTTAAACACTCCTCATAGGAAAAAATGACATTAGGGAAAATATTTGTTTTGATGTCCCCTACAACCTACCAGAGTTTGTCGGTTTAAATGCTTTTCACCCTGTAGAAACAAAGTAAAACATTTATTAAATATAAATATTTTTTATTTAAAACACAATTACATGCAAATTGTTGCCGGCCGCGGTGGTCTCGCGGTTCTAGGCGCGCAGTCCAGAACCGTGGGACTGCTACGGTCGCAGGTTCGAATCCTGCCTCGGGCATGGATGTGTGTGATGTCCTTAGGTTAGTTAGGTTTAAGTAGTTCTAAGTTCTAGGGGACTGATAACCACAGCAGTTGAGTCCCATAGTGCTCAGAGCCATTTGAACCATTTTTTTGCAAATTGTTGCGGCAGAAATAGTTGATGTACAAATGTTTTTCGGAAGATATCACATTTTTCGCTAAGTCTTCTTTTTTCCTTTTGCGTATTTATAAAACTCCATGCAAGTGTGCTTACAAAAACTGGGCCCGTATGACTGATTTTCAGAGTCCCTGGCAGCAGTCGGTTTCTTTCGTAAGTCCACCAGGCAACATCAACGAAAATACTGTTTCCACAGTGGCGTTGTGTGGGGAATAGGAAGCAGGCATTCGGTAATGTTAGCAGTTGGCATTAGCATTGTGGTTGATTTTTTTTTTTTTTGGGGGGGGGGAGGGGGGACCGAACAGCGAGGGTAATCGGCCCCATCGGTTTCTTATTTCAATGATCGATGCTTTATTCTTCTTCTCGCTTTTCAAGTTTTGCTGCAGGAACATGAAGTAAATTGAAATTATTTTACGTGGCCTATCTTCCGCGTCAAAAAATTGTTTTTTTCGAATCCAGAGCATAAGAATTCTCTCAATTACGAGCATTAACGACAGCTACCTTGGTTGTGAGTGCGATATGAGAGTATGATGGTTGACAACGTACAAGCAGAACTCTTTAAATTCTTCTGTCCTTATCGTGTATATTGAAAACCTATTAAATATTTTCATGGCGATTATTTCAATGTCGACGGTTAAGACTATAGCAGCGCTTGATACAATATTGTGGAGAATATGGACAGGGCATCCAATTCCTTCTACAATTTTTCCTGGTTCTTGGTGAAACACATTCCGCTAACTGTGTTTCCACAAAAAAACCTAATTTATCTGATGGAATTTGTAGTTGTCTTAGAGCATCTAAACAAAGCTTTGCAATTGTCTCTGAAGTTTCATTATTCAACGAATCAAACTTCATCAGCTTCTGTTGGATTCAGTCAGTTTCATAAAGTGTGAACAACTAAAGGAAACATCTTTTCAACCTTGTGGTTCGATGCGTCGGTGCCTATGCCGTATAACGAAACTTCTTGCAATTATTTTATGCATTTGGTCACGGAGTATGGTGCGAGAATATTTCCGACAATCGCAGTAGTTTTGGACCTGGCTGTAGACCACTTTGCGGACGGCGACTTTGAAGTCAGGATACATTGCGGCGTTCAGTTTTACGGCATAGTCAAGAGGACTCAACGATTGATGATGCTTGGAAAATTTACTTCCGCATGGTAGGAATATTGTAATCTAATCATTTTCTTTATATTTCAGAAATTTGAAAAAATAATTATTGCTTTTAATAATTTCTTGTACTAGATCCCGCAGTTGCTTTAAATGTTACAGTAACACTTCTCACAAAAATCATGAGATGCCTCCTAATATCGCTCGGCGTGGACTCAACAAGTCGTTGGAAGTCCCCTGTAGAAATATTGAACCACGCTGCCTCTAGAGTTGCCCGTGCAGCATTTTGTGCCCGAGCTGACCTCTGGACTATGCCCCATAAATGTTCGATGGGATTCATCTCGGGCGAACTGAAGTGCCAAATCATTCGCTGGAATTGTTCAGGAAGTTCTTCAAACCAATCGCGAACAGTTGTGGCCCGGCGTCATTATGCATTGTTAACCATAAAAATTCCAATTTTGTTTGGGAACGTGAAGTTCATGATGGGCTGCACATGGTCTCCAGGCAGCAGAACATAACCATTTCGAGTCAGTTAGACTAGAGGATTCAGTCCATTCCATCTAAACACAGCCTGCACCCTTTTGGAGCCACCACCAGCTCGCACAATGCCTGGTTCACAACTTTTGTCCTTCGCTTAGAGTCGTCTTGTGGCACTCTCTAATCCTACTACCAGCTCATAAAAAGTGAAATCGGGACTCATCAGATCAGGCCGCGGTTTTCTGGTAGTCTAGGGTTCAACTGATACGGTCACAAGTCAATGAGAGGCGCTGCAGGCGATGTCCTGCTGTTAGCAGAGGCACTCGCGTAGTAGCCTGCCGGCCGGATTGGCCGAGCGGTTCTAGGCGCTACAGTCTGGAACCGCGCGACTGCGACAGTCGCAGGTTCGAATCCTGCCTCGGGCATGGATGTGTGTGATGTCCTTAGGTTAGTTAGGTTTAAGTAGTTCTAAGTTCTAGGGGACTGATGACCTCAGAAGTTGAGTCCCATAGTGCTCAGAGCCATTTGAACCATTTTTGCCGTAGCCTATTAACGCCAAATTCTGCCGTATGGACACAACGGATACTTTAATCGTACGTCCCACGTTGATTTCTGCGGTAACGCAGTGTTGCTTGTGTGTCAACACTCGCAACTGTATACAACCGTTGCTGAAGGCCGGCGGGCACTGCGTTGTCCATGGTGAGAGGTATTTGGTATTCTCGGCACACTCTTGACACTTTGGATCTCAAAATATTGAAATACCTAACTATTTCCTAAAAGGAATGTTCGGTGCGTCTGTCTCCAACAACCATTCCACGTTTGAGTCTGTTTCCTATCGTGGGGCGATAATGATGTCGGAAGCCGTTTCAGATTAATGACCTGAGTACAAATGAGAGCTCCACCAGTGCACTGCCGTTTTATGCTCCACCAGTGCACTGCCGTTTTATACCTCGGGTACGAGGCAACTACTGCCATCTGTATATGTGAACTAGTTTCATCACCTCAGTGTATATCAGAATTGTGAAAAAGAAATGTTTACCGGTTTTGGTGATACCTGTAGCAGATTCCGCAATTTTCTTGTAATTTTTCGCAACACCTAAGTTGAAAAGCCGGCCGCGGTGGTCTAGCGGTTCTAGGCGCGCAGTCCGGAACCGCGCGACTGCTACGGTCGCAGGTTCGAATCTTGCCTCGGGCATGGATGTGTGTGATGTCCTAAGGTTAGTTAGGTTTAAGTAGTTCTAAGTTCTAGGGGACTGATAACCTCAGAAGTTAAGTCCCATAGTGCTCAGAGCCATTTGAACCATTTAAGTTGAAAAATTTAAGTCTTCATAGTGAATGTGATTTCTGCAGTGAATATCATACATTTTCAGATTGAGGGCCCATCTTATGGTCCTTAAGTACCCCTCCCCTCGGTGTACATATAACGGAAAATGCATTGGAACTGCTGAAATTGTTCTAATATATATGTTGTCACATTCTGGGATCCACACACACCAATAAACGTTTTGCATCACCCCAGTTGCCGGAAGTCCTGAAGATAGACGTTGACTGTGGATATTGTATCACAGACACAGTCCCTTTGACTGTTCAGAGATGTCACTTAACCCGCCCAAAGATGTAAACAACCATGCATGAACAGCGCGTATTAGACAGAGGGGTCCGACAGCCGATCAGTTCCAGTCATTCCACGAGGTCGGAGGTACACTGCTCTTGTTGTATCTACTTCAACAATCCCTTGACAGTCAATATCGCGATTCGATCGCGTCCGTAATGTTACTATGTGCCAGATAGGGATCTCAACAAAGGGCAGTGAAGTGTCAGGCGTCCCGGCGTGAATCAAAGCGATGTTAACGGGCATGGAGAGATACAGATACAAGAACTGTCGATGACACGCCTCGCTCAGGCCGCCCAAGGGCTACTGCTGCAGTGGATGACCGACCGCTACCTACGAAGTATGGCTCGCAGGACAGCAACGCCACAATGTTGAAGAACGTTTATTGTGCAGCTACAGGATGTCGTGTTACGACTCAAACTGTGCGCAATAGGCTGCATGATGCGCAACTTCAGTACCAATGTCCATGGCGAGGTCCATCTTTGCAAACACGACAGCATGCAGCACGGTACAGATGTGCCCAAAAACATGCTGAATGGACCGCGCGGGATTGGCATCAAGTATTCTTCACCGATAAGTGTCGCATTTGCCTTCAACCAGCAACCAGACAATTGTCGGAGACGTGGTTGGAGGCAACTTGGTCGGGCTGAACGCCTTAGTCACACTATCCAGCGAAGTTCAAAAATGGTTCAAATGGCTCTGAGCACTGTTGGACTTAACATCTGAGGCCATCAGTCCCCTAGAACTACTTAAACTTAACTAACCTAAGGACATCACACACATCGATGCCCGAGGCAGGATTCGAACCTGCGACCGTAGAAGTCGCGCGGTTCCAGACTGGAGTGCCTTGAACCGCTCGGCCACCGCGGCCGGCTGCAGCAAGGTGGAGGTCCCCTGCTCTTTTGGGTAAGCATTATGTGGGGCCGACGTACGGCGCTGGTGGTCATGGAAGGCGCCGTAGCGGCTGTACGATACGTGAATGCCGTACTCCGACCGATAGTGCAACCATATCGGCAGCATATTGGCGAGGCATTCGTCTTCATGGACGACAATTCGCGTCCAAATCGTGAGCATCTCGTGAATGACTTACTTCAGGATAACGACGTGGCCAGCATGTTCTCCAGACACGAACCCCATCGAACATGCCTGGGATAGATTGGAAACGACGACGTGACCACCCCAACCACTGTGAGGGAGCCACGCCGAATCGCCATTGACTAGTGGGACAATGTGGACGAATAGTGCCTTGATGAACTTGGAGATAGTATGCGACGACGAATACAGGAATGCATCAGTGCAAGAGGACGTGCTACTGGGTATTAGAGTTACCGATGTATGCAGTAATCTGGACCACCACGTCTGAAGGTCTCGCTGTATGGTGGTACAACATGCAATGCTTGGTTTTGATGAGCAATAAAAATCATGTTTATGTTGACCTCTATTCCAATTTTCTGTACTGGTTCCGGAAGTCTCGGAACCGAGGTGATTCGAAACTTTTTTTGATGCGTGTACTTACAGGGCTGCACCTGTTTAAACAATAGGGCCATGTGTTGTTGTGGACCACCACGGCTGAAGGTCTCGCTGTATGGTGGTACAACATGCAATGCGTGGTTTTGATGAGCAATAAAAATCATGTTTATGTTGACCTCTATTCCAATTTGCTGTACTGGTTCCGGAAGTCTCGGAACCGAGGTGATGCGAAACTTTTTTTTGATGTGTGTGCTTACAGGGCTGCACCTGTTTAAACAATAGGGCCATGTGTTGTTAAAAGTTAACAACATTTCACGATTTTTTGTGTTGTGTATAAAGCGCATCTCCCCCGGTATTACGCGTTATGGAAAGTGCATTGGTATTGTACGGAGGACTGAGGAGTGCCGAGAAGCTGGTGAGGGTAGCAGAGGCCGCTGTGTGGCGCACGGTGTAGCTCCGTGGCTCACGTGTGAGGACAGGGCAGGCGCAGGCGTATCTCCTCGGCAGTGGTCGGGCGTGATGGCGGAGCAGCAGGAGGCGGCGCTGCGGGCGTCACGGAAGCAGTGTGCGGCGGCGGCCGTGCTGCAGCAGGGGCAGTCGCTGCGCGTGGCGGCGCGCGCCCACGGCCTCAACCACATGGCGGTGCAGCGCTTCGTGCAGAAGATCCGCCGACAGGGCTGCAGCGTCGGCTGGCGCACAACAGGTGCCTCTATGTGCACGCTCTTCCATTTTCTTCGTATTTCTTCTCCTGCCCATTTCCGATGCGAAAGCGGAAACCGCAGAGAGAGAGAGAGAGAGAGAGAGAGAAAGTCATGCTTTCCTAGCTGTCGGAATTTCCCGCAAATCCTGCGAAATCACGCTCTCCACTAAGAATGGGAAAATACGCCCGGCTAAAACCGATAGCAGTATTTTAGTTAGCTATTTAATTGGTCTCGGTTATCACAATGCTTTTATTTTTTACAGATTAGTGGGTAAAAATCCGAAATATCAGTGCTAAGATTTTTGGTTTTTAAGTAAACCTTTTCCAAAGTGCAACGTAAGGGGGTTTTATTGTACAGGGTGACACACGAGAGACGGTCGGTTTTTGATGAAATAATACTCAGCCAACTTTAAAATTAATGCATGTTTATTTACACACAATCAAAGCTCATTATTTGCCATTTTAGTTAACAAAGTAATCTCTGCAGGGATGGCAGCAATTTCTTGAATGATTCCATTCTTCAACTCGCCCAAATTTCGTGGTTTGTGGTTATAGACACAGTTCTTAAGGTACCCACACAGAAAAAAGTCACATAGTGACAAGTCGGGAGACCTGGGAGGCCAAGGAACATTGCCAAAACGTGAGATAATCCGGCCAGGAAACATGCGTCTAAGAACTGTCATTGAAGTGTTTGCGGTATGCGATGTTGCCCCATCCTGCTGGAACCAAACGCATTTTAAAGAGATTCGTTGGCTTCTTAGTTCTGGTTTCAAGCCTACGAATGTAACGAACCGAATTACAGTAACTGTGGCCCCGTTCTCTTAAAAAAAAATAGGGTCCAATAATGCCAGCACAGCCAAGAGCACACCAGACCGTCACTTTTTCTGAGTGTAGAGGACTCTGGTGGAAAAGGTGTGGATGCTCTGGAGCTCAGTAATGTAAGTTTTGCACATTCACGGTCCCGTTTAAATGAAAATGAGCTTCATCGTTCATCAATAAAATTTCATTTTCGTTCGATCCCAAAATCACCTGCATTCTGTAAGCGAAGTCTTCTCGTACAGTAAAATCAGTTTCGTTAAGTTGTTGGACAATGAGCATTTTGTGGGGGTGGAATTTTAATTCTTTATGCAAAATTCGTCTAACCGATTCACAGTTGATTCGTAACTCACTAGCATGACGTCTAGCTGACTGTCTTGGGCTTCTGACTGCCGCTTGCCTTACTCTTTCAACATTTTCTGGTGTCGTTACTCTGCGTCTCGGGCCAGGATTCTTCTTATCCAGTATGTTTCCAGTTGATCTGAAGTTTTCCACCCATCTGAGGATTGTGTTACGGCTCGGAACAGCTCCATGTCGACCGACAAACCGCGAACGAAACAATCGCTGCGTAGCATTAATAGACTCACCACTTTCCACGAAACTGTCATAGACAAACACTCAACGTTGCAAGTCCCACTGCTCCATAGTGACTGAGTAAATGAAATGGCGTCTTGTATAGATCAGAACTATCCCCACCACGACCGCCTCCCACCACCGCGCCCTCAGTACTACGTAGTTCAAAACAGACCGCCTCGCGTGTGACACCCTGTACAATTATCGATGTATTGAAAAATATCTACTGGTAGTCGACCATGGGTCGCTATTTGACTTAAGTTGGCTCTGTTTAAACGCACGGTTATGCCCCCCAGTATTGTTTGCATCGAAATTATCATTACACTCTAATTATTCAACAAAAATGTGGTGATTGCTAGCTGTTTTTGTTGTTGTGGTCTTCAGTCCTGAGACTGGTTTGATGCAGCTCTCCATGCTACTCTATCCTGTGCAAGCTTCTTCATCTCCCAGTACCTACTGCAACCTACATCCTTCTGAATCTGCTTAGTGTATTCATCTCTTGGTCTCCCTCTACGATTTTTACCCTCCACGCTGCCCTCCAATGCTAAATTTGTGATCCCTTGATGCCTCAAAACATGTCCTACCAACCGATCCCTTCTTCTAGTCAAGTTGTGCCACAAACTTCTCTTCTCTCCAATCCTATTCAATACCTCCTCATTAGTTACGTGATCTACCCACCTTATCTTCAGCATTCTTCTGTAGCACCACATTTCGAAAGCTTCTAGCCTCTTCTTGTCCAAACTGGTTGTCGTCCATGTTTCACTTCCATACATGGCTACACTCCATACAAATACTTTCAGAAACCCTGACACTTAAATCTATACTCGATGTTAACAAATTTCTCTTCTTCAGAAACGATTTCCTTGCCATTGCCAGTCTACATTTTATATCCTCTCTACTTCGACCATCATCAGTTATTTTGCTCCCTAAATAGCAAAACTCCTTTACTACTTTGTGTCTCATTTCCTAATCTAATCCCCTCAGCATCACCCGATTTAATTTGACTACATTCCATTATCCTCGTTTTGCTTTTGTTGATGTTCATTTTATATCCTCCTTTCACGACACTGTCCATTCCGTTCAACTGCTTTTCCAAGTCCTTTGCTGTCTCTGACAGAATTACAATGTCATTGGTGAACCTCAAAGTTTTTACTTCTTCTCCATGAATTTTAATACCTACTCCGAATTTTTCTTTTGATTCCTTTACTGCTTGCTCAATATACAGATTGAATAACATCGGGGAGAGGCTACAACCCTGTCTCACTCCTTTCCTAACCACTGCTTCCCTTTCATGCCCCTCGACTCTTATAACTGCCATCTGGTTTCTGTACAAATAGTAAATAGCCTTTCGCTCCCTGTATTTTACCCCTGCCACCTTCAGAATTTGAAAGAGAGTATTCCAGTTAACGTTGTCAAAAGCATTTCTCTAAGTCTACAAATGCTACAAACGTACGTTTGCCTTTTCTTAATCTTTCTTCTAAGATAAGTCGTAAGGTTAGTATTGCCTCACGTGTTCCAACATTTCTACGGAATCCAAACTGATCTTCCCCGAGGTCGGCTTCTACCAGTTTTTCCATTCGTCTGTAAAGAATTCGCGTTAGTATTTTGCAGCTGTGACTTATTAAACTGATAGTTCGGTAATTTTCACATCTGTCAACACCTGCTTTCTTTGGGATTGGAATTATTATATTCTTCTTGAAGTCTGTGGGTATTTCGCCTGTCTCATACATCTTGCTCACCAGATGGTAGAGTTTTGTCATGTCTGGCTCACCCAAGACCATCAGTAGTTCTAATGGAATGTTGTCTACTCCCGGGGCCTTGTTTCGACTCAGGTCTTTCAGTGCTCTGTCAAACTCTTCACGCAGTATCTTATCTCCCATTTGATCTTCATCTACATCCTCTTCCATTTCCATAATATTGTCCTCAAGTACATCGCCCTTGTTTAAACCCTCTATATACTCCTTCCACCTTTCTGCCTTCCCTTCTTTGCTTAGAACTGGGTTGCCATTGAGCTCTTGATATTCATACAAGTGGTTCTCTTGTCTCCAAAGGTCTCTTTAATTTTTCTGTAGGCAGTATCTATCTTACCCCTAGTGAGACAAGCCTCTACATCCTTACATTTGTCCTCTAGCCATCCCTGCTTAGCCATTTTGCACTTCCTGTCGATCTCATTTTTGAGACGTTTGTATTCCTTTTTGCCTGCTTCATTTACTGCATTTTTATATTTTCTCCTTTCATCAATTAAATTCAATATTTCTTCTGTTACCCAAAGATTTCTATTAGCCCTCGTCTTTTTACCTACTTGATCCTCTGCTGCCTTCACTACTTCATCCTTCAGAGCTACCCATTCTCCTTCTACTGTATTTCTTTCCCCCATTCCTGTCAATTGTTCCCTTATGCTCTCCCTGAAACTCTCTACAACCTCTGGTTGTTTCAGTTTGTCCAGGTCCCCTTTCCTGAAATTCCGACCTTTTTGCAGTTTCTTCAGTTTCAATCTGCAGTTCATAACCAATAGATTGTGGTCAGAATCCACATCTGCCCCTGGAAATGTCTTACAATTTAAAACCTGCTTCCTAAATCTCTGTCTTACCATTATATAATCTATCTGATACCTTTTAGTATCTCTAGGGTTCTTCTATGTATACAACCTTCTTTCATGATTCTTGAACCAAGTGTTAGCTATGATTAAGTTATGCTCCGTGCAAAATTCTACAAGGCGGCTTCCTCTTTCATTTCTTCCCCCCAATCCATATTCACCTACTATGTTTCCTTCTCTCCCTTTTCCTACTGACGAATTCCAGTCACCCATGACTATTAAATTTTCGTCTCCCTTCACTACCTGAATAATTTATTTTATCTCGTCATACATTTCATCAATTTCTTCATCATCTGCAGAGCTAGTTGGCATATAAACTTGTACTACTGTAGTAGGCATGGGCTTTGTGTCTATCTTGGTCACAATAATGCGTTCACTATGCTGTTTATTCATTATTAAACCTACTCCTGCATTACCCCTATTTGATTTTGTATTTATAACCCTGTAATCACCTGACCAAAAGTCTTGTTCCTCCTGCCACCGAACTTCACTAGTTCCCACTATATCTATTTCCCTTTTTAAATTTTCTAACCTACCTGCCCGATTAAGGGATCTGACATTCCACGCTCCGATCCGTAGAATACCAGTTTTCTTTCTCCTGATAACGACGTCCTCTTGAGTAGTCCCCGCCCGGAGATCCGAATGGGGGACTATTTTTTTACCTCCGTAATATTTTACCCAAGAGGACGCCATCATCATTTAATCATACAGTAAAGCTGCATGTCCTCGGGAAAAATTACGGCTGTAGTTTCCCCTTGCTTTCAGCCGTTCGCAGTACCAGCACAGCAAGGCCGTTTTGGTTAATGTTACAAGGCCAGATCAGTCAATCATCCAGACTGTTGCCCCTGCAACTACTGAAAAGGCTGCTGCCCCTCTTCAGGAACCACATGTTTGTCTGGCCTCTCAACAGATAACCCTCCGTTGTGGTTGCACCTACGGTACGGCCATCTGTATCGCTGAGGCACGCAAGCCTCCCCACCAACGGCAAGGTCCATGGTTCATGGGAGTGCGGTGATTAGCATATGATACAAAATTAAGATTTACTCAGAAAACAGGATAAGCAATATTTCTAGCCTAACATGACACTCCAATACACTCGCTAACCTAACTAGCCTATCATTGGCACAATGTATCCTCTTTTCCTGCCGGCCGAAGTGGCCGTGCGGTTAAAGGCGCTGCAGTCTGGAACCGCAAGACCGCTACGGTCGCAGGTTCGAATCCTGCCTCGGGCATGGATGTTTGTGATGTCCTTAGGTTAGTTAGGTTTAACTAGTTCTAAGTTCTAGGGGACTAATGACCTCGGCAGTTGAGTCCCATAGTGCTCAGAGCCAGTTTATCCTCTTTTCCTCTTAAGTCAACACTGAACCCACAAGTGACTCTATTGAAATTCTGCCAGAACGGACACACTCAGAGAGCGCCAGTCAAAGAGCTAGTGGAACTCATTTAGAATTACAGTGCCCTACTTTGGCCGATGATTGCTAATATCACCGTAATTCTCCGTGATGATTACGACGGTCGGCCCAGCCACCGTCATGATGCCGTCTTTCCCGTGAGCAAGCTTGTCTAATCTCAAACGTGGACGTGATTTGCGCCCGTAAACTCAAAATGGTTCAAATGGCTCTGCGCACTATGGGACTTCACATCTGAGGTCATCACTCCCATAGAACTTAGAACTACTTAAACCTAACTAACCTAAGGACACCACACACATCCATGCCCGAGGCAGGATTGAAGCTCCTAGAACCGCTCGTCCACAGCGGCCGGATGTCCGTAAACTCCTTCACGTAAATGTTCATTTGCGGAGTCCGTCACGAGTCAATACTCAAGCTACTTGCACATATGCCAAGAGTAGTTGATCGACTTAAGTGCGCGGCAGCAAAGGCACACTTCAGATTGCATATGAACACCACAAGTTAGTACAAATCTGTTTCTCTTTTCAGAGGAACAGATAATGCTACGTGTGTGGAGTCGTATGCTCTACACTATTCAGACTTCGGGAGTAACCTTTGGACTCAATGCCCGTAATTTCTCCATCCTACTTCTCTCCACGGTATCCAAGCAGGGCAGCCAGACACCGCGATTGTTCCGGTCCAC
This sequence comes from Schistocerca nitens, assembly GCF_023898315.1. NCBI lineage: Eukaryota > Metazoa > Arthropoda > Insecta > Orthoptera > Acrididae > Schistocerca > Schistocerca nitens. Next base: position 341,850,758 of record NC_064622.1, read on the forward strand.
TGCCGACCCTAGAGTCCCCACTCAGATTTTTGCAAACTTCGCCGTTATCGCCGCATGGATCCGTGCGCTTTGGTAGCCGGTCACGATACAGACTTGCATGTATCCGTGCGCGTTTGTACCCAACCACGACACACAATTCTCCCGCTGTTACTGTTGCCGCCAAACTTTTTAATATGTATCTCTACTCGCTCTGCGCCAGTCCCGTCACAGAATTCCGCAAATTTTCCACTGTGGCGCGAAATCGTTTGTCTTTTGCATATAGCTCCTTCTTGTTGTCATGGCAGAGCCTCTTCCATCGTCGTTGGTGAACTTAAGTGCCAGCCGACATGGGGTCCGGCCGTGTTCCAGCCTCTGCGCCTATCTCGTTAGCTTGACATGACACAAACCACTTCCTTTTCTGTGTCCATTCTCTCCTGCCGGTGGGCCAATTATCTCGTTTTGTTAAATGGCTATCTCTATGTATTCGGTGTATTAATACTGATTTAGCATCGTGTAAGGTGCAAAATCTGCTACCTTACAAAAGAACGAGCGATTCTTACTCCTAAATTTGCATTGGTCTGAAGTATTGTGTCATTGTAGAAAGTGGGAAAAGCGATCATTATTGTTCTAATAATAATGCCGACAGAAACGACAAACAGACAAAAGGCATAAGAATTAGTACGGCATTGCTGAGACAGTAATATACCATGTACCATTTATCATGCGGCGAGGCTATTGGTTGGTACGCGTATAAAGCAGTTTGCAAGACTTGGCCATCTGGTTTGTATGTCATGTCAGTTTCTCACTGTCGTCATCGGATATCATTTGTATTACGGAATGGCACCACCTCTTGTCACAATGCTCCGTATTATTTAAAAGATTAAAACCCGGAGAAGCTACAACGAACTTGTGACGTAATACGTGGAGACATCTTGAAAGGTTAACAGTTCGTTCAAAGTTGTAATAAAAATAGAAAGCTCCTGAACTGCTACCGCACATAACATTCCTTTATTTGATCTTAGCCCTTGAAAACGGACAAATTAACACGAAAAGCCGGCCGGAGTAGCCGAACGGTTCTAGGCGCTACAGTTTGGAACCGCCCGACCGCTGCGGTCGCAGGTTCGAATCCTGCCACGGGCATGGATGTGTGTGATGTTCTTAGGTTAGTTAGGTTTACGTAGTTCTAAGTTCTAGGGGACTGATGACTTCAGAAGTTAAGGTCCATAGTGCTCAGAGCCATTAACACGAAAAACGCAGTTCATCAACCTCAGTTTTCTCTCTCTAACATTGATTATTCGTAATACCCAAATAGTGGTATGATACCCGATTACAGCATGTTTCAGCAGAGTTTCAAAAATGGTGTGTTTTTTAGTATTCAGTCACCATTCATTCTTTGTAGCTTGAAACTGTGCGAGTCAAAATGTTTTAATCTTTGTTCGATTACTATGCTTATTACAGGAAACAACAGGAATAAAAAACCGAAAATCGGTTATTTTAGATATGTCTTTCTGAGCGGTTTTAACAGTCCATGTAAACTGTCGTTGAAAAATATCTATATAACCGAAAACCGGTTCCGTCAGCGACAATCCCCATTCCTACTGCCGACTCACACAATGCCAGCATATCAGACCGTTTTCCTAGCCTGCGATCAACGCAGAGCCGCCGCGGAAAACGTCTGTGTTTTTCTGGGGGAGTTTGTCCCGCACGTCGCAGCTTATGTGGTTGGAGGAGAACCGGACACCTCTTCTCCGCTCGTCCATCGACCCACAGCCAACAGAACAAAACTACAGCAACTCGTTGAAGAAAGAAGTGAAAACCGACCGTTTCTTTTTTCTTTCGAAATTGATCGATAAGCTAGTAGACCCCGAAATTGAGGACGACACGGAGTTTTTCTTCAAATCCGTGGCAGCAACAGTCAAAAATTTAGACGCGACCTTTTGTTTGGAACATTGTGTGATGGACTTGGAAATCATAACTAAGAGATCGAGGATATGCCAGCAACTCGACGTTTCGGTACGAAAACTACAGCGGCACATCGTCATCTTCCCTTATTGCTTCTATCTCAAGTGTTGACAGTGAGGACCAAGATCCTATACAACACGACTGTAACTTCACTTCACTGCAGCTGACTTAGCTACCTACACTAACGGAAAGATGCGTTGTATTTTGTCATATACGAGGCGTGTTTTTTTTAAGTATCGTTTTGAAATTATAAAAAGACGTGCTAAGGTATCTCAATTTTATTTTTACATGAAAGCCTGTACCTTAATCTACTTTTCTACATAATTTCCGTCAATATTGAGGCACTTGTCATAACGTTGTACCAGTTTTTGCATACCCTCATAGAACTCTGCCGCCTGCCTTGTTAACCACTGCATCACCACTGTTTTGACATGGCCTTGAAGACGCTGACCGCCAGATGTTTCTTCAGATGGTAGTCACTGGGAACAGATGGTAGTCACTGGGCGCAAGATCGGGGCTGTACGGAGGATGATTTCGAGTTTCCTATCGAAAAGGTGTGATGAGATCTTTGGTCTGATTCGCCACACGCGGACGGGCATTGTCTTGCAGCAAAACGATGCCCTTGCTCAACTTCCATGGACTGTTGATTTGATTCTTGTGTGACGTAGGCCACCCATTTTTCATCGCCCGTAACAATTTGGCTTAAGAAATCATCACCGTCGTTGTGGTACCGCTCAAGGAAAGTCAATGTACTGTCTAAACGTTTGGTGTTGTCCACATCCGTCAACATTTTCGGTACCCAACGCGCGCACAATTTTCGGTAATTCAAGTGCTGGGTCACAGTCCCATACAAAACACTACGAGAAACATTAGGAAAGTCATCCCGCGAGGAGGAACTCGTAAAGCGTCTGTTTTCTCTCACCTTGTTGTCCACTTCCTGCACCAAACTTTCATTAACGACCGAAGGACGCCCACTCCGTTGTTCATCATGCACATTTGTGCGGCCACCTTTAAATGCTCTCACCCACTTTCTTACCATTCCAAAACTCATGTTTTCTCCGTAAACTTCACAGATCTCACGATGAATATCGATCGATATTAGACCTTTAGCACTAAGAAATAGACACTGGACTCGCATTCGGAAGGACGACGGTTCAATCCCGCGTCCGGCCATCCTGATTTAGGTTTTCCGTGATTTCCCAGAATCGCTCCAGGCAAATGCCGGGATGGTCCCTTTGAAAGGGCACGGCCGACTTCCTTCCCCATCCTTCCCCAGTCCGATGACCTCGCTGTCTGGTCTCCTTCCCCAAACAAACCACCCAACCAACCACTAAGAAATCGTATAACAGCCCGTACTTCACAGTCGGCGGGACTCACGATTATCGGAGGCATCTTAAACACTCAGTACACAACGTAAACAAGGAAGAATCAGACTGTAATGGCGTCACTGCGTAGATTAAGGTACAGGCTTTCATGTAAAAACAAAATTGAGATATCTTAGCACGTCTTTTTTTAATTTCAAAACGGTACTTAGCCGGCCGGAGTGGCCGTGCGGTTCTAGGCGCTACAGTCTGGAACGGAGCGACCTTTACGGTCGCAGGTTCGAATCCTGCCTCGAGCATGGATGTGTGTGATGTCCTTCGGTTAGTTAAGTTTAATTAGTTCCAAGTTCTAGGCTATTGATGACATCAGAAGTTAAGTCGCATAGTACTCCGAGCCATTTGAAGCATTTGAACCAAAACGGTACTTAGTTTAAAAAAACACACCTCGTAGTATTATTTTCTTTTCGGTGCTGCAATACAGTTCGCCCAAACTACAAAATCAATATTTCAAACTCTTTGTCATTCCCATTCCTTGTCCTTCTGAAACAGTAAAATCTACACGTATATTAATTAGTATTTTAATTAGTGTGGAAGGAAAAAATCCAGTACTATCCACTAAGGTCAACACTTTTGTTATGCATAGACGAAGTTCAGCAAATCATCATTTACAGAACGAAATTTTCACTCTGGAGCGGGATGTACGCTGATATGAAACTTCCTGGTAGATTAAAACTGTGTGCTGGACCGAGACTCGAACGCGGTACTTTTACCTTTCGCGTGCAAGTATTCTACCGTCTGAGCTACCGCTGCGGGCCTCTTCTCTGTTACCTCCTGGAGTTCGCTTTCGGCTCTTTCTCCGGCAGATTAACTCTCCAAATGGGTGTGAACCCTCCACCACCTTGGCTTCGTGCGGTGGCCCGTGTTCACCTTGGCCTTCATTCGCTTCCTAAGGACACCACTCCATCCTCACTCAATCGCCATCAGTTTCACGACCTTAGCATTGAATGTCGCGATAGTACCCTTCGTGCACACTGATGGGTCTCGGGCTGACCTTGTCGGGTGTTCAGATTAGATTAGTTTTTCGTTCCATAGATGCGTGTTGAGGAGATCCTCGTGGATGTGGAACATTTTATTTTTTTAAAGCTGAAATAACAATACTAATAGTATGAATATATACATCATTTGTTTCTATTAAAAAATTCGTCAGTGGAGTAGAAAGAGTTCGCTACTAGTAAGTCTTTCAGGCTCCTTTTAAACTGATCATTATTTGTAACTAATTTTTTAATGTTTTCTGGCAAATTATTGAAGAGGAGTGTTCCTGAGTAGTGGACCCCTTTTTGAACTAAAGTAAGTGCTTTTAAGTCCTTCTGCAGATCATTTTTGTTCTTGGTATTGCATGTATGAACTGAGCTGTTTGTTGGAAAAAGAGATATAATATTTAGGACAAATTTCCTTAAAGAGTAAATATACTGAGAGGCAGTAGTGAAACTTCCCCTTAGAAAAATTATCAATGACTGCTTAAACTGACACAATATTTTTTTAGCGCAACGCAATCTGACTTTCAATAATCCCTACAAAAGAATGACCCTGACTAACATTAACCTATACCTTTCACAAATCACTTACCTCACAAAAATCTTCGTTAATCAAACTACTAAAATACAGCGAGCGCCACTACTGCCAGCTAAATAAAAGATTCAAACTACTGAAGGCACTAACTACTGATAGGCATAGTTAGCAAATGAAAGATTTTGATAGAGAACAATGTATTTACCTTAATAGTGTTCAAAAGTCATAATATATATATATATATATATATATATCAGTTCACGACATCCAGTCTTACAAATTTACTGTCTCTGTCCAGATCATCCGCTCTCAAAACTCCGCCATCTCACTCCCCACTTCCACCACTGTTGGCGGCTCACCTCCAACTGCGCAACGCTACGCGCTGTTCACATCCAGCTGCTCAACACTACAATGGCAGACAACAATGCAAACTAGCCACAGACTGCACACAGCACAGCCAGTGATTTTCATACAGAGCGCTACGTGGCGTTACCAATAAGAAAACCTAAACAGCCTACTTACAGTAGTTAGTATATCCAGTTCTTTGAAGAGGTTTCTACAGGACGTCCCTGAATTTACTCTGAAAACTTTTGTTTGACTTGAAGAGTTACCCCAAAATATTATACCATATGACATTATGGAATGAAAGTAGGCAAAGTATGCAAGCTTTTTCATTTTTATGTCGCCTATGTCTGCCAACACTCGAATTGCAAATACAGATTTGTTAAGGCGTTTCTGCAGTTCTGTGGTGTGCTCCTCCCAACTGAATTTGTTATCAAGTTGTAATCCCAGGAATTTAAGACCGTCAACCTCATCTATCTGCTCTTCTTCATACTTTATGCAAATGCTGGGTGGAAACCTCTTACAGGTTCTTGCATATAGTGAGTCTTTTCGAAGTTTGTCAGTGAGTTGGCTTTAAACCATTTATTAATATCCATGAAAATATCATTAGCAGATGTTTCTATAACTACGCTCGACATACTATTTATTGCGATACTTGTGTCATCTGCAAACAAAACGAACTCTGCTTCTGGCAGTGTAACTGATGAGAAATCATTAATGTACACAAGAAAAAGCAATGGCCCTAAGACGGATCCTTGTGGGATGCCTTCGTCATTGTGTCGACGTTTTTCGGTATCGGCTTCCGGAACACTACTCTGCATTTCCAGCAGAGGTCTTCGCCCTGTATCAGGCCACGGGGTACATCCCCCTTCAGAGCCTCTGTGTGCTGTACACCGTCCGTCCCTCAGTGCAACGGGTCCGGGAAAGCTGTCAGTTGCTCACTCTTGATGGAGCCACTGTGATGTTTTGACAGGGAACGAGGCCGCTGACGCGCCTATTGACAGAATTTTGCATAATACCAAAATACCCTTCAGTAGGACATCCAACGACTGTGTCAATCAGTGCCAAGTCGAGTAACTGCTCTCACAAGGGCCGGAGGTGGACCAACGCATTGACTTGCTGAATTTATGAAGCTCTTCCTCTTAAATAAATCACTCAATTTTTCTGAAATTGTAATCATTTGTTTGTCTGTTCATGTACACAACGTCTACTGATTTCTGCCCCATTCGGACAATTCCTTTGTGGACCGTCAGTTTCTTTTTTTCTGAAGAGTGTGTGTACCTGAATTTCAGTAACAATTTTCTTGCTTTCCGAGATTCCATTCAGATGTCCATCTCTGTAGATAACTTTTGCCAGTACGTCTAAGAGCACATTCAAAATTGTTCTTGTGCTTTCATCCGATTGCACTTGTCTCATTACATACGCGATTTACGAGCTCACTTCACGCTTAATGTCATCCGACAGGTTTCTCAGATACGACGGTTGGGTTACCGACGACACCCAGAAATTCCTAAAGTTATTGTAAGCACCAAGAAACGGAGAAGCGACATGGAAGAAGCGTGCAGGGTTTCCAAGATGTCAGTGGGACCGCGCACTGGCGCAGCACCAACTCTGTGACTCCATGCAAGCTCCATACCCCGTGGGTCGGTGTCGGAAAGCACTTTCAGCTAAACGCGGCTACTGTCTCGCAAAGGTTATTTCATAACTGATAATGAAGGAAAATTCTGCTCTCATCTGTGTTCGGAAATTGCCCTAAATGTTTTTAAAAAAGTCAGAGGCAGAAAGAACATCGTAAATGGTCAAGAGAGTGGCTCTTTAAGCAACGCCAGTTTTAAGATATTTAGTTACTTTGCAAATTACTCTCATTTAACACGGGAATATTCCTGTATGAGGAGAGTAATTTCACCATACGAGCAGCTGATGGCGACATTATGATTCATGGGAACGGGAAGAAGTTACAAAGATCAAGAATTTTCGACAGAACCGTCCAAACAACCATTAAGCGAAACAGTACCTGAAAAGTGTGACTGTCCTGAAGGAGAATTCGATGAATACAGCCACCTCATTTATGTTAATACAGGGTGAAAAGTATTTAAACCGACAAACTCTGGGAGGTTGTAGGGGACATCAAAACAAATATTTTTCCCTAATGTCATTTTTTCCTATGAGGATTATTTAAACCGGTGGAGGCCGTATTATGATCTTCAGTTCTTAGAGGACGTATTACGCTCTTCAGTTGTATGCAGCTGCTGTCCACCAGTGTAGTCTTGCATTGTCTCTGTTTACTAATGGATCGATACACCTGGAGTGAGTACACTGATATGGTTGGTGCGTACTAGGTAGCGCACCACAACGGACGAGCAGCACAGCGGGTTTATCATCAACAATATCCTAATCGCCGAATCCCGCATCATACGACCTTCGCTGCTGTGTACCAACGTCTGCGTGAGAGCAGGTCATTTAGCAGATTACCTGGACGGGGATGCCGTCGCACGGTAAGAACGCTGCAATTTGAGGAAGGTGTCTGGCAGCATGTGGAGCGGGATCCTTCAGTCAGCACTCGTGCAATTGCACGTAACGTGCGGACGCATCAGACGAATGTAAGAACAGTCCTTAGAGAGCTATTGTTTCGTCCATTGCACTTACAGCGTGTCCACAACCAGGAACCAGTTGATTATTCACCCAGAGCACAGTTTCAGCAGTAGTACCTGGAACGGTGTGAAATGCATCCTGCATTTCCATCCTCTGTGTTGTTTACCGATGAAGCAACTTTCGGGCGTGATGGACTCTTCAACATGCACAGTTCGCATGCTTGGAGTGACGATGACCCACATGCCATAGTTACTAGCGCTCATAAAGTGCGGTTCCTCGTTAATGTGTGGGTCGGTGTTGTTGGGGACTGTTTAATTGGGCCGTATCGGCTACCTAGGCCATTAAATGGCAGGCAATATTACAATTTTCTCGCTAGAGCATTCCCAGAATTGCTGGAAGACGTCTCGCTCCCTACAAGACAACGCATATGGTTCCAACATGACGGGGCGCCGGCACATTTCAGTCGTCTGGGACCGACGGTTCCCAGAAATGTGGATTGGCAGAGGTGGTCCTGTACCATGGCCTGCTCGATCCCCAGATATATCCCCTCTGGACTTTTTTGTGTGAGAAGAGATGCGCAACCCTGTTTACGCAACTCCTGTTGCATCAGAAGAGGATCTGGTTGCCCGGATAGTAGCAGCAGCAGCAGGAACAATTCAGGATACTCCTGGGGGTTTTTGCCCATGTCAGACAGAACATGATCCGATGATATAACCTTTGTTTACGTGCCAATGGAGGCATTTTTGAAAATCAACTCAAATTGGGTTGTGTTAATTTGTTGACTCTTGGTCATAAAAAATGGAAAAGTGTTTGTTGGTTTCATTAATTTGCCGCCATAGAAACCTTCCTCTACCGGTTTAAATACTCCTCATAGGAAAAATGAGATAGGGAAAAATATTTGTTTTGATGTCCCCTACAACCTCCCAGAGTTGGTCGGTTTAAATACTTTTCACCTTGTATATTGATTGTGACCAGTGACAGAAATTATTTTTACTCTATTAGTCGTATTTTGAACTCCATACTTCGTAGTAGATCATAGGAGTAGCGAGTGAAGTATGTTGTACTTCGTTTCTGAAAAAAAAGGGAATTTTCCTTTCCCTGTCTGAAGCAACCTTTTATAAACTGTTGCACCGGAATATATAACTCGAGAGTTTTACTTTTAGCATTGCTGTAGTGAATTACGCCGTTTACCATTGATTCAGTCTTGTTACGAAACACGCAGTCTATCAGGGAGAAAATATATTGGCGCAAAAGTATAAGAGCGTACCTGAAGACTTGCTACAAGACATTCCTTTGTCAACCAAGTATTCTGACCGCACTGTTTTGTAGAATAAATACTTCTATTTTTACTTCATCCACGCTGCCACAAAATATTTTACTATAAGACAGTATTCAGAGAAGGTATAATAGAAATTTCAAGTGCAAAGATGGCGGAACCATCTGCATCCTTGTCTCCATCACTTGAAGCCTTGGTCTCAGTTTTCCACAAACGTATGACCCACATATATATTTCAGTAAATTGAGAAATTTTGCTCAAACCTCTAGCTTCTAGATTTACACACACCTCGTATCAGCGCAAACCTACCGCCCTCTCGCAATGACCTAACAGCGCAAATGTGATGTGCGCAGACAGATCGGTGTCGTGGGGTTTCCTACGAGCAATGGCACACTAAACTTGTCGGAGGCCCGGGCCGGCAAAACAAATAGAGGCTCCCCTTGCTGCCCCCTCCCACCCTCCTCACCAAAAAGGATTTCTCCGAGAGTTTCAAACGCAAACGGGAGGAAGTCCCACATTGCTTATCATCTTCATTTTGTGCCGTGATAATTTACAAGGTATAACGTTATTTTACGTAACACTGAAAGTGACTGCTCTTGTAATCTCGTTGCTATTATTTAATAGCTATGTTGCCCCCTTATACGACAGAAATCATTACATGATCATGTAATGATTTCTGTTGCTCGAATCTATTATTTATGTTTCGCAACTAAGTCGGCATAGGGCGAGCGGGGTGTATAAAAATGAATCCCTATTTCCCAAACCAAGAGGAAGGTCACTGTCTACATAAAACTTGGTTCAGTGCATGGTGGAGGTTACTTTACTTACGGATTCCAACAAAAGCCACACAAAAGCTCCGATCTTGAAATTTTGTACATTTGATCTTCAAAAGAAGGGGAACCTCACCGTCTACGTAAATTTCATACGGTGTATGGTGCGTTACAAAAGAATTACACCATTTGACTGATCAGCCTGGGAGTTGGCTCATGTATGTATGTTTTCGTGCTGAAGGCATTTATACAAGCTGGATGGTAGGCCTACCTTTAAATAAATTCAACATCGTTTCGTCAATCAGCACGAAAGTTGGCAGTTATACGTATTTTTTCGTAGACGGGGAAAGAGGAGATAGCATGACGGAGGCGGAGGAGGAGATATACGGAGAGAGGAGAACGTGATGTGGTCGGGGAGGGGGGGGGAGGTGCATCCAGAGAAGTGAGAGAAGCAGATTAAAAGAGAGAGGGAGCAATAGGTAAACAGAGAAGGGGTGGAACGTGGTGAATGACTAATGGAACAGTGTAATAAATACATAAATTACGGGTGTTATTGTGAAATTGGTGTACTGTTGGAAAAACCGGGCAACGCTGGGTTTACTGTTAGTAATTAGATAAAGATTTACGCAACAATGGGCGTGTTCATCTGAAAGAAATTACAGAATATTTTCCTATGGTTAGATGCGACGTATAAAGTCTCGATAACTAGAATGTTGTTCTTGATGTCTACAGATGATAAAATTCGTTGCTTAATATAGATGACTCCACAAAAGTTCATCTAGGCTAGTTGGAATTTCATCTTTATAAAATGAACTACATAATAATCAGCTGAAAAATGCTCCTGTTGGAGCACAATAAAGGCAAATATGATCCTGTTTAAAAGACTGACAGAAACGTGGGCAACCAGCTGTCGGAGTTCTCATTCCGCCTTCTTCACCAAAAATTCTGGAAGCTTCGCAGGACGAGTGACCATGTTATGTAAGGAATTTACCAAGTAAAATTTCACTTTTGTTGAGTTAAAAATTCAATAAATAGCAGATTCTGTATTAGAACTTCAGAAATACCGTTAAAAGCGTACTTTTGGAAATGAGATCCGCCAAAATCAAATAATTAATTTCGTATGACATATATGACGAAACTCCAGAATCGGCAAGTTAACTATGCGAAATTGTTGATGCTGGTAAAATGTGTGCTGTATTTACACATACCGGTTTGATCACCCAACTTTTGGAATCTCTAGACCGCTTCCGTGGTGACGCTCGTGCTTCCGACTACAAATAAATATCGTAACCGTGAACTTTACGACTGACGTGAAAATAAGAACATCCCTTCACATTTTATCCAGGCTTAGGCCTGGCTAATGCACGTAGTACATAGGCATGTTTAATTTTTTCTCATTTTATTTATTTTTTGTTGTTTGTTTTTTGTTGTTGTTCAACATTAAAGTAGCAAATTGATAACTTTTTTCCTTATCAATCGTAATTTCTTATTAGATTTTTTGTAAAAAGGCTAGGGATTTTAAACACCTTTTTAAATCTCCAGGGTCTTACTATGTTTTCATAATGTCTTTTAATCTATTGTCAAGATCTATGTACCCGGTTTTTTTTTTGGAGAGGTAGGCCAATGGAATCTTTTTTTAATTTCAAAAATAGCAGTCACTGCATCCTCCTCCAGCTTTTGAATCAGAAAGTACACATTTGGATGTTTCTGATTGATAGAAGAGTTCAGTTTTCTATGCCAATCTTCGACAGCATTCGCCGTTCTGTGTCGTTCGTTAAAAACATTCCACATTTCAATAAGTATATTAGGATTTTCCATCCACTGATCAACAATATAGTCTGCAAATGCTGTGATCTCTCCGCTGGGCATGTGTTCCGTTATTAAAATCCACGCTTCATCGACAGTGTTAAGTGGAAGATGTGCCACTGCAGCACACATGCGACAAAACAATCGGACTTCCTCCCTATCCCTGTAGTCTTCCGTTAGTCCCAGTTCCTGTATCTTCTTCCACAGACACTGGTTAAAGAGAAAATTACAACCGGAAAGTTGTGTTTCAGGGAACACTGAATTCATTGCTTTAATTCATTGCTTTAATTGTAGCCATTTCAAAATCTAGCACTGCAGTTTTTGGTGACCACCGAGGCATATTAGATTTCGATCCAGAAAAAGTCTTCCATATGAATTTTGACTTTTGTCTGGCAGCAAATCAAATAAAACAGTAAATATCTTAGTTGCCTCTTCTGTACTTCCGATGTCGACATGGATTGTGTACAATTGTTTGAACTGTTTCGAACAGCTGTCAAATGTCCCATCCATAAGCACAGTTCCATTGTCACAAAGGATTTTCTCTGCTTCTTCGCACGCAAATACTAGAAGTTTCTTGCCTGGAACAGAGCCATCGTCAATCTTCAAAGAACTATTACCTTCCGTTAATTTCAAAAGGTCTTCGCTAAGATGAATTTCCGAACTAGAGCCAGGGTTCTGGGTTGTCCCAATAGCTCCTGTTCTCGCCTTACACAATTGAGTCTTGGAGCTGTCATAATTCGAAACATATGCCACGAATTCTAATCCTTTATCTTTCAAATCTTGAAATTCCTGCTTAAAAATTTGGGCTGCAGGCACTGTCTTTTCTTCACGAACTCTTTTACTTGCAATTACGTAGACTTTTCTTTATCTCTACATCTGTTTTGTCAGGTGGACAAGATCGTTGCTGTTGAGCAACGATTTCACCATTTGCAATTTTTAAACGGCCTTTGCACCTACTCCGTTCGTAATTGACGCACATCCAGTTCGTATATTCTTCATTTTTCCTATAAATACGTTAGCGATGACCATCCGTGATGAAGACACGGCCTCCCTTTCGTTGTTATCACTTTCATCGTGTACACTGCATAGAACAGAAGCTGTATAGGAAAACGCACGGAACGAAAGCTATCGACGACGGCACTGCCTGAGAAACGGTGACAACACCTGCGCTGAGGGTGGGCGACTGGGGTAGACAAGCAGTGAGGGAGGCTCAGTTCGCAAACACCTCGTTAGGGAACCGGTGCACGGGACAGCTTCGCTACCTGCTGCACCCTTGTAGGAAACCCCACGATAGGAAGCCCTACGTAGCCGACAGATCGTTACGTGCTCGTTCCGACCGTAGGTGCCACAGACAGCATGGGACTTATCAATAGATAATATAATAAAAAGTGGACCAGCACTGTCCTTTGTGATGTAGGGTATGTAGATTTTCGGAAAAAACTAAGTCGATGCTATGTAAGGAGCCATCACAAATAAAAACAGGCAACAGATGATCAGTAATAATTATTGAATAGATTAATTATTCCTCTCATAGCTGTACTGTATTGTCTAATGAAACGCTAAGGAATAATGAAATTATTAGTACATACGTCACCATTCTGTCACGGTAACCCTAGCACAATAGCTATTTTAGTAATTTTGGTATATAAATTAATTAAATAAATAAATAAATAAATAAATATCACAATAATGAGGAAAAAAAGAAATACCGAACACACAACCTAAAATTTGAAAACCAAATTTTACTTTGCACTCTTCGAATTACGAATAATAAACTATAATTCCCTGTAACTAATCAGAGTTCCGTCGCCTTTCATCCTCTTTTGTGACATCATACGCTATCAGTCTTTTCTTGCAGTAGAGAAACGAGTATCGATTGTATTACACTTCCTTCTTTTGGCTAGAAAAGTCTTCGCCGGCTCGATAACATTTCTCTTCAGCGATGCGATTTTTTTAAAAGTCTGGCGTCTGCTCACTTTTGTAGCGTACTGCAGCCAATGTCGCCTTTAAGCGCACACACAACGCTTCTTCAGACTTAAGCTCTTGTACTGTTGTTGTGTCGTGTACAAATTGAAGTAACTGGTAGGTGATAATGTCACGTTGCGTAAACGATATGGAGGTCTTGGAGCTTCCAATTGCACTTCCTCTATAAAGAGTCGTTCAGGCGCATTTAATCTGTTTTTGCGGAAGAGGTTTTCAATTATATTCTTGCGTTGTGTAGCACTGTCACGTACCACGCCCTTTTCTTGCGACTTCCGGAAACCTAGGTGAGGGTGATTCAGTTTGCTTCAATCTGGTCGTGTTGCCTCTGTGATATTCTACCTCTTTGCAGACGCCTTTCCGCACTTTGAACACTCAAACTGCTTACAAGGGAACCTCCCCATCGCACCCCCCTCAGATTTAGTTATAAGTTGGCACAGTGGATAGGCCTTGAAAAACTGAACACAGATCAATCGAGAAAACAGGAAGAAGTTGTGTGGAATTATGAAAAAAATAAGCAAAATACACAAACTGAGTAGTCCATGCGCAAGATAGGCAACATCAAGGATAATCTGAGCTCAGGAGCGCCGTGGTCCCGTGGCTAGCGTGAGCAGCTGCGGAACGAGAGGTCCTTGGTTCAAGTCTTTCCTCGAGTGAAAAGTTTATTTTCGCAAAGTTATGATCTGTCCGTTCGTTCATTGACGTCTCTGTTCACTGTAATAAGTTTAGTGTCTGTGCGACTGTAAAACTGTTGCATTCATTTGTTGCAGTTTGTGAGAAACTCTTATGTTTTCATCACTTTTTTATGAGTGATTATCTCATCCACAAGAAAACCTAACTCGGGCAAGGTAGAAGAGTCTTTTTACCTATTCGCCAAGTGTACAAGTTAGGTGGGTCGACAACATACTCCTGTCATGTGACACACATGCCGTCAACAGTGTCGTATAGAATAAGTCAGACGTGTTTTCCTGTGGAGGAATCGGTTGACCTATGACCTTGCGATCAAATGTTTTCGGTTCCCATTGGAGACACACGTCCTTTCGTCAACTAATCGCACGGTTTTGCGGTGCGGTCGCAAAACACACACTAAACTTATTACAGTGAACAGAGACGTCAATGAACGAACGGACAGATCATAACTTTGCGAAAATAAGGAAAGTAAACTTTTCACTCGAGGGAAGACTTGAACCAAGGGTCTCTCGTTCTGCAGCTGCTCTTGCTAATCACGGGACCACGGCGCTCCTCAGCTCACACTATCCTTGATGTTGCCTATCTTGCGCATGGACTACTCAGTTTGTATATTTTGCATATTTTTTCGTAGTTCCACACAACTTCTTCCTGTTTTCTCGATTGATTTGTGTTCAGTTTTTCAAGGCCTGTCCACTGTGCCAACTCATAACTAAATCTGAGAGGGGTGCGTTGGGGAGGTTCCCTTGTTAGTTTCACTCGTGTCGGAAGATGTAAGACACCCACGGAAAACGGTACGAACACGAACACGATCACGCTAGGAACTGAATACAATAACAAAAAGCGCGCCACGCGAGTCGCCCCACCGCCAAGCGCTAGCTTCGGAACATTTCGGCCACCAACGATCGCATTCGGAGCGAAGCCGTGGCTGCCTTCCTGTCTCTAAGCTCGAGGTTCTCCCACTGCTGAACTACGTCAGTCGTTCACCAGTTGCGGGTGTGTTGGCAGCCTGCTGCTATCGTCGTCACCCATCGTTTCCGTACGCTACTTGTGTTGTATACAGTGTGTGATGGAAATAATTACGACGACGAAAGGGAAGCCGTGTCTTCTTAAGGATGGCCATCGCTACCGGGTGCACAGAAAAAGTGCTCAGTATACAAACTGGTTATGCGTGAATTCGGAACGGTGGAAGTGCCGAGGCCGTATAAAAATTGCGAATGGCAAAATCATTCGTGAACAGCAACATTCTTGCTTACCTAACGAGAGAGATGTGCAACTTAAAAAACGAATGCATAATTGCAGGGTAAGAGTCTGCGAAGATATGGCAGTGCCTGTTTCCCAAATTTTTAGAGAAGAATTTCGAGATATGAATGGGGAAGGTTTAGATTTCGTCGGAAATATTCCAAATTATGAGAACTCAAAGACTGGATTGTATAGAGCAAGAAGAGAAGCTATTGGGACGAACCAGAAACATAGCTCCAGTTCGGAGAGTCAGCTGAGCGAAGACAGTTTGAAGCTTACTGAAGGTAATGTACAGCAGGGTACTATAAGCCTGTACGTTTTTCTTTATTACTACTTATATGCTGTCTGACAGGCACATTTAGGTCCTACCATTGTAAATACAGTATTGAGTGAGATCTAAAAAGAGGACGCGCCTTTGACAATTCGAGAGTTTTGCAATAATAGTGTACGGAAAGTTCTGGTTGAGAATTACGAATTATTCCGGATAAAGGGAACGACTCACCAAAGAAACGCTGCATCGTCCAAAGGCATACGAACAAAAGAGATATTCTGAAAGGTAGCTATTTCTGTTCCTTTTGTTAGTGTACCTGTCGGCAACACAGCGCTTCTGCCATTCGGTGACTTGCCTCCATTATTCTTGAATAATTCGAACCTTTTGTTATTAATTCGACGAAAACAACTGGTGAAGGATACGTGCTGTACTCGAGGTTGTGTGTGTGTGTCAGCTGGCAAAATGCACAGTACGTAGTCGGAATGAATTTAGTCATGGAAACCACGCGGCGCTGCAATGTAAGTATCATAAAACACAATCTTTTCCTTTCGTAAACATTTCGTCAGCTAAATTTGCGTTATTACTGCCAGCAGCAGATACCCTATCTTCTATTTGCACATAGTCCATAATATGTTCCTGTACCACCCCCATCTGACAAGGAGTTTGCTGGCACAAAAATTAGTTAATGCTTCAGTAAATAGGTTTGCCTACTATACTTACATTCAACCGTCAATTAAAATCATAAATACAGTTTGTCATACACAATAGATATAATGAAAAAGAGAAACAAGACTAAGCGGTGGATCCTACTTAATTAGTTCATTAGATTGACTGTTCAATGTCATTTCTAATTGTGTGAATTCGTACAAAAGAAACATATAAATCATTTGATAGACATCCGTTGATTTACATCTGTGTATGTTGTCGTTCTAATAGATAAATTTCTCAGCTTTCTACTAGAACATTCAGATTGATGATTTCACGTATTGTTCTCTAGTAGTTCACGTACTTCAGTATTATCATCACATCAAATGTGAATGTACTAGTATGAAGCCTTTTGAACGTGTGGTATGTTGCTGTAGTTCTTCTTGAAGTGCTGCTAGGTGTCAGTATATTTCTTACTGCTTCCTGATTACAAACTAATGATCGTACAGTTATAATAGTTCGCCCTTGCGCCATTCATATACATAGTACAGCATGTCTGAGTAGCTTAATTGATAGCTTTTACCGATAGCCATCCTGCGATATCTCAGTTGCTAAAATATAAGTACTTTTTCTACTATTAGTTTTAAAAGTGCTGTCTTTGGGAATATTTTGTAATAAAGTTGTATCGAAACACCTTTATCACCAGTAACTTTCTCAGCTAATATCCGCTGCTTGCTGTTGCCTATCGGGAACATTCGAATACTACGTCCCTCTGCGGTATTGTTGGTGTCGTGGGCTTTCTGAGCGAGAGCTTTGCGACGGGGCCAAAGAAAGCTACAAGCCTTGTGACATACGGCACAGCACGTGACACTATAGGTCTGCACGAATTGCAGTGACTATCTCCGGCTGGGAGCGAGTTGCTGTTTCAGATGGGTTTCATAATACCTTAACTGCGCAATTAAATACGTGCTGGATAGCAAACGACTAAGATAAGACCTATAGTGGGTACTTTTTCGTTGACATATTGATCTCTCGGGGGCTCCGGATGCAGCCGAGCGCTCGCGATGCTTTGCGACTCGTGACGTCAGTGAGGTGTTTCCGACCACAAATATTTTAGCGTTGGATTTTCAGACAGTGAAAGGAAGCCGCAACAGCGGGAAGGCTCCGCCGCGATTTTGTAATATTATCCGCTTCACATTTTATCCAGGCTTCGGACTGTCTATGCACATAAACACAGGCATGTTTAAATGTTGTTTTTATTACCTTTTTTTTCTTTCTATAACATTACTGCGGCAAATGATTAAATTTCTTGTCTTATTTTGTGAATTATTATTTCTCACTGAATTTTTTATAAGAAAACCGAGGTGTTAAATATCTTCATTCATCCCTAGACTTGTATATCCTTACGTCTTTTAACCTTCTGTAAAGATCTGTGATCTTTTCTGAAGATGGCCAATGGAATCTTAATGTCAATTTCAAATATAGCATTTATAGCAGGTATACACTCGTTTTTCAGTCTGGACATCTGGTTCGTCAGGTGGGCAAGAATGTTGCTGTTCAGCCATGAGTGCGTAAGTGCTGCCACCTGTTGGGCAGAACTATGAAAATATCAACAAGTGAATGTAACTGTACGCAGCAGCTTGTGGCCGCCAGAATACACGGAAGTGGTTAGTTAGTTATATTTCCAGTGTAACTGAAAATTATTATTATTATTATTTTCGATTATTCCCATTTAAAGAGAGCGTTTGAACTTGAATTCCTTTATGATGATTGATTGTTTTTTCTGAGCCCAAATTTTCTTCATGTGTTCACTGTGTTGTTTCTTTCGCTCCGCTGTCCATTTGCATCCTGGTCTCTTCTGTGTTGTGGTGTCAAATTTATGTTTTTTGATGATGATCCTGAATTCAGTTCTATTTTCTTCATCGTTTACTGTTATGTGTGCTTGTCTGAGGTCCTCTTCAACTTCTTTTATCCATTTTGTTTTTCCCCTGCCTGAGTTGATGACTCTAAGAATTCGCTTTGAAATTCTGTTTTCATTCGTCCTGTAGATATGTCCATAGAACTGCATTCTTCTTTTCCTTATCGTATCCGTAATCATGTCTGTGTATGTTGGTCTCTTCTTCCAGATTCCTTACTCTTGTATGGCGCCAAAAATTTTCCTGAGAATTTTCCTTTCTTGTTTTTCTATTTCTTTGATTTTAGTTTGCCCACCTATTTGTGTTGTTTCAGATGCATACAGTGCCTCCGGAAGTACGACAGTGTTGTAGTGCCTCAATTTTGCGTTAATGGATATGGACTTTTTGTTATAATAGTTCCACGTGAGTTTATATGCTTTCTGTAGTTTTTTATTCTTTCCTCATTGGCCTTTAGGTTGATCCCTGATGGCTGGATGATTTCTCCCAGGTACTTAAAATGTGGTACTGATGATGATGATGATTATTATTTATTATTATTATGTTATTTTGCATGGTGATAATCGAGTGATAAGTTGATTACAACCGTGAATATTTCGAAATCGTTTTAGTCCATAAAAATAAGCCAAGTGTGCAAAGTCTGTTTTGAAAACGAGTACGTATATGTGTATGACTCCTGCGCCGAAAATCATTAAAAAACCAGCTAAGAGCAGAAGAGAATAAAGAAAAATTTTCCCTTCTCAAGAAAAAATGCAGGCCTGAAAGGATTAAACGGCCTGGACACCTATCCTGTTCGAAACCCGCGGACAACCAGGTCATATACTCAGCAAATTTTCTGTGTACCTTGTAACAATGACTGTCCTTGAGAAGATAAGGCTTCCCTTTCGTTGTAATGCCCGCCATTGCGAATTATAAGTGTGGTTCAAATTGTTCAAATGGCTCTGAGCACTACGGGACTTAACAGCTATGGTCATCAGCCCCCTAGAACTTAGAACTACTTAAACCTAACTAACCTAAGGACAGCACACAACACCCAGTCATCACGAGGCAGAGAAAATCCCTGACCCCGCCGGGAATCTAACCCGGGCGTGGGAAGCAAGAACGCTACCGCACGACCACGAGCTGCGGACTATAAGTGTGAAATTTGCCTCAAACATACCTACAACCCTCCTCTGTAACGTTGCAAAAGATGCCGCCCTGCGACGCCACCCTTGGCCTCTACAACGCGACGCTTCAAACAGCCAGGTGTCGATGTATGCCAAAAAAGGACGAAAACAACTTCCTGTGAGCTGTAAGGTCTCTCACTGATGTCACATTGGCTCCAAATTTCACCAAAATTCTACCCAACGGCACTGTAGCCATGCCACACGATGGGAAGATCGTAACAGCTGCTCTCCCCACATTTCACCCTTTTATGACACTTCTGCGATGGAGGCCCAAATCGCGACGCGGCGCGTTGAGATGTGATTTTCTTATTGGCCGAGGAAAAAATTTTAGACCCGCAGCCGCTCGGAATCTACACGAAAAGGCTTTAGGTCGTGGCATAGAGGGCGCCAATCAAGCAACCTCTTTCCCCGGGGCGTTAAGGGACTGTGACGACCTCCCTAACGTATGGCACATCACTGGTGGCGTTGGGAAGAATTTGGTGAAATGTGGTGCCAATGTGACCCCACAACCCTTCACATTAACTTTTGAGCTGTGGCTTTTGTGGTGTCACCGCCAGACACCACACTTGCTAGGTGGTAGCCTTTAAATCGGCCGCGGTCCGTTAGTATACGTCGGACCCGCGTGTCGCCACTATCAGTGATTGCAGACCGACGGCCGCCACACGGCAGGTCTAGTCTAGAGAGACTCCCTAGAGACTCGCCCCAGTTGTACAGCCGACTTTGCTAGCGATGGTTCACTGTCTACATACGCTCTCATTTGCAGAGACGACAGTTTAGCATAGCCTTCAGCTACGTCATTTGCTACGACCTAGCAAGGCACCATATTCAATTACTAAGAATGTATTTTGACAGATAATATTGTGAATCATGTACCGTCAAGAACGACGTTCATCATTAATGGATTAAAGTAAAGTATCAAATTAATTACGTCCGCTTTCTGAATTCTCATTCCTTGTCATGTTCCAGACCTCACGTCAGTATAGTTCTTCCCTCCTCACGCCAGCCTGCGTGAGCTAAAAGCGTGCATTTCGGCCTCCTCGAGTAACACGGTGTTGGCTCTTCTGTCAACACAACAGCTTTTTTCACATTTTAGTCAAATTTCAAAGTTATGCCTTGTAGTGGGAGACAATTATTGGGTTTAGAAAAAAGTGATCCTTTAATTTTCGTTGCGCGGTGTATTTCCATTACTCATAATGCATAGAACTCAAGTAGCTTACGCCGTCGAAACTGCACAGAAACAAAAACGGTGGCAACACATCCGCTGCCGGTGAATGGCGTAAATCAGCAGTGGGTGAGACTGGTCGGCAAACCCACGGCGTAAAATTTGTTGGACGGAAGTCCTATGGCACCTACTAACGAGTTGGAAACACCGCGGTGAGAAATCCGACGTAGCCGTGTTATTGGCCGTATCCCGCCATTTTGGCCTTTCCAGGAAGGATCTCTTCAACTATTTCTGAACCCCAGGTACCCGTAGGATTTATCGATCGCTGCGTCACTGCCTGTCCATAGTATCACCTGCGCCGAAAGCCGGGTTTTCACAGAAATTTTGCGCCGTGCGATCTGGGTAGGTCGTTCTGCGTCGATAGGAAACTTAAATACGTTGCACATTTTTGTTTTCCCAGGAAATGAAATAGCAAGCACATCAACTATTCAGTCCACATGAGCTGACTGGGAAGTGTCTTCAAATTTGCTTTAGCCAAAGTATAGATATACTGTACAGTATTGATGGAAGACTACTGGGTTAGCTGATGGACCTTGAAGAATAGCATTATCTGCTCCACGTGTAAATTAGCAGGTTATCTTCTGCGGTACTGAAATGCGCCTGTATGTTTCAGCACACTTAATAGAGATTTTATATAAGAAATTCACCTGCCTTGCAGCAATTGCTTCAATAGAATGCAGTATGCAACGTATGACACTCGTGCAAAACTAGTTGTGTCGCACCTGACTTCAAGTTCTGGCTGACTACGTTACGCATTCCGTTGTCGGAAAACATCTCCACTGCCTTGTCACTGTAGAGCGAACGACGCACTATCCATTAAGCTACGTTTTCCTAGCTGCGTACAAGGCGTGCGACATCGCACCACCCACTCGCGCAATGCAGACTTGCCGGACCACTTCCCTACGCAGTGCCGCCGTGAGCGCAGCCTGTGGGAAATTCTTGCCTACTGCGGCAGGAGTCGCAGCCATTTGCTTGGAGAAGTGGGGGAAGTCCAACTGAGCAGCAGCGGCTACTAGGCAATAGCTGCAGTACTTGTTTCGCGCGCACAGACAGCAAGAGAATAGGTAATTCTTCCGATCTAATTATTGGAACATCCACCAGAAAAGTCGGCTACCTCAGAGAATGAGCAGCCTACTGAGTTGGCATCCGAAAAGCATATTTTGCGGTACACGGCTGACGCCAATTTGAAAAACAAATTGTGAAAGGACTTAAGTTGGGCAGAAGTTGAAAGAAAAATTAATGAAATATGTTATAAGAAATGTCTTTATTTCTAATATAACACAGTCGTAAATATATGACAAGCGTGTTGTTGTTGTTGTCATCAGTACTGTGAACGGCGATTAAAATTTGGCCCGTTGAAGTACTCAGTGAATCCGCTCCTCACACTGAATCCTTCAGTTTGGCGTAACCGCCGGCTCCTGCCAAGGATATCATTTTTTCCATGGTCAGTACATTAATTTCTCATACATCTGCGTTGTAAGGCTGCGGTCACAGTGGCTCCGATGTCGGTGGATTCCGCCGACGACCGACATCGGCCAGAGATAGCTGATCGTTTCAAAACAATGCACCACTACGTGCGCGGTCACACTATAGCAGAGCCTATCTCCCGAAAGTATAGACTTCGGATGACAGTCGGTGGAATTGAAATCAATTTTTCTTCGGTCACATCGACCGACGTTCTAGCACACGAGCCGGCCGGGGTGGCCGAGCGGTTCTAGGCGCTACAGTCAGGAACCGCGCGACCGCTACGGTCGCAGGTTCGAATCCTGCCTCGGGCATGGGTGTGTGTGATATCCTTAGGTTCGTTAGGTTTAAGTAATTCTAAGATCTAGGGGACTGATGACCTCAGATGTTAAGTCCCATAGTGCTTAGAGCCATATGAACCATTTTTGCACGGAAGCACAGTGCAACGGTGGTCCTCCCGTTTCCGCGAATGCTGGACAAGTACTGAAGGCAACTCAAAGAGTGGGCGGCTGATAACTGCAAGAAGCTACACTTGGCAACATTTTCCAAGACGGTC
This sequence comes from Schistocerca nitens, assembly GCF_023898315.1. Classification (NCBI taxonomy): domain Eukaryota; kingdom Metazoa; phylum Arthropoda; class Insecta; order Orthoptera; family Acrididae; genus Schistocerca; species Schistocerca nitens. The sequence continues at coordinate 341,873,522 of NC_064622.1, forward strand.
GAAAGAAATCACGCGAAGAAACTACAGTTGAAGGAAACGTGTGTGTCTTCAAAAATGGTTCAAATGGCTCTGAGCACTATGGGACTTAACATCTGAGGTCATCAGTTCCCTAGAACTTAGAACTACTTAAACCTAACTAACCTAAGGACATCACACACATCCATGCCCGAGGCAGGATTCGAACCTGCGACCGTAGCGGTCGCGCAGTTCCAGACTGAAGCGCCTAGAACCTCTCGGCCACACCGGCCGGCTGTCTCTTCAGTGTTCAGAAACAAACCAGAGAAACTACAGAGAAAATGGGTTCCTCGTTATCTGGGTGAAGAGTAAATTACGAAAATTGCGAGAGAATCGCACAACAAATTGCTTCAACGCCACGAGACACAGGAATATCAGATTTTAAACAGGATTGTTGCTACAGATGAAATATTAATAGAGATTTTGCCGTCGCCAACAGTCCAAAGTCAAGATGATGAAGATTACGGCTTAGGACAGGAATAGACTGATAGGAACTGATAATGCTCAGGCAACCAATGTAACGGGGCGATCCTGCACAGACTTTCTGCAAAATGTTTTGCGCCGAAAATTCGCCAGAGAAGGTCCCACGCTTTTGCAACTGAAGTTTTCATTCTGCATGATAACGCACGATCGCATATTGGCGAACCAGTACGCTGAGATTTGGAGAACTGTGGATGGGAAATCTTTCCTCATCAACCCTACAGTCCTAACACAAGCCCACCAGAATTTGATTCGTTCTCAGAACTCTACGCTCCGATGGTACCATTTTATAGCCACTGAGGAGGCTTCTGATAACAGTGACTTAAGTTTACAAAAGAAAACATATTTACACCAGTGACTGTAACACTTTCTTTATTTCAAGATTGCAATTTCGGCCTTAGGCCATTATCAAGTGCAGATTTTTGTGGCTTTAAGCCATGTCAACTTAAAATGAGCTGACACATTTATATGTCGTTGTCATTACTATTCGTGGCGCTGTTACATATTGCGAGCACACATATCCATATGTCATAAAACATAGTCTGTAGACACTCTTGTTCGTTAGCCCGTCACTAGTCACTTATTTCTTTGATAAGCATTTAGTATTTCGGCTTTTAGTCTGTCATCCTCTGTTTCAGTACCATTTTGGTCACAGAGTGTCTGGACATTTTGTTTTGGTCCACCTACCGCTTTGACATAAGACCAAAATTTCTTAGGATTTTGTGCCATGTCAGTACATAGAACTTTACTTTCGAATTCATTGAACGCCTCTCGCATAGCCCTCCTCACACTACATTTCGCTTCGCGTAATTTTTGTTTGTCTGCAAGGCTTTGGCTATGTTTACGTTTGCTGGTTAGCATCTTAGGTTACAACGGCGGTAGGTGAGTGAACAGTATCCTGTTGGAAAACAGCCCCTGAAATGCTGTTCGTGCGTTGCAGCTCGACAGGTCGAGTCACCAGACTGGCGTACAAGTTTGCAGTCAGGGTGCGTGGCATAACTACTAGAGTGTTCCTGCCGTCATACGAAATGGCACGCCAGACCGTAACTCCTAGTTGTAGGTCCAGTGTGTTAGCACGCAACGCAGACAGGTTGGTTGCACGCCCTCAACGGGCCGCCTCCTAACCAAAACACGATCATCACTGGCACTCAGGTGGAACCAGCTTTCATCAGACATTCATCCTGCGCACCAATGAGCTCTACGCTGACACTACGGAAGTCGCAAATGGCGGTGGTTTGGGGTCGGTAGAATGCACGCTATAGTGCGTCTGGCTCGAAGTTCTCCTTACAGTAACCGATTTGTAACATTACCGTGCCAACTACTGCTCAAATGCGTGCTGCAGATGCGGTACGATACGCCAGACGCATGCGCCGAACACGATGGTCTTCTCGGTAGTACCACGTGACCGTCCGGACCCGGTCTTCTCGCGACTGTACATTCTCGCGACTACGGCTGCCGCCAGTCATGTACACTCGCTACATTCCTGCCGTGTCTTTCTGCAATATCGCAGAAGCGGCATCCTGCTTCTCGTAGCCCTGTTGCAGACCTCGTTCGGACTCGGTGACGTGTTGTTGCCTTAAAGTTATTCTTGACTAATATCAGCGCACCACGCCGTCTCAGAGGTAATTAACACTCACGACAGTTACAGCATGTATCAAAAGCCAACCTGATTTGCGTCCTCATAGTGGCTCTTCTAGCCTTACTCTTATGCGACTGGTGCAAAATTTGAGTACACATCATCTTCCAGACGTGGAAACACGCTTACTAACTTTCTTGATGAAACACTGTCTTGGTGTCGCGATTTTTTTTTCCGTCAGTGTATGTACAGATGGAAAAGATCGAATTTTATTTTATTCGATAGAAGGAAAATAATAAACACCGATGATGTAACCTCAAAGAAAGATTTCTGGTTCAAAGTAGAAAAATTGTTTGAAGAAGACAGATCTCATCCAAAAAGAAGTGTGTTTCTGAGAAAACGCGGACACAAGAGCTTGAACCTCAATATGATGATCTATGGGTACAAGCGCTTTAGAATAGGTGACAGAAATAATTCCAATAGAATTAACAAAGAGATTCGCCAGTTGGTTTGTCTGGAGTGTAGTTTAACATGGTAGCGATTCACGTGCAGTCAAAAAGAAAAAGCAAATGTACTGGAGTAGGTTTGAAATGTGGTTATGGAGAAAAATACTAGAAGTGAAATGGACTGACAATAGGTGGTTTGAGGAGGTGCCTCTAAAATATATATATATATATATATATATATATATATATATATATATATATATATATATATATATATATATAACCTGCGGGAATCAAGTGAATGAAGACAATTTCATGCCTGTATACTACGAAGAAATAGCTTGTAACCAAGAATCTCTTAGGAAAGATCACAGGCAGGAGGAGGAGGAGGAGGAGAACAACAGCAACAACTTGGGATGCTAGACGTCAGTAGAAATGAAGAAACTTAAGCAACAGATTAAAGAACGGCATATGGCAGCGGAGAGCTTCCAGTCAATAAATGTAATACAGACATAACAAAGCAGAAAAATTACGAAGAAATTTCAAATGTGTGTGAATTCCTAAGGGACCAAAGTGCTTAGGTCATCGGTCCCTAGATTTACACACTACTGAAACTAACTTACGCTGAGAACAGCAAACACACCCGTGCCTGAGGAAGGTCTCGAACTTCGGCGGGAGAGGCCGCGCAATCCGTGACATGACGTGGCGGCGAAGAAAGGTTCAAAGATTAATGACAAATATAACGTCATGACAATTACTGATTCCACCATAACAATTGGATCATTACGTTTAAAAAGCTATACCTCTTTCACTATCTCTATATCTGAATAACGGCATTACTCACTGACCACATTGCGTATTATCACACCCCAGAACTACACACATCAAAAAAAGTTTTGCATCACCTCGGTTCCGAGAGTTCCGGAATCTGTACCGAAAATTCGAAGAGAGGTCGACATGAACATCATTTCCCCCCTTTTTATTGTTCATGAAAACCACCCATTGTATGCTGTACCTCCATTCAGCGAGACCTTCAGAGGTGGTAGTGCAGATTGCTGTACACACAGGTACCTCTAATACCCAGTAGCACGTCCTCTTGCATTGATGCTTTCCAATATTCGTCGTGGCATACTATCCACAAGTTCATCAAGGCCCAGTTGGTCCAGATTGTGCCACTCCTGAACGGCGATTTGACGTAGATCCCTCAGAGTGGTTGGTGGGTCACGTCGTCCATAAACAACCCTTTTCAGTCTATCCCAGGCATGTTCGATAGGGTTCATGTTTGGAGAACATGCTGGCCACTCATGTCGAGCGATGTCGTTATCCTGAAGGAAGTCATTCACAAGATGCTCAACGTTGGGGGCGCAAATTGTCTTCCATGAAGACGAATGCCTCGCCAATATGCTGCCGATATGGTTGCACTATCGGTCGGAGGATGGCATTCACGTATCGTACAGCCGTTACAGCGCCTTCCATGACCACAAGCGGTGTACGTCGGCCGCACGTAATGCCACCCCAAAACAGCAGGGAACCTCCACCTTGCTGCAATCGCTGGACAGTGTGTCTAAGGCGTTCAGCCTGACTGGGTTGCCTCCAAATGCGTCTCCGTCTATTGTGTGGTTGAAGGCAAATTCGACACTCGTCGGTGAAGAGTACGTGATGATGCCAATTCTGAACGGTCCATTCGGCATGTTGTTGGGCCCATCTGTACCACGCAGCCAGGTGTCATGCAGCCTACTGCGCACAGTTTGAGTTGTGACACGACGTCCTATGGCTGCACGAAAAGCATTATTCAACGTGGTGGCATTGCTGTCAGGGTTCCTCTGAGCCATAATCTGTAGGTAGTGGTCATCCACTGCAGTACCCCGCAGGGAGTCGACGACTCTTTTGTGGATACGTGTGTGGCGAGCACGGGCCCCCGAGTTAGTGCAGCTGTCTTTCCTTCCCGGGCTGCATACCTTTCAATTCTGCATCGTTCCCTGTCCTCAATCCTTCTTCCCCCCTCACCCTTTCGCTTTCTTTTCTCCCATTCTTTGGGAGAATGTTTTGTGCCTACGTCTGGAGATGTGGTTTCTCCTCTTTTATCTCTCTGCTGAAAAGTCTCTTTACTTTGTCCTCTTTTTCCTTGATTCGTTTATTTAGCTTCTTCTCAGCTGTGGCGTTTGAGTATTCTTCTCTTGTCATTCTTTGCTCCTCCCTTTCTCTATCTTTCCTCTGTGTGCGTGTCTGAAGGCATACCCACGCGTTCCTGGTGACAGGGTAACGCGTAATTCCTCGCCCCGGTTAGACAAGTAGGACATATACGTATCCACTGGTAAATGCCAGGGATGGGTGATTACCCGAGCTGGTACCTTTCGAACGTGCCGATTGGTCCTTCGTCCGTTTCTCGGGAGGTGTGACCTGAGGTGTGGACAATCACCTAAGGCGGGATTGCCCTCAAAGAGGGCCCCCATTAGGAAGGAGCGCGCCATCGTAGACGCCGGTAATCATGGGGATACTTTTGCAATGGTTTCTTCTAATTCTACAACTTTGCCCACAAGAGAAAACTAGATGAGTCTCAGCCACAGATAATTCTTCCGTCGGTGCCAAGTTCCTAATTGTTTCTCGGTCTGACGAAGGTCAAGACTTCTCCGCAGTCAACCCTTTCATTATTCAAAAAGGTGTCGACGCAATTTCAGTCGTGTAAAGTCTTGTTCCCGGTTACGAAATGATATCTGTTTGTTAGAAACAGACAGTGCCCTCCAGGCACATAAATTACATCGAACTGCACTGCTACATACCTGCCCAATCCGGATGGAAGAGCACCCTACTTTAAATTCATCGCGCGGGGTGGTTTATCACTCGACGGATTATCCATTGAGGACATAAAACATTACGTGTCTGATCAGGGCGTAACGGCCGTACATCGTGTCATGAAGAGAGTTGAAAAGGAATTGGTACCGACCAGCATTCTTTTGACGTTTGACAGAGTTCAATATCCTTCAAACATTAAAGTGAGATATGAGATCATTTCAGTTCGCCCTTACATTAATTATAACAGATTGTACCTAGAACAATGCGTTTTGGGTGGATCTTCAGTGTGTCGCTGCCTTCAAATAGCCTACTCTCATAATACGCAAGTTACAATAATTCTTCTGCCACGAATATGATGTTTCTCATTATTTTATTGGAACAAATCACACAACTAACAACGGGTTTTCCAGTGATTCTCAATTTGCTGGTGCTCAGAAACGGCATATATACATATAGGCTTGAAATTAATGCCAATATGGCGCCTCATAACTCTGTACTGAAAGGAGACGGCGTGCGTGTGACGTAGTGGCGTTATGCCATCTCATTGGTCAACGCTCAGACGCACGCTCATGATATCTGACATGCCAGATTCTGCTCTGCACGTTCGGAAAGACTCCCGAGCGTGCTATTCCACGCTATGACGTCAAAAACTCGGCACGCTCAACGTTCAGATGCACGGTCCGTATGCAGAGGACTTAAGGCTATACCTTCATCGGGTCCTACTAAATCACGGGCCCCAAAATGGGACGCCCGGACTTCCGAAAAAGAGCCTACCCTTGAAGATTTTTTTACGCACCCAGACCTCACAACTCTCCACCCCTTCATCTCGCTTCCAAGAAGGCTCATAAGAAACCAAGTTCCTCTCCTCCTCCATGGCGTGTCTCATCTACAGCGCCGTCCAGCGGTAGCCGCCCTCGGCCGTCTTCCGTGTCGCCGAGACGCACCGCTGCCGGCCGATCAACCAGCCGATGACTGGCAGCAGGAGCTGCCCTCGAACAACCTATGGATCAGGATCTTCTGCCTTTGGCTGAATGCCGTTCCACGCCATCGGCCGCCGGCTCTCAGCGGTCGTTGAGTTGTCGGCACCTGTGGTGAGATTTTTCCCTTATCGGTCCACCCTGTGCCCTGACGCAATACGTGAGCGGAGACGTGCTCCTCGCGTTTTCCGTCATCATCCTACGTTGGCCGACTGTAGCCGCTATAAGTAGTTACGTGCGCGATGCCGTCGCATCATCCGCGATAGCAAGAAGGCAAGCTGGGACGTCTTTACTAGCTCCTTTAACACCTTCGCTACCTCATCTGTAGGTTGGAGTCGAATTTGACGGTTATCCGTCACATCTACTTTCTCCTCGATCTCTGGGCTAACTGTCGCGAAAGATACCTTAGTGGACCCAGTCGCAATTTCTAACTCATTGGGTCAACACTTTGGTGAGATTTCGAGCTCTTCAAATTACCCGCCAGACTTGCCTCCACCGACGTATGTGTAAAGTTTCTGTTACCCGTACTTGAAGAAGCAGTCCATGTTCAGCAGACTATCATTTGCAATAGCACCACATTCTTGCATTGTAGTTTCGTAAGCAATTTGGTCATCACAGAACGGCCTGTTTCATGCAGTCTACTCACATGTCGCGAGTGTTATTCTTATGTACGAAGAATAACAGCACATTAGTTGAACAGTATAGTGTTGCACTGTATACGAATGCACCCGGTCACTTACAACTATATGTTCTACGGAAGCCGTGGATTTGCCCTATTTACTGTATTTTTATGTCAATGCGTGCGTCGCGGAAGGTACACATGACCCAAGGTAGGCCTGAGTTAGTGTTGGACTGTGAATCCACTCCATTTTATATCCGGAATGGTGTCTAGAGGTGGATCCGTAACGCGTTACATCCGGGACAGGGTTTGATGGTGGAGCCACCACACATGATATCTGGACGCTGGACCTGATGGGATACCAGTTCGATTTTACACAGAATACGCGAAGGAACTTGCCCCCCTTCTTGCAACGGTGTACCGTAGGTATCTACAAGAGCGTAGCGTTCCAAAGGGTTGGAAAAGGGCACAGGTCATCCCCGTTTTCAAGAAGGGACGTCGAACAGATGTGCAGAACTATAGACCTATATCTGTAACGTCGATCAGTTGTAGAATTTTGGAACACGTATTATGTTAGAGTATAATGACTTTTCTGGAGACTAGAAATCTACTCTGTAGGAATCAGTATGGGTTTCGAAAAAGACGGTCGTGTGAAACCCAGCTCGCGCTATTCGTCCACGAGACTCAGAGGGCCATAGACACGGGTTCACAGGTAGATGCCGTGTTTCTTGGCTTCCGCAAGGCGTTCGATACAGTTCCCCACAGTCGTTTAATGAACAAAGTAAGAGCATATGGACTTTCAGACCAATTGTGTGATTGGACTGAAGGGTTCCTAGATAACAGAATGCAGCATGTCATTCTCAATGGAGAGAAGTCTTCCGAAGTAAAAGTGATTTCAGGTGTGCCGCAGGGGAGTGTCGTAGGACCGTTGCTATTCTCAATATAAATAAATGACCTTGTGGATGACATCGAAAGTTCACTGAGGCTTTTTGCGGATGTTGCTGAGGTATATCGAGAGGTTGTAACAATGGAAAATTGTACTGAACTGCAGGAGGATCTGCAGCGAATTGACGCATGGTGCAGGGAATGGCAATTGAATCTCAATGTAGACAAGTGTAATGTGCTGCGAATACATAGAAAGAAAGATCCCTTATTGAGCTACAATATAGCAGGTCAGCAACTGGAAGCAGTTAATTCCATAAATTATCTGGGAGTACGCATTAGGAGTGATTTAAAATGGAATGATCATATAAAGTTGATCGTCGGAAAAGCAGATGCCAGACTGAGATTCATTGGAAGAATCCTAAGGAAATGCAATCCGAAAACAAAGGAAGTAGGTTACAGTACACTTGTTCGCCCACTGCTTGAATACTGCTCAGCAGTGTGGGATCCATACCAGATAGGGTTGATTGAAGAGATAGAGAAGATCCAACGGAGAGCAGCGCGCTTCGTTACAGGATCATTTAGTAATCGCGAAAGCGTTACGGAGATGATAGATAAACTCCAGTGGAAGACTCTGCAGGAGAGACGGTCAGTAGCTCGTTACGAGCTTTTGTTGAAGTTTCGGGAGCACACCTTCACCGAGGAGTCAAGCAGTATATTGCTCCCTCCTACGTATATCTCGCGAAGAGACCACGAGGATAAACTCAGAGAGATTAGAGCCCACACAGAGGCATATCGACAGTCCTTCTTTCCACGAACAATACGAGACTGGAATAGAAGGGAGAACCGATAAAGGTACTCAAGGTATTCTCCGCCACACACCGTCAGGTGGCTTGCGGAGTATGGATGTAGATGTAGATGGAATGGTGTCTAGAGGATGGTCCGCAATGCACTAAGTCTGGGATGGGGTTCGAAGGTGGATCTGCCAGCGAGAGGACTGTGTCAGATTTATGGAAGCCATCCACGACATACGCATTCCCATGGAAATACAGAAAATGGAGCAAATGCAGTGCATACTGGGTAGATTCGGGTACAGTGCTGTACTACACCGACCGATAAATGTGCTGTTTTATCTCGTACATAAAACAATATTCACGAAGGAATGTCTCCTTCCATCCAACAGACATACAGCACACAGAATAGCGGAACTGGGATGATCATGCGCCATCATCGTGGATCTTTGAAAGAGTACAAAAGAAGGTGAGATAGGCGCAGCAGGATGACTTGCGTTGTTATTATCGGAGAATCTAGACTGCCTCGTTTACAAAATGTTGGTGGAGTAACTTACATCGAAGATGTTCTACTCTTTAGCAGGAGGAATTTAAATGTGCTTATGTCCTCTACGGAACAGTTTTGCGAAGAGTACTTCGCTGTTTGCAGGACTGCAGTGCTGTCGAAAGTAACATAATAGTGGTTGAAATCGAGGTTTCGAGATAGGTAATGCGCATGCAGTCTGTGTGTTGCAGCTCGAATGCGTAACTTGCTAACTATTTGCCCCTAAATTATGCTGCCAGGGAGACGCACTCTGTAGGTAGGGAAACTCATAAGATCCACGATGCTAAGTGCAATCGACAAAGTCAACTAGCGAATAACTTATTACTAGGACAAAAGAAATGCCCGAAATCTACAATTTGTCGATGTCTTGACATGCTTGTGGAAACATATCAGAGTTGGAAGGTGTAAACATAAGTAGCAAAGGTCATCTGGTAAGCTGTAAGATAATATACTTACAGCACCAACAGAAATAAACTCTGTACACGTACACATATCAACTCCCTACATGGAAGAGGTCTGGAGACACTGGAAGCTTTCAGATAAATTATATAATGGTAAGACAGATTTAGGAACCAGGTTTTGAATTGTAATACATTTCCAGGGGCAGATTTGGACTCTGAGTACAATCTATTGGTTATGAACTGTAGACTAAAACTGAAGAAACTGCAAAAAGGTAGGAATTTGTAAGGGGACTTGGATAAACTGAAAGAACGAGAGGCTGTAGAGAGTTTCAGAGAGAATTAAGGAACGATTGACAAACACAGGGGAAAGAAATACAGTAGAAGAAGAATGGTCAGCTTTGAGAGATTAAATAGTGAAGGCAGCAGAGGATCAATTGAGTAAAAAGACAGGGGCTAGTAGGAATCCTTGAGTAACAGAGATATTGAATTTAATTGATGAAAGGAGAAAGTATAAAAAATGCACTAAATGTAGCAGGCGAAAAGGAATACACGTTTTAAAAATGAGATCGACAGGAAGTGCAAAAAGGCTAAGCAAGAATGGCTAGAGGACAAATGTAAGGAGGTAGAGGCATGTATATCTATGGGTAAGATAGATACTGCCTACAGGAAAATTAAAGAGAAAGAGAACCACCTGCATGAATATCAAGAGTGCAGGTGGAAAACCAGTCCCAAACAAAGAAGGGAAAGCAGAAAGTATATAGAGGATCTACACAAGGGCGATGTACCTGAGGACAGTATTATGGAAATGGAGGAGGACGTAGGTGAAGATGAAATGGGAGATATGATTCTGCGTGAAGAGTTTGACAGAGCACTGAAAGAGAGAAAACATTCCATTAGAACTACTGATAGCCTTGGGAGAGCCAGCCAGCCCTGACGAAACTGTACCCTCTGGTGAGCAAGATGTCTGAGACAGGCGAAATACCCTCAAACTTCAAGCAGAATATAATAAATCCAATCCCAAAGAAAGCAGGTGTTGACAGGTGTGAAAATTAGCAAATAATCAGCTTAAGTCACGGCTGCAAAATACTAACATAAATTCTTTACAGACAAATGGGAAAATTGGTAGAAGCCGACCTCGGGGAAGATCTGTTTGGATTCCGTAGAAATGTTGGAACACACGAGGCAGTACTGACCTTGAGGTTCGCCGATGACATTGTAATTCTGTCAGAGACAGCAAAGGACTTGGAAGAGCAGTTGAACGGAATGGACAGTGTCTTGAAAGAAGGGTAAAAGATAAACATCAACAAAAGCAAAACGAGGATAATGGAATGTAGTCGAATTAATTAAGTCGGGTAATGCTGAGGGAATTAGATTAGGAAATTAGACGCTTAAAGTAATAAATGAGTTTTGCTATTTGGGGAGTGAACCGTGGATTTACTTTTCAAAATCTTTCTTAAAGAGTTTACTTTATTTACTAGCGATTCATCAAGAACATAGACACATTTAATCACACTATGTGAGCGTGGAAGTAGTTGCCAGTGGGTAACTGATGAAAACAAATTTATTTCAAGAAATGGAAATTTTATTCCTAAAAACCCTTTCTTTTTTAAAACAGATTTAAAATTATAATCAGCAAGCACCCTGTAAATATCAAGCTACAAGTTATTCAGAGGCAGAAATAATTTTTTTTTTTTTTTTTTTTTTTTTTTTTTTTTTTTTTTTTTTGGGAGAGAGGGGGGGGGAGGGGCAGTATGAGCTTTCGGGCTGAGAACCTTGCCGCTCCCTTTTAACACAGCCGTAGTCACGACCGCTCACAACAACCTCTGAAAGACTGCATTGGTGCAAATCTGCAACACACAGATTATTTTAAACCAAAAATTTTAACAACTGACACAAATACATAAACTATGCACCCCGTAACAGGGATGGAATGGTACGAAACACATTTAAAAAAATATTTGCCACCGAAAGTGCAACTTGTTTTTTTAGAGAACTCTTACGGTGGAAGGGTGGCAACTTTATATACTAAAATATCCATTTAAATAAAAACCCATGAAGTGCAGTGTTACACATGCTCTACATTACACATATACCGCCTCTCAAGATGGTGCGCAGCACCCCCAAAACACACTCCTGAACCGTCCGCTGCCAGCCGTTTCAGCGGACGCAGGAAGGCGCGCGATCTCCCGTCTCACGGCGTCGCAGCTCGCGCCGGCCAGACCGATGTCGTGGGTTGACTCCTGTTACTCTCGTATCGGCCGCGAAGCCACTACCCCTCGCTATACGGCGCGGCCTGCTAGACTCGAAGCGACCTCACATGCGCCGACGCTCAAGGCGGACAAGTCATCTTGTGTCTCAGTGCGCGACCGACCAACCGATCGATCCAACCGCCAATGACCATTACCTGAACAAACTTGAGCAGACTGGCGGCCTAACACATACTAGCACTCCGGACGACAGACACACTGTCTGTCCCACACTGACCCGGCTGACCAACTGACCACCCTTGCGAGCTCGTCGCGCCCCTTAAACGCACGTGAACAGGCAACATTTCCCCTTTCCCACCAGAGGCAGACACCAAAGCTGCGATAGCCACAGCGGCGCCACCGCCAGAAACGGAGGGCGACTGCTTCACACTACGCGCTGCGGCGCGCTCCTCAAAACAGCAAATTTTACCACGGTTCAGGGAGCAAAATAACTGATGATGGTCGGAGTAGAGAGGATATAAAATGTAGACTGGCAAAGGCAAGGAAAGCGTTCCTGAAGAAGAGAAATTTGTTAACATCGAGTATAGATTTAAATGTCAGGAAGTCGTTTCTGAAAGTATTTGTATGGAGTGTAGCTATGTATGGAAGTGAAATATGGACGATAAATAGTTTGGACAAGAAGAGAATAGAAGCTTTCGAAATGTGGTGCTACAGAAGAATGCTGAATATAGATAAGTAGATCACATAACTAATGAGGAGGTATTGAATAGAATTGGGGAGAAGAGAAATTTGTGGCACAACTTGACTAGAAGAAGGGATCGGTTGGTAGGACATATTCTGAGGCATCAAGGGATCACCAATTTAGTATTGGAGCGCAGCGTGGAGGGTAAAAATCGTAGAGGGAGCCCAAGAGATAGATACACTAAGCAGATTCAGAAGGATGTAGGTTGCAGTAGGTACTGTGAGATGAAGAACCTTGCATAGGATACAGTAGCATGGAGAGCTGCATCAAACCAGTCTCAGGACTGAAGACGACAACAACAACAACAACAACAACAACATACAGGGTGGAGAAAAACTCTGTCAGGAAACTTTAACCCTGGATAGCTGATGCCAGTAGGTCGACAACGCACCACTTTTAAACAACGGGAACTTGGCGCCACGCGCTCAGATTGGCCGTGGGATTGCCCTGTTGCCGTTTGTCGGTTGACGGGCAGCGCTATTGGTTGTCGGTTCACACAGATAAAGTTCTCTCGCCCTGTCACTGCCCCAACGTGATAGGCACACGGGTCGAATGGGTCTTGCTGCTTGTCTCCATCTCACGTCAGAGGCATTCACATGTAGGCTTCGTTTCGGAGCACACACTCGTCACCTGCGATTTAGTCATACATCGCGATCTCTGGCAGGCAAAGCATTCGCGTTCATGCGTTGTAAAGAGCATTTGACAACAGGGCAATCCTGCGGCCAATAGGAGCGCGTGGCTCAAGTTTCCGTACTTGAAAAATTTTCGTTGCCGACCTACGCAACATTAGTAACTTTGGTCCCTACTGGCATCAACTATCCGCGGTTAAAATTTCGTGACAATTTTTCTCCGCCCTGTATACAGTAGTCACCGGCGCTTTTTTCCAGTCGCTTATGACTTTGCGCTGGGCGAGATATTCACGATAAATGCAAGTAAGGTAGAAATGCCGTAGAGTACGCTTTCTAAAACCGAATTGGGATTCCTTCTGTACCTGCGACTTGTTTTCAACGCTTTTATTTGCTTTTCTACGCCAGGGACGCCTATTAGTACGAGTACGAGGTTTGTCCGGAAAATACGTTGAATGATGTCTTTATGTTAAAAGTTGCAGTCACCGCCAGTGGGATTACTGCTGTAATCAATTCCATCAACGCTCAGTTCGAGTCAGAGCACTCTGCGTGAAGGTGGGAGTGTGCGGCAGCATGTTGACAGTTACCCTTTTTCACCTGCCGTCGGCATGGAGCTCTCTCTAGTCGAGGAACAGCGCGTCAACATAAAGTTTCTTGCAAAGCTAGGCAAGAATGGCCGTGAGGTTTTTGAGTGTTTGAAACAGGTTTACGGAGACAATTCTCTGAAGGAACCAACCGTGAACAAGTGGTTAAAAAGGTTCCGGGATGGCCGAGAAGAAGTGAACGATGACCCTCGCCCAGGACGCCGTCGACATCGAGTTCCGATGCAAATGTAGAACGAATTCGGGCTTGCGTTCTTAAAGACCGTAGATTGACAGTTAGAATGATTGCTGACGAGCTGTCAATCCCCAAAACAATCGTTCACGAAAGCCTGACACAAATACTGGGAAGGAAGAAATTGTGTGCGAAAATCGTACCGAAGCTCTTGACGCCAGAACAGAAAGCAAAGAGGGTTGAGTGCTGTGGGGATTGGTTGGAAGCAGAGGAACGAGGGGACTTTCTCAACCGAGTCATCACTGAAGACGAGTCCTGGTTTTACGAATTCGACGTGGAGCTCAAATCTCGAAGCAAGGAATAGAAACTAGCAGGAGAACCGAGAGCAAAAAAAGTCGCTAAAATCAAGGTCCAATCTGAAGACAATGTTGATTGTTTTCTTTGATTCTAGGGGCATTGTTCACAAGGGATTTGTCCCTCCCGGCCAGAGAGTGAACGGAAATTTTTACGTTGAAGTTCTGACACGTCTCAGAGCTCGTGTGGCCCGAGTTCGACCGGAGTTGGCAAAAGGGGGCAGGTGGATCCTTCATCACGACAATGCGCCCGCTCACACGTCGCTCGTTGTGCGCGAGTTTTTGGCCCGAAGCTCAATCACCGTGACAGACCACCCGCCTTATTCACCCGATTTAGCCCCATGTGACTTCTTCATGTTCCCGAAATGCAAAATGGTGCTTCGGGGGCGGCACTTGGGAGATGTGGAAGCCATCAAGGCGGTAACTACACGGCAACTGAACATCACAACTGGAGACTTTCAGCAATGTTATCAACAGTGGAAACGGCGTTGACAGAAGTGTATCGCGTCTCAGGGCGAGTACTGTGAAGGAGGCCATATTGTAATACTTGAATAATTGTGAAATAAAGTTATTATTCAACTTTTGTACGTATTTTCCGGACAAACCTCGTATGTCTTACATACGGGAGACTGTGTGTCGAGCAAACGACCGTAGGTTTGTATTATCCCTCTACGTAAAACATTTCTTAAACGCGAAATGTAAAGTGAAGTTCCTTCGAGACCACACAAATTGATACCAGAAATGAAATTTCCCCACAGCTGCCTTCTTTACCACTAATCACGAAACAGATCTACGGCACACCAGGTGCTCAGTCACAGTGCTCCAGAGCACCGCGCCGCACAGCGCGAACAAAGCTGATTAAAGTGGCAAGATGGGCGTCAGTATACAGGATAAAGCTTGTAAGCGTGTTGCATGGTAGGTCGGGCTGAGAAGAAGTTAGTAAGAAAAAATTCGATACATTGCGCTGTTTCCGAGTTATTTAGCTAGCATTGGCGTTAGCCATTCAGGCCGTTGTGCTCGCAAATTCAAGCGGCCCTCCAGATACAATTCGTATTAGTTGTTGTCATAGCGGAGATCAGGGGTATACAACCTTTTAGCCACGTGGACCACGTTGGAAGAATAGTATTTTTGGGCCGTAGATAATATACTTAACACTCGCGATAACTGCTGAGGAAAGAAAAATGTATCTCTGAGAGAAAAGCATCGTTTAGAGGGAATTAATTATTCAATTTATCGTAAATGTACATAAACGGATTTAATGGAATTTTTTTCAGGTCGAGCACTTGTTGGACGGCACTGACACTTGGTATGGGCCGCACGTTGGACACCCGTGGCTTAGATGATAGCCCACGGGATTGCTCAACCATTGGCTCGGGTTCAATCCTTAATGCCATGACAATTTTTGCATTGCTATTGTTTGGTTTCAGATTAAAGTTGAACTATGGTTGTAGGTCAATTTCTGTTCCTATGCAGCTAATTCTGTCCTTGTGATATTTTATAATGTTCGCTCCTTAAACCAAATTTGGGTTTTCTGTTTCCCTGTATTGTATCAGTGTGTTGCTCATTCTCATTAACAGTCGATGTATCAACAGCAACAAACAAGTTCTTAATGATTTTGATTGCTTTTTTACATGCTAAACATCTTCGAAATTCTTGAATTTAGGCTGGAGCAGCGTTGATATGGATATTATGTAACAGGTTTAGTTGCTTGTATATACGCTGTGTAATTTGTTTTATGATGCTACTCTTTAAATTGCCTTCGGACCATTTTCAAGTGGCGCTGAAAAAGATTTTGCTTCAGCACCTGTCCTACTTCTATATCAACCGACACGTATACATGTCAGCGTCAAAAATAATCCTTTTCACTTTTTGACGATGACATGTGTACATGGTTGAGGATTTTAAAGTGTGAAATATGCTGAAGCAAAATATTTTGCAGTATCTCTTGAAAATGATCCAAAGGCCGAAATTGCAATTGCTAAATTAATAGTTTCTACAGTCAATGGCGTTAAGAAAAATTCTACATAACTGTGAACTTCGACGATAAGAAGTTAATCAGATTGAATTATATCGCTACCAAAATAATGAACGGTAATTTCCGGGCAAACGTTATCTAAATACGAGTATGTCATGTGTGTTAAACTGTTCACGTTTTGAATTTTGTTGTGAAATTGTTCTGAGTAACTTCTAATTGATTTGCCAGTATCCTGAATGCATGTCTCGGTGGCACTTTGCGCAGAGGTGTAATTATCGAAGGAGATTAGAAAACCTTCATTGTCAACCATTTGAAAATATTGAAATCTTTAGTCATGTAAAAAATCGCTTCCGACATAAACCCTTCTATCCAGTTTCTGAAGCGTATTGTGAGATATTTCGAAAAGCTGAATTCGATGTTGGCTGAAGAGCATTTTTAGACACTGATCCGACGTATTACTTATATTGGATTCGCTGTCGCAGGATTATTTTGGTTTTTTCGCCGACATCGAGGTTCGATATTTTGCCTTTGATAACGGTTTTAGGGGACTTCAGTGTAAATATTGAAACAACGATATTTAAACTCCTAACACCGGCATGTTATTAATATCGGCGATCAACGAACATCTAAGGCGCTGCAGTCATGGACTGTGCGGCTGGTCCCGGCGGAGGTTCGAGTCCTCCCTCGGGCATGGGTGTGTGTGTTTGTCCTTAGGATAATGTAGGTTAAGTAGTGTGTAAGCTTAGGGACTGATGACCTTAGCAGTTAAGTCCCATACGATTTCACACACATTTTTTTAACGAACATCCCTAGTTGAAATACAGAAAACGGTGCGTCTTCAAAGAACAAAAGTTTGTCACTTTCTTTATGGATTGGTCGGTCTTAATTTGCTAAGGAAAACGTGGTAAGGCCTACCCAAAACTATTTTCATATAGTTTAGTTTGAATTTCCGTGGGACTCCTTTGTTCCGTGACGGCGCTGAGAAGCAATCGCTGAGGTGGGGGCGCAACATGTCCCGTTATTTTGGAGTCCAAGTGGCAAGCACCGAAATCTATGGTAACCTTTTGACGAAGACAGCTAGAAAATTAAATCTGATGCAAATATAGAAACTCTGAAATCATCAGTTTCGCCGAGAAAGCAGGAATAATGGCAATTTCTGCCCACTTCAAGCATTAAGAGAACTGTCCCCGATAACACACTTTAGCATTCCCATTCGATGTTTCATATTGTTCGAGGCTACTCGAAGTCGGCTTCCGTCGCGTTTGCGTACGCGGAAGCAGGGCCAGGTAACGTTTCCTCTTTTAACATCCGCAGCCCCTGCGTGAAAAGCAGAGGCAACCGGTTCCCTGTCCGGGTGTTGTGCACCCTCGCCGCTGGGGTTGGTCCCCTCTTCAAGTCTCCCCTCCGATGCCCGCCGCTCGCTGCTTCGCTTGGTCCCCGCCCCTGCGGAAGCTGTTTCCGCTGGAAAGGCACGGCCACGCCAGCTGCCGTGGTGCCGATAACCACCCGAACGGTCCCCGAACGTTGCCGAAGAATAGCATAAAGCTCCCCTGCTGCCAGTCTGGAACACACTTCCCGCGCGCGAACTGGGACTGGGCGCAACGCGGACAGTAAGTACTGCTCTGATGACCACGTGTGATGTACTGCTCTGATGGCCACGTGTGATGGTCTTGTGAGATATTCCATTGTATTTTGTTGTATGTGAGCGTGCTGCGTCACGTCGGTTGGGAAGGATTGCGTTAATCGTTTGATATACACAGCTGCAGGCACAAGGCGAGCGTGGGTACCAAAATGGCCCCAGTCAGCTACGGACTTCGATCGTGTACGTCATCGGACAAAATGGCGGGCGTCGTGCGCTTACCAGGTTCGTATCCCGTGAGTTTGGGTAGTTATAACACCGTAGGTGCAAAGGCAGATGAAGTGGACGTCTTCGCCGTACGTAAGAAAATTCTGATCAAGTGTTTCGAAGAAGTAGTAGGCAGCAATGATTAGCAAACTGTTTCAGTCTGTAGAGTTGGTAGCAACCGGATCAGTTATACATCGCTTTGAAATAGACTTCTCTTTTTAGCCATTTGAAAGTTGTGTTCACGATTATACGTACGTAAGCATGGGTTTTGTGTTCCGCCGACCTCTGAACTGACCTTACTTAAACTTATTCCCCAGATTTAAGATAGGATTGTACGGTAAAGAGAAATTTTGTTTTTCTGCTAGTGCTAGTTTCACATGTCGCTATCTTGCCGGCAAAGCTTTAACATACAAAATACGAAAATTCGCAGAACACGTACATAGTCAAATGTATACAGGAATTTGTGTTCATGTGTATTTATCTATTCCTTCAGTTGCACATCTGTAGTTAAAGTGTGCTGGATTATTTATTTTCGAATAATGTAAGGTCGGTTCTGGATTTTAAATTAGCTGTTATTGAGCGTATGGTGCGAAGATGAGGACGAGAAATGAAATAAAGGAATTTATGGTAAAAGCAAGTATATCGGTGTGATTAGTGCGTTCATCTCTAGTGTAAATAAACGCAGTGCGTATCCAGTTGCTGTAGTAACAATAAAACAATGGAAATCGACCCTAAAAACATTGAGTGGGAAGAACGCTCTTCCATAGTTTGCAGAATGTGGGTGTTGATGTACGCTTACGTATGTATTAGGTGTTTCGTTTTCGTTTTAGTGCGAATGATATACACCGAGGCACGTTGAAGCACAGAAAGTTGGCAGTGTTTTACTAACCACTATGCTAAATTTTTACCCCTTGCATTCTTGTTGTGAATCTCATTGGAAAGACTTTTTCTATTTCCCCACGGTACGTGCCCATCGATGCTCTCTTGTACGCGTTATGGAATTGTGTGAAGTTGCTTCATGTTTCGCACTACAAGACACAGGCGCGGAAAATAGTGATAATCTGTTCGAAGCAATAGTGCTTAATCTTATTTTATTAATTGTTGAGGGTTGTTGGTACAGAGTGCAACGTGGCATAGAGAAAGCTTTATTTTAATTCTGGGAGCAAGCTCAAAGTGCCTAAGTGTAGTGGCACACAGATATTACACAATTAACTGTCGCACAAAAACACGTCACAGTACTCTTCATTCTTTACGCAATTAGGTTTGGAGCTTTTTTCTAAGGTCAAGCATTAGTCATCAGAATTTCTGTACCATAACCTCAAAAATCGACCAATGTAAAATATTTAGCATTTTGATTGCATTTTGGTATTTAAAATACTTACTATTTTCGTTTTGAAATTACTCCTGCTAAAGATGGCCCTATTCAGAAAACGGGAGGAAATGAACGAATCTAAAATACGTAAGATTTTTAACGGTAATTATTCAGATGTTTTAGTGAGAATGAAGATCCGTATGACTTCGTGAATGACTTCGTGAATGAATGTTTTCATGACAGTGACTGTCACATCACTACACCTGCGAAGAAGAAGGTGGCAGTGTGTTCAAATGATTCCAACAATTACGATGAAGGTGATTCCATTATAGTGAGCCGGCCGTTGGTGGCCGAGCGGTTGTGGCGCTACAGTCTGGAACCGCGCGACCGCTACGGTCGCAGGTTCGAATCCTGCCTCGGGCATGGATGTGTGTGTTGTCCTTAGGTTAGTTAGGTTTAAGTAGTTCTAAGTTCTAGGGGACTTATGACCTCAGCAGTTGAGTCCCATAGTGCTCAGAGCCATTTGAACCATTATAGTGAATGATTCGTTATGTCTCGATGTAAACATGTACGTACATACCACCGTCTACTGATAAAATATACTAAAATGGAATGGCTGTGCGTCTTCCTGAAATCCATATTCCGTACATAAAGCAAGAAGTAACGCGATTGAGCACTTCGAAAATTTAAACACGAAATAAGACATACCGAAGAAACATAGATGATGCATAACTATGCCGGTTATCCCGGAAATTTAAATCCCACCATGAACAGAAAGTTAATGGTATACTGTAATTAAAATCGCTAAATAATTACAGATACTAAGAAAGATCTGCAAAGTTTATAAAAGAAGTTGTTTCACCTATAAGCTGATCATTTAATGTATTATGATTTCCCATGTTATGTTTAGTAATCTCCAATTGTTTTAGAACAGTTTCTTGCCTTTATCTTGTATGTGAAAAACTGTGAGATCATTATTTCCCAACATCGGGTGACCAGTTTTAGAACTGTAAACAGCTACGTCGACGACCAGAAACTTAAGCTGAAAAGCAACCTTGTGTTCTTTGTATCTTAACTTTAAGAACGTACCAGTTTGGCCGATGTAGTTCGCATTGAAGGTGTTACATTGAATGTTTTAGATATCTACTGTTTCGTATCTGTCGACTGTCAGATTAAATCGCAGCGCAATGTTGGTTTCACAGGCGGCATCCACATTAAAAGATTCGAAAATATTAGTCATTTTCTGAGAAAGATTGCAGAAGTGCAGAATTGTAACTCTTAGTATTCCGCACGATATTTTGCTCTATATTTATGCTCTGCTTCTTGCGTATTTATTTATTCAGTGTTTTCGTGATAACCGTTAGCTCTGTCTAGCTCTTTTAACACGTTTACCACAGTCATTCTAGCGGACTTATTTATCGGGCCTGTAATTGCTCTATATGTTAAGACTGCGAAAAGAGAGTCTTTTGCTCTCATGTTCTTCAGCATATTCAGTTTTGTGAGATAAGCCATTAAATTTAATTACAATTTCTGTAACTTCTTTTTCCCCTCCATCTATGAAGGTGAATTACTTACAGAAAGCTACATTTCAAGTTTAACGGATTGTAGAATCTTACTCCTAGATATGCAGACATTAGCCATTCTCAAGAAACTTAACCCATGGTAATGGACGCCATGAAACCTACCAAGGAAAACGAATATCGCAGGAAGAAGGGATATTTATGTGCATCAAATGACACGATAGTGATAAATGTAGTGAAATGGTCTATTGCTTAGCGAAAAATGCCATTCAGAACGGCTGTTTAAAAACATAATCTTACCGTCGTACATAAGAACAAGGCGCCAGTGGGAAGATAATACGCCTATAAGGGAAAGTAATATGATCTAATGCAGCCTAACATTCCCTCGAAGCGTTGTTCCACACACTTAAGGCAAACAAAAAATTTGAAAATGCCGTAAACTGCATGAGATTTAATTATAGTTCATTCCCTAGTCATCTGCGCCGAATATATATTTGAGATAATCCTTGTTGTGAATGTGATGGAATAACAATAGGGGATATCAGTAATATTTTTTTCGAATGTAAACTGTATGCAAACCAGCAACTCTGACACAGCAGTCAGATCTGATCAGCCATTATCAACTACTATATGGGCCATGAACGCGTATTGATGGTTATTGTGACGCAGCAAATACACAGGATAATACGAGGTGTGGCTAGAAAAAAAACCGGACTAGTACTGGTGAAACAATAAAACGAATGCAATACGGCTGAAAGTCGCGTGGCCTGTCACGTGACTCTCGCTCCGCCTACTGCTCGAGTTTCATCTGCCTCCTGCACTCAGTCTGCCTGTGGCGTCTGTTTTAAGTAGTTGACGTTTTGTCTGTGCGTCGGAAAATGTTGAGTGTACAGAAAGAACAGCGTGTTAACATCTAATTTTGTTTCAAACTAGGAAAATCTGCAAGTGAAACGTTTGTAATGTTACAACAAGTGTACGGCGATGATTGTTTATCGCGAACACAAGTGTTTGAGTGGTTTAAACGATTTAAAGATGGCCGCGAAGACACCAGTGATGACACTCGCACTGGCAGACCATTGTCAGCAAAAACTGATGCAAACATTGAAAAAATCGGTAAACTTGTTCGACAAGATCGCCGTTTAACAATCAGAGCAGTGTCTGAGTTAACAGTAGTTGACAAGGAAAGTGTTAGGCAGATTCTTCATGAAAGTTTCAACATGAACAAAGGTGTTCAAAAATGGTTCCAAAGTGTCTCACAATTGAACAGAAGGAACGCCGAAGAATGATTTGTTCTGACATCCTGGAAAACATTGAAAGTGATCCCCACCTTCTTACAAAATGTTATTACTTGCGATTAATCGTGGTTTTTTACTTACGAACCCGAAACTAAACGCCAATTGATGCATTGGAAAACTCCTGGTTCTCCACGACAAAAAAAAGCACGAATGTCAAAATCGAAATTCAAGGCAATGATGATTGATTTTTTTTTTTTTTTTTTTTTACATCAAAGGGATTGTGCACATTGATTGGGTACCAGAGGGACAAACAGTGAATCAGCATTACTACATTAGCGTCCTGGCTACCCTACGTGAGCGAGTACGGAGAAAACAGAACGATTTGTGGAGAAAAAAGTCATGGATCCTTCACCAAGACAATGCCCCAGCTCACAGTGCGTTGTCAGTGAAGACGTTTTTGGCAAAACACAACATTCCCATCTTAGATCATCCACCCTACTCACCTGATTTGGCACCCTGTGACTTTTTTCTTTTCCCTAAAGTCAAGTCAGCTTTGAAAGGAACTAGATTTGAGACTGTTGAAGCAGTAAAAGAAAAAGCGACGGAAGTAATGTTTGGACTTACCGAAAATAATCTGCAGCGTTGCTATGAACAGTGGAAAATTCGTATGGAGCGGTGTAGAGACCGAGGAGGAGAGTACATTGAACGAGATAACATGAAATTGCAAATAATTGTAAATAAATGTTTTTTCCAGCATCAGTCCGGTTTTTTCTAGCCGCACCTCGTATATACGGTTCTATTTCAGCCTATTTTATCAGTTGACAAGTAGGTGGATGTACATGTGCATGTTACAAAGACACGGCTTGAAAGGAAGTAGCCACATAATTTTTATGTTTGGTGTTGGTTGCTTTTAGCTATTCTTGTATAGCAATTCTGATGATAGGAGGCTTGTGCTTCGAAACGCGTAAATTCCACTGATTTTACACTGTAAATAGGACGTTCAGCTGACATGTTGTCATTAATAGCTACAGCAACATCATATTCATTATGGATAAAAAAAATACAAATTTTTAAAAAATTGTGGCCGGTTTCGATTTCTATCAATTATCCTTAATATATATATATATATATATATATATATGGGGGAGGGGGGAGAGGAGGAGATTTAGTGTTTAACGTCCCGTCGACAACGAGGTCATTAGAGACGGAGCGCAAGCTCGGGTTAGGGAAGGATGGGGAAGGAAATCGGCCGTGCCCTTTCAAAGGATCCACCCCGGCATTTGCCTGAAGCGATTTAGGGAAATCACGGAAAACCTAAATCAGGATGGCCGGAGACGGGATTGAACCGTCGTCCTCCCGAATGCGAGTCCAGTGTGCTAACCACTGCGCCACCTCGCTCGGTGGTAAGGGGGGGGAGAATCCGTCACAACCGCTACGACATATATCAGAAATAACATCAGAGTCTGTCCAAGTTTGTATCGAGTGTATAAGGTACACGAAAAAAATGGAAAAAATAAAAGAGGGAAAAACAGAATACGGTAAACTGTTCACTCTCGACGGTAAATATTGCCCTCGGGGGCTTCAGTACTCCGTTATACGGCCAAAAATCTAATTACGCCCTTCTCACATACATCACTCTCAGATAACATATCCCAGATTAGCGATATTATTGTTATTATTTCCTGTACCTCAGTCGGATCTCTCGATCACTTCATTGCGCGGAGTCTGGCTGCCTTCGTTTCTTTCCCAAGCAGCCAGCTTGTGCCATCGAAGTAGTATCACCGCGAAGCTGTACACGCAGTTGCGCAACTTTGTGCCTATTAAATATACACAAAATCAGAATAATATCTCGGTGTGGTACTGCTACTATACCTCGATCGTCGTCAGAACTGGCAAGTAAAGAACAAATTTATACTAATAATGAGTAGTAGACAAAGAATGATAAAGTCGGCAGAAATGCAATGTGTAAGGAAATTATGAGTTATGTATCCTCAGAGATCACTATTACTAGAGAACAGATGCTGTGTAAATAAAAAAGTGAGGATTCATAAAATGGAAACATCAATAGAATAGGGAAGGAGATTTTTAGTTAAACAAGAAATCAAAAATAAAGCAATAGGAAATAGATGTAGGACAGAACAGGCTCCATGACGTGAAGAATAAGAATAAAAAGTAGACGATTCATCTGTTGACTGAGGTAGCGGATACCTTCCATCGTCACGTTATTAAGACTGCGATATGCCACGGTGACTTGCGATATACACTACTGGCCATTAAAATTGCTACCCCAAGAAGAAAAACAGATGATAAACGGGTATTCATTGGACAAATATATTATACTACAACTGACATGTGATTACATTTTCACTCAAATTGGGTGCATAGATCCTGAGAAATCAGTACCCAGAACAACCACCTCTGACCGCAATAACGGCCTTGATACGCCTGGGCATTGAGTCAAACAGACCTTGGATGGTGCGTACAGGTGCAGCTGCCCATGCAGCTTCAACACGATACCACAGTTCAAGAGTAGAGACTGGCCTATTGTGACGATCCAGTTGCTCGGCCACCATTGACCAGACGTTTTCAGTTGGAGAGAGATCTGGAGAATGTGCTGGCCAGGGCAGCAGTCGAACATTTTCTGTATCCAGAAAGGCCCGTACAGGACCTGCAACATGCGGTCGTGCACTATCCTGCTAAAATGTAGGGTTTCACAGGGATCGAATGAAGGGTAGAGCCACGGGTCGTAACACATCTGAAATGTAACGTCCACTGTTCGAAGTACCGCCAATGCGAACAAGAGGTGATCGAGACGTGTAACCAATGGCACCCCATACCAGCAAGCCGGGTGATACGCCAGTATGGCGTTGACGAATACACGCTTCCAGTGTGCGTTCACCGCGATGTCGCCAAACACGGATGCGACCATCGTGATGCTGTAAACAGAACCTGGATTCATCCGAAAAAATGACGTTTTGCCATTCGTGCACCCAGGTTCGTCGTTGAGTACACCATCGCAGGCGCTCCTGCCTGTGATGCAGCGTCAAGGGTAACCGCACCCATGGTCTCAGAGTCCATGCTGCTGTAAGCGTCGTCGAACTGTTCGTGCAGATGGTTGCTGTCTTGCAAACGTCCCCATCAGTTGACTCGTGGATCGAGACGTGGCTGCACGATCCGTTACAGCCATGCGGATAAGATGCCTGTCATCTCGACTGCTAGTGATACTAGGCCGTTGGGATCCAGCACGGCGTTCCGTATTACCCTCCTGAACCCACCGATTCCATATTCTGCTAACAG
Organism: Schistocerca nitens; assembly: GCF_023898315.1. Taxonomy (NCBI): domain Eukaryota; kingdom Metazoa; phylum Arthropoda; class Insecta; order Orthoptera; family Acrididae; genus Schistocerca; species Schistocerca nitens. Next base: position 341,898,933 of record NC_064622.1, read on the forward strand.
TCATTGGATCTCGACCAGCGCGAGCAGCGATGTCGCGATACGATGAACCGCAATCGCGATAGGCTACAATCCGACCTTTATCAAAGTCGGAAACGTCATGGTACGCATTTCTCCTCCTTTCACGAGGCATCACAACGTTTCACCAGGCAACGCCAGTCAACTGCTGTTTGTGTATGAGGAATCGGTTGGAAACTTTCCTCATGTAGGCACGTTGTAGGTGTCGCCACCGGCGCCAACCTTGTTTGAATGCTCTGAAAAGCTGATGATTTGCATATCACAGCATCTTCTTCCTGTCTGTTAAGTTTCGCGTCTGTAGCACGTCATCTTCGTGGTGTAGCAATTTTAATGGCCAGTAGTGTAGTTGTTTCTATCATATTAGCGTGGGTGTTGTGTCGGGAAGGAATACTCAGTTACTTTATCACCATCCATGCTTCATTAACACCGTTGGGTGAAAATGTGCCACTGCAGCGCACGTACGTCAAAACAATAGGACGTCTTTTCTATTCCTGCATTCCTCCGTCAATCACAATTCTTGTATTTTCTTCCGCAGGCATTGGTTGAAGTGAAAATTGCAACCGAAATGATATGTTTCGGGATCACTGTTTTCGTAGCTTTAGTTGTTGTCGTTCAAAATTTAGCACTGTAGTTTTCGGCTAACTTACAAGCAGCTTATTTTCCAACCCAGAAAGAAAATCTTTCATATGTGTTTTGACGTTTGAGAGCAAAGCAGGTCAAGCAGAACATGAGAAATCTGTATGTACTTTAAAGAAATTTTTATAGCCAACCTCGCGTTCAAAACTGTTTTTTGACAGATCACAGTTTCAGATCATTAAAAAATTTTTTGGTTGTACATTATGTCCAGCTGTGAGTTCATTACTCATGTCATGTTAACATTTTAGTGGAGAGTTTTAGCACATTCCACATTTTTGACAAACCTGTGTAGAATATGCAGTGTAGTCTTCACTAAAACATTAACATGGTACGAGTAATGAATGCACGTTGGAACATGACGTACAACCGAAATAGCTTTTAAATATATGAAGACGACAGTCTTACCTGTGGAAAACAGTCAATAGAAAACAATTTCGAATTTATTTATTTCATTTAATCGTATGGCTAGGGCCCCCCGTCGGGCAGACCGTTCGCCGGGTGTCGGTCTTACAATTTGACGCCACTTCCGCGACCTGCAGTCGATGAGGATGATAGGATGATGGGATGATGATGATGATGGTGACAGCACAACACCCAGTCCCTGGGCCGAGAAAATTCCCCGATCCAGCTGGGAATCGAACCCGGCCACAGAGGATTGACAATCCGTCACGCTGACCATTCAGCTACCGGGGGCGGACACCGTTTTGAATGGGAGCTTGGCTACAAAAAAATTTCTTCAAAAACAGCGTCTCTTCCTCTACGCTTCCGATGTCATCGTATATGGTGTACAGTTGTTTGAATTGTTTTGAACAACAGTGAAATGACCCATCCACAAGAACAATTCTATTTTCACATAGGATTTTCTCTGCTTCTTCAGCACAGAACCCAATGATTCTTTTGTCGGGACTATATCCATCGTCATTTAAAAAATACTTTAATTAATCTCAAAATGCCGTCATCCAGTTGAACTTCCGAACTAGTGCCAGGGTTCTGGTTCGTCCCAGTAGCTTTCCTTCTTGCTTTATGGAATGTGGCCTTGGAGTAACCATAATTTGGCATAGTTGCGACGAAATCTAAACCTTTATCATTCAAATATGGGAATTCCTCTTTAAAAATTTGGAAAACGTGTATTTCTCTCCTCCCTGTACTCATTTTTCTGGCGTTAGGCATCCGTTTCGTAATCTGCACATCTGCTTTGCCAGGTCGCCAAGAATTTTGCTGTTGAGCTATGATTCTACCATTTGCAGTTTTTAGGTGTCGGCATTTAGTCCATTCGGAATTCACGCACAACCTGTTCGCATACCCATCACTTTTTCTTTGCGCCTTCCTTGAGAAGTCAATAGCTTCCCTTTCGTTACTGTAATTTTTTTCCATTTCTAACAATGTATTGAACTCGAATAGCTTAGGCTTACGAAACGAAGACTGTCGGCGAGAGCCTTGCCTGATTGACGGTGACAACACATCCGCGGTTGGTGAACGACTGTTAATTAGCTATGGGGATGGCACTTGGGATAACCCTGGTTGGCCGGGGATCCCACGCTGCATGCGGCAGATAAAAAAGGATCGGAAAAACCACGGTCGGCACGCCCACATGGCATGGCCCTTCGGTGGTCAATCCAGCTTCTCCTTCAAGCCTTTATCGGGAAGCAGAGCGACTTGCATAATCTTGCCCCCATAATATCATTTTCATGTGCTGCGGTCCCATTCTACTGATGCTTATTGCATCTACACTGCCAACACATCGTAAGACTTCGGTCATATTGTTTTCCGAAAAGCAGTAGCCTCCAGCGTGAATGAGTATCTGTGCAAACTAGGTAGTAACATTGTTACAACGCAGGTATATGTTCGGAACATTTCCTCCCTGAGGATTACATGGGGGACGTGTTACGGGTTCCTCTTAGTAATATTCAGAAACAAACTGCTGTTTGTTCGCAAAGAACATAAATTTGGCATGAGACTAAAACGCAGAATGTTGTAGCAGGGTACAGCAATGGTGGAGGTAGAGTGCTTATTAATTCCTCAATTACAGAACGGTTATTGACTTCTTACTACGAAGTAGATCTGAATATTTATTTGTTATAACGTATGTTTATTCTTTTGAAACTAGAATATAGGGCGTTAATACTTGCTCTTAAAACCACATTATCCTGAATCCTTGCTCGCTGTTACGACGAAACTATACGGAAGACAGGAGTTATTGATTAATATACAAGAAAGGCACACGAACAAAATCTACGTAACCAGCGAACGCTGCACTGCACTTCTAAATGGGAAACTCATTGTTGTGGTAGTGTATGGCAGTTCTAGCGTTGTTCCGGTAAAGACTGCTTCCTCCAACACGAGCAAAGTTCACTCTTCAGTTTACAGGCAAAGCTGGAATCAACCTGAAGGTTGAAGGTTGTGAACGCCACATTGCTTTGCGAGACACGCTCCTGTTAGAAGTGACACGCCGTTGCCTTCCTCCGATCTGCAACTGACTGACCCAGCCAATTACAGGAGGACCTCCATCTTAACGTGGCTCCCGAACCACAACTGACAAACTACATATAAACCGACCAAGTTTAACATAGGACACCAGGCAGCGGTATTCAGATTGTTTGATAAGTCAGTCGTTATTATACTTCCATGTAATTCGTTTTGATTGAATCCTTCGTTTTATTGTGGTCTTGCTAACATTTGTTACACGGATTACTAACCTTGTGAGACCAAGTGTAGATTAAGAGCCACACGAAAGACTGCCTCAGTGTGGGGAAAACTTTTGCCTTACTGCAACGAACGAAGGCGCCAGGCCGGCGGGGGTGACCGAGAGGTTTAGGCGCTTCAGTCTGGAACCTCACGACCGCTACGGTCGCAGGTTCGAATTGAACCATTTTTGAAGGCGTCAGCTGGATTTCCTAAGAGTCAGGGCCAGCTGTAGTCTCCTGTATTGGCAACACTGTTACGATTACCTCGTTGTTTCCCCAATTTTCTCATCTTTGGCTTCAGTTAGTTTCCCGGTACTGCTCATGCAGCATTTAATGGTTTTTCGCACAGCGGCAGACGTTTTCTAAACATTGAATGATTAATAATAGTAAGAGAGGCCCTGCCAAAGAGGCAATGCACTATAGAGCGCTAAAATTGGTGAACATGGGAGCAGAACCTTTGTGAGCAGCTGTGAGTGAATCAGAATCCAGTTTGACTGATGGAAATGAGCGTACGGCATTGTGGGCCGGGAGTCCCCCATTCGGGGAAGTTCGGCCGCCGAGGGCAACTACTTATTGTATTCGTCGCCACAATGGGCGACTTGAGCGTCGGTGATGGGGATGAAATGATAACAACACAACACTCAGTCGCTGAGCGGAGAAAATCTCCTGCCCCAGCCGGGAATCGAACCCGGACCCCTTGGCTGGCATTCCGCCGCGCTGACCATTCACCTAACGGGGGCGGACAGTCTGATGATGACTGGCAGGAAGATCGAAATTTTTCACAGTTATCAGGAGTCTCGTGTGTCGTGATTTTGAGAGGATTTTTTTGATTCGTTGGGTATCCGCAGTGCACAGACCAGCGATAAGAAGTTCCGCTAGTTCTTTGGAAAAAATTGGAAATTTGTGGTAAGTTCCTATGGGGACCAAAATGCTGAGTTCATCGGTCCCTAGGCTTACGCACTACTTAATCTAACTTAAACTAAGGACAAAACACACACACACACACACACACACACACACACACACACACACACACACACGCGCGCGCGCGCGCCCCCGTGCGCGCCCCCGTGCGCGCCCCCGTGGGAGCACTCGAACCTCCGACGGGGGGAGCCGCGCGAACCGTGGCAGGGCGCCCAAGACCGCACGGCTACCTAGTGCGGCAGTTCTTTGGGTTTCGAAGATTGTAGACCCGGTGTAGGAATGATTTATCACATACAGGCAATCAGAATGATATGGTTCGCTGACAGGGACAGTTACTGCTGTACTTGAAGAAACTGCAGATACCGAAACGAAAGAGGGGGTAGTCAGTAATTCATACCGAAATCTTAACTGTTCAGAGATATGACTTCAATCTGACACAAGCTGCAAGCTCGTCCATTGAAAGCTAGAACTTTCCTGGGACATCAAGCAAACGCCCTGGCCCTGTTCCTATAGTCTATAGAGGCAAGAAATCAATCTCCGACTCGGTAACCAAGTATGAAACTTCCTGGCAGATTAAACCTGCGTGTTGCATCGCAACTCGAGCCCGGGACTTGTACCGTTCGCGGGCTATAGAACTTTCGCAGTAGGAAGATTCATATTAGCGCACACTCTCCGCTGTAGTGCGCAAATTCATTTCGGAATACCGGGTATACCCACAATTAAAGCGGGGAAAATTATACCAGCCAGCACAGGAGAATCGGATCGAGTGATAGAGATATTGTTACTGTCACTGAGGAAGAGTGACTCAATACGGGCGAAGCAACCGTTGGTGTTGCATGTGTTTTAAATAAGACGTCATTGCGATGGATGTTCGTGTTGACTAACACATTACAGTCCAACATTCCGTGATTGGGACTGCGTCGTTGCAGCCTCCGTCGCGTAAGGTTATAAGCACACATTCATGCTGCACCGTCGCGGATTGTACGTTACCTTCTTCCTGGCGCATCAAACCCGCTGTGTACCCTGCTCGTCGCTGGCACCTGCGCGAGAGAATCGGGATAAACCTGCCACGTCAAGTACCCCAACAGTCGAGCGATAGAAAGTCAAATCCTTTTTATATGTTATTCATAAAAGCAGTGAACAGCAGGTACACAGTAAAACCTAAAATGCCGTTTAGTGCAGTTTGTAAAAAATCATAGATTTCGATCAAACTCCAGTAATATTGTTCATAAGGGTCCAGGCGAAAATCATGTTTGGCGAGAAAAGGAAACATCTCTCAAGTATGGGATAGTTTACTATCGGAGAAATGTATGATATAAGAATGTATTGTAGAGACTTCATACTGCCGGCCGCTGTGGCCGAGCGGTTCTAGGCGCTTCAGTCTGGAACCGCGCGACTGCTACGGTCGCAGGTTCGAATCCTGCCTCTGGCATGGATGTGTGCGATGTCCTTAGGTTAGTTAAATTTAAGTAGTCCTAAGTTCTAGGGGACTGATGACCTCAGATGTTAAGTCCCATAGTGCTCAGAGCCATTTGAACCCTTTTTAGACTTCATACTGACAAAAAACTGAAGCCACAGTCAGGAGATACAGTTGACCGTGTTCTACTTTCCTTTCCGCGTACCAAATACGGTCGACTCGCAGTCTCGTAAACTCAGATGTTATTTCCACTATCTGTCGTATCGTAAAGGAATGAGTTGTTCTTAAAAACTTCGCGGAAAACATTGATTATAATGTATTTTTCGGAGCTCTTAATGATTTTCCGCGTCTGTGCGGAACACGGGATTCTCCCTTTCGCGCAGCATATACGAACAAAGTGGGCAAGACAGATTGTACGTACAGAGAAAGCACGTTGAATTGAAGGTGGTCTGCCAATGTTGGCTAAACGTTTATCACGGTTATTAACTTAGGAGTTTCAGTGCTTCAGCGTGCCTCAATGTATCATTGGAGCTAGAGTAACAACAAAATATCTGATTGATGATGATAATGATAATTACATTGGTTTTCGGGGTTCTTCAATTCACGGTTACCAGCGCCCTTGAAAAACTTGGAGTAAATGCTGAGTGATGGTAAAAGTTTTCCTTGTAAGCAGTCTTCACGACCTTGGACGCACAGAATTGAAGGACGGTCTGGCAATGACAGTTCAGGCAGTGGTTGCTTATAAATAGATTCCAGTGGTTGATAAAAATAACACATATCTACACGCATGTTCGTGCTTTTCCCTTGCGCTTAATTAAAACTATAGTATGGGCATAACGTAATAGAACTAAATAAAATGAGAATTAACTGAAAGCGGTGCTAAAAGTTCCCTCGAACAAGTGACTAATAAAAAACAGGGAGTCAGGCTCTGTGAGGACACACAAATGTTGGGTAACGGTTCTATACGTTCTGTTTGTTAGTTGTTTAAATAAAAACCAGTCTCAGTGTAGAAACAAAAAATGGATCCACAGAACAAAGTGCATGCGCACTGCGGCGATAGACCAATGGCTGACAGGCGCAATTCCTTACGCTTTTGGTTGACCTTGGAACGACAGTTACAGTAGGAAGTGCAGTGGTTTACGGTGTCGTTGATTTGACGCTCGTCATGACTGCGACCTTTGATCGTTCACGCGCTTTTGATGTAGTTACAGTCCGATTTAAAGTACTGTAGTTGGCATTTGACAGCTACCGGACTCCACTCCTGACTCCGTCAGTACATCGAGCGTGGCATTGACTGCCCCACAATGTTCTCACTTACTGTGCATAAAACATTGAGCGGCCATTCGTGTGACGTTCCGTTTCACGTGCTCTACGATGTGCGATGAAAGTTGACAAAACAGGAGAATAAGGGAGATCTTACATTTTGTTTGTTACGAATTAAGTATTGATGAAAAAGGTTATAGCTACATACATTATCTAATCAAAAGTACCGGTCACCCCTGTGTAATCCGGAATTAAGCACTTGATGCGACGATGGGCGGACTGCCAGTATAAGAGTAGGCAGGAAGTATCGCGTTGTCAGTAGAGAAGCAGGGACAGCAGGGTAGATCGATTAGGAGAGCTCAGTGTTTTTAACTTCTACTACTCTTTGGCCATCACCTGAGTAACAAGTCTATCAGTAACGTTTCAATCCTCATAAAGCTGCTCGAGTCGACTGTTGCTGATGTCATTGTGAAGTGGAACACCAAGGAACAACCACAGCAAAACCAATACCACGAAGACCCCATATACAGGATGATAAACGAAACTTTCAAAACGCTGTAGAAATAACACAGCTGGTCAGAATGACGTCAAATTGCAACGGAATATTATAGGAGAAGGGGGAAACGTATGGCAGAAGAAAAAAAGTGTGAAAATTGATCAGTAGATGGCGCTGTATGTGTCATAATACGTAACTGAAAACACCTGTCATGCGCACGACCCATTAAAGTTGGTATAAACACGCCGGGTACACGGCTTTTCCTCCTTTTGCATCTGCGACGTTCTCCATGATTGTCTCAATGCAGGATCGCCCTCTACTTGTAAAGCTGTATTACAAGAATGATGACTGTGCACACGTCGCTCTGCAGAAGTTCAGGACACTGAAGGGTTTGGAAATTCGAAAAGACTGGTTCTTTAGGTGTGCAACGTGATATAGGGAGGAAACGAATTGATTCGACGTCAGTGGCCACAACAATGCAGCAGGAGACGACTGATGGTGTGTAAACGTGTAGAGCAGGGAGAATTGCCCGAACATTGGACATACCAGTGAGCACCGCGCGTAAAATCCTACGAAATATCCCTCTTTGCTAGCCATTCAAAATCACCCTTGTGCACGAGTGGCTTCCTGTTGACCTTCCAACAAGAGAGACCTTTGCTTTAGAATTACTTGCTCTCGCGGAAGTGGACAATGACTGGCCGTGGAAGATTTTGTGGCCAGACGAAGCCCATTTCCATATGTCAGGATATGTCAATACACAGAATTGTCGAATATGTGCAACGGAATTTCCACACGCAAATCAACCATTCCCACTCCATCCTGAAAAGATCACTGTGCGGTGCAGGTTTACGGCATAATTTATCATAGGGCCATATGTTTTCGAAGAGATAGGTGCTTCCGGTCCTGTTACCTGTACCGTCACTGGTAAGGGCTATGAGTGTCTTTTGCGCAACCACGTCATTCCAGCTCTCCAACTGCATGGATGTGTGGATGGGATCATTTTTATGTAATTGGCGCACCTCCGCACATTGTAAATCCAGTTAGCTGCTGAAGCGCCATTTCGGAAATGCTAGAATTTATTTCCTTACAGCCTGGCCATCCCCATCACCTGATCTTAATCCGTGTGACTCCTGTTTGTGGAGCTATCTGAAAGATGTGTTCAGAGTTCCCATTGCAAACTTAACTGCATTGAAGGCACGCATTACGCAACACATTCTGAACGTGACCCCGGAAACACTTCAATCAGTTGTATGAAGCTAGTATCTGTACAGATACTATTGGTGATCTTGCAGGGCACACATTTTTCAAGTATCCACGTTGATATTTATCAACGCCTGTAAGTAGCTTAAGGTATACATTTCATTGTGATTTCATTCGATCAGTTTTGGAACATGTTGTTTCTCGGTTTCAACTTGCCGCAAAAAACGGTGGACAGCATGTTGAACATGTTTTGCGCCAGTCACATGGAAATTAATAATCCGATTTGATTTTGATTGATGCTTTTTATGCGGTTTTTGGCCTCAGGACAATTAAAAACCCATGTGACTGATGATTTTTATGCGCCTTTTGGCAACAGGACAATTAAAAACAGATTTTTCCAACCCGATGTGATATGATCTTGCTGTGATGGGTAGGCTTGCGTAATTAACAGTATCACACGTGCACACTGAGTAGTACAGTTTGTGTGAAGTCAAACGTACACCTTAGGCCTTGTTGTTTGATTCAGTTGTCATTTGTAGCCGACCACTATTAAATTATGATGCGTACAGCGCCATCTATTGCTACATTTTGTAACTATTTATTTTTCTTGTGCCATACGTTTTTCCCCTTCTCCGATAATATTCCGTTACAATTTGACGTCATATTGGCCAGTGATGTTATTTCCACAGCGGTTTGAAAGTTTCAACTTTAATTATAATCAGCCTGTAGCTGTTAGGCACTGTCGAACATAGCGGAGGGGGGTTGAAAAAAAAAACAAAAAAGGGGAATGAATCAGTTGTAAGTTCGGAAGTGCTACCAGGTGTCGGGCTAGCGTAACGACTGTGCCCAGTGACTGAAAAAGAATGGGGTGCAGTGGTGGAGCAGCTTCTCATAAACCACAGATTTCTCTAGTCAGTTTAAAAGACACTTGTCATGGACATTGGATGACTGGCAACAACTGATTTAGTGATGAATTAAGATATACCCTGTGGCAATCCGATGGAAGAGTTTGGTTTTGGAGAAGGCGTGGAGAAAATTAGCTGCCATCATGTTTAGTGCCAACATGGAAGTACGGAGGAGGTAGTGTTACGGTATAGGGGTGATTTTCGTAGTTAGTGTATGGTCCCCTTATTGCACTTAAGAAAACGCAATGTGAAGGAGGATGTGAACACGTCCTGCAGCATTATGCAGTGCAAGGAACAGTTCGGAAACCACGACTGTATCAGCATGACAACTCACCCTATTATACAGCAGCATCTGTCGGACAACAGTGGTCCATGGACGTCAACATTCCTGAAATGGTCTGGCCTGCCCAGAGCCTCGACCTGAACCCAAGGAAGATCTTTGGTGTGAGTTCGTAGATTTCTCACCAAACCCCAAAGTCCTATATCACTACCTGCTCTGATACGGGAGCTACGGGAAGAATGGGCTGCCATCCCACCACAAGACATTGAGACACCTCGTTGGAAGTGTCCGCAGCAGAGCTGAAGCCGTCGTAAGGACGAAGGTTGGACACACGCCATATTAATGTCCACTAATGGGTGTCCTGATCAGATAGTGCGTCAAACGGAATGTGATATGCAACTTAAGGAATATCCTTTGCCGGGCGAGGTATTTTGGTAATTCATTGTAATACAGACTGATGGAAAAAATCACAACACCAAAAAGTAATATACAGTAACAAAATTCAGGAAATAAATATATCTACGTATCATGTGTAAATGATTAAAACTGCAAAATGACAGTTAATTGAAGCGACAGGTGAGCCATTGCAAATGTGAAATCCTGGTACATTTATAACCGGTCGTATCATAATGGAAGAAGTTGTTCTTAAAAACTTCGTGAAAACGTTGATCACAATATATTTCTCGGAGCTCTTAATGATTTTCCTTGGGGAACACGGGGTTCTCCGCCAGAAAGGTGAATGCTACTCTGTAAACGTGCATGCATTGTATTGTGCAGGCACTGGGTGTCAGTTTGTGGGATGAAGTCCTAGACTGTTGCAGTTGGTCGGTCAATACAGGAACGGTTATGCTGGTTGTGGATGACGCTGGAGATATCGTCCGATGATGTCCCATATGTGCACCATTTCAGACAGATCTAGTCATCGAGCAGGCTAGGCAACATGTCGGCACCTTGTAGAGCATGTTGGGTTACGCCGGTATGTGGGCCAGCGTTATTCTATTGGAAAGCGCCCACTAGAATGTTGTCCATGAATGTCAGCACAGCAGGTCCCGAATCACTAGTGTGATGTACAAAATTGCAGTCAGGGTGCGTGGTATAACCACGAAACTGCTCCTGCTGTCATACGAAATCGCACCCCAGCCCATAACTCCAGGTGTAAGTCCGGTGTGTGTACCACGCAGACAGGTTGGTTGCAGTCCCTCGAATGGCGTCCTTATAACCAACACACGGCCATCACTACTGAGGCAGATCCAGGTTTCGTCAGAAAACACAGCAGACCTCCACCCTGCCCACCTCTCAGCTCTCGCATGCCACCACTGACGGTTGAAATGACTGTGATTTGGCTCAGTGGAATGCATGCTACAGGGCGTACACCGGAGATGGTCTCCTCTCTCGGCAGTGCCCCGTGGCCGCCCAGGGCCCGGTCTTCTTGCGACCGTGCATTGTCGTGACCGCGGCTGCCAGCAGCTGTGTAGAGTGGCCACATTGCTGCCAAGCCTTTCTGGAATAACGCAGAATGAACATCCAACGTCCTTGTCCCTTAAAGGCATTCTTGACGGACTCTAACGTGTCCAGTCTCAAAGGTGAATGAAGCCCACGATCGTTACTGCGTATATGTAACCCATTAAGTCCCAAATTAATTTTTTTAAAATTGAATTTTTATTCCTTAGTTATAATGTACATAGTGTATGAACCACAATAAGTACAAAAACAGCCAAAGAATATTTATACATGCTGATATAATGGCCGTCCTCAAAATAGGACGCTGGGATCTAACAGTATCGTATAACACACTAAACTGTATTCAAGTCTTAACTATTTATTTCTTGTGAAATGGTACAAAACACTTCACACACAGTGTTACACGGCATTTAACACAATATGTGTTTGGTTTCCCGTTGCATTTAGCTCTTACACATCATCTTTGCGTGCTTCTTTTGTCAATCATATGACCAATTCCATCAAACCTGATGTCTGGTATCACTCTCAACTGACTTGATGGGTATTCCATTAGACGTCCAGTATTCGGTCTTCCAGTGTCCAATTTCAGGTATGTAACTGTAACAGCACGTCAGAAATCCAGTGCATTTTTCCCATGTACTAGTCTGTAGGAGAGCCAGACGTTTACGAGAGCCATTTCCAGCATACGTGTAAATACGACCCAGTACCATTTTTCCCTCTAATTACCGTCGCACATTTTCCAACTAACTAGTCACAGTGGTCAACACCTCCCATGTACGCGTTATACGACTTCAAAACGGCAGGTTGTTGCACTTGTCTTCTTACTTGCTTGTCTACTGTACCGCGTAGCTGCTCCCAAAGGTTCAACTTTGTCAAAATTTGTACCAATTGTAACGCATCTGTTGTCGTGCCATCGAACAAATAAGACTTCACCATTCCTGTAGAGCTGGTAGTCATAGTTTCCTTGAACTGTCTTTTTCAGTTAGTTGCTGCTCAGAAGTGGACAGTCACCAACTTGATCCTCTCTGACAGTCAAAAATGGCTCTGAGCACTATGGGACTCAACATCTTAGGTCATAAGTCCCCTAGAACTTAGAACTACTTAAACCTAACTAACCTAAGGACATCACACACACCCATGCCCGAGGCAGGATTTGAACCTGCGACCGTAGCAGCCCCGCGGTTCCGGACTGCAGCGCCAGAACCGCACGGCCACCGCGGCCGGCCTCTCTGACAGTCCCAGTTGCTCAAAAACCCAAATTTCTCAGATGAATCAGAAGATCTCTACTAGTGAAGAAATTGCCAAAGTATACACAGTGATTCTCGGGTTTTTCAGTGCGGTCCAGCATGTTTAGGACTACTCTTGATCCCAATAGTAGGTCATCCCTTGCAGTATCTTCTGGATCCGTTCGACAGTATAAATCAAATTTGAAAAAGTGCCACTTGCTCCACAAAGAGACCACAACTTATAGCCAAATCTAATAGGCTTGCCTCGGATAAACTGTTTCAGCCCACTTCGTCCATAGTATTTGACTGTCATTTCGTCAATTGACAAATTTTCCTCAAATATTCCAAATTTTTGAAAAGATTCATTTATCATTTCCAAGAGAGGTCTAATTTTGAATCCGCAATCGTGTTTGTTTTCATTGGCTAAGTCATTATCTTGAAAATGAAGCCATGTTTTCAACTTCTGATATTTATTCCTTGACATAGCTGTCTTTATAATTGGTATGCCAACATCTTCATCTTCAGACCAGTATAGCTTCTCAGCAGGGAGCTTATGGTAGCCAGCAAAAAGAAGAAATCCGACAAAGACCTTCACTTCTTCAACTGTGAGGATAAAATCCTGCATATTCTTCATATTTACTGCATCTCTCACAGTTTCTTTCACTGTGAACTCGTATATGTTTTCGTTCATCAGTTCTTCAAACATCTCCTTCGGAGTCAAGGAAGAAAGTTGTTCCTTCAATTCCTCTCTCTTTGTGCTGATGTCATGCTCACTAATGTGAGACAGCTTTGTATAAACTGGAGGTGTCTTTTTCCAATTGCTTTTCTCATCAGTAAGACGTCTCTTCTTCGATTTACTTCTGGAAACTTAGGATGTACTTGGCAGTGAAGTTTTACATACAGTTTCTTCGTTATTCTCTGATGCAACATAATGTAATTCAATAGCCCCTGGCACATCTGTGACTTCCACGGTTCCAGTAACATCGTCTGGACCTTCTTCTTCGTCGGTCATAGTGTCTACTTCAGGAGGACATACGGTGATATTAGTATGGTCCTGATCATCTGACACCGCATTATAGAATGCGTCACTGTTTATTCTTTCTTCTATTTCTTCGTTAGTGAGGTATCTATCTCGTCTGAAGGCCATTATAATCTATATAAAATGAAATGAAATAAAATGTAATAAAATAAAGTGAAATGAAAGAATAATACATTAGCACAAACTACAGAAAAGGGAATGTGTAAATACCTCTGTCCATCTGGAACTGTATTATTTACTAATGGTAAAAATGACCACGTTCTAAAAAGAAAATACATCAGCAGTAGCAGAGTTTCGTATTCAAACGTGCAGCAATACAAATGACTGAAATAATAACACCAAGTCCCAGTGTCCTATTTCGAGTACACCAAATTTCATTACAATGGAAAACAATGAATATAACTCCAATTGAGCTAACAATGCAAGTAGTTTAAAAGACATTGTTGACTATAAATAATCACAAAAAGATCTTTGCCACATATTTCATTATTACTAAATTGTTGATAAATACCTGTAATAACGAAAAGTGCGCTTTAGTATTCAATACTCAATTAATGGTAGGATTTATTGCGTTTAATTTCCTGTAAGCATAGATTTGTTATAAAAAGCATCAACAAATGACGTGGAACAGTAATCGTTGCAGATTAATAATTTATTGTGTATTTATAAATAAATATGTGCTCTGTCCTCAAAATAGGACACTGGTACTTAATGGGTTAAAAAACAAACGTGATTTGCGCCCTCATAGTGGCGCTACTAGCGCTAATGTTATGCGACTGGCGCGAAATTGGAATAGATTTAATCTTTGAAATGTAGGTAGGAACAGGCCTACCAAATGTAGTTTGTCGCACAACTCCTCCTTGGCGTTGCGATTTTGTTCCGTCTGTGTGATGTGCATTTGAGTGAGTTCAGTAGTTCTCGATATACGACGTGGTAAGTTTGAAGCCATTTCCCGGCGGTAAAATGTCTTCAATTGGAACGATCGCTTGGATAATGTTGTGGGTAGAGCAAACCAGAGACTGCGATTCATTGGCAGAACACTTGAGAAGGTGCAACAGATCTACTAAAGAGACTGCTTACACAGCGCTTGTCCGCCCTGTTCTGGAGTATTGTGTGCGATGTGGGATCCGCATCAGGTGGGACTGACGAATGACATCGAAAAAGTTCAAAGAAGGGCGGCTCTTTTTGTGCTGCCGCGAAATAGGGGAGGTAGTGCCACAGACATACGTGAACTGGAGTGGCAATTGTTAAAACAAAGGCGTTTTCCGTTGCGACGGGATCTTCTCATGAAATTTCAATAACCAGTTTTCTCCTCTGATTGCGAAAACATTCTGTTGGCACCCATCGACACAGGGAGAAATGATCGTCACGATAAAATAAGAGAAATCAGGGCTCGCACAGAAAAATTTAAGTGCTCGTTTTTCCCGCGCGCCGTTCGAGAGTGGAACGGTAGAGAGACAGCTTGAAGGTAGTTGATTGTGAACCCTCTGCCAGGCACTTTATTGTGAATAGCCGAGTAATCCCGTAGATGTAGAAACTACGTCTTTTTGTTAAAAGATTTTGGGACACTTGAGCGGCGTATACGATACGAGAATGTCAAATTTTTATACGATTTTTGTGGGGATGGAGACTTAAAACGGGTTTTCCATCGCCGCGCAGACCAGATCGTTGTGCCGGTTGCCTGCAGATGCCTGTTAACTAAAATCAGACTAATCGTTTGGCGACGCACCACGCACCTTCCCAGGCGGCGTTGGCGAGCGCGGGTGTGGGGGAGCTGTGAGTGAGGGCCGGGGCCGGCAGTGTCGCAGCTGCAGGTGGTGCCGTCGAACAAGGGAGGGCGCAAGGTGATCCACGGCGGCTACGTGTACACGCTGCACAAGGCGTGCGGCGGGCGCGTGCGCTGGCGCTGCGTGCGGCGCGCGGCGCAGTGCCGAGGCTCCATCTTCACGACGGAGCAGCTGCTGGACCCGCGGCCCACCGTCCAGCACAACCACCCGCCCGACGCCGCCGCCGCCGCCAGCGCGCTGCACGGCCGCGCGCGCCGCCTCGCCCTGCCGCACCTCGTGCACTACGGTACTGCCTCGCCGCTCTCACACGAGTCACAACTTGGCGGAGAGTGCCCAGAACAGCGTGGCCAGTAGGGGACGGCGGTAGTGGTGGCTGTTGCGACCAGCCGCTCTACGGGAAATGCCGAGCTCTGGTGTTGGTATTGCTGCAGTGTTTAGTCCGAAGATCGGTTTGATGCAGTTGTCCACGCCATTCTAACTGCTGCGAGCCTCTTCTTGTCCGAGTACTGCAACCTACATCCTTCTAAACCTGATACTGTTGCTTAAAATCCGTCTTGATTGCAAATTTTTTATTCATATGACCGGTTTCGGTTCATTCAGAACCATCTTCAGATCTGATATTTCAGTTACAGGAGTATCCCGTCCAAATCCAGCAACTTTCACATGCTACGTCACATGCTGGATTTGGACGGGATACTCCTGTAACTGAAATATCAGATCTGAAGATGGTTCTGAATGAACCGAAACCGGTCATATGAATAAAAAATTTGCAATCAAGACTGATTTTAAGTAACCTGATACTGTATTCATCCCTTTGTCTCCCTCTACGGTTTTTGTTGCGTCCTGCCTACTCGTCGAATATGGGGTGCCTAGGAAACTTGCTTTCTCTGACTGTTGGACGACAATTCAGACAAATGGTATTAATGGATTTTTATTACAGTAAGATAAATGACAATACTTTGAAAATTAACAATGCTGTGTTGCAAGCAGTGGGCGACAGACAAAATAAGAAAATCTCCTCAGTACACACAACTCCTAATAAAAGTGAAGCGATACAGTTACTAAGTCCCTGCTGTAGAACTCTTAGAACGGCGTCTTCAACTGGGCCGCAGTCAGGCGGCGCGGCGCTTCTCTTCGACCCCTGTAGCAGACGCTCCTTGAGGCCGCTGCTGTCTCCGTGTCCCCCTAGACAGGGGCCATCAGCGTACGGTTGGCTGACGACGTCTTCACAGCCCTCTCTGCTCTACGTTCCTGACCGTCGTGCCGGCGCTTTACTTTTACGCCGGAACAATTTTTACCCCCACACCTCATCCAATACTAGATTAGTGATCCCTTGATGTCTCACAATGTGTCCTGTCAACAGACCCTCCTTTTAGTCAAATGCCAGCCGGTGTGGCCGAGCGGTTCTAGGCGCTTCAGTCTGGAACTGCACGACCGCTACGGTCGCAGGTTCCAATCCTGCCTCGGTCATGGATGTGTGTGATGTCCCTAGGTTAGTTAGGTTTAAGTAGTTCTAAGTTCTAGGGGACTAATGACCTCAGAAGTTAAGTCCCATAGTGCTCAGAGCCATTTGAACCGTTTGTTAGTCAAATTGTGCCACAAATTTCTTGTCTCCCCAAACCCATTCAGCCCCTCATCACTAGTTACGTAATCTTCGTATCAAATCCTCAGTATTCTTCTGCAGCACCACATTTCTAAAGCTGCTGCTCTTCTCTTGTGTAAACGGTTTATCGTCCATGTTTCGCTTCCATACACGACTATACTCCATACAAATCCTTTCAGAAAACAAATGTGTGACTGTTCAAATGTGTGTGAATTCTTAAGGAGAAAACTGCTGAGGTAATCAGCCCCTACACTTCCACACTATTTAAACTAACTTATGCTAAGAACACACACACACACACACACACACACACACACACACACACACACAAGCTCGAACCTCCGGCGAGAGGGACCGCAGTCTGTGACATGGCGCCTCAAACCACGCGACCACTCTGCTCGGCTTTCAGAAAACACTACTCAGGCTACATTTTATATCGTCTCTACTGTGGTCATCATCAGTTATTTTGATGTCCATATATCAAAACCAATATTAGTGTCTCGTCCCCCCCCCCCACACACACACACACCAAGTGAAGAAGACTGGGATAGAAGAAGAGGATAAGTTGCAGATGATGACAAAGGAAATGCAATACTAACTAGTGAGAGTGAAGAATCTATGAAGGAGATGAAAAATGGAAAGGCAATGGGAATTGATCAGATTCTTGCGGAACTGTTAAAGTCATTGGAGAAAAAAGGGAAAAGAGTTGATCGAATTGTGTAATCAAATATACATGACAGGAAAATGGCCAAAGGACTTTACAGAAAGTATCTTAATACCTCTAGAAAAGAAAAAGAACAACAAAAAGAACGAGGAACATAGAACAGTGAGGCTGATACCGCATGCAGCCAAAGTCTTGTCGAGGACGCTCAGCAGAAGGCTATATGGAAAGCTGAATTGCGTAATAGGAGATGAACAATTTGGTGTCAGGCGAGGAGTGGGAACTAGAGATGCCTTTGGGCTACTGAGAGCGATAGGGGAGAGGTACATGGAGAAGAAAAGGAAGGTGTATCTTGTGTTCATTGATCCTGAAAAGGCTTTTGACAGTGTCAGATGGGACAAACTGATGGAAATCTCAAGGAAACATGGAGTTGACTGGAGGGATAGACGGCTAATTAGAAATTTATATCTGAATCAGAGAGCAAGAGTAAGAATAAGAGGTGTGATGAGTGAAGAAATAGAACTGGGAAAAGGTGTAAGACAAGGTTGTTGTTTGTCACCAACACTGTTCAATATATATCTGGAGGAAATTATTAGTGAAAGTTTTGATGGAAGGAGAGGAGCTTGTGTAGGGGGTCGGAGAGTGGAGTGTATAAGATTTGCAGAAGACATGGCTGTGATGGCAGAGAGTAAAAGAGAGATGGAACAAATGTTAGATGATCTAAACACAAATTAGATCAATATGGAATGAAGATTAACAATAAGAAAACGAAAAGCATGGTAATTGGAGGAAAGGGGAGAAAGTGCCGTATGAAAATAGGGGGGAGAAGAAATAGAGCAATTGAATAACTTCAGTTACTTGGGAAGTGCAATAATGGATGATATGTGTTGCTCAACAGAAATTAGGTAAACAATTGCAGTGGCAAAGGGAGGATTCAAGAGGAAACAGAAATTACTTTGTGGACCACTTAAACAAAGATCTGAGGAAAAGACTTGCCAAATGTTACATCTGGAGCTTTGCACTATATGGTGCGGAGACCTGGACATTGAGGAAGGGAGATGAAAGAATATTGCAGGCACTAGAGATGTGGATATGGAAAAGAATGGAAAAAGTGAAAAGTGGAAGGAGCTTAACCCATGACTGGACCTGCTGTAAGGCAGAATGCCATACTACTGCTACTTTTTTTTTAATCTACTCTACTCTAAATACCCTCGTCATCACCTTAGTTAATTCGACTGCATTCCATTATCCTGGTTTTGCTTTTGTTGATGTTAGTCTTACATCCTCCTTTCAAAAGACTGTCCATTCCGTTCAACTGCCCTTCCAGGCCCTTCGTTGTCTGGAGTATCATAGGCAAACCTCAGAGTTTTTGTATATTCCCCGTGAACTTTTATTGGAACTTCAAATTTTTCTTTGCTTCCTTTTACTGGTTGCTCAGTGAACATATTGAATGACATTAGGATACGCTGCAACCATGTGTCACTCGCTTCTTAATCGCTGCCTCCTTTTCATGCCCCTCGACACTTACAACTGCTGTCTGGTTTCTCTGCAAGTTGTGAATAGCTTTTCGCTCCCTGTATTTTACCCATGCTACCTTCAGAATGTCGGAGAGAGTGTTCCAGTCAACATTGTCAAAAGTCCTCTCTGACAAGGAGAGCTTCCCAGTGGTGGGATTGATATTTTGGAGTATCTATACGGTGATGTAGCTTAATGTCCAAGGAATTGCACTCACCTGGTGAGACCGTATTTGCGAATAATTGGAATTTCGGTCAGTGCCCAACAGCTTAAAGAATATATTTACAGACTATGGTTGCATAGCGTCATGGTTGAGGTACTGAAGTTACATGCAGAAGCATGTGTGTTCGAATATCGTCAGGTTCATGAAAAATTTTTTCATTTTAAAGTCTTTATCAAAATTACTTTGATCACTATTTTTATTCAATTAATTGGTTTACATGCAATTTTTTTGTGTTCCTTTGTCACGTCATTGTAATCAATGTATTAACTTCATCAGTTGCTCTTATGTTTTCTTCCTATTATTCTTATTCCACTTTGAATCTTCGTGCATGTGATTTTAATTTAATGTTCAAACATTTGAAAATGCCTATCTGTTGGTTAAAAGACAAAACTGGAATGATATATTCATAGTCACTGTTCAGTGGTGTTAAGAATGTATTTGTCATTACAAAATGTACATCTTTTTAGACGGCAATCGTCATACATACATTTAAAACATTAATTCTTATTGCAATAGGGGCAAAATAACGTGGATGATGATCTAAACGAAATCTGGGATTATAAGTAAAACGAAATTCTGGAAATAATGAAAACAGTGACATGGACAAATATCTTAGATGATGAAAAGGAAGTTAATACAGAATAACAATCAAAATCATATGAACAAGACTTCCAGTTGGAAGAAGACTGATAGAAAGAGAAATGTGAGCAAATGATGTATTTCATGTGATGACTAATATGATATGACAAAGGAATACATAAAATTTCATTTAAACCATTAAACTGAATAAAAATAATGATTCAAATAATGTCGATAAAGATTTGAAAACAAAAAATTTCTAAGCACTTGGTAACATTGAAACCCACACATCGTTTTGCATGTGAAGTCGGTACGTTAATCATTACGCTATGTAACCAGTCTGTAAACTATTATTTTTTAAGCTATAGAGCATTACGTCAAATTAGACAATATATTTTCGTCGATACTCGCAAATGAGCAACCTGTGTTCTAAGATAAACATCATCTACTTCCTCTTCCATTTCTGTAACATTGCCTTCCAAGTTGATCTTGTATAGATCCTCTATATGCCCCTTCCACCCTTCAGCTTTCCCCTCTTTGCTTAGTACTGGTTTTCTGTCTGAGCTCTTGGCATTCAAACTGCTGCTTTTCTTTTCTCCAAAAGTGTCTTTAATTTTCCTTCTATCTTGCTTTCTTCTAGTGAAATATGCTTGTAAATCCTTACATTTGTCCTTTAGCCATTCTGTTTAGGCATTTTGCCTTTCCTGTCAGTCTCGTTTTGTAGACTATTTTATTCCCTTTCGCCAGCTTCGTTTGCTTCGTTTTTGTATTTTCTTCTTTTTTAAATTAAATAACTCGTGTGCTATCCAAAGACTTTCACTAGGCCTTGCCTTTTACCTATTTGATCCTTTACTGCCTTAACTGTTTCATTTCTTAAACCTCCCTTTCGTCTTCTACTCTATTCCTTTCCGCTGTTCTAGTCAACCGTGCCTAGTGCTTGTTTCCGACATGTTAAGTGGAATCCCTCCACGCCCACACTTGCATGATGACCATTCAAAAACATCTGTCACGTCTGCTTTGCTTAGTATCTGAAAATAATTCCGCTGAAAATGCAAGAAAAACAGCGATTTTATTTTCGCCCGGCGTGTTAAGAATTTGCTACTTTTAGAGAAGCGCCATGAGTGAAGAATTGTGAGTAAAACATACATTTCTTTTGTAGCCATGTTAAAATTTGCTTGTTTTGCCAAAACACAGCGGAGTTTACACAATGTCACCTCAATAACATGTTGTGCAGACGTCGTTGCGAGAGAATTTTGAAACAGCAGTTTATGAAGTTCATTAAGTGAGGACCTGAGGACAAGTAAGGTCTGTATCTCATGAAGAAGCACGTCCTCGACATAAAAAGAAACGTATAATGTTTTTCCTTATGCTCTTCCAAATCCCACAGCATTTATCGTTTCACCAGCTATTGACGGCTCTTAAAAATACATCCCTTCATCGAAAAGTCTGTAGTTAACGGAATAAAACGGCAGATAATGAAGTTTTAAATCTCTTTGCTGATATTACTTGAAAAATTTCATTTAGATATCTCAAACTGTTTATGAAATATGAGGAATGTTGTGAATATTTCATTCAGACTTACCGCTGGCGCGCGCGATCGCAGTGTGTGCTACATCCGACCATCCTCTCTCTATCGGTGAGAGATTTCCGCCCAAGTCTAAAGAAAACTTCAATAGGTTAGCTAAATTTCACAAGCAGCCACGTATTGTATAATATGCACCAGATGCAAAAATGATAGTGACCTCTATTTTTCATTGCAAACATTTTCGAATTTCGCGCAATATCTCACTTAAGTGCAAATATCAGAACAACTATGACCATTTGCGAAATGATGGGCACGTTATCATGAAGCTGGCATATAAAGCTTACGCAAAACTGATTTTTTTTTGTACCAAATAGTTTTTGGAAAATCGTTTGAGAAAAACTGCAAGGCGCGCGCCTCGATTCTGCCATCGCAGCGCGTCACTGGCCAGCCGAGGCGGGCAAACAATGTTGGCCTCCCGTATCAAACGTATGAACTCGGCCGTCGCCTTGGACGAAAATTTGTCGCTGCGCATACGCCACCGTATCCTGCGCGTGTTGTGGTGTGTGCTCTCCACACTAGTCTGTCCTTTGCAATCCCGTTTGCCTCTGCATAACTATTGCAACGCAAGTAAAGCTGTCATCAATCTGAAGATTGTTTTGAACATCACAGTGCTTTAGTAGGCATAGCACTGCCTTGCCTTTCCCCGACTTTTGAACTGACTGACCAAACCAGTTATAAGGAGGTCCACAGTTCAACGTGGATTCCGAATTTTCCAGTCAACAAACATTGCCAGAGGTGAAAGAAGTGGTGACAGATTAAAATCCAAGGATTGAGTCGGCATCGATCCCGCGACCATCGGATTTGTAACCACTCCCTCCCCCTTCTCTTTTACTCACTGTCTTGATTATAAAGGAACCTACACAAAAAAGGTTTATTTGCCGCCGCCACTTTGGGCCTAAAGAAAAAAGAAAAAGCTGCGTCACTTCAGGCGTTGGCCCCTAACTACGCCTTTCTCAATAGTACTAACCAGCCTAAGAGAGGAGGAAGGGAAAGAGGAGAGAGAGGATCTGTATATTAAAGAGACATGATGATGATTTTTTTTTCAACCTCTGGAGCGAAGTCCGTGAAGCTGCCCGTAGCAGTGGAGAAATCCATGCACGTCATCTCGGAAATAAAGAGAAATACCGTTGGGATCATACTATCAAAAATCCAAAAATAGTCATCATATCAGATCAACTGCCCACTGCAGGGGCATTCCAACTACGCAGTGGGTCCTAGAAAGCACTACAGAGGAAGTTGGACTAATATTGCCTGCATTTTGGATTACGGACAGTGGCGCAGTGTAGTTCGTGCAAGTCCAAAAATCGAGAATATTCCTCTCACCAGTTCCAAAACAATATGCTATGTTCTGCCCACTCGTCTAATATGGGTGCCTAGGAAAGCTGATTTCTCTGATCGCTAGACAACAATTCAAGCAAATCGTATTAATGAAGTTATTAGAAAATGAAATGATTACAACACTTAACTTTGTGAGATATAGACATGTCGCAAGCAAGGGGCGACAGACAAACATAAACAAGCTCTTCAGTATATAAAGTACGTAATAAAAGTGAACGAATACAGTTTCTAAGTCACTGCTCTAGCATTCATAGGTCGGCTCCACTTGAGCTCGGCCGCGGCCAGGCGGAGCGGGCGCTTATACGAGGGTTGGAACTTTAATAGTGGCAACTATTTATTTACAGCTCGTACAAAATAGATACGTGTTTCAGAGTTTCACTGACCTTCAGAGTAGTCACCAGTATTGTGTATAACCCGTTGCCAGCGATGTGGAAGTAGTAGGATACTCATAGCAGTGCCAGTTGTGTTGACAGTTCGAGCGGCGCGGTCCATTGCCCGACGAATTCGTAGCAGTTCTGAGGCGACTGCCGTGTGAAGTGTTTCCTTCAGTTTAGGGTTGAGTTGAACTTACGAGAGCTTAAGTCAAGGGAGTGCAGTAGGTGGTATAGCACTTAGCAGCCCCATCAGTCAAACATGTCAGTAACAGCTTGCACTGTACGTGCTTGAGCATTGTCCTGCAAAATGATGGTCAGGTGCTGCAGAAAGTGTCATCGGTTCTGTTTCTGTGCTGTTCATTTTTGGAACACAACCTACGACCAGCTTAGAGACAGAAGTGATGACACTTTCTGCAGGACCTGACCGTCATTTTGCAGGACAATGCTCAAGCACGTACAGTGCAAGGTGTTACTGACATGTTTGACTGATGGGGCTTCTAAGTGCTGTACCACCTGGTGCACTCCCTTGACTTAAGCCTTCGTGAGTTCAACTCGATTTCTAAACTGAAGGAAACACTTCACGGCATTCGCTTCAGAACTGCTACAAATTCGTCTGGCAATCGATCGCGCCGCTCGAACTGTCAACATAACTGGCACTGCTAAGAAATGGTTCAAAAGGCTCTGAGCACTATGAGACTTCTGAGGTCATCAGTCCCCTAGAACTTAGAGCTACTTAAACCTAACTAACCTAAGGACATCACACACATCCACGCCCGAGGCAGGATTCGAACCTGCGACGTAGCGGTCGCACGGTTCCAGACTGTATCGCCTAGAACCGCTCGGCTACCGCGGCCGGCCACTGCTAAGAGTATTCTACGACTTCCAAGTCGCTGGCAACTGGTTGTACACAATGCTGGTGATTACTTTGATGGTCAGTAAAACTTTGAAACACGTATCTATTTTGTACGAGCTGTAAATAAATGTTTGCCACTATTAAAGGTATTATATTGGCCTAGATGCCGCTTCTGTCTCGGTGTCAGTCAGCGTACTATTGGCTGACGTCTCCCAGCCCCCTCTGCTCTTCCGTTCTCGATCGTCTTGCTAGCGCTTGACGTTACGCCGGAACATTCCTCACCCCTACGGACCGTCGTGGTATATTGAGCGCCACAACGGCGTGGGAGGCAGGAGGGTGGACGCAGCGCTGGACAGGAAGTCGTGGCCGCAGGGGACGTCAGGCTTCCGGTCGTACCCCGCCATCCGGCCTTCTTTCTGGCGGAAACGTTCCCCGGAAAACGACCAGAAGAGTACGCGTCCCCCTCCTGAGGCCAATAGCAAAAGGTCGAAGACGTGGATGGGGGCGGGTCTAGCTCCATCGGTAGGATGAGAGGAGGCGGAGGCTCCGTCTCCATGGGGTCGTCCCGCGGTGTCGTGATGACCCCTCTGTGGCAGATGCTGTGGCCGCGGTGTCCTTGGGATCCGTGAATCTGGGAGGGAGAGAGACAGAAGGATCACCGTGTACATAACAGTGGCGAATTTGATTGTGACGTTGCGCGCAATCCGTCGGGTCCTTAAATGAGATACATACATGCGCCAAGTTGACGAACAGTCCCATCCTCGTCGCCAGTGTTATGTTCTGCCCTCTTGTCTAATATAGGGCGCCTAGGAAAGCTGCTTTCTCGGATCGCTAGACAACAATTCAAGCAAATCGTATTAATAGAGTTTGTTACAAAAGGAAAAGCTCTAGAAGAAAGGGGAATAAGATTTAGCTGGGTGAAGACAGTGAGTGAGTGAGTGAGTGAGTGAGAGAGAGAGAGAGAGAGAGAGAGAGAGAGTGTGTGTGTGTGTGTGTGTGTGTGTGTGTGTGTGTGTGTGTGTGTGTGTGTGTAAAGGATGCTAATATTAACTTGCAAGGAGAACAACTGACGCTGGTCAAGAAATTTAAATAGCTAGGCTCGTACATGCAAAGTGATGGAGGATTGGAGGCGGGAATACAGCACAGGATATGTAGTGTATGGATGAGGTGGAGGAAATAGCGGAGTACTGTGTGATAAGAAGGTTAGCTGCAGAATGAAAGGTAAGTTTTACAAATCTGTGGTGAGGCCTGCGATGCAGTATAGTGCAGAAACTTGGCCAATTACAAAAGCCCAAGAGTAAAAGATGGAAGTGGCAGAAATGAGAATGTTAAGGTAGATGGAGTGGGGTGACACGAAAGGATAGACTAAGGAATGAGTACATCAGAGGAACAGTGGAAGTGGGGCCCATAGGGAAGAAGATCCAAGAAAGTAGGCTAAGAAACGTCCTGGCAGATTAAAACTGTGTGCCGGACCGAGACTCGAACTCTGGACCTTTGCCTTTCGCGGGCAAGTGCTCTACCAACTGAGCTACCCAAGCACGACTCATGCCCCGGCATGAACCGGCATTAACACTAAAGCTAGACAGATACGAAGATTGGAACTTAAATAGTGGCAACTATTTATTCACAACCGATACAAAAGAGTTCAGTCTTTGTACCTGTTACTGTCCTTCAAACAAGTCACCAGCGTTGTGTAGAACCCGTTGCCAGCCATGTGGAAGGCGTAATATACCGTTAGCAGAGCCTGTTCTGTTGATGGTGCGAATGGAGCGGTATACTGCCTGTCAAATCTCTGGAACAGTACTGAAGCGAATGCCACGGAGTGGTTGCTTTGTCTTCGGAATCAAATCAAAGTCACAAGGACTTAGGTCCGCGGAGTATGGTGGATGGTACAGTATTTCCCAGTCCCATCGACCGAATAGAGCAGCCACAGCTTTCGCTGTATGCGCCCGCGCATTGTCGTGCAAAATGATGGGTGGGTTGCGCAGAAAGTGTCGTCGCTTCTTTCGCAAAGCTGATCGCAGGTGATGAGGTGATGCTCCAAAAACGAACAGTAATACTGTGCGCTGACGGTCTGCTGTGGAAGAACGTAATGCATTAGGATAACACCATCACAGTCGTACACGAGAATCACCATAACTTTAGACCGCCCCTTTCGCACCATCAACAGAACAGGCTCTGCTAACGGTATACTACGCCTTCCACATCGCCGGCAACGGGTTCTACACAACGCTGGTGACCACTTTGAAGGACAGTAACATGTGCAAACATGCAACTCTTTTGTATCGGTTGTGCATAAATAGTTGCCATTGTTTAAGTTCCAAAAATACTTCCCCAATTGCCCCGATACCGAAATTTTCGTACCCAAACATATCCCCAAGGTTTCCTTTTCTCTGAAAGTTTCCCCAAAAAATGTTTCCTCAGAACTGAGATAAAAATCTGGAATCGTTGGTTGTGAGAGGCGGTGCTTTGTTAGGTAGCGGTTAAAGCAGCTATTGCGGCATCTGTGCAAGGCTGGAAATACACTCAAAATCCAAGGCTACGGATTAAAGACCAAAAATGGCAACCCCGATGTTGGCAAAAATACTAGACTGCTTGTTACCAGAGTCAAAAATTTTTTCACAATTTAAACGAAGATTTTTCTAAACATGTCTCGTAACAACACTTTCGCGACCTGTCGAACTCGTCCGTGGTGTGTGTGTGTGTGTGTGTGTGTGTGTGTGTGTGTGTGTGAGAGAGAGAGAGAGAGAGAGAGAGAGAGAGAGAGAGAGAGAGAGAGAGAAAAGGAAAGCTGGTTGTGCCTTAGTGCCAGTGATAGTCGTGTGTTGGTTAAAAGGAGGCCATCTTAGTCCGTGCACATGGTCTCTGTTCGTGCTAGACGCACTGGTCTGAGGGCGATTTCGCATTACAGCAGGAGCACTCCCGCGATCATCTACACACCCTAACTGCAAATTTATACGTCGGTCTGGTGATTCGACCTGTTGTGCTGCCATGCAGAGGGTCTTTATCAACAGGATAACACTCGCCCACATACTGCTGTTGCAACCTAACGTTCTCTACACAGTGTCGGCACATTGCCTTGGCCTCCTCGGTCACCAGTTTCGTATCGAACAAGTATGAACAGCATCGGACTAAGACTCCAGCGTCATCCACAACCAACATTAACCGTCCCTGTAATGACCAACCAAGTGCAACAGGCGTGGAACTCCATCCGAGAAACCGACATCCGGCACCTGTGCAACACAATGCATGCATGTTTGCTTTCAATATTCTGGCGGTTTCACCTGTTATTGATGTACCAACATTTCACTTTCGCAATGGCTTTTCTCGTGCATGCATTAACCTGGGATCTTGCAACATTAGTCACTTTAATATGTTACCTAGACAAATGTATTCCAGAAATTTCATTACTCTACATTATTTCTTGATGTCGGATTTTTTTCCGTCATTGTAAAGTGTTTTATGCATAAATTTGTATATCCATGTTTGGAAGTAAAGCTTTTAATTTGACGCCACAAATTTGTATATATATGTTTGGAAGTAAAGCTTTTAATTTGACGCCACTAAGGCTGCTTGCGTGTCGTTTGAGAGTTCCCCCATCAGCTGCCAAGTGGTTTCTTAGAGTCCTTCTAGACCCAAAATCAAAACCCATCACTTCTTAGGTACAAACTGCCGTACGGCCATAAGTTACTGTCTGTTTCTGTGTATTTTGTCGTGTTCTCGTCGCTGTTAGTTCTGTAGCTTCTCTTAACCATTTGTTTGTATGCACTAACTGTAGACAGTTCATTCATACTCTTACGTCTTGTGGGCGCAGTCGAGGACAGCTTCCTGGGGCCGCAGGAGCCGCTGCTGCTGGGACATATCAAAGAGGAGCCGCCCGACGTGCCGTCGACGTCTGCATCGCCGCCGCCGCCACCATCTCGCTTCATCCGCCCTACTCTCAGGGAGCATCAGCAGCAGCCATGGCCACGCCGCCAAGGTGAGTACTTCTTCTGGCGCTGAGCAGTCCTAGAACCGAGAATTGCCACCATCTCTTCAGCCCACATCAGAGAACGTGCCTCTCTGGTTCCTCCTCCTCTTCCTCCCCCCCCCCCCCCCCTCCGCCGTGTCACATGTCGAGTACGACTCGAGTCTGCATCACTTGAAGCAAGAACGAAAAAACTTGTTCATAATAGTGTGCTTGCAGAGTTCTTGTTTCCATTTTATGCACAATATTTCGTTGATCGGCCCAGGCGCGTTCTTTAGGTGCCGCGAGTTTTGCTGTTGTGTATTCGACCGAGCGAGGTGGCGCAGTGGCTAGCACACTGGTCTCGCATTCGGGAGGACAACGGTTCAATCCCGCGTCCGGCCATCCTGATTTAGGTTTTCCGTGATTTCCGTAAATCGCTCCAGGCAAATTCCGGGATGGTTCCTTTGAAAGGGCACGGCCGACTTCCTTCCCTGTCCTTCCCTAATCCGATGAGACCGATGACCTCGCTGTCTGGTCTCCTCCCCCAAACAAAACAATGTTGTGTATTCGCTGTCAGGACTCGCAGTGTGTTATGAGTCAAGGCAGCGAGTACACGCAGAGCAAAACTCGCAGTACCTAAAGAAGGCGGCCGGGTTGGCCATCCTAATGTTGAGCACTAAAAGAAAACAGCTCGGCAGAACATCCGGAACCACACTATTAATAAAGAGCACCGAGAAAATGCGAGACGTCAGTTGTTGGTTTTCCTCGTAAAGGTTCTCGGATGTGCATTCGTTTCCGTTTGTTTCAAGTTGCCTCTGACATGGTTTTTTTTTTTTACAGTAAATAACGCAGCGTGGATAAGTATGTTTAAACAACCATATTCGATCATGCATGCTTACATTTTCTCAAACATAATACCACATAATTTCGCTTAGGATACACCCATTAATTTTCACAAATGATAATCGAAACAGGAGAGGATGAAATATTGTGAAAATAAGCTGTTTCGTAGATACTGAAATTGCCTAATTTTCAGTTTAATTCCAGACTTCAGGTCTCAGAAGTTTTTAAGTCTCCTTTACAACAAAATGATCCCTCACTACTTTTCACCACAAGTAAACTAGTACAAAATTGTAGATTTACGTACAGTGTGTTATTTGATTTCGGAGTATTATAATTTTGAAGAGCACTGAAAACAGCCATTATCAAGGGGCGATGTGAGACTATCGTAAGAGAGACAATATTTTTTTACCAGTTTTATCATGATATCCAATACAGAGATGAAGTGTGAAACATCGATTTTCTATTGGTGAATCCTACTGCATTAAAAATTGGTAGGGTTAGGCGTGGAACGTATTATATGCTTAAAGATATTCGTTTGATGACACTCTCCAGGCTTGTCTGTCCTCAGCAAGCCTCTTTATTCGCGAATAACTACTGCAACCAACATTGATTTCAGTTTCCTTACTGTGTACATCTCTTGGTCTCCCTCCACTGCCCCCACACCCCACTACGCTCCAATACCAGATTGACAATTCTGTGACTCCTCAGAATCAATCAAGCCCTTCTTTTAGTCAAGTGGTGCTATAAATTTCTTTTCTCCCCAGTTTTAGTCCTCTTCATTAGCTGTGCGACGTACCCATCTAATAATTTTCAGCGTAATTCTGTAACACCACATTTTAAAAGCTCCAGTACTCTTCTTGTCTGAATTGCTTATCATCCACGTTTCACTTTAGTACAAGGCTACCTCCAGACAAATACTTTTAGAGAAGGCTTCCAAACGCTTAAATTTATGTTCAGTGTCAAGAAATTTATATTTGCGGAAATGCTTTCATGCTATAGCTAGCCTGCGTTATATAAACCCCTCTACTTCACCATCATCAGTTACTTCGCCGCCCTAGTAGCAAAATTCATCTACTACACTTTCTCGTTTCCTAACATAATTTTCTCAGCCTCGCCTGACTTAGTTCGTCAATAATTCGTTACCTTTCTTTTGGTATTGTTAATGCTCATCTTACCCTGGGTGACACTAGTCGTGGGTTGTTGTTGTTGTTGTTGTTGTTGTTGTGGTCTTCAGTCCAGAGACTGGTTTGATGCAGCTCTCCATGCTACTCTATCCTGTACAAGGTTCTTCATCTCCCAGTACCTACTGCAACCTACATCCTTCTGAATCTGTTTAGTGTATCTATCTCTTGGGCTCCCTCTACGATTTTTACCCCTCACGCTGCCCTCCAATACTAAATTGATCCCTTGATGCCTCAGAACATGTCCTACCAATCGATCCCTTCTTCTTGTCAAATTGTGCCACAAACTCCTCCCCAGTTCTATTCAATACCTCCTCATTAGTTATGTGATCTACCCATCTAATCTTCAGCATTCTTCTGTAGCACCACATTTCAAAAGCTTCTATTCTCTTCTTGTCCAAACTATTTACCGTCCATGTTTCACTTCCATACATGGCTACACTCCATACAAATACTTTCAGAAACGACTTCCTGACACTTAAATCTATACTCGATGTTAACAAATTTCTCTTCTTCAGAAACGCTTTCCTTGCCCTTGCCAGTCTACATTTTATATCCTCTCTACTTCGA
Organism: Schistocerca nitens; assembly: GCF_023898315.1. NCBI lineage: Eukaryota > Metazoa > Arthropoda > Insecta > Orthoptera > Acrididae > Schistocerca > Schistocerca nitens. The sequence continues at coordinate 341,929,540 of NC_064622.1, forward strand.
CAATCATCAGTTATTTTGCTCCCTAAATAGCAAAACTCCTTTAATACTTTAAGTGTCTCAATCTAATTCCCTCAGCATCACCTGATTTAATTGGACTACATTCCATTATCCTCGTTATGATTATGTTTCCTCCTTTCAAGACACTGTCCATTCCGTTCAACTGCTCTTCCAGGTCCTTTGCTGTCTCTGACAGAATTACAATGTCATCGGCGAACCTCAAAGTTTTTATTTCTTCTCCATGGATTTTAATTCCAACTCCGAATTTTTTTTTTTTTTGTTTCCTTTACTGCTTGCTCAATATACAGATCGAATAACATCGGGGAGATGCTACAGCCCTGTCTCACTCCCTTGCCAACCACTGCTTTCCTTTCATGTCCCCCAACTCTTATAACTGCCATCTGCTTTCTGTACAAATTGTAAATAGCCTTTTGCTCCCTGTATTTTACACCTGCCACCTTCAGAATTTGAAAGAGAGTATTCCAGTTAACGTTGTCAAAAGCTTTCTCTAAGTTTACAAATGCTAGAAACGTAGGTTTGCCTTTCCTTAATCCTTCTCCTAAGGTAAGTCTTAGGGTCAGTATTGCCTCACGTGTTCCAACATTTCTATGGAATCCAAACTGATCTTCTCCAAGGTCGGCTTCTACCAGTTTTTCCATTCGTCTGTAAAGAATTTGTGTTAGCATTTTGCAGCCGTGGCTTAGTAAACTGATAGTTCGGTAATTTTCACATCTGTCAACACCTGCTTTCTTTGGGATTGGAATTATTATATTCTTCTTGAAGTCTGAGGGTATTTCGTTACCTGCTAATATCGTGTTAGACCTCCTTTCGCTCAGCGTAGTGCAGCAACACGACGTGGCATGGACTCAACAAGTCATTGGAAATCCATAGCAGAAATATTGAGCCATGCTGCTTGTGTAGCGGTCCAGAATTCACTTTCCGGTGCAGGATTTTGTGCTCGAACTGACGCCTCAATCACGTCCCATAAATGTTCGATGGGATACATGTCGGGCGATTCGGGTGATTAAATCATTCGCTCTAATTGTCCAGAACCAGATGGTCTTAAAGTAGCCGAACATAACCACGTTCCGTCAGTGATCGGTCCATTCTATATAAACACAGGTCGTAACATTATAGAGCCACTGTGGCTTGGACAGTGTCTTGTTGACAACCTGTGTTCATGGCTTCTTGTGGTCTACACCATGCTCGAACCGTACATCAGCTCTTATCAACTGAGATCGGGACTCATCTGACCAGTCTTTTAGGGTCCAGTCGGTGCCGTGGGGTTTTTTCTATGAGCAGGCTAATCCTGTCAAAGGCCCAGGCTGGCAAAACAAATTGAGACTCCCCTTGCTTCCCCCTCCCACCCTCCTCGCCATACAGGAGTTCTCCGAGAGTTTCAAACGCATACTGAAGTCCTACATTGCTTATCACGACACATTTTGTGTCGTGATAATTTACAAGGTATAATGCTATTTTGCATGACACTGAAACTGACTGCTCTCGTAATCTTGTTGCTGTTATTTAATAGCTATGTTGCCCCTTATACGACAAATATCATAGAGGGAGTGGGGCGTATAAAAATGAATCCCTGTTTCCCAAACCAAGAGGAATGTCACTGTCTACATAAAACTTCGTTCAGTGCATGGTGGAGGGTACTTTACTTACGGATTTCAACAAAAACCACAGTGTTGCTCCGATCTTGATGAAATTTTGTAAATTTGATCTTCAAAACAAGGGGAACCTCATTGTATACGTGAAATTTCATACGGTGTATGGTGGAGGGTACCTTACAACAGAATTACACACCGTTTGACTGATCAGCTTGGGAGTTGGCTCATGTAAGTTTGTTTTCGTGGTGATGGCATTTATAAAAACCAACGTATGCTGGTTGGCGGAAGGTTGGCCTACCTATAAATAAATTCAACATCGTTTCGTCAATCAGCATGAAAGCTGGCAGATACACGTATTTTTTCATAGACAGGGAAAGAGATGCCATGACAGGTCGAGGAGGAGAGATACGGAGAGAGGAGAACGTGATGGGGGTGAGAAGGGGGGAGGAGGTGCATCCAGAGAAGTGAGAGAAGCAGATTAAAAGAGAGGGGAAGCAGCAGGTAAACAGAGAAAGGGGGAAGGTGGTGAATGACTAATGGAACACTGTAATAAATACATAAATTAGGGGTGTTATTGTTAATTTGATGTACTATTAGAAAAAGTGGACAGAGACGGGAAGATGAATGGAGAAGGAGACGAGGGTGGAGAGGAGGAGGAGGAGGAGGAGGAGGAGGTGTGAGAGAGGGGGCAGATGGAGGAGATGGAAAGAGAGACGGATGGGCGGAAGGAGGAGGTGGATAGAGAGACGAGATAGGACTGAATGGACAAGAGAGATGAGGGAAGAGGGGATGAACTGACATAAAACTGGGATGAATAAATATCCGGCCAACGCCAGGTTTACTGTTAGTAATTAAAGATTTACGCGACAATGGGCGTGTTCATCTAAAAGAAATTACAGAATATTTTCCTGTGGTTAGATGTGGCGTATGAAGTCTCGATAACTAGAATGTTGTTCTTGATGTCTACAGATGATAAAATTCGTTGCTTAATATAGATGACTCCACAAAAGTTCATCTAGGCTAGTTGGAATTTCATCTTTATAAAATGAACTACATAATAATCAGCTGAAAAATGCTCCTGTTGGAGCACAATAAAGGCAGATATGATCCTGTTTAAAAGACTCTGACATTAAAGTGGGCAACCAGCTGTCTGAGTCCCCATTCCACCTTCCTCACCAAAAATTCTGGAAGCTTCACAGGACGAGTGACCATGTTATGTAAGATATTTACCAAGTAAAATTTCACTTTTGTTGAGTTAAAAATTCAATAAATTTGTATTATAACTTTAGAAATACCGTTAAAAGCGTACTTTTGTGAATGAGATCCGCCAAATACAAGTAATTAGTTTTGTATGACATATATGACGAAACTTCAGAATCGGCAAATTAACTTTGCGAAATTATTTATGCTGGTAAAATGTGTGCTGTATTTACACATACCGTTTTGAAGCAACAGTATTCTTAAGGCCTACAGCAAATCCCAGAATTTTTCGCACAGAACATCACGGAAAAATTTTTATAATCAAACTTTCCAATCTCTAGACCCCCTCCGTGGGGACGCTCGTGTTTCCGACTACAAATAAAAATCGTAACCGTAAACTTTCCGACTGACATGAAAATAAGAATACCCCTTCACATTTTATTCAGGCTTCGGACTGGCTGTGCACGTAGTACATCGGCTTGTTTAAAAGGTTTTCCATTTTTTCATTTTATTTATTTTTTGTTGTTATTGTTGTTGTTCATCATTACTGTAGCAAACTGATAACGTTTTTTTATCAATCGTAATTTCTTATTCGATTTTTTGTAGAAAGGCTAGTGATTTTAAACACCTTTTTAAATCTCCAGGGTCTTCCTATGTTTTCATAATGTCTTTTAATCTTTTGTCAAGATCTATGTACCTTTTCTTTCTTTTTTGAAGAGTAGGCCAATGGATTTATTTTTTAATTTTAGAAAATAGCATTCACTGCCTCCTCCTTCAGCTTTTGCATTAGAAAGTACGCATTTCAATGTTTCTGATTGATTGAGGAGTTCAGTTTTCTATGCCAATCTTCGACAGCATTCGCCGTTCTGTGTCGTTCGCTAAAAACATTCCACATTTCAATAAGTATATTAGGATTTTCCATCCACTGATCAACAGAAGTCTGCAAATGCTGTGATATCTCCGCTGGGCATGTGTTCCATTATTAAAATCCACGCTTCATCGACAGTGTTAAGTGGAAGATGTGCCACTGCAGCACACATGCGACAAAACAATCGGAATTCCTCCCTATCCCTTTAGTCTTCCGTTAGTCCCAGTTCCTGTATCTTCTTCCACAGACACTGGTTAAAGAGAAAATTACAACCGGAAAGTTGTGTTTCAGGGAACACTGAATTCATTGCTTTAATTGTAGCCATTTCAAAATCTAGCACTGCAGTTTTTGGTGACCACCCAGGCATCGTAGATTTCAACCCAGAAAAAAAGTCTTTCCTATGAATTTTGACATTTGTCTGGCAGCAAAGCAAACAGGAAATATCTTAGTTGCCTCTACTGTACTTCCGATGTCGACATGGATTGTGTACAATTGTTCGAACTGTTCCGAACAGCTGTCAAATGTCCCATCCATAAGCACAGTTCCGTTGTCACAAAGGATTTTCTCTGCTTCTTCACAAGCAAATACTAGAAGTTTCTTGCCTGAAACAGAGCTATAATCAATCTTCAAAAAACTATTACCTTCTGTTAATTTCAAAACGTCTCCGCTAAGATGAAAGTCCGAACTAGAGCCAGGGTTCTGGGTCGTCCCAATAGCGCCTCTTCTCGCCTTACACAATTGAGTCTTGGAGCTTTCATAATTCGGAATATACGCCACGAATTCTAATCCTTTGTTTCAGATCTTGAAATTCCTGCTTAAAAATTTGGGCTGCAGGCACTGTCTTTTCTTCGTGAACTCTTTTTCTCAATTACGTAGACTTTTCTTTATCTCTACATCTGTTTTGTCAGGTGGACAAGATTGTTGCTGTTGAGCAACGATTTCACCATTTGCAATTTTTAAACGGCCTTTGCACCTACTCCGTTCATAATGGACGCACATCCAGTTCGTATATTCTTCATTTTTCCTATAAATACGTTAGCGATGACCATCCGTGATGAAGACACGGCCTCCCTTTCGTTGTTATCACTTCCATCGTGTACACTGCATAGAACAGAAGCTGTATAGGAAAACGCACGGAACGAAAGCTATCGACGACGGCACTGCCTGAGAAACGGTGACAACACCTGCGCTGAGGGTGAGCGACTGGGGTAGACAAGCAGTGAGGGAGGCTCAGTTCGCAAACACCTCGTTAGGGAACCGGTGCACGGGACAGCTTCGCTACCTGCTGCACCTTGTAGGAAACCCCACGATAGGAAGCCCCACGTAGCCCTCCAGTCGATATGGTCAGGAGCCCAGGGGAGGCGTTGCAGCCCATGTCGTGCTGTTAGTAAAGGCACCCGCGCCGGTCGTTGCTGCCATAGCCCATTAACGCCAAATTTTCCCGCATTGATTCAGGGGTCACATTTGAAAATCTTTTGTGAGAATTTTATGCCTCGTATAAGAACGAGGGGCTTCTCGTGGCGTGAATCGTAATTCTGCTAGGATTCTGGCTCATGGAGATTACAGTTTGTTTTCCCGCCAGTTTGTTGCTAGCGTTGGTCGGAATCCGAAAACCGTCATGCGAATCTGTAATCAATGGGTTCAAGAGGTTCGTACTCAAAGCCGTCTAGAATCTCAACGGCCCCAATTCGCAGCTCGTGGTCTAGTGGCTATGAATCACGAGGCCCCAAGTTCGATTCCCGATTGGATTGGGAATTTTCACTGCCCGGGGACTGGGTGTTTGTGTTGTCCTCATCATTTCATCATCATTTGAGAAAATGGCGATATTGGACTGTGTAAACATTAGGAATTTGCTCGGGTGCTGATAACTGCGCATTGGCGCGCCCTTCAAGCCAAACATCATTATCACTCGATGCGTCAGCAGAGACAATGGCGTCGACACTTGTGCTCATACCGACAACACTGGAGACAGAAGGGCCACCAGTAGTCTTTCCAGACGGGTTCCGCTTCTGCGTGCACCACGATGCACGTCCTCGTTTGTAAAGACTCAGAGGAGAACGAACCTTGTCACCTTGCAGTCGTCATCGTCGTACGAACCGAGCACCAGCGTAATTATATGGGCTGCCATCGGGTACACAACACGATCATCCTTAGTTGGCGTAGCCGATAAACGGGACAGCAGGTCTTACAGGGAGCGTTCAATAAGTGAAGTAACACATTTTTTTTCTGAAAGCAAGTTTATTCCATTCGGGATTCAGATACACATATTATTCCCACTCTTTTCGCTACAAAACTGTCAGCACAGTCTCCGTTCAGTGCGATGGCCTTACACAACCGTACCGGGAGAGTCTGTATGCCCACTTGGCACCCCTGTACCCATCTTTGAGTACCCCACTAGGTGGACGACTGTGTCAGCACTACCAACGGTGATGTCCAGTTGTACAGCAAGGCATTTGTCGATCACCTCGCAAGAGTGTGTCCGCACATTCCAACACTGCAGGAGTGAGAGTTGTGTGCGGCCCCCCGATACGCGGTAGATCGGGCAGAATTGCACGACTTAGTTGCGATGATGACGGACGCTTCGCCCAACGACTCAGTGTGTTTGTTTACAGGCCTGCGTAGACATTCTGCAAGCATCTATGAATACCTGCGATGCTCTGGTTTTCCGCCAAACGAAGCAGTGAGAGCTCTCTGCCTGGAACGCACGTCCGTTACGACCGCCATTTTGGAGAGTACGTATAGCGCCGCCATCTATCGGAACTTCCATGAAACTGTAAGAGATGAAGCGGGAATATTGCTTCGCAGCAAATTCCCCCTCTCTTCAATTGAAATTGGCCGAGAAAAAATGGGGTGAATTATTTATTGAACGCCTCTCGTATATGACATGTTAAGGCAAACGGCTGTGCTCTGTCTTCTCTTCGTGACTCTGACGTTTAATGCAAGACTGCATTTACCCCTGGTGTCGTCAATATTGAGGGTGTTCCAGTTTTCATTCTGCCAAGCACATTACCCAAATCTCACACTTGTTGAAAACATTTTATTGTGGGTTGCCGAGAGGCGGACACGTCACCATAGGCCAGCCACGACGACTTTTGGACTCTGCTCTAGAGCTGAAACAGCATGGAATGGTGCAATCGAAGCCCAGTTCGCGTCGATGCCCAGTCGGGCTAGGGCCTATGTTGCCGTCATGGATGGCAATTCTGTGAAGTAATTCTGGGTTTTGACGCAGACGCTGAGTTTCTCACTTGCACTGTATTGAGGATTTTACTCGAGAAAAGAAGAGCAGAACCGTAATGATCTGCCGCCCTGAGCGACACTATATTGACGGCACAATCCGCACTCAAATTATCGCGGACAGAGGGGCTAAAATGTTGCTGGCAACGACATGTCATCGAAAAGAGAAATTTGGAGACCACGGGAACGTTTCTTCACAGCTGCCATGGATGCATTAGCAGTGTGCTATGTTTTACTATCCTGTTGAGCACAGACAAACACTCCACGTATTTATTCCTGTTGAGCACAGACAAACACTCCACGTATTTATCCGTCGTCTCCGCAAATCTGGCAGAACGAACGTGTTCACCTTGTGTACCTTTCCCTACAAAAACAATTATTACTTTGAATATAAACCCCGCGGACCGCGTAAGTATTTCACTTACGAGACCTTGACATCCATACTCAGTACACTAGCAAAGAAAATACAAGCAGGGGCAATCGAGGCACTTATCGCTGCTCAGAGCTATGCTGCAAAATAAATACTGTTGGTGACAGTGCTGTTTACACTTTCCGCCGCTACGCTGTATCATTGCTCTTGTTGACGTAAACGACAGTCACATGGCGCAGCGTGTGAATTGCGTCACGCGCGACTGCCCCGCCTCCTCCGTAGCGGGCCGCCCCCTCCTAGTCTCATCCCTACCCACTGCCATGTGCGTCGCCTAATCAGCAGCCGGAAGGCGTGACGTCACGGCCTGCTCGGCTAGCCTCGGCTCGGCGCCGGCTCCCGGTGTCGATATTCGTGTCGGTACCGGACCGCAGCCATGTCCTCGGCCTACAGAAAGCGATCGTGGGTGTGGGAGCACTTTCAAGCTCTTGGCCGTGAGAACGTAGTTTGTTTGTTATGTGGGAAGAGGCTCGTTTTTTGCTCCAGCACATCCGGCATGGCCAAGCACATAGTGTCGTTCCATCAAGAGGTCTTACCGGAGAGCTTCCAAAGCGCAGAAACAGGTAAAGCAAAAATACTCATTTCACGCGACAACTTTTTCCAACAATCTGCCCGACGCAGTAAAATTGAGACGCAGTTTGCGGCTGATATCCTTTCCTGGCTAACTTCGATCAGCATGCGTTTGTCAGTGTACAGAAAGACTTTCAGATATGTCAGTTTGGCTTGAAATCAAGAGTAACTTTTTAAATGACATAAAACTCCAATTATTTGGAGGATCTATTAAGATGTTAAATTCTTTGCGTTACATGTGGAACAATACTTCCTCTTCCCATTGTATGCGTTATCATTCATTTATAAATTCTTTTATTCTTGTAGATAAGAACAGTGTCGCAGAAATATTCACGAGAAAGTTTCGCTTACTTACTAATTCGATCGCAGAAAATATGCACGGAAGATTCGACGTACACAAAGAACCATGTTTTTGAACAGGAACTGTTATAGACTGACAGAAATAAATGATCAGTTGGTTATCTGCAAGGCTTATGCTATTGCCTTAAAAATTACCGGGCAAAGGAAACCGATACTAGTTGTTTACGGGTTTCCGGGACGTCACATGCTACTCGCGACCTCGCGGAACCCGATAGTTTCTTGTCACCTACAGAGGACGACTCCTTGCCGGGATTGGTCGTACCACTGACGTGGTTTCGGATTGGCTGACGACTAGAAGCCAAAACAGTCGCCATGTTGAAACTTACTGCTTTCGCCGTATTTTGCAATTTCAGGGCGCAGTTCCCATAAAAACTGTGTTTTGAGATATTTATGACCTTTGTTCTCTAAAATGCGCGTTTTGGGCTTTGATTGATGTATTTGCAGAAGATAATCATCGCCGATTGAGAGGTTAATGGACGTTTAATCTGCTAGCGCTGACAGTTGTCTGCTTTCTTTCAATGTTTACTGGATACCTTCAGATGAAGAGAGAAACATGTCCTCCAGTAACGTGTGGCGGTATTTTGAGGTCGATAACTGCCAGGATACCAAGGCAATTTGCCAGTTGTGCTTCATATCTGTCTCAAGAGGCCTGAACAGTCGTAGGCTGGGAACAACCTCCTTATGGAGACACATGAAGAGTTATCATGGTGCAATGATAGTGCCAGACACTGAACATGTATCAGGTACGTTATCTTTGATAGCGCGTAAAATATTTTCGCAGCTTCGTTAGCTGCACAGCTGTCAACTTTCGGTAAGACAGCCCTCACACATTCTACATTTTCCCCATAGCCGTTTCCGCGTAGAGTACCCTAAATTTCAAAGCAGCCAGCTGATCATTGACAAACATTGGTACAGTCTGCGCATTGAATTACAGTTTCATATAACCGAGCGTTGCATTGACGATCTGTCAGGCGGCTACACTGCTGAGTAGTGAAAATTCTGACCGCATGAGGCGCTGCTGTATCGGCAGTAGAAATGCGTGAGAATGCAGTGTACTGCAAAGCATTAACTGTGATACATCACGCGTTTGCAATTAACCGAAAGTAAACTAAAATTGAGTGCTGTAAAATAGATATGCCGCAGAAATGCTGCGTCCCTGGTTGCAAAAGCAACTACTTGACAAATTACAGAAATTTAGGGTATGTGCCAGTATTTAGATTTCCAAGAAATTACAGACTTAGGCAGATGTGGCTTGACGCGATAGGTAAAACAAACTGGACGCCTTCGAACAGTTCTGCTGTTTGTTTAAATCATTTTAAAACTTGCGATGTTTTTGGAAAAAGTTGCGAAGTTATCGATGAATGTAATCAGTTACAGCGTCGTATAAGAACGAAATTGAGAGGAAATGCAGTGCCTTGTATGCAGCTACCTGAGCCTAATTTCAGCGAACGCTATGGCCATCAGATAAGGAATTTTGTCGGAGGTACGTAACAGATTACGCTTGTCCTAACATCGAGATAAATTGTGTGTCAGTACATTTTCCGTCCGTCAGAGTGCGCATCGATTGCCGCCATGTTGTCAGTGCTGCGTGTTTCAACGCAATAGCCGAAGGCGGGAATTAATGTGGAAAACCTGTTTTGTTTGTAGCCTCGACTAAGACCACACACACAAGTAGCGCAAAAAGGAAGTGTTTTTATTCATTTTTATGTGAAGTTGTGTATGGCCAGGCTCATCGGGAAACAGCGTAATATTTGTGCGTGTGTATATAGTATAGCTGTGTAACGCTTCCGCAGTGTGCGCTAAATGCAAAGTAGTCTATTTTGGTGAGGTAATCGGTATTAGGTAACTCTGACCGATGACATCTCTAGATTTCGCTCGATGGAGCATGACAAGGTCGAAAACTGTCCTGTCGTTGGACCAAAAGGTTGAAGTCATTAAAGCTTTAGAAACTAAAAGTCAGATGCAGGTAGCACTGCAGTATGGTATTTCACAATCCTCAGTCTCCCGTATTAAATCTAGAGAATGTGATATTCTTGATAATTGGCAGTTGAGACGATGTTCAAAAAACAGTTACAATGCGACGGATGTGAGCTCAGCTGACACTGACAGTTCGCAGTCATTAGAAGACCGCTGTAGCAGCGGGAAAAAAGCAATCACATCCAAACAGGCATATGATAATCAAACTGCATCGCCTCTGTTTCTCAGAGCGATTGGATCTTTACACAACTTTAATGGTGAGCATACCAGCAGTCATGCCACTTAATTCAGTGCCTTTTTTTGTAGTGGCAAATCGTTTAGAAAATGTGTTTTGTGTTATTCCTTGAATGATGTTAATTTTTATGCCGTGTTTGTTATTTCTGTTTAGAATTTGCTAGTTGTTGGTTCAATAGGTTTGTGTAAGTCAGAAGACATGCTCCCCTTTTACTTCATCGCAATATTGTAATATCCTTTGCAGAACTATCATATTATTCATTTAATTTACCACATCGAAGCATTGGTTACGCAGTCACGAATGAGGGGTTGTGTTTCATATAATTTTGGTGTTTGTATTATTCAGTGACTGCAGCAGATGATCTTGACGTGACCAGCTATTTTATGGCTTTGAACAACCGAACAACAAAAAACAGCAACTTACATTATGTCGTATGACATTAAATTGACAACCTGTTATACTAAATTCGGTAGGCCTACCTAACTTACTTTATCTTCACCTATAACAGGAATTTAACCACATATAGCGTATTTAATATTTGAATTTAATATCACTCCGTTTTTTGCTTAATTTTTTATATACTAACGATTGGCAATTATTTAAGGCAAATCGAGCGACAAATACCCCTGCAATAAAAACGAAGTAAATATTGGAGGAAAACAAGACTTCCAAATGTTATCCCGGTTTGTGATTTCTGACATAGTTACATAATTTTCTTAACAAATTTTATACTGGTTGGTTGGCAGATATTAAAATAAAATTTCCATGTATGTTTACTACTTGCTGTTGCATATCACGTAGTTAAAGTTATAAGTTTCTCTGTGAAGACCACAGATAACTTATTTTCCTGTCTGTGACCAATTAAAATGCCTAGTCTTTGATAGTGTTACTGTCAGTTATACATGAAACCCAAGATACATACATGAATGAACAGAAATTTTATCACACACGGTACTTAATAGAACCATATTTTCACTGCCTGTGCAAAAGCAGTAACAGTGTATGGTCAATTGCTTTTATTCTCTCAGGGAATTTTTCAAAGACTTTAAAATCCATGTGAAATGTTCACTTTTGGACCAGCTGAATGTTTTACTATAGGTTGCAAGAAGGTAATGTGTTTAATGTCCGTGAGAATTGCAGGTTCTTTGCAGTCTTTTTTCGTAATATTATTTGAGAGAAACACTTACATGATGTAAATTATGTGATTGTGTGTCAAATGCTGTGAAGGTTTTCACATAGTATATCTTGAATAGATGTCATGTAAGGAAGGTTATTAATATTCAAATTAATTTTAATTAAATTTGTGCTTCTCCAAATTTCTCTGTGGTTTGCTTTTCTGGTTACTCTAAGCAAAAATGGATAATATGGGGAATAGACTATTAATATGTCTATTCACGTCTTAGTTACTGTTTATTTCTATGTAAAAGTACATTTTAATAGCTCCTTTCTGGTCTTTTTTACCACTGATTACCTCAGAATTCCAGAGAGTATTTCATCCAACATTGTCTAGAGATTTTCTCTAGATCTACAAATGTTTCGAAATTGTTTGCCTTTCTTCATCCTCTCTTCTAAGGAAACATTTTGTTTCAATGGTGCTTCATCTATTCCTTCATTTCTTGCTAAGCTGCTTCATTAAGTCATTAAGAAGAAAATGTTCTCTTGACTGCAGAAAATATGTGATTGGGTTTTGATGTGGTTTAGTGATGCATTGTGCATTAGGCCTATACAGCTATGATGTTGTTTGTTGATCACAATTTAGGCAATTTGTCCTTGAATTGTGTATTATTCTAATAGTATATTTACTTTGTTGTGTAAATTATTCGTCATGAGATTTAAAATGGCCTCTTCAATCCAACCTTTTGCCGAAGAATTTAAGTCCCCATATATTTCTGAACAACACTTCTATTTAGTTATTTCATGTAAGAATAGATAAAATTCATTCATTCAAAACACATGTTTTGTAGTAAGCAATAATTATTGTTATTTTATTCATCTATGGGCCCCAATAGGACCACATAAGGTATAATCCATCAATGTCACTTTTGATGGTTGACCTTCCTTTGTGTCAAAATTTGTTTCATTCTTTCAGAATGAAATCCCTTTCTTTCATCGGACCACAGTGTACCAGTCAGTTTTCTAATTTCCCACTAAACCAACTTTCCAAGGAAATATATTTTGCCTGAATGTTTTTCTGTCTGTAACATCTGTCTGAGTTATGCCAGTTACTTTAAGATCCCTCACAATTGCAGTGATCCATGTAATTGGCTTAGTTTCGGCCTTACTTCTGTTTTCATAGAATTCTGCTGTTTGTTTTGTCAACCTAATGGGTGCCGTTCTTTTAAAGTGCCCATAAAATTTAAGTCTTTGTTTTCTCATGTCACCATGTATGTCTGTGTATTCTTCTATTTCCTTATTACTTCTCAGCATATAAGATTCTCTATCAATAATTTTAGGGCCTAATATTTTTCTAATATTCTTTCTTTCGAATTTCTGCACTATCCCTCTTTCTATTTAAAATAAAAGTTTGTGCTCCATAAAGACCTTCAGGTTTGATTACAGTGCTGTAACACCTAAATGAACTGAATTTAGAAAGTAATTTTTTATTATAAATATTTTGTTTTAATCTGAATGCAGTTACCATTTTTTGACAGTGATCTTTGTTTGCAGCTTTTCCAGACCCCCCCCCCCTTTTTTTGTATGATTTCCCCCAAGAATGTAAACTGAGACATACTTTTTATTTTCCCATATTTTGTGTTAAAAAAACTTCAGTGCTTGCATATATTCCTTTTTTCTAGTGATATTTGTAGTCCTATTTTTTCCTCAGTTCCTATAAGAATTTCAATTTGTTTTTGAGCTGTGGTAATATCCATAGTTAAAATTGCCAGATCATCTGCAAAGGAGAGGCAATCTACTCTAATAGTACTTCTGCTCAACTTGATTGATTCATCTATATTTTGGCTCTACTTTTGATTTGGCCATTCTGTAATCGCCTTTTCCAAAACATAGTTAAACAGTAATGAGATAAGTCCATCTCCCTGCCTAACACTAGTCTTTATCAAATGGGTCAGAAATTTCTCCCATGAATTAAACTTCAGAGCTAATGTCAGTTAACGATTCCTTAATCAATGTTAGAGTTTTATTATCTAGCCCTTGTTCCTTTAAAATTTGGAAGAGAGATTGACGATCAACTGAGTTGTAGGTCTTTTTAATATGCTCAAATGTACAAACAATATTGTTACCAGAAATCCTTTGTGTCTAAGGATTAGTTTTAAAGTAAGAATTTATTCTGGACAGGTCTGTTTGGTCTAAAGCCTGCTTGGTATTCATCAATTTTAGGTTCTAACTGTTCTTAGCCTTGATCAAGTAAACAATGCAAGAGAATTTAGTATGTGACTGGGAGAAGAGAGATTCCTCCGTAATTATTAACATCAGTCCTATCCCGTTTTTTATGCAATGGATGAATTAGGGCAGTTTTGCAGTCCTCGGGTATTTTCTCTCTTTGCCAGACATGCCGTGTTAGTTGAGTTATTTCTCTTATAGTGTTAGGGCCAGCTGATTTTAGTAATCCTGCAGTTACACGGTTTTCTCGAGATGCTTTATTTTGTTACTAGTTTGCTGTGGTTGGAATTTATTCACTGGTTCTGACAGTTCAATAGTTTTTCAAAGTAATTAGCAAGTACCTTCCAGTTTTCCTGGATGTTAAGAGCCAAATAGCCATTTTCATTTTTGGAGCAAAGACTTTTTTAAGGTTTGTAACCAGTTAGTTTTGTTTTGGATGTTTTATAAAAGTTTCTTGCATTGTTCTTTTGGAAGTCTCTTTTGATTTCGACAGGTTGGGCATTTTCGTAGTTTCCGTCAGTCTGTCGGATTAATTTAGATGTTCCTTTTCTTACAGTTTGAAAAGTGTTGTAAATATTTTCAGTTTTGTTATTATTCCAGTTTTTGAAAGTCTCAGGCCTAGACTTAACCACTGTTTCACAAACCACTTTCCTCTAAGGGCGTTTTTATTTCTTTGGAAGTGGAATTGAGTTGTGCGTCGTGATAAACTTTTCTCTTACGCTTTGCTAATTGTGGATTGTTTTTTGTCAAGTTCGGTTGTTAGAATTGGATTATTTTAGTAGTGTCAAATTTTGGGATAACATTTTTTGTTTTGAAGAGTTCTTGAGGTTGACGTTTTACTTCTATTCATATTAAATAAATGAGCAGAATCTATATTAGCCCCTTTGCTAAAATTTCTTTGTAGTTAGGGTATGAAATCGTTACAAGAAGTCTTTGGTAATTTCGGTTTGTCCATTTATGCGTAGGAAATCCACCACCGTTTTCTTATGTTTTTTCCTCTTTACCAAATTGAGCATTAAATTCACCCTTTAAAATTTTAACATGGTTTGAGGGAATTTTCAAGATTTCTAATGTTTCCCAATCTTCATTAATTTCTTCTTTTTATCATTATCCTCATTGACTGGCATATGGGCATTAATTAAAGTGTGTGCCCTATTTGCACATTTAAGAGAAATTGTCATTAGTCTATTAGTAATGGGTTTTACCTCCGTTATTGACTTAAAAATATTTTTGGAGACTGCAAAAGCAAGTCCGAGATGGGGTGTATTATTAAGTATTCTTTTATCAGTTTTGCTTGTAAAAAGATGGTAATTCCCAAAATCCATGGTGTTATTGTCTATCATTCAGGTTTCTTGAAGCACCAAAATTTGAATCTTCTGTTCTTTTAAGTATCTCCCATTTTATGAAGTTTACCTGGTTGCAAAAGTGTTTGTATGCTATGTGTTGCAGAAAATGTATTTGTTTTGGTTTTAAATCGGTCAGAGGACTCACCTCTGTTGAATCACACTGCACTATCACCTGGCCACCCCAGAATCCGAAAGACCAGTTGTGCCAGTAATACTGGCAGTGGATTGACCACCTTGGGTAATAATGTGTTTATCAGAATGCTCCATGGTGATTGTATCTGGAATCAGGTGGGGTTGGGTAGAGACCCATTGAGTGAACTCAGTGTTAAGACTGGAAGTGTTAGTTCCAGAATATAAATTTCAGCTGTACCACTGGCGAACGCACACTGACCACTTTGCCACTTGCTACAAGACAGATGCAAAGTGGATTTGGTGTCGCATTGCCTTGGTCCGGGACTGCTTATTCTGTATTGCTGTCCACTGTATCTGGTGGAATGTTTGCTATCTGCCACCTGTGACCCATCCAATACCCTAGGCAATGTTGGCTTCTTAGACTTCTAGTTTCTCAGAAAATTATTTTGAACAATTAGTTCATGAGCCCACTCGAAGCATAAATGGTTGCGAAAGCATACTTGGCCTATTAGCAACAAATAATCCGGGACAAATAGTGAGTGTTGTGACGAATACAGAGATTAGCAACCACAAGGCAGTTGCTGCTAGGCTGAATAATGTAACACCTTCAACCATCAAAAATAAACACAAAGTATATCTATTTAAAAAAGCTGATAAAAATGCTCTTAACGCCTTTTTAAGAGACAAGTCTTCACTCCTTCCGATCTGATCATGTAAGTGTAGAAAAGTTGTGGAATGTTTTCAAAGAGATAGTTTCAACAGCAGTTGAGAGATATATACCACATAAATTAACAAGTGATGGTACTGATCCCCCATGGTACATAAAATGGGTCAGATCGTTGTTGCAGAAGCAATGAAAAAAGCATGCCAAATTTAAAATAACACAAAATCCCCAAGATTGGCAAACTTTTACAGAAGTTCAAAATGTAGCGCATACTTCAATGCGAGATGCTTTTAACAATTTCCACAACGAAATTGTGTCTCAAAATCTGGCAGAAAACCAAAGAGATTCTGGTCATACATAAAGCACACCAGTGGCAAGACACAATCAATACCTTCACTGCGCGATAACAACGGTGAAGTCACTGATGACAGTGCCACTAAGGCAGAATTATTAAACACGGTTTTCCGAAACTCCTTCACTAAAGAAGGCGAAGTAATATTCCTGAATTCCAATCAAGAACAACTGCCAAGATGAGAAACATAGAAGTAGATATCCTCGGTGCAACGAAGCAGCTTGAATCACTTAATAAAGGCAAGGGCTCCGGTCCAGATTGTATACCAGTCAGGTTCCTCTGAGTATGCTGATAAAATAGGTCCATATTTAGCAATTATATACAACCACTCGCTCACAGAAAGATCCGTACCTAAAGACTGGAAAATTGCTCAAGTCACACCAATACCAAAAAAAGAGAAGTAGGAGCAATCGGCTGAATTACAGGCCTATGTCACTAATGTCGATTTGCAGTAGGGTTTTAGAACATATACTGTATTTGAACATTATGAAATACCTTGAAGAAAACGATTTATTGACACACAGTCAGCACAGTTTCAGAAAATATCGTTCTTGTGAAACACAACTACCTCTTTATACTTGTGAAGTAATAAGTGCTATCGACAGGGGATTTCAAATTGATTCCATATTTTTAGATTTACAGAAGGCTTCTGACACTGTTCCTCACAAGCGTCTTCTAACGAAACTGCGTGCCTACGGAGTATCGCCTCAGTTGTGCGACTGGATTTGTGATTTCCTGTCAGGTCACAGTTCGTAGTAATAGATGGAAAGTCATCAAGTAAAACAGAAGTAATATCCAGCGTTCCCCATGGAAGTGTTATAGGTTGTCTATTGTTCCCGATCTATATTAACGACATAGGAGTCAATCTGAGTAGCCGTCTTAGATTGTTTGCAGATGGTGCTGTCATTTACCGTTTTGTAAAGTCATCAGATGATCAAAACGACTTGCAAAGTGATTTAGATAATATACCTGTATGGTGCAAAAAGTGGCAATTGACCCTGAATAAAGAAAAGTGTGAAGTTATTCATATGTGTACTAAAAGAAATCATCTAAATTTTGATTACGTGATAAGTCACACACATCTGAGGGCTGTAAATTCAACTAAATACTTAGGGATTACAATTACAAATAACCTAAATTGGAACGACCACATAGATAATATTGTGGGTAGAGCAAACCAAAGACTGCGATTCATTGGCAGAACTCTTAGAAGGTGCAACAGGTTTGTCAAAGAGATTGCTTCCATTACACTTGTCTGCCCTATTCTCGAGTATTGCTGTGTGGTGTGGGATCTGCATCAGGTGGAACCGGCGGATGACATCGAAAAAGTACAAAAAAGGGCAGCTCGTATTGTATTATCACGAAATAGGGGAGATAGTGTGACAGACATGATATGTGAATTGGAGCAGCAATCATTAAACAAAGGCGTTTTTCGTTGCTACAGGATCTTCTCATGAAATTTCAATCACCAGTTTTCTCCTCCGATTGTGAAAACATTCTGTTGGCACACACCTACACAGGGAGAAATGATCATCCCAATAAAATAAGAGAGATCAGGACTCGCACAGAAAAATTTAAGTGCTCGTTTTTCCCGCGTGCCATTAGAGAGTGGAATGGTAGAGAGACAGCATGCAGGTGGTTGATTCAACTCTTTGCCAGTCACTTTATTGTGAATAGCAGAGTAATCACGTAGATGTAGGTGTAGCTACAAAAGTTAAAGGAGACTGCTGTGCTGCCATTCTTGCAGTTATATGCAGGATAGTAGTTTAATTTTAACTTAAAATATATTTTCTAGCTCTTCATTCTGAAATGTAAATTTTGGATGCAAAATTTAGTTAACTATAGAGTTTAAAGTTTACTTGAGATTGTTACGCATTTTTAGAAATCGTTTTAGCTTCCTGATTAAACTGGATAGCATTAACAGTGTCATTGATCAAGTTTAAACGCTCTGTTCATGGGAATTACATATTTTCATATTAGCTTCATGAATCTGCATAATTGTTTCACTCTTTAAGTGGATTTTATTGTGTACTTTTGTCGGTGTTCTTGCATTGCTTCCATATTTGTCATAACTTTCTGCAATTTTTGTAAAAACATTTGAAGTTTTATATTGAGACATTTGCAGTTTGTCATCCAAACTTGTTATATTTGTATTACATAATTAGATACTTTTTTGTTCAGAGTGTGTTCTACAAGGTGAATAATATTCTGCATTTTAACCCATAGTAGACAGAATTTGAAAGATATGGGAAACTATAGCATTTGCAAACTATAGGACAATATTTGAGAGGCTATCACACTGAACAATACTATCAGTGAACTTCACATGTGGTTATGTGCTAGGTATGAAACAATTTTTACCCAGTTGTTTAAAATGGTGATGACATTTACATATTCTGTAAGTAACATTGAGAGTAATTTGTCGAAAATGAAAATGTTTTTCTTGATGTCAGACTGTTATACAGTAAAAATTTTAAACCTTGAACCATCTTTCTGTTCAGTACGGATAGGCATGTCACCAGTACAGTAACCCCTTGCTTCCAACAGTACACACAGTTTCCAACTTCGATTATTGGTTTTGTCGTATATTGTCTGTTCTCAGTAGCTACTACTAAAATCGTGCATTTATGATAGAGAGAGAAAGCTGATGCTGCGCACTGCAATTGCAATTGCCAGCTTTCTACCGCCAAGCACTAATAACTCCAGGCTAAAAGAGTAGCCATTTACAGTGTTGTAACAATAGAGGCAGTGTCATGGAGACATTAACAAATTAATGTAACATTATTAGTTGAGGTAGGCACGCAAAGCTGCTGTGCTTAGCCTGCTGCAACTGTTGGGGATTAGCTTACACCGACTCAACATGGAATGTGACAACTGTTCTCCAGGATGTAACAGACATATAAGAGGAAATATGTGATGTATTTGTATTCTTTTTACCCATACAGAACTTGGAGAATGCTGCAGACATGTGCAGTATTGCTTCTCGAATCATTACGTGTGGCTTTGGTTAAGAGTCATTTCCACAGCTTTGTCGTGTTAGTAGTGATTTGCTTTGTGGTTCATGTAAGTGAATCCCCTGAAAATATTAAACTGTGCAGAATTTAACCACAGTACGCAACTATTGAAGCAAAGAAATCAAAAGGCATTACATGGCATTTTTAGCTCATGCAGAGGTTTGAATTTTATTTATTATTTTAATACTTGGTGAACTATAAAACTTTTGTCTTTCATGTGTCATCTATTAATCCAGTTCACAAATGTATCTTCAAATAATATTATTTACAGAATTTGTGAGGATATCTCTCCCATCATATTATGACCCTTCTTGTAATATTGAGTGGGCTATGCCTCATCAGAAAGCTTCGAACTTGTTAATGTTCCTATTATACACTCCTGGAAATTGAAATAAGAACACCGTGAATTCATTGTCCCAGGAAGGGGAAACTTTATTGACACATTCCTGGGGTCAGATACATCACATGATCACACTGACAGAACCACAGGCACATAGACACAGGCAACAGAGCATGCACAATGTCGGCACTAGTACAGTGTATATCCACCTTTCGCAGCAATGCAGACTGCTATTCTCCCATGGAGACGATCGTAGAGATTCTGGATGTAGTCCTGTGGAACGGCTTGCCATGCCATTTCCACCTGGCGCCTCAGTTGGACCAGCGTTCGTGCTGGACGTGCAGACCGCGTGAGACGACGCTTCATCCAGTCCCAAACATGCTCAATGGGGGACAGATCCGGAGATCTTGCTGGCCAGGGTAGTTGACTTACACCTTCTAGAGCACGTTGGGTGGCACGGGATACATGCGGACGTGCATTGTCCTGTTGGCACAGCAAGTTCCCTTGCTGGTCTAGGAATGGTAGAATGATGGGTTCGATGACGGTTTGGATGTACCGTGCACTATTCAGTGTCCCCTCGACGATCACCAGTGGTGTACGGCCAGTGTAGGAGATCGCTCCCCACACCATGATGCCGGGTGTTGGCCCTGTGTGCCTCGGTCGTATGCAGTCCTGATTGTGGCGCTCACCTGCACGGCGCCAAACACGCATACGACCATCATTGGCACCAAGGCAGAAGCGACTCTCATCGCTGAAGATGACACGTCTCCATTCGTCCCTCCATTCACGCCTGTCGCGACACCACTGGAGGCGGGCTGCACGATGTTGGGGCGTGAGCGGAAGACGGCCTAACGGTGTGCGGGACCGTAGCCCAGCTTCATGGAGACGGTTGCGAATGGTCCTCGCCGATACCCCAGGAGCAACAGTGTCCCTAATTTGCTGGGAAGTGGCGGTGCGGTCCCCTACGGCACTGCGTAGGATCCTACGGTCTTGGTGTGTATCCGTGCGTCGCTGCGGTCCGGTCCCAGGTCGACGGGCACATGCACCTTCCGCCGACCACTGGCGACAACATCGATGTACTGTGGAGACCTCACGCCCCACGTGTTGAGCAATTCGGCGGTAATTCCACCCGGCCTCCCGCATGCCCACTATACGCCCTCGCTCAAAGTCCGTCAACTGCACATACGGTTCATGCTACCAGTGTTAAAGACTGCGATGGAGCTCCGTATGCCACGGCAAACTGGCTGACACTGACGGCGGCGGTGCACAAATGCTGCGCAGCTAGCGCCATTCGACGGCCAACACCGCGGTTCCTGGTGTGTCCGCTGTGCCGTGCGTGTTCATTGCTTGTACAGCCCTCTCGCAGTGTGCGGAGCAAGTATGGTGGGTCTGACACACCGGTGTCAATGTGTTCTTTTTTCCATTTCCAGGAGTGTAAAATGCATTTTAACCTTCCAGCTACGGGTGACAAGGACGTATGTGTTCAACTATTTCCAGATAGTTTTGGGAGGCCTGTGATTTTCACATTGAACATGATTTCTGCTCTGTTTTCAAGTTGGAAGTCGTTATTTTACTGTTGATTACTTTTCTGTTGCTCTGGAACATTGTAGCCTGCTATTTTCCCACCTGAAACATTGAGAGTTGTGTTTTCTCATTCTTTAGTCTCACTATCAGCTACACATGTACCTACTCCTGGCATCAATTTTGTACTCATATTTCCAAACTTGGGTATGGAAACTTCCTTTAATATTGTGTGTGCAGGTGGACGCACGCGCACGCGTGCTTGCGAGTTTTGTCTAATTCGATATTACGCATTTTGGCCGAAAGCTTTACTTGTTAGTAGTCTCTTTGCTGTGCCAGTCTGTGACTCACCATCTCCTCCATACGTGAGTAGCAATCTGTCATTTTTGTAATATTGTCATTTTTCCATCCTGGATTTTTCATTATTTTATTGAACCTTCCTTTTAGGTATACAACACTCTGAAACTTTGTCAATAATTTTGTTCTGCTTTTACTATGTTGAAAATGAGGTTTGCATTTCCTGCATTAGTTATGTTAAATGTCAGTTAAAAAATCGCTTCTAATGGAAGTTTCTGGTTTTTTTGTTATATTCCTAAAATTCTATCCTTCCACCTATTCGAACTATTGAATAAAAATGCGCTACGATTTTGGACAGAAAAATTTGAAAATTTGCATGTAATTGGAGGGTTTAACAATTCCAGCCATATTGTGGATCCACAGTAAATGTTACAGGTTGACAGTTGTTTCTAAAAACTGACACCAGCCTATTCATTATGGAAAGATAAGACTAACAGCAGGGGCCAGCCCTTTTCAGTAGCTCTTCTTTAAGTCGAGTGAACTGCTACTTGAATCAGGTTGTGACACCTCATGTGGTGTCAGTTATCAACACCTTATTGTTTCCAACATCACCAGCCTTTTACTCTGCTGATTGCTCTGCAACGTTGTTCCCTAGGTTGGTCATTAAAGAGGATAGATTTCAAAATTTATGAGTGTGTTAATGGGAAATCTACTTGTTTGAGCACTATAACCATGTAGGGGTAAACACTGAGGCATGTAAATGAGGAGAGGGAGGTGATGTCTTTAACTGCTCAGCTGCTTCTTTCAAATGTAACTGATAAAATTAACTCAGTTGTTGTACAGTCTTTGCGTATTAGTGCCCTCCACATTAGTGGAAAGCATCCTATTTGCTTGTGAGGATAGTCCATACATTGGCTGGGATTTGCCCATTGTGTTGGGTGACAATGCACAGGATGTATATGCCGTGGGAAAAGCAGGCAAAACCAGTGAGTTTTTTTTTTTTTTTCGTGTGGGAGCAATCCAAGAAAAATCTGGATTTTTTTTTTTTTTAGAATTCTGGGAACTTTTTATCATTTTAGTTTTCAGTTAAATTTTTGTAATTTTGACTGGTAAGAACTGATATTGTAGCAAAGAATTTTACTTTATCCTGCTGCTGCAAAATATTACTGCAGCAATAAAACACAAACAAGAGTGTACCACCAAAATAAAACTGTACGTGCCATTTACAACAACAAAACTCAGTGCACACGAAAGCATCTGCCGACACCAAACTGTTTCAAAGGCTTTAGGACGAAGACTGTGAAATGCTTTGTAGCAACAAAATGCTTTAGATGAGCATGATGTCACAGGTGTATACATATCTTACAGGTTGTGGGAAAATATTGCATATTGTGGTTTGGGAAGTGTTACTTAAAAAGTAAATTTTCTTTTACTCAAGATGAATTTTTTTATGTGTGAGAAAGTGTGATGAATTTTTTTAACCCTCATTCAAAACTTAACGCTGTGAGGACCCACAACTTAAAAACATGTTGGGCCCGGAACCAGCCATTTATGCCATTATTAAAAAATTTATGGCTCATTTGTGTTTGGTTTATTTTGAAGGGCAACATGTGCTAAATAAGACAGAGCTTCACGGTTAGTCTTTCATACTTATTTTAGTTCTTTAGTTATTACAAATTATACAGTAATGATGCCAGAAAGTGTAATTAAATCCTAATTATATATATATATATATATATATATATATATATATATATATATATATACACACACACACACACACACACAAGGTGAGTTCTTGAGCAATTTCAGGTGTTTAATGCGATTGTCTGTTTTAATTATTTGTGAGTTGACTGTCTGGTTTTAAACTTTCTTTGCTTTCTGCGTTTAATTTGATTGGGAAACCATTGAGATTGAACTTAACATTTTCGTGGATGGACATGAAAAATGAAAGGTTGCAATAAATTTTTCATCTGTGATTATTACTTTACGTATGAAATATTCTGTTGCAGATTAATAAAAATGAATTTCCTTGAATATTCTAAAATAATTATTCAGGTTTTACTTTTGTTAAAGTACTAAAGCTGTTTGTGCAAGAATGAAAATATTATTGTCCATCGAACTTAGCAAACATTTTCACGTTGCAGTGGATTTTTGTTTTACTGGATGTACCCCGACTAGCTTTGAAGCGTATTTTGCTAAGCTCTCATGAAAATTATCCAGTTTTAAATACACTTCACGATATGTTCAGAATTTATCACTTTTTTTGAATGAAAATTTACAATTTGCAAAACTGCAGCTTGTATCCACCTGTGAATGCACAAGATAAAATCTACTATCTCTTTTTATTCTGCGTCTGGAATGCTGTGGAAAGAAACACTTTATTATTTTCGGTCACCTCTACCTGTGCGCTTTTTAGGATGTGGTCATTATAGCGATCGTATGTTTAAATCTGCCGCTGCTGCAGACTGCTCGCTCGCGGCGCAGCTGTGCACCACCAGCAATATCCGATAAAATGCTGAAATTTCATAAATAAAATGGTTACTGACCGGTGCGAACTTTACAGTAATTGTGACAAGCAGGTTTTACTAGATAAATATATTTTAACAGAAACACTTAAAATCTTTACACACCTTTTACAATCCCAGCTGCAAATGGCGTTGATCATAATGAAAACTACGTAAGAGCCTAATGCAATGTCACGGGTTCCTCTCCCATTCAGTCCATGCAGAAGACAAGCGATTCTGTTACAATATATTGCCTATTTATATCTTAACTAATTCTTCTACAGTCTTTGTCATTTTATTACATATCGTTTCTTCTGTGGCGGTTTTCATATCCTCCGCCACAGATAGTATTTCACTCTCTTTGAATAATCATTTATAATTACATTTTTCCTCACAAAATTAAGTGTCCTTTTGAAATTCAATTAACAGAAATATATTTAAATTATTTGTTACAGTGATCAGTATACATCGAAAAGTTCTTTAACTTTCACTTTGGATGCGCGCAGCCAGATAACGTTACAGGTGTAATCAATTTTTCTGTGGAAATGTCGAAGTGCTTAGCACAGCATGTATTCGCCCAGGTAACTGACAAATGTTCAGTGCACTGCAGTGAAATTTATAATCATGCATGTCAGAAATATTCAGCCATTGCAATTAAAGCTGTGTTCTCAGGATTCTGCCTAACCACTAACTGGGGAAAAACTAGAGCAAAAAATTTTTTGATGGAGCTATGATTGACTGACAGAAGCACATTGCGCAGCACAGTCTTGATTTCATTGCTTCAGAAGCCACTGTGCCCCGTTTGGGGCAGCTGACTGTCATGTTGTAAAGTTTTGTGTTATGCCTGATCTTCTATCTAAACAAAAGATTTTAATGTGTGCAGACAGAGAGATGCAGGGGCAACAACCACCACCACCACCAGCACTCCCATCCTTTCTCACATGTTTGGAAGTCTGTGGATGCAGACAAGTTTTAATATTTCAGAATTAATAAGTTACCACAAAATTTTATAATCAGTTTTTTCCTGGTAGCTTTGGAATAATTGTGTGTTACTGTTCAGTGGTGTTTAGTATATACTTCTGTTGGAATGTTGCTTTGTGTGAATTTCTTTGTCTTGTGTTTTCCAGTTACTGTAATCATTAAAAAAAATAAATAAATAAAAAAAATTATTACTAAATTGTTACGAGAAGTTAAAGGTATGAAGGACCTGAAATTCAGTAATTTTTCACAGACGCAGTTAAGATTAATAGCACACCCACCACACACTTGGAAATGGTGTGCAATTTTCTAATTTTGAGTGTGTGCTTGTTTCCATATAGTTTGTGTTGGAAGGTGTTCCACATATCGTTACCATTCCCTCCCCTCCCCTGCCATCCTGTTCTATTTGCAAATGTCGTGTTGAAACAATGGTTGTCGGTATACTTCTGTAATATTTCAAGTTTGATTTTTCAGTTAATTTCTTTATATGAGGTATGTGTGGGAGGACATCTGGTGTTTTACTTCTGTCAGAATGCTTGTTTTCAGAATTTCAACTGTAAGCATCCCCATGTCTTATAAAGTCTCTCATGTAACTTCTATTGATGGAGACAGGTGAGCATACCTGTGATGCTCTCATAAGCCTATGTCAGAATATGCAGCTCTTCTGTGGATCATGTCTGTGTTCTCTATTAATCCTGCTCCCAATTGATTAGCGAGTCATGAATCGTGGGTGAATTACATTTTCTTAAAATTCTTATCATAACTTTAGTGTATATCATCTGTCTTTAAAACAATTAGTCTTTTGTTTCAACAGATATGAAATGTAAGCTAATTTACAGTAAATAATAATATTTGACTCTTGCAAAGTGCAAATGCAGTAAAATTTGTTCAAAACAGAATCGTGTGCGCTAAAATGATTTGCCAAATTGAACAAGTTTCCGAGTTACACAAAATGATCTAGGTTACGTAAGGATTGTCAGGTACTGTGCACAAAAGTATAAATTTTGTATGTATGTATCTATTTATGCACTTATACTCCTGTACAGTAGATGATCATTTACTGTTACACAGAACAACAGTAGATTATCACAATAATTGATAACATACACTATGTGTTGATAACATACACTGTGTGATCAAAAGTATCCAGACACCTGGCTGAAAATGGCTCAAAAGTTCGTGGTGCCCTCCATCGGTTAAACAAAATGGTTCAAATGGCTCTAAGCACTATTGGACTTAACATCTGAGGTCATCAGTCCCCTAGACTTAGAACTACTTAAGATTAACTAACCTAAGGACAGCAGACACATCCAGGCTCGAGGCAGTATTCAAACCTGCAACTGTAGCAGCAGCGTGCTTCCGGACTGAAATGCCTAGAACCGCTCGACCACAGCAGCCAGTGTTCCATCGGTAATAGTGGAATTCAATGTGGTGTTGGCCCACCCGTAGCTTTGATGACAGCTTCCTCTCTCGCAGGCATATGTTTAATCAGGTCCTGGAAGGCATTCTTGGGGAATTCCAGTGAATTCTTCACAGATTGCTGCATTGAGGAGAGGTGTCGATGTCAGTTGGTGAGTCCTGGCACGAAGTTGCCGTTCCAAAACATCCCAGAGGTGTCCTATAGGATTCAGGTCAGGACTGTGTGCAGGCCAGTCCATTACAGGGATGTTATTGTCATGTAACCACTCCGTAACAGGCTATGCGTTATGAACAAGTGATCAGTTGTGTTGAAAGATGCAATTGCCATCCCCAAATTGCTCTTCAAAAGTGGGAAGCAGGAAGGTGCTTAGAACATGAATTTAGGCCTGTGCTGTGATACTACCACGCAAAACAAGAAGGGGTGCAAGCCCCCTCCATGAAAAACAGTACTACACTATAACACCACCACCTCCGAATTTTACTGTTGGCACTACACACGCTGGCAGATGATGTACACCACGTATTCGCCATACTCACACCCTGTTATCGGATAGCCACTTTGTGTACCATGATTCGTCACTCCACACAACGTTTTTCCACTGTTCAATCATCCAATGTTTATGCTACATACACCAAGCGAGGCATCGTTTGGCATTTACCGGTGTGATGTGTGACTTATGAGCAGCCGCATGACCATGAAATCAATGTTTTCTTACCTCCCGCCTAACTGTCATAGTACTTCCAGTGGATCCTGATGCAGTTTGGAATTCCTGTGTGATGGTCTGGATAGACGTCTGCTTATTACACATTATGACCCTCTTCAACTGTTGGCGGTCTCTGTCAGTCTACAGAGGGGTCGGCCTGTACACTTTTGTGCTGTAGGTGTTGCTTCGTTTCCACTACACTATCACATCAGAAACAATGGACCTAGGGATGTTTAGAAGTGTGGAAATCTTGCGTATAGATGTATGACACCCAACGACGTTAAAGGTCTGTGAGTTCCGCAGAGTGCCCCATTCTGCTCTCTCAATGTCTGATGACTACTGAGGTCGCTGGTATGGAGTACCTGCCAGTAGGTGGCAGCACAATGCACCTAATATGAAAAACAGATGTTTTTGGGGGTGTCCGGATACTTTCGATCACATAGTTTAATATGGCATGTCCGTATTTTTACTGTAACTTCAAATTCATCAGCACTGAACACATCTCTTGGGTCATAGTTCCCAATTAATTTGTGTAGTATTGTTCGCATACTGTTGCTATGCTTTCCTGTGCATTCTTAACTCCCCCCACACATTTCATTCCACAAGATATGTTTAGCTTTGAAACTGTTCAGCCATCCTGTGGATGACCAGCTCTTTCTTCTCAAGCTCATTAGTGTCTTTCAGAGTGGGTCCATACAAAGGTGCAATCCCCCGCACACTTACGAACCATTCCCACACCATCTTATTAATTTCCTAATTTCCCATTTTCTGTGCCTCCCTTTGTGGTTGCCTATTCCCCGTCATCCATTCATGTCATATCTTATCCTTGTTTCTTAAATTTTCATAAATGTGTGCTCTGCGATATTTGGAATGCAACATTATTTTGCACACAGGTAGTTTCTCTTTCTAACTCACCTCGATTACCTTAATCTTTTCGTTAAGTGTTAGTAGTGCGTACTTTCTGTTCGACATCGTAGTTGTCACTTAAAGTGCTACATGTCAGCTGAAACTGGCAGAAAGTAATGCAAGTAGTGCATTTCTTTGGAATTTTCGACCTTGTTGGGTAAATCCATTGTTTAATGGAGCAACAGTCACTTCTTTGACGTAACATGACAGACAAGACTGTACATTTTTTGTGTTAAAAGTAGCATCCTTGTATAGAAATGAATAATGTGAGGTCCACTGTAATACAGTAGTACTGTACATTTTTGTGCATTATACAGTAAATTATCAGTTAAGTCGTAAAATTTAGATTCTGTTTCCAAGCTAGACATGTTTCATTTTATACAAAAAATTAGCAAATAAGTGTTTTGAATGAATACGCACTGAAACACCTGTACAGTTTGGCCAACTTAAAAGTTATCTGCATTCTGCTTTGATCAAGTTTTACTTATTAACAAAAATGATAACATAATTCTGAAAGTGTGTGCTATTAATACTCGATCTCCCTGCAATTGGGTTTACAGTTACTAAAGTTTCCTATGATTGATAAATGCCTATTCAAGAATAATTAATCAGCTTAGTGTTAAAATATCTTCACAGGATCAGTGAGGACTTTTTTTCTATCAACAGAAGGCTGTATGCTTCTTCAAATAGTTATTTTCATTTGGCACTACAGCTTGGAGTATGCCGTAGTCAAGCTTCTTGTTAACTTAAAATAATATTTTGTGTTGTGACTTGAAGCTTGGCTTTCACAGTGCCCTATTATAGTGGTGTGCAAGTGAGAAGGCAGATGCTTTGTGCATTTCACACAGAGAGGGATAGAGAATACATGGCAGTACTGCAGTTTTCTATCTATCTCTAGATTACTCAAAACACTTCAGTCTTTGTGTACCCTAGAATAATTTGGCAGTGATAAGCGTAAGTACCACATTTTGTCCCTGCTTTCGCCTCTCCTTAGAAAAACTGATATACTGGGCAATTCATGTTGTTGCTTCATAATGTAATGCTTCTAGTGTTCGCTTTATGCCAAGTATAACGTTCACTATAGTGGTGAGGCACCTTTGCCCCAATATTTCTTCCTCTAATCAATCACGTAGTCATCAAGGAATACCGTGAAACAGTTTGTAGTGGTGGTGTGCCTGATATTGCGAAACAAAATTAACATGAAAACTTAAGTCCCAGTCTGAATATAGTGGGTGTGAAAAGTTAATGAAATAAGTGTGTGTGACTTGTCTTATCAAAGATAGAGAATCTAAACATTCCTTTGCATATTAATCTACACCTGTTAGTCTGGCAACTTTATATGACATGTAATGTTTTCCAAATGTTGAGTAAGCTCAAATAAATCAATTAATTATACCACATAATTTGAATGGTTTACTAATCACTAAGTGGACACATTGTCAGAGATGCCTCAGAAGTTTCTTATTATTTTGGCCTATGATACTCTTTCATTGAAGTGGAAATTTTGACTCAATTATAGATGCCTTGTAAGATGTGGGTTGCTGCAGTAATATTTGTGTTGATATGGAGATAGCGTTCAAGTTGTCATTTATATTGCCATCTGTGTCTGTGTTAACTGAACTTCAGTTTAAACATGCTGTCTGAAAATGAAAGAAAATACGTTTGTCACCTATTTCACAGAAGTTGGACAAAAAACTGAAATGTAAACTGCCTCACTCCTTCAACTAGTTTAAAGAATATTTTGAAAAACTGAAGCCTGTACAAAATCTCCATTGATATGTGCTGACAGAAACTTGTTACTCTGTACTTACCACTGTGATCAAAAATCTCCAGTAGATCCCACTGAATAATGTAGGCATTAGGGCTATAGAAATTCAAGAAAATACATCATTTTAATAGACGTCAAATAAGCCATCAAACAGAATCCAGGGAATTTAAACAAGATGTGATTGTAAGAGAAATGGTCTGGGCATTCCGTCAGGGCATTCCGTCAGGGAAATTCTACAGGGAGGGTATTAATCTGAGAGAACATAAGTGAAAGGGATTGCTGATCTCAGAAACCTACCATGTGATCGAACTGTCTGAAATATATTGCAGAGGAATTTTATTGTTCAAATACAAGGGTCAAAGAAGAAATAGTACATCAAGATGCAGTAGACACCACTGGTAACAAAAAAATGCATGGTGTTGTCTAGAGTGGAGCAGACAATGTTGTTGTTATCCTATACATGGTGTGGTGTGGTTTCATTCCTTGATACATACCGTTACAAGGCGAATGCCATGATAGTTGATTTGAAAAGGGAATGACCAATCTTCTTAAACATCTTTCACCCAATCCCATCTTATGTCTAAGTCTGTAATGATCTTGTCATTCTCCAGATGATAGATACCACTTTCCTTCCTTCTTGCTTTTTTTAAAAAATTTTATTTCTTTTAACAAGACAAGCATAAATTACACTTGGCAAAGGCTTAGTGACTGGTCTTAAGTTGATCGTGTTGTGGCATCATTTAAGCTCGGAAGATACTGTGAGATTGGTGTTTCGATTTCTGGTATGGATTTGAAGTTGAGCCAAAGAAAAAAAATTAATGCAACTGTTTAAAAAAAGCATTTTAGAGAATAGCATAGTTTCCAATCAAAAGTTTTCTGTGCTCTTATGGTAATAATATCCACATATATATTAAAAATTGATGTGTAAATGGATTTTGTGCGTGTGTGTGTGTGGGGGGGGGGGGGTTGTTTTCCATGTTTCCTCCTAAACCACTAAACTGATTCCAACCAAACTTGTTACACACATACACCTTACTGTTGGGCAATAATCGCGTTGGGGGTGAGAACCACCTGTGTATCACATAGCCTCTGGTGGGTGAATTTGCAGACTTTATACATCCAGTATTTGAGAATGAGTCCACTTAGCAACTTTCAACAAACTTTGTACACAATTTCAATCCTTTACAAATTTTTTTTGTTCCTGACAACCCTTGCAAAATGATGAAAGGAAAAAAGTTTATTGCTTACTACTTTTTCACTGGTCATGTGGTAAAAGTACCTTATGAGGCATGATGTTAAGATTTATTACTTCTTTACTACTAACTGTATTTGTGACACAGTTTACAGACAGCAGGCACATATACCACTGAATGTAAATGCAAAATTATGTCATTGTATGACACACAGTTCAGGAGATCTGACATAAAAATTAAGCTCAAGGACAGAAGTTGTGTCATATTGACATGGATGCACATCTATGAGTAAATACTTGGGCAATACAAGGTTTCTTTGTTATTTATCTATAAACCAAGTACCATCGTAATCTCTCCACATAATAAATAGCATTGTATTGCAATTTGAAGGAAGTTACGTGACTGCTGAATTTTCATACTGAGAGTTCATTTGAGTTCCTTGGGATGAATTGTTGTGTAACCAATCAATTTACCTTAAAGACGTTCATGAAGAATGTAAACCAGTTTTTGCTACACTGTATCAGAACACAGAAGAAGGAATTTCCCAATGATTAAAATTATGTAATTGCAGCAAAGAGGTGTTAATGCTACTAGTTACATAGCCAGCATCTTAGAAACGAACAGAATTGACTGCACAGCATGTGTACAAAAAAAGCAACCTACTTTTGCTTTAATGCCTTTATTGCTTATTGTACAACTTTTTCAAGCACAATCCCCTCAAAATGGACCACTCTGCTTTCAATACATCGTTCTCATTGTTTCTTCCACACTTCAAAATCCACCTGAAACACATTTTTTGGGATGCACACAGATCTCATGTTGCATTGTCCTGAATCTCTTCTGTGGTTTGGAAATGATGACCTTTCAACATTGTTTTAAGTTTGCAGAACAAGGAAAAGGCTGCTTGGGCTAGGTCTGAAGAACACACGGTGGATGGGACACATCGGGAGTGTGATGTTTTGCTAGGTTTTTTGGTCATCAGTTTTCTGACTGGTTTGATGCAGCCCACTTTGAATTCCTCTCCTGTGTGAAACTTTTCATCTTAGAGTAGCAATTGCAACCTATGTTCTCAATTAGTTGTTGGAAGTATTCCAGGCTCTGTCTTCCTCTACAGTTTTTACCCTCTACAGCTCCCTGTAGTACCATGAAGTTAATCCTTGGTGTCTTAACAGATGTCCTGTCACCCTGCCCCTTCTTCTTGTCAGTGTTTTCCATGTTCTTTCCCTCACCGATCCCGCAGAGAACTACCTCATTCCTTGCCTTATCAGTGCATGTAGTTTTCAACATTATTTTGTAACACCACATCTCAAAGGCTTCAATTCTTTTTGGTTCCTGTTTTCCCTTCAATCCGTGCCACACCGCCAATTACAGTGCTGTGCTCCAAACGTACATTTTCAGAAATTTCTTTCTCAAATTAAGACCTATGTTTGATACTAGCAAACTTCTCTTGACCGGGAATGCCCTTTTAGCCAATGCTATTCTGCTTTCTATGTCTTCCTTGTACCATCTGTCACGGATTAATTTGTTGCCTAGGTAGCAGAATTTACTTTCTTACTTTGTGATCCCCAGTTCTGATATTAAATTTCTCAATGTTCTCATTTTTTGTTGCTTCTAATTATTTTCATCTTTCTTTAGTTTGCTCTCTGTTCATAATCTGTATTCATTGGACTATTTGTTTCGTTCAGCACAGCCTGTAATTCTTCTTCACTTTCACTGGATCTTATCATTGATATCCTTTCACCTTGAATTTTAATCTCACTCCTGAACCTTTCTTTCATTTCCATCAATGCTTCTTTGATATATAGATTGAACAGTTGGGGCAAAAGAAAACACCCCAGTCTTACACCCTTTTTAATCTGAGCACTTCTTTCTTGGTCTTCCAGTATTATCATCACCTTTTTGTTCTTGTAAATGTAGTATATTACCCATCTTTCCCTATGTCTTAAACCTATTTTTCTCAGACTTCTGCGGGTTTTTGTATGGGGAGTTAGTGCTTTGTTTTGGCTCAGCCGTTCCTTTCTTTTCGTTATGTTAGCAGAAAGACACCATTCCTCGTCACCAGTAATGATACATGAGAGGACTGGTCGGTTTTGTTAATGACCCAATTGATGACAAGCAAGCAGAGATGCATGTATGGCCACCTGCTGATTTTTGTGATTTTGGCTTAGAGCATGTGGTACCAATACACCCAATTTCTTAACCTTCCCCATTGCTTGCAAATGTCAGGTGATGGTGGAATGATCACAGTGGACCACATTTGTTAGTTCTTGAGTACAATGACATGGGTTATTGTGGATTAATGTGTTTACACAATGTTCATCAAACCCTGAAGGTCTTCCTGAATGTGGAAAGTCACTAATATCAAAACGATAATCCTTAAAATCAGAAAATAACTTTCTTGCTCTGCTCTGTCTGGTGGCATTATCCCCATACATGATGCAAATGTGTGGTTGCCTCCTTTGCTGTTACCTGTCTTTTGAATTGAAGCAGAAGAATGTGTCAGAAATTCTCCATTTGGTATTCCATTTTCTAGTGTCCACAGCTCCGCTCCCTATCTCCAGATGAAAAAATGACAATATGCAATTGCAAATAGCAACCAGAATACCAACATGCAAAACAAAAACGCTACGAATATATGCACCAGCCTAATACTCTCACATGGAACAGGCTAGGAGAGCAGAATGATATCTATAGTGACATTTATTGCTTGGCTTCCAGAGCTTTGATTGATGGTGTTGGACAGGGAAGAATGAAAATAGTGATGTGAGTGGAGGAGCAACGAAAGTGTTGGATAGTTTTGTACTTTTGAAGGAAGAAAACTATATTTTGGAGATAAGAAATGTTGTATGAAAATGCTGAGCTATAGTGTAAGAGCCATATGAACCACGTGAGAGGTGGAATTTGCTTTGTAAGCAGAGATGAAGGGAACAAGGGGACTGTTGTAAATCTTGTCCAAAAGTACTAGAATACTACGTATACACAGAGACATACATAGAAATTATAAAGTGCTGAATTTTTCTTACTGCCATATAGGAGTGCTTATGTCTGCTGTTGAGAAATCCAAAGAAGCTGTTGTATTGTGCTTAATGTTTGAATAGTTCAAGAATGTAAAATGTGTTTAAATATTCCTCTGTGGGTCCATAAAATTAGAACGCACTTAATGGTTAGGCCGCTGGACTAGGATTGGGTACAGTGGTGGGCAAATTCCCATTTAATCATTGTGAATTAGTTTTTCAGTGTTTTCATAAATCAGTTTGTGCCTATGTTGGAAAGATTATTATAGCACACACATAGCTTATTTTCTTCCATTTCCATATCCATTGGAGGTTGGGGTTTGTTTATAATGACCTTATCGCTGGTCATAAAATTTTTGCATTGAAACAGATACTCTGTGAGTACTTCCCTGTTGGCAGGTAGAGGATCTGATGTATGT
Source organism: Schistocerca nitens (assembly GCF_023898315.1). Lineage (NCBI taxonomy): Eukaryota > Metazoa > Arthropoda > Insecta > Orthoptera > Acrididae > Schistocerca > Schistocerca nitens. Next base: position 341,963,934 of record NC_064622.1, read on the forward strand.
GTAATTAATTATTGCTCACATGTTGGTATTGTTGTAGCTATGTTAATAAAATTACCAACTTACAGGTGACTAAATACACTTGCAGAATATGTGACTTAATTCATCAACATAGTTCAGTAGAAGAAAAGTCAGGAATATGGATTGAGTTATGGTAGACCATTATTAAAGTGAACCAGCTTTAAGAAAACACATCAATAATATGCTATTATTGGACAGGTACCAACTATTCGCATTTACTTCAACTATGTTAAATATTACAAAAGTAACAGAAAGACATTGCTGTATTTGGAGAAAAGCTACTGCTTCCTCGGTTATATTAAGCAGATGCCATTCATTACTCATTGCTAACTCAATCTTCACAGGAGCACATTGACACTGATCATGAAACAACAGTTACCTATGTGCAGCAATGATACAAGCATTTCTTGCCATTCCACTTCATCAACGGTAATTGTGAATGCTAGCATGTTTTGTGATTGTGATTTTTACGCGTCTCGTAAATTACTTTTTGTACAGCTATGTACTTGTAACATTGGTCACATCATTAAGCGTACAGTCTAGACAATAGAAATTTATAACAGCTTACACAATAGATACATATATCATCTTGTACAGTCTATACATGATTATACCTAAAACACAGTGACGTACAATTCATATCTTAGACAACATGTAATATTACTCAATGATTTACAGTACCAGAAGTTAAAAAATACAATTTTGTGACATACAATTATTTAATTTCTAATGCTACCTTCTCTTAAAATGGTACATGCAATTTATTAGATCCAGGATGACCTTTTGCTTACTGTATATTCATATACACCACCACATTAAAAATTATTCTTCTATTTTATTTTTTTTAGGTTTTCAGGGAAAGTCTTCTCAGTTTCCAGGTGTGGTAATTCTCTTGGCAGTACCAGATTATTGTATCCACTTCCCTCCTTCTCTCTCTCTCTCTCTCTCTCTCTCTCTCTCTCTCTCTCTCTCTCTCTCTCTCTCTCCCCCCCCCCTCCTCTCCCTCACCTCCTCCCTCCCTCACCCCCTCCCTTCCCTCCCTCCCTCACCCCTCTCCCTCAGGCCCCCCCCTCACCCCCTCCCTCCCTCTCCCCCCTTACCCCACTCCCTCCCCCCTGTTCTCTTAGATACCTCTAATCTACGTGTGAAAGACACAGCAATTAATTTCTGTTCTTTGTCTTTTGTGGATGACTCAATAGGTTCATTGATTTCCAGTTTTGTTGGATCTTGTAATGCAGTGACAGTGATCTTTAATATATACAGTGGTGGAAAAGTCTGAATATCATGCTCTTTCAGCTCCCATATTGTGGTTTCATATTTCATGACAGACAATGCACAAGAGGTCTTGATAGGCATACTAAGCCAGCTGTTTCACTCAGATACCATTGACCCTGTCTTGCTGAAAATAGTATTTGTCTGCACTTTAGGTCACTCTGTGTTGTTGTATTTGAAAAATTAACTGAAACTAGTTCTTTCAATCCCTTCATATTAAAAAAAAATGAGTGCTGTGTTTTCCACTGTTTGTTTATTGTTGAAAACTGTGTACATAGTTATTTTAGATTGAAAATAGCTCATTTCCCACGAAGCATTATGCAGTATCATGAACCAAGTACCTCAAAATTGTTCACAACATTTAGCAGTCATGATACCTGTGTGCATCATCATAATTTCATTTTCGTATGTTTGTACATTATTTACTGGTAAATTAACAGGATAGACCCCATTACAGATCCTTGAGGTACACCATACTTAATAGTTCTCACTTGGATTTGTATAAGATTTCAATGGTTAATATTGTATTTTGTTACTGAGATGGTGATACCTGCCTGCTGCATGATCATGGGTACTAGTATTCTCTAGTTTCTTTACCAGGAGTGCATGATTTTGTCCCAACACCTTGGAGAAGTCAAGGAAGAATCCACATGCTGGATAGTGAATTCTGTTAAAAATTCAATTCCTGTTTCCAGTGATTTCTGTTTCTGATATCTATACTGTGCTGTAGTTAAGCTCTTCCGAGAAAGCATTTAGTCTGTGAATATGAGCACTTCTGATAATACTGAGAAGTGCGATACAATAGTTACTACTCTGTAATTATTAAGATCACCATTTTTTCCCTTTTGTATACAGGTAATACTTTAATCAATTACAGTTGACTAGGAAATATTCCTTCTGATCAACTGGATCAAAAATATGTAATCCTTTGTGGAATATTTTGAAGTTCCATTATTTCCAGAGAGGTCAAAAATGACATGCCTTACAGGTGGCCATGCGTGTAACTGTAAGCTTGAGAAATAATGTGTAATTAATCATTTTGTACAGACATGCACAAATTCTCCTTGTCACACACTGCCCAAGCATATCTGTGCTAGCATCATGTGCTTCGAATATGCAGAGCTGGACTAAGACAATGCGAGATGTGGTGTGAGAACTCTTCGTATAATGAAAAATTTTAAGTTACTCAAAGTTGCAAATATATCCACATGATACCAAGATCTATTTCGGGCTTTCATCCATTTTCAGCTAGTGCAATAATAATAATAAAAAACTCTTTATACTGTTGAAGATATTAATATATTACACCAATTGAAGTGGTTGAAAGCTGAAAATGGGGCTTGGTATAAAATAAAGTACTACAAAAAGTGGCTGATGCTGTGTTTCATCAAGCCATTCAATCCATAGCCACAGAGCTCATTCACCGTTAGATTGGATGAATTAGTGATGTATACCATTACTGATCACTCACATATCCATGGATTAGAAAGCAAGATACAATAATGATACAAGCTATAACACCATACGAAAGACTGACGACAATATTGCGATTTTTCGTTGAAAGTGCTAAGAAGACCATAAATTCGTATTTGCACACACCTGTAATGTTAACGTCTTGACCTACGTAATTTCTCAACCCATTTTACGCCATGTTAACAGATACCTACGACTTGCCTTTCTGACAAAGTTTTCTCTGTGATAGCTGCAATTTGCCAGTACATGCCTGTTCAAGCGGGCACAGTTGAAAATCGATCAAGGCCTTGGCCACGGGACATTAAATTTCATTTCATCCCACAATCACCTTGAGAAGTCCGAATGAGTGCGCAAAATTCACCGAAATCATCAGGCATGCGTGTCCAAATTGCTCGATCATGCATGTGTGTCAAGTATGATGTACATGGGTCTGCCATGCCCGAAGTGAAGCCTACTTTACAAGGGTGACTTTCTAGTCAGAATAGACTACTTGCGGGTAATGTTACGCGCCTGCGTGCAGGGTCGTCAGGTAACCGGCTTTAGTCGGACAAGTCCGGCCTAAGCTGGGCGTGTCCGGCTCTTTACTGTCGCATCCGGCCAAATATATTAAAAAGTTCGGTACGTCCGACGATTGTTAGGCTATTTACCTATGAAATAGAATACAATGAGGACGATTTCGAGCTGATGTCTTAACCGCCAGTTATACTAACAGGATATTTAGGTGTACCAACCAATTCTTATATGTAAGCCTTATACATTGTCAAAACTTCGCTACGCGCAGAGCGAGCGAGGCAATGAAGTGAAAAGCCGATGCCAGCCCGCCCCACTCTGTCCCCTCCCCCACCACCCCACCAAGCGCGCTCTTCGCTCCTATGAGTTTTGAGACACGCAGCGTCCGAACGTGAATTAGTCTGCGCGGCGCATTCGCTAGGAAAGCGCGTTGTACATGCTTGCTTTGCACGCGACACCGTTCGTTTTATCGGTGAGTAGCAGACCGTAATTGTGGTAAGATAATTATTTTCCCTGTTCTGGTATTAATGTGTTATTGTTAAGTGATATTCCCGAAGTACAAAAGTAATGCCAAAGTACACTGTTAAAATTTGTTTACTCTTTTTAAAACACTTTATACTGATTTGTAATACCATTTTCTTTCAGATTTAACTATGTCGAAGAGAAAATGCCGATTTTCTGACAGATTACAAAGTCAGTACAAGATGTTTATATGTGGGAAGGAACCGTGGGAAGCAAAATGTGATATTTGTGACCAAACAATTTCTATTGCTCATAAAGGCAAAGCTGACTTAGAAAAGCATTTAAAAACAGAGAAACACCAAATGAAGATCCGTAGTATAGCATCTACTTCCAAAATAGGTACTATTATATTGTCAAACGTGGCCTAAAGTTTAAAACGAAGCGTTCGTACCGCAGAAGTTACTTTAGTTTATGATAACATCACGAATTTTATAAGCCACTAGACTGGACTGCTGCAGTTGGCATGTGTATCCATCCCGATGCAAAAATCGCTAAAAATGTAACATGTTTCACAACTAAAGCAGAAATTATACTGGGATAACGTTTAGCCTCATTTGCGCTATGTTTTGAAAATTCGATTAATAAGCGCCGCCACAGTTGGTAGCAGTAGTTATGGTGCTACTAAGCATTTTGGCTCAGTTAATATTTTAACCACGAGACTGGGGAATTCAAGTTCTCTTACGTGATCTACAAGCCATACCCAGCGATATTGCTGAAACCTTATTCTGCAAAAAAACTTGACTGTAATCGCTCATTAAGAGACGATTGAAAGTAACCGACACTGTTTCTGTTTAAAATAGGTAGTCCGGCTTTCAATGCAATATGTCCGGCTAAGTATAACGGAGAGTCCGGCTTTTCTATTGTTAGATCTGGCAAAGCTACCTGTGCGTTCAGCCGCCAACCGCGTGGCATGCGAGACAGTGACGTCAATGATGTGTAGGTTATGCAGAATACAGTTACAAAATACCGAGTATTCTGACGATTGCACAGAAACAAGGGACTCTGATGTTCTATTTTAACATCGGAAATTAATCTGACCTCGCCTGCTCTCATTCAGTGCTTGGAAATGGGTTTTTTGTCATATTGATCTTAAAGTATATGTTAATGTTCATTTTTACTGTTATTGTACATTGCTAAAGCTGAATGAGGGCTTTGCTACTAGTGTTACACCTTTTAAGAGGCAAAAGTCTGTAAAGAAAACGCTAAGTTTCACAATACTTGGGCAGAGAAAAAGCCTGCACTTTGCATAAACTCGTAAATACACAAACGTTTTTAACTAAAATTATCTCGATAGTGAAGATACGTTGAACAAGGGAAATAATTTTCGATGTTATTAGGTACATAAAATGAAACAAAATACAGAGGATACAACAAAAAAACGCTATCTACTACCTATTCACTCAATAATACGATCTTTGTTAAGAAAATACACTTTTTTTGTTTTGCTCTTAGTAAACCCTGTCATTGTTTAGTAAACCTTGTCATTGCTATTTCAATGCCAACGACTTTGCCGCATTGGTAACACCGGTGCCTGTCAGACATCGAACGTAAGCGCTGTCAGACTGGGCTAGCGCATGGATGGGTGACCATCCTGCCTGTGAGAGCTGTTGGCAAGCGGGGTGCACATAGCACTTGAGGCAAACTAAGTAGCGGCTCCGGTTTCGTAAACACACACACGGCCGGGAGAGCGGTGTGCTGATCTCATGCCCGCCTGTATCCACATCCAGTGACGCCTGTGGGCTGAAGATGACACGGGGCCGGTAGGTACAGTTGGGCCTTTGCGGCCTGTTCGGGCAGAGATTTTTTTAAAAATTGCTATTTCCATATATTTCGACTCTTTGTAAGGACTGACCTCCATAACCTCACTTTCATCGTTAGTTCCGAGCTGCACGATAGACAGCTGTCACAACCCAAACAGTTTAGGCGCAGGGAGCCGATGTAAAAAAAAAAAAAAAGACCGTTGTGGCAGGGTAGATTCAGTACAGCAATAACATGCCCTTGCGCTGCAGTAGACTAACTTGCCACAAGTAACCGAGTCGCCCTTTTAATTTTGTTTAAGAAAGACCTGCGACGCTCAGCGTATAGTCTGTAAACGGAAAAGCGAGCAGCGATCGTACTGGGGGAAGCGACCTTATCAGGAACAACGCAACAGCTGCCACATGGTGCAGTACAGAGGAGTGTGTTTTCCGTACAACAGGGTAGGGGCAGTGTGCAGTGATTTATGTAATTCTGTTCATGCGTTTTTGCGGTAGTTATATTTATGTATTCCGTATAATATTAAATGCGTCTAATTAAAATAAACTTCTGCCGGGTGTTCTGTGCCCCGCACAGCGCAGGTTTGAAAGGCGCACAGCGAGAGGTCTGATACATTGGGAAACAGCCTGAGCTTTGAGTAGACACGCTGCATCTCACACCGTCGCCAGAGGTCGTCCGATAACCTCGGCTGACAGCTTGGTCACAGTGCGGGTGACCCCCTCTGTTTTTGGCGGGGTCTTGTAGGTTAAGTTAGAATCTTTTCTATGTATGGAGGAGGTTAGATTTCAACTTCTCAGGGTGGGATGGATACCACGACGCCTCTGCGTGGAGTGTCGCATTACGGCTTTTTCCATTAAAAGGACACCGAATGCACGTGAATGAGTTATATTTGTCTCTGAAAGAATTTGGGACTTAAGTTACAGGAATAAGCTGAGATGTTCAACGAACATATGAGACGAAAGAATCTTACATACATACATACATACATAAATACATACATATATTCGAGATGATTAGTGATGACATTTAAAAGCAAGAGTACGAACACTCTGCACAATTTCAGATAAATTTAGCAAAACAGCGTAATTCAATAACATTTAATGACTTTCATTCAGCGTATGTTTGAAAGACAAACATAAAGCATTGATAGTAAAAACAGCTATTTGCAAACCACTTCATATAACAGAATCACCGCCCAACGGGAATAAACCGCCCGCAATAATTCGTAGACAGTACTTAAAACCCAAAAAAGATAGGCCATCTTTCTCACATCAGCAAATTATTTTTTGAGGTTACAATTTACGCCTAAAATTTCCGTTTAAGGTTTGGTTTCAGTAAAGCTGCGATTTCAGCCTATAGATTCCGAGCTATATCCCGATTAAGATATTTTCCATCAGTAGCGTTCCACAAACTCCCTTCTTGAACTAAACTACCAGTTTCTTACAGCGTTTCGTGTGTGCGTACGTCGACCGATCCCACCGTAGAAAACAGAGTACAGTTTCACCGATTGTCGTCCGTTCGGAGTTAGATCGGCTGCATTACGACCGGACACATGCTGGCATACAAAACGCTGGACTGTCTTCGGCCGATGTCGGTCGTTGTCGGAATCCACCGAAGTCGGCGCCACAGTGACCGCAGCTGTTCCAGCTGGAATACCCGCCCGCGGGCAGGGGTGGGCAAACAAGACGCGCCGGTAGTCATGCTCTTGGCTATGCGGTGGAGTCACTCCTTTCTTCTTGTGTGTTAGTGATGACTATCCTGCTCGCTTTTTAATTTGCTGACAAACTGTATCCCGAGTGCACGCACGGCCTGGGCGCAAGTGGATCGACGTGCGGGCTCCGCTGCGTGGTGCGGAAGGATACATAGCGTGCGGGCCCGCGCGGGTACGGCGTCGGGTTGGGTAATATCGCGCACGGCCTGGGCAGTGCTGTGCAGTGCGGCGCCATGTTGCCGGGTAGCAAAATGGAGGCGGCAGAAATGCTGTCGGCGGGCAAGCTGATGAAGGTGCGGCAGGCGGGCACATCGAGCGTGTGGCGGCACTTCAAGCTGCTAGTCACCAAACGCTCGCGCCGGCCCGTCGGCTACGTGACCTGCATCGCCTGCGGCACCGTCTTGCGCCACAACAGCCACCGTACCGGCACTTCCTCGCTCTACCGTCACGCCTACTATTTCTGCCGCAAGCGTTTCTCTGCAGGTACACCGCACGCTAAACGCATGCCGTAAGTGCGTCGGCGTCGTGTATGACACACTGTGTAACCCACTTGTCGAATCATTACCGCGAAAGCTGCCGCTGACGTTGAGTACGAGGAAGGTGTTTCACGTGCCGTCAGATATGATGGGCTGCAAGTGCCGCAGTCTTCCATTTTTCGGAAAATAACTACTGCTTCCCAGAAGTTACCGTATGTAAAAATTTGACACTTCATGCCATTGGATTAGGATTATTAACAATTAATTGACACTGGAGTGACGTCCAGCTGACCAGACGGGTGGTGGGGTGATGCGCAGTAGCAAGACGCGGTGTACCACGTGACACTCTGGCCAATAGCGTCGTAGGATTCGGTTAACCGGCGAGTAACTCAGAGTTGTGCGCTCCTACCGGTTAGCTCCGGTACTACCGAAGAAGGCGACCAGCAACAGGAGCCTGGTCACCGTAAACGGACAGGCAGCCATTTTATTGAAGTATAGCTAGTTAGTGCATTCGGTTAACTGGTGAGTAAATCGGAGCTTCCGACTTGTGCGGCTCTCCCTCCGGTTATATACAGTGTTCGGACCGAAGTTGACGCTATCTGTTCTAATACATTTCACTTTGCACACAGAGAAGCAGGTACGTTAAGGTTTATAATAGATTCGTGAATTTTTGTTGGAAGAGTGCTTCATCTGACAGTAATGCTAACTTTGTAACCGAAAAATGTTTTTTAGATATGTCAAAACGGAGATCTGATGTGTGGCAGTTTTTTCAAAGATCGATGAACCAAAAGTATGCTATATGTAACTTGTGTGGGCGGGCCTATGCCACAGGTGGAGGAACGTCTAACCTGCACAATCATTTAAAACGCTGCTTCAAGGATTATTATAGTGATGGAGGGCCACAAACTGACGAAATATCTAACGAACAGGAAAGTATGTACATGAAAAATTCAGATTTGTGTGTGTGTGTGTGTGTGTGTGTGTGTGTGTGTGTGTGTGTGTGTGTGTGTGTGTGTGTTTCGAGAGAGAGCTGCTAGCTAGCTGTGGGAGGGGGAGTTGTCTGTGAAGAAATTACGTACTAAAAAGTATTTAAAATTTGCGTTTCCTTACGTTGTTGGGTTGAATACGCACCAACCGGAATTCACTATTTCATGAACCCATGCTGAATGTGCGTCAGAGTGAAGATGGATTGCCAATGTCATTAGCGTATCAAAAAAGTATCTGCACGTAAATACACGCCTCCGCCCTACGCGTGGGATTGGAGGAGCTACGCTGCTCAGACCACGGAGGCCATCAATTTTGAAATACCCTCGCTCCCTTTTCAGCCGGAGCAGCTGGGAGACCCCGGTAGAAATGGCGCGAATGCGGAAACAGCCGGTCCATTTAGTTACCGGCCTTAATTGCGATCACTCGCAATGATATAGAACGAGTCCGTTTTACAATTGTAGTACACACTTATCGTTAAATCACTTTGTAGGTGGTCAAAGATTTTTTTTATGGCTAATACTGCGTTGATTTCTGCGATATACGAAGGCTGGGTGAAAGATAGTGTGATACATACCTCCTCCTAGTATTATATTTATGAACGTTACTGTTGTTAACGGATTGGGATTGAGTATTAATTGAAAAAACTTAATGAGGGAGAAAGTATGTAGATGCTGATGGCAGTAGGCTCTGTTGTTTAGAGCTGTCTAAAAGAGGTTGTATAATGGTCACCACATATTATCCATATTACCCATTTCTGTTCGAGAAACACTTGTTGCTTTAATGATGAGCTACCCCTAAATATGTTGCCTTAAACTTGATGAAAATCCAACTTATTTACATTTTTAGCCCCACAATCTTCTATTTGTATGGCAAAAGTTGCAGAGCTGAGGTGTTTTAAGATTCGTAATGAGTGAATTAAAGCTGAGCTGCAATATATACACACTCAAGAATTTAACATATTTTGTTCGTTTTATTCAAAAATTATTTCATATTGTTTTGTGAGGCCTTCTGCTACAGAATTTCATGTACTTTTTTTAAAAAATCTCAAGTTCCGTAATGAGGACTGCTGTGTAATCCACCTGTTGAATCATTATCCCAAGAATTCCAAGTAGCAATGCAGTTGTTGAGGAAGGGTTGGAGGTGCTTTTAATTCGTGTTCCGGAAAAGGGTAGATTTCTACTCACTATGTAGATGGATAAATTGCTTGTAAATAAGTTATACACAACTGCTACTCACCATGTAAAGGAGGTGTAGAGTCACAGACAGACACAATGAAAGGACTTCTAAGGATTTCAGCTTAAAACAGAGGATCCAGCACAGAACAATATGGGATACCAAAGCTGATGGTACCCCAGTCAGATACGGCAGATGTTCTTTCAGCATAGTTTAGAACCACCTTTTTCTATTCATCGTTGAGATGATTGGAGCATGATTGCTTCTCCAATCCTGCTTAAGCAAAATCTGATTTGTCACACAATCTAAGGCCTTTGAAAGCGAGCTCACTACTAGAGCCATTTTATTATTGTTCAAGGATTCTAGAGATTCATTAGCTAATGAGAAAATGACGTTAGAAGCCAAACTATTTTATGTTGATGGGATTGTATTATTGATGTACTGTAGCTAGTGTGGCTGAACATAGATTTTCCAGAATTTTTATAGACTTCTTCAGAGGAAACTAAGATAGTTATTAGGAACCTCTGTTTTTATCACCTTTAATTGACAATTGCTTGTTTGAGTCTATTGAGGACAATTTCTTCTTTAAAGACTCATTGAATTTATGTGAGATAACTTTGCTTTTAGATTTGTAACAGTGTTTCAGTACTCTTACGTATTGCCCACATCAGTGAAGTTTTTATTTTTCATTGTTCGAATTACCTCATTGTTCTTAGACAGGAAGTATGCCTGTGTGGTCAAGTTTTGTCAGCACAAGGTTGTACACGTTTTGTACCATACTCTACAGATCATTTCAAGTAATCTATTAAGTTGTTGTTAAAAATGATTATTATATACCCCTTCCCTTCAACCACCTACTCCTATTATGATTTACCCTGCATCATCCATTGTCTGGCAATTAATTGTACCTGTTTCACTGTTTGTTTGTGTGTGTGTGTGTGTGTGTGTGTGTGTGTGTGTGTGTGTGTGTGTGTGTGTGTTTTGATCTGATTCTCAATTCCAGATTTTAAGAAAAGGCTTTATTTATATAACTTACATCTTAAAACATTCCAAGAAATTTCTGGAGAAGCATTTTCTGGGAATCATTTGATTTTCTGGCAGTCATACAACATCCTCAGTAACAGTATTTTTTATTCCTTTTGTGAGTCACCTGCAACTAGTATTTTTCTGAGGGTTATTTTTTATGTTCTTGTGGAAGAACTTCCTCAGATATGAATACTCAAAATATTTTTTGTGCACTGTATCCTAGTCTTTATGTTGCAAGGAGTTGTTAAAAATGTGTAGTTCTGGTTCATTTATTAATCTGATCCTTTTACTGACATATCAGAAGTTCCTAGTGGGAGTAGTAGTGCTAATTGTAAGCAGCTGACAATTGTGACCTGGCATACCATTAAGAATTTATTTCACTTCTATTTTTATAACAGCTGTTAATCTTTAAAAATGTTACCTATTAGACCATCGCAGCTTTTGCTCTTGGGGGAAACAACCACAATTATCGGACTGTATGAATTCAGCATTTTCAATGTCTGTTCTGTGTTTATTGTATGTAAGGAATTTGAGATTACCACCAGTAATGATATTTTCTTTGTTTTTGTAAACCGGCAAGTTAACTCTGTCTGCTTTCTGACCCTCAATTTTTCTTGTATAAATAATGAATGTGTGTATTCAGTTAATTAAATCTCATAAACATCAAAATATTGGGCGACACAATAAATATTTGTGTGAGTAAGTACTACGTTCAGTGTTGTCTTTCATGGCCAATATTTTTGATATTGCTGATATTTGATTTATGGGCGTAAGTTTGTGGTCCAAGGCATAATTATTTGTGTGACATTGTCTCCCACTACTGGACACTTCATCAGAGGCTTTAGGGAATTGGAAAGCTATTACAGACTAGGAAAAAGTTCAACAAGCCAAATTGTTTGTTTGTCTCCACACAACAGTTGGTTCATGACATCATTAGACTGCTGCCCAAGACTGCATAGAATATGCTGTGGAGCTCATGGAGGGTAAGAGTTAGCACTGTTTGTTTTATTTAGCACTAGGACCCACAACTTGTGTAATTTTAGTCCTTCTCATTTTCTGTTGAAATTGTTTTTGTGGTTTTGAATTTCTATGGCCCCTCAGTTCATCCTAGAATAGTAATTATTAGATCTTGCTAAAACCACAGTGTCAGAGAAATGAATTTGGTGGTTTTCCTGGTCCTAGAGCATGATATGCTACTACTAATTTATCTGTCTTGCCCACGTGATAAATCAGCAATAGCCAATCACACACTAGGACCAGGAAGCCACAATATTAGATTCTCTGACACTGTGGTTTTATTAAGATCTAACAATTACTATACTAGGATGTAAAGAGAGGCTGCGGAAATTCATAAGCACAGAAACTATCTCAATGGAGGTAGTGGAGGAGGAGGAGGAGTTAAAAAATTAGACAAGTTGTGAGCATAGAGCTAAATAAAATGAACAACACCAACTCCATAGCATTTGTTAGTGGGGCTCCACAATCTTAGGCAGCTGTCAGATGACATAACGAACCGATATAATCGGCTTGTTTCGAGTCTGTAACAGGTTTGAGTCTTTAGAACTCTGATAAAGCCTCCAGCAGTGGAAGAAGAAATGTTAGGCATAGAATTACACGTTAGACTGTAGCCTTAAGCCCATAAATCAAATATTCCCAGTTAGCACTAAATTATCTTCAATTTAAATAACCACCTCTCAATTCCCCATTGTTTATTGTGTAGTAAGCAGTTACATCAGCACTGTTCTTTCTAACAAATGATATTCAATAAGATGTAAGATCTATACACCATGTAAAGTGTAAGTCACATGTTGACAGTCGGTGAAGTTATTTAGTTCTATTATAATTTTATGAAATACGCCGAGTTTACTGGCAGTGACATTGTTTGATCTGCTGGTGCTGCTGTCGTAACAGATTTATTTCCTTCTACATACAAGAGGGGCGGTACTTTGTAGGAAGGGAGAGCTGCTGTTGTGATGACACTAATATTTATTGGATTGGATCATATTACACATTGGTAGGGTCATATTGTCTTTTCTCAACAAAATCATAAACAGTCCTTCAGTATTGTGGATCTTCTCGGGGTCAAGCACATTCCCTACGGGTTAGCTGGTAGTGATCATTATGTTGCATTCATTTGTGCAGTGGAAGAGCTCTTTGGCTGTTGGATTTTGTATGTTGGCAATTCTTGATCTTTAGCTTGCAGCTAAGTCTGAAGTTAACATATTCATTCTGTGGTTCTGTTGTTATTGATGATATCTGCTACCTTGCTCTATTAGCAGTAATGTGTTCTACTCAGTGGTGCACTTCGTTAGCATGTAACAGAGGAATGGGAGCTACAGTTTGAGAATGTGAACATATACAGTTTTATGGCTTGTTGACTCGGATAGGTGTCCTCTGTAATGAAGTGCAAATCTTGTCTCGTGAAAAGTTCGCTAACCAGATCTGATCTATGAAGGAAGAGTATGTAGTATTGGGGTAGCAATTCTTTTGGAAAACCTGGAATTCTCAGGGAATCACATTTTACTTGGAAAAATCAGGGAATTGTGGGAAATTCTAAAATCTCAGGGAATTCTGCATTTTTAACCTAGCATTCAAATTTGATTTTATTTATTTTTGTAAATCACAGATTTTTAAAATACATAATACTCTTATTTCTAAGTGTGTTAATTATATGAATAACATTCCGTATAAATTATCAGTGTTTAAAAACTGTGGCTAAACTACTGTTTATGACTGGTACATTGTTCAGCTGTGAGGAAAGGAAGGTTGTTATTGTGGTAAGCTGTGCCGCTCCTGCCCCCCCCCCCCCCCCCCACACACACACACACACCATTAATTTATCAGGAACTTCCTGACACGTTTTCCTCCTCCTCTTCATGACTAGAATTCCCAGGGATTTTTTCCCAAGTTTATGCAGCCATCCTGATTCAGCATATTTTATATGCAATCTGTTGGCTTTCTATATACGTGTTTACTCAGGAGAGATTCTTCAGATCACACTTCCAAGGAATGACTAGAACAGTCATAAACTGCATGTACTGTGATTCCAATATTTGTCTTGGAGAACATGTGGCTACTTCAGAGTTCAATTTTATGTGCATTATTCATGCTGTCTTTCAATACTATACATTGATAACTTAAATATGGGTTGCTGCGACAAAGAGTTGTTCACTTCGTGTGTAGGTGCACCTGGTTAGATGAATCCTGTAAGGCTCACACTGTGATGACATGGGTTCAGTTATGGATAAAGCAGTTGGTGGATGTGGGTTTATTGGCAGAATTCTGGGGAAGTTCAGTGTACAAAGGAGATTGCCTACAAATCACTCTTTCAACAGGGTCTATAATATTGCTAAAGTTTGTGGGATCTGTGCCAGATAGGACTAACAGGGGATATTGGACATATACAGAGAAGGGCAGCGTGAATGGTCGCAGATGTGTTTGATCTGTGGGAGAGTGACATAAAGATATTGAAGGAACTGAGCTGGAGGACTCTTGAAGATAAACTATCCTGAGAAAGTCTGTTAATAAAGATTGGACTGGCTATAAATGATGACCCTAGGAATATACAACAACCCTCTATGCATCACTCACTTGGGATTGTGAGGATAAGATTAGAGTAATCACTGCATGTACAGAGGCATTCAATCAATCATTTATTTCCATACTCCATATGTTAATGTAACAGTAAGAAACCCTAGTAACTGGGACTTACTCTCTGCCATGCACCTCATGGTGGTTTGCAGAGTATGGATGTAGGTGTAAATGATAATCACATGCAGTTTTTGCCATCCCTCTGCTATGGCTGACCAAATATGTAATGAGATTATCTTCATTTTCCATTTGGTTTATTAAAGCCACTGTGGTCAAGCTTGTGATTAACTGAAGGTGATATTCACCTTTTCTCTGCTGACCGAAACTTTTACATTGCGTGCAAATGTGTTTCGTTAGATTTCTGCACTCCCATTATTAAATTTACTGTAACTGTTGTTACCTGATCTAGTGATGTTGTACCGTTTACTTAGTGTCACCTAATGGAATTATTCTTTGGGTTTGTGATTCCTAGAATCTTTGCACTTAATGAGTACTCACTCTTGGTGATTTGTTGACTCCACAGAACACCGGAAAGATTAGTCAAGTATTTTGTTTCAGTGGCTCTTAATTCATCACATGTTGAACGTGTCAAAGAAAATTTCAGGGCCGTACTACACATTTCAGTTGCTGATTCATGACCATCTCACTCCAAATCATTTTCACAGATCGTATTCAGTATCAATTTGTGCAAAGTGTGGTACCACATTTGTTCAGTTTTACAGGTCCTAATACCTTACTGTGCATTCAGATTACAAAAAATATGCTTCCTAAATATCATTTAGGCCTATGATAAAGTGAGTTACTACCTGTATAGGTGCTGCTGTGCCGTATCCTTCCTGCTGCTTAAATTGACTCCAAATACTAATGTTCTCACCAGACATCAACCTATGCAACTATTGTTTATGTAATAGTGGTTTAGAGAATATCCCTTCAAAGTAAACTGGAAGTGGTCTTTTTAAACTGACTCAAAATATAAAACTTCTCTGCTGTTTTAACACCACCTCTTCCCTTCTCTCTCTCTGTTCTTTTCTGCTCTGATCACAGTCCTTGAGCTAGTTAAAGAATTAAAAGAATATGTCTTTGGCCTTTTATGCGTTATATTGCATGTTATGATACATAGAGAAATATGTCACTGTTTGCAATATACTGTTTTTACAACTGAATACAAGTGTAGTTGAGATACGGCTGAATCTAAAAGAAAACAATTCCGTAATGCCTGAAACAAAGCCCTAAAATTAATTTTTTTATGCTTTGCGAAATAGTGTCTGAGCTTGAACAGATACGCCAAACCATTGTCAAATATTCAGTTGTGATTCTATATAATTTTGCAAATTGTGTTTTATAATAATTACAAATTTCCAGTGATTTTCATTTTAAGTCTTTCTATAGAAGTTATCAGGTACATTGAAAAATCAAGTCCTCAAAGAACTATCTTCAGGTTTATTAACTCTTCCATTTCTGATGTACTAAGTTATGATGACCACTCTGTATGAAAAGGACTGTTCTTTTTTATCGGACTTCTTAAGAGTCTGATTCAGTGCCTTTATTTTGACACAAATCAGTTTTAATGAACTCTTCAATGTTTTCTAAGACATTCACACTGGGCATTGCAACTTAAAAGTTCATCCACTTGAAGTGGTACTCAAAGTCGTTTGTATTACATCTTGTATGAGGCTCATTCTTGAGTTTATTTTAATCAGAGCAAGTTTTTGTACATCTTTTGCTATGGGTTCTTCAACGACAGTTGCAGTAAGTTTAGAAAGCATGCAGCAAACAAAGAGTATAATTTTGCTACTTGTGTAGTGTTTTTTAACAATTATCTTCAGAAGCCGTCTCTGAAGGTCGCAATTTGTGACAGAAGAGAACATCTTTTACAACACTTTGTAGTTACAAAAATCTTTGCGTCATGTAGTTAATACTGTTTCAAGAGGTTGGTACATTTTGCAGTAATTTTGTATCAATAGTGGAAGCTTTTGCAGAGTTTGTCAAGTTGTATTGCGAAGAAAGTAGTAAGAACGTTCAACAGGAACGTATCCTTCCAATTCTGTCACTTCGCCCCCCCCCCCCTCTCCCCCCCCCCAGCTACATGTATGGGGATTTGGCCAGTAGTTTGTTTTCCATTGAGGTGACCGTTACGTTGCGAATCAAGAAGCAAACGAATGTCTGCGCGCCTTTGCCCTCTATGGTGATGAAAATAGTTAAAAAGATAAATAAAATGGTTTCGACCAGTCAATGCAACGAATCAGCGAGTAAAAAAGGAAATAGATGATTGATGCTATACATAGCATTTTTTTTTTAAATACATCGATCTTGTACATTGTCCATCCCTACATGGACTAGCCGTCCATTCAGTGAGACACAAGGTAATGCCGTTTGACACACTGTGGTTCGACTTTCATTAGTACACGTCGTTGCCAGGGTGCAAGTACTTAAAGAAACATGCAGTACGAATATGTTCCACTGCCGTCGTCACCCGCCAGTGAAGGATACAAAGGCTATTAGGGAAGTTTTGCAATAGAGCTTTATTTACTTGATTTTTTTCGAAGTTATTTCCGCCGCATTGGGTACACCTCTCTATCCTCTGAAACCATTCCCTAAGCCAGTTCTCCCAAGTTTGTGTAGGGAACAACACACACTCGTTGTTCCAAGCACTGAGGAGGTCCTCATCATTTGAAAACTTCTCTCTTCAGCGTCATTTTCACATGCGGAAACGGTAAAAAGTCACGAGGAGCAAGGTCTGGATTGTAAGGAGGGTGCTCAAGGAGTTTCAGTCGACTACCCCGTAAATTTTCGGTGCATGCTTTGGCGCGGCGAAATTTACCGTCGTCGCGATGGAGAAACAAAGTGTCCATTCTTGACTTCGATCGCAGGTTCTTCAAAGATTGGATGACTGGGCAGGCACTGCTCAGTGTACCGCTTAGCTGTGACTGTCTTCTGTGTGTCCAAAACAATATGCTCCACAATTCCGCTCTATTAAAAAGAAAGCTATCATTTTCTTCTTATCGGGGTTTTCTGACAGCTAGGCGCGTGTCATCTTCAAAGACGCACACATTCCTATGAGTCTTAGTCGGCTTCTCATAATAGTATAGCCAAGTCTCGTCATCTGCCACGATGTTATTCACATACTGAGATTGTCCCTTACATAACTTCTTTAACATCTCCAAGCACCAAGACACACGTCGTGTCATCTGTTCTTTCGTCAGGCTATGCGGCAGCCACAGACAACTTGCAAACGATCATGCAAAACCGAATTAATTGCTGGTGCATTTAGCCCTAGTGGCCTTGCCGTCCTTTCAGCGTCCTCCAGACTCGAATTTCCTGTTTGAAGTTCTCTGTACCACCTGACTATAGTTGTACGATGTGGACACACATCACAGAGTGCCGGCGTCATCCCTTCAAAGCACTGGTGTGTGTTTGAACTACGCTCGAAGTTGTACCGCAAAAGTGTCCGAATCAAACTTCGTGACTACGATGCCATAGCAAGCACTTCTAACTACCTGTGCTAGTGAACTACTGCGCCCATAGACATGGCACAGCGGCTGCAATGCAAATATGAAGTATTCTCAGAACTAGAGATGGGTCGTTCACGAACTAACGGGTCCAAAGGAACGGTTCATCAAGATGAACGGAACGAGCGAGGAACGAATTCTGAGGAACGGTCTTTCATAGTTCACTTCGGTCGCGGCTTTCTACTTAAGTTCCGGGTAACTGTCGGTCTCGTTCCCGAATGGCACGTCGGCCGGTCTCGTTCCAGCCTCGGTGCCGTTTCCGTCTGTCTCGGTCTCGCCCGGCCGGACTCGTGACCACTCGTCGCAGTTCCACAGCCGACTTCTCTTAGTTACTTCGGTATCCAGTTGTTCGTTTCTTTCGTTTCGCACACCGATTCCAGATCCGTTTCAAGTTTTTTTTAAATTCTGAACTTCTGGTTCTTTTCGTATTCTGTTCAGCGTCCACTACCTGTAATTAAAATGTATTTTATAATTACATAAATTATATAAAAATTACGTGGTATGTAATAGATACATATTTTCAGGTAACAAAACGGCGTACCAGCTTACTTCACAGTTTGGATAAACAGCAGAAGAAATACTACTAAAATTACAAGTTTTTTTTGTTTTTACACATGCAATGGAGGACGTCGGCACGGCACACACGAGTGGCCATTTTTAAAATTTTTTTATTATAATCAAAGGTAAAAGAGCATGTTCATTGTTATGGATGGCAGACCGACTTACAACCGCATGAAGCCCCCGCTCAGTAATCGAGGGTATGGTGTCACATTCTGTGAAGAGAATAAAACTCCTACAATATTATTTTAGTGGTATAGGGCGGCGCACGAAAAATCAGCTCCGTGTACTAGACTGCTCATTGTCGCATACCAATCGTCATCTATTGTTTCAAACTTGTTTGCATTAGTTCATTTCTTATTTCTTCACTGCCTAATTATTACATGTTTATCTATTCTGCTCGTAGCAGTCAACAAATCGTCCGTAATTGGCGAGCAGTCTGCACTCGGGGCCCGTTTTTCGTGCGCCACTTTATATTATTTCACTGCGATCAGCCAGATAACGCTGCTGTTGGTTAAGAGTGTTTTGCAGAATCACGAAAATTACAAGTGTGTGTGAGACTTTTTGTTATGAATAAAAACTCTGTACTCCAGGGGGAGGCAAGTGCCCCCTCTTGGCGCCTTCCATCTTCCGTCATCTATGCTACTAAGTTTGTTTTTCATAAGAACCATATACCAAACACAATGAAAGGTGAAAGAGTAAAAATGAAGAGTTCCCAAAAAAGAGCTATCACCAGTGAACTAGTTCCGAAGGATGAACGACTTCGCCCATCTCTACTCAGAACACAGCAACAATCTGCCTCCTGCGACTTACTGTTGCGTCGTGTTGCAAAATCCTTTGTACAAGAGCCCTCTGTGTAGTCGTATTTATTCGCTTGTGTACCCACAACAGCACACAGATGACGTGGGCCTGTAGCAGCATGCCAGTGCACTTCCGCTTTTACGTATTAGATTCTGTTAGAATGGTTGATGGAACAATCCACGGAAACGTTGTTTGTCATGTAATCTCAAGGTCCGTTGACTGGTTCTCTTACCTCGAGAGAGGGGAGAGTATTTTACGATTCACGTTGCATCCGTCTAAATTACTGCAGCATCTAAGAACATTAAAATATGCTCTGCCTTTAACAATTTTCTGTACAGATAACTCCTACTACTACTACTACTACTACTAGTAGTAGTGGTATTGCCATTGTTCTACTTTTTGCGCCTTTTTCACTCCATATTGTTTATTGTTACGAAAATCCTCGTGTATAAGTGGGTCTGTCTAGAAAAATTGCGAGAACATCAGTGAGCTTGATGTCCACAGCTATCATCACGTGTAGGACGACCAACGAACGAGTGGAGCCATCACGAATTGGATGTCGTGAACTGCAGCTGGCGTATAAACCGGCTCGTGATCACGCGGACATGCGCACTAGAAAGTAGTCTTAACCTTTATTTTATTCTATTCTTTGCTGCCCATTTGTAAACAATACATCCGCATTGCGTAACTGGAGCTATGGGGAATAAGAGATGGAAAATCAACAGTTAGTCATCTGCGCTGAAAGTCTTACCATCCACATTGCAGTTATAATGAATAAGATTTGCACTTGTTGTTAATAGTATTTATTCTTGGAATGACACCTTCAGTCGGCGGTGATGTGTGTGCTGTAATGAGCACTCCTGTCTGATTAAAACGGTGCCGGGCTAGGACTGGACCCTTGCTAGCCATGAACGAACCAGCTGTCTGGCGCTCTCTCTCTCTCTCTCTCTCTCTCTCTCTCTCTCTCTGTACACACACACACACGCACCACAGTGAATGTCTTGGCGTGTTATAAACAGCTGAAAAGCTCAACTAGGTCCTACTGGAAGTGGCAAGGTAATCCTGCGATTTCGACCGCCTAGGCAAGTCATAGGGGGAACTAGGTAACGTGAAATTCTAACCGCGTTGCAGCACTGCACTGCATTCGCGAAGTATTTTGTCAGCGCGCATGGTTGCATCATCATGTGAACTGAATTGGGTGCTGTTACATCTAGTTTTGCCTGTAGTAATCAGAGCGTGTTTTTTTACATGTATCTAGCGCTTATATCAGGCACCTGAGCGAGGGGACGACTTCGCACTAACATTTCGAAATAGTGATTTCGCTACAGTGCTGTGTTCTGTGTTACTTTCCTCGGTAATATGGACTTTCTAATCACTAGACAATGATTGAATTTTAAATCATTGTTCACTATTTGTAATAAGTGAGAGCGGATGTAATTAATGTCGTTACTCGTCGCAGTGACGTTGCTACCGTCTCACAGTGGGACAAATGTATAAACAGTTCGGCGATTACTTTTGAAATAATGAGCAGTTTTCTTACTTTTATTATTTGCTTCGTTTTCATTTGACTGCGCCTTATACAACCTTTCTTACGCCGGCAGGAGTGGTGCGCAGTTCCTTGTAGACACCTTAGACCGGGACAGTCTGCGTTGATACACCGAGAAGTAGGGCAACATCATAACGTTGTGGTCTTGGACGTGTCCAAACATGATACCTCCTTTGTGCCATTCTGTCTCCACCATCGACCCATCTTACTGAGCTGGTGGCGTACTGCCGAGTCGTCTGACAAATCACTTCAGTGGCCGCCTAACGCGAGCTGTACGTCATCTACATCGCTCATGCTACAAGTGTATGTTACGGTGTGCTCTTGCTCGTATATTCATTTTTGAAGCAACCGTGTGAGAAGTGACTAGTGACGGATGCAAAAGGGGACCAGAGAATCTTGGAAAATGTGCCCGGCGATTTGTAAGCTCTTTGACCCTCTTCTTCAAGAGTGCAGGTTAGGACGTACAGAGGGGTCGGGTCGCACGTAGACAGTGTCGCCTGCGGTGTTGGTGTGGCGGATCCCTCACTCAAGGCCAGCCCGCGGCCAGTATTGATCCACCGCTTGCATCTGCAGGTTGTCGGAACACCTCTCTCTCTCTCTCTCTCTCTCTCTCTCTCTCTCTCTCTCACACACACACACACACACACACACACACAGTTTCATCATAACTGCGTACACGTAACCTTGCTACAACAGCCGTACTTTCAGACAGTGCACCTTTAGAACCAACCAACTACCTGCTGTACCTTGTTCGCCCGCTGGCTACCGGTAAGTTAAACGCTAACATAACAAATACTCTTGGGATTAACATTGTTCCTTATAGCGTTTCTGCGTAATTTTTTCCATTCCGAAAACCGATTTGATGCAGCTCTCCATGCTAGTCTGTCCCATGCAAGCCCCCTTCATATCTGCATTACTACTGCAACCTACATCCATTTTGTCCTTGTTACTGTATTCATCACTTTCGTTCTACAATTTTTCTTCTCCTCACTTGCCTCCATTAACCAAATTGACTATTCCTAGACGGTCCAGGATGCATCCTATCAACCTATTTCATCTTTTATTCGAGTTCTACCGCAGATTTAGTTGATCACAATTTGATTCAGTAACTCTTCATTAGATATACAATCATCCCATCTAAACCTCAACATTCTTCTGCAGCACCACATTTCAAAAGCTTCTATTTTCTTTTTATAACCGTTTACTTCCCCACATAAGGCTACAGTCCAAACAAATACCCTTAGAATAGGTTTCGTAACTCGATGTAAACTCAGCTCTCATTTCCAGAAATGCTTTTCTTGCTATTGCCAGTCTGCATTTTACATCCTCTCCATGTCGACCGTCCTCAGTTATTTTGCTGCCCAGATGAAAAAAACTTGCCCAAATAACCAAACTCATGCTACGCACAAATCAGTGAATGAGTCTTGCGTGTCTCGAGAACTGCCTTCCTTTATTATGTTTCGGCTCGTGAACTTTAAGACACTAATAGAACGTACTTCACAAGTTCTGTTTAAAGTTGTTTACATATGTAAAGCCTTCGTCGCTTTACCATCTGTATGCAAGTTACCTGGCTCATATCTTACAATCCATATTCTGTGCTGTTAGTAATGGAAACTTTGATCTGCCGAGATATGTTTCTTATTACGTCTTCCAAGCGATAGGGACAGGAGATATTTATTGAAGTGTAGTGGCTGGTACCGGCGGAGGTTAGAGTCCTCCCTCGGGCAAGGGTGAGTGTTTGTCCTTAGGATAATTTAGGTGAAGTAGTGTGTAAGCTTAGGGACTGATAACCGTAGCAGTTAAGTCCCATAAGATTTCACACACATTTGAACTTTTTTCTTTCTTTTTTAAGTGCAGTGAGTTTGGAATTAGTTTTATTATAAATACCAAGATTGTTCCTGTCATGAAGCTATTCTGGTATTCGTCGATCCGAGTGCCCAGCTTGATTTTGAGAAGGAAAAAACGGGAAAAATTTTCCAAGCATCCTATGTTTGAAAGCGAAGCATCGTGTCTTAGGCCGAAATCGAGAAAGCGCTTTCTTCGAACAACTAAAGCAATTAAGTCATCACCTTCCGCTCTCCGAATAGAACTGGCGAAACATGGCAACAGAGGATAGAGCCAAAACCTAAAGAAATAGCCCGCTACTGGTTTGCCACTACCCAACCAGATGTGGAAGACAGTGAACAGACTGCGAACTGGAATGCCACGGCGCACACACAACTTGAAGCAGTGGGTTTTTATTACTGGAGATGAAACTAGTGAATGTGGAGAACTTCTGACCTGAACACTTCTTGGTCTGCTCGAAGTTGTCCGAAGCCAGCACACTGAAAGACCCGGTTCCAGCAAACGTTCCGGCAATCAAGACTTCAGTGTGACTTGTACGGTCTTGTGTACTTAACAGTAGATGTTCAGAATTTAAATAACTGTATTGTGCTGCCCAGGATATGATGTCTAATAATAATATTATCACCATTTGAGGCGCCTACAGTTCTCAGAGATGAAAAACTAACTCGAACTTGTGAAGAAAGAGGTAGGAGTTGGCGGGAGCTGCGTCCGGAGAACTGTCTTAGTGTACTTTCAACACACACAGGCGAACAGAAATGCCATAAATAATCGTTCTTAGTATTTGCTGATCTTTCTTTTATATTACTATTCTTTAATGCAGAAAAATCCATCCCGACTCTTCATATCGTGGGAACACGTTAGAAAGAAAAGCAGTCATTAAATCGAAGGTTGCTGTGAACACTGCAGCGATTTAATCGGCATGGCCCTATTGGACCCAGGGAGAATAATGGCGGGAGAGGAAGGATACCGACCAAGATTTCCAAGGTAATTATTGAAACGCTGTTCCGTAGCTTGTAATCCTTGTGTCGTTCAATTCACTGCAAACTCCAGTGACTATGCAAACGATTGTGCTATTCACAACTATATCACAACTGCTGTCTTCTTTTCACTCAACATACAATGTTCAATGTTACTAAGTAATTTGTTGTTAATTGTGCAGTAGTGGTTCATTTTTACGATTGGCTTTTTTCTTCGGTGTATCTATTGCCCACACTAGTTAATTCGCTTACTTTCACTGAACTACTTGCGTTAGCACTGTTAATTTTACAAGGCAACAAACGAAGTTTTAAATAATACGTCTAGTAATACTAGACGTGATATACCTAAGTCGCGTCTTGGTTTCAGTTCTGCGTCAAAATTTTTGTTTCACGTGTTATCTTCCATCGTGTGCGAGGCTCATTCGGTAAGTCCGGTAATTTCAATGAACCGGTGGGGATCTTGCTCGGACGGCGTCGTCATCGAGAAACGTGATTGTTGTAACAAATAATGTGTATAGTCAGGCAGTAACTGCTCAGTCAGTATTGCAGCAGCCGCAGCAAAATAAAATATCGTGCTGTTAATAACCCCTTTTATTTGAGATGTTGACCTATTGGAGATACCAAACTGGGTTGAATGGAGCCGCTGGGGATCGGCACCTGCACTGAACACGGTTTGTTTCCGGATTAAAGATTTTCAACTTGACCATTGAAACAGTGAAATCGAAAAGCACTGCTGCCACACGATTGCCACATTCTATCTCATTCCAGTTATCCGTGTGTGATTTTATTGAACTGTGTGACTGCTGTTATCTTAAAAGATTGTTGAAGGAGGTCACAACCGGACACAAACCCAAGTCTTTTTAAAAAAAAGTGGTATTACCGTGATTAGTTTCGGAGAATCGTGCGTGCAGTCATTCCACACACGCTCCATTTGTGATTGGTACATTAAAAAGTATCCTTTCAAGTGAAATCATTCCGCTTTAAGATGTAAAACAACATTTATTGTGATTGGAATTTCGACACGTGGTCATTTTCAAGCATTCTGAAATCAATCTTCAAATTTAATACACGTAATTATGAAAGTGACAACCATTGAACATCAAAATTTCAAAGCTGGTTACATGGGATGTTTGAATTCATTCAGTAATATAAAGCTGTGACATACTGTGTTGTAAGAGTAGTTGCGTGTCGTGTTGTGAATGTATCTGCTGTTCCATACGCATTAGAAAGATGGTGAAATAATGACATAAACACTTCAGTTTAAATTTCAATGGCAGGTGTGGATCACAAAAGCAGCTAAGCTATAAACATACAAAGAATATGAACTATGGAGTGTAAAGATGCTAATGTGATCCTCCAACATACTTTATAGTAATTTTCTTTGTATAGAGGTGGCTTCTTCAGATAAAGTCCCATGACTTTTTCCGGTTTCCAAATTTGAAAATTTATATCTGTGACAAGAAGTTATGCTTTTTTAAGAGAACGAAGGAAAAAAGTTGGAAAATTACCCAAATTATACCCCCAGATGAAAGCTAAATGTGAAATAATGAGTTGTGTTCCACAATTTGTCTTGTGTACCGCGTCGCTATCGTTATGCACACATTCCTCTATAGACTGTGGCCGTGCTGTGTTCTCTATCTACATAATGAAGTAAATATTGCTCGCTGATTATCGCCGTCGCGCCCCTAACAGGTTCGGCGAAGGATGTGATATTTTCCTTTTTGTACATCGTTGGATACCACTGTTATGTAAATAGGCGGCAATTAGATTGGAGATAGCAACAGCTTTGCCTCTTCTAATGAGTATTTATTTTTCCATACTATAGCAGACGTTACACTGCACACTTGGATCATCTGGTGGAATTAAAAATGCTATTTTGTGAACCACGAACTGATCGTTGTCCAAGTTACATTTATATGCGGGCTGAGGCTGGAACGACAGGCTTTAGTATTCTGGCTCAGGTAGTAGGAGTGGGGGAACTCGCGGTCACGCTTTGTAGAGGTCATGAAGCTGTGGACTGTGCAACATAGTTTCCTTAAGATAGGTTTGTTCGCAATAATGAGTCGGTTGTTGCAGTTCAGCGTGAGTTTCGTCGTTTTAGGCTTGCGAGACATGATAGTGTTCCCACTCGTAATACCGTTTTACGTTCGGGTGAATCATTTCGTTTACGGGGAACAGTGATGAATGGAAACCCGCCATTGGCTCCTCACTCAGCAAGCACTGCCAAAAAAGGTTGAAGCCATACTTGATCGAAATGACATTACTTTCTTTGTCAGTGGAAGCTATTGACTATTTTTTCGCGATCGCGTCATTTCCTGGTTTGGTGACATTAGTTGGCCGCCTCCTTCCCCAGACCTGTCAATGTGCGATTACTTTTTGTGGGTGTTGCCCCAAGTCACATGAATAGGAGCATAAACCCAGTACACTTGAAGAACTGAAGGAACCAATTCGTGTGGAACTGCTTGAAATAGAGCAGCGCTGAAAACGGCCGTCACATGGAAGATGACTACACGTTTGAATATTATTCTGTAAATAAAAAATTTTGAAGCACAGGTAACGATATAGTGTTTTTTTAAACGTCCGTTCTTTATGCCTCACCCTGTATAATCAGACAAATGTTAATGATATTGTTGCTGTTCTTTAAGTCTTGTGGAAGCAAGGAGTATGGCTGAAAAACAGTATCCTTCGCGGAGTTCGATAGAGATCACAATGTAAGACATTCCCCTTGCTTCTGAAATCCGCCAGTAATTTTTTAATAATAATAATAATAATAATAATAATAATAATAATAATAATAATGTAACACAGACCTAGAAGCACTCAATACACTTACACGATCACAATGCCATAAATATAGAATACATCACATACATTCAGCAATAGAAAGATTCACATTAAGCAGAAAGGAAGGAGGAAGGGGATTTATCGATATAAAAAACCTACATTATGAACAGGTAGACAATTTAAGAAAATTCTTTATAGAACGAGCAGAAACTAGCAAAATACACAAAGCAATCACTCATATAAATACATCGGCTACACCACTACAATTTAATAACCACCTCTACAACCCTTTAGACCACATAACATCAACAGATACGAAGAAAGTAAATTGGAAGAAGAAAACACTTCATGGCAAGCACCCGTATCATCTAACACAGCCACACATCGATCAAGACGCATCCAACACATGGCTAAGAAAAGGCAATATATACAGTGAGACAGAAGGATTCATGATTGCAATACAGGATCAAACAATAAACACCAGGTATTACAGCAAGCATATTATTAAAGATCCCAATACCACAACAGATAAATGCAGACTTTGTAAACAACAAATAGAAACAGTAGATCACATCACAAGCGGATGTACAATACTAGCAAATACAGAATACCCCAGAAGACATGACAATGTCGCAAAAATAATATATCAACAGCTTGCCTTACAACAGAAACTTTTAAAACAACAAGTTCCTACATACAAGTATGCACCACAAAATGTACTGGAGAATGATGAATACAAATTATACTGGAACAGAACCATTATAACAGATAAAACAACGCCACATAACAAACCTGACATCATACTCACCAATAAAAAGAAGAAATTAACACAACTAATCGAAATATCCATACCCAATACAACAAATATACAAAAGAAAACAGGAGAAAAAATTGAAAAATACATCCAACTGGCTGAGGAAGTCAAAGACATGTGGCATCAGGATAAAGTTGACATCATACCAATTATAGTATCAACTACAGGAGTCATACCACACAATATCCACCAGTACATCAATGCAATACAGCTACATCCAAACACATATATACAACTACAGAAATCCGTAATTATTGATACATGTTCAATTACCCGAAAGTTCCTAAATGCAATATAACACATACCGTACAGTTAATAGGAAGTGACGCTTGATCAAGGTCCGCGTCACTTTCCATTCTCAACCAGACTTAACGTCTGAGAAAGTAAAGAAATAATAATAATAATAATAATAATAATAGATAAAAAATAAAGATCTTATGTAATATACTTGACCTAGATTATAAAATCAGTTTCTACATAAATAAATTGTAGGCCCAGTGCACGAAGTATTGTTTTGTGGTTACATACTTAAAATCAACAACCCAGTTGGATGCAAGATATTGACAGAAACCAACTCCAAGAATACCAAAGTACGAGAATATTAAGAGGGATAAAAAATAGTGTTATACTGCCAGAAAACGTTAACAATATCTTCAGAACAGCCATAGACACGTTTGTGACTTGACAAAAATTGGTACCAAGTAGTTGGATGAACACTGTTAGACACACACACAATTTATGAAAAGCGTATGACTGAGGAAAAAAAAACAGAAATTCTTAATGATTGCAAGGTATATTACTAACTAAAACAATAGTAATTCTTAGAATCTATAATAAAAAAGCCTTTCCCAGAATATCATCATGCACTTGGGCATTCACAGAAATTTATCCAAGACTGAGTAAGAGTATAATTTGCTTTGCTTTATATAATTGGTGTGGTGACGAGAACATAAGAGCCCAAAGGACTAAATTCGACTAAGTATTTTAAACGATTAATGGTCTGTCTTCAGGGCTTCATAGGTAGATTGATACCGAAACCGAAAGCAAGTACATGCTGAACATCTGTATCCGATATCAGTAAGTATGTCGTAATGTTTATCCAACTATCTGAAATTACATCCATGTTATGATTAAATCTATTCAACGAGTTATTCACGAGACATATATTTCTTCATTTATCAATATTTCAAGCCGTGTCGCTGAAAAAATCTTAGATAAGTAAAGGAATTAGAAAATTATAACAAAAATAATCAGGAAGAAGGGGAAATTAATACGATTGCAGATAGTCGTTGCTGGAAATCGGGGAGAATACTATAATAAATATAAAGATTCCAAGAGAGGGCAACTACCTCTTCTTGACCCCCCTCCCCTCTCAATCCCTCCCTTGTTGTCGCCTATGATCACATAGCAGTTTCTGAAACTAATAGTTTAGTACGCAGGCAAAACGCTCTTTCCCAGCCTCGGAGAGGTGGAGAAGCAAGTGCAAAGCAGTTAAGAGGGGTTCTAGAGTCCAGTTACAAGAACGGCGTTATAAAACAAACGTAACAAGTAACTTGTCAGTAGAGTGAGAAAATTCGCAGGAACAACCGCGAAAGCATTTGTACTGCAGCTTAAGGCGGATGGAAACAATAAAAACAAAAAATCTTTTCTACACAAAGAGAAAAGCCGCAATTCAATGGTGTACAAATACCACAGACGATCTCCACACAATAGAAATCAAACCCCAAGATGGGTCCGACAGAAATCATCAGCAAAAAATTAGTGGTAGGATAAATCGAGATGAATGACATAAAAAAAAAGATGTAGTGGTCCTCCCAACCCCTCCTTCCACTAGGACGGAAGAGAACAAACAAAAAATGGAGGAATTTTTGGTATAGAAAAACGAAAGTTTCCTGCCGAATGCTGCAGTGTTTAAACGTGGTTAGTCGGCGTTAGCAAATAATATACAACAGGCTCCTCCATTTTCCGGTTTAATGCGGCTAACGGATAAATCAAAATACACATTCTTTTGGGGAAAAAACAGTAACTGCTATTTACTTTATTTAGAGAATATACTACGTGTCACACTAGAAAGCCCACAGCATTATATAATGCGTTACTCGCTGGGAAGGGTAGATTGAAGTTTTATTCCTGTACTTCTGAGACTCGGCTGTTTGGAGTGGTCGTTTTCGTAAACACGTCTCCGTCAAAATTGCATGTTATGTGAGAGCTGTGTGCTGTGCAGTTAGACGTTTGAAATGTGAAAGTGAGGCTATGAGGGACTATACGTACTTTTCACGAAAAAATATGGTACAAAATGTAGGAAGAAGCAAGTATAATAGTGTATTAATGGCCAAAGGAGAATTCGTGGTGGCCATTCTTGTCAAGGGTCGCGTGGTAAATTCCTTACGCTTCTAAGAACCGAGAGAGTACAAAACGTTTCATCCAAACATTTGAAAACATATACACGTATTGTTCGAGACTATGTCACATTAAACAGTACCTAGAACGCAGTAAATAGAACCTTTTTTCTATAGCCTTCGTATCTACTTTTCTTGCTAAGAGCTAAAAACAACGAAAATTACTTTTCTCGACAAACTATTCTGTCTCACTGTTGAAATAATTTACATTAAAACACGTGTCCCTGTTTATGCACAATGTAGGTTTTTTCTCTGTAATACGTAAATGCATTTATGCTTTCATATATTTCGTCAGTCTTGTAAGAGAACACTAATAGGAAAGAATATGAGAACCTTGGTTAACTTTTGAGTGTGTCACGAAAGCACAGCAAGCCTGTAGGGCTGTTCCCTTTGCTACGAGGTCCGTGGCTCATCGACCCTGGACACAAAAGTTGAGTTTGGATTTAATTTACCAACAAGTCAAGACTGTTCACATTGTGCCGTTTGGTTCTCGTTGTTGGCTGTTAGGACATTCCCGCGAGCAACAACGTGTATGTTTGAGTTGGCGAAGGTTTAGCCACCGTCCCGTGGGGTCGAACTGTATTTGGTTATTTGCAATTGAAGTGCACCAGAGGGATTTTCTGCCTTGTGGCCGTTAACATTCCAGTTACCTGCCCTGGACATTGACGTACATTTAGTCAGCGTCCTTTCCTCACCGTGTCGTCGCTGTCCAGCATAGTGTGTAGTTAAGACATCTTAATGCATGCTTGGTTGTGGACGTCCATGCATTTTACGTTTGCTTTGAACTCCCGGTTGTGTGCTGATCGAGTGGAGCGCAAGTCACCTTGCCGGTGGGTCCGTTGACTGTCTGTTGGTTGCGTTGTCGCCAGATCGAGAGTGATTGGGCCGACTGCCTGTCTCACTTAAGTGGACGTTAGTATTTTAAGTGCTGCCCGACCCTCGAAACTTCTGAGCGCCGTTAGCAGCACTGCTTTTTCTTATTTTCTGTTGTGTGAATTTCTATGGCACATAGCCGATGGTCGTGAAAGTTGAATTGTTTTTAGTGGTGTATTAAGTCATGGGCCTTCAGCCGCTTTAAAATTAAAGTTCGTTGCTTTTCAAGTGTTGGATTGTTTGGGCCTTCAGCCTAATTTAAGATGAGGCTCTGTTAAAATTTATTTTACCTTGAGTTTCGAGTCCTGGGGCCTTCAGCTGTTTTTAAATTAAGGATCCTGGTCTTTAGAGCATCAGACTGTTTGGGGCCTTCAGCCAAATTGAAGGCCTTCTTCCTTGCGCTGTTTTTTTTACCTTGGCTCATAAGTCATCGGCCTTCAGCCGTCTTTAAATTAAGATTGTTGCTTTTCAAGTGTTAGATTTTTGAGCCTTCAGCCAAATTACAGAACTTACTTAACGTGAAGCCTTCTGCGTTCAAAATATTCGTTTTGGTGTCTGAATTTTGAGTTAATGGCTTTTAGCCGTTTTTTTAAAAAAATTGAAGCGGTTGTGGCCTTAAGGCGTAAGATAGTCTGGCGTATTCAGCCGATAACTAAGTTCAAGAATTTGTACTGTAATGTTTGATCAATAAATAAAGTTGTGTGTTCGAGTGTAACTGGCAGCCGCTCATTTTGGCCCCTTTCCACAATTCCAACTACCTCTCCTGTCCTGCGATTTTAGCAGGGCGTTTCAAACACAAAGATTGAGACACGAGTACACAACATCCATTTCTCCTGTAGGAATGAGAATGAACAGAATAGGTAAAAAAATGTTCAAATGCGTGTGAAATCTTATGGGACTTAACTGCTAAGATCATTAGTCCTTAAGCTTACACACTGCTTAACCTAAATTATCCTAAGGACAAACACACACCCATGCCCGAGGGAGGACTCGAACATCCGCCGGGATTAGTCGCACAGTCCGTGACTGCAGCGCCCTAGACCGTTCGGCTAATCCCGCGCGGCACAGAATAGGTTAACTTCGGATGTTAGCATACGCCGCCAAAGTCGCTCGTTTTTGTGCATGCGCAGTATGCAGCATACTCGGAAAATTAGAACGCCACAGCCGGCCACAGTCTAGAGATCATTGACGACACACACACACACACACACACACACACACCACACACACACACACACACACACACACACACACACACACACTCGCTTCGTGCTTGGGTGCTGATTTGCACTCATTCTGAGTAGTCGACTTTAACCAGAAAGTCGCTCGTGTAAAACGGGCTTAACAGATGTACAACGGCAGCCACCGCGTTTACCTTGATATTAGATGGGAAACAACGAAAAAGTGTTCGTCCGACAATGGAATTAAGCCATCATTTTCTCACTCTTCAACGTAGATCACATGTACATTAGTTTATTCTGAATGAATGAAAATATTTCTTCGTCAGGCATCTTTTATTTTTTGAAAAATCGCCGAACTAAGAACGGATAATATGGAGGTCGTTAGACGTTGCACGTCACGGCTTTGCCCACAAAAAGGTTTCTTACGTCTTTGTTAGCCATAGTCAGACAAATGTCCGCAATGTAGAGTCGAATAACCGTTGGTCAACGTAGACAGATAGACAGATCAGAGCAATGAGCGTCTGTGGTAGAATGTCTAGTCTCGCATGGGAGGAGACGGTAGGTAGAGAAGGACTCGTTGTCGGTGCACGGCAAGAGTGTTCTAGAATGCGGCGAGCTGCCGACATTGTTCCGGAGAAAGCGCGGGGAGGGGGCAGGGCGGCGGGAAAGCGGCGGCCGCCGGAGGCCGGGCGGGCGGCAGTCGCCGAGCGCGAGCCACGGAGACCGCGCGTCGTGACCGTCTGCTCCGCTCATGGCCGACGCGGGACCGTACGCGGCCGATGTGCTGGGCCGGCAGGCGTGGAATGTGGAGGCCGGGCCGCAGTCGGCCGAGGCGCTCGAGGCGGTGGCGCATGCGTACAGGCCGCGGCCGCGCAAGAGCAACTTCACGGCGCGCGAGGTGAGCGCGCTGCTGGCGGCGGTGCGCGAGCAGCGCGCGGCGCTGCTGCAGGGGGTGGCGGGCGGCCGCGAGTGGGCCGAGGGCTGGCGCCACGTGGCCGCCGCCGTCTCCGCCGCCGACGGGCTGCCGCGCTCCGAGACCGACGTGCGCAAGAAGTGGACCTACCTCAAGTGGGAGGCGCGCAACACCAGCAAGCCCGACCGCGACCCCGTCTCCAGGGCCGTGCTGCACATCGTCACCGGCGCCGATGCCGACGGTGAGTCGAGCGTCTCACACGACACAGGGTCCACTCGCGTGTCAACCATGGGAAGGATCTCTGCGCGCGCATTTTTTATCTATTCTTATTCGACAGGTGCGCTAGTCTTTTTTTCCCGTCGGAACTTGCAACAGCAGACTTCCGCCAGAAGCACTTTATGATTATCAAGATTCTTTGATACCGTCGAGAGAAACAGATTTCAGTGTTCTCGCTAGCTGTCACACTTACTTAGTGCCACCCAGTTCAAATTTTTACCACGGACACTAGCTGTTTTCCAGTGCAAGCCATCACAAATGTTTCCTTGGCACTGTGTCGTACCAAAACTTCCGTTTTCAGTATGCTACAAATGATTTCGAAGCTTTGTTTAACGATAACCGAACTTGATATCTTGAAGCTGTATCCCCACTAAAATGGTCTGAGAGGGAGAGCGAGCCTGGTACTACAATCGGGCACCTTCAACCCGAACAAAAATCTTTCAGGAAGGATTGCGCCTTTGATTTGCGCATTAAATGACACTATTTATTCAAGTTTCGCAACAACACTTTGAGGCATTTAGTGATTGAAGTGAAGGATGAGGATAGTAGTAATTGGCAGTAGCCGTTTTATGCGAACAAACTGCACGAGAGATTGGAAGAAAGGAAAGAGTAGGGCAGCAACCGGGGAATCGATTTTTGTGTGGCTAAGGTAGGACTGCGACGACTTCACGTATGAGCCTCAGCTGAAGATTAAGAATGGTGGGAAAGGGGAAGAAACGATGTGAAGGGAAAAAGGAAATAATCTGTTATGTGATAGGTGCATAGATGATAGGACGTTTTTCATAGAGTAATAATAACGGCTGTTTTTTGAGGTATAGTACCGGAAGGAGGTGCTGGTGTAGTCGTGGCAGTGTGAAAACTATCGCTAGCAAATCGACAGGATATTTACGTAAGGAGAGGGCGAGGTATTTGTGCTGTTAAGATTATATTATTTGTTATGCACCATGGCTGTTACATATCGTGTGCATTCGTTACTAACGAATATGCCATCAGTCTCATACAGTTTCGCTGCTTGCATGTTTCCTTTCCCTTACGCAGTTTGGAACAAGTCGGTAGTTTCCATATTCCTCAATGTATTATCCTCATCATTCGGAGCAACTGTAACGTTTCGTTACTCTCCCGTCTTCTTCACCACATGTTTCATTCCGAATCGGCACTTCTCGCGTTTCTCCAGTTTCTTAGTCTCAGCGGGGCTGGTCGTACCGGTCAGCCGCCATATTTCTTCGCCGCCTGCTGTTCGTGTCGGTCTCGGCTAGAGTCGGCAGTATTCGGAATCCTCGAGTTCCTTACTCCTCGATACCGTTCGTGCTTGCAGTAGACGACGCGAGCGATGTAGTGCGGGAACATAGTCTCAGTCACATAGTTTGACTTCGCGACTTTTTTTTTTACGAAGTGCTAATTTCGATTATAGTGTTATATTGTGATCTGAGGTGAGTGGAAAGATTAGTTCTGTTTTATAATGACTCGTTCTACTGTTTTACTTAACATTAACGTTAATTTAGTAAATTTTGTTATTGTGTAGTGCAATCATCATGGAACGGAAAAGAAGCAGGCTATGGGCTTTTTACAAAGAGGAGCCAGGATGTAAAGCAAGGTGTAATTTATGTCAACAGTCATATTCGTACACTGGAGGGTCCACAACAAATTTGAAAAGACATTTGATTACGAAACATCGATCTACCTATGATACCTCATTTTCATCAGTGCATCTAAGAAAGGTTTCTACACTTCCATCGTCTTCGAGTCAACAGTGTGAAAGTTATCTGGAAACTGATACCAGTACGTGTGTTTCTGCAATCTGAAAGCTATTCTGGAAAAAAATCAGGCTTTAGTAATACTAAAACTAATTGTAAAAGTTACGTAGCATTTTTGTGCTGTAGAAGATTAAAGGTTTATTGAAATATTAAGTTCGCCAATTACACAATTCCATTGCGACATAAGTTGAATATTGGTCTACTTTGTTGTCCAAGGAAATGTTAAATCGAATAGAAATAGTTTTCGGGCATAACAGCAGATGTCTGGACTTTCTGTACTCTTAAGCGTATCACATTTACTCGACCTAAAGAGTGGTTATTAACATAAATGCTATTGTTAACTGCCACATACTAAAATTAAAAGTTGCATCCAGCTAGTAGCAATATTTAAACTCTTGCTGAATTTTGTAGTTCGCCAAGGAATGGGAGTGCGGAGATACAGCCACAGGAAATGCACTTGCCGACTGGCCCACTGGAGAAACTAGAGCGACTGCTACGTCACGAAGAAGGCTGTGTTGAGTCAGAGTTTAAAAACCAGTGGAACGGTGAGTCGTCTTTAGAATGCGAATCACGAAGTCGCTAGATGCAAGAGGAGCGAAGAAGTCTGATAAAAGACTCGATGGTATAGACTTTAGCGATAACGGAGATACATACTTAAACTGCGTACGCACGAGACCAACGAAGGACACCCAAGATATGTTGCCAGAGATTTGCTTCGTGTGTAAGGGCGGCAAATCCGAGCCAACGAAGCGGTCGGTCGGGATTGCGGTTCGGTCTGCTGGCGGTAGCGCCAATACATTGGCGGTTTGTTGTAGGGACGCGTCTGTGTGGGCGCCGGTCAAATGTTTGATGACTCAGTATCAATTTGTTGTCTCTAGAACGGATGTGTGTTTTGCAGGACAGCCGTACGTCACACTTGGGAGCTTCATAAGTAATTCTGTAACTTACGGTATAAAGTGCAGTAGTTGGCTGTTACATAGCGATACCAGTCAATAAAACGTATCGAGTGCGACATGTGGCTGTCCGGAAAAAATGTAAACAGTCTCCGTTTCCTGCAGGCAGTGCTTGCTCTCGCTAAGGGTTTTTATCTATTGTGTTTAAAAATACCTTCGTATAGAGTGGAATACGGAGCGAGGACTGAAGCTGATAATTTTATCGTGAAATGGAATTTCTATAGGCATCTACGAACTGCAAACTAACAAACAAACTAAAGGACTAAGCGCTTGCCGGGAAATAACCCAGGTACTAGTAAGCGATATGCACGGTATGAAAAAGAAAATGGTGCCTTTGTTGACGTCTTTCCGCTGTGAACGACCAAAAGAAACTAGCACTGACTATCAACTTTCTGCTGGAGGTACAGCTCTCCTAAAAGAGATGTTAACTTAAGAATTTTTAGGGGTTACACGTTCAATAACAATTCGAAATCAGTAGCTTTCATTAGGGAAAAAATTATGAACTAGCCCATATTCCAGCTCAACTGTGAGGTAGATAGTAATTTTGCACCACCACATTGGTCCCTACATTCTAAAAGAGGGCGTCCGCCATCGTCGTTCCTTCTTTTTCTCATGATCAGCTTCTTGCAGTAAAATAAATGCTGCAAATGCAACGACTGCCAAGTCCTCTGCTTTGTAACAAAATGGGAGCAACGTCGGCATGTTATCAGAGCGGCGGAATCTTGTCATTCGTTGGCCTAGTGTGTACGCGCCTTTAGAGATGCGACAAGAGGTTTCGTGAATCATGAGGTGCTTTACAAGCATCTAATGAATGTCAAACACTCTAGATTGGTTTGTGGAGTGTAACTGTAGATGTAGAGAGCATTGCTTAACTAATGACGAATTTACGAGCACATTGTCCGAAAAGCTTCACGTATTTGCGGAATTGAAGTACCACCTCAGTTATAACTATCTCCTTTAAATGTATAGTGCGTTTATGGTCTGGACATTTCTTACAGTAATAGTTACAAACTTCCGGTAAATGAATATCTACTATGTATAAAAACTACTTGTAGAAGATCATTCTTAGCTTAAAAACTATCATATGAAGTGAATAAAGATAATTACTTGATATGTTAACTCAGTGATGAAAATCATGTATAGGCTGTAACACTAACATGTTGCTTATTATTTGCTTGATGGAGTGTCAGGTAGAAGTAGTAACATCACGTCATGTTAACAGATTTTGGCAGTCATAGAAATGAATTATTCGTCACTGACGTACCGTTTCCAAGTTAATGCTATTGAAAATTCATTTTGGGACTGTGCATACAATCCTAATCTGAATAATTTTTTTCATGTTCCGATCTTTTGAACACAGCATTGTTGCGCCACAAACCCCACTTCTTTCTCTCATAGATTATTTGACTTGATATTGGTAAGGTCGTTAAAAATGTATTTAAATCTAGTGGGCTAGGAATTGGGTAGCTTTCTCTTCTGATTTTGATACACCCGAAGTACAAATTTTGCACTAGGAGCACCACGGCGCCCCTCTGAGCTTGACGCACCAAGCAGCTTCTTGTGTCGTTTGGGCCTTAACCGGCCTCCTGTGTGTGTTGTATAAAACATGTGCTTATTTGGCCCTTCTGCACTGTGATCGAACACGTTAACGTTGCCGTACCTTATTACCTGGGTTTCATATATAAGGATGACAAGTATATATCACCTCTGAAAGGGCGCGACAGTATTTAATCTACCCATTAAGGTGGCGTTTGTCTTTTAATTATTTCGTCGTACGATGATTACTTAAGAATTGTCTCATCTTTATTAACGTTAATGGCTGCCATACTATCACAGGATGTTTTTTGAAGTAGCCAGCTACGGAAAATGGTCTGAATAAAGGTAATTCTCGGACGAAAAGACTTGAGGGAACGAACATCCAAGTAATTTAATTTCCTCTATGCTCAGACTTTAACAAAAATGTAGACACGAATAAACCATTTATACGTGACGCAGGTTGAAAAAGAGAACAAAATATAGGTAATATTAAATAGAGAAAAACCTTCATTGACTAATCGAATGAGAAAGAGGTATATTTTTGGTTATCAGGCAGATTGTGTTGCCATCAAACGACAATACAGAGCAGTATGCTGGGAGACAAAATTTTTGCATGTCTGCAATTACCGTTTCACGAGATATACAGGCTTTTGATAGGGTAAGCAAGAACCATCTGCGGGAAAAACAAAAGCTATCCATTTCATTTTACTGGGTAGTATAATAAACTGTTGGCATTTCATTTGAGAGAGAACTTTTCGTAAAAGATACTGCCTAAAAGAATTGCGACAGAGTTGTTGCTTCTCGCCAGTCGTATGTAACATAAAAATAATTTCATGAGAGTAGAAAAATTAACTACATTGTATGTCGATGTATCGTCAGATTTATTTAAATCTTCATCAAAATAGTTGAGATATTATGTCACTTGACTGATCACAGGTGTTGCTTCCATTGCTATGGATTAGGAGACAGCCCTACAAGAGTACTGCTACGTGTAAGGTATAAAATATGTGCCGTGGTACATGGCTTCGACTATTTTTGCCGGAGGTCGGCGTATCGTCGAAATCACAATGGCAGAATAAAAACTTACGCTGCAATCAGTCAATAATGACGTCATATTGTACAATAATTTTAATCTTTTAGTTCAGTCCATGACTTGGACATTTTTTTTGTTCAACCGAAGCAGTAAAATAGATCATAAATTTAAATTTCAGCACAGTTGTAGAATGTCTAGTAATGAAAATGCCTTAAATAACTGTTTGTGCTAAGTGCTGGCGATTTTTTGCAAACGCCTGTTCAAATTGTTGAAATGGCTCTAAACACTATGGCACTTAACTGCTGAGGTCATCAGTCCCTTAGAACTACTTAAATCTAACTAACCTAAGGACATCACACACATCCATGCCCGAGGCAGGATTCGAACCTGCGACCGTAGCAGTCGCGCGGTTCCAGACTGTAGCGCCTAGAACCGCTCGGTCACAAGGGCCGGCGCAAACGCCTGTGAGATAGTTAACATAACCTCATAAGGTTATGCCAATAATTAATGAATTAACAATGGTAGCTACAGATGTGACATACAGATAATTTAAAGAGATAAAATATTTAGGATAAAAGGTGCAGTGTGGCTGACGCATTTTCACGCGGAAAATCAGACATGCTTATCACTGTGCGACCAGTGACACAGCGTGACTCAATGTTGTGGTTGTGTGGAAAAAATTTACATATAAATGTACAAAACATTTACAGCCAACGGGAGGTGCATGAGAACATGTAAGCTCAATTCTGTGTGGTTGTTTCACAGACTTTTACTGCAAGGGAACTCAATCATCATTTTAATTGCATTTTTAACAAAAGTAGGAACTGAATTAACTACTTGTGTATGCCGTTCATTTGATTGTTACGTAGTAGAATACAGTAGAGTAAATTGTACAAAACACAAATAGTTTATTCAGTTCGTACTATTGCTAAGTACCTAATAAAAGTACTAATCGCTTCCCCATCGAAAGTACCATAAACACGGAAAATGTACATAACATGCCCTGGCCCATGCTTTGTTTTAAACTGCTTTAAATCTTTGATGTAAATTCGTTGACGTACATTTTTGAGCCCGCTGCGCAGTTACGCGGATGATCCGCGTTCCGCAGTCACGTAC
The DNA here is from genome assembly GCF_023898315.1 of Schistocerca nitens. Classification (NCBI taxonomy): domain Eukaryota; kingdom Metazoa; phylum Arthropoda; class Insecta; order Orthoptera; family Acrididae; genus Schistocerca; species Schistocerca nitens. Next base: position 342,003,316 of record NC_064622.1, read on the forward strand.
AGTATTTGAAGGCAAACACAGTTGTGCGGATGGTTCCCACGAGGCAGCCCTTCCGCGCCGTGGAAAGTCCGCGTCAGTCAAATACGTAGGAACAAGTTGGCGCGTGCACAGTCATGCGGATACCGTTCGCTGCAGAAGCATTCCACTGGCGTGGCAAAAAGAGTATAATTTTAGAAGTTTCCACTATGCCTAGTGACATCGATACCGACGTGTTAATTAGTGAAGTTAAAAGACCACCTAACACATGAAATCTGTTGCACGGTGACTACAAGATCCGTGAAATTTCTTTGAAGGCGTGGCAAGAAGCCAGTGCAAGTATAATACTCGGCTTGGAAGGTCTGAACGAGGCAGATTAGAAGAAACGTGGTAAGTAGACGCATATTTTCCTTGTATTTTGTTTTTCTATGCGAAATGCAAAGCATTATAGTCAAAGAATTAAATTCACAAGTTCATTTTCTGCGCAGCACAATGGATAATTATGTAGAAAAATTGTACACAACAGCAAATATCCCACAGGTGGCCTGTATTCAGTGAATTTTTGATTCCTGTCAAGGCACAGCTCCTGTACCAACAAAATACTCCGCAAAATTATCTCGCACAGTATTACTCGATCTACTGACAGTAGTAGTTTCTGCCACATCTTCGAAATTGCATGAGGTACAGGGTGTCTTCAAAGTTGTATCTGTCCCTTGCTTGAACAAAATTACGCAAAATGCTACACATTTTGGCAATAGATACTGCGAGATCAAGATTGACATTCAGAGATCGGTGGAAAACGCTACTCTTGCGACTTAGCTTTCGAAAATGCATTCAGTAAACCTCTGGGCTCGGGTAAGTCGTTAATTAAAAACCACCTTGTGAGTCATGTTTTTTCGCACATACGGCCTTGGTGGGGTAACGCGAATGTACTTCGTTCCATTTTCCCGCAAAACACGCTGTTTTTAAATAGATTTTGCATCAGTTTCTTCCACGTTCTCAGACATCAATTAACATGAAGCAGTAGTCACAGATGGCCGTGAGAACAATGGCTAGGTAGAATTATGTTTTCCGATGCAATGAGAGAAACGGCGAAATTTAGAAAATCATTTCCAATTTCGTCTTATTTGTCTGTTGGGGGCTTTGATATGCCTTCTTCTAGTCCAAATAAGTGGCACATACTTGCCTCGTAATCTGTCCAGTTGTTGATGCATCCATTTAATAAGAGTAATGGAGATCCGCAAATGTTTCCGCATCCTTTATACATGTGAAGTATAAAGCATATATTTGATACATACGATCACAGAGCAATGTAGAGTTAGTTTTAGATGTAATCCTATCTCAAATCTAGGATGTAATCCTTAAAATAACAGATGGATGTGTCCTCAGTAATAAAAGATTTATGAGCTTTGTACTTGTTATTTTAATAAGGTCCAGCGAGCATTCTTTCCGTCGTAGTTGCCTTCTTTGAAGACTTCAAATGTAAAACCCGGAACTATTATTTCGTAGTAAACTACTTCAACTGCAACTAAACAAACTAATCACGCAAGCTTAAAACGTACACTCCCCACCCCACCCCCCTTCCTCAGCAGCATTCAGGTCTTCCCACTACCCACTGATCTCCTTCACATGTGCTCCACCATATACCAACAGCATCAAAATCAATCTATGCCGTATCACGAGGGTCCGACCTTACAGATGCAAGTTGCGACTCCCCATCCAGCTCAATCAACGTAGACATCAATTGTAATAAAAGTATAAGATTCTGTATTACCAAATGTAATACACAGTTGTAGTAAAGTTTTGAATCATTAAATACATTTAGTCGGCATTCCTGCACATAATTCATATTCTTACATTAAGGTTGCTGCTACTCGTTCTGTCGTCGTAGTAGCTATGCTTTTTGAGAGTTCTGCCGACAAGCTCGCCAAAGGAACGGAAAAACATACGAAAATATGTATCAAATTTTGTCTTCGGCGGAGCGCAAATCGGAATACAGGGTGAGGAACGCTCCTTTCGTACATCTCCGTTCCACCTTAAGATGCACCCAAAACTTTCTCTCGCGTGTGGAATTGCTCTTTTTGTGTGTCAGATAGGCTTCTTAATTGCACCCTTATACATGTGCTTGTGCACAGGAGTCAGTGTTCGCTCGACTGTGTAGAAGCGCGTGCATCCGCCAACCGCACGCGGAGCGCGCATCATCCGCAACAGGCCTTACGGGAAAAAATTGATTTCTTTACCACACAACTACTTAATGTCGTTTGAGGTAGAGTGATAAGTATATGTGATTTTCCGCTTTATAGTGCGGCACAACGCTATTCTTCATACTTTTCGCGTGCGGGAATACTACTTATTCAGCACCGCCCAACAATGGGTAATTACTCGCCGACAATGGTAATTTACAGACAACGTCTGTGGTATGTTGGGTCTATAGCTGCTGCGGCTAATTCAACTTAATATCAGCAGAACAAGATGCGACATAATCTCATGCGTTTGCAAGAAATCGACAATGCTTGGCCCTAGAAGCAGTTACGTAACATGCTTTTCAACTCGTGATAGTTTCGTAGAAACGCGTAGTGGATGAATCAGTGCTACCATTGTGACTGGCACAGAATTGTAGTTTCATATAACTAGCATTCTCTTTGCCATTTCTTACAATCCGCAGTGGAGGGAAGCATTAAATGGCTACACATACAGTATTTGAAGTGGGAATATTTGTCAGGTATCCATCAGGTGATCGGCCCCACGTAGGTATCGACCAGAGATGACGCGCGTGCCGGCCGCTGGGGTCCTCCACAGCCACAAGGACGCAGGCGCAGCTGCACGGACGCCAAACTTCCACTTGCGTGGTGTGGAGCTGTAGGGCCGCGCGGGCGGCAGTCGCGGCAACACCGCCTGGGAAGCTGGTTGTGACGTCACGCGAGACAGCCCGCGTTGCAGCCGCGGACACAGACCAGTTACGGCCGTAGCAGCGTAAGGTTAAGAAATGGTGATGCAATGTTGCGTGCCCAATTGCAGGGCGAATTATAGAAGAGGTTACAACGTGAACCTATTCTCCTTTCCCAAGGATGTAGCACTTCGTCAGCAATGGATTGCCGCAATCCCTCGAGATAATTTCGAACCCAGTATACACACGAAGGCACGTATTCTACGTGGACTGTAACCACTTCTTGACTTCGTTTAGGACCGTGTGCTATTGACGTAATTACATTCTATCAAAACATAAGTGCATCGGAACACAATGTTAGCAAAATGACGTGTTAAATTTTTGCTCTAGGTGTGTCAACTACACTTCGAAGAGGGCGACATACGCCGAGAGACAGGCTATTTTCGTACAGAGTCGGGAACTACGCATTCACTCGCTTTGCAACGACCGCGATTGAGGCCTGGAGCAGTTCCAAGAATATTTCCCTCGACTGTCAACAGCAGTCGGGCTGGCACGTGGAGATTGTCCAGATCTGAGCATATATGTGAGCAAATGGTTCCAAAATATTGCAGCAGGGATTAACCCTAACTCGTAGTATCACATAGAAGACACTTTGAAAGTAGCTTATGAAGTTAGATAATTTGTTGATGTGAATGCCAAAACTTTGGGTCGATCTTTGTGTTCTGTAGCATAAGAACATCTTTACTTCGATAACTTTACACCTATGTTCTTGCAATGTAAAACAGTACAGAGTACTTCATGGTTGTTAAAGCTACAGCAGTGACTTTGAAAGCTGGTGGTGGTTAGTTTAGTTTGTACAGTGTATCGTGAAATGTAGTGTTAATCAAATTCACAGCATGTTGCAAATATGAATGAAAAGTTCGAATCCCAGGGAATGTACACGTTGCTGTTTCTGGCGAGTCGTAGAAATTCAGTGTAGCAGATTTTCATCGTCTAGGTGAGAAAGAAAACCCAGAAGCAGATACAAAGCGGATTTCGCAAATAGAAAGCAATCATCAACATATCCCTAGTTTTGTAACATCACTGCGTCGAAACGGTCAATTACACGAAGATGACGGTCACTGATTGTAGTTGGTGAAACAACGGATGTTTGTTTGCCTCATTATTTCTGAAATTTGTTAATAAACTGTTACTGTGAAGTCACGTGTACTAATTTGTTGGAGCAAGAAACGGTTAGTAGGCATTCGTTTCATACACTCCCTTGGCCTTTTTCCGTATGCGGAAGTATCTTGTTCTTTGCTTGTACCAAAATCAAGTAAGTTCGTACAAGCACGTTTTGAGTGGTTCGCGCTTAGAAACCACAAGTCTAATCCTTATCGGTATTTATCATAAAGCCGCGCTAAAACGAACACAACGGCGCGTTTCGGGTCACACTTTCATCGGTCTCCATTCCTAAATCATTTAATAGATGCATCCTAACAAGGGGCTTTATATCCAAGTTTTTTTATTTAGTGATCATTGTTTTGACATTTTAGGGTGCATGCGTTTAGTGATTTAAGAATGTGTAGCCACATGAGCGCATGACTTTCAAAATGCGTTTCTTGTGTTTGTGTTAAATGTTAAGTGCTAAATAAATATAACGATTGACTTAACGACCGCTAGTCCTTAAAGATGGCTATTATTGAAAATTCAGGTCTAAAGTTCGTACAGTTCTTTTTGTTTCCAGTGTCAAAGAAGGTGAGGTATGAGTAGATCAGTGGGACGTGGGGTTGTGCGCTGCTACAGTCCCCTGGATCAGGTGACAAGCTTGGGTACTGGACAACTTCCTCCCAGTATGTCAGACAGTATTAGGAAGTCTTGTGACCAAGGAGTAAAACGGAGGTAGAATTTTAATTGTTCCATTAAACGGACTTTGAATTCAGTCACGAAGTTAATTGGTCGCGAGGCTTACTTGGAGAAAACTGATGATGATGGTAAATCAAAGATTAGGTGTATCTCGGTGGATTTTTGCTCAATCAGGTCTAATGAGTACGCCTTCGTAAAATTCAAACTGCTGTTGGGCGGGTAAATTAAACATCCAGTAAAATTGACCCTTTGTTGATCCACAAATTCATAATTCCGTTAATACTTCAGGATTTAGTAGGCAGAGAAACAAATTTTTCGCGTTTTAGAACACTCGTACCGCACTCCGGCAAGAAAAGTTGCCCCACGTAGTGAAACGGCTATTTTAGTTTGTCACCGAAATTACGAGTGAAGTGTCCCAACGTGCACAAAAAATATCATGAATGCAATTTACTGCCAACAACACTGATTTGAAATTTAATTGAAGCTTACACTAATTGGTTATAAGTTTTATAGAATTAATTCTTTTAAATAGTTTTCTCAAATATTGCATTTTTTGAGTTGTCACTGCTCTTGCCGGGACGTGATAAGGACAGACGTTAACAGTTTGACGACAAATTACACACAGATCCATTGATGTTAACATTTTCGATTTTCAACTTTTCAGTTAATTACATCAACAAGTAAGTAATGCATAGCGAGGACGAGAGATTATCAACACTAAGCGTCAAAGAATCTTCGTCACATTGCTGTCCTCCGTTGTGACCATGGAGGTAAAAAAGTTATTTTAAATAGCCGCCCAAAACATTAGGTTTACCGCATTCATACCTCTGATTCACCACAGTGATGTTACTCCGTGATGTCACTGTGACTTGATTGTGCCCTTGATTGTGTGGAGACGTAGTTGTTTCATAAAAAATGCCAGCTTATACGTTGTTTACGGGTGCACTTATCAATCCGATCGTAGTCTCGAGTTCAATGGAGTCACATTTTATTCGTAAAGTGCGGCCGTTCAAACAATATTTTTATTTTCTTTTGTGTACGTGAATCATGGCTGCACTGTTTACGTTTATTGTAATGGTTTTATTTCTGTCATTTAACTTAAGATTTGCCTTAGTTTACGCAATATCCGTTCTCTTTTATCTTGTGTGTTTTCATTGCCTTCTAAATAGCAAACGCTCAGATATCCGTGCCACACTGTCAACGGTCTCATCCCTGCACAACACACGGCTACGTAATCGCGCAATTGTTGGGGCAGCATCTGATGCCCCAAATTCCCCCCACCGATAATTATTCGTTGTTCACATTTCCTGCCCACCTTTAAACAAGATTCTGGCTAGAACAGCTAGAGACAGTGGCCTTTGTGTGTGTGTGTGTGTGTGTGTGTGTGTGTGTGTGTGTAAAATAATTGGTACATCACCAAGCATGATATAGGCTTATATATTTTGAAAACTTCAGAATGAAATTCATCAAAGTACACGTCCAATCCAATTGTGCTATTTTTGGTTATTCTTGAAAAACAGACAGCTACTGGCGAGAAATATTCCTGGAAAAGAAGGAAATAGGCTACTGTTGGAAATGTAGGTCTAGATCTTGCACATTACTAAAAAAAATTACTTACATACATGTTAGCAAAATATCCATTTTGTAGGGTCTTTCCATTAATCACATTTATAGCATTCCACAATGCTGGAAGATATTTAAAAAGTTACTTTTTTGCCCTGTAAATTGCTATTACTGGCTACACTGTGAATGAGGCATCATAGGTAAAATTTCAAGGTGAGAAGATATGTAAACTACAGTGAAACTGATACACTGACAGTTTAATAAAACAAGATCTCTGTTCTACGTGGAAATAGACATCTACGCAATTCTTTTAACGTTTTATGTTCGTTGACTTGCACAATATACGACAGCATGCCTTGCTTCTTCTCACATTGCACACGTTTATTGGCTAGCAAAGAACACGCAAGTTTTATTACAAATGTGAACAATAAAAATGTGTATACGGAGTTGAAAACTGGAAATGACTAAAAAGAAGCAGTACAAGTAAGCAAACAAGCATTAGTTTAGGAGTTCCTGCTTCATTTGCCACCGATACAAATATAGTAGAAGTGGAATAAAATTACGAAAGCATCCTTTTCACGTCACGGCGTTCCTTTCTTTGTTGTTCGAAATGCATCTGTAAAAACAAATTACATTAACGAGACTAAATCTGTCATTACTAGAGGAAATAAGATTTCAAGAACGGAAAATCTTTCAAATTGTCTCCCTAGCACTTACAAATGCAAGCACTGTCGTTCTTAGTAATTAAAACAGTTGTCACATGCATACGACAAATACGAGCAAGAAGAAATAGTAAGCGGCAGTCTAATGTTTTGGGCCTCTTAAAATGGCGGCAGGCCTCGCCTACTCTGTGCCTGCAAAACAACGTACAGCGTAGGTCTTTCACTTACCTCCATGGCTGTGACTCTGGTACTTGTCGGCTTATTGTGTCTGCGGTCGTATTGCAGCCACCCAAACACTTTCGTACAAACAATAATAATAAATAAATCTCAAACACTTCAACTTCCTTACATTCTAAGTCAGTAACTATACTGTTAGGACTTTTGTCTTTAACACGACTGGAACTGTTGAACGGTTTGTCACAGTTCGGGAAATCTCTGGTTCCTATTGGTTTTTATGGTAAAAACTGTGGAATACAAACTCGGATAGCTTCGGGGATGCAGATCACTTGTATCAGCTACAGCAAATAGGAGATAGAAATCATGATTGTGTCCAATTCTGAAGCTTTTGCTCGTCCCGAGATCTGGTGACGTCTGACTGTACCATCTCAAACCGGTCTTCATATAATTTGTTCCCGCGGTAACAATTACATGCAGTTTACCGATATATTGTTTGTTAGGCGTTTAATTCTTTATTAATTTTCCTCCTCGTTTCAGCTGAATATTGCCACCATGTTTTCGAACTGATTTGTGACGTTTTCTGTGCTTTTATAATGGTATTTATGAATGAAATTCTATTTTGCAACGTACTTTGTGGATCATTAGCCTCTCGTAAGCAAATGAAATATTGTACTAGGTTTAGTCATGTTGTTATTCCGGAAATACATTTTTCGCCTTTGTTACCTTTTCTTAAGGCAACATACATGTTTCTATATGCATACAGTCTAGCATTATACGAGTACTACTACTGCAGATTTGTTCAAATACAACAGTAGTTTGTGCAGTGGTAAAATTTACAATTATTTTCTATCGAGATCATTTCTTAGTGGTAGTCAAACTACGTCTGAAACTTTCAACCATGTGGAGAAGAAATTCTGAAATGATGGTCCGCTTCGACAAGAATAAGTTGAAAGATGTAGAAGTGAGACAGCGCTATCAAGAAAAAATTGCAGAACATCTCACAATATCAGAGAACCCTACCAGTGTGGAGAACGCATGGCTGCTGCTGAGGAATGCAGTGTTAGAAAGTGCAAATGAAGAACTAGTTTGCGATGCAAAACGAAGAAGTAAACCTTGGTTCGATGAACAATGTCGAGAATCTGTTGAGATTAGATCAGCGAAGAGGATACAATGGCTACAGCAACTCTCGGAAGAAGCAAGGGTAGCTTACTACGAAGCGAGGCGTAATACGGACCAACTCATGAGAAAGAAGAAACGGGACCACCACAAAAGTCTGTTGATTGCAGTCGAAGAAGCAAAGTCGTCACGCTCGTTTTTCCAGGCCTCAAGATTCGCCAGAGGCGCATACAGACAACGTACATTGGTCCTAACGAATGAGACGGGTGAAGTTGTACCGCCAGAAGAGCAAGCAACCCTATTTAAAAAACATTTTGAAAACCTATTGAATCCCGACAACCCACCTGTAGGGACAACACAGACGGATGCCCGTTTTGACAGAGTTGAAGTCCCTGAACCATCTGAGGAAGAAATCAGTGTTGCCCTAAAAGCACTCAAGAACAACAAGGCTCCAGGAGGTAGTGGTGTCACAGCTGAGATGCTTCGCTTGGGAGGGGAAACACTGGTGGGTGCTTTGAAACGATTAATTTCTACCATCTGGGAAGCAGAAGTAATTCCTGAGGAATGGAAGGGAGCAATCATATGTCCCATATTCAAGAAGGGAGATGCTACTCATGTATCCAACTACCGAGGGATTTCGTTACTTGAAATTGGCTACAAAGTTTTTACAACACTGCTACTAAACCGCATGAAACCACTGGCTGAAGGAATTGTAGGGACCTATCAATGTGGGTTCGCTGCTGGACGATCGACAATTGATCACATATTTACTCTGAGGCAGTTGATAGAAAAATTCTACGAATTCAATAAGGATCTACACCTCATCTTCATCGATTTTCGACAAGCTTATGACAGCATTGACCGCGCCACGTTATGGGAAACGTTAGAGGAACTTGGCATCCCATCAAAATACATCCGCTTAATTGCTGCTTGCTACTCTCAGTCTACGGCCCAAGTGCGGTTTGGTAATCAACTATCACCATCATTCAGTGTACAAAATGGATTGAGACAAGGAGATCCATTGGCGCCAACATTATTCAATTTGGCCCTGGAAAAAGTAAGCCGTGACACTTGTCGAACCAGAGAGATGGAGATGGTGGGAGCAGACACAATCTTGGCATTTGCTGATGATGTTGTGATCCTTGGTGACACTCTAGAGCAAGTACGCAGTGATACCTCCCGATTCCTCCACAATGCAGAGAAAATTGGGCTGGTGGTGAACGATGAAAAAACTAAATATCTTGTTGTATCACGCCGCCGAGATCTCCCTCCTCCCATTGATGTCGACAGGCATACCTTCGAACGAGTTGAAGAGTTCAAGTACCTGGGCTCCATACTAACAAATAAAAGTGAAGTAACGAAAGAAGTACAGCAACGTATAACAAATGCTAATCGCATGTTCTTTAGCCTGAACAATCTTTTCAGATCTCGGCTGATATCGCAGAAAAACAAGATCCACCTATACACGACACTGGTGAGACCAGTACTTTTATACGGCTGTGAAACTTGGGCAACATCAGCAACAACAGAAGAAGCAATATGTGCATTTGAAAGGAAGGTACTTCGGAAGATATATGGACCCATCTACAATGCCATGGAAGGTAAATGGGAACGAAGAAAAAAAGATGATTTATACCAGCGGTATGGAAAGCCACACATTGGACGAATATTGGCGCAGAAGAGACTCCAATGGTTTGGCCACATCCTACGGGCAGACGGATCCCTTCCAAACAGAGTCCTCCACTCTCAACCCACAGGAAAACGCCCTAGAGGACGCCCAAGAACTCGATGGAAGGATAGGATAACAACGATCCTGAAAGAAGTGGAACCAGCAGCCGTGGAGGAGGACGCCAACGACCGGATGAGATGGACTGCCATCTGCAACAGCTCCCTCCTCTCGTGTAATTGACAGACACTGCGTGTGTGTTTTTTTTTTTTTTTTTTTGTTTCTGTAATGTATCCCTCTTGCCTTTTAAACCTTTAAGCTGTAATGCATATATGTAACCTTTTACTACTGTATAGTGTACTTTTGTAAGTCTTTTTTCTTTAATTTTTCCGTTTGTTCTTCTTGCTGTAGGCCTTAAAGGCCCGATAAGGCAATAAATGATGATGATGATCGAGTTTCACGACATCGTTGAATTTTAAGCAGAGCCTTAGGTTATTGCGCCTGAATTCCGTTCATCATAGAATAAACCTGATGTAAACTGACACAAACGCGATGATTTGTCAGCAGCCGTGGCTCTCGTACACCGGTGTTGTTCCGCTCGTGGAAGTAGGTCCAACTTATGTGTTAGATATCTTGTTACTATGTCGCTGTAAATGAAACTTAAGACATTCGGCTTTATTAACAGCCTTCAACGTTTTTCTTAATCATGCTTTAAGTACGTGGTTTTTATTTGAAATATCGTGTACAGTCAGTATCTCTGTAAGCGCTACTTGAGCTCTGAGGGTCTCGCTGTCCTTACGTACCACGAAAATGTATAACACTGCTTTCTGCTTCATAGTTTAACAAGCGCGCGGAACACCGTTAACGTCTAGAAGCGTGTTGTTTGTTTTTCACAAGATTGCAGAGAAGAATCAGCTTTGATGTTTTTCGAGCAGCAGTAGGTAATAATTTAAAGAAGGGTTTACAAGTACAATGTTTGGTGTAATTGGTAGGTTGTTGATATTGTTGGACAGTGGGCGGCGGTTCCAATCTAGTTGAGATTTACAATTTTTTGTTATGTTTGAATACCGTACCTAAATAATTTAAATATGAAATTTATCAAATATGTGCTAATTAACTCATACTCAAGCATAATCTTTTCAAGAAAAATGTACTCTCCTAGTTTCTAATTACGTATCACACGGAAAATTCTGGTCTTCGTTGCAAATACACATTCTTAATTATCGATATTTTCTAAAAGCTTGTTAAAGATTTTGAAGTTGAGATTACTCAATTCATTTTGGAGAAAAATAGGAAATAAGACACTCCTTCTTGGAATATGGCCATTTGTTTTGAAGGACAGATGTGGTCTCTCACGAGCCAGAGTGATGAGCGTAGTACACACATGGCACACAATTTTCGCGGTGTCGAGCACACTGTACATGATGCATTTTCACAGTTGTCGTCTTAATACTGCAATCTCTGGAGGCAAGTTAAGAGATGTCGCGAGAAATAACAACACACTTCAGCTGCCAAACGTACTGGAACTAATGGGAGAAGCTTTGTGACAAATCACTGCCGAACGATGGCGAAATGCGGAACTGCATGTCACAAAGGAAGAGGAAATGTGCACTTTCTGGTGGCTTGGGACTCTGTTGCTGATCGCCTCGTTATGAACGTAACAGTACTGAAATGTACCATATTCCTCGGAGTCCTGTATGGAAGAAGTACAGAGATTACGAGACCTTTAACTACAGGGTGAAATCCCAGCAGTGCTCTTTGTACGCCTCTTATAGCTCAGAGAAGGCCTTGTTAGTCAGGAATTTTCATCATTGTTGTTTTTAATTACAGTAGAATATTAGTCAAGATTGGAGCTTGTTACATTTTTCATCAGATCACCTTAGAAGCGTATCGCCTGAGTTTTACCTTTATTTTTTCTGTTCAAAAATTAAATGACATTCAAGGCTATATTGTTCCCTGCAAGTCCCTTTTTTACATCTTTACTAAGACTGTTCACATAACTGCAGGTTAGTTGGGCCGGCCGGCAGGCCAGTGCTGTCCAAGTTACGAGACTCTGGAAAGCTTCAAAATCAAGAAATGGTCAATTTTTACTTCTTTGCATTTTAAAAATGTACAGTGTTTCCCCCTTTCAATTGATATGTAAATTATTCAGTTCAGAAGAAAACTATTTTTAAAATATTTTTGAAATATGTTCTGCATGGGCATGACCCACTGTGGCGTTGTTAAACTGCTGTCAAATGCTGTACTTATGAATCTACATGCTCATCACGTACATTGATGATGAGCGTATGGCATTGGTGGCCGGGGAGACAAAGTAAGTGTTGTGGCTAACCTGTGATAGTTTGATATATATCGCTCGCTCGACTGTCGCTTGTTTCATGATAATTTACTCTTTCGTTATCCCGAAAATATTCGTAGTGACTTCTGTTCATCGAAGTCTCTTTTATTGAAGGATAATCTTTGGTAAACGCAAAGTGACTAGAAATTCTCTGAAGTCATTGAAGAGGACAAATGTTGGAAAGACAAAGGTAGGCGTTATTGCCGTAAACAATTAAGACGCTAACGGTGTATGAACCTAACCATGGTGGTACAACAGCGCATTACAGTCAAAGTGAGAAAGAAAATACTTCGCGGAGGAAATTTTGTCCAGTTAGTGAAAAAGTGTGAATGTTTTATGTGCGAATCGCGTGTGAATGAATTTGTTATGACAGTTCTCAACGGAATTTTTGCAAACTGTGAAAGATTTTCAGTGTAGTGAAGTCTGTCTGGAACACTATAAAAAATCAGTTAGCACTTGTCAGGGAAATAGAGCTGAAATGTGGTAAGTTTTCATACATGAACACCTTTTGGAATATTGTTGCAGTAACTCCAAATGAAGAAAATGGCAGCAAAATCCATGAACACAACATAAGATTTGTTTATACCTTGCATAAAATTGGTGAGGGTGCTACTGCAGGTGCAGATTCTGTGGCATGATGAATCTTCCAAATCCCACCACCGAGTTTACGAACAGTAAGGGGCGCTCAAAAAGAAACGAGCCGGAGGCATCATTATAGAAACCAGTACCTGTATGTTAGAAGTATTGAGCCTGGCTGTTGAGACACAAGGCAGTGAATGAATCTCTCATACAATTTCCGGGTCTGCGATGTTAACCAGTTGCGCACGTACTTCGTCGTCGTCGTCCGAGGTTAATCGTTTACCCCTCAGAGGGAGAGAGGTCCGGGCTGTACGGAGGGTGGCCGAGAACCTCCCATTCCAATTTCTACAGGAGTGTCGCGACTGTGCTGGTCGTATGAGACTGCATTGTCGTGGATCAGAATGGCCCCACGGGTGAGATTGCCTGGTCGTTTTGATTTGATCGCTTGGCGAAAGTTGGTCAAAGTTTGCCTGTAACGGTGGGCATTCACTGTTGTCCCTGTGATTAAGCCATTTTTGGTTCCCTTGAAAAGGCTCTGAGGGGCAACTGATTAACCTGGGACGCCGACGTCCAGCTGTACGTGCGGAACTGGTTAACATCGCAGCCCCGGGAATTTTATGAGACAGCCATTCACCGCCTTGTCACAGTGAGACAAGTGTCTCAACAGCCAGGGTCAACAACTTCTAACATACAGGTACTGGTTTCTGTAATTATGCCTCCGTTTCTTTTTGAGCGCCCCTTATACAGTCGATTTATAGGGCTAAAATAGTTGTCTGTATAGAATCTATGAAGAATGCTGTGGAAGAGGCAGTATTAAAAACCAGCAAGAGATGGTACCTGTCATCAACGGGGGACACACCTTTTCGTGGTGTATCTGCCAGCAGTATGTATGCAGGGAAAGTTTGATGTAGCAGTAACATATAAATGTGGTAGGTGTCCACAAAAATGTACACTCAAAAATAATTGCACAGGTAACGATAGTGGCAGTAGTGGAGGAATGGAAGTGGCTGGTGTTGCTAGTATGTTTCAACGTTCTGTTGCGTTTGGCAAAGTGCGATATGTGAATTACCTGGTGATGGTGATAATTATTCTAAAAGTTTCAAACATATTCAAGAACTGAAGCCCTATGGTGGTGATGCAGTGCAGAAATGTATGTTGGGCACGAACAGAAACGAATGGGATCAAGACTTAACGATCGAAAGCTTCGTACAAAAAACAAAAACTCAATGATTGGAAAAGGTTGGATTGGAAGGCAGGGCTAACTGACAGTGTAATTGACAAAAGACGGAACTATTATGGAATGGATATTAGGCAACACACACACACACACACACACACACACACACACACACACAAGCGCTCTCTCTCTCTCTCTCTCTCTCTCTCTCTCTCTCTCTCTCTCTCTGTCTCTGTCTCTCTACCGATGAAAGTCCCCCATCATTACTTGTGTCCCAGATGAGAAACGATAAGGGATTGCTAGCTGATGAAGTGCACTCATTAACAGTCTGCCTTATGCGGTAATTGAAACCTATTTTCAGAGACTTAGCAGCATCTGAACTGTTGAAAAAGTGCGTTCATAGAAAAATTAAAAGCACAAATGAAAGTGTAAATAGTGTTATACGGTCAAGAATCCCCAAGACTTTGTTGGTGTAATAGCAACACTTCATTTGGGTGCGTATGATGCTGTTGTTACTTTCAATGATGACAACGTTGTAAGGTGCAAAGTATTTCGGAATGTTGGAATGAAGGTAGGTTTCGGCATGGTATGAACGATGCTTGCTTTCGAAAAGGAACGTCTTCGAGCTGCTGACAGGTCTGTAAATAGCCTTCAAATACAAGCCTAAGTAAACAGGAGGGCAAAGAGGAAACTGGAGTAGTAGTTGCGGAAGATGAAGACAATCCGTCATATGGACCTGGAATGCACTAAAGAGGTAATCTAACCTTGTCGTTCGATTCTCAAAAGTTTTATTTTTTCCTACAAATTACATGTTTTCTCAGTATCTATCAAACTAATTTGTTTCAAATTTTCAGCAAATGTTACACAGCCCCTTCTTCGTAACTTACCACAGTCTTTCCAAAAAAAACCTGTCTATTGTTGAATTTATTAACAAGACAAAATTAATCTAAAAACTGAATTCACATTTTTAAACATAACTGTGGTAATTTGTAGCCAGTATTCCAATAAATAACCTGTAAGAATTTCAACTTCCTAGATCAAATACTTCACACGGAAACATGTACGTTATAAGCATTATGGTAACACTGGAAAGATAGGGCTTTCCGGGGCCTCCTAAATGCCCCAGTAAAGCTGTTCATATTCTCACTGAGTCGATGAACGCGTAACGCACAGCATAAAACGTGTACTTGACCGTAGTCCAGACAGCATGGCTTCCACTCCACGTAAAGCAAAATCCAATGAGATTCCACTAAACGTGGAAGAATACATAGTGCAATGTTTACATGTTGTTTATTCTTATGATAGAGTGTAGACCGTCTCTAATATCGCTTTAACTTCTGCAGAGCGAGTCAAATGTCACGTGATCATTCGAAAAGGCTGGATACTGTATTCGAACGCTGCGGTGTATCGGGAAATCTCGAGCCTCTTAGAACGCGAGTATCGTTAGCCCAGCCCTATTGTACACATTGGGCGATAAGAATACTGGCTAGGTGAGACAAGAGGTTAAATTTTGTTTGATCTTCACAGTTGTCAGGTGGTCGGAATTCGTCTAGCTTCTCTGGACATTTCATTCGACATCCAGACAAAATGCGAAATCTAACGACACAACTTCTTGTCAAGTTCTGTACAAAATAGCTCGAATTTCCCGAACGCTTTCACTTTCATTGTTGAATTGTACGAACATTAGGCCGACGGGCGGAGTAGCTCGCTTTCTCTGTCGTGCCTCATGGATGGTGGTGACTGACGTTATCTGCCAGAGGACAGCGCGCGCTACAAGCTAGAACATAGATTAGCGTACATTTGTGTAGGAAAAGGTTCACATACTCCACGTGTCTTTCAAGAATATGGCCAGGAGAATACGAAACGTCGTGAAGTTTGTTTGTTTCCGTTTCTGTTGTTTTAAGGTTAACCCATAACTCAAGAGGAGAGGTCTCAGTTCGAAGATTTTCGAACTCTCTCTCCAAGCTCAGTCCTGCTGCAATTGCCACCGTTATGGACCATCATGTCCCGACGCCTCGCCAAGACCAAATTTTGCTTCATTACGCAAAATACTGTTACGCGCTTGGCTATAGTACGGAAGTAACTCCATCTGTTAGAGCAACATGTAAATGCGGCCTCGGTAGCCTAGACCGGGGCTAACGATTGCGGTTCGCGTTCAGTCCCTTCTCTCCGAACTGGAGTCCTTTCCTTTATCACCTCTACTTGCGGTCCCTTCACGTACGCCTCCATGGCGTACGTCTCGGTCGCAGCTTCGTCTGGATCTCTTGCATGGCCCTAAGGACTCCGTTAATCCCGCCGCTCTCCCCTGTCACTTCCTCTCGATTCTTGACGTGTTCCGGGGCTCTGAAGCGGTTTACACCGACGGCTCAATGGCTGATGGTCACGTAGGCTTCGCATATGTTCATGGAGGACATGTTGAGCAGCACTCCTTGCCAGTTGGCAGCAGTGTTTTCACTGCAGAGCTGGCGGCTATATCGTGCTCTTCAGTACATCCGCTCATGCCCTGACGAGTCATTTCTCCTGCGTACTGACTCATTGAATAGCCTACAAGCTACCCTAGCCACCCTCTGGTAGCGTCTATTCAGGAGTCCATCTATGCCCTGGAATAGTCCCGCCGTTCCGTGGTGTTTGTGTGGACCCCAGGACACGTTGGAACCCGCGGCAACGAACTTGCCGACAGGCTGACCAAACAGGCGACGCGGAAATCGCTTCTAGAGATCAGCATCTCCGAAGCTGACCTGCGTTCTTACACCACAGGGTTTTCCGGCTTTGGGAGACGGAATGGCATAACAGCACGCACAACAAACTGCGTGTCATTAAGGAGATTATGAATGTGTGGAAGTCTTCCATACAGGCGTCTCGCAGGGAACTGCCGGCTCCGCATTGGCCATACGTGGCTAACGCATGGTTACCTACTCCATCGCGAGGAGCCACCTCAGTGTTACTGTGGTTCCCAAATGACAGTCGTCCACCTCCTGTTGGAGTTGGACTGCCCACTTTAACCGCTCTGCGGCTTTCCCAGCAACCTGCCTTCGGTGTTGGGCAACAATGCCTCCACAGCAGCTTTAGTTTTACGTTTTATCCGTGAGAGTGGGTTTTATACTTCTTTGTAGGTTTTAGCGCATGTCCTTTGTCCCTCTGTGTCCTCCACCCTAGTGCTTTTAGGGTGAAGGTTTCAATGTGTTGCAGAGTGGCTGGCTTTCCCTTTCATTCTCGTGGTTGGCCAGCCACTGTAATCTTACATGTTTTACTCTCCTCTGTTACTAGCGTCTCTGTTGTTTACTTGTCCTCTTTCGTTCCTTTTAGTGTTCGTTGCTTCCCCTTCGTTCTTGTAGCTTTTCCTTTCTTTCCGTTTTGTGTTATATGTTTCGTCCGTTTTAATCTCACACTTGCGGCATTGTTTTATTAGGAACAAGGGACCGATGACCTCGCAGTTTGACCCCTTCTCCCGCCTTTAAACAAACCAACCAACCAACCAACCTTTTCCAGTAGTACGGGTATATTACTCGTATTTAAACAGCGCCACGCGGAAGAATCGGACAATTCCCATTTGAATAGTGATCTGATAAAACGATTCTTCCATCACGTAATGTTGGTAATGTTCGAAGTGTTCAGTGCGGATATATGCGGTGTGAAGTGTATAGTGACGTGTACTTCGATATCTGTACTGTAAAACTGAATGCCGCATTGCATCCTGACTGCCAAGTCGCCACAAAGTAGCCTATAGCCAAGAACTCTGTATCCGAATGCATAAAACCGTTGTAAGAAGTTTTATTTTACGGCATAACACCCACGCATCGGACCATAAGGCAGAAAAGATGATTCCTTTAGTTGTCAGTACTTTACTGAAAGTGACGGAATCCAGCAGCAGGTGTTGAAGTTCGATTCGCTGAATAACGAAACATCGGAGACAATTGCAAAGATTTGTCTAGGTACTTCACAACAACTGCAAATTCCATGACATAAATTAATCGCATTTTGTGTAGACAATATCAATAGAAACTTCGGAGGGCTTCATCGACGCGATCAACGGAATGTCTCACCAAATGAAAGAATAAGGAAAAAATGTGGAACGCGATGCCCGGCCATTATTCTCCATAATACTGTATTCAGCACTGCTGGAGTCTTTTAACTATCGAGGTTGAAACAATCATCGTGAAAATATCAAATTTTTTAGTATACACGGTGAGGACAGAGAAGTTGAAAGAATTCTGCTTGTACGTTGACAGTCATCCGATTCTCTGTCGTTAATGCCCGCAATCGACAGAGTTCTTACTTAACTTTGGATTCCATTAAAAAAATATTTCCCATTTACCTATCCTTTGTATAGATAGTCAAATTTCCCCAAAAAATCTCTTTACCGTCAGTTACAGATTTCAACCAGCTTTGATGTGAGCTTCACTTCTTTTCATGAGCGCTTAGCGCTTCAACCTCTGGCACTTTATTGCAACGATTTGGCAGTTGACTATTAGCTTTTTAATACTCTCCTCCGGAACTTGTCGTCTAGTGGGTAACGTTGCTGCCTCTGGATTGCGGGGTCCTGAGTTCGATTCCGGCCGGGTCGGGGATTTTCTCAGCCCGGGAATTGGGTGTTTGTGTTGTCCTCGTTATTCCATCATCATTCAGGAAAAGGCGGGACTGGGCAGTGAAAAGATTAGGAATTTGTATGGGTGCTGATAACCACGCTGTTGAGCTCCCCACAAACAAAAAAAAAATCATTATTTAATGCTCTCATCTATGTGTGGCATTTCTTTTGATCGTACACTGATACTTCCTGGCTTCCTACCGCTATCGTTATCTGGGTTGGAGTGTCGCCCGACCTTAAAAACCCTCTGTGCACCACACACACACACACACACACACACACACACACACACACACACACACACAGTCACTTACCTGACGTGTAGTGCACATCTGACGCATTTGGAGAGATCCTACAGCTTTCAACGCTATGGCGCAAGTTCAGGAAGTCGCAGCCTAACTGGAAAAATGGGAAACATTTCCAGTTGGTCTCTTATTGTAGCCATAAGCTTCTTTTCAAGGTACTTAATGTTTCACTGTGTGTGTTATACAATAAGGCAAAAATTGATCACTTACTCTGCGATGCACGAACACTTTGCCATTGGAGCCATGCAGATTAAATTTATACCCCTCTGGAAAGATTACTCAGTTCCACATCTCCAGCGTCGCATGTGCTTTTGCCCATTTTAGCATCTTTTGTCGCATTGTTTTTGTCATTAGTCTTCTTTCTAGGTCAACGGGCAGCGGGTGCAGATTCTAGCAGTCTGTTTCTAACAGCTTTATGATGACGGGACGATCTATGTGAGAGTCTTTTCAATATCGTATCTTGTTTGACGGTAGTCGCCTTTTTTTCACCTCTTCGTTTCTCATTTCTCCTTGCATTTTTGAATATTTTCAGTAACCTCGAAACTGTAGAGTGACTAAAACGTCTCTCTCTCTCTCTCTCTCTCTCTCTCTCTCTCTGCGCGCGCAGACCAACTGGTGCATAAGCAGGTATAGCAGCTTGCTTGTTATTTGGCGTTAATTCTAATAACTGTATGGACACTGCCTCATTGTAGATAACTATGGCAACAAGCAGTTGGATGTTGGTGGAAAAGATGGTACGGAGTGAAACTATATATGCAAGAATGTGTAATCGACGGCTTAACAACAATGGATTGGTATAACCTGAGGAAACACCCGCTAAAGGAGTAATTATTGGTGACGCAATAAATAATTCCGCCGCTGTAGTTGTGACTGTCCACAATGAATGACATATTAAATATCTTCAGGACTATACACATCGGTACCAGTTCAAAAAGTATGTTAATATAAGCCGACAATAATTAACGAAGGTTTTTTTTAATATGATGAGCGTAAAGCAAATGGTAATACGTTATTGAAAATACTTTGGTATTGCTGGGGTTAAATTCGATTATTTGGGCAAGTCACCGCGACCGTCGGAAAGTTACTGTTCAACCGGAAACATCCCTCTTGTTCTGCTAACGCATGTGGCGTTCTCATGCAGTGTGTTAGATGGGCACGGCTACCCTCTGGCGGCAATGAGGATACCTTAAGTTCCGGTTCTGTCGATATTCGTTGATGTGCTCAAAAGCCAGTCAGATTCAATTTAGGCGCACATTCGTATTTAATCTGTTTTTGTGGTTACGTTATTGTTTTGGTGGAAGAGCGGTATCGCTTAGCACATGCTCGCGGTGTCGCTACTCTGCAAATACAGGGCGGTGCGTCACGGTCAGCCGCTACAGGTCAGCTGGACGCCCACTCGGCGCCCGGTGCACCACACTGGTTCGTATCGATTGACTCGCAGGCGCGCGCCGCCCAGCTTCCGTCCTTAGCAAAACTGTCTCGAAATTGCGCAGGCAGCACCGGCCTCCGTGCACAAAGCTCGTCCCGGGTAGCGCAACGTAAGGTACGTGCAGACAAGTGTGCGCGCTTGCGCAATTAGTCAAAAGCCGGGCGCGCTGCCGGGTGAGGGCAGTCGCCATGGAGACGGCGGAGAGCACGGACGTGAGGCTGCAGCTGGCGGCGACGAAGCGCGGCCTGCCGTGCCTGGTGCTGGGCGGCTACAAGTACAGGCACGTGCGCGACGCGCCCGGCGGGGACATGGTGTGGCGCTGCACCAACAAGGCCTGCCACTGCACCGTGCGCACCGACCCGGGGCTCGGCACCGTCGTCAAGGCCTCCGGCACGCACACGCACGGCGCCGAGTCCAAGGCGCGCCTCTGCCTGGGTAAGCCGAGCCGAGCCTAGCCTCCTTCCTACCGAGCGGCGTTGCCACGCTGGGCCGTGCTCGCGTTGAGGTCGATCCACACTGGCCATCAGAACATCCCACAGTGGATTTCATATGTTGCCATTCACGCTAACCGTCAGCGTAATGGATCGCAACGCAACGGAAAGTCACCGTCAACGCTTCTCGGGCAGCAAGTACCGTATTGGAGATGGGTGACCATAAAATACAGGTGGTAGGGCGATGTGCTGTAGCAAGATGCTCTTGGGACTGCGCGTAAGACTTGGAGAGGACTAAACGCGCTGTTGCCGACCCGACCGCAATATGCTGGGAAAGCAGCGGCGACCCGGTTGTCGAATGGCGCTATATTAGGGATTGGCTAATCTGCGATTTTCCGTTATCAGTGATTCCTATGAATGCTACTTTCCGGTAACTGTGATTCTGAACTGCTATTTTTCGCATTTAAGAATCGCAGTTAAACAGTTTACAACTTGTGTCCCTGCGCTATTTCTGCGATTTTTGCTACTCCGGTGATTTACTTGATTTTTGCGACTAACGCAATTTCTGTAGCTTTTGCGCTTCAGGCGATATCTACAATTTATCACCGTAGATCTTACACTGTCATCAGTCGTAAGAAATGATGTGTCGATGCAACCGAGAAATACGTTAACGCTTGTATAGGCGATTATTTGTGAGTGCCTAATGTAACGTTTCAGTAACCCAACTGAAAAAGCGGTATCTGAAATGGTAATAATATTTCCAACAATTCTTCCTCAGTTTTACATGATATACGAAAGATACGCTGGCGCACAGACAAAATTTAATCTCAACAAAACAGTCAATATTGAGTGTATTTTACCTGTGTTCTTTCTTTGGCTTCAGTTTTATATTAATGGAACAAGTCAGAAAATATTGATAGTGTGATGTTGAGTCATAACACAAATTACCACATACTAGCATAGGAATTCGTGTTTGGAATACGGATTCTCACCACGTTGTTACATTCGCAAGTATCTGAACCACACTGTCAGTCATCAATACAGCAGTAATTTAAAATATCGGCGATAGAAATGGAAAAGTTGGCACAGCGTCTTTACACTGTCTTCGTCAAGAAGTAAGGTTAGTTTCCCAGTTTGTGAATGAACGTTGGGGCATCGTGTATGCAAAGTGGGAACCCCCCCCCCCACTCAAATACTTTCATCACCAGAAGTAGCAGGTTTATAATGTTATTTATGTTGCTAATAATTAGTAGCACTATGAAAGTATAATAATCGTCGTGACTCTCCAGAGGCAGTTCCCATTTCGATTACTGATTGCTCTATGTACCCATCCACATCTAGAAGAGATAATCGTGAAAATTCAAAACGACGCTTGAAAAATTCGATGTGTAAAAGAGCCATAATTGATATCATAAATGTGCAAAATGAGTATTGGTACAGTGTGTCATTGAAGTCATTACATGATTTGAAGGGGATGATAAATTAACCTGAACTACATTGTGAGTGTATTATGAAAATTTCGTTCTGACCTTTCATCCCATAACCCAAAATTTTCTGCCTTGTATTTAGTGATAGACTTTCTAGAGTGTGATACTGATCTGTCCACCCCTCTCTCAATTGTTGGTTGTGATGACCCTGACCTGTAGCGTAGCCCAAGGTCTTACGTTGGAAGATTGCATGTTTTAAGGTTCATGATGTAGAAGCGATAACAGTGGAAAGTGGGCTTACAGTTAAAAGTTGACATTGGGAATTTTACTAATGCAATACTTGAATATACAGACAAAAGTGTAACTGCGTATTGTACTGTACGAAAAAATATCCGTCTTGTGAACACAGTTGTTAAACATTGGGTAAAAGATACACAGTGGACACCACATTGCATTTTTAGTAGTATAGTACGATATATGTGTGTAATACGCATAAAAATACCCATCGGAGCCTTATCTGTTTTTGAAATTACCATGCAGGTTTACCTTTTATGATGATCGGTGTGTTTAAAATAAGTCACGGAAATTCCAGTCTCCGCGAAAGGTCTATTAGCACAACCTTTATTCGGCCTTCACATTCTTCGGCTGCGCTATTTCTCAGTCCAGTATATAATTTTATCAGAGCATTTCTTCAACCATAAGCATGTAATACATCCACATCGTGAGATACAAGGATCTTAGAACGAAGTAAAGATGTAGGATAACACATGGCATATGGTACCTAATGTTTACTGCGCGTTTTGTTTGCTGCTTGCGACTTGTCACAGAAATCGCAGTTAAAATCAATAGCGTGTCACAAAGAAAAACAGTAGTACGATCTTACGCCGTCAGATGGCACACGGCGTTGAATGTTATCTGCGCTTTTTATGTGCTACTTGAGACTTTTCACGGAAATCGCAACTATACTCCGTTAATCATAAGAATAAACCTCATGTAAACAAATACAAACGCTATGATTGGTCAGAAGCCGCAGCTTAGGCTCTTGGAAGTAGGTCCTACATATACATTAGACATATTATTGCTGAGTTAGGATAAATGAAAATTGTAACATATTCAAATGTATTAAGTCATCAACGTTTTTCTTAATTATGCTTTGGTTATATAGATTTTATTTCAAAAATAGTGTATAGTCACAGCCTTTGCACTGTTGTGCTCTGAGTGTCGCTGTAGAAAATGGTTAAAAAGTACCGAGAAGTAGGTTCTTAATGTTTGTCATAAATTTACATAGATAATCGGCTTTGAACTTATCCGAGGAACTGTATTAGATACAGATGCAACGAAAGCGCTAGTAGGTAGACAGCGGAATCGGTAGCGTGACAGCTTGCTGACTTACTGCTGCACTGGTAGGCTGGTTAAGTCTCGCCTCGATCAGTTTTTTCCTCGTTCAATTTGAATTACTTACATCTCGTAATTGTAAAATTCATCATTATTTCTTATGAATAATATGAGTCTTCTTGTTTTTAACTGTGTAAGGCAAAAATGAAAAACTAAAAACAATCATTTTCGCATCCTCGAGCGCATCTTACAAATGCTTCATTTTTACATTTTTCACTGCACCATTACAATAAGAACCCAACTGAACTGACTTGGGCCAAGTTAAGGGATTTGGCCCGAAAGATAACAAGACTGTTTAAGCTGCCAGATGTACTGGATCTAACGCACGCAGCTTTTTCATATCGCTGCCGAACGGTGGCCCAATATAGAATGACACGTCATGAAAGGAGAATATGCGGTGCCTGGGTGGCTTCGTGGATTCTGTTGTTGATCGACTCGTTATCAACGTAGCAGATGACAGTTCCAATACTGTAATGTAGTTCTCGGATTCGGATAAGGAAGAAGGTAAGAGATAACCAGACGACTCACTGTAATTAATATCTTAATTGGCTTCAGTATTCAACAGTACGGTGAAATCCCTGCGGTATACTTTTGCATCACACATGGCTCGCTCAGAAAAATTACGCTGTGTTAGGAATTTTCATCACTCTTGTTTGTGATTATAACACCGTCAAGTGAGAACGAGAGCATTTTGTGCTTTCCGTGTGGTGACCTAAGGAGCGCGCGTTAGAGCTGGAGATTTGCAGAATGTTATTTCTCTCTCTTTAAAAATTGAATGACATTCGAAGCTATATTGTTTCTTCGCCCGCCTCTCTTTACGTATGAACTGCAACTGCTCACATCATTGGACCGATGGTTGGCCAGTGCTGTCCAAGTTTAATGCGCCGGTAAAGCTTTTGCCCCCACAGTATCGCTCAGTCCATGTGCATAAAACGTGTCCTTATGAACGTGCTTTACTGTATTGGTCACAATTCGTCGTCCGCTCCACGTGAAACAAAATCCAATGAGATGCAAGCAAACGCGGAAGAATACATGGCGTAATGTTAACACCGGGTTTTATTCTTATGATGAACAGTGTGTAGACAAGAGGGTCAGAGGAAGAAGAACGAAATTTGATCAACAGATGGCACTCGGCGTTGAAGGTCAAAGACTGCTTGAATCTCCTAGTTGTGACTGAAATCGTAGCCAAATTCTGTAAAGTTGTTATTGTGATATCTGTGACTTCTCAATCACTGTGACTTCTCAATCACTGTGACTTCTCAATCACTGTGACTTCTCAATCACTGTGACTTCTCAATCACTGTGACTTCTCAATCACTGTGACTTCTCAATCACTGTGACTTCTCAATCACTGTGACTTCTCAATCACTGTGACTTCTCAATCACTGTGACTTCTCAATCACTGTGACTTCTCAATCACTGTGACTTCTCAATCACTGTGTTTATTAACAAATACACGACTTCTTGCTCACCCCCTACGCTATATAGTTGCGAGTGAGTCAGCTGCCGCGTGGTTCATGTGAGTTACTGTGGTTGCTTCTGTTGGCATCCTGTTCAGGGAAGCGAACGGAACAGCAACACGGGTGAACTTCAGCGTCTTGGCCAGGACTGCCTTTTGAACACCGTATCTTCAGATATTTCCGTATTTCTCCTGAACAATTATAGTAGCGTTACACAACGCATCGAAACGATAATGCTGAGCCTCAATTGTTCGTCGTTCATTGTCTATTCGCATGATAGAGAGCGAAAATAATTAGCTATGCATCCAAGAAATTTTTTAAACGGTTGTTCGTAATGATATTGTATTATTACTGTTGGTGGAATGATGTATTATTACTAGGTACAGGCCAAGTCATTGGATAGGAGTAATTATGATGTACATGCTGATTCCGTGATGATTGAGATTTTCAGTGATGATGGACGAAGTATTAATTTGTGGAGAGGGATTCTGGTCTGGAAATGACAAAGAGTCTAAAGTTGTACGAAATAATGGTTATGGTATCTCTTGACAGTGGAATTCACGCCCCAGTGCTGTTGTCGGGAAGATTGGAGGATAGTCAGCTTTCAGAGGTGGCAGTATGGACCAAAACAAGAAGAAACGTCATAAACAGCTTCATTAAAGTGTATACCTCAGGAGCTGTTGGCACTTCTTCAGTGGAAGAGACGCTTCACAGTAGCGAAGATGAAAAATGCTTATAGCTGTTAAGGTATGCATTTTAGATCCTTCGTTTATTAGATATTTTATTCTTGTTTTGATCCATACTGGGAGTTGCCTGCCCCAGAATTTTAGAAACAAAAAAGGTTTGAAATTGTATGTTAACTTTGTTGGCAGTTGGAAAGTGCTGTCATGCTTAATTTACACTATCTGGTACTAGAACAGGGTAACAATTTTAGCCGATAAGTAATAAAGATCTCATTGCTTCCTTTGTTTTTCTGAAATGCGGAGGTCGCATCAGGTATTGGTAATATTCTCTCGAATCGTGTCAATGTTTTGAAATGTTTTAAACGATAGAAAAGTTTTCAACGGTTCCTCCCCTTTAGTTTTTCAGTAATGCGTGGAATAAATATACGACCTTTGTGAAGAATGTCCATTATAAATCGTGCTTTACCTTGTAAAACTGTACTACGTGTCAATAGAATCTTCTCATGTTTCCTGTCAATTTCATGGGAGTCGGCGCGGACTTACCGGAACGCGAATGTATTCTCTATCCATCTCCTGATGATGAAGTTGCCATGTCTTTCATGGTTGTCTGCATCTGAGGACATGAAACTCTTGCTGCTACCCCCCCCCCCCCCCCCCCCCCACACACACACACAGATGAAAACGTGTCGTGTCGTTTCGCTTCCACATATGTAGGCAAGCAGCATCGAAAGCAAAACTCATATCACTAGATTCGGTATCACTGGCCTGCTAAATATTCGTGTCTCAGAAACCACTCTTTGGACAGATGACTACCGTGGCTCTGCTGGCACTATGACCATGCTTCCCGTAAAGGAAGATTCCTCATAACACCACATTTACCACTCATTGCTTAGCTGGTCGGCGAGACGCTATTTCGTTTCCTTTGGTGTGAACATATCACCAGTTACCGAACGTTCTCATCCGTTCCGTTGACGTGCAGTGTGGATCATCGTCATGCGTCGAAAGAAATGTCAAAAGAAATAGAAGAAGAATGGGTAGCTTTGAGAAATGAAATACTGAAGGCAGCAGAGGATCAAGTAGGCAAAAAGACGAGGGCTAGTGGAAACCCTTCGTTAACAGAAGAGGTATTGAATTTGATACGAAACAAGGCCCCGGGAGTAGAGAACATTCCATTAGAACTACTGATAGCCTTGGTAGGGCCAGCCCTGACAAAAACTCTACCATCTCGTGAGCAAGATGTCTGAGACATGTGAAATATCCTCAGACTTCAAGAATAATATAATTATTCCAATCCCAAAGAAAGCAGGTGTTGACAGACGTGAAAATTACCTATCAGTTTAATAATTCACGGCTGCAAAATACTATCACGAATTCTTTACAGATGAATGGAAAAACTGGTAGAAGCCGACCTCGGGGAGGATCAGTTCGGATTTCCGTAGAAATTTTGGAACTCTTGAGGCGATACTGACCCTACGACTTACCTTAGAAGATAGATTAAGGACAGGAAACTTACGTTTCTAGCATTTGTCGACTTAGAAGGGGTTTTGACAATATTGACTGGAAATACTCTCTTTCAAATTCTGGAGGTGGCGGGGGCCAAATACAGGGAGCGAAAGGCTATTTACAATTTGTACAGAAACCAGATGGCAGTTATAAGAGTCGAGGGACATGAAAGGGAAGCAGTGGCTGGGAAGGGAGTGAGACAGGGTTGTAGCCTGTCCCCGATGTTATTCAATCTGTATATTGAGCAAGCAGTAAAGGAAACATAAGAAAATTTTGGAGTAGGTAGTAAAATCCACAGAGAAGAAATAAAAACTTTGAGGTTCGCCGATGACATTGTAATTCTGTCAGAGACAACAAAGGACCTGGAAGAGCAGCTGAATGGAATGGACAGTGTCATGAAAGAGGGATATAAGATGAACATCAACAAAAGCAAAACGAGAATAATGAAATGTACTCAAATTAAATCAGGTGAGGCTGAGGGAATTACACTAGGAAATAAGACACTTTAAAGTAGTAGATGAGTTTTGCTGTTTAGGGAGCAAAGTAACAGGTGGTCGAAGTAGAAAGGATATAAAATGTAGACTGGCAATGGCAAGAAAAGCGTTTCTGAAGAAGAGAAATTTAACATCGAGTATAGATTTAAGTGTCCGGAAGTCGTTTCTGAAAGTATTTGTATGGAGTGTAGCCATGTATGGAAGTGAAACGTGAACTAGTTTCGACAAGAAGAGAATAGAAGCTTTCGAAATGTGGTGCTACAGAAGAATGCTGAAGATTAGATGGATAGATCACATAACTAATGAGGAGGTATTGAGTAGAATTGGGGAGAAGAGGAGTTACTGGCACAACTTGACTAGAAGAAGGTATCGATTGGTAGGACATGTTCTGAGGCATCAAGGGATCACAAATTTAGTATAGGAGGGCAGCGTGGAGTGCATAAATCGTAGAGGGAGTGCAAGAGATGAATACACTCAGCAGATTCAGAAGGATGTAGGTTGCAGTAGGTACTGGGAGATGAAGCAGCTTGTACAGGATAGAGTAGCATCGAGAGCTGCATCAAACCAGTCTCTTTCCTGAACACCACAACTACTGCTAAGAAATCACAGGATACTCGAACACGTTAACTTCAGTGACTTAAAAGGGAATAGGCAAATCTTGAGGGCTAACACTGACTACAATAGTAATTATATGTAGGACAATAAATATTATTTTTTAAAGGGTCAAAATCTATCCACAGTTATGGAACTTAATTACCCAAACGAGCGAAAATTCACTGCTTATCACGTCCGTGGGCAATTTTATAGTAGTTTACACCACTCAGGGAAGTATCGACTTCCAAGACAAAGACGACTCAGTTTCGACTTCACTGGTCGCTAACACGTGTGGCGGTCTAGAACATACGACACAATTTCATGCCCAAGTGACAAAACAAGTAGACATGTTACAATTAAAAGAAATTTTAAAACATCAGATATGGCACTCAAATAATTTGAGGCACCAAAAGGTTAATTTAACACTTGAGACATTGAGTGATGGAGAACCACAGGCAATCTAGCTTAGCGGGACCACATGTCAATGAAGTAACGAGTACCTTAACCTCAAAGGGCAGAACAGACTGTACCAGGAAATGAACAACACTCCAACACCCACTTCAGTAACTATGCGTCGACGTTAGGCCCAAGTATTGCCGACCAACAGCTCTACGACTACCGGCCGCTTAGTCTATGGTCATAGTGGCCCCGCCGACGACCGACATCGCCACTAGTCTACGTGCTCGGTCACACTATAGCAGATACTGTCTCCCGAACGTATAGACTTTGGACGACAATCGGTGAATTCAGATCAGTTTGTTTTCTTCGGTCAAATAGAGCGATGTTCTCGCAGACGGAATATGGAGCGTGAGAAACTGATAAGTTTAGTTCAAGAAAGACTGTTGTGGCATTCTGAGGATAGAAACATCATAATCTGGTTATAGTTTGGAATCTGTGGACTGATATCGCAGGTTTATTCGAAACCTCAAATAGGCAAAATCCTTATTGGAAATTTTGGGCATAGGTTACAACCTCAAAAATTAATTTGTTCAAGTAAAGAGGTTGGCGTATCTTCTATGAATATAGCTACTGTACTGGATCTTTTTTGTGGTATGTTGTCATTAGTTTTCTACAAATTACTATTGCTGCTTAAGGGCGTTTTATGGTAATAGGGTAGTGCTGCTGCTAATATGAAGTAATTTGCAAATGTGGTGTAAGGTATGTATTTCAACTGCTGGTCTTTCCCTAGAGTGCTAAAGCTTTTTTAGGTCTCGAATTATAACTTGGCAAGTAATTTCTTCAAGTGACAAGGATGACTTATCTTTTCCTTGAAGTTACTCTAGTGAATCCTTTTGGGTTGCGGTAGGTAGACATCAGCTGTCTACAAAATATTGTTACTGCTTACTGCCGTTGTTTTTGTATCAGTAGGGTGGTGATTCTGTTACTTAAAGTGGTTTGCAAGTGAGGTGGATGTATGTCTTTCCACCTTTCAGTGCTTCAGGTGCTCAGACTATCGTAGACTAAACTTTGTCTTTCACATGTACACTGAATGACAGTCATGCCTGTCAACATTTAATAAATTCAGGAAAACAGATTTCGAGTAGGCCCCTACTTGGAGTGGTCGGATTCGAGGTCTATTAAAAATATCCAATTCCCACATTGAAGGTGCAGTTCTGGTGCAGGTATAACCTGAAGTAGTGAAGATGCAGTTCTGATTCAGGTATAACCAGAAGTGACACTGTGATATTTGACATCTGTCAATTTCATCTTTCTAATAATTACACCTATACTACGTTCTGGAAAGAACTGTTTCAAAGTTTTTGTCTATGTTAGATGTTGTTTACAATTCTCTAAATTCTAATATATCTAATATTTTCACTCTTGCGCCCCCAATACCTGTTCTAAGGAATTTTTAATTTTTTCTAAACCAAATTTTGAAGCAGTGCAAGTGCAATAAAAGACAATGTAATATTGATTTTCTTGATTAAAAGCCACACTCAATCTGAAATAATACTGCCACCAGGAATATTGTTTCTTCCTTTCTCCAATCCACTGGGTAAATGTTTAGAGAACAGTGAAGTTCACTAGAATCTTAATATCTAGCCAGTACTGCGTTAATTTTCACCATTTTTTAGAATAAAGTGAGCTGTTGTGAAACCACAAATTTTTCATTCATTAATTATAGTTGCTCTCTTACATACAAATTTTATCCATGCATCATCTGATCGCACAACCTCATTAGCAAAAACTTAACAGAGCCAAGTCGCACATCCTACCACTGTAGTATAATAAACCACACCCTGAACAACGGCTTTAGAAGAAATCTTTAGTGCAGTATATCACTAAAACATATTTTCGTAATACGCGCGTATATATATGAAAAACTTTAATTACGCGGTGTTAGTTTCTAAGGTGGTGGTCCCTTCTGACGTTAATAGCTGGTGAGAGAAGGTAAAGCGTTTCTAACTTTTGTGGCATGGTGGTTTCCCCTTCATCCCGTATATTAGTAAAATTTGTCTGGTAATTGCAGTAACCGAGGACAGAGTCTACAATAATCGCCACGTTCGTTTTGAGTCGGATACAACTCATTTACATGAATCTTGTAATAGCAAAAGTCGCACTGCAGCACTCGTCTCCAAGCACGGAGGCGTCGTGGTATCCATTGCCGTCCTTGGAGGTTAAAATATAACCTATTTCATACATTTAATAGATTCTAACCTAACCATCTTGCGCCCTTAAGCTCCGCGAACAGCTCCCCGTACGTCACATGCTCGCTCTCTCTCTCTCTCTCTCTCTCTCTCTCTCTCTCTCTCTCTCTCTCTCTCTCTCACACACACACACACACACACACACACACACACACACACACACACACACACACACCGCTTACTGCCTACCAATGTGGTCAACAACCTGTTCAAAGAAACTACAACCAAAGCTGTATCTCACACAATGATCTAGAATGGCAAACTGCAAAAATTATAGCATGTGGTAGATACTACAAATCGCTCTCCCCAAAGAAGTTTGTAAAGAGAGAGAGAGAGTACTAAAATTTTGTGATGGGTCTGTCTTTGATTCGTAACACCAGTCAGAGGAGGAGGATTGAGGCAGCAGAGATGACTACTAACAAGGGAACCTCACCGTCGCACACCCCTCAGATTTAGTTATAAGCTGGCACAGTGGATAGACCTTGAAAAACTGAACACAGATCAATTGAGAAAACAGGAAGAAGTTGTGTGGAACTGTGAAAAAATAAGCAAAATATACAAACTGAGTAGTTCATAGGAAGATAGGCAACATCAAGGACACTGGTAACGCAGGAGCGTCGTGGTCTCGTGGTAACGTGAGCAGTTGCGGAACGAGAGGTGCTTGGTTCAAATCTTCCATCGAGTGAAAATTTTAATTTTTTTATTTTCAGTTTATGTGACAAACTCTTACGTTTTTATCACTTTTTTGGGAGTGATTATCACATCCACAAGAAAACCTAAATCGGGCAAGGTACAAGAATCTTTTTACCCATTCGCCAAGTGTACAAGTTAGGTGGGTCCACAACATATTCCTGTCATGTGACGCACATGCCGTCACCAGTGTCGTATAGAATATATCAGATGTGTTTTCCTGTGGAGGAATCGGTTGACCTATGACCTTGCGGTCAAATGTTTTCGGTTCCCATTGGAGAGGCACGTCCTTTCGTCTACTAATCGCACGGTTTTGCGATGCGGTCGCAAAACACACACTAAACTTATTACAGTGAACAGAGACGTCAATGAACGAACGGACAGATAATAACTATGCAAAAACAAAGAAAGTAAACTTTCACTCGAGGGAAGACTTGAACCAAGGACCTCTCGTTCTGCAGCTGCTCACGTTACCACGAGACCACGGCGCTCCTGCGTTTCTAGTGTCCTTGATGTTGCCTATGTGGCCCATTGACTACTCAGTTTGTATATTTTGCTTATTTTTTCACAGTTCCACACAACTTCTTCCTGTTTTCTCAATTGATCTGTGTTCAGTTTTTCAAGGCCTATCCACTGTGCCAACTTATAACTAAATCTGAGGGGGGTGCGATGGGGAGATTCCCTTGTAAGACTGGTTACAAACTCACAGATCAGATGAAAAGTAGTGAAATAAGGAATGAAGTTTGACTGAAAACAATTCTTCAGAAAATAGAGTAGTAAAGAAAGAAATGGCATGAACACATTCAAAGGATTCCAGAACGTATATCTAAAATATGTAGAAATACATACTTCGAAGGAAACGGAATGTCGGGTGTTCTAAGCCTACGTGGAAAGATCAGTTGCAGTCTACTTGAAATTGACTACTACTGATGATGAAACAGCTATCTCGAGGCGCCTGCACAAAATGATATTCTCATAACATTTCCCATTTCTCTCAGCATCTGCCATTAGCATTTATCCAATGACGACAACCCACCAGTAGCAGGCTGAAGATTGTTACCCAGTAACTGCACTTCTTCGAGAAAGTGCGGAGAAACAGCCATTTTATAAGCGGACGCGAACACTTTTCGACAATATTGAGCCATCGTGGGTCACCAGGATCATGGTGAAGATACCAGCTGAGGGCGAGTCTCAGATATTTTATACTGCAGAACAGGAATATGACACGGTCTAAGAACTCGAAATATTTCTCTGTAAATGACAACGGCCACGGATGTCTGTAGAGTTACGTATACAGGGTGTTACAAAAAGGCACGGCCAAACTTTCAGGAAACATTCCTCACACACAAAGAAAGAAAATATGTTATGTGGGCATGTGTCCGGAAACGCTTACTTCCCATGTTAGAGCTCATTTTATTACTTCTCTTCAAATCACATTAATCATGGAATGGAAATACACAGCAACAGAACGTACCAGCGTGACTTCATACACTTTGTTACAGGAAATGTTCAAAATGTCCTCCATTGAGGGAGGGTACATGCTTCCACCCTCCGTCGCATGGAATCCCTGATGCGCTGATGCAGCCCTGGAGAATGGCGTATTGTATCACAGCCGTCCACAATACGAGCACGAAGAGTCTCTACATTTGGTACCGGGGTTGCGTAGACAAGAGCTTTCAAATGCCCCCATAAATGAAAGTCAAGAGGGTTGAGGTCAGGAGAGCGTGGAGGCCATGGAATTGGTCCGCCTCCTCCAAACCATCGGGCAACGAATCTGTTGTCGAGAAGCGTACGAACACTTCGACTGAAATGTGCAAGAGCTCCATCGTGCATGAACCACATGTTGTGTCGTACTTGTAAAGGCACATTTTCTAGCAGCACAGGTCGAGTATCCCGTATGAAATCATGATACCGTGCTCCATTGAGCGTAGGTGGAAGAACATACTGACGATGCTAAAATGAGCTCTAACATGGAAATTTAGCGTTTCCGGACACATGTCGATATAACTTCTTTTCTTTATTTGTGTGTGAGCTCTGGCCGTACCTTTTTGTAACACCCTGTATACAGGAACACCGTGTACTGTGGCTGCGAGCGTTTTAGAATTGATGCGGCATCTCGACAGTCAGTTACGCGGTAACGTATCTCCGACGACGACGTGCAGCTGCCGAGAAGGCGAGTTTTAAAAGAGCTCGATAAAAGGGAAAGAGACGGCGATGTGAGACTGCGCGGTCGAGGAAGAGGCGGAGGAGGAAGGCGACGCGGCGCCGGAGGGAGAACGGGGACGGCGGCGCGGAGGGCGGAGGCCGAGCCGCCATCGACCGGCCGAGGCAGTCGCGTGCGGGTGCGACATGGAGACGGTGCAGCTGGTGCTGACGCGGCGCAACCGGCCGTGCGCCGTGCACAACGGCTACCGCTACCGCGTCGACCGCGTGGGCCGCGGCGGCACCGTCGTGGGCTGGCGCTGCGTGCGCGACTACTGCGACCGCTGCCGCGGCCGCATGACCACCTGCGGCTCCGCCGTCGTCCGCGTCTCGCCGCACACCTGCTCCCAGCCGCAGCCGCCGGCGCAGCAGCAGGAGCCGGAGCCGGAACAGCCGCCGGCGGAGGCGGACGACGAGGGGGGCGGCCCGCGCAGGAGGCGGCAGCCCAAGGCGCCGGCGCAAGCGGGCTCTGGCCGAGGACGGGCCGCAGGCGGGCGCGGCCCTAGCCGACGACACCGGTGCGTCGGCAGCGCGGTGAGCCGCCCGCCAGGCCGCGCCTTCGGGGCCCCTTCTTCATACATCCCCCTCTAACCAGCTTTCAGAGTTCAACCGCATTCTATGTTTTAATACACCGCGGGAAGCAAATAACGCTCTGGTCGGGTACAGTCGCGTACGATTGTTACAGTACGTTTGTCCTGCAGCCTAGCAGCACTACCGAGCGATGCGGCGCAGTGGTTAGCACACTGGACTCGGCGTTCGGGAGGCCGACGGGTTCAATCCCGCGTACGGCCATCCTGAGATAGGTTTTGCGTTATTTCCCTAAATTCGCTCCAGGCAAATGCCGGGATGGTTCCTTTGAAAGAGCACGGCCGACTTCCTTCCCTAATCCGATGAGGCAGATGACCTCGTAGTTTGATCTTTTCCCCCAAAACAAACAACCCTAGCAGCACTCACATAGCTTTATCAGCCTCGTCTTCACTCCTGAATTGGTTTGAAGCAGCTGTACACCCTCATCATTGGAACTTGCCTACTGTAATCAAGCCTGACCCCCCCCCCCCATATCTCTCTCCCCCACCCCGCTCTCTCCCCCCGCTCGCTCTCTCTCTCTCTCTCTCTCTCTCTCTCTCTCTCTCTCCCACGCCTCTCCTCTCTCTCCTCTCCCCTCTCTCCCTCTCCCTCTCCCCCTCTCCCTCTCCCCTCCCCCTCCCCCTCTCCCTCTCCCTCGGTCTCTCCCCCCGCTCTCTCTCTCTCTCTCTCTCTCTCTCTCTCTCTCTCTCTCTCTCTCTCTCTCTCTCTCCTCCCTCCCCCTCCCCCCGCTCTCCTCTCTCCCTCCCCCTCCCCCCCCGCTCTCTCTCTCTCTCTCTCTCTCCCTCCCCCCCCGCTCTCCCTCCCCCCCGCGTCTCTCTCCCCTCCCCCGCTCTCTCTCTCTCTCTCCCTCTCTCTCTCCTCTCTCTCTCTCTCTCTCTCTCTCTCCCTCTCTCTCTCCCCCCCCCTCTCTCTCTCTCCCTCTCCCCCCCCCCCCTCTCTCTCTCTCTCTCTCTCTCTCTCTCTCTCTCTCTCCCCCGCTCTCTCTCTCTCTCTCTCTCCCCCGCGCTCTCTCTCTCTCTCTCTCTCTCTCTCTCCTCTCTCTCTCTCTCTCTCCCCCCCGCTCTCTCTCTCTCTCTCTCTCTCTCTCTCTCTCTCTCTCTCTCTCTCCCCCCCGCTCTCTCTCTCTCTCTCTCCCCCCGCTCTCTCTCTCTCCCCCCCCACTCTCTCTCCCCCCCACTCTCTCTCCCCCCCCCCCCCACTCTCTCTCTCTCCCTCCCCCTCTCTCTCCCTCCCCCCCACTGTCTCTCGCCCCCGCTGTCTACCCCCCCCGCTGCTTCCCCCACTGTCTCTCCCCCCGGCGCTCTTTCTCTCCCCCCCCCCCGCTCTCTGTCTCCCCCCCCCTGCTCTCTCTCTCTCTCTCTCTCTCTCTCTCTCTCTCTCTCTCTCTCTTTACAAAACTGACGATTGCTTCATCTGCCCAGTTGAACCGATCCGTTCTTTTTAGTCGACGTGTTCAAAACTTTCACCCCAGTTCTGTTAAGTAGTTATGCGAATTACGCGTCTAATCTGCAATTTCTTCTCATAATTATATTTCAAACCCCTCTGTTCTCCTCCTACCAGAAATTTGTATTAGATGCTAACAAATTCCTCTTTTTCGGAAATAGTTTTCGCACTGTAGCCAGTCCACATTTTATATCCCTATTACTTCGAACCAGTTATTTTGCTCCCCAAACACCAGAACTGATCTACTCCTTTTACTTTCTCATTTCCTAATGTAATTCCCTCACCATAGCGTGATACAATTAAACTGTGTGCCATTACGCTGCCTCACGTGCACATTTAAATTACAGGTGCACTAAGTTAGTTCAGTATTCTCGTCGTGCCAGCTCTCCGCCGTTCTTTTCGTAGCTGCTTATTATGCATTTTCTGGGTATCATCAGTCAGCTGTTTACTTCTTCTTGTCCCATTCCTAGTCGCGGTCCTTTCTTGGGCATCCTTCAACATAATGCGGTCATTGTCGTTCAGTTCTCGTAGGAAATTCTTTTCTTCCTCCTAACTGTTTCAAATATTTAATTTTCCTCCACGTTCACCACCACCACCACCACCACCACCATCTACTCCACATAAACACTGCTGCTCTCGGTCGTTAAGTGAAGGCCGTCGGCCACTGCATCGTACGTGGTGAAATTTGGTATTCTCGTCACACTCTTGACACTGTGGTTCACGGAATTTTGAATTCTGTAATGGTTTCCGAAACGAAAGTCCCATGGGTCTGGCTCGAACTATCATTCCGCGTTCAAAGTCTGCTAATTCTCGTCGTGCGGCCACAATAACGTCGGAAACCTTTCCACATGAATCGCCTGAGTACCACTGACAGCTCCATTGCCGTTGCATAGTCGGATGGGCACAGGGCCCCTGTCTTCTCAAGGCCCGGGACTATACAGTCTCTCTCCTTGTATCGGATATGTGGGATTTTGGTTGAGGGGACGAGCTCGTTGGGAGATGGTGAAATGTTATGTTATTTGCGAGTTATATCGTGAAGTTGCGGTTTAGGAGCATCGAGCATACGCGGGAATTCGGATCGGGGGTCAGGAGGGATTGTTCCTAGGAATTGGATGAGGTTGTATGGGGAGGTTTGGGAACGTTGATAGAAGTGCTGGCCTTTTCTTGAAGAATTTGTGGGATTTTAGGAATGTTATGAACATAGTGTTTCTGAGTGTTTAGAAGGAATGGGGGGCCATCCACAGCTATTATTAGGAATATTTTTTGGGGTGTTTTGTCTTTCATCGTATGCGTGTCGGTGGTCATCAACCAGATTTCGAAGCCGTAAGCTATTACTGGAAGTATCAATGTTTTGAGCATAATGAATTTCGTCTTAAATGAAAATCCGTTTCCTTTGGTTAGTGGATACAGATGACAGATAAGCCCTTGGCCCTTATTACAGATATGCCCTGCATGTTCTTGGAAGGTTAGCCTGTAGTCAGATTTCGAGGTATTTGATAGGTACGTTGTTTTTATCAAGTGATAGATGACTCTCTGTGGTATGCTCTTGTAGGTGAAAATGATGACCTGCGTTTTCTCGGCGTTTATTGTTATTTTCCATGCCGAGCCTAGTGATGAACATTGTCTAGGTGTTGCGGGAGCTTCATAGCTATGTTTGGAACGTTGCTACTACTTTTATATATCTCCGTGCCATCGGCAAAGAAGGTAAGATGGCTCCCCATCTGCTGGGCATGTAACTTGTTTACACTGAGTATAAGGTGGGACCCATAATGGACCCATGCGGCATCCCTGCAGCTGCGCTAATGCATTGCCCTTCTGTACCTTGTGTACGCGACGCTACCGCAATCTTTGCATTGTGAGATTACTACAGCTGCGCGATTCGAGCAGACACATACTTCACGCTGAGATATACTATGTTGCGAAACGTGCTGCCAGGCAGTGCGCATGCGCAGCGGGCAGGGGCGAAAGTCATTGGCCAGATCATTTACTTCCGGTGCCTCGAAGTTTTACGACACGAAATTGTCAGTGGCGTGTGATTTTAGGTTAGGTGGCGCATTTCAGTTAACACAACATGAAAGTGGGGAAACTTAGAAAATTGGTAGCTTAAGGCAAGTTACGCTGTGCGTAGATGATGATTGCAAAAATTTTTTTCTGTATCCAGTTTGTAAATAGTGGATTTTCCTAATTTTGGAGTGTTGGATTCACTGGCAAATCCATTATTTTTTTATAGATATACGGCAGAACCAAAAACAATACTAGTAAACATAAAAATAATTAAAATGAACGAGAAATACGTATCGTTTTATAATCATTATAGGGCAATATGGCAGACGAGACAATCCTTCGTGCTGTAGCAGTGAAAGACTTAACGATGTCGGTCTCACTGAGCAAAAAAATTACGTAGGGAAAGCAAGATTAATAAAGAACCCTATCTGCAGTTAGAAAATGCTTTATATGC
Organism: Schistocerca nitens; assembly: GCF_023898315.1. Lineage (NCBI taxonomy): Eukaryota > Metazoa > Arthropoda > Insecta > Orthoptera > Acrididae > Schistocerca > Schistocerca nitens. The sequence continues at coordinate 342,041,637 of NC_064622.1, forward strand.
TCTGAGGTCAGTATGAAGCCACGCGGAAGATAGAGGCGTTACAGCCGGCACATATAGCACAGCTGCGCAAATACGGAATGAAAACACGACTTGCTAAAACAAACTCAGTGATCTCGTTCCAGTTCCGACGATAATCATTCTCGCATTCAGTTTCTTAATGGGTTTTGAACCCTGTTAAGGTGATCCGTGAATTGTTCTGAAGTCATTCCTACGCTGACTTGAGTACCTTCTGAGTCTTCGCTAATATGGTATTTTAACTGAACACTACAGCTGTCTTCTTCTATATCCAATCACGAATCCAAACATCTTTGTTTCTCTTCCCACCTGTACTGATTTCAGAGAAGCGTGAATTGCACCACTACTAATTTAATTGCCCAGTTTTCATTTCTAGTTGGATAATTACTCTGTGGCATTCACAAAATGTTGAAACTGAAATGAACTAGCGCGCAACGTTGGTTTCAAGAAAAGAATTTCAGAATCTGGTGTCTATGTGAACTCGTCTTCTGACTTGCAATACCGTGACTTTCAATCACTCCACGCTGCCTCAGAAATAACAAAAGAAACGCCAAGCGACAACTTTTGAAACATGACTAAAAATGAAATGCGCGTGTGGCACATTTGCCGCTGGTGCCCCTTCTTGGGGAGTTCGCCTACCCGGTGCAAGTCTTTTTGACGCTACTGCAGGGACTTGAGCGTCGATGGTGAAGCGGCACCCACACCCACGCAGTCTCGAGCGCAGGAAATCCCTACTCGACCGGGAATCGAACCCGGAACACTATTTGAGTCAGCAAAGATAAGCAGAGACCCCGAGCTGCTCGCTGACGAAACATAAGCAAATTAGTATGCACACGTCGGTGGATAAAACGACAGTGCAGTGCAGTATTAGACAGAGTGTGTGACTTGGCTTCTCATTAGCACATTTCCAGGCAAGTTGACCCCACTCGCAGTTATTACTTCCATAAACAAACTGAAATTCTGATGCTTCTCAGTAAATCTTTTTTATATTTTCCTCCATCGTCATTAACTAACATCTCTCGGTAGCCCCCCCCCCCTCTCTCTCTCTCTCTCTCTCCCTCTCTCTCTCCCTCTCTCTCTCTCTCTCTCTCTCTCTCTCTCTCTCTCTCTCTCTCTCTCTCTCTCCCTCCCCCACCTCGTCCTTCGACGTCCTCTTCACCTTATGCCCTCAATCTTCCACAGCATTAAAGTCTTTTCGAGAGAATCATTCTTCTCATAATGTGGCTATGCCTATTTTTATTTCATTGTCAGGCCTTCCATGAGCTGTCTGGTTATAAGCTGCTGGGCACGAACTGATATTCCCAAGTTGGGTTGCCATACGTCCAAGCACATCGGGACCGTCACGGTTATGGGACCTTCTTGTCCCGACATCCCGCCAAGACCCAATTTTATCCTGATTTTGCAAAATACTGATACGAGCTTCACCCAAGTACTGAAGTAACGCAAAGTAAAGCATAAGCAGCATCATTTAGTTTTATTTATGTCAACAAGTTCACGTTGACAAGGTTGCCGGCCAGTGTGTCAGAGTGGGTCTAGGCGCTTCAGTCCGGAACCGCGCTGCTGCTACGGTCGCAATTCGAATCCTGCCTCGGGCATGGCTGTGTGTGATTCCGTAGGTTAGTTAGGTTTAAGTAGTTTTAAGTCTAGGGGAATGATGACCTCAGAAGTTTAAGTCCCATGGCGCTTAGAGCCATTTGAACCATTTTGACAAGGTCGTCTCACAGATGGCGTTGCATGTTGCGTATCCTGTATCGACGGAAGAGCAATCATTCCCGAAAATTCCAGACTCCTCCAGTAGTACGGGTATATAACTACTCGTAACAGCGCCACGCGGAACAATCGGGCAGTTCTCATTTGAATAGCGATCTGAGAAGACGATTCCGTATAGGGCGTGAAATGTATAGTGAATTGTGCTTTTCGAAGACTGTACCGTAAAACTGTATGCCTCAATGTATCCTGACGGCCAATTCGCCTCAGGAAGCCTACAGCCAGGAACAAAGCTACACCGATCGTTAAAAACATTCCCGCACCATACTCCGTGTCAGAATGCATAAAACAGTTGCAAGAAGTTTCATTTTACTGCTAAGCACCGAGGCATCGGTCCACAAGGCAGAAAATATGCTTCCTTTAGTTGTTCAGTACTTTACCGAAATTGACGGAATCCAGCAGAAGTTGTTGAGGTTCGATTCGCTGAATAACGAAACATCGAGACGATTGCAAAGATTTGTCTAGATACTTCACAACAACTGCAAATTCCATGACGTAAATTAATCGCTTTTTGTGTAGACAATATCAGTACCAACTTCGGAGGGCTTCAGCGACGCGGCCAGCCAGCGGAATGTGTTTCACTAAATGCCCTCCCCGTATTCTCCACAATACTATATCCATCACTGCTGGAGTCTTAACTGTCAATGTAGAAATAGTCGTCATAAAAATATCTAATAACTTTTCAATATACACGGTAGGGACCGAGAAGTTGGAGTTCTGCTTATATGCTGTCGATCATCAGACTCTTCTATCTCACTCAAAAACAAATTGGCTGTCGTTAATTTGCAGTTGAGAGAATTCCTAGGAAGCGCTGGGTTCCATTAAAACAGTTTTTTGACGCCATCAGAGCAGCTAAAATAATTTCAAATTTTTTCATTATTCCGATAAGTGAAATATACTTCATGTTTCTGCAGTCAGAGTTGGCTTTGTTAAAAAAATGCAAAAAGCGTGGAGAAGAATAAAGCCAGTTGAAATACGAACTACAATGATCGACACTCAAAGATATCTGGATGTAAGGAAGGCTGCCAGTTTTATTGGCAAGCAAACCAAGATGAATTTGAACAAATCAATGAATAAGAATCCTAACCAAGGTATAATTAATTTGATTTTGAAATCTGAGGAAGAGACAGTGGCTTCCTATAATATAGCATTTGATTACTTACAGAAGTGGGCTATTTTCTTTTAATAAATGCCAAATATTTGATTGAATGACGCTACCTGAAGCCCCATATTGGGTGGTGATTGACGACACTTTTATATATGAAGACCTTCCTAGAAACTAAGAGTGACTCGGGAGGAATGGAAGTCTCAATACTTCGCGGAAGAAGGTGAATTTACGTTCTTTAAGACACCAAAAATCCTGAACGCAAATGCAAACTACTTAAATCGAATATTTGCCTTCTATTTCCGCACACATCGCCACTGTGGAAAGAGTATTTCCGCCGATGTCAGCCCATTGGATCGATGAAAGAAATAAGACTGCTGCCAAGGACTGTGGAATCAGACTTGGTGCCAGTTTAACTACAAGATGACTTGCATCGAGTTTTATAAGTATGTAAAAAGGGAAAAAAATTCTGGAAGATATGAAATCTTCTAAAAAATATGGTGTACCAACTACACCCGGCGCTATAAGTCCCGTGAAATTGTTCTAAAAAAATTAAGTTACATAAATTTTTTACTTCATTTCTATACCTCCATCTCTGAGTGTCCCAGCGTGGTCCCAGCTATAAATGGCAACCAAACTCCCACATTTTCACCATCCTCTGGACCCCATAGCGCTCGTACTTGCTTGTAAACCCAATCACAACTGAAAAAGTCTTATCTTTCTTGCCAGGAAGTTGCATTTCCTTACTGTCAAAACGACGGCGACAATGCGTCTAAAGAGAAGTAGTGGAAAAGCAACAGTTCTACTATCAGAGAAAGGTAAGAGCTGTCCCGTTTCACATATAGACCCTGCGTTCTGTGGTCTGAAAAAGGGTCAGTTCTTCCGTCTGTCTTATACTTACACTGTTTTTCGTAAAATGTAGATACTTGACAACTACAACGGAAACCACGTAAGACTTGTTGAATCGTAACGTAGGTCTTGTTTGCGTGTACATTATGGCACTAACAAATCAAGAGAGGCAAAAATGTAGTTACGTTTGTCTTACCCTAAATGGGCGAATTTTGGTACTGCAGCGCATAACAAGTTGTTGTCCGCCGTCTTGAAATTTGATGAAAAATTTGAAGACAGTGTAATACTCCTTTTTAGCGCCACGTCAAAGATCTTTGTCAAAGAAATATGATAGTGTAATACAGTACGGCTTACTGGCGTGTTGTTTGGAGTGTCAAGAGAAAAATTACAGATCTGCTGTTAGTTGCGGAGTTTGGTTGCAGGCGGTGAGAGGTATTTTGGTCATGCTGTGGAGTGTGTGGGGGCTGCTATGCTGTCATTGCTAGTTACTTAATACAGATATATACTGACATGTCAAGGTACCCCGTTACCTCATTTACACGTTTAGTACTGATTTCAGCAGTGCAATGGGTCAATGTGAACACGCACTGTTGTGTGTGAATTAGAGTAGTGACGTCGTCGGCGGTGTCAGCCAGAATCGTATTGTTAATTGTAGATTGCGACAACACTGTGTGCTCGTGGTATTAAATTGTATACTGTTCCTGGCAGGAGGCAGTGTTGAGCATGCCTGTGGCGAGGCCTCCCCGTAGCTTGTGGAGTCGCCCCCCTTGCGGCACTCGACTTGTTCCCCCATTTGCCCCGGCGGGCGTTTCCCTCTCCCCTCCGCGCGTCCACAACCGCCCGAGGCGGCTGCCGCGGTACCCACCCGCCGGACAGAGTCGAGGTTGGGCACGCCACGCGAAAGGACGGGCTCGTAGAGTACCATGGTGTCGGACGTTTGGAATTTCTGCACGCGCCTGTCGGATACGCACGTGCGCTGCGACCACTGCGGCCGCGTCATGGTCTACCACGGCACCACCAACCTCCGCGTGCACATCGGCCGCCACTTCGGCTTCAAGCCGCAACGCGACGAGTACGGACGCATCGACAAGGCGAGCATCAAACGTGAGTAGCGTCGCCGGCGGCGGCAGTAGCAGGCGCTACCGGTATCGACCGCACGCCCGTCGCGCCATGCCCCGCCCCCGGACGACGACAACGCCGCCGCCGCCGCTTCCGCTGCGCTGTTGCCGCGATTACCCTGGTATGCCACGCCCTGTCAGCTTCTCTTAGCCGAAACGTCGGCAGGTGGTCTGATTAGAAAAGTCTCCATAAACAGCCGAGGATGAAGGACGCCAAACACGCAGACGTGAAAAGCAGCGCAGGATAATTTACGACGGCTGTGCTCTCCGCAGGACCAGTAGCAGCGTTCACTTTCTGTACCCTATGCGCTCCTCACTCTCGCTTTCCCATCCCTCTGCCGCCTCCCGTGGCTCAATACCGCACGGGAGTACCCTACGGTCCCCACCACCACTCGTTGCTGGATACAGGTTTCATTTTTGTTTCGGTGCGGCGCAGACCTCGCGCATGCGCCGTCGCTTCTGTGCGCACGGTATGACGCGACGCATCTGCGCAACGATTCGTCAACGCACTGCGTTTTCTTCCGGTAGCCATTGTATCCGGGACTGTGTGAAAGTGCAATGGGCCGTCTTAGGAGGAACCCTGTACGGCAGTTCTTCGTCTATGACGGTAGAACGAATAGGTCAGCGTGCCAGATCGGTGGCTGTAACAAGATACTTAAGGTAAGGTCACATCATGTTTGACGCGGCGGAATTGTATGCACGAAGATGGCAGCAGCTCTGCTGTGAACTTGTATGATACGGCTTGTCGTGAAAACTGATTAGGTTCTTGTGAATAGAGCACATAGCTACTGAATTAAGGCGGCGGAAACTCGTTTTTAGTGGAAGTTTGTGCTTTGAAGCTGTCACCTGCCATGGTTCGGGATATGTTTCTGTTGATGCATCGTCAGTGAGTTTTAATTATAGCAAGAAGTTATACTGAAATTAAGCATATACTTTTACGGTTATGTCTATTCAACCGATATTTACAGTATATTATAATCAAAATTTGCCATTGTTAGACTTTTCGATTGTGACTAGTTATCGGCCAGTCTCACTCCTTACACCATTCTGCCCCCCTCCCTTCTTACCAGAAGTGCTCAGTTTGCACCTAGTCGTTTGTTTTTATATTCCTCCAGTTCTTATTCTTTGTGGAGAAAACCGAATTGTTGAGAGTCGCCATGTTCTATTTTCCGCGTGCAGTTTGTGTCATACTCTGCTTCCTTTTTATTAGCAGATGCCTTTCGTGCGTCATGTGAGCAGCTGCTGCGGGAACTATCTCTCTCTCTCTCTCTCTCTCTCTATTTGTTTAACCTACCTATGTGTTTTACAGTTTTCAGTTCAGTTAAATTTGATTTGGGGTGACAGTAAGCGTAAAAAGTAAATTGCTCATTGTGTAGTGCTATTATCGAAAGGAAAAGAAGCAGACTGTGGGCTTTCTTCAGAGAAGAACCAGGAGACAGAGCAAAGTGTCAATTATGCCATCAATCATATTCAGAGAAGATTCTAAAGATGCTATAAAGAAAAAAAAGAAAAAAAATTGCTTACGAAACATCGATCTACCTACGATAGTTACTTTCCAGCAGAGCTGCAACACACAATATAGGTTTTTACACTAACACTTCTTCGGGTCAGCGGTGTGAAAATTCTCAGGAAAGTGATCCCAGTACGTCTGCTATGCAGTCTGAAAGTTTTTTCAGTCAAAAATTCAGGCGGATAGAACTCCTAGACTTGGTTATATTGCCTTGAATGTGGTGTGAGGTAACAACGTGCGTTAGTGCAACGACTGATTGTTATACGTAGCCCTTTGCAGAAGATTCGGGGTGTTTTATTTCTAGATTGACTGTATTGCACTAGGATGCAGGATGCCAAGGCTTCTCCGACGCTTCTTTACGGTGTAATTTTCACGTCTGCAAGAGACTGTTTCATTCCTTTAAGATAAAAACTGTGCACCCAAAGCGCGCGCGCCCGAGAGAGAGAGAGAGAGAGAGAGAGAGATTGTCGTTGGTGAGTATAATTTCATGTGGCTTAATGGACGAATAGAAGTCTTTCAGAACGTATGAGATACAGTGGTTGACTCAACTACTTGATTTAGTACGAATTGTTGTATGTTTCTAATGAAAAGTATCTGGTAATTGCTAGATAATTTATGGAAATTGTCGTCGCTACAGAAAAGATCTGTTTGGGAGTATTTTATTATAAACGGTGACAACAGTAAGTTTGTCATGTGTATCTAGTGGCGGAGAAGGAAAAAGGGGGTATGCCTTAGGCTTCTTTTTGATACTTTTACGGTTATTATCATAAAGTTTGTACTAATTCATCGAATTACAGTTGTGTGGAATGAGCGGATGTTTTTCTGGAACGTAGTTACAAAAAACTTACAGATAATATCTAACCTACCTTAAACCCAATATAAATATTACCTATCAGGTACTTCAACTATGAAAAGCCATTTGAAAACGAAGCATCACGCAGTTAGTAAACGTACAGCCGCTGTCGTTCCCCCACCCTCTGGAAGCCATCGTTATAGTGATGCGACACCGCTATTTCCGCACATTTTTTCTTACACACTTCCGCATTTTTATATCTGAAGTTTATTGGAACTTTCAACATGTCGAAGCGCGGGGTTGCTGCGCAGATGGGGTGTGTAACAAGCCGACAAGTGCCCGTAGCGATTGGATTATTACGCAGTGATTTTTGTCAATCGCCGCGAAAGTTTGTCTTCTCGCCGGTCAGTGTACTTTTTGTTGCTGTATAATACTATATTGTACAGTGTTTTTTAGAGAAGTTTTGTGGTGCAACGTAAGACTGCAATAATGAAACCAAATAACAAGTCTTATTTGGAACTATTTCGTTGAGATTATTTATTTGAGTGCCAAATGCAAAATCTGTGACAGTATATCCGCGAAATGGGCGCACGACCACTGCACTGAAGAGTTATCTTAAATCATTACATGCCAAAAAATTTGCAGAGTTCGAGAAGTTAGATGAAAATACCAAACTTCCAGTGGGGGCGAAAAAACAAAGATTTGTCAATATTGATATAACATTGTAGCAGGTACTAAAATATAGTTCGATTATTATATTATAGAGTGCGCTCTGACCGCCGCGGGTGCCAAGCTGTTTCATCATTGCACCAAAGCCTGCAAGTAAATGGTTATTAGGATTTCTCAGACCTAAAGTCTCAACAAATGGATTGTGTGATTACCCACCAGCCCTCATCGTGTAATTTTGTCGAGGGTACCTGGTTTCGCAGAGTAATGAATGCTGCTGTTCCAGAGCATAAGTTGGAAGGTTATTTTTTATTATTATAACTTGCACCGCCAGGTTAGCCGAGAGCTCTAATGCGCCGCTTCCTGGATCTGGTAGGCGCGCCTCCCACTGATCGAATCCGCCCGGTGTGCCGGCCAGCCTGGATGTGGCTTTTAGGCTGTTTTCCACATCCCACTAGGTGAATACCGGGCTGGTACCCACGTTCCACCTCAGTTACACGACTCGCAGACATATGAATACATTCGAACTATTCCATGGATTACACTAATTCCGACCTGGTGGAGGGGGGGTACGGGGTGGCTGCAGGAAGGGCATCTGGCCACCCTTTAAAATTAACTTTGCCAATCCGTTTCCAACAATGCCGACTCTGCAAAGCCGTGGGACAATGCACTAACAAAAGAAAGAAAGAAAATTCGTTTGATAACTTGTACAATAAGGTGGCAAGAAAAATCAAATTTATTTGAATTTGGAAAAAAAATGTTTCACAACTGACTTATCATTCTGGAACTTCATGGCTCTTTGACTTCTCATGGTATTTCAAGATATTGTCAACAAAATTTGAAACGATACTTAAAGAATAGGACATAAATCACCAAGCAGTGTCCTGTATTGTTTGTGATAGCAGATCTAACAGGGTAAAGCATTGCAGTTGTTTGCCTTTTACGATGTGAATTGTCCAGTACCATCAGATACGATATTGCAAAGTTACCAAGATGGCGTGTAGATGTAGTAAATCGCGAGTGTTAGCGTCTGGCATAGTCCCTATTAATTCAGGCAGGCAAGGAAAAAATCTTATCATCATAGTCTCGGACGTTACGGAATTTAGCGTATGTTAAGATGAAGGTCTAAGTAAGGAACACGTATTTTTTGTTTCGTCAAATATATATAAAATGCTCAAGAGATACAGCCCTCCAAAGATGACACGGCACATGCCATTCTGAAGATGAGAATTTTGGGAAAAATTAGAATGCTATATCAACAGGTCTAAATGTTTTGTTAGAGTTTCTTTTATTTGAAAGATAATTACTTTATGATTACAAAGACATCCTCCATTTGGACTTATCTGTCAAAGTTTTTCTACTATAGCATTGTGAACTTTTTATAATTTATGGATTTTTTCAAAAATGCTACTCCATAAAATTTTGATTTTTTTTTCTGTTGATTAGTACCATACAGTTCTACATTGCTTGCAAAGGAGGTCTTCCACTGAACTGGTTTTATAAACAATTGAAATTTTTGCCATACATCAAACCTGTTTTTTTACCACATTGTCTCATAAAAGGCACATAAAAATCAAAACGTAGCTCTCTTTAACTTAATTTTAGTTTTGAAAGATGAGTAAGACTCATTTTTCAAGCATTTTAAATGGTTCCAAAATGTATGTGAAAGGTCCAAAGACTTACAATGTTTCAAGTTGTACAACTGTGCACTCTGTTTTGTACTAAAATTAGCCAGTCATGAACTATGTTCCAGTGCTTCAGAATTTTCCTTTGATATAGTGATGCCTTCCTGTTGAACCAATAGGAACTGGAGCACTTACAAACTTCAAAACATTGTGAACAGGAAGTGAGCACTGATGGCGTTGTTGCTGTCCTTCAGCTGGAAATCTATATCCAGCAGCTGGTCCATGTAGTAGCATAAAGTTCACTACAAGTTTGTTTAACTCACAACTAGTGTCTATAAACTCTGCAATACACCAGTCACACACACATGCCACAAACATCCCCCTTCTCAAGTAGTGAATCTGAATATTATCCTGTTGTTTCTGAAGTGTTGGCTGAACGAACGAAATTTTCTTTTTTGCTCTTTAAAGTGCATGCCCATCACACTGAGTCCAAAAATGTCTCTTCTGAATTACAGGAGTAGTTTGTTCGGACCATTCTTGTTTTTTCTGCTCATGGAATTCTTTGATTTCCTCTTTGGCCAAAAGAATGAGGGCTATGGGTGTGTGAGATTTCATAACTTGTAAAATCCTCAGCATTCTGAATCGCAGCTGTATTTGGTCTGGAAAGATTTATGTTTTGTAGCATGGTGCTTCAGCAGGCCGCCTACACCATCATAAGGTCCCTTCCCATGACCTGTAGCACTGTATACCCAGTCAGTTGGCACAGGCGACTTCCCCAACTCAAACAGCTGGTAACGATTTTTAAAATGACTAGGAACACCATCAGAAATAATAATGATCCTTTCTGCCCTGTTTGCAGTTGAAGAATTTTGTGCATTGATAGCAAAGCATGTTCAGAGTCATGTCCTGTGTCATCAATTATAACTGCAATACTTGTGGTCTTCTTTTGAAAATATGTCATTCCTGTGAAAATTGAAACTTGGTCATTACTCCAATGACTTCTTGTGGGAGAATTACAGGCCATTTCTCAGCAAAATCACAGTGAGGCACTAAAGATAGTTTTCTTAATTAGTTTATTTTCCTCCCATGTCACGTATGTAATTCCTGCAGAGTTATCTGCTACGTCTTCCAGGCCAAGTGTCTGTAAAGACAGTCCTTCCTTTCCAACACAGTCACCACATTCTTGCAACAAACAAGTATCTCGCTTTATGTCGAAGACTACTAATGACTTCACATGCCCAACCAAGGTGTCATGTCACATGCTCCATTAAGTTCTTCAAAATTTGTGCAGTACTCGCATAAACAGACATCTCTAGGTAGGTATGGAACTACCCACTTATTTTGAAGTGCATACAATTTTGTCTTCCAATATGTGAAGTTGTATAGTTGCTCTTATAAATTACAAACGTTTCTTTAATGCTGTGAGTCGTGTACCTCTTCACTTCCACAACTTTTTGATCTTCAACTGTTACAGTTGTAGTGCCTCTTTTGTTGGCACTCTGGTGAGAACAGTCCCGTATATCTCCCAAATAAAATGACTGCACTATTTGAACTTGAACTGTTTCTACAGGATGATCATAATGTGGATCTGCTCTTCCCAGACCTCAAATTTCTTGATTCGTCTTCCATGTACTTTGATACTGCTGGGACGTGGTTCAAAATTGTTTCCTTTGAAAATGTCTCTGAAATAATAGTTAAAACTTGGACCTTTTCACTGTAGGATGCACAAATTCAGCAGCTGAATTGATATTTTTGAAACATTCCTGGCATTCGTCAAATGAGAACCTGAACAAAGTCTGTTTGTATTATATATCGCTCATTTATGGATATGCAAATAGTCAGCACACTTCACTCTTCTGTGGCCCCAGTCAGAAGATATTTCAAACAGTCCTTTTCATGAAACACACTGGCAAATTCCTTATGGAAGCACAGAACTCACTGTATGATCTCAGATTTCTTAGAAGCCTCTCCAGTAAACATTTAAAGTGGAAGCTCTCTATTACAGAGGATGTAGTACTACCTATCTACGTGGTACTAATCAACAGAAAAAATCTAACTTTTCTGCATTGGCATTTTTCAAAAAGTCTGTAAATTATTAAAAAAATTCAAAAGGTGACAGCTAAAGAACTTTGACAGATATGTCCAAACAGAGGACACCATTGTAATCATAAAGCAATTATCTTTCAAATAAAAAAACTCTAACAAAATATCTAGAATTGTTACAGATATACAGCATTTTAAAAATATTTCTGAAATTTGCATCTTTAATATGGTATTCGCAGTGCCAATTTTGAAGGCCTGTATCTCGGGGTAGGAATTTTTTTTCGAAGAAAACAAAAAAAAAAGTGTTTCTTACTTGCTCCTGAATTTTAACGTGCTAAATTCAATAAAATCAGAGACTCTGAAGGTAACCACCCCATCAAGATGATTGCAAACCTACTAGAAATAAAAGGTGCCAATTTAAAATTGAAAATCAGCCTTCAATAAGTTGTGGCTTAATCACAGAATAACAATTAGGAACAATGTTACAAATGTTAGAATTAATGTTAAATATGAATGAAATTCAACAACTAACGAAAAAGACAATCTGCTTTTGATGCTACACCCAAACCTACTGGAGTACAAAAAGGAAAAAGACTTACTCTAATAGATGATCCATTAATGTGGTGGAAATAAAGTGGACACAAGTACCACCATCTGTTGCTACTAGCTCACTAGCATTTGTCAGTTGCTCCTAGTAGTGTAACAAGTGAAGAATTACTCAGTAGTGCTAATAATGATGATAATAATATTATTAGTGTGACTGAGCTTGTTCAGAAAAGATTTTGCATTGACGCAGGGATTTTTCTTTGGCCAGCACAAATTTTTGAAAGAGGTGTATTGTTGATAGTAATATACGCACCCATCTAAATTTAATTGATTGTTACAAAAGTAAAATGTTTTCATTTTTTGTTAAAGATTCATGCACTGTTTTCAGTCTATATTTACCGTATTACGTCAGGAGTAAATGGAAACTAATCACATTATGAACTAGGAATGGATTTGCCAGTAGAGATAACTCTAAACAAACACTGTTCTATAATTTATGAACATTCACCTGAATAATTATAACAGTGTTTTATGGGAACCTAAACAACAGATTATAAAAACTTTGAAATGAGCTGTTTTTGAAAGGAATTTATCAAATAACATTAAAACTGAAATGGTGGGTAACACACTTAGTGTCAGTACACATGGACAGAACACACACACAAAAATGTATAGCTGAGCTTTTTTCCTCCTTTTATGTTGACAGAGCCAGACATAAATCTGTCAGTAGGTAGTAGTATGTCAGTAAATGCCTTGGCAAACCCACCAAATGAATGTTATTTAGTACAGCCAGTAGCGAACCTGACAATACTTTGCTCCCCCCCCCCCCCCTCCTGCTCTCCCACTGTCTGTGCATCACCTCCTCCCCCTCTCTAATGTTTAACTGAGTATTGTGTAAAAAATTTGAAGTAACTTGGTTAAGTAATCATCAATATTTTTGGCAACAATGTTAAATGGTGACTTATCTTTGTGTAGTATAGTTTTCCACTTGTGTAGTATAGTTTTCCACTAATCATAGACCGACGTGGCTGATATCATTGTCAAATATCAAATTGGCACTTTGACGGGGTAATCTGTATGGATTTTTGTATGGGAGGTACAAAAACTGTAGTGAACAACTGATAAACTTTGGCTTCTCCATCCAAGTATTTATGGTGATTCAACAAAGTGTCCCTGGGTAGGTAATATTCAAAATCGATTGACTCTGAACTACCCCACTGGATTAAATTTTCTGTATGTGTCTTTGTTCCTAGATGGTGAAATAAAACTTTTGTCCATTATGGCTGTGGTGGCACAATGCAGCTATGAGAAATAAATGTTTTCAGAAATGATTTCAACCAGGCATCTTTTGCAACTGTTCAGTTCTTATTACAACGAGACAAGTCATAGTGGCTCACCATGAGATGCCCCGAATGTGGCTAGGTACCAGGAATTATTTACATCGAAAGGATGATTAAGGTGTTACTTAAAGTTGTCAGCATCCACGAGTTCAGTCCTATTGCACATATCACATTATAGAACAGTTCCCTTCCTACCTGCTGTGACATTCATTTGTCAACAAACTCTAGTGTACTTATTGATCTGTGGTAGAGGAAGTGTTTTTAGAGATATTGTTGAGTAAGGAAAGTAACAAATAATTTACATAAAGGGTATGTGTGTTCAGTATTGTTAATACATATAGTCCAAAATTTAGTCATTAGTAGTTGTCATACATGTTTCTAGTAATGGTATACTTATTCATTGACATTTGGATTTCCAAGAGACTGGTCTACTGGGGCAGTTATTTACATTAGGTACATTAAAAAATTTATTGTTAAAATATCACTAATGACATACTGCAACTTATAGAAGGCATGTGATTCTGTCATTCTTAATTTTTCCACATATTACATTTTGATGTGAGAAGCAATGTAGCATATGCTTGGTTTAGTTATTGTTTAAGGACCATTATCCAAAAGGTTTGGCTGGTATGTTCTAGTAACAAAAGTAGGGATGCTACATCATCTCCATGGGGCAAATTGCAGTGGGTCCATTGCTGCCCATTGCTGTTCTTACTCTGTGTTAATCATTTACTGCCTTATTTGAATTAGGAGGGGGAATCATCCATTCTTGCAGATAGTACAAGCATTACTAGCAAGCCGAGCAGAGGAATATACTCAACAGCAACTACTGTAGAGTGTTATCCAAATGTTGGTTAACTGCACGACTGCCTAACCAAACCATTCCTTGCTCGCAGTGCTGTCCTGCGCCTGCTATTGTCTGACACTCACACGCCACCAACCCCATCCACTAGTTGCACTGGTACTGACAATAGTAATTTGCACTCTGTTATGATAACTTGAGTCAGCTTTGCCATGTAAAGTGGGATTAAAATGCCTGCACATAAATGTTTTGTCCATTCTAGGAGAGATAAATATAAAAGGTTAGAAGATGGTGAATCTGCAACCAAGTATGGAGAATCTCTCCATGAATACTGATCAAGATGATTATGTTGACAAGTTGTTTACAGGGAAATGTCACAAGGAGAACATATCCCTGGTCCCATTCAGTATGAAAAGCCAATTCAGTTTAATAATGATCTTGACAGCTGTCAAATTTTAAAGCAAGCACCGCCTAGTCAAGGCACGGCATTCAGGAGTTTCAAATACAAGGAGAGAAATTGTTTGCTGATTCTTTCAAGGTTACAATGCTGACTCTTGAAAACAATTACAAAGCTGAGTAAACTGGGCTCAACTGGAAAGCCTTGCCCAGAAAAACTTGGGCTACATGTTGTGCATTTGCTCCTTAAATAAGCAAGTGTCACATTACTGCTTTAGCTTGTGCTAATGCTACCAGTAGCCACTTATTACCTGTGCTATCATTGCAATTTTAATTGCGCTCTCTCTCTCTCTCTCTCTCTCTCTCTCTCTCTCTCTCTCTGTCTGTCTGTCTGTCTGTCTGTCTGTGTGTGTGTGTGTGTGTGTGTGTGTGTGTGTGTGTGTCGCACCGTTTAACGCACAGTTACATTATTCAGTTTGTTGAAGCATTTTTCCTTCGGTGTGGTCATTATTAGTCACATAACACAATTATTTTGCAAGAACATTAGCATGTATACGATAAGCGGATACACACTGATACTAATGCAGTTCGGAGAACTGTTACAGTTCTTCCCTTTTGCCTGTTTAATTCTATTTTGTGAACATCTCCCATATCGCAGTGTTCATACTTTAACAGACTTGAAAAATGTTTCTGAACCGTATCATGTTAATGAGTCTGTCTTTAAGTAGGTGAACTGCCAAAGCATGATTTGACACTTTATGAGATCATAGTGAAAAGTATTGGAAGTTGTTTTAGTATTACCTAATACATTTCAGTGTAACGACATCCCTAGAAACCACTGGAACAAGTTAACACTTGCCAAAGGATGCTTTTATTTATGAAAGGAATATGACTTTGGTTAAATTTTCCTTGTGTTTATAAGTTACATAAGAGTATCCTGTTATTGTTCTTGTAGTTAATATGTACCACTCACTTTTGTTTTCAGCTCACTTCTTACTGGTTCAAGGCTAAGTGTGCTTGCATTTTTGAGTGGGTTTTAAGAGGTCGAAGTGTAGGGAGATGTGTGATTGAACTGAATATTTTAAGCTATTAATGTTTCAGTGGGTGCAAGGAATAAGAGCACGATATTTAAACCAATTATGCTACATACAGTCTATTTGGAATTGCCTGTTACGAACTTTCAGGACTTGTAGAGGGAGTGAGTAGATAATATTTTGAATAGGAACTCTTATCTGGAAATGTGCCATTACCATCCTGTGACGGTTTCATTTCAGACATGTAACATGTCAATGTCTGCCGAGGGAAAGAGTAAAGGCTCAAGAGTTGCTTGTCGTGATATGCAGTAGTGTAGGCAGGATTAAAATTGCTACGTCAAGACGGTCACCTATGTCTGTTAATGTCTGCCTTGCTGCGAGACCTGTGTATCTGCAACATAGTAAATGAATGTCAGTTCACTGGAGACTGTTCTGAATTTGCGAAACAGCACTTTCTGGGCAAATGAAACCCTCATGCCACACGTGTTCAGGGAATTCATCACTGGTTTGCTATCAGTTTGTGGGCAGGTATTCTGGATGGTCATGTCATTAGGCCAAACCTCCTTGCACTTGATCTTCCTACAAAACATGGTGGACCAGTTCTTGGAAGCTGTGCATCAGGAAATTTGGTTTCAGCATGATGATGCCTGCTGACAAGAGTTCTGGCCACTCCACTAGAGATGGAAGAGAGACCATGTGGAATAGTGTGTGTCTAAGATAATCCGCTTTCTATGTACAAAGTCTTAACAATGTCAGTGGTCGCCACATCGAGCCACTGTTGTAATGCATCAGTACTGTTCTGCGTGTACAATATGCAAGGTTCCACTTTGTTTTGGAATAATATAAACATGTAATATTTTAAATGTTAATACAAGCCAATGTGCTTAAGTGATAAATAGATGTTTTTGTTCTGTCCTTTCAGATTGTTACCTATTAATCATATTGTCATGCCTAATTCAATTCATAAAGTAGAAGTGGATGACTTAAACATCTGAACTGAAAGAGTCATAGGACGGAAACTTTGTTTCTGGGCTTGGATTCTTATTCAAAATATTATATATTCACGCCCCTTGTAACAGGAATTTCCAAACACACTATGTAATCTACTTTTTGTGGTTTCTTGAATTTTAATAGCAGTCCTAAAATCATATTTTCATTATTTTTGTAAGGATACCAAGAAGTGATGTTAACTGAAAGTTGCATTGTTTGAGACAATAATAATAATAATAATAATAATTAATAATATTGAGAGATGCCTATATTTGCAGTAAGTCTTAAGACTGGAAAATTTCCACACTTTTTTCCAATTTACTCTCTGCTTACTGAAGTATAGCCAGAGCAAAATTTGAAATTATTGTCAAAGAAACGTACAAGAAACAAATTGCAATGTCGAAGTCGCACTTGTTTCTTGTCACTGCTGATATCATTGTTAATAGGACATAGAGCACTAATTTCCCATCTTTCACGCCCATGTTTTTTCCATCCCATGTAGACTCTGGCTTACCTTTCATACCCTTTCTAATTTTCTACTAGTTACACAGAACTGAGTTGTCATACATAAAAGTATCTAAATTTCACCTTTCCTGAATTCCTACTGTGTCTACCCCTTTGACCAAATATTCCAACATAATCATTTGAAAAGTTGTTTCTTATTTTCACCCTCAACTGAAGTAACACTCGTGCTGCACGAGATCTTTCCTTATTAAACGACTTGTTTGTACTTAGGGAAACCACGCCGCCAACCTGGAAAGACACGTTTGGCGCAGGCACATTCACGAACATGAGCAGCTCTCCGTGATGAAGCATGACCTACGCAGCTCAGCAGATTGGTCCCAGCTGTGCTGTTAGTAGTATGTCATACACAGTGCACTCTTGAGTTGATGCTCTGAATAAGTGTGAATGGGAGACAGCTAATCATATCAGGGCTAGAAAGCAGACTGTAAAGTATTTAATCCTTGATTTAAACTTTAATAATTGCTTACAATGAATACACAGTTACAGGAAGTGTGAATGTATTATCGTCCTTGTGTGTAGTAACTAGCAGTACCTACAACCTAACGCATTGCCAGTGGTAAAAGGATTACTCCTTAATAATATCACTTGCAGTTGTACTATAGTCTTCAGAACAATGTTGCAAGACAAGTTATGTCTTGAGAGAGTGTCGTCTCATCTCATGATTGTTCCCAAGACTTCGCAGGTATCGTTTAAACAGTTAACTGTGATTTCCTAAATTGATAGCCTCTCTTTATTTTACAGTACACATTATATCATAAAATTGCTATAATGCAAAATTCCTTCAATCAGTTTCTCATTGTGATAAACTCCTGTGGCAGTTTTCCATCAGTCAGTCATTTATGGAGCATTTGAGTTGGTTTGCTTACGTCCTTCTGAATGATAGGTCTTAATCAACCCTGTTACAAGACTTGTAAGCACCAATACAGTGTACATACACAATGACAGGTAGGGCCTAGATGCTAAGTAATAAGAGCATATAAACCACGTATGGCAAAATTGTTTGTCATGCACTTTTTGGAATACACATTGAACATGAGCATATAATTTTCAAGCGTCTGTCATTATTTATGTTACTGAAACACAAATTGTAGTGTGATGATTTGGGTGGACAAAAATATTGTTTAAGCAGGGAGGTGGAGTTGTTTGTTTTTGCAGTACATGAGCGCACAACAGATTTACTTTTACATGAAACTCTTTAAATTGTTTGTTGTCATTCTTGACAAGATTTTGTGAAGTTCAGGAAGTTGCAGAAAAAAGAAGTCTTAAGAGCATTGAGTACAAATGTTCCAAGTCCCAAGACTTAAACACCACCTGAATCCTTTCATTTTTTCTTCATAGAACATCATAAAATAACATCAACTAATTTGGAACAACACATGACCCACTGTTTGAATCCAAATCTTACCTGGTTTTGTGGAAATAAATTCTTTCGGATAATGGTGTCAGGAATATCAAACAATTTGCTCGTTATTGCTCCCGCTATAAGAATGAACTTTAAATTTCATTAAATTCTCATTCACCAAGGCCATCAAGGGACAAATTTCAAGTTTTCCATTCATCAGCTGTGATTCTGTTCAAATGTGTTATCTGGAAATTAAGTGCTGCCTTCACTTAACTGTTATCTGTTTTGGCTCATACACTGTTGTATGCTTCTTATACCAAAGTCATGGCCTTCATTCCAATACTGCTGATCCTGTGGGAAAGCATGGTATCCAATGAATAGATAAAGGATTTTTAGACATGTTGCTCCATACCGGATAACTCAAAGCTATGATTATTGTTCTGTGTAGCATATTGGATGCTTTGACTGGTAATAAAGTTCAGTACTTGTTCATAAAAAAAATTTCAAAGCACTCAGCTACAGACATTGCCACCAAATTGCATTTGTGGTGTTCACTTTCTGCCATATCAAAGTAGGTTTTGTTGTACGCTGCATATTCTCTTATCTGATTAGAAGTGATTTTCTTCTTGGGGTGGTGTGCATTTTCCTCATCCTGCGTATCTTCATAAGTGCGAACTTCCAAGGTACCTGGCACATCAGCTGGAAGATTATCTTCAAATGTTGTATCACAGACATCTCGTCTACGTGATCTGCAGGGAGATTGATGATGTCAGTGGTCTCATTTGTTTCATCTCCAGCCGTGAAATTGTGGTCATTTACAATTTCTTCAATTTTCATTACAGAAATCACTTTATAGTGATTCATTGTGGCCGGGGAGAAAAGAAAAACAAAGTATTGTTTTACGGAGGGTTACCTGCCAGGAATTTCAAATGAGGATAGAAATTCAGCGTGTCCTCAAGGGAGAAGAAAATAAGTCTTGGAAATAAGTAATATATGAACTTCTCATAAAACAGTTACAGAACACTACTGAGACTTAATCCAAGGCATTGGCCCTTAATTTAATCATCAGAACAGTATGTCAAAATTATAACCTATTACTAGCAAATACCTCCAGTATTTGAAGTTTTTGAGATTGAGCTTTTTAGGATGTAATCTGTACTGTACAGGGTACAGTACACTTCTAGGCAACATATCGGTTAATTCCATATTGCTTATGTGATGGTGCCCATGAAAATTTGACTGGTCATGAGACCACTCTTTGTTGTGTAAGGTTATTGATGATGTTTGTGCATGTTATATTTTATTATGCAATGAGTCATTTGTGAGTAAGTGTAGTACAGGCATAAGCATGTGCACAGACATAAAACGATCTGTGCACACTGTTAGTTTCTTTCTGCAGCCTGATGTGATAATGTTCTCTGTTCTAGACTGATCAGATAGCTAAACTCAGCATTATTATTGTCATCCATGTAAAGTGGTTACTTGCGAAGCAGGATATTTGAACAGACCGCTGGAAATTATTGATGGTGAACTGTTGCTGTTGGGGTAAACAGACAAAAATCTGTACTTTCTACTCAGATAACCATGCCAGTCTCTACACATTTGTTTGTGCAGTGTGAAGCATTTGATAAGATAGCTACTTGTCACTTTTTAGACCCTAAGAAAGTACTTTGACCCCCACCTCTCCACAATTTTAATGCTTTAATCACCTGCTTAATTTAGCAACTGACAGTTGACTCTGTTCTTGTACACGCATTTTGAAGCTGTTTCTTACATAATTTATTGTACATAGCTCTTACTAATGAATCATAACTGGAAATTTTTTGTTGCTGTGATCTGATAACTTGAGAACGACTTTTATTTATCGAAATGAACCTTACATACACAAAGCCACAAGAATGTTTTATTTCCAATATTTACAGTTCCGCAGCAGATGCCAGGGACGAGTGGAGGACCAGGAGGAGGGGGAGGTGGTGCAGGTGGAGGTGGTCAGCAGTCTGCGAAGCAGTCGGTTGGGCAACAGATGGCAATGCTTAAGAAGCAAGTTGGGCAGCCAGGCACAATGCAGCAGCACGGTGCCAACAAGGCTACAGGCCCACCTCGGCGTGCAGTGAGCCCATCCCCACCGCAGTCGCCACAGGTGGCCCCTCCGGAGGTTTGCCTGCGTTGGAACAGCTATCACTCAAACATGCAAGCCACTTTCCCCAGCTTGCTGACCAATGAGCAATTTGTTGATGTGACGCTGGCGTGTGAAGGGCGCAGCATAAAATGTCACAAGGTATTTTCTTACATTCCTCACATTATTGTAGGAGGTTTTGCGACAGCACCAACAGTTTGATTAAAAATTTCATTATGTTGGATAATTAACCTCACACTAACTGACCATGTATCTGAACCCAGTGAAACAGTTGAGAAGTTAAAGCTATAAGGGGGGTTCAAAAAGTTTCTTTCTGTGGGAATTACTGCAGCATTATGCAGTGTAGCATGTCTCTGATGTGGGTAAGTAAGTACTAACATTAGGCAAGAAATTAGTGTAGCCTTCATGTTTTGGCGCTGTGTGTGTGTGTGTGGGGGGGGGGGGGGAGGAATGTGAACTATGGCGATGGTATTACTAAATGTGTCCAAACAGGACCAATGTGCTATTATTCTTTCCTTGGCTACCGAAGGATGAACATCAGTAGACATCCATTAAAGACTGTAGAATCTGTCTGGGGCAGCACGTATGTCTAAAACCGCCATTGTCAGATGGTGCGCTCACGAGGGTTGCTGTCGCTATATGATAAGGCATGCCTCTGTATCGGAAATGTCTCGAGTCTGAAGGTACTCCATCTCAAGTGGGAGACATCCAAGCACCTGCCGTATAGTTCCGATCTCTTCCCATGAGATTATGATGCCTTCAGTCCCTTAAACAAGGCTTTGAAGGGTCAACAATTCCTTGTGGACAGAGATGTGTAGCAGGCAGTTACGGACTTCTTTACGCAGCAGGATGCTGCCGTTTTACCAAACGGATATCTTCAACCTGGTGTGTTGGTAGAATGATTACCTCACTGCCCACAGCGATTTTTCCTGATCAGCATTCTCCTTGTGGACTATATGGCCTTCAGAAAGATGCTTTTTGATTGTACCTTATATTAGTAATGTGAACAATTTAATAATTTAAATACATTTTAAAGCATCTCTGATTAGAATGTGGAATGATAGTTCAGAAGTTACTCCCACTAAATCATAATTTTTGGGTTCAACAAATTGATAAGCTTTTTTCCTCTACAGGTCATCTTGTCAGCTTGCAGTTCGTACTTTGAAGGACTGTTAAGTGAAAACCCATGCCAGCACCCAATTGTACTGATGAAGGATCTGCGTTACTGGGAAGTGCAGGCACTTGTTGACTTCATGTATAGGGGAGAAGTCAATGTTGGTCAAGACAAGTTACCCTCATTGCTTGCTG
This sequence comes from Schistocerca nitens, assembly GCF_023898315.1. Classification (NCBI taxonomy): domain Eukaryota; kingdom Metazoa; phylum Arthropoda; class Insecta; order Orthoptera; family Acrididae; genus Schistocerca; species Schistocerca nitens. The sequence continues at coordinate 342,063,548 of NC_064622.1, forward strand.
CTGCGGAGGCTCTCCAAATCAAAGGTATTTCCTTGCCTCTATTAAATGGTTATTGCAGAGGTTTGTGTTGGCAATAAAGCAGTTAACTTTATGAAACAGAAAACTAACTTTACTGTGAAATAAATACCAAAAGAAATCTCCCCCCCCCCCCCCCCTCAAGGAATCATCTTTGAAAACAAAATTTGCTGCTGGATAACATTGCCCCATGCATTGTAACACATGGATCCTTTTTGGCATGCTGCCCACATTTTTGTCGAGATGCTGCTGCTAGAGTGTGCTTTGGTCATTGACAGTGACTCATTAGAAATCACTCAGTATGTGTGTATTCATGTGGCAATGAATTGCTAGTCAGTTGGTCCCAAACATGTTCAGTTGGATTTGTGTCTGCATACCGTATTTACTCGAATCTAAGCCGCACTCAAATCTAAGCCGCACCTGAAAAATGAAACTCAAGGGGAGAGAAAAGTTTTAGGCCGCACCTCCAAATCGAAACAAAGTTGGTCTATTGTAATACGAGACACAATTTAGGTCAGTACAGCTACAGGAGTTTGGTTTGAGTCGTAGGCTTAGCAGTTAAGCTTTACCAGGTAGCCATTGCTATGCGTCAGGCACTCCGTTCGTATTTATACAGATACCCTTCCTTTTTCACGTGCTTTGTCTGGTTTGAATCGGTTGCTTATTTTTCTTTGATCTGATAAGTGGCGTTCTCTTTGTTATAGGTGTTTACGTCACTCTAAGCTGAAATGCATTATTGTACTGTGTCATGCATTGTTTGTTGCATTCTGACAATGAGTATTTACGACCTGTTGCCGCTCGCGGCATGGCTTGCATTTGTGCGCGCTATCGCCGCTTACAATAAGAAAAAAGAGGAATTGTCTCATTAGCGAAACAATGGCAAGAGACTGCTATTTGTTGTTACTTACATTGCTGCTTTCTTTGATAATGATCAACAAGAACCAAATAATAGACTGTGTATGATAGATGTTCTGAATGAGAGTTTAGCTAAAATTTTTCTCCGTTTGAAAATCTTTGCAGACGCCTCTTTTGTACATTACATGCTGCATAGAAATTAGTCATCTTATATTTAAAAATCTAGTTAATTGCCGTGTTTCATTTCTGATTGTATCGGTACTAGGCATAAGAATAATATGAATATAAATATGACATGATATGTATATTCTTCTGGCCGGCCGGGGTGGCCGAGCGGTTCTAGGCGCTACAGTCTAGAACCGCGCGACCGCCACGGTCGCAGGTTCGAATCTTGCCTCGGGCATGGATGTATGTGATGTCCTTAGGTTAGTTAGGTTTAAGTAGTTCTAAGTTCTAGGGGACTGATGACCGCAGAAGTTAAGTCCCATAGTGCTCAGAGCCATTAGAACCATATATTCTTCCGCATTTGCTGTTGTCTCACACTAGTTCGTAGGTTATTAGGCAGACAGGATTTAAGTGAGATATCAGCAAACACGAAAGAATACATGGCAAAATGTATTATTCTTATGGTGAAGAGAATACTGCATGTGATTCAAAATTCATAAAAGTTCCTATTAGCAACCATCTCTTCTCACAGGTAGGAAAAAATTCAGAATGTAGAGTTGGCCATATTGACAAACATCCCAAACAGTCTAGCCAGTTGGGTTTTCGTAGTACATTGAAATGCTGCTACATTCGAAGATGAACAATACGGAATTTGTATTTACTTCATTGGATAATGTATGAAAATGCACTGGTCGAAACTTGGGGCAGAGAGAAAAGCCTGTCTTCCAGGCCTTTTTTAATGACGCAGTGGTTTTGGCGCCAGTATTTATCTGTGTAGTGCTACATATATTCAACAGCAGAAGTTAATGTGTGGCGGCACCTACCAACATTTTTCAGAACTTCCGTTTACTTTGCACTTGATGTATACTGCAGGCATTCGATTTATATTTACCTGAAGATTTTCACAGAAGTGCATGATGTATTCGTGCATTATCTTGTGTAAGACGAACTTTTAGCTGAAACGTTGAATGAGAAGTATGATACTATTTTGAAAGATGCTATCCTGACGCAGCTCAGCCCTAAAATTGGTGCAGTTACATAAAATGTACTTGTAAAGGTGGAAGAAGAAAGCATTCAGTGACAAAATATTGATAAAATACATTAAATGCACATCGAAAAAAATGGAGAGGTTACTCGTCGAAATATCTATAACATATTTTTCAGTAAAACGAAACTGAATCTGCCAAATGTGGCTGCAGAATATCTAGTCCATATTACTTTGATATTTGAGTGCAAACTGACTTGCTGTACACATGAAAGTATTAAGTGGACAAGATGGCAGATGACTGCACTGTAGGAATTTATGCAAATTGTTTGTTTTGAAATACAGAAGTACTGATACAGTTATTGATAGTCTCGTTTTAAATAACAAATAATATTGTCTTCAGAACCGCAATCTGGGTTTAGTGCTCTCTCTGGTAACATCTTAGTGCAGCTTGTGATAACAGTTTTTCTAAACTGGGGTTCATACAGTGTTTTTTGTGCATGCAAATTTTAATTACCTTCATAGAAATGTCTCTAAAGGTGGTCACAAGACAACGACCATAAGAGAAAGAAAATTACCTTGGAAATGAAACACAAAATCATAGAAAAACTTTATCATGGTGTGAGCATTGCTGATGCATCAAGCACATACAATCGGTCTACATAAACTATTTACACTATCCTCAAGGACAAGATGAAGGAGAGACATTTCAAAGGTAGTGACAAAAGTATCTAAACAACAGTTTCATATTCAGGATGATGATGAAAGATTGCTCCTTATATGGATAAATGAAAAGAAATTGCAAGGATACTGTCGTTTGTGAGAAGATGAGAATGATTTTCATCGTCCTTATTAAGATGACTGTAGGATCATCAGTGGTTGAAGCCGTGAGTGGTTCGGGAAGTTTAAGAGAAGAACCGGCATACCACAGAATTGCAAGGCACGAGGAAGCAGCCAGCTCCGACACAAAGGCAGCAGATAGCTTCATCGGCAACTTCAGATGCTCATAGATTCCGAGGGAGATTTTTAATTGTGAGGAGACAGGTCCGTTTTGGAAAAACGGCGAAGCATACCTTTATAACAGCGGAGGAGAATGCATTTCCCAGTCACAAGCCAATGGAAATCTGTCTCGTGCTGCTATTATGTGCCAATGCAGCAGTGATTTGAAAATTAAACTGCTGCTAGTTTAAGACCGAGAAACTCGATGAACCTTCAAGAAGTGTTAAGTCCAGAAGAGCAGGTTAAATGTGATGTGGAGATTCAACAAGAAGTCGTGGGTGACACATGATGTTTTTTGTGATTGGTTCAATGAAGTGTTTGGTCCTTCGGTGAAAAACTATTTGCTTGAGATGAATCTGCCCCTCCATGCCTCACTTGTTTTGGACAATGCTCCTGCCCATTCTCCAGGCTACAAGACCACCTCCTTGAAGAATTTCAATTCATCAAGACCCAATTTCTGCCTCCCAGCACAACTCTGTTACTCCAACCTATGGACCTGCAGGTTGTTTCTAACTAAAAGAAGTTCTACACTGAAGCACTCTTTGAGCGGTGCTTTGAGGTGACTGAAGGCAACAATCTCTCTCTCTCTCTCTCTCTCTCTCTCTCTCTCTCACTCTCTCACTCTCTGTCGGAGAATTTTGCAATTATCACGTCAACATCGTTGCCTGTGTCAAGATGATTGAAAAGGCATGGAAATGGGTTACCTAGGGAACTCTCACATTTGCTTGGACCAAGCTTTGGCTAGAGTATGTTGTCGATTTTGACTTTTAGGCTTGTGAGTTAGTACCTATGGGAGCCTGAAGTCAATAAGATTGTGTCTTTGGCCAAGAGCAGAGGACTAGAAGTGGACAATAATGATAGCAATAAGCTTGTGGAAGATCACAGCCAAGAAATAACCACTGAAGAGCTTATGAAGTTACGTGTGTTTCACAGCTAGAAGTTGAGGTGGAGGTGGTAAGAGCGAAGCATGGGAATTGGTTGCATCGTACATTGAAAATCATCACCCCAATAAAGCAGTGGTTATGCGCGCTACAAATTTGACAATAATGCTGTGTCACATTTTCACCATCTATTGAGGCATCGGCAGGAACAAAAAAAAATACAGGTAGCTTCCTAGTAAAAAAGAAATATTTACATATCGTGAATTACAAAGTACATAATTGTCATTGAATAAATGGTGTGAATAAGATTAGGAACTTACTGTACTTTTACTGCATGGAACGCATTATTGTATTTTACATTAATTTATGTGTGATAAATGGTTTCGGGTAATGAGTGTGTTGCACTAATAGCAAGATACTGGAACGAATTATGCTTGCTATGTGAGGTTGCACTGTATACTGGTTTTAACATTTGTAAATGTGCGTTACCAGTTACTAAATTACATGAATGTTGTAATCAATTATTTTATTGAAGAGCTAGATCTTACACATTTTGGTAATTTTTTATACATTGATGCCACCTTGCAGTGATGATTTTTGGCAATCTTCTTGAACCAGATGAATATTTGGTAGATAATAAACTGAGTGATGTAATGGCTTCTTCAGTTTGTAGGATGTATATTTTATTTAATTGTACCAGTGATATTTCACTGATACCCTTCATGTTTTTCTCTTGTAGAGCCATTGAGAATGATGTAAGGCTGAAAAGGCAGAAGACAGTTTAAAATTAAGACGGTGGTCGACACTAATATTTTTTAGTACAGTAAAAATGGAGATAAAGCATTTATGCATTTTGCTGCTGCAACTATTTACTGTCGTGAAATTCATTTTAGTAATATTGTTTTAACTTTTCTGGCAGTGTAAGAAACAGTTAATTAGACACCTAAGGGTCCGACAGTTGTTTCGAGAGTTCATGTGTAGTGCCCAGGAGGCCCAAGCTATTGCAGATAATTTTTCCTTCCTGGGCTGCGTTTCCTCCCCCATGCTCCTCCCCCTCCTCCTCCCCCTCCCCATGCTCCTCCTCCCCCTCCCCATGCTCCTCCCCCTCCCCATGCTCCTCCTCCCCCTCCCCATGCTCCTCCTCCCCCTCCCCATGCTCCTCCTCCCCCCATGCTCCTCCTCCTGCTCCTCCTCCCCCCATGCTCCTCCTCCCCCCATGCTCCTCCTCCTGCTCCTCCTCCCCCCATGCTCCTCCTCCTGCTCCTCCTCCTGCTCCTCCTCCCCCCATGCTCCTCCTCCCCCCATGCTCCTCCTCCCCCCCATGCTCCTCCTCCCCCCCATGCTCCTCCTCCCCCCCATGCTCCTCCTCCCCCCCATGCTCCTCCTCCCCCCATGCTCCACCTCCCCCCCATGCTCCTCCTCCCCCCATGCTCCTCCTCCCCCCCATGCTCCTCCTCCCCCCATGCTCCTCCTCCCCCCATGCTCCTCCTCCCCCCCATGCTCCTCCTCCCCCCATGCTCCTCCTCCCCCCATGCTCCTCCTCCCCCCATGCTCCTCCTCCCCCCATGCTCCTCCTCCCCCCCATGCTCCTCCTCCCCCCCCATGCTCCTCCTCCCCCCCATGCTCCTCCTCCTCCCCCCATGTTCCTCCTCCTCCCCCCATGTTCCTCCTCCTCCCCCCATGTTCCTCCTCCTCCCCCCATGTTCCTCCTCCTCCCCCCATGTTCCTCCTCCTCCCCCCATGTTCCTCCTCCTCCCCCATGCTCCTCCTCCCCCCATGCTCCTCCTCCCCCCCATGCTCCTCGTCCTCCTCCCCCCATGCTCCTCGTCCTCCTCCCCCCATGCTCCTCGTCCTCCTCCCCCCATGCTCCTCGTCCTCCTCCCCCCATGCTCCTCGTCCTCCTCCCCCCATGCTCCTCGTCCTCCTCCCCCCATGCTCCTCGTCCTCCTCCCCCCATGCTCCTCGTCCTCCTCCCCCCATGCTCCTCGTCCTCCTCCCCCCATGCTCCTCGTCCTCCTCCCCCCATGCTCCTCGTCCTCCTCCCCCCATGCTCCTCGTCCTCCCCCCATGCTCCTCGTCCTCCCCCCAAGCTCCTCGTCCTCCCCCCATGTTCCTCCTCCTCCCCCCATGCTCCTCCTCCTCCTCCTCCTCCTCCTCCCCCCATGCTCCTCCTCCTCCTCCTCCTCCCCCCATGCTCCTCCTCCTCCTCCTCCCCCCATGCTCCTCCTCCTCCTCCTCCTCCTCCTCCTCCTCCTCCTCCTCCTCCCCCCATGCTCCTCCTCCTCCCCCCATGCTCCTCCTCCTCCTCCCCCCCATGCTCCTCCTCCTCCTCCTCCTCCCCCCATGCTCCTCCTCCTCCTCCTCCTCCTCCCCCCATGCTCCTCCTCCCCCCATGCTCCTCCCCCCATGCTCCTCCTCCTCCCCCATGCTCCTCCTCCTCCCCCATGCTCCTCCTCCTCCCCCCATGCTCCTCCTCCTCCCCCCATGCTCCTCCTCCTCCCCCCATGCTCCTCCTCCTCCCCCCATGCTCCTCCTCCTCCCCCCATGCTCCTCCTCCTCCCCCCATGCTCCTCCTCCTCCCCCCATGCTCCTCCTCCTCCCCCCATGCTCCTCCTCCTCCCCCCATGCTCCTCCTCCTCCTCCTCCCCCATGCTCCTCCTCCTCCTCCTCCCCCATGCTCCTCCTCCTCCTCCTCCCCCATGCTCCTCCTCCTCCTCCTCCCCCATGCTCCTCCTCCTCCTCCTCCTCCCATGCTCCTCCTCCTCCTCCCATGCTCCTCCTCCTCCTCCCATGCTCCTCCTCCTCCTCCCATGCTCCTCCTCCTCCTCCTCCCCCCATGCTCCTCCTCCTCCTCCTCCTCCTCCCCCCATGCTCCTCCTCCTCCTCCTCCTCCTCCCCCCATGCTCCTCCTCCTCCTCCTCCTCCTCCTCCCCCCATGCTCCTCCTCCTCCTCCTCCTCCTCCCCCCATGCTCCTCCTCCTCCTCCTCCTCCTCCTCCCCCCATGCTCCTCCTCCTCCTCCTCCTCCTCCTCCTCCTCCCCCCATGCTCCTCCTCCTCCTCCTCCTCCTCCTCCTCCTCCCCCCATGCTCCTCCTCCTCCTCCTCCCCCCATGCTCCTCCTCCTCCTCCCCCTCCTCCCCCCATGCTCCTCCTCCTCCTCCTCCTCCTCCTCCTCCTCCTCCCCCCATGCTCCTCCCCCTCCTCCCCCCATGCTCCTCCCCCTCCTCCCCCCATGCTCCTCCCCCCATGCTCCTCCTCCTCCTCCTCCTCCCATGCTCCTCCTCCTCCTCCTCCTCCCCCATGCTCCTCCTCCTCCCCCCATGCTCCTCCTCCTCCTCCTCCTCCCTCCATGCTCCTCCTCCTTCTCCCTCCATGCTCTTCCTCCTCCTCCCTCCATGCTCCTCCTCCTCCTCCTCCTCCTCCTCCCCCTCCCCCCCATGCTCCTCCTCCTCCTCCTCCTCCTCCTCCTCCTCCCCATGCTCCTCCTCCTCCTCCCCATGCTCCTCCTCCTCCTCCTCCCCCCATGCTCCTCCTCCTCCTCCTCCCCCCATGCTCCTCCTCCTCCTCCTCCTCCCCATGCTCCTCCTCCTCCTCCTCCCCCCATGCTCCTCCTCCTCCCCCCCATGCTCCTCCTCCTCCTCCTCCTCCTCCCCCATGCTCCTCCTCCCCCATGCTCCTCCTCCCCCATGCTCCTCCTCCCCCATGCTCCTCCTCCCCCATGCTCCTCCTCCCCCATGCTCCTCCTCCCCCATGCTCCTCCTCCCCCATGCTCCTCCTCCCATGCTCCTCCCCCTCCTCCTCCCCCCATGCTCCTCCCCCCATGCTCCTCCCCCTCCTCCTCCCATGCTCCTCCTCCTCCTCCTCCCATGCTCCTCCCCCCATGCTCCTCCTTCTCCTCCTCCCCCCATGCTCCTCCTCCTCCTCCTCCCCCCATGCTCCTCCTCCTCCTCCTCCCCCCATGCTCCTCCTCCTCCTCCCCCCATGCTCCTCCTCCTCCTCCTCCCCCCCTTTCTCAGTGTTCTTTCTTACGTCAACCTGGCTATCCACCTGGTAGCCTGTACTCTGTGCAGTTTCGTTTCCCTTGCTTTTTCTCTTTCAGCTTTTTTGCATTCTTGGTTCCACTTTGGGGTTTGACCTCCACTTCCAAATTTTTTACTGAAGTGCAATCCATTTGGGGAATAACTGCCTGCCTAGTGTCACTAGCTTGGAGTGAAACTCTTTCCCCACAAATTGGTCTGTAGTAGGACAAATGGCGAGACATTCACTGCAGCAAAGCCGCTACTTTTTGTGCAAAATATCGAAGACAAGTTTGGCGAAGTGGAGTGTCTTAGTAAGATGTGGTTAGGTTTCCTGTTGATCAAAGCTTCTTCTGCTGCCAAGTCTGCTGCTCTTCTTGCTTTTGATTGTCTTGGCAATGTCCTAGTATCTATTACACCTCACCAGGCTCTGAATATATCTGAAATGATGGGGCATTTTTGAAGGACAGTTGCACCGACATTGGCACCTTTATTCTGTCTTTAGAGAGAGATAACCCTACCAGAGAAGATCCAGGTTGTGTGTTAATATTCTGACATGAAGCCATATGTCCCGCCACCCACGAAGTGCTTTCGGTGCTTGCATTTCAGGCACATCTCCCCGATGTATGGCAGACCGTCTGTGTGCTGACTGGATACCCTCTCCATGAATGGGCCCGTGTGTTCCACCACCTGTTCTTGTAAATTGTCACGACTGTCACTCTCCACACTCACCAAATTGCCCAGCTTACAAAAAAAAAATAACAATGTCGCTGGATCATCCGTTTGCCTCTGTTATGCCCTTTCCTGCTTTTCCTCAAATCGGTCTCATCCCGCTCTCCTCTCCCCCTCCCCTGTGGTTCCCATGCTCTCCCCAGTGGTTACTGCTCTCTTTCACAGGCCAAAGAAGTGTCCCCCCTTCTTTGGTGTTGGCCAAGAGCACCCTTAACTCTTTGGCGGGTTCCTGCTTAGTTACCATGGGGCCCCAACCTGTGCAGCATCTTTCCTCTGCTACACTGTGTGTCTGTCCTCTTGTTACTCTTTTTTCCCTCCCTTGGGGAACATGTCTGGGATGTTTTTGGGAATGTGTTCCACATTTTCGGTAGCTAACATGAGAACAGTCCCAACACTGATATTCATTCATTTTCTTCTTTCCTTGTTCCCTTTCTACTAACCTTCCTCTACTATGGTGTTTGAAGTTCCTCTTGATCTTCTTCCTCTCCGAGGCCGGCCCACATGTCTGATGTGTGACGGGTGACTGGGTAACACACAATTCCCAGCCCCGGCTCAACAAGTATGCTGCAGTAAATCCCATTGTTGTTCAGATAGGTGTTTATGCAATTGACCCGTGAAATCATGCTCTCGCTCACGAAGTGGCACTTTGCTTTTGCACACGGCTTGTGATTCTCGAGCACAACAACTGCTGGCAGCTTCACTCCTCCACAGCTATCCTCTTCATGTCAGGGCGCATTGAATGCTGCATTCTTCCTGTGGTGGTGTTACTTACAGTGGGCTGCTCAATGGTCTGACTGAGGCAGAAGTCTGGGCGTACCTCTCTGACCGTGTCATTGCAGTCCGTTGGGTGATGAAAAAGGTAAATGCATCCTTAGTGCCCACACGCACTCTGTATCTTACTTTTGATAGAGTTGTGCTTCCACCAAAGATCAAAACAGGCTATGAAGTTACGACGCACGAATGTTGTGTCAACACTTGGCCAAATGTGTAACCTGTGGTAGAGGTTCTTGTAAGGGCGATTGTGTTCCTCCTCCCCCCTACTGTACCAATTGCAACGGTGACCATGCAACCTCCTCCTGAGATTGTCCCGTGAATCTCGATGAGCGGGCTATCCAGGAGATCCGGGTGAAAGAAAAATTGCCTTACCCGGTCGCTTGCAAATTGTTGGCTAGTCAGAAATCTTGTGTTCAATGATCTGGCACGTACAGGACTCATCTTCATGAAGGAAATTGCCCCACAGGCATGCTACCTCAAATTTTGTACCACGGTTTTAAAATTGCCCATTGTCACGGTAGCATCCCTGTCTCATCCTCCAGCTCTGCAACAAGCCGCCAAATCTTCACCTCACAGGGCGAAGTCACCTGTTACACAACCGGCAAGCCAGAAAGGACAGAAAGAATGCTCTCGCAAGGACTTTTTACAATCCCTAGCCAACAAACATCTGTCGTCGTCCGCCAACCAGAAAGGCTCAAAAATATCAAACAAATGTAAATGGTCTTCTTCTTTGGCGGCTCAGAGATCCCCTTCAATGGTGTCACTGCATGATATCCTCATCTGACTGACCTCTGTGTTCCTGGTGTGCACCACCACACTCGGCAGCTTCGAGGTAACACCCCTTCATTTTTCTGTCCTTCTTTATGCTCATAATGATTCTCCTCCAATGGAACGTTCGTGACCATAGATCCAAGAGTGAGGACTTACAGCTGCTTTTGAAATAGCAGCTAACAAACTTGCATCCTCGCGACCGCCTTGAGCTCTCTCATTTCTTTACAGTTCGCTTTGACCTCCCCCTCCCCGAAGGACGGCATTCCATCTTGTGGGGGAGTCATGCTGCTCATCTGGGATGATGATCATAGTCAAACAATCTGCCTATCCCTCTCCAAGCTCTTGCAGTCAGAATCTGCATTTTCCTTCGTCATTTCACCTTTTCAGTTTGTACTGTTTACATCCCTCAGTCATTTGGTGTCACCAGGGCAGACTTCCTCCAGCTTATTGGGCAACTCCCTAACCCCTTTCTGCTGCTTGGTGACTTCAGTGTGCACCATCCTCCATAAGGCTCTCCCAGAATCTGGCCGATGCCAGTCAACTTAATCTCATCTGCCTTAACACTCCTCGCTCACGTATTCCCATTTGGACCTCTCCTCCTACACTGTCCAGCTTGTCCATCGACTTGAGTGGTCTGCTGGTGACCATTTCCCATGTGCTATCCGTTTGCTGACTCCTACCCTACCCTACCCTACCCTACCCTACCCTACCCTACCCTACCTATGTGCACACCGATGGCTGCTTTCCAAGGCTGGCTGGAGGCCTTACTCCTCCCTGGCAGCCTTCAACAAACCACACGTCCCTCGTTGTGATGACCAGGTAGAATAGCGTACAAACATTATCCCTACCACCGCAGAAAGTTCCGTTCCTCCCACTTCCTCTTTACCGCGCCGCGTCCAGTTCCCTTGATAGACAGAGGCGTGCAGCGATGCAATTTGCGTGTGGAGACACTCCGCATTTTTCAACAGTTATTGTACAATGGCAAACTGCGTTCTTTATAAATAAATGCGTTCACAGTGTCATCGCGTTATTCGGGATAGCAGTAAAGCTAGCTGGATTTCCTTAACTATTTAACAGTTCCGTTCCCACTTTGTGTAGGCCACCTCCTACAGCTTTCTGGGACCGAGGTCTATACCCCAATTTCTGGCCTTGACCGTAGCAGATAATTTCTTAGTGGACCCGATTGCTCTTTCCAACACTTTGTACCGCTATTTTGCGTAGATTTCGAGCTCCGCTCCGTATCACCCTGCCTTCCTCCATTGAAAAGGAGTGGAGAGGGCTCAGGCAATACCCATCTCTTCTCAGAATTGCGAGTGCTACAATGCTGCCTTTGCTATCTCAATGCTCCGCCCCATTGCCCAATGATGATATCATTCAGATGTTGCAGAACCTTTCTCTTGCAGGCAAACACTTGCTTCTTCATACATACAATCGCATCTGAGCAGAGGGTACGTTTTCCAGATGCTGGCATGAAGTCACTGTCATACCTGTACCTAAGCCCGTTAAGAAAAAACACCTTCCTTCAAGCTAGCACCCCATTTCTCTCACCAGCTGTGTTTGCAAGGTGATGGAACGTATGATTCATGCCCGTCTGGTATGGTGGCTCAAGTCTCGTAATTTACTAACTACTACACACTGTGTATTTCGAACGTGCCATTCTGCAGTTGGCTATCTTGTCACTTTGTCAACCCATGTTATCAATGGTTTTGTGCAGAAATACTAGACTGTGGCAGTGTTTTTCAATTTGGAAAAAGGCTAAGACTCCTGCTGCAGGATTGGTATCCTCTTTTTCTCTGTACATGTGGAGGTTCTGTGACCACATGCCCTGTTTCCTTCAGGAAATTTTAAAACATGAAGATTTTCCAAGGTACGTGTGGGTTCTGCCGTGTTGGACATCTTTATCCAGGAAAATGGCGTGCCTGAAACTTCCATCCCTACTGTCGTCGTCCTCTTTGCTATTATCCCTGTTATGGCCTGTCTCTAGCCAAGCATCTCCGGCTCCCTTTTCGTTGATGATGATTTTGCCATGTATTGCGGTTCGCTACGGACTTGTCTCCTAGAGCAGGGTCTCAAGCATTGTCTCCATCCTCTTTACTCATGGAGCATTGACAATGGCTTTTGCTTTTCCACTGACAAAACCGAATTTCTGGCAGCACAATTGGTTCTTTCCACCATCTTTACATCTTGGGCCTGTTACTCTTACGTTAGTTTAAACTAAAAAATTTCTGGAGTGTATGCTTGATAGAAAACTTTCTGGTACTCCCACACGTCTTACCTGGCCGCTGGCTTCCTCGATGTTCTACGTGTCCTCAGCAGTAGTTCACGAGGAGCAGATCGAACCACCCTCCTCCATTTGTACAGGCCCCATATCCGTTTGAAACTAGACTATGGGTGTTTTGTTTATGCATCTGCATGCCTGTCCCTTTTACACCGTCTCAGTAGCATCCGCCATTGTGGCATCCGTTTGGCCACAGGCATCTTTTACACTAGCCTGGTTGAGAATGTGCTGCACACTGTCCATCCCTTAGTGCTACGGGTCCAGGAAAGCTGTCACTTTCTCACTCTTCATGGAGCCACTGTGACATTTATGTGGATTTCTGGTCACGTAGGTCTGATAGGAAATGAGGCTGTACGACAAAGGCAATTTAATTTTTAGTTCTGGATCACCATTTTTCTATGGCATATTTTATGGACCTTTCTCAAAGTCCCTGTTCCGTTGTTTGGGCTTAATGTTGTAGTTGTTTTTAACTCCTTTTCTGTCTTCCTGTTCTTTGGTTCTGACATGGGTGCGTATGATCCTAGTTGTTTTTGTGCCACAAAACAAAACAAAACAAACAAATAAACATTCTTCCCCCTACACCTCTCAGGCTGAAGGCCTGATACAATAATTTGGCCACGATACACAGTCTGTGCACCCCAAGGTCACCCGCTCTGTTTGTTATGTATCTTGCAGAAACCAGCCCTCCCTCTGGGCCCTGCCCTCCTCAATCTATGAAAGAGAACAAAAAGAAACTTAAGTCCCAGGAAGTTTGTGGTGGTATAACTGATGCATTGAGGCAAAGTTGACTTAGTGGAAACTATTGTTCTGTGTGGATTGTCACAGCCTTCCCAGCTGTCTCCAAAAATTCAGCTTATATTTCTGTTTCATTCGACTTGGGTAATTTGTAGGTAAGTCATCACATGTTTGTGTTGACTGTAAGCGAACAATATGAGGCAGTTCAGTGTTGTGCGTCTCATGATAGTGAAGTTACATCAACTGAGCAGCCAACTTCACATGGTGACAACCCTTCTCGCCGTAAAGTGACAAGGCACATGTGACCTATTTAGCAAATGACCTGTCAAGCTTGTTGACAGGCAGAATAACATAGGCAAGCCATGTTGTTTAGTTCATAATTGGAGATACAGTGCCTTGTACTAAGTGACTATACGAAGTGGTTTCCCATAGTCAAAAGAATACATATGGGTGATGCAAAACTGTTTTTAGCTGTCCAGTTACCTGGAAAAAAGCAGTGTTATGATAGAAGCATATGCTTTTAGTGCAAGTAAATGTAATGAATGATTCATTATATCTAGTTCCTGACAGAACCTATTTATAGTAATCGGTGTGTCCAAAAAATAATTTTAAGTTTCCCTGTGATTCATGCATATCCAAGCAAATGTGAATCCTTTATATTTGGGGAAATAAAAATGAAAATTAAATAATGTGTCTCATAGTTTGACTGTTAAGATATATCATATGTGATATGTTGCACAGGATTAGCAGGACCGGCTTCCACTCCATCCTCACAAGATGAAGATTCAATGCCCGCAACTATTGAGGATTTTCTGGATGAGCAAGTGCCGTCTCCCATAACTGAGAGGCGCATGCGGAAGCGCAGAATGATGGGTTCTCCACAGCAGCAGCCTATAAGGGTAATTTACAATGCATGTTACACACCTAATTATTAGTATTTATACTTTGATTCCATTGTTGTACTGATTGAAGTAGTGCAGTGGTTAGCACACTGGACTCGCATTCAGGACGATGACGCTTCAAACCCGAGCCCGGCCGTCCAGACTTAAGTTTTCCGTGATTTCCCCAAATCGCTCCAGGCAAATGCTTGGACAATTCCTTTGAAAGGACACAGGCAATTTCCTTCCCCATTCTTGACACAATTAAGAGTTTATGCTCTGTCTCTAAAGACTTCAATGACGATGAGAGATTAAACTCAATTTTCCTTCTTTCCTATTTGCGCTCTCTCTCTCTCTCTCTCTCTCTCTCTCTCTCTCTCTCTCTCTCTCTCTCTCTTGCGTGCGTGCGCATGCACCCTTCCTTCCTTCCTTGGGTATAGAGCGTACTGTGCTTACTGTTACCCCTAATGTTGTGCCTTACTCTGCAGCAGCGGTCATTAAAATACAGTACACATTTAACAACATTGGCTGACCATTGTTGTATAAAGGGGCATTGAAAAAGGAAATGAGCAGTCTGGAATGTGCAAACCGGTTACAGGAGGGTAATATCCTGGTGTCTGTAATGAGGTGTGGTTCCAACCAGAGAGTGGAAGTTCACAGCCCGTTGCTAGAGGGCACAGGTGCATGTCACATGATTATACAGAGCTAGCTGCAGCATGCATCAAGTCCAAGGCTGCCAGTTGCATTGCAAACAGTGACGCGGAGACGTCAAAAGAAGAGCAAATAGGTGTTGTTCATTTTTTGGCATCTGAAGGAGTAGGGGGATCGGATATTCGTAGACAAATGTTACAAGTGTACTGCAAGCACTGCATGTCCCTTGCAAGGGTCAAGGCTTAGCACAAGCGCTTCAGGGAAGGACGGTTGTTAGCTGATGACGCGCGGTCTAGAGCACCACGCTGATCACCAATGGCTGGTGGATGCACTCATTATCCAGGACTGCCAAGTGACAGTGAAAGCCATAAACACCACGGTTGTGTTGAGGGTCGGAAGTGTTCACACCATCGTGAAGGAACGACTGCATGTGCATGGAAGTGTGTGCCCAATGGATGCCCCACAGTCTTCAACCACACCAGGAAGCACGTAGCATTGCTCACTGTCTTGCTCATCTGCAGCACTATGCTCGGGAAGGGACTGCCACTGCATGACGGAGGGTACCCTGTACAACTACTCATTCCCTTTTTTGTCACACTTGCATTTAGAGTAAGGGAAAAACTACTGTGTATTTGCCTCTGTATGAGCCCTAATTTCTTGTATTTTATCTTCATGGTCCCTATGTGGAATGTATGTTGGTGGCAGTAGGTTCATCCTACAGTCAGCTTTAAATGTCAGTTCTCTAAACTTTTATCAGTAGTGTACTTTGAAATGAATGTCTTCTTTCCTCCAGGGGCCGGCCGCAGTGGCCGAGCAGTTCTGGGCGCTTCAGTCCGGAACCGCACGACTGCTACGGTCGCAGGTTCGAATCCTGCCTCGGGCACAGATGTGTGTGACGTCCTTAGGTTGGTTAGGTTTAAGTAGTTCTGAGTCTAGGGGACTGATGACCTCAGATGTTAAGTCCCAAAGTGGTCAGAGCCATTTGAACCATTTTTTTCCTCCAGGTATTCCCACTTCTGCTCCCAAAGCGTGTCCGTTAACACATACGTGCTGATCGAACCTACTGATAACAAATCTAGCAGCTTGCCTCTGAATTGCTTCAGTGTCTTCTTTCAATCTGACCTGGTGTGGATCCCAACAATTCAGCAATATTCAAGAACAGGTCGCACTACCGTCCTATATGCGGTATCCTTTACAGATGAATCACACTTTCCTAAAATTCTCTCTGTAAACGTAAGTCAGCCTTCCAGACCACAGTCCTCACATGCTCATTCCATTTCATATCGCTTTGCAACATTATGCACAGATATTTAAATGACGTGATTGTGTCAAGCAGAACACTACTAATGCTCTATCCAAACATTGTGTTCGTTTTTCCTACTCATCCGCATTAAATTGCATTTTTCTATATTAAGAGCCAGCTGCCTTTGATCACACCAACTAAAAATTTTGTCTAGGTCATCTTGTATCAATCTACAGTTGCTTATCTTCGATACCTTCCTGTACACCACAGCAGCAACAGCGAACAGCCTCAGATGGCTGCCCACTGCCAGATTATTCAAGTATATAGAAAATTAGCAATGGCCCTATAACACTTCCCTGGGGCACTCCTGTCTCCTATGAACACTCACCGTTTAGGACAACAAGAAAGACCACAAATGAGATCCAATTTCAGTACCTATTCTACAAGAAAAAGCTGCATTTTTAGAAATGAGTTAAAGGAAGGTGATGATAATTTTACTGCAAAATCAGGATGATTGGATTGGTGGCAGAACTGACATGGCATAAAGCAGCTTGAAATTCGTGGTGAAAACTTTTCTATGGATTTTCTGGCTATTACACAATTTTAGAGAAATTAGGAAAAATTATACAAGGTAAAAATCTGCCTCCTGATCAACTGTATAAATGTGATGAAACCAGACTAAATTATAAAATGCTCTGGGCTACAAAAACATGTAAAGAGAGATTAATAGTTCTTGCTGCATTGAATGCAAGTGGAGACCATAAACTGAAGCTGTGGTGATATGGGAGTCTGCTGAGTCTAGAGCTTCAAGAAATACCGCTGCTTCGTCATTGCCTGTTACATATGTACACCAAGAATCTACTTGGATAGACACTAATAATTTTTAAGAAGTGGTTTTTGAAGATTCTGTTAAGAGACCCAAAGATACCTAAAGAAAGTTCTTGTCTTCCAAAGCAACCTTAACACTTGACAATGTTGGTTCACAACTTCATGAGGAAGAATGATAATGGGACAGTATTTGCTTATTTTTATCTCTGAACGTGAAGAGTTTAATACAGTCTGTCGATTTACAGTGCTTGAAAAAACTGCATTGTCGTCATTTGGATCAGATGCTTCTGCAAACAGAAGTTGAAGGGACCATCTACAAATATCTGGAGGGAGAAAAAAACTACGATAAAAGATGTAGTTTGTTGGATAGCTGATGTATGGTCTGAAATAAAGGCGGACACACTAAAAAAGTCTTGGAACCAGATTTTACAGAATGAAATGGATACCTTCAGCACAGACGAAGATGACCTATTATTGGCAGGACTGATGAAAAAGCTTGCTTGATGTGAAAAAGTGAATGCGAGTGATGTTTCAGAATGGATGAACAGTGATTAACAGTTAGAAGTGGCCGATACTTGCAGTTGTTAAAATGGTTAGTGAACCCACTGAAGACAGTGACGATGTGGAATCACCTGAAGAAACTACCATTGACCACTCACACTGAATGTTTGGCAGCGCTAGATGTGGCATTGCTTTATATCGAGCAGCAAGCGGAAGCTACTCCAACTGACACCATGCTTTCTATAAGATGGCGCATCATTGCTGCTAAAAAAAACTGAGGTTCTATTTTAAAATGGCTATAAACAACGTCTTTAAAATGTAACTTGTATTTTAGCAACTTGGAAATGTGTGCACATACAATTTCATGAAACATACGTATATACTATATTGTTCTTTTTTTTAAAATCATTATTGTGCTCGTTAAACATTTGCTCATTATTTACCCATTTTGAAGTTTATCAATTTATTTGTACATTATCTCTCTTCCTTGTCATCAAGACTGCAGATAGGGCCTCCCCCAGGTAGTACTAAGCAATTGCAGAACATAATAGATGTTACATTTAAGTACTGGTGGAATATGGCTACATTTTCAATGCACCTCCACCTTGTCATTTTTTTTAGAGCCTTGTATGTTTGCTTTGCAAAAGCAAATGGTTTTTAGGTGGTCTAGAACATAGTCTTTGCAATGAAAACAGTGTAAAAGAATTTATGGACAACACTTTTTTTGTAAATATGGGACAAAAACAGCCATTTTTTTATTTTTATAATGAAAATCACCACCTTTGCCCATAATATCCATTGGAAAGTAATAGGAAAATGTAATTTTATAAGACCTTGTATTGGTAAGTTATTAGTGCAAAGTTTTAGGATTATCCCACAATTACTTCCGGAGATAAAAGAGGTATATACGCCCCAACAGAACTGGATAATCTGGAAAGAACCTGGAAATTTTTTAGAATCCCAGGAATTTTTCATTGTTTTGGTTTTGAGTTAAATTTTTGTAATTTTGACTGATCTAAGAAAAAATTTCACTTAAGCCTGCTACTGTAGGATAATACTGCAGCAATAAACGAGAGAATAAAACAAAAACACAGTTTTAGCTGCAAAGAAAATGTAGCGTTTACAGCAACAAGACAGTGTGCCTACAAGTGTCTGCTGATAGCAAAATGTGCCAATGGCTTCAAAAACACTTAGTAACAAAAAACTGCTTTTGGTGAGTGTGGCATCACAACTGTTTACTTTTATAACAGATGACTGGAAAATATTGCGAATGGGGGGTTGAGAAGCATTACTTTCAAAGTAAATTTCCTATCATGCAGTATGACTTCAGTTAAAAAGTGCATGTGCCATGAATTTATTAAATAATGGAGTATTTGGTTGTCATTCAAAACTTAACATTTTGAGGACCAGCCACTTAGAAAATTTTTGGATCCAGAAGACCATCCATTGGTGCCATTATTAAAATATTACTGGCACATTTGTCTTAGACATATCTTATATCCTGCATGTATCAAAAAATGGAAACTCCAGGTGGGAATATCAACAGTGTAGGAAAACATAGATTCTCCTTACCATAAAGGAGACACATTAAATCACAGACAGGCACAATTAAAAGACACTGAAAAAAGCTTTTGGCCCCAGCCTTCATCAGCCACCATTCATACACACAAGCAAGCACACCTTACTCGCACATGACCATCAACTCTTGCAGCTCGGGCCAGAATGCGGCTATCACATGTATGGAAGCAGCAATCTGGAGGTGGGAAGGGGAACAGATAGTAGTGTAAGAGTGGGGGAGGGCCGTCAGAGAGGAACATTATCTGGCGGAGTGTGTAGGGCCTAGCATGCCAACAGGTGCAGCATCATGAGGTTGTGGGAAGGTGAAAGAAGGAAGAGCGTTATTATCTAACAAGTCCTTGACAAGTCTTTTAATGCTTGTTGTGTACATATATCATACATAAAGTGCGAAAATGCTAGAGAGTATCCTGTACAGCTTAAAATGTTATTTCCCAGAATTGACATTTTACACTATTTTTTTAAATCCCTTGAAAACTGTGAAAGTGGGGTTTCATTGTATTTCTGGATTATTCCTAACACTTCAGTTTACTCAACATCCTGTTTTCTTTTACGTATTTTGGTTATATAGATATGATGACAGATTTGATAACTTGTCTCAACGATTTTGGCAGCACAGATTTTGTTGCTGATTGGACAGCAAACGTGCATCCATGTTTCTTGTTTCTGCAAATGCAGAATTGTCACATGGTGATGGGATACCCAGTTCCTTCTGGTGTTGTGAAGTTTGTAATCCAACTCTGTGATGCACTATGGTAAATCTCCTTACTTACTTGAAAATGAAGAGGAAAACATTGGAGTGCACAACACGAAGCATTTGATAGTGGCTACCGCGCAATTACTGAGGTGGGCAGTGTCATAAACGAGATAATTTAACGACCTGATCTCTATTGGTATTCGATGCAGTTACAGCTCTAAAAATGCATCACCTGAAACTGCCACATTAAAGTGTCCGCATTTACCAACTTTTGAAAGCCAGCAGGCAAAAAAAATTTTTTTTTGTGTTTCTGTAGGGTGCTAGGTCCCATGACTAAGTACTTAGCATTACGCAGCATGTGTTTTACGCAGACTTGACCCTTCAGCCACACACAATTGGTGCAGCAATAGCATCAATGCACTCATACGTTGTTGTGTGAGTTTGCTTTTTATTTTGCGAACACGTTCTTATGCTTCTTACGACTTATCTTTCCAAATTTGGCTTCGTTAGATGATGTGCAATACCAGTAAACAAAAGTTGGTCAAATTTTAAATATTTGTGTAGAAAATAAAGCTTAATCTCGGTAGTATTCACTATGAAATAGTATTTATTAGGTAATTTTCATTTTGAGGCAAAACTCGCATTTATTGCAAAATATGAATGTTGCAGTACCCTAGTAATTAAGTCTGCTTAATGAGTTTCACTATTGAACGATACTACATAGGTAATGGATTATGCAGCAACTAATCATATTTGTAAGAAGTTATTGTAGTGTTGTTCGCCCACAGCTAAGGGAAATAGGTGGGGTAAATAATTATTCCCTGACAGTTTGTTTACTTTCTTTCCGTGGTGATATTTCTGGCAGCTCTGCATACTTTGCCCTCACTCTATAAATTACTTATCTGCATCTTTTTTCTACTGTTTTGTTGTTCCTGTGACACACTAATTTCGTTAGTTATATTTCAATGTGTGATTTTACATTTGCCTTCAGGAGCCAAATTCTTCCTTCCTCATGGAGGAGATAGGCATTATTTGGGAAAAGTTAAAAAGGACACAACAAGAGGTTGCCTGCCATCCTGGGGACTCTTGAGTTACCTATCTGTTATTTCCAATCTTCTGTAAGATATCCCTTTCTTCTTCCCATGGAAAGAACTATTAGGTTTGAAAATAAGGATAGTGTAAGTACATTTATAGGTGTCTGTCGGCAGTACTGACATTTCCCTTAGTGAAAGTAAGCACTGGTTAGCAGTTATCTTTAATGATCTTACAGTTTTCTTGAGTGAATTTCCCTTTTAACCCCTGCAGTACCAAAGGGGGGGGGGGGTACATTGTTTTGTATCCACCTTTCATAAACATTGTAATTTGGTAGTGCATTTTATAATATAAAATTCTGAGAAAAATATTTTTTGTTTTTAATGAATTCTTCTACCAGATTCTACAGTTACTTTATGTTTATCCACTCAAAGATAATCTGAAGATAAGTATAATGGAAGCAATCATAAAGTGTCAATCCTCCCCCATAGTTCATGTGGCTTTGGACAACAAATGTCTTATTCTGTAAGTAATAGCACTGTAGAAATATACAACACCTGGACATCAAATTTCTCAATGCAGATGGCAATATTGGTCTCAATGTTCCCTTTCTATTCAGTTTCTGGTTGTTTGTTTGTTCTTTCTTATTCAGTGGAATTTTGTCCAGTGTTAAGATACAACTGTGATTGAAAATGTACTGATGTTCTCTTACTGAGAGAGAAATAGTACAGATTTTAGAAGAGTCTACAGATTCTGAAATTGAATTTGATGATAGATGAAATGAATTTGATGATACTGATGAAGTGGTGATTGAAGCTGGAGAGGAATCTCTTGTGTGCGAGGATATTGACAGTGGTGGACTATAGCTGACTCTGAAGATGATCTCTGGCGACCCAGCGGAACTGATCATGACCCAGATGTTGAGGTTAGTGACAAATTCATTACAATCACTGGAAAAGTTCATACATCGAAACCATGTCGCATTATACTGTGGGTAGCTCAAAATGTGGAGAAAGAGTGAGAAATAAGGACAGGTAATATGATGAGTTTGCTACAATATGAGAAGTATTTGATCAGTTGAATGAATTACTGCCAAGATATTTTGCTGGGATGCAATCTGTTACTGATGAAATGTCATTGTTCCATGGTAGGTGCCCCCTTAACCCTTCAGCTGCTACATATGAGCTATTTAAATTTCATGCTGAGTGGGGCTTCGCTATTGCTGTACTGCTTGCCAAATGCTAATGCTTGTGCTGATAGATGAAGATCTGAATGCTGTGAAATGCTTACCACTGATTTTAATAAACCTATTAGCAAGATTTGCAAAAATCAAATTTTTCAGCTGTCTTGATGTGTCTGCTTGATCAAGGACTGGGTTCTTTTCGCTGTTCGTCATAGTTACTGTGCTGCATCAAGTAAAGTAAAACATTGCACTCTATTTTAAAGAATTTGCAGAAGTAAAATCACATTGCATAAACTTCGTATATGGTTGATTTTATCTCGCACTTTGCAATATATGAAATGTAAATAAGGTCTCTAAATTTTATTTAAAATTGTGCGCACAATGATATCTCATTTTGTTCTCGAGTTACTGATTTTTATATCTGACAGGCGGTTTTGCATCACATGCACATTTCTGTCCCTGTGAATTGAGAATTGTGTGGTCATACCAGTAAACAGTTCAAGATACTGAAATGAGTGTTTTCTTCTTCTTCTTCTTCTTCTTCTTCTTCTTCTTCTTTTTTTCAAATGATAGCACACAAAGCGCATATGTTGTATGATAAGCACTCAAAATGTTTTTAGTCTCAGAGTTCTGGAACTTCCTTGTCTGCAGTAGTGAGAGGTTGGTGGTTCAGAAAGCATACAGATGTCAATAGCTCTATAGGAAAAAAAAAGTGGCAGTGTAGACACATGTCCATAGCATCTGTGGAACGGCAGAGCAGGATGTGTATACACGTCCACAGCAGGGAAAGCATTAATACGTATTCATGAAGGAAAAATCTGGGAGGTATGGAATACTTAGATATGTGCTCACCAGGTATGTTATCAGCATGGGTCATGTGCAGGGAAGAAAAATGATGGCACGGAACAATTCAGATGCAGCTGTGGTGAAATGCCTGGTTGTTTCTTCACGTACTTCAGGTAGCAATTTCACCACAGACAGATATTACACTTCAGTTGATTTGGCCAAGATCTATCAAGAAATCAGAAGCTAACTCTCTTTGGAACATTACAAGCTGATACGAAACATACGCATCAAGAACTGAAGCCTATCTCCAGAATAGAACTATATTCTAATAAATTTGCATTCAATGATTCTAGTGTGGGACATTTCCAATCACAGTTGTCTCTTATATCCCCTGTGAATACAAGAAGGTGGCCACTGAATTATTTTCTTTACCCTTGTGAACATAGCAGTGGCATATTGTTATACATTACTTCTACTCAACTTCCTGGAATACATTACTTCTACTCAACTTCTTGGATTGGAGTAAGGAAAAACCTAATAGACAATGGCTTTTCCTTCAAGAACTAAGACAACAACTCATGAAACCACACTTTGAAGAAAAGGCAACAATGCTGTAGGACTGCAAAAGTTTGAGATGTCAGCCACGGAGGGTGTTCTCGGATGGAAAATAGAGTGGAACTTTGGCACAAAGGAAGCTCATAGAGTTAAAGCTGGTCATTTGAGTATAAGTGAAAGCAAGTCAAAAAGAAAAAACTACAACAAAGTGATAAAGCAGCTATCTGTAACAGTTGTAAACACAGCAAGAAAACTGTTAGACAGCATTTTCCAGGTGTGAAGTATATTCTGGAAAAAAGGTTGATATCTCAGAAAGTGTTATGTGAACTATTTCTATATTACCTAAAATATTTGTAATACTTTTGAATCGTAGTAAACTGTTCTTCAGTACTTCTGTAATGACTTTCACTACCAATTTAGAGGTGATATTGCTCAAGATAATAAGACTAAAGAAAGTTAAATGATTAAATAAATGAAAAATACCAAATGTGTGTTCAAGACAGTGACTCTGTAAAGAATGTGTTCATGAAAGTCAAAACAATTAAATAAATTTGTATTTTTAAATCTTTTGTTGTAGGCATAAAGTACAGCCACTCCCTCCCCCAGTAGTATACATTATTGAAAATACGTTATTGCAAGGATTAATGCAATCGATAACATTTGTAAAGAAAACACATTATTCTAGATAGCTCGGGGCTGGAACCAAGATTATAATTAAGTTCACTCTCCTATGTTACAGCCACAGCACATTCAGCAGCAGCAGCAGCAGCAGCAACACCACCACCAGCAGCAACAGCAACAGCAACAGCACCAGCAGTTACAGCAGCAGCAGCAGCAGCATCAACATCAGCCACGCCATCAGCAGCTACAGAGCCATTCTCAGCCACATCCACAACCCCAGCCCCAACGACATGTCTCTCTCCCATCCTCCACCTCATCTGTAGGACAATCATCCATGGGAAGAGTTCAGAGACAGCAGCAGCCTCAGCAGCTCCCAGCTCGCAACCCTCCTAACTCTATACCATCCACCTCAGGTTACCGGCACGAACAGCCAATGTCTGAAGCTGCCCCTCCACGAAAGCAGCGGAGATCTGAACCACTACCAGTGAGTTTGTTGCTTTAGAGGAAATATTAAATTCCACTTGTTATTCGTGTCTAATGCTGAAACTAGTGTGTTCCATTCTGTATCTTCAACTGATTGTTACTATTTCTCTTGTTTAGGAAGTGAAAATTGAGCCAATTGATATTGACTTGAGTAATGATTCGATGGATGAAGAATTTGTTGAAAAAGTAAGTAACAGTTGTTTGCAATGTAATTTGTCACACACATGTAGCCCTAAACTGTTGCGATACTAAGAAGGAACCACAGTTGTAGTAAGCTGTTACCTGGGATAGATTGTTAGCATATTTTTTATGCTTTAAAAGTGGCATGTATAAGTAACTGAAATTCCAAAATGGAAATATTTACTCAATATATATGTAGTAAAGTATGCACGCTTCACTAGACAGGCAGGAAGAAAGGGGAAGGGGAGATCGTGATCCTAGAGGGAAGTGTAAATGTAAGAACAAGAAAGAAAAGATGAATCCAGGAAGGAGTAGATAATGATTGGGAGGTGAGTGTGGGGAAGACAAATTGCTCTCATTTTGTCATAATTGTGGTTTCTTTATGGTAACAAAACTTAAAATTAGTCGGAGAGGAAAAAGGAGATAACTGAAATAAGGGGATGCTGTGTGCAGACAGCGTTTTCCATTTTTTCTACCCATCTACTTCATTTTTGCGTGAGCTTTACTATGCTGTACCCTCCCCTTCTGTCTCTCCCTTCCCTTTAACCTATCTTGTTCGAACAGAAATGTTGATTCTAGTCTAAGACTTGCAAATATTGCACTTCATGTATGCACTGGCAAGACTAGAATTACACAGGATTGGTTTTTCCAAATCAGTCAAATAATACTGTTAAATAGTTAGTATTACTTACTGTGGATAGCTACATAGATAAACAATTTTTCTTTTCTAGAAATTTACACCACCTACTGAAGCCAAAGATGATGGTGGAGGAGCAGAGACAGTGACTGAACCTGTGACTGAGCAGAAACCTGGTAAGGTGAAGTGGAGTGTGTCTTTAATTACTGTCCGTGACACTCTTATATCCATGGTTTATCTTCTCTTCACTAAGGTTTTATCTCCTCTCAACTGTTTGGTACAGCATGAAACAAAAACAATTTGTTCTTCCTTTTTTCAGATATTGAGACGGAAAATTTTAGTGCAACTGAACTATCGAATGTGCAAGAAATGCAAGACTATCCTTTTGAGCCAGGGAGCAACAGCTGTGGAGCTAAATCTGAGAACATTGCAGAAGCCACAAGTGATTCTCCATTTGGCAGTAGTCCAGGAGGAGATGATGTCAATTCTCGTGATGCACCGGGTGAAGATTAGGCCTGCTGCGTCCTCCTGACAGTTCCTAATGCACCACTGAATCGTGATATTGTTATGTGACTTGGGCTTTTTCCCTTTAACTCAGAAAGACTGTGAAGGTGGAAAACATAGTTTTGACAGGTACATTTTTTTAATAATTGATGTGTAAGAAAGTACGCACAGAGAAGGGTGTAGTGCAGAAGTTCTGGGGCCATCCATAAAAGTATTCTGGTCTCTGAACTATGTGAAATGAGGTAGCATTTTATACTTCTAATTGTATTTATTTAAACCATACACTGGATTGATTTGATAGTCCATGACTACACAGAAACAGTACATATTTCATTCATTCAAGACTCATAGTCTCATTACGTGATATATGTTGGTTACATATTTAATTCATTCAGAACTTGTGTTCTCATTGTGACGTATTGGTAAATTACACAAATTAAAATTTGATGTTCAAGATCTGATGTTCATAATTAGTCACATTTAACACCTTGAAAACTGAAAGTAATGCTGATGTATTCTGGTTTATAGTAACTGTGAACTACAGAGCTATTAAGAAAGATTATTTTTTTGTATTGGCAGGTTAGCTATAATTGATGATTTATATTTTGCACAAGGTTAGATACATTGGATACAAAATGTTTTACAGGTTTGCTTCTAGCAATATTTCATTCTGTCCGTGCCCAAAAGTGATGACACCAGTGGTTTAGGCACACAGTGGCAATACATTCATTAGCAGAGTCTTGTGAAATGTTGTCAACAGAACTGTCTTCTAGTGAGCCTAAATGTCTTCAAATATGTTGAATCACTTGCCTTGATTGTTTAAAAAGTGTTGTCAGATGATGGCAGTATGGTGTAGCCATATTTTGTGGTGCCTTGCATCAAACATCATTATTTAAATGAAGTTTGGTGCTCAATGAATGTGTGTTTCATGCTGTGTAGAATTCTATGCTACAACTGGTTACCTGTAAGGATGTAAATTTGTAATATTCATTTGAATGTTCCTATTCTTGAAATTTTGGGCAGAATGTTACATAAAAGTGGGAAAGAAGTGATTCTGTAATCTTCCTGTACAGAAAAAGCAGCTTATTACTTGTATGTGCTGGTTAATTTTCTTTCCTGTAACTTGTGATCCACTACATTGCAGCAATCTGGAGGTATGTTTATCTCGCCTCCCACTTTCAAAACTAGGATGTAGGAACCCGAAATAAATATTGCAGTATTGGATTGCACACAATTTGTCGTAGTAGTTGGTTTGCGTCATGAAGAACAATATGATATGTTATATATGTTGTCTGTATTAAAAATTTCTTTTTTCTAAACATCCGTTATTTGTAAGGCAGTTTATTGTATTAAAAATGATGTACCCAAAGAATACCTTGTTCATCAGACTGATCAGTATGCATTGTCCAAAGTAGACATTTTCCCCTCCATACTATTAGTTATAAGTGTGTAGTTGTTACATTTGAGTTTGATGTTTTTGTAGAAATAGTGAAAAATAAAAACTGAACATGATGCAACTGTGTTTCCACATCAGGAGGAGATTAAAATCCATATTAACCTTTTTAGAATGATCATTATTTTAGGACAACATAAATGTAAATATTGAAAACAGATAAGTGAAGTTCGATAGTTTAGTTGAGAGAAGTCCTTCCATTTCTTCATTTGAAATTTCTGAGGAAATCTGATTATAAAGTGAAGTCATGCAGTTAATGAATATATATATATATGTGTGTGTGTGTGTGTGTGTGTGTGTGTGTGAGAGAGAGAGAGAGAGAGAGAGAGAGAGAGAGAGAGATTGATTTTGTGGTGACTGTAAATGGGTGTAGTGCAGACACTTTGATGTTGACACAAACTGAGAGTACAACAAAGGAAGGCGTAGATCACACCAAGGAACAGTGTGAGGGGAAAGGACCACTCCTACCTCACTTAATGGAAAGCAGCCCCACAGCAGTGAATTGTGCTCCAGTGAAGGATGATCTGACACATGGTGATAGCTGTTGCCGATCATTTTTGCAGTCTTACTTGAACCCTGTGGTGGAACTTCTCATGTAAAAATAATAAAACTTTGCTATTTTGCCCTGAGACTGCTAAAGTGCATTAACAATGGCTGATACAGCCCAACTGCAGTGATAAACAGTGCTTGGTTTGCAAGCAGTGGCATTTTGACATTAACTCCATTATGAGGTGGACTTTGCTCTGAAGTGAAAACCATTTGAGTAGCAAAAATAGTAGAAATCTGTAAACACACATCAGAAAGCGCTGGCAAGAGAAGTCCCTGGACAGGTGGAGTCACGATACTGGTGCGTGGCTGAAAGCTTCATATGGCAGCAGCGCTACTGGCGTCATATGATACAGGCTTTCACAGCTGATGGTTTACATCCTTGACCAGATTAGTCCTATGGGCATCAGGCTGTGGGCTAATTTGTGCTGAGCTTTGAGTTCAGAAATAAACTAAAAAAAACCTTTGCAGCCTTTGAGGATGTCTTCAGCATTAGGAGATGAAATGCTTCCAAGAGAAACTTGTCTTTGACCATGACCATACATTGAAATCGTCAGGGAAGCAAATGGCTTGTAGTGCATCTGCAGAAATTGTAGTATAGTAGTGGGTAGCTCTTGTGGATGCATCACATGCTTGCATTGCTATTTTGGCACGAGCTATACGAGGGGGAACCCAAAAATAACCGCAATTTCTTTCTAGAAAGCATATACTCTATTGTTTTCCAATACAACCTTAATCTCCTTCGAAGTACTCTCCATTAACATTAATAAACTTGTCCAAATGTTCATTCCAGTGTTTGAAGCACCTTTTAAATTCGTCCTCTTTGATACCTGCTAGCACTTTCATGACATTGCATTTTACGTCTTCCACATCCGCAAAACGCTTCCCTCTCAAGTCTCTTTTCATCCTTGGGAATAGGAAGAAGTCCTAGGGTGCTAAATCCGGCAAACAGGGTGCGTGGGTCAAAGTAGTCGTCTTCATTGATGCCAAAAACCCTGAGAGCCGTGTGCGCGGGAGCGTTGTCGTGATGCAGGGGCCACACGCTAGAATCCCACAAAGCCGGAAGTTTTCGCGACAAACTTCTGTGAAGTCGTTTCATAACCTCCAAATAGAATTTTGGTTTACTGTCTGGTTTTCAGGGACAAATTCAGTGTGTACGATCCCTTTGATGTCAAAAAAACAAATCAACATCGTTTTCACATTAGATTTCACTGGTCGAGCTTTTTTTGGTCGAGGTGAGCCAGGTAACTTCCATTGTGATGACTGTTGTTTACTTTCTGGATTGTACCCATAGCACCATGACTCATCACCTGTAATGATTTTGCTGAAAAACTGTGGATCGTCTTTGAACGCGTCCTTCATTTTGAGACTGGCTTGAACGCGACGATCCCTTTGATCTCTGGTAAGAAGCTTCGGCACAAATTTTGCTGCCACTCTTCGCATCTCCAAATCGATGGTCAAGATGCGCTGAATTGAGCTCCAGGACAACCCAGACAAGTTCTCGAGTTGGTCTATTGTCCTGTGTCGATTTTCACTGATGGGATCACGAATTTTGTCAATGTTGTCTTCGCTTCGAGCAGTTGAAGGTCGACCAGAACAGCACTGATCTTATACCACCATTTCTCCCTTTTTAAACTAAGAAAACCATTCGTACACTTGCGTTTTACTAAGAGCATGGCTGTCTGAATCATCACAACAGTTTCTGCTGCGTTCTTGCCGAGCAAGAAACAAAACTTCACTGCCGCACATTGTTCGTAAGAACTAGCCATTTCTTCGTGTCACGTCTGCACTGTACTCAGAGAACTGCACTTCTCACTGTTGGGTGACGCCGCGTGACAGAATGACTCGGCAGAGCTGCTACTACAACCCTCTGGCGCCACAGCCTGCTACTACAAGTACACGATGTGCAGCATTAAGATTCTGGTTATTTTTGGGTCCCCCCTCGTATATTGCGTTGGCAGCAGCTAACAATGTAGATCACAGTGCAAAGTGTGCTACATGTAAATTATGCAATGGGCACCAATATTACTTGCCAAGGTTGTCACTGCTGTAAATGAGGTGGTACAGACTTGGCAGAAGGCGGCTAATACGGTAATAGTTCATGTGATTGACAAGATACTGGCACTTGACATTTCTTTATTGGTTGGCTTTTTAAAATTTCTTCAAAGAACTTGCTCAGTGATTAGCAACCTAAGATATTGTCAGTCAAGTGAAATTTTATTTTTTAATAAGGCAGTGACTGTTGAGTTTATTGGTGGTTGTAGGTGACGACATTATTTCATCAAAATGTTTTAAGCTTGCCACTTACAAATATCGGTATCCTCGCATAGATGTTATGTACAATGAAAGGTAAAAAGATTGTGTCCGAATAATTTAGAATCCAAGAACAGAGCATCGCTCATGCACAAATTCTGAAATGCCAGTGTTCGCAACTCTAGTGGGCTGTGGTGCTTCAGCCCGGTGTTTACATCGTCAAGTAGAAGAAATATAATAGTTATGATACAGCATATGTCAGCATTCATTGTGTTTTAACTCGTATCATTTCTTTTGAAAAATCATTGAGCATGTAGAAATGATTGAATTATAAAAACTCCACGTTGCTAGAATTATTATGACGATGTGTGTTTGGATCTGTTTCAGTAGCTGGGTGGATAGGCTAATGATTTACGAACGTAAAGGACAAGCATTCGAATCGAACTGGAGTAATTCTCTCTCTCTCTCTCTCTCTCTCTCTCTCTCTCTCTCTCTCTCTCTCTAAAAGGCCAGTACAGATAATATTTTAAGCTGTAATTGGCTACAAATTGTGCAGTTTTAGGCTTTCCAAGGATCCACAGTCTTTCGTAAGATTGCTTTAAACAAACAAACTAAACAAATGGCCATAGTATAGGTATTGAAAAATGGATGTAATTATTTGGAATTACAGCGAGTGCATCCTGATGCTTCTACAGCTTTCAACTAAGAGAATTTCCATACTTTTGTAAGACCTTAGGTGCGATATACATTAGTGAGTGGGTGTGCCTTCCAGTATCTGTCGTTTCCAGTTCAATATGCATTCCTCAACTACGATAGGCCTATTCAACCATTATGTTACAAAGAAGAGATCAGTAGCTCCTTGGTAGCTTACTGTACCAGTAGCTGTAGTATGTATCGGCTCAAATCTCACCAAAGTCCCCTCCCCTTAAAATAAAAAATCGTGACAGACATTTTATGCTTCATTTACCTTTTGTTATGTTTACTTTTTTTACTACTTCAGTATTCCGTTCAGTAAGTAACTAATTATGGTTTGTGAATTTGATGTCTAAAAATAATCTTCCTTGTATGATAATATTCATCTGACCTCCCATAGCAATAAAAATAATCGTCTTTGGAGGGTGATCTTCATCTGACATCCCATAAAAAATACTAGTAATTTTCCTTGGAGGATTACATTCATCTGATCTATTAAGATACAACTGATATAGTGGCAAGTAGATTTGTGTTTCGAAATTAATATTATTGGCTTAATAACTATGTAGGTCTTTTACAGTAAAATAAAATAAAATGATTAGTAGGTTACGTATAGCTTCAGTATTTTGTCAACATGCTATTGGCATCAAGAAAGGATTGGATCCTTAGAGGCATAGAATTTACAAGTCTGTGGAGAAAGTCCTCATGCATGGGAATTCTTTCTCATGAAGAATGACCCAAATCCCGTAGGGCATTCACAGCTCCTATGGGAGGATCTGTCTAATTGTTATGCAGAGTCTTCTAGAGTCCATAAATGCACAATTGGATTGAGATTAGGTGACTTTGAAGACTGTGGAAGGCACTGAATAATAATCTCCCTCCTTTGAAACCAGCTACAAATCCTAATGTTAGTGTGTGGTGGGTGATTATCATATTGATAAGAGAGACATCCCTCGGGGTACCAAAGTCGAGCTCCAGGAATGATTCACATATTCAAGGACATGTTCATAGCATGCTGAAGTGAATTTGTCTTGGATATGTCCTACAGTTCCTGCACACATGTAAGACGTCCATCCCCAACATTTCACACTTGTGTGTCCACTTCTAGTGTGTGTGGCCACGAAGCATGCATCATATCGTTACCCGTCTGTGTGGTAAACAAGAGCAGGACCTTTGCATGTGGACTCAGTTATGCACTCGTTGGAAAAAGTGTTTTCACTGCAATTGACAGCTTCCCAGGAACTCAAAAATTGCTAGCTTACCAGTGGCTTGTTCAACAGACTGGTAAGAGCACGACAGGAGCTGATCCCATGGTCCTTCTATCTTCTGAGAACAGTTCTCGCCAAGCCCAGGAAATGGGAAGCTCTCCTTAGTTCTTGAATGATTGACAAAAGAAAATTCTGTGCTGCCCTGACCAATTCATCTTGCCTCTATGTAAGGACTCGTGGTATGTGAGGTATTTGGCGTGCCACTACGTCACCAATAAATATGATACGAGGGTAAGTCTGTTATTATCCACAATTTAGTTATATTTTTGTTTATTTTGGTAGTACTGTCATTTTACATTGATAACACATGCTTTGTTTATTTGTTTTTATATCTATGCAATTTTCAAGCTGCTAGGTTAGTTTCGTTACCATGGCCATGTTGTTAATCGTGGCTGCTCCGCTGTCTATTTGCGCCAAAGAAGAGCAACAGTCAGTGATCCGTTTTTTTTGTGGTTGGAAGGTGTTTAGGGGCCGAAATTCATCGAAGAATTTTGGTACAGTAAGGGAACAGTGTTTTGCCACAAGAGTGTCTACAAATGGATTGAAAAATTCCAAAATGGTTGCCGGACAACCGCTTACCGCCATAAATGAAGAAACCTTGAGCATTCATGTGAAATATTCTCTTACACGATTAACTATTGATGAAGTGGCACATCGTCTGTAAATTAGTCACGGTTCCACCTACGAAATCATCCACAACAGCCTTGGGTTTCATCAAGTTTGTGCAAGATGGGTCCCAAAACAACTCGCACATTTGCATAAATAAACGTGCTTGGACATCTGCAAAAAACATTTGGATCGCTATGGTAACGAAGGGGAAAACTTAGACAGGATCATTACTGGTGACAAAATATGGATCGATCATTACAAGCCGGAGAGTAAATGGCAGAGTATGGAATGGAAACATCCAAATTCACTGTGCAGGAAGTAGTTAAAACTGATGCTTATGGTTTTTTGGGATGCACAAGGTCCAGTACTGGAAAATTATGGGGAAAGGGGCACAACAATAAACAGTGTACATTACAATGAGATGCTTACTGCCAGGCTAAACCCTGCAATTCGAAGCAGACTTGGTGTGGTGTGGCGGTGGTGTTGCACGACAATGCCCATCCGCATACTGCTGACCACACTGCTGAAATGCTCCAGAAACTCAAATTTGAAGTACTGGATCATCCTCCATATAGTCCCAGTCTTGGCCCCCCCTCCCCCCTCTCCAAACTATCACTTGTTTGGTCCACTCAAATAAGCATTAAGGGACTGTCGATTTGCCTCGGACAAAGTGAAAGAAGCGGTGCATTTCTGGCTTGCAGCTCAACCGGGAACTTTCTTTAATGAGGGCATAAGGAAGTTTGTATAAAGATGGACCAAGTGCGTTGAAATGCAAGGAGACGGCAGAAAAATGATGTTTTTGTAAGTTTCCTATTTGATTACAATAAAATTTTATGACTACTTTGTGGATAATAATTGACTTACTCTTGTAATTGACTCAAGTTTGATTCGAACACATGTTCTTTACGTTCATAAAACATAAGCTTATGTGTGAATTGCTCATCTTCATAGTAATTCTACCGATGTCAAGCTCTGCATTTCAACCGTTTCTGTGTGCTTGAATAATTTTTCAAAAGAAATGATACGATGAATTAAATTGCAATGAATCTTGAGGTGTACTGTATCACTATCATATTGCTTCTATTTGATGATGGGAACGTCAGTCTGAAGCTTCACAGACTACTAGAGTTCTGAACACTGGCACAATGCTCTAATCTTGGACGCTAAATTATTCATGCTGGGCAATCGTGTTGCCTCTCATTGTGCAGTGCTCCTGCTCAGTGACTGTTTCATAGTGTTTATTGAAGAGCTTAGCAATCACTTGCAGTGTATCACTAGATTAATTGTTGAGATTAGGATAATATTGGAAGCAACAACTGTCTACTTTTTATGGCGTTCCACGTACTTTAAATTGCCTGATTTTGTCTAAGAAGTACATATTATTTGCTTTTCCAATAACTTTGTTTTGGATGTTCATCAGGATTGTTTGAAGATACGCTCACAATGTATAGCTGATTTCCTCTTGCAGCATATTCTGATTCCTAAAGTAGTCCCTGGTTCCTAAAGGAGTCCCTGGCTTCTTAATTAATTTTTTGAGTGCACTGTATATTTTGTTTTTGGAATACATTTTCAAAAAATAGTGCAATTTCATCACTAAACATATTAAATTTAGTACTGGCTTTAGCTTTTCCATAAATAGGCTCTCAGCCAGCCTCCTGACGACAATGTTGAAACTTACGAATCTGCTTGTTCTGCAGCAATATTCCAGTGTGCTGCGAGGTCCACTGTGCGTAATGACTGTCAGCATTTGTCCATCGTCATCAGAAAAGCCATTTATGATTGTGACACGAAAGCTGTATAAATTTTATCACAGTTTTCAAAATAGTCAATTAGTGTTACAACTGCCAGTGACTGGTGGTGCATATTAACTACTGGCTCTGGATTAGAGGAATGCAAAAAATGCAAACAACTTTCACGGAAGATCGATCACAGCTGAGACATTGTGAACAATGATAAATGCTTGATACTCAATATCCATTTTGTAATGAGTAAAAAGTGTACTCAAAATTACATGGGATGGGAATGGTGGCAAGGTGCTCTGCTAACTGCTTGTGCTCTTCCTCCCTCTCCTCTCCTCTCCTTCCCTCCCACAGCTTGTATTCCTGTATTATGAAGGTAATTCAGTGGGTTGCTGTGAAATTAGCTGTTTTCAATATTTTTATTGAAATGCCTTCATCAGAAGAGTTGCAGAATTCAGCCTTGCTGATGTATGTTTCACACTAAATTTGCCATGTTAATCGTCACAGTAAGAAACATTAACAAGCAGTATAAAAATGTAGGAAGGTTATGTGCAGTGTTCTATTTATGTAATGTTGTGAGCAGCTTTCCTCTGCCATACAGTAAACAGCTTAGGAAAATCAGTTTTTCAGCAGTGTTCTTTCAGATCAACTTTAATGTCGAAAATACTTTGACACTTAGTATTTTATTCATTTTGTAAATTTCCAGAGCACAGGATCTACAGCATACTTTCAATGGTGTTTTAGGGCTCCATACATCAGTCAGTAAAAATGGAAAGACCATATTTCCTCAGGAACTGGGAGAGGTATCAAGTTGTAACATAAGTCCAATATTGAGGTCTACTGTCACTTGATGGGGGTTACCGTATGTCCGTATTTTTTATGTTTAATGTAGCACTGCGTACATCATTACAATTTCTGATGATGTGTGTATTTTTTAATTTCAGAAATTAAAATCTTTGGGTTTTTTGTCAACAATTTATATATATTTTTGGTTCAGTTATTGAATTACATCATTTGTTATTTGCTTACAATTGATCTGTGTGTTGATAAAAGTGAAAATATTGGATTATTTGGCTTAGATGCGATGTTTTGAGCTTTATAAATCAGAGATAGCTGTGAGGTTAACGTTCCTTGTCTGTGATGATGAAAAGTGTTTTGATCAGTTTTCAGGTTCAAAATAATACGTAGCCACTGAACCAAGCCAGAAGTAGTGGTGCAGCATTTTGAATCGTGTAGCAGTGGAGAACAGTTCAGTGAATTAATTAAAATTGTGCAGTTCTTTGCAGTGGCAGATCATAATGTTTGCATTGAGAGGTTTTCCTTGATGTGGGTGCAGTGTACAGAGAGAATCTGTAAAACATTGCAGTGTTGAAATTTACTTTCCGACATTTTAATTACAAATTATACAACGTTATCTTGGTATGTCTGGCAAACATACCATTTTTATATTTTGTTTCTTACGTAATTTAAAATATGGGAAATGTCCTCTTTTTTTTTCATCCTAAGCTAGAGACAGTGTCCTGTTTCTTTTTATATTATTATTATTACTACTACTACTACTACTACTACTATTTTTAATAGACATCATAGTTGTGTGGAGATAACAGCGATTGGTTTACTTATAACCATTATTCAAAATGACAGTCACAATCGCATTGTTTATTTTGCTGCCAACGGGTTTCACCCCACGAGGGGGTCATCTTCAGGGCAATTTACACCATTTGGTCGCTTGCTGGAGTCATCACCCTGCCTGTGTATGGTTGGTAACTACCAAATGGTGTAAATTACCCTGAAGATGACCCCATTGCGGGTTGAAACAGGTTGGCAGCAAAATAAATAATGCGATTGTGTCTGTAGACCTGTGGTCTAGGGGTAGCGTCTTTGATTCGTAATCAAAACGTCTTCGGTCCCGGGTTCGATCCCCGCCACTGCCTAAATTTTGATAAATAATCAGCATTGGCGGCCGAAGACTTCCGGCATCAGAAGTCAGCCGCATTCTGCCAACGGCCTTGTCAAAGAGGGCGGAGGAGCGGATAGAGGTTCAGGGCACTCTCTTGTCCTAGGGGTGGGGAAATTGCCCCTAAAGGCGGAAGAATCAGCAATGATAAGACATGAGGATGCAGAAGGCAATGGAAACACTGCATTAAAGACACGTAACGTGTGTCCACAGGACATGTGGCCTGTAATTGAAGAAGTGTCATGATGATCTCTCCATTGGCAAAAGATTCCGGAATAGTCCCCCATTCGGATCTCCGGGAGGGGACTGCCAAGGGGAGGCTACCATGAGAAAAAGATTGAATAATCAACAAAAGGATAACGTTCTAGGAGTCGGGGCGTGGAATGTCAGAAGCTTGAACGTGGTAGGGAAAGCAGAAAATCTGAAAAGGGAAATGCAAAGGCTCAATCTAGATATGGTAGGGGTCAGTGAAGTGGAAGGAAGACAAGGATTTCCGGTCAGATGAGTATCGGGTAATATCAACAGCAGCAGAAAATGGTATAACAGGTGTAGGATTCATTATGAATAGGAAGGTAGGGCAGAGGGTGTGTGACTGTGAACAGTTCAGTGACCAGGTTGTTCTAATCAGAATCGACAGCAGACCAACACTGACAACGATAGTTCAGGTATACATGCCGACGTCGCAAGCTGAAGATGAACAGATAGAGAAAGTGTATGAGGATATTGAAAGGGTAATGCAGTATGTAAGGGGGGACGAAAATCTGATAGTCATGGGCGACTGGAATGCAGTTGTAGGGGAAGGAGTAGAAGAAAAGGTTACAGGAGAATATGGGCTTGGGACGAGGAATGAAAGAGGAGAAAGACTAATTGAGTTCTGTAACAAGTTTCAGCTAGTAATAGCGAATACCCTGTTGAAGAATCACAAGAGGAGGAGGTATACTTGGAAAAGGCCGGGAGATACGGGAAAGTTTCAGCTAGTAATAGCGAATACCCTGTTGAAGAATCACAAGAGGAGGTGGTATACTTGGAAAAGGCCGGGAGATACGGGAAGATTTCAATTAGATTACATCATGGTCAGACAGAGATTCCGAAATCAGATACTGGATTGTAAGGCGTACCCAGGAGCAGATATAGACTCAGATCACAAAATATAGTAGTGATGAAGAGTAGGCTGAAGTTCAAGACATTAGTCAGGAAGAATCAATACGCAAAGAAGTGGGATACGGAAGTACTAAGGAATGACGAGATATGTTTGAAGTTCTCTAACGCTATAGATACAGCAATAAGGAATAGCGCAGTAGGCAGTACAGTTGAAGAGGAATGGACATCTCTAAAAAGGGCCATCACAGAATTTGGGAAGGAAAACATAGGTACAAAGAAGGTAGCTGCGAAGAAACCATGGGTAACAGAAGAAATACTTCAGTTGATTGATGAAAGGAGGAAGTACAAACATGTTGAGGGAAAATCAGGAATACAGAAATACAAGTCACTGAGGAATGAAATAAATAGGTAGTGCAGGGAATCTAAGACGAAGTGGCTGCAGGAAAAATGTGAAGACATCGTAAAAGATATGATTGTCGGAAGGACAGACTCAGCATACAGGAAAGTCAAAACAACCATTGGTGACATTAAAAGCAACGGTGGTAACATTAAGAGTGCGATGGGAATTCCACTGTTAAATGCAGAGGAGAGAGCAGATAGGTGTAAAGAATACATTGAAAGCCTCTATGAGGGTGAAGATTTGTCTGATGTGATAGAAGAAGAAACAGGAGTCGATTTAGAAGAGATAGGGGATCCAGTATTAGAATCAGAATTTAAAAGAGCTTTGGAGGACTTACGATCAAATAAGGCAGAAGGGATAGATAACATTCCATCAGAATTTCTAACATCATTGGGGGAAGTGGCAACAAAACGACTATTGACGTTGGTGTGTAGAATATATGAGTCTGGCGATATACCATCTGACTTTCGGAAAAGCATCATCCACACAATTCCGAAGACGGCAAGAGCTGACAAGTGCGAGAATTATCGCACAATCAGCTTAACAGCTCATGCATCGAAGCTGCTTACAAGAATAATATACAGAAGAATGGAAAAGAAAATTGAGAATGCGCTAGGTGACGATCAGTTTGGCTTTAGGAAAAGTAAAGGGACGAGAGAGGCAATTCTGATGTTACGGCTAGTAATGGAAGCAAGGCTAAAGAAAAATCAAGACACTTTCATAGGATTTGTCGACCTGGAAAAAGCGTTCGACAATATAAAATGGTGCAAGCTGTTTGAGATTCTGAAAAAAGTAGGGGTAAGCTATAGGGAGAGACGGGTCATATACAATATGTACAACAACCAAGAGGGAATAATAAGAATGGACGATCAAGAACGAAGTGCTCGTATTCAGAAGGATGTAAGACAAGGCTGTAGCCTTTCGCCCCTACTCTTCAATCTGTACATCGAGGAAGCAATGATGGAAATAAAAGAAAGGTTCAGGAGTGGAATTAAAATATAAGGTGAAAGGATATCAATGATACGATTCGCTGATGACATTGCTATCCTGAGTGAAAGTGAAGAAGAATTAAATGATCTGCTGAACGGAATGAACAGTCTAATGAGTACACAGTATGGTTTGAGAGTAAATCGGAGAAAGACGAAGGTAATGAGAAGTAGTAGAAATGAGAACAGCGAGAAACTTAACATCAGGATTGATGGTCACGAAGTCAATGAAGTTAAGGAATTCTGCTACCTCGGCAGTAAAATAACCAATGACGGACGGAGCAAGGAGGACATCAAAAGCAGACTCGCTATGGCAAAAAAGGCATTTCTGGCCAA
Organism: Schistocerca nitens; assembly: GCF_023898315.1. Taxonomy (NCBI): domain Eukaryota; kingdom Metazoa; phylum Arthropoda; class Insecta; order Orthoptera; family Acrididae; genus Schistocerca; species Schistocerca nitens. Next base: position 342,102,449 of record NC_064622.1, read on the forward strand.
GAGAAGTCAACTAATATCAAATACCGGCCTTAATTTGAGGAAGAAATTTCTGAGGATGTATATCTGGAGTACAGCATTGTATGGTAGTGAAACATGGACTGTGGGAAAACCGGAACAGAAGAGAATTGAAGCATTTGAGATGTGGTGCTATAGACGAATGTTGAAAATTAGGTGGACTGATAAGGTAAGGAATGAAGAGGTTCTACGCAGAATCGGAGAGGAAAGGAATATGTGGAAAACACTGATAAGGAGAAGGTACAGGATGATAGGACATCTGCTAAGACATGAGGGAATGACTTCCATGGTACTAGAGGGAGCTGTAGAGGGCAAAAACTGTAGAGGAAGACAGAGATTGAAATACGTCAAGCAAATTGAGGACGTAGGTTGCAAGTGCTACTCTGAGATGAAGAGGTTAGCACAGGAAAGGAATTCGAGGCGGGCCGCATCAAACCAGTCAGTAGACTGATGACAAAAAAGAAACACTATGGCAGTATAAAATATTAAGATTCTGCAGTGCCTATGTTATTTTCTATAATGGAATGACGAAATGAAAATTTGTGCCAGGCTGGATCTCAAACCTGGATTTCCCGTATATTGTGGGTGGTCGCCTTACCATTCGGCTATCTGAGCATGACTCAAGGCTGGACCCAAACTTCCGTATGTTGTTAACAAGCTAAGTCGGTGCAGTATAAAGATATGGGCATTTGTCATATATTTTGATACTCGCAAACTCGTTCATCAAAATCTATAGATCAGTGTAGTCAAACTGCAGCCCAAATAGAGTATTTCTGTGGGTCTCAGGTGTACTTTATAATATTATGCATCTAGCAACCAACATCTGGATCCAAAAATGTCTGCTATTGTTAAGAGCTCTTTAAGAGTGTATTTTCCTGCTAACAAACAAAAATACTTCCAGAGATGGTAATATTTTTAAATGTGCTTAATTTTAATTGACATTAGTGAATTTGGCCATGAGCTAAGGATAGTTGGCCGCTTACCTCAGGTACTGAGGGGTAAGTAGGGTGGTCACTGCAGGGTTGTAGGATGCGAGAGGGGGATATTTCACTGTTTGTTTTCCAGTGCTGACAACTCATGAGTGTAGCAGTTCTTACCAATCGTCTGCTGTGGTATAAATTTTGACACACAAGTAACGTGGATTCGTGAATTCATTTTCAGATGTGATACTTATTTGTAGCAAGGAACATTAAATTAATTGAGGTTGTCGCAATGCAGTGAGTAGAAAAAATTAATATATTAACATTTGTGATCATGTCTTGTACTGCTCAATGCATTTGAATTAAATATGATTATTATTCAGTTAATCATCAACTCAAACAGAAAAAAAAAACACCATTACTTCTTCAGGCAATCACAGTATCACAATGTTACGGATGCTGAGGATGACAGCAAAAGGAAACAGAAAACAGTCCTTTTAAAAATGTTATGAATTAGTAATAAAAATCAGTACATATGCAGCCTAAGGTGCTGACCCTTGATGTCAGCATTGGCTCTCGAGCAAAAAAGATTGAGGACCATTGCTATATATGAACGGCTTATTTCAATAGTAGTAAGAGTCCATTTCTCTTTATTTTGGGATACAGAGTCCTAAAGTTAAATGAGTGCTGAAAAATCTGCAGTTGAAATAACAGAAATATTCAGTATATGGCTTGTTGCTAGAGATGACCCTATCTTTCTATTTGTTTGGATCATTAACTTCAGCATCATTATAGGCAGAAAAGTGGAGGTAATGGAGCTGTAACACTGTTGAAATGAAATAAATTGAACATTGTACATAACTCTGTTAATTCTTTTATTGCAAATAATTTTTATTACAGTTTTAATATACACCTTACTAAATTCACTTGTGTAATTGAACTACACAGTCAGATATGCTTCAGGTAAATTAGATTCTGTAAAACTAAGGATTACCTTCTTCTTCTTCTGTCTGTAGAGCAAGGAAATAACTTATGTTTGATAGCTGGAATATAAGTGAGCAAATCGAGCATATCCTGCTTTTACTTTTTCAGCGCTTTTCTCCTGTGTGGGCAAAGTTGTGAAACCACAATAGTGCCATATGTGTGTGGTCTCCCTCTCACGTGGAAGTCAGTCATCATTCAGTTTTTCCTTGTAGAGCATTTTGTATGGCTTCTGCCTCTCAAAATGCGTCAATTTTATTTCCAGCCAATTACATTGAACATACTCCTCATTTAGCTTCCTTCTTAACACTGCATTTTATAATTGTTTCAGTGATAAAAAGTCAGAATGCTTAATTTCTGTGCATACAATTTTTTTTCTGCCAGTTTTCCTAATTGTTTCAAAAATATCGTCTGGGGAAAACAAACTCTTTATTTGTTTTTGTATCTGGGCAAAATCCCTGTCATTGGGCAGGTATGAGTGACCTGGGAGCAGGAACTTTAAATCAATAATGTTGACATGAAATTGAGGAGATGGTGTCACTTTCATTAGTGTTAAGGCGATGTTTGTTCTCTTTACATGGTGGTGGAAATGACATGTTGAAGTCTTTGTTAAAGATTTTTTGATAGATGTGCTCCCCCACAATTTCTTTATTCGAGATATGCATTTATCTTTGTACAAATCATACATTTTGGCCACACACAGCTCAGGATTTAAAAACCTTTTGTGGAGATTATCTTTTCTTGCATAATGTCTCTCGGAAACTGGAAAGCTTTTGATGTGTTCCTTTACGTCATTGATCAGACCTTCCGGTACAGAGAATTTGTTCTGATGTTTGCCCCGTCCATCAAGGTGAGGTGTACCTTCTTCCTTGCAATTTTTTAAAAGCCTAGAGAGTTGTCCATTAGAAATGTCGAAAGTATTCAAGAAATACTACTTGTATACTATTGGAAAGTTTCCGTTCACAAGTAATCGATATTCATAATTACAGCTTTTCTGAGAACCAGAGCCATCTCTTGGTTGTTGATGGTTAACTGAATGATACATGCATAAACCGTTCAGATAACTATTTTGGCAATTAATATCGTTCATAGCCCAGAAATTGTCAATGTCTTCCTCTCTTCCTCTTGAAATTTTATTGAAACATTTGCGTGCACACCTGCAGTCCACAATGCAAAATGTTTTTGGAGAAATTATTTTACTAGTTTCTGTGACGTATAACTCCCCTGTGTTCCTTTTTTTCCCTTTTGGATATGCTTTCCATGTGTGTCAGTTTTCCTTGCACCTTTCTTGCTTGGAGTACGCGTCCTTTTTGTCTGCATATTTGCGGCTGCACCGTTCACACAGGCATAAGTAAAAGTGTCTCCTGTTTTGTCATTTTTTGCACTTTCATTGGAAGTTTCATTGTCAGCGGTGCTGGTATCTAGATAGAAAGTAACACAAGTTATGATTTATACAGCACCAGACAATTGAAAACATATGTATATGTGAAATTCATTAAGATGGACACCCTCATTTTCCATTGTTGTTGTAAAAATAACCTTCATTCTCACATGTTCCTTTTTTGGAACAAAATGTCTATCATGCTGAGAGAAAAGTAAGTAAATTCTTTTTACCTGCAATCGTTTGGAAACCTAAATCATCAATTGTATCATAGTCACTTGATAATGCTCCTGAATTCATCATCTTTACAAGAAATACACGCTGCAATGCACAAAAGCATATGGACTTGTACCGCTACTAAAATAAATTCCTGCTTGCTTTCTCTAATGCGTCACCATCGAGGTGCACTCTGTTGGTAGCAGGACGAAGCTGGAGCTGCCCAACTATGCAAATAAATTAAAAACGACTTGTGTGAGTACGTACGGGAGGATAACTCCATTTTTTGAAAAGTGGACTTGTACACTATTGAAATAAGCCCTTCATATGAACCATGTACGAGGGCCGTTTTAGTTTTTCAATCTCCGACAGGCTATAAATAAAAGGCTCGTCCACACACTGCTGGCATAACTGAATGGCTCCTTGAACAATTTCAATGTGACATTTTTGATCATTCGCCACAGAGTCCTGACGTGGCACTCAGCAACTTTCACCTTTTGCTCTGAATTGAAGATGTCAAAACAACGTCAGTGCTCATTTGCAGTCGTTGGCTGCACCATTTTTTGAAGAGGGTGTTGCAAAGCTTGTTCACAGGTACGATAAATGTCTCAATCTTTTCGGTGATTATGTTGAAAAGTAACCATAAGTGTAAAAATCTTTTGGTAATAAAACAATTTGTATGGTACACGCAGAGTATGAGCAGTACGTGCACTTGGCTGGTTTAAAACGTTTCACTAATCACTTGATCCTTCCTTTGTGTGTGTGTGTGTGTGTGTGTGTGTGTTAGTCAACTTCATTACAGAAAATGCAACCTTGAACTGGAACAGAGCACAATTAACGAGTGGTTGAGGACGTGAAGTGCCACACTCATGCAGTAAAGGATGTTTCACTTCGATGCTATACCAGGCTGCATAGATATTGCAGTGCAACACAACATTACAGCAAATGATCATAACATTTGTATTTGTTTCTCGGATTACTTGAATTGTGCAGTCATTCACCCATTATAATTCTTAAAGACCTCCACTCATGCTTTTGTCTTCAATGTTTCTTTCTTATTTTTTTTTCCGCTGTTACATTCAGAATTTTTGCATATGCAGGTGACATAAACTCACATCTAGAAACGTGCTCAGGGTCTATGTGCATTTAAACAAGATTCTCGAAGTTTTGTAATAAAGGGGTCAAAGTGTGTGATCCATTTTCACTCTGTAGTCGAGATGCTCACAAATGAAGGATTTGAGGAGGAGGAGGAGGAGGAAGGTGATGTAATGTTAGCACTGGTATTTGCTGCTGCAGAGTGCTTAACCAGGGTACCAGTTCCGTGAATGTGAACTGTCAGTCATAAGTTTGTAATTACCTTTAAATCTTCGCTTTCTGCACTAGTGTCACTGCTTAAAGCTGTGGTCCTGCTATGCAGTGCCACTTGCATCTATATAGAACGTCTTCACCATCTCCTGGAAAGTATGAAATCACCTAACCAATATTTCTTTTGTGTTTTTTCTTTTGGAACAACAGTAGTCATCGTCTTTGGCATCTGTGGCACCCCCAACTCGTGACATAAAAGAGTAAATGGCTCAATGCTGCCAGTACAACAATCACCTTCCATCGCGCCTTATGGTTGTACTGTGCTTACAAAGTATACAGTTTTTGCTCTACCACTACCACCATAAATTGAATGACAATCTTTCATTGGCATTGTAAAAAGGAAGCGGGATATGTTGCTATCCTGAATAGCAACATGTCCACTGCAGTGGAGAGCCTGTGGAATGGAGTAAACAGGGAAACAGCTTATAATTGTTTTTCTTGTGTTATTTTAATGTTCAACCAATATTCTGATCATTTTTTTGTATTTATTTGCATTGTTTTATCATACCAATCGATATAAAAACAAAACCACAAATTGAAGGAGACAAATTTAAAAGCAATGACAAGTCTTTATGCTAAAAAATGTTAAGTGTCACCTGAGAAGAAAGAATAGAGGGAAGGGGAGTCTTTAGATGCTGAACATAGAATGAACTAAACAAGTGGAAGACTCCAGGAAATATTTATTCCATTATGGAATTGAGCTGTTTAGAGTAGGTATAGACAAGAATTAGGAAAGGTAACCACTTACATGCAACTCATATGTGGTGCACAGAAACAGAATCTCAAGAACTGTTTTGAGTTTCCAATATATAAATCTATTTGTAGTTTAAGTACTTACACCAACCCTTGGTAAGGAGTTGCATTTTGAATTCTGGTGATTTAAATAGGATAACAATAGTGCAGCTGTGTGAGCCATGAAACAAATGATTATATACTGATTAGACAATGCTTTATTGCACTGATCCATAGCAGTTGTGTGAAACGCAGCCCCTTACTGATACTACTGAACTGAAATGGATTATCATGTGGTTTGGTGTATCTGATGAATTATAGATCAGTATCAAGCACCGTCACAGCTCTTTAGGAGGACATTAAAGGAAAGCAGTGTAGTGCCCACTTCGAGCTCAAGATATCAGCTTCGAATTTTCAGCTGACTTTGCACCTGTCATTAGTTCGTTCAGTATCACCATCCAGTTGTGAAAGAAGGAATAGTGGGAAAGTTACCCATGTCATTCAATTCAGAGTAAATCATAATGCAATACACGTCACCCATTGGCTGTAGTTTTCTTCCCAATGAATGGTGTTGTCATATTGTACATTCTAATATCTATTAGTGTAAATAAACAAAACTATGAGGCAGTATTGCTAGCTAATTCTTACCTTAAGGAGGTACACACACCTTCATAGCTTTCGGAACTAATAGTTCCTTCCTTGGGCAAAGTTAAAAAGGAAGGGCAGGTCACTCATAACTTTGAATTAGAAAGATCCATCTGTTGTCCTACCTTGTATGTTTAATGTATTCCCAATCAAAAGAAATTTGTAATCTGGGTGCTTGGTGTGAGTGCACAACAGGAAGGGAGTGAACAGGTTGGTGGAATGGAGTGGCATTGTTGGATTATTTCAGCAAGAATTAGTTTAAGGGTTCGAATGAGCTTTACTTGCTGCCCCATACTTGTGTGATGCAAGCAGAGTGGGCTCTGGCATATCACAGCATTCATTGAACAGTCGCAATACCAGAAGTTGGAAGATGTGAATGGTGACAAGAAGGAAGTTTACGAAGTAGCAGAGCAGATGGGAAAAAAGTTAAAGATATTGAGAGATGCTCTGCTTGTGTGTGCCTGTGCTTACCAGACCTCGTGCTCTAGTCAGTAAGATAGTTGGGCTGTATCGTTCTTCAGTCTGAAGCATTGTTATTTTTTACAATCCAAGATATCAGATATGACTTTATTGCTCATGTAGTTGTGGGTGGTTCCTTGACTGTCAGCTTTGTAAGAAGTTTAGTGAAAGTCCCTGAATACCAATCATTCTCAAAGTCTTCTCACTTCTGCGCTCCATACGTGGATGGAACAGGAATAAACCCTAATAACTGGTACAATGGGACATACCCTCTGCCGTGCACCTCACAGTGGTTTGCCGAGTATAGATATAGATGTAGAAATTTCCATTCTCAGTAATGTGAAGCATGCGAGCCTTAGTGTTAACTGGCTTTCAGCACAGTTAAAGGTGCACTGTACAGTGTTGTACGATTAGGCATGTAAGGGAAATCATCACTAACATAAGAGGTACTGTGTGTGGTGTCAACTGATAAAAAAAGTATTATTTGTGAACATGACTTCATAGATGACGCACGTATTACACACTTGGGGTGTGCAACAGTTCGGTGAACTTGCCTGTGTATTTATTAATTCATTTGCTATTAATGTGTAGGCGAGGCATGAACAACCTGTGGTGAACCAGGGCCTGCTCCACATGCTTACTCAAGGGGACTTGTATGTGAATAACTGTCAAAAAATCAATTTTTTTAATTTTTGTATTAAAATATTCTCTGGATTCCTGAATGAGTAAAAGAAGTTTGCTATCCTGTGAAAGCTTTACTGTTGCTTATCTTTCATTTATATGGAGTGTGTAGTCATTGTTTTTTGTTGTTTTGCCACGAATATTTTGTTTACAGCGAAGTAATTGTGTGCACGAGTTTCTTATTCCACTTGAAAGCAACGAGAAGAATTAAGAAGTGTGATGCTAAACAAAGTAAATTTTTATGTAAATCGGTTCACCCAAACTGATTAACTCTGCTAATACTGAAATACAACGTGATAAAACAGATGAATCTGCTTAGACTGCTCAAAGTGCTTCGAAACTAAAACAGAAGTATTTGGACAATGGGCTTAATAATATTAATAATGATAATATAGAGACGCCAACTATTGATTCAGGTTGTGTTATTTTTGAACACACTGCTCTATCTGAATAATAAATAAAGCTTTGCAGTGTAAGGACTGCGGCAATAGTGGTGTGAAGGTAAGCTGAGGAGATACGTGCCAGAAGACAATGTGCATCAAAATAAAGAATTGTTTGTAATTTTTGTGATTTAAGCGAATGTGGTTATACTTCTGGTGTAATGAAACAGTGTGTAACACAAATATTTAACTTGTTTATGCTGTCATGTTTATAGACAAAGGGTACAGAAGTGCAGAAATTTTCTGCGCTCTTATGGACTTACCTCCCCCTGCAAGATTTGACAGGTACAACTAAATTATTCTACAGACTTTAGAAAAAGTAACAAATGATAGTATGGAAAATGCTGTTTAGGAAAGTGTGTATGTGAATGATAGCAAGACATTTATGTCTGACCCCTGGATGCATCCTGGCAACAAAGAGGCCACACATTCCTGAATGGTGTAGTGATGGCTAGCTCCTTGGACAAAGTCATTGATGTGGAATATATAACCAAGTACTGTCATGGCTGTTACTGCGACTGAAAATCATAAATGTTTGATTAATTTTAATTGTTATAGTAGAGGGAGGGAATCTGAAGGTGTCAAGAATTATTTCACAGGTCAGTGAAAAAATATGGTGTGATGTATACATCTTACGTTGGAGATGGAGACTCAAAGGGTACCAAAAAGTTTGTGAATCCAAATCTTGATTTGACACAAAAAGTGAAAAAATGGGATGTGTTGAACATGTCCAGAAAATGCTAGGTACAAGATTGAAGAACTTGAAGAGAGAGAAATCAGCTGATGGTAAGTGCATTAGTGGATGTGGTTGGCTTACAGACGATGTAGTAGACAGGTTGAAGTATAATTATGGACAAGCATAAGAAAATAAAAATTACCCTGAGGTGTGGAAAAAGGCAATATGAGCTATCTTCTTTCATAAATCCTCCACAGATGACAACCCATGCCATGCACTCTGCCCACCTGGCAGTGATTCACGGTGTGGCTACCAGAGGGCTGTTACTCAGGGTGAGAGCCACAACCATAAACATTCTTTGCCATTTGCTATAATGGAAGTTACAAAACCTGTATATAGGGATATTAGTGACACAAGATTATTATAGAAATGTTTACATGGTAGGACTCAAAAGCCAAATGAGAGTTTCAATTGTTGTATATGGGAATGGATATAAAAAACTGTTTTCATAGGACTAAATACTTTGAAAATAGGTGTGCTAGATGCTGTTCTATGTTTCGATAATGGTGCAGTGCCAAGGCTTAATTTTATGGAACTGATGGGAGTAACTGGTGGACTAAATATGCATAGAGCTTACAACGATATGTTTACGTAATGTGTATACATAAACATACAGTTATAAATGTCCCCGTTCGTAGCCGCTAATTATAACAATATGTTTACTTTTGTGCTGTAACATATAGCTATAATCAGCGGTGGAAACATATTTGCGAACGCCGACCGTGTGTGGCTGTTTCTTGTTGGATCGTCTGATCAGTCGGAAGTTGCATTGCGGAAGAGAGTAAATGCCTATTCAAAATATAATTATTTTTGGATAGCTCAACATGAATTTCCTAAGGGACCGTAGTTTATCATGCATTTACCAATAGAATATGGCGCGGAGAAAATATTTCGCCGCATACAACTTCCGTCCGATTTCGACGAAAGAATTCGTGACTGTGAACTCTCTTATTTGGCAGAAACATAAAGAAAATTAAATAACTTCATGAAGGAGTGAGACATAGATTCTATATTAAATAAATAGTCCATACACCAGTTCCATTTAAATCTGAATTTATGGCAATTAATAGACGAACTTGCACTGCAATGAAGGATTTAACATGGATGCTGTTTTGACTGGCACTTCTCATAATGAAAACAATTCCTTTGACGTTTTCACATAAACGTCGCACAATAAATCTACTGCTAGGCACTTTTAGTATTACACATTTACTTTACACTAGAACAATATTAATTTTAACGATAATAATACGGCGGCAAGACATGCGCGTCCGACACAAGTTACAGGAGACAAGAGAAGAATGACTAACCGTTCATCGAGAATATCTCATACATCAAAAAAAATGTGTAAAAAAGTGTTCTTCTTCTGTCCGTTTTTCGCGCCGCGGTTTTCAAAGTCAATAACTCACAGCATCTCTGACGGCGCTTCGACAATAAACAAGTTACGTCACAGGTCGTTCACCTTTAACATTTTCGCAACATTATTTGCTAACTGTAGCTGTTGTCGAGCGACTGCTCGATTAGTGAATGATTTAAAATGATAAGGCAATCACATAATGTTACAAGCTATAGAGGCCGTCGACCGAAGGAGACTCTTCAAAGCAGAAAAGTTAGTGTTGGAAGCCACCAAAGACACAGGAATTAGAATAAGTGTGGAAAAGAGAAAGGAGGAAGAACAATAAAAGAAACAAGATGAATACAGACCTTTAATTTCCCAAAAATTAAAATATTTCATGTTCTGGTACACTTTGGTTAAAACTATTAAAGATAGAGAGCTGAAATTTTGTATACCGTCTTAAAATATGTTTAACTAAAAATTAGACTACTCATGTGATTTAACTTCGAAAATAAAATGCTTTTTTGAAAAAAAACCCTGAATTAATTTCCAGAATTTTTGATAATCATACTTAAAATTTTTTTCTACCACCATATATGACGGTACCATCTTTTCAATAGTTAGCTTTAGAATTTATAAAAAAATAAACCTCCTACTTTGCATTTTGAGTAATGTGTGCCTATGATGTACATAAGTAATTGGCATGGTTTGCAACCAAAAAAATAAAATTAAAAAAAAGTGAGAGCTGAAGCTGTGGTTTGTGCATAACAATATTCCCAAAATTAGTTGGTAAGTGTTTTATGGGTTTACAAATCTTATTCTTTGAGTTACATTGTTTATAAAACTGACAATTTTTTCAAGGTTCCTCTCTGGTATTCACAGACCCAGTCACCTTAAGCTTGTGGTCATGTGACATGACGGCAGCACTCCTACCTAGTGTGTAAAATAAAAAGCTCTAGCGTCTGTTAGGTAATGTTTATGGAATAATGTGCAATACGAATGAATGGTACCCTTTCCCCGGTGTGCCACTGCAACAAATTATGCCTCTAAACATGAGTTTTTGAGATTACATTCATTTTATGTTAACCCTATTTTCTGATGTTTACATTTATTTGTGCGCTGTGAAGATTTTATCTTTACTTACAACATTTTACAGTAACTGCCTGAAAAACTTCCACTGCAAAATTTTGCAGCGCTGTTGGTAAATGAATAATGTTCATGACACACATTTTATGTGAACAACTGAAAATGAATTATGAGAGAAAATACCTATAAGACCAACTGTTTGCAGCTAATTCATTATAAATTGCCTTCAGTTTAACAGTTGCAGTGTTATAATTTATCCACAATGGACAACAACTATTTACTAATGCTAATATGAGAAAGAATAGAAAAATAAAATACAGCATTGAAACGTGCAATTCCTGTCGACAAACAATTAAGAATAACTGCCAATTTCTTCTGTGGGCTGGACTGAAGCCAGTCGCACATCAGATGCTGGCTGTGGGTGCCGGTTGCCCACCTGTGCTGTAGTGTTTTAGTTGCATAACATTTTGATCACAATTAACAATAATATGAAAAGGAGAGATAGCTGCCTATCATATAGAAGCATTGAGTGGCAGACAGGCACAATGAGAAAGATATTATTTAGCTACTGGACTGAAGCCTTCGTCACACATAGCACATAGAGAGAAAAAACCCACATACATTCACATAAGCACAATCTGCAGACACCTGACCACTATCATCTCTGGGTACTAAGGCCCGACTGTGACAGAGTCTGAGTTTGACGCAGTGAGCCCTTTGTTCTGGTGGGTAGTGGGGGTACAGAAAGGGTGAGATAGGGGTAGCAGGTTAGGCATGGGAGACGATTCTAGTGCTGCTTGTGGGAGTGTGCAAGTTGTGTGGGTCAGGGTAGTCGTCTGCTAGGTGCAACATGGGAGGCTGTGGTGGTGATGGTGGTGGTGGTGGTGGGGGGGGGGAGGAGTAGGTTGTGAGAGAAAAGTAGAGAAGGGGGAAGGACGCCGCCATCAACCAGATGGTGGGTGATGTCCCTCTTGTCAATGGCACCAGTTGGCGCCCCCTCACCGCCTGTTCCCTCACTGCCTGTTCCCGTTGCCTTCTGCTCATTCTCCTTGGTCCCGTTTGCACTTTGATTTCGTGGGCCTCTTCCTCGGCTCCTCCTGGCTTATCCTTGTGGACACAGGCAGTGAGTTTCCTTATGTCTCCTGCATGGCTTCCACAACATCCACCCATACCATCCGAGCTCTTTTCCACATATTTGCCATTGAGGGCCTTCCACACACGCTGGTGACCGACAATGGCCCTCAATTTACATCTGCTGAATTTATCTCTTTCCGCATCTCCCAAGGCATGCAGTTGATTCATACCACTCCCTTTCATCCTGCATCTAACGGAATAGCTGAACAGTTTGTCAGTACATTCAAAGTGCAGATGTTGAAATTGCGCCCCCAACACTCCCCAGACGAAGCCCTTACCATCTTTGTTTCCTCCTATCTGTCCACTGTTCAGGATGCGTCATCACCAGCTGAAAAACTTCATGGCCACCCTCATCGGTCCCCTTGTCTCTCTTGTTTTTGTCTTCCCACCCAGCCCCGCCGCGTTCGGCACAGACCTGTTTTTCTCTGTAGGATCCGGTCTGGGCGAGGTGTTCACCCACAATTGTCCTGGGCATCCCTGCTAGGGTCTTGTCACTCACCAGCCACGCTATGGCGGCAGTCACCCTCGACAATGGCACGGTATGCCAGAAGCACACCAACCAGCTTCACCTCTGGTGTGGTCCGCAGCCACCTCCTCTGTTGTCTCCATGGCTGTCAGCCCTAGGGGATAACGGTGCTCCTCTCCCTGCCCGACCACTGCCACCTCCACCATTGCCACCGGTCACACCCCAGGCAGACCCTCCGGCAGAGGTCCCTACGCCCATGGATGTGGATCCTGCACCTGAGACCGTCACCGGTCTCCTGTCACCGATGGCCCGGGGCCCAATGTCGAGATGAGCTTTCCAGTCACCCCTAGGGGGATGGGGTAGGTCTGGTGCAGCCACCCACTTCATACAACATAGCACCTACTGCATCGGCATCCCACTTCATGTCCAACACCGAATGCAGGCATCACGGGGCATATATTCACCAGGAAAACCTACGTCGTCTGTGTTATCAACACAAATATTTACGAGCGGCCACAACACAACACAACACAACACAACACCAGGCCTCCAGCAACGGCTGCTAGGGACCGCTACCTGTTCGCAGAGCCTGCAGAACAGCTTCATCAGAGGTCGCATCTATCCCAGGAACTACTTTGATACGCCAGGCACGTGATCATAAATAGTTTTCCGGCAGATACATGGGCCAAACAGGATTTATAGGGCGGCACACTGCTGGCAAAAGGCAGTTCAATGCACCATTTGGAATTATATAGAGCTGCCATCCTGGCAGACACTGCCAGATGCCTCTTCTAGCTGGGCAATCTCTTGCAGATGGACTTGTAGTAGTCAACAAACATCTTGACATTGTAGAATTGTTTATTGTGGTCGCTCCCCATCTTTTCTATTATTATTTGTTATTTTATATTTGTGTCGATCCGCAGTTGGGATTGAGTCTGTTGTTCTTTTTGAAGATTGTATTATTGTTTCGTTTTTATGAGTCCAATAAATTGCTTTTGGATTTGTATTTTCCAGATTTCTATTCTGCTAGCGCTGATACTTCAGATTATGAATTGAGCTGTACCATATACGCCATCTCAGGTAAGTCGTCAATGAATGGAGTATGTCAAGCTAACGTAAATAGATGTGCTAATATGCATTTTACTGTTTATTGTCATTTTTAAGACCTAACAATCATCTGTGCGCAGTGCTCAAGCTGCTTCTTGATTGTAAATGTTTTATTTCTGTCCAACCCTTGATAATGTGATATATTTTATCCACTAATATGACAACTTGGCATGAGCTGTTCCAACTCACAGTGAACACATTCTGTAACAAACATTTCTGAAGACCAGAAGATGACAGCAAAGACTGTCGAAACAAGTTCTTGAAAATAAAGAAGTCTTTATTCAATTTTGGCTATAGTAAGTTTTTTAAAAAAGAGATTTTATAACCTAGAGATGATAAAAATACATGTAATAGGGCCAAGGTTCAGAGATGTCCTGTATGAACTGCATGGAGGGCTGCCTGCACGGAATTCAGTTGTCCATTATTATTCTCCCTATTTAGATTTCCATATAACGGTCTTCTTATACTACACCATTACATTCAAATTTCTGTTTTTCTTTTGTGATCCTATCCGTAAAAGCTCAATAATGAACTATTTGCTATCATTTCACTAACAGCAAAGTGCTTACAGAGTTTCTCTTGCAGATATTTCTGCTCACAGAAGTAGAAGAACACGACAGTGATAACAGCATGGCCAAATTTATCATGAGTTTCCTTACACAGGAAACTTCCTCTGAATTTCCATACTCAACAGAGATAACCCCCAAGACCCATAATTTTTGGTAGAGGGAACAACCTCCCCTTAAAATAACAGACATAATTCCCGTGTTAAGATAGGGAATTATATGGTCCTGTCCTTTTAAGAGTGCTTGTGTCTATAATACAGAATATACTAATCTCCTGGAAATACACACACAAATATGATGTTAATACAAATATATGAGGCTGGCGGGCAAGCCATTTATTCCTCACACAATCTGCTAATAACCAACTTGTAGGAGCTCCAAGGCCTGCTGGTGGAGGGAGTGTGGCAGCACAACCCACCAACGATCATTATCACCCAAGGTGAGGAGGACCCCATCTCTGACAGACAAGCACTGGCAGCAGTGCCAGTAGGCCCAGACCTCCAGCTGTGGCAGTCCGATGAGCACCCATGCTGAAGGTGGTGCATCAGTGCCCAGAGTGTCAGGTCATCTGCTGTGCGACGTGCAGCTAGCTTGGCATCCAGCAGCAAATCAGCTATTACCTCGGACGCGGCATCATCCAGGTGGAAACAGGCATGGAACTCAGGGTTGGCACCCACCGGAAGTCTAGAGAGAAGATCCATGTCAGCATGGAGAGCTGTGGTTCGAAAACGGATGTCATAGGAATATTCCATGAGAAACAATGCCCAGTGCTGGAGGCAGCAAGCAGTCCTGGTGGGGATGGCATACATAGCGCTGAACAACAAGATGAGAGGCTTGTGATCAGTGCATGAGGTGAAGCGACAGCTGTAGGTGAAATCGTGGAATTCCTTAAACCCAAGGATGACGGCCAAGGCCTCCATCTCAATTTGGCTCTAGTTAAGCTGGGCCGGGGGTAGCATTTTGGAGATGAAGGCCACCGGGCACTCAACTCCGTTGATGATGTGGGACAAGACAGCTCTCACACCGTAGTCTGATGCATTGGCAGCCAAGGTGAGAGGCTTGGTGGGGTCGTAAGGGACAAGGTGAGCCGGTGTCAGGAGAGAAGAGTTCAGACAGTGGAATGCCCTATCACAAGCTGGCGACCAGTCCCAGGTAACATTCTTAAGGAGAAGAGGGTCAAGGGGTTCTGACAGGGTTCAAAATGGTTCAAATGGCTCTGATCACTATGGGACATAACATCTGAGGTCATCAGTCCCCTAGAACTTAGAACTACTTAAACCTAACTAACCTAAGGACATCACACACATCCATGCCCGATGCAGGATTCAAACCTGCGACCATAGCGGTCGCGTGGTTCCAGACTGAAGCGCCTAGAACTGCTCGGCCACACCGCCCGGCGTTCCACCTGGGCCGCAGCATGTGGGATAAGACGAGTTGACCCAGGACTGACTTGAACCGGGATATGTCCTTTGGGGGTGGCAGCTGCTGAATAGCCTTGATATACTGGGGTGTCGGTCAAATGCCATTAGCACTCAAAATATGGCCGAGGTAGGTCACCTGAGGAACAGCAAAAAGACAATTCTCCTTGATGGAACATAAGCCAGCACCCTGACGAACACGGAAGAGATGCCGGAGGTTCCGGGCCAAGTCCGGGGTGGAGACACCAGCGACTGAGATGTCATCAAGGTAGTTAGCCATTCCTGGAATGTCTTGTCAGTGTTTCCAAATAGCACTGGAAGATGGCCAGAGCACTGGTGACCCCGAACAGGAGGCAGTTGTAATGGAAGAGCCCAAAAGGGGCATTGATTACTGAGATCGTTTTCAATGACTTGTCCAAAGGCAACTGGAGGTCAGTTTCAGGAAACACCTTGCCACCACCCAACCTGGATAGGATGTTGTCAATCTTGGGTATGGGATAGGAGTCAGTAACAGACTGAGTGTTGACAGTGGTCTTAAAATCCGCACAAATGCGAAGAGAACTATTGAGCTTCTCAAGGACCATGATGGGCGTAGCCCAACGACTATTGTGGACCAGGGTCAGGATGCCCTCGGTCTCTAGGTGACAAAGCTCCTGCTGCAGTTTATCATGGAGGGCAAATGGTACCAAGCAAGCCGTGTGGAATTTTGCGGCCGCCGAGGGGAGGAGTTCGATATGGGCTTCGAATCCGGAGAACCAAGGAGATGTGGCAGAGAACGTGTCTGGGATGTCATCCAGAAGCTGCTGCAAGTGATTGTCTGCTGATGACTGGAGAGCCGGGCCTGAGTCATGTATCTCGAGGCCCAGTAACAGAAAAAGATCCATTCCCAATAAGCTGGTGGCCTTTGGGGTGGCGAGAATTAAGACCTGGACTGTGACCTTGTGAGTGAGGTACTGGATCCGAGCCAAGAACCACCCCTATTGTCGGATGAAGTCACTACTGTAGCTCTACAAGGAAGTATGGAATGCACCAAGTGGTGGTGAACCCAACTGATCGCGCAAATCCCCATTGATGAGGGTGGCAGAGGACCCTGTATCCACTCGGAAAGGGAGAGTAGTGACATTGAACCGCACAGTCCGAGTGATCACTGCCGTCATGCGTGGAAAAACCGACTACATGAAGAAAATAGGTGGCAGTGGGTCAATCTCATCCACCACAGAGTCAGAGGTGTCCAAAGCAGTGTCGTCCATGACCATCAACGATGCTGACCGACAGAACTCAGCTTTGTGGCCTTACTTTCCGGCCTAACAGGTCACCCTCTGGAAGCAGCTATCTTGCCTCTGACGTGTGACAAAGCATTGACTACAGGAGGGCAACAGTTGTCGCTGCTGCTGTTGCTGCTGCCACTGCGGCTGCCATTGGCGCAGGTGGGGACCGGCACCCTGGTCCTGGAGGGTGGGTGCAGCCTCAGGAGGGGGTGCCCGGTGCTGTTGCTGTTGCTGCGGGGGGCAGGCGGTGAAGACCTGAGCTGGGGACTGCAGCGTGGAAGCAGAGTGAAAGGACTGCTTGTGAGCATGGATAATGGATAAACAGATGTCTAAAGAGGGATCTTTCAACTAGAGATGATCAGTCTGTAAGGTATAATCTGGGGCATGGACAAGAATCATATCACAAATGAGTGCCGAACCATAAGACTGCTTGCAATGCGGGTTGCCACAGAAGAAACGACAGTCATGGGACAGACCTTGCAGCGTAGCAATCCATTCCCTGTTGACGAAGTGTCTGCACTAGCAGAAAAGAAATGTGAAAAACACAAGTCCAAAAACAATTTATTGGACTCACCAAAACAAAACAATAACACAATCTCCAAAAGAACAACAGACTCAATCCCAACTTTGGATCAACACAAATGTAAAATAACAAATAATAATAGAAAAGACCCGACTCTTCACAGGGAGCAATCACAATAAACAATTCTATAATGTCATGATGTTCGTAAACTATACCAAGTCCATCTGCAAAAGGTCGGCCTGCTAGAAGAGGCGTCTGGCCATGGCTGCTGAGGTGGAAGCTCTGTATACTTCCTGCCACCCTGTAAAGCCCGTTTGGTGGATGTATCTGCCAGAACTATTTGTGATCACGTGCCTGGCATATCAAAGTCATTCCTGGGCTAACTGCGACCTCTGGTGAAGCTGTTCTGCGGGCTCTGAGAACAGGTAGCAGTCCCTGGCAGCCATTGGTGGAGACCAGGTGTTGTGTTGTGTTGTGGCCACTAGTAAATATTTGTGTTGACAACACAGACGATGTAGGTTTTCCTGGTGAATATATGCTCTGTGATGCATGCATTCCGTGTTGGTGGGATGTGGAGTGGGATGCCAATGCAGTAGGCGCTACGATGTATGAAGTGGGCAGCCACAGCACAATCTAAGGTGGAGTGTTCTGCATATATGGACATGGCCATGTGCACAAGGTGCTTTTTGATTGAAAATGTTTTATTTCTGTCAAACCTTCATATGATGTACTACATTTTTTCCTCTAATATGACAGCTTGGCATGTGTTCCAACTCAAAATGAACACATTTTATAACAGAAGTTTTTGAAGACCAGAAGAAGGTAGCAAAGTGTGTCGAAATTGGTTGTTGAAAATAAAGAAATATTTATACGAACTTGGCTATAACAAGTTTTTTACCAAGTAAAACAACTCACTACTTCTCAATTCTTAACATGAGAAAATTCAGTCATAATTCCTTTTCTCTACCATTTACTGGATTGACCAGAAAAACTGCCTTCGGGTGTGGAACACCCATTATTTTGTAAGGATATGAAAAACTTGCTCATTTCTTTTCTTAGATTTGAACTCTGATGGTAAACTTCTACTAGCACCAAATCATGTACATGAAAATTCGGTATAACAACATGATGATTATGTTCCTGCGACTAGTGTCGGGCTTGCTTTTTTAATTGTCTTCCCACACAGTAGTGTATATCATTAGTATCATTATTAGTATATTATAGTATGCCTTATGGCCATGTAAAAACAGATTAATAATAGTTCCCCATTGAACTTCCATTTCATTACCTCAACTGTAGAAGTACCCGTAAATATGAACTGAAGTTGGGACTCATCCGACCAGCCCATGGGTTTCCAGTCATCTAGGGTCTAACCAAAGTGGTCATGAGCCCAGGAGAGGCGTTGCAGGTGATGATGTGCTGTTAGCAAAGGCACTAGTGTCAGTCATCTACAATCGTATTCCATTAATGCCAAATTTTGTTACACTGTCCTAATGGATACATTCGTCATATGTCCCACATTGATTTCTGCCATTATTTCATGCAGTGTTGTTTGCCTGTTAGCACTGACAACTTTATTCAAACAATGTGCTCTTGGTTGTTAAGTGAAGGTGGTTGGCCACTGCATTGTCCTGGGAGAGATGTAATACCTGAAATTCGATATTCTCAGCACACTCTTGACACTGTTTATCATGGACTATTGAATTCCTTAATGATTTCCAAATTGGAATGTCCCACACATCCAGCTCCAGTTACTGTTCCATGTTCAAAGTCTGTTAATTCCCTTCATGCGGCCACAATCATGTCAAACATTTTCACATGAATCACCTGAGTACAAATGACACCTTCACCAATGTACTGCACTTTTATATCTTGTGTATGTGATACTACCACCATTTGTGAATGTGAGTACCACTATGCCATGATTTTGTCACCCCAGTGTATAATCACCTTGCATCTCAGTTGTCTTCCCCCACACAGATGGAACATATGCCATCAGCGTTGATGTCTTGCAAGGACTGCCCTATGCACGGATGATGTTTTCTCTTGTATTATGGTGTGTGCCATGAAGAGGTTTCTGCATTGAACAGCTTGTAACCGCATGGACCCATATTGTATTATTACAGCAGATGTACCAGCATCTCTCACCCCCACATACGCAGGAACTCCCGCCCAGGGTTCGCCATTGTCACGGAGGATGATGGGATGGAGTGCCAGAAGATGATGTGCCTTCTTCTCAGTGCAGGAAAATGGTGATGTCACATGAAAATTGCAGTAGTAGGCTACAGTGACTTGTCTGTCCCTGAAGTAAAACATGATGCAGAATTAAGCCACAGCATTCGTAAGCCAAAATAACCAGCACTTTGGTATCATCTGAATCATGGCACATGTTCTATGGACTAGGAAAACCAGAGCATTTCCATTAATTGAATTGCCAATTTAGTATTGGTTTGTATGATCCAGCCCACTTTTTGTCCATAATAACAATCTTTCCAAGGAAGTCTTCAACCTCCCTGTGGTAGCGATTGAGCAATTCATCTGCAAGTGCATAATGATGCCACTGTTGCCCCTCGGTCATTGCATGTGGTACCTAGCAAGCTGCAGTATTGTGGAACCCAAGAATATCATGCAGAATGTGAAGCACTGGTTTGTGGCACACCTCTGCCTCTGAGGCTAACTCATGCACAGTTCACTGGGGATCCTCATCCAGCAGGGAGGCAATAAGCTCAAATGTCGTGTTATCCATGGGGGTCAAATGGGCCCGATCTTGAATGACATCCTTGCAATCCCAAAATACTTTCACCCATCTTGACAGTGTATAATATGGCACTGCTGCATAACCACACAGCTCACGCAGTTCCTAAACAATTTTCTATGTAACTGACCATGTGCCACTTCAGTCTTAATCCACACACATTGTTCTAGTTTCGTAAGTAAACAGTGAGTTATATGTAATCACCAGTTTTTTTATTCAGTACTCTTTCAATTTATTTATATCTGCCTGAATAGTTTCTAGTGTCCTTTGTTTACGTTTTAGTCACTACTTAAATCAGCTTATACGATTTCTGTTTTTACCATGAGTGAGAAGTGTGTGACATGCCGTAGGATCGTTAGTTCCGGGGTATGGTGTGATGGGTGCTGTAGTTTCTTTCATTGGGGCGAATGTAGTGGCGTGGGAAATGGGGCTCACCAGTGGTATTGTAGGATCTGCAGTAGAGACAGGAAAATACTGGAACAGGAAGGGAAAATTGCAGCTCTTCAAGCTGACCTAGACAAGGCAAGTGAGGATCTGGACAGGTTAAAGAGGGAGAATGGTGAACAGAGGTGGGAAGTGGCAACAGGTAATAGGGGGAACAGGCAAAGGAGAGCATCAGACAGCTTTGTCATAAATCTTGAAAATAAATTTGACCTGTTGCCTCAGTCAGAATCGGATGAGCCTCATGTAGCTGAAGCTGTAGAAAGGGCACAACAAGCTTTCAAGGACTTGAAAAAGGTAGGGAAATTTGTAAAGAGAAAGAAAGTTCTGTTGTTAGGTAGTTCCCATGGTAGAGGTGTTGGCCAACTACTGCAGGAAAATCTAGGTCCACAGTACCAGGTCACAAACTTTTTCAAGCCTAGTGCAGATCTGGGTCAGGTAACAGAGGATGTAGGTGCTTTATGCAAGGATTTCACAAAGGAGGATGCCGTAGTTATAGTGGGTGGTCCGGGAAATAGCATTGACAGAGACTCTGAATATTCCATAGAGAGTGACCTGGTGAAGATAGCATCAGCAATGAAACATACGAGTGTGGGATTTGTGTCTGTGTTGAGACACCATGATCGGCCTCATTTGAACTCTTCCGTAGGGAGGGTGAACTTGGAGTTGGAGTGGCTGCTTAGGACGGATATAGGGTCCCATATTGGTTTGATTCCTGTGGATGCTATCGATAGGTGGGACTACACTAGGCATGGCCTTCACCTCAATAGGAAAGGGAAGGGAAAACTGTCTGGGTTGATTGCAGAAAACTTTCGGGGGGGACACTGGCACAAGTGGTAAAATACCAGTGGTCACAGGTGTCAGAGGGATGCCTTTTTTAGGATAAGGAAGGGGGAAAGAAAACGAGTTTTAAGAGAGATTGGCAGACACACTAGTTTGAGAAAACAGATGAACAGGAGTCAGATTTTATCATACAGCCTCCATTTAAACAGTGTTTAACAGAAAGTAATCAGAAACTGCCAGTTCATCTTCACCAAAGCAGTTACAATCCCATTAGTATGCAGTATCAGTTATCTTTATTACACCAGAACATTCCGGGACTTAGAAATAAAGTTGATGAACTACTCATTTGTATCGATGAAATGAATTCATCTAACCAAATTGACATAATCTGCCTCTCTGAACATCAAGTGACCACTGATATAGATATGTTAGACATTTCAGGATTTAAGCTAGCTTCCTACTTCTGCAGAGTAGATATGGATGGAGGAGGAGTTGCCACATTTATCAAAAACTGCCATAAATTCAAAAACATTGACATTAATAAATTCTGTTTAGAGCAGCATCTAGAAGCATGTGCAACAGAAGTAGAGTTCCATGACAGATCCTATATAATAATAACTATTTACCGAGCACCTGCAGGAAATTATAATCTATTCATAAATCATCTAGAAGCTCTTTTGGGTTATTTAACAGGAAGAAACAAAGAAATTTTGATTGCTGGTGACTTTAATACAGATTTTCTAATGCAATCTTCCAGTAAACATTCACTGCAGTTAGTAATGTTGTCTTTCAATCTAACTCACACTGTAAACTTTCCAACTAGGATCACTAAATCCTCAAGGACAGCCATTGATAACATTTTTATAGACAAATCAAAGGAACAAAATCATATAATAAAACCTGTTATAAATGGACTATCAGATCATGACATGCAGCTCCTTGTTTTAGATGTAAATTCTAAGCAGATTATCAAGACTGCTAAATCTGAGTACAGGAGAGTAGTCAATCAACCAAAAATTGAGTGTTTTAGAAAACTGCTCAAAGATATGCACTGGAAAGATGTTTATAGTGCTCATGACATGAATGAAAAATATAACACATTCATGAACAATGTCAGTACCATGTTTGAAAACTGTTTTCCTCTAAAAGTTACTCAAATTAAACAGAAGTCTATAATAAAACCATGGATTACACAAGGAATAAAGATTTCCTGTAAGACAAAAAGGAAAATGTATCTGTCGACCAAGAATAGCTCCAATGCTGTTGATTTAGCTAAATACAAGGAATACTGTAAAACATTAAAAAAAGCAATTCAGACATCTAAACAAATGTACTACGAGAAGAAGATGGCAATGTCAGGGAACAAAATAAAAACAATATGGGATATAGTGAAAGAGCAGACTGGTAGAACCAGAAAGGAACAGGAGCAAATAGCACTAAGGGTAGATGACACATTAGTAACTGATGGGCATAGTGTGGCAAATCTATTTAACAAGTACTTTATATCCGTTACTGATAGAATGGGACTTTCAGGATCAGTAAATAATTCCCTTGAATATCTGGAACTAGCCTTCACAAATAGCTTCAAGCACATGAATATATCACTCACTTCACCAAAAGAAATAACTTCCATAATAAAATCTTTAAAAACAAAGCATTCTAGTGGGTATGATGAAATATCAACAAAGTTAATTAAGGCATGTTCTTGTGAGTTTAGTACAATTCTAAGTTACTTGTGTAACCAGTCAATTATAACTGGGACATTTCCTGACTGGCTAAAATATGCAGATATTAAGCCTCTATTCAAGAAATGGGATAAAGAGATACCATCAAACTACAGACCGATTTCACTTTTGCCAGCATTCTCAAAAATTTTAGAAAAAGTAATGTACAGGCAGCTGTTCAACCATCTGACCACAAATAACATATTATCAAGAACACAGTTTGGATTTCTGAAGGGTTCTGATATCGAGAAGGCTATTTACACCTACAGTGAAAATGTACTTAATTCATTAAATAACAAATTACAAGCGGCTGTGATTTGTCAAAGGCATTTGATTGTGTGAACCACAACATCCTTTTAAGTAAATTAGAATTCTATGGTGTCACGGGCAGTGCTGCAAAATGGTTCAAGTCATACCTCACTAACAGGAAACAAAGGGTGTCAGTGCAAGGGACTAGTGAATTAAGACATCAGTCATCATCAGAATGGGAAGAAATTACATGTGGTGTCCCACAAGGATCCATCTTAGGGCCATTGCTTTTTCTTGTGTACATTAATGATCTCTCATCAGTTACACTGCCAGAAGCAGAGTTCGTTTTGTTTGCAGATAACACAAGTATTGCAATAAATAGTATGTCAAGTGTAGTTCTAGAAAGATCTGCTAATGATATTTTCATGGATATTAATAAATGGTTTAAAGCCAACTCACTGACATTAAACTTCGAAAAGACTCACTATATGCAATTCAGAACCTGTAAGAGGTTTCCACCCAGCATATGCATAAAATACGAAGAAGAGCAGATAGAAGAGGTTGACAGTCTTAAATTCCTGGGATTACAACTTGATAATAAATTCAGTTGGGAAGAGCACACCACAGAACTGCAGAAACGCCTTAACAAATCTGTATTTGCAATTCGAGTGTTAGCATACATAAGCGACATAAAAATGAAAAAGCTTGCATACTTTGCCTACTTTCATTCCATAATGTCATATGGTATAATATTTTGGGGTAACTCTTCAAGTCAAACAAAAGTTTTCAGAGTCCAAAAGCATGTAATACGTATTATTTGTGGAGTAAATTCACGGACGTCCTGTAGAAACCTCTTCAAAGAACTGGGTATACTAACTACTGCCTCTCAGTATATTTACTCATTAATGAAATTTGTCCTAAATAATATATCTCTTTTTCCAACAAACAGCTCAGTTCATACATACAATACCAGGAACAAAAATGATCTGCACAAGGACTTAAAAGCACTTACTTTAGTTCAAAAAGGGGTCCACTACTCAGGAACACACATCTTCAATAATTTGCCAGTAAACATTAAAAATTTAGTTACAAATAAAGATCAGTTTAACAGGAGCCTGAACGACTTATTAGTGGCCAACTCCTTCTACTCCATTGACGAATTTTTTAATAGAAACAAATGATGTATTGTATATATTCATACTATTAGTATTGTTTTTTCAGCTTAAAAAAATAAATTGACATGTTCCACATCCACGAGGATCTCCTCAGCACGGATCTATGGAACGAAAAGCTAATCTAATCTAATCTAATCTAGTTTCCTAAACATACAGTTAGGGCACTTGAACTGGTCTGCCACTCTGTCAGACCATACACACTGCAACTGACTCAAACACGGTCATGACCCCTCACTGCACTACTTCAACTGACCTTCTGCTGTCAGCTGCAGAGAGCGTGAATGGCATTTGACACACATACTTCATGTTACGGCACTGCTGCCACTACTTCTTATCCAACCTTTGTAAGATGCCTGTGACTCTCATTTTGTGCTGTTTACCAATTCTTCCCTTGCTGTGCTCTGATCCTCCACTACCCCTGTGTTAGCTGGTACATGTAACACAGTGGGAGCAGAGGATCTGGTGGACATGTTCCACTCTTTGTGGTTTTCAATTAAATGCAAGAAAATTATTTTTAAAAGGTACAGTAAAGGTAGTGTTCTTGTTTCTCCAAGATACCTGATTAGTATTAAAGTCAAGGGCTCTATTAGTCACTCTAAACCTAGAAGTTTATCTAAGCTTAGATTTGGGACATTTAATAGCGCTTGGTGGAGTGCTTAAGCCTTGCCCTGTCCCTGAACCCAGAACATTCTGTGTTTCCCTACTGACTGGCCTGTCAGCATGTTCAAGAACAGCATTCTTCTGTATGAGCTGTTCCCATCCAGCACCATTCCTTTCCAAATACCTTAGGGCTATATCAGTTTTCTTCGAATCATCCCAATGTTTAAGCAAAGATTTAGAAAACACTCTCAAAAATATATAGGATGAATATGGGGCAGTTTGATGTATTGAATAATGTGAAGTATCTGTACTAAGTAAGACGTTTGGCCCAAACTGAGGAGTCGGGCAGTCTCTTGTTTATTGTTAAACTGTGCAGTTGACCTGTGTAAATGTGTTACTGATAATAAATTAAAGTGTTGTTTGGATTGTTATTTTGCAACAAAACTCCCACACACGCACACTAGTGATCCCATGTTGCACGTTTTCAGTGAACTTCTGTTATTCAGGAAATTTCTGTGTACCAAATAACACAGGGCAATGTGGCTGACAACAACGATTGCTATGACACAGCAACTGACTGCATCCACAACATCATTTCTCTCATTCCAGTTTTTCACAATGCTGCTTCGAATAATATGAAATCTGAAAACTGTAAACAGTTTGCTTCATCGCCGGCACAATTATTTCAACAAACAGTGCAGACAATGTACTTTGCTGCACTAGTTTCTACGCCACACGGACATTTCCTAGGACAGTTTACACATCATGTCACTCCATCGAGTGGCTTTTCTGTGCATGAACATTCTGTAATGTTGCGTGACCCATCTGTTACGCTTGCTGATCTTAACCTACAGCCCAGGCCACCAGCTTTCCATCATGATGCCACAGTGCTGGCATATACAGATAAGCTCATCCAATTCGATGACAAGCCACGAGTGCTCAACCCAATGCAACAGCAGCAGTGAACTTTTACCAGTGAACAAACCGACTTTCGCCATTTCAGCCTCGTGCTCCTACACGGAGCATTTTAGTTTCCCTGAATCTAAGCAGTGCACAGTGCGCTAAGTTGTGCACTCCGAATTTTTCAACGGCCGTGCCCATTTCTACCACGCCGGTCGTGTCTGCTGCTGCACCTGCCATGCCGTTTTATATGCACGTACCTCAGAGACAGTATAAAGTCGAGTGTCCAGATACGGCGCCAGCCTCTACAGTCTTAATGCCTTCGTCAGTGTTTGCGCCATCTGTTCTGCGGTCTTTACCGGGACATTTACAACTGGCACCACTTACTAAGGACAGTAAGAAGACATGGTTTTCTCTAGCAGACAGCATTTTTAATGTTCACGGCATTCTATCTGCTATCTGATGAAGCACGGTTCCTCACATTGCTTACAGCTCTAAATGAGCAATGGATTTGACGTCTGATGTCATCCTCACGGCACCAACGAAGGACCACTTTAAACGTGCAAAGTCGACAGTTCTCGAACAATTGTCGAGAACCCGGCGAGAAGCAATTCCTCAAATAGTGCACGAACTACCACTTGGCAAGGTCACACCTTCTCAACCTTGGCGGAAGATTAGAGCATTAATGGACACTTCATTCTGTCAGACAAAGTGCTGGGGTCACTCCGGATAGTTAAAATACCGTCAGCCCTCCGACTGCAACCCTTATCCTGTGCTACCGACCTGCTACAAACGTATTTATGTCTGACAGACGACGCCTACAAAATCGTAAGATGTGATCAGCTCACCTCTGTTCAGAGGTCATCGACACCACTGATGTTTGAGAATCCCTTCAAACACTCCAGCACACAGTTTGGCATGTGGCTGTGGGAAGTCGTGCCAGTTGGCAACCTCGGTCGAGGTGTGGCCCCACCACTCCTGCTCGTCCGGCCACCAACACAGCCTCAACTGGGACCACCACAACAACAACAGATGTAGGCCACGGTTCACAGTCACACTCCGTGTATCCTCTGTGCTGGTATCACATCAACTGTGAGGACGTGGCTCAGAAGTGCCTTCCACCTTTCTCACGGGATCCAAACTTGCGCTGTGGGATAAATTATCCTGCAGACATTCTACGGGTTGTCTACATCAGTACCAGTCATCACACAATAAACAACTACGGTCAGGCAGACTGTTCGTTTGTGACCTCATCAGTGACACAGTCTTCCTCGTCAATACTGGTGCAGATACTAGTGTTATACCTCCAGCATTGTCTGCTACACCACTGACACCTTTTGTCACGACTCCTCAAGCGGCTAACAGCTCGTTGGTCACAGTCGATGGCTCTACCCATCTTAAACTTAAATTTCAACCAGGATTTTGTTTCAATTGGACATTTAACGTGACTGATATTGATGAACCTGTGTTAGGCATAGACTTTCTGTGACACTACACACACTATCCAGACCTTTTGACAGCCACGCTGTCACATCACTCCTCCAACCTAAGCATTGGGGGCTCCTTTGTTGCAATTCTTACGCATTCGAAGGTGAAATCTGCTGCCTCTCTGGCACAGTTAGCTGAACTCGTGTATTCATTGTGCAAACTGCTCAACCAGTGACACGGCATGACAGCTCCACGCACAACTTTTAAGTCTAAACTGAAGAGTTTCCTCATGGCTCACTCCTCCTATTCTGTCGAGGAGCTCCTGGAAGAGCTAAAAAATTAAGCAAATTCCAGTGTTACATTCTCGATTTTCTTTATTTAAACTAACGACTTGTCACCTGAATATGTTTCTTATATTTCATTTTATCTGTTTCTACAATCGTGTTATAATTTCGTGTATTGACTCGTTCCATGACCATGGAGACTTCTCCTAAATGTGGTCCCACGGAACAATAAATAAATAAAATAAAAAAAAATAAAACAAATGCATCGCTGCAAGCACTCGTCACCAACACATCAGCAGATCTGGTACGTGCATGGACAAACATTGCTGCACTCGCATCGAGGACATTCGTTACTACTGCACATATTGTACAGCCAGATCCATCAACTACAGTGTTGGTTGTAGCCAAACTGGCATCTTGCTCACATGGTGAGCACACTTCTTCCTCCACAAGAAGACCTCCAATGACACATCTGCCACGATTTTAGACAGCTACCCCTTGTTCGAAGTAGAGAGGATATAAAATGTAGACTGGCAATGGCATGGAAAGCGTTTCTGAAGAAGAGAAATTTGTTAACATCGAGTATAGATGTAAGGGTAAGGAAGTCGTTTCTGAAAGTATTTGTATGGAGTGTAGCCACGTATGGAAGTGAAACATGGACAATAAATAGTTTGGACAAGAAGAGAATAGAAGCTTTAAAAATGTGGTGCTACAAAAGAATGCTGAAGATTAGATGGGTAGATCACATAACTAATGAGGAGATATTGAATAGAATTGGGGAGAAGAGAAATTTGTGGCACAACTTGAATGGAAGAAGGGATCGGTTGGTAGGTCATGTTCTGAGGCATCAAGGGATCACCAATGTAGTATTGGAGGGCAGTGTGGAGGGTAAAAATCGTAGAGGTAGATCAAGAGATGAATACACTAAGCAGATTCAGAAGGATGTAGGTTGCAGTAGGTACTGGGAGGTGAAGAAGGTTGCACAGGATGGAGTAGCATGGAGAGCTGCATCAAACCAGTCTCTGGACTGAAGACCACAACAACAGCAACAAACCCCTTCCACCACATTCAAGACTTTGCATTACAATTAAATGGTGCTCTGCATTTCAGTGCCACTGACTGTCATAAGGCATATCACCAGATTATAACTCCCTTTAGCTTGTTCAAATATTGCTTTATGCCTTACGGACTCAACGATGCAGGTCAGACGTGGCAATATTTTGTGGATTCTTTATTTCTCCAATTTCCATTTTGCTATGCTTACCGTGATGTCATTTTAATTTTTTCTACCTCTGCTGAAGAACATGTACTCCGTTTACTCTTGGATAACGATGTACAGGTACAGGATCACAAATTACAGCTGCATCTGACAGAAGTTACTTTCCTAGAGCACACTGTGATCTCTACAGGCATATGTCCCGTGTCTGAACGCGTCGCTCACTTTCAATGATCTTCTGTGTTTCTTGGGCTTGATCAAATTTTTCTGGCGCCACTTTCCTCATGACACCTCTCTTCATGCGCCCCCTAACTGATCCCTTACAAGACAAGCATATCTCAGATGGTTGCAAAGTCATGTGGTCCCAAGATATGACTCAAGACTTTAATGACCTGAAATCAGCTCTAGCTAATGCAGTCATGCTGGCTCATCACGGTGCTGATCCCCCAATTTCAGTCACTACTGACATTAGCAATACCATGATTGCCGCTATGCTGCAACAACATATAGGCAATATCTCCCAGCTATTGCACATCTTTCCAAAAAAAGTCTTCCTCTCTGTATCAGTGGTCCACCTTTGATAGGGAATTTCTTGCTATCTATGAACCCATACACTATTTTCGAGAGGATATCGAGGCACATGACGTCACTATTTACATGGACCACTGTCCTGTCATTGATGCACTATGTAATCATGCCAGTGATCTCCCTCCATGCCGCTTTTGGCATATGGACTTCATCAGTCAATATACGACAGACATCCATTTGTTCAAAGGTGTGGATAGCATTTTAGCAGACTACATGTCACATTCATACTATTATAAGCCTCTTTGACCTGGTAGAACTCACGTTGACTGTAAACTATAGATCCTGAGGTGCAGTCACTAACTAAAAACAACTGCACCTCCCTGTGCATCCGACCATCCTCTTTCCTGGGCATTGTGCACCCAAGCCTTTGTGATATGTTGACAAATATGCCACTGCCTCTTGTACCTTGTCCCCTTCACCAGACCATCTTTTCTTCACAACATGGACTGCTCACCTGAGCATTAGATTGATGGTTTGGTTCGGCATTGAATATTTCATCTGGCTGAACACTAAGAAAAACTGCTGTGAGTGGGCTCGAGCATGTGTGTCGTGCCAGCATGCTAAAGTTGCTCTACACACTCAGCCACTTCTTGGACACTTTGAGATTCCGACATTTTAAATACGTTCATATGGACCTCGTCGGCCCCTAGCCCCACCCCCTAACGGCTACCGCCACATTTTGTCAGTCATTGACTGTGTAAGTCGGTGGATGGAAGCAGTCCCTTTGAATGATATCTCAGCAGATACTGTGGCTCAAGCATTTATTACCTGCTGGCTCTCCTGTTTTGTGTGCCCTTCATCCATTACCATGATCACTTGTGCATTCTATATGGTACCAAGTGATTTCGTACAACAGCTTATCACCCACAAAGTAACAAGTAGGTCCAACATTGGAACTGAATGCTAAAAACAGCTTTACTGTGCACAGATTTCTGCTTAGTTTGTCACTATATATTGAAAATGAAGATTAGTTATCTCAGTTCAAGTTGTATGTAATATTCTGAACAAATAGGTGAATATGATATGGTGTATTTTAAATAACTAGTTGTCTTGTAAAACCCTTAGTGGTACATAAATGCATCATATTTCAGGGAGTACAGAGCTCTTGGCCATGTAGTACTGTTTCACTTTTTAGTATTCCATGCTGTATTATTTCTTCTTCTTTTCCAGTTATTTATCCACCCTCTATTCTGTTTTTGTATTTACTCTACCTGCAGTAATATTATCGCACATGTCCTAGAAACCTGATTATGTTTGAACTTACATTATGAAATCTATCTGTAGCATCTGAAAGTCAACAGACTTTTTTTCTCATCTGTCGTGTCTGAGACTCAACAGACACACAATTTGATTAATTTTAATTCTGATAATTATTTGGATGACATAATTGTCAGATTGTTAATTGACAAAACTGTGGATATGCTGAATTATTAAGTGTAATAACAGCCATGTTATATATAAGAAAACAGTAATTAATTATCATTCAAATTTCTAAAGCAGACTAGTATGAGTCGATATGTAGGAAACAGAGGTATGAAAGATACAATAACATGAGTAACACCTTTTGAAAACAATGTCATTCACATCCTACAGTAACTGATTTATCATTACAAATGGAGAAAAGCTCTTGATATAAGAGTCAAACCACAAAAAACAGAAAATCCTTAAATAAGTGAGTGATATGTATTCTTGTGGTGATCTGAAAAAAATTATGTTAAAAATACACTATTTGTGATGTACAGATAATTTTGTCTGCAATGAAGTAATAATTAGAGAGATATTGATGTAATAAGGGGTAATGATGATCATTACAGAGATGTTGTACTTATCTGAGATGTAAGTGTGAGGTGATGTACTGAGTATTATTGTGAGCTATTAGTATTACAATGAAATGTTTGGAAAACACATTGATTTTTGTAATACTGATGAGGATAATGTTTTTTAAACAAGATTATAGAGTTTAAATGTGCAATTATTTGAAATGTGATGTTCATTCTGTTATAATATTAATGTTAGGGAAAGGTAGTCATGAAATGTATGTTGTATGTGTTGAGTTATGTGACATATATCTATTGAGAAGTATAAATGATTTTTTTTGAGTGTGTAAGAGTATGGTTGTTGCTAAAGACATTAATATGGCAAGTATGAACATGCTGCTAAAATGAAAAAAGGTTGACAAGCAAACTTAGCACTTAAATGTAACAAAAACAGCAAGTTTTTGTCAAAATGGATCAATGATAATGAACTGAGAAACATTTTACTGATGAAATACTGTTGATGTTTAGATCTGCTTACCAACTGCTGTAATGAGGAAACAAGTGCTGATAAGGAATAAGAGAAGAAAACAGTAATGATAATTTAGTGAAGGATGAGGAAGATCAGTACCGAGAAAGAGCTTCTGTGACATTTGGAATATACTAGTTGAGATACAGACAGGAGAAAGGCCTGGTACCACAGATTTTTGGTAAACCTCATCCATACTTGCAGATTGTAGGTTAGCAGTTGTATGCACTTGTACATGTTATAGAAAGCCCAGTCCCAACACAAATACCACATACTAACTTGTAAAAGTCATGACCAACTAAATGCATAATTCAGGTTACCCTCCATTCAGAAGGCTGTTGCACGCAGCGACTGTTATATTGACTTGTAAATAATATATTTCAACTATCAGTCGTCCTTTTGAAATTTTATTGGCAGATCTAGATTTCAGCTCGAAAATAGCCATTCTCAACACACTATCATTTTTGATCAAAGCGTGTAATGCCTGTTGGTCGGGCTTCATCCACAGTTCATTGAATACTTAGTATTCCGTTGGTGTATTGCGGTTGTGAAATAGGACGCAAGCACTTACGAATAGTGCCTTAGCGATTTTGTGTTAGGTATGACTTCAGAATGAGAATCGTTTACTGTGGTAAGCTTTGAAAATCTCTTTAGAGATACGCTGAAAGCGTAATTTTTGTTGTGAGGCGAACAGACGACCTACGTTGGTAATGTAATACTGAGAACCAATCGGAAGTAGCCGAAGGTTTGCATACGCGATATCGATTTAGTACTTTTTCCCAAGGGCCCTAAACGGCATAGCAAGAACAATTTCATCGAGAAGATGTCAGCGATTTCTAGTCGCTTCGAGCAGAACCCAGTCTCAGTTCTCGGAACTACACCAGTGCGGTTACCGCCGCCTCTGCGTAACCAACCCCCACCTCCACGCAAACAGATGACGCCTCTCACAGTAACAAACACACATCCACGAACAGCAGGCTACTGAATTTGGTGGGATAAAAATACGAATTGTCAACTGCATTTTTGTGGGCTGCTTTATAGCGCCAAAGCGAGAGAAAGAGGTTTCGCAGAACACACACACACACACACACACACACACACACACACACAATTATTTTCCATTGTGGCAGGTGTGCTTTCAACTCCCGAGCGGCATGTACTGAAAGAGTTACGCCTACTATTCGCACACACATAGCAATCTGAGGATACATTAATTGAAAGTTGAATGTTTTATATTGATTAGAAATCTGATAGAATAAACTGGAATGAAACTTAAAAGAAAAAGGGGGGAAAAGGGAATTATGGGCATGGTTGCGGAAAAAGGGTAAAGGTCTCAAAAAAGGGAAAAAAGTGCGTGAAATAATTGCCTTTTCGAAACTAGAAACAAAATTTCACACTATCATAGCTTTTCCAACAGCTTTAATTTACCCTAATAAGAAATGTGCGCACCTTCAAATCCTAACCCAGATATTACGTTTTCGCTTAGTGGAGTTCATGTACCGTCAACTGGGGCTATATTGGCTCAATTATTTGCAATTTCTAGTTTAATTCTGTAATATTTCGAATAAATCTGTAACAATAATTTCACAAAAAATTGTTTTATTTAACAGATGTTTACTCAACTATTACACCACATTAACGGCTTCTGCAGACCTTTTTGGTAACTGATTTTATGTTGTCAAAAAGTGGGCCAATTTTGTACCAAAGTGGGGCTACTTTGTCCCAATATTTTTTTTTCCTAATTAATAACCCTTTTCATCATTTTGGGTCAATTGTACATCTGATTATAGGGAATTGTGATAGTACAGCAACAAAACATAGCGTTTAGTTTATTTACAAGGAAATTCTGAACCAAACAAATCCATTACCTGTACACGCATACAACAAATATTATTGCTGCACATTACAAAATTAATTAAAATGTTTAAACACAACAGTGGGGTGCTTTACACTATATCTGATATAAACTGTCTAACTCAGGCACTTGAAAAAATCCCCTCTTGGAAAGCAGTTTTTTTTGGGGGGGGGGGGAATTTTTCTTGCAACAGATGACCACGGATATGTCATTATGTCTTTCTTGTGGGGCCACTTCCAGCATTTCTTACTTTTCTCCATGCAGTCCACTGTGGGGCCTTCCAGAAGGTCTATTTTTAGGATCACTCCAGGGTATTCTTGTTCATCATAAATAACTGTCACAAAGTCACCCACTTTTACAATAGTCGACAAATCCTCTCTTGGTAATATGGGGTGAGTCGTATGTGTAGATTCTTGCTGCTCACAGATATCTTCCTCAGAAATTTCCAACTCTGATAATAAATCATGAATGCTGAAATTATCAGACTCTGACTCTGAAGATTCAAAGGCCTCTATTATTTTTCTTGGTCTTCCCTTCTTTTTCAGAAGAGAACTGTCTTTCACTCGAAACAGAGGCAATTGTACCTGAAGTTAGGGGTGAATCATTCAAGTCTTGTGGGCAGATACTTTTTCCTTGTGGATCATTTAATTTCCTGCATCTCCTCTTTTCTACTGGTGTCTTACATTCATTCCTTTTCTGAATCAGATGCTGTATGAAAGCGTTGCTGACATCCTCTACTACAACTTCTTCATTTGGTAAAGAATTCAAAACAGAATTTCTATCAAAGGGATGTATTCCACATTTACGGAAGCCAGAAATTAAATTTTTTTTGCCTTTCCACTGTGTTCCATCTCTGACATTAGTTTCCTCAAAAGTTGTGGGAACACATCTTTTGGCAGCACTTCATGTTTCTTTCCACTTCGAGAGTCCTTCCACTGTCTCAAAATATATCTTCAAGCTTTCTTCATTGGAGCAAAATATGCTACATCCAGAGGCTGTTGTAGGATTTCTGGATTAATGTGAGTAGACAAGTTGTCACCAAACACTAATTTCATGCCTTGCTGTTTGTTGTGTCTTGGTAGCAGAAGAACCCTAAACCAGTCCTCAAATGTTGCACCATCAAACCATCCATGTTTAGTGCGATTGTAATGGCATCCTACTGGACCGCCTTCAGTCCATGTTGTCACAGATTCTCAGCTCGATAGACAACATAAGGTGGTAACAGCTCTCCCACAGCATTCCCACACAGCATAATAGTCGAAGTTTTTGAGCTATTCATGATTTTCTCCCACATATTTGATCTCTTTCTTGCAAATTACATTGACTGTGACAGGATTATCACTAAGGTTGGTCTCCTCATAATTCCAAATGTTTTCTGGAGAGACATCCTTAACTGAAACCACAAGGTGGTCAAAATACTCATTAATGACAGTCTTGTCAATTGATGCTCTCACACGTTTGATATTGATACAAAATCGTGTGATTAGTTCTTTATGCCTTCTAAGGAAGGATTTAACAAATTCGTAACCAGGCAGATTGTCCTTGAAGCAGTTGATCACAATGCCTTTCTTGTCCAAATAGTTTTAAATAACAAATCTAAGATCAGTTTGAACAAGTGGGAAGCCAAATTCAGCCATTTTACTAATGCGATCCACAAACATTTTCTCCTCCTCAGGGCTGAATGTTGTTGGGTGACCATGCTTGTTACTAAATTTTCCTTTCAGTTTATTCTTTAAGGTGCTTCTTGGAATCCCATACATATTTGCAGCAGTTCTCTGACTTTTTTGACCCGACCTAATTTCTTCCAAACACTTTTCAAGATCTTCTTTTGTATAATTTCCGTAATTTGTCGCCCCCAGTCTTTCATTTTTGTAGACGAACCATATTTATAATCTGAAAATTAAAAAAAGAAAAACAAAACATTGAATAACAGACCTAAGACAAGTTGAGAACCTAAAGCTAATTTACCTGGGGCTAACTTGGCCCGGGACAAAGTAGCCCCAAAAATGGTGGCAAGTAGCTCACAATTTAATCATTTCCAAATTAACCATTAACTACAATGAATTAATCAACCTTATCTTCTCATAGAGGATAAACCGTCTACTTGCCAAATTTTTCTCACTTGTGCTAGTCAGTCTAGAACACAAAGTAGGAACAGAACAAAAATCGTACTTCTTAATTGCAGTCATAAAATGACGACACTGCACTCTGGTGGGCATTGTGGGATGTTTTTGCGACATCACAAAAGGTAGCCGGTGCTGCCACCTATGATGTAGTGTAAGTGTTTGCACAAAATGAAAAATCAAGAACTTTTTTTTTCGTTGTGGGCCATAGTAGCCTCGCAAGGGCCAATGTAGCCCCGGTTGACAGTGGTTAACCAGCACTTCTAACAAAATATGCTGACGTGAAATAATACCAAGCAATAAAGACAGAGATTTTCTGTTTTAAACTACAGAAACGAGTCCCCGAGTATCATTTATCCCCAAAGTATTAATGGAAATGGATGGAGAGGGTTTTAAGGGCGCACGACGGCAAGGTCTTCAGCGCCCGCTCAGTAACAGATTGCGACGGGTGTCAAGAAATACTCAGAACAGTACGATAAAACAGAACGTAAGACAAAGGAAACAAGCTTGGCAAGTATATGTGCCTATCCACACCGAAGCGTGGGATGAAGCATGCCGCCAGCAGTAAAACATGGGCAACCCAGGAAGAAAGTGGTGGAGGGAGCTAAAGCAGATGGAAGTGACTGGCTGGAAAGATGTGAAATTAAAGTTCAATATCAACGCAGAGGATGAATTTGTCTTTATAGCAAAGTATTAAGGTGAAGCCACGTATACATAGGGAGAAAGGTGAGCGTTGTGTCGAAGTGTAGTTCAGAGATATTGTCAAAGAAACTGAAATAATGATTTACATTTCTTAATTACCAATGAGAGGATAAATATTAACGATATAAAAAAGAGAAAGATAGTTTACGCTTTATGAAAGACAATTACATAAAAAAGAAAGAAATTGTTGGGAAAGAACCAGAGCTCCAAGCCCTAATAGAAAGCACTGAAGCTCAAATAGTTGTAGGTACAGATAGCTGGCTAAAACCGGAAATAAGTTCAGCCGAATTTTTTTCAAACGATTTAACAGTGTTCAGAAATGATAGATTAAATACAGTTGGTGGTGCAGTATTTATTGCTGTCAGAAGTAGTTTGCCTTATAGCGAAATGGAAGTAGATAGTTCGTGTGAAATACACTCCTGGAAATTGAAATAAGAACACCGTGAATTCATTGTCCCAGGAAGGGGAAACTTTATTGACACATTCCTGGGGTCAGATACATCACATGATCACACTGTCAGAACCACAGGCACATAGACACAGGCAACAGAGCATGCACAATGTCGGCACTAGTACAGTGTATATCCACCTTTCGCAGCAATGCAGGCTGCTATTCTCCCATGGAGACGATCGTCGAGATGCTGGATGTAGTCCTGTGGAACGGCTTGCCATGCCATTTCCACGTGGCGCCTCAGTTGGACCAGCGTTCGTGCTGGACGTGCAGACCGCGTGAGACGACGCTTCATCCAGTCCCAAACATGCTCAATGGGGGACAGATCCGGAGATCTTGCTGGCCAGGGTAGTTGACTTACACCTTCTAGAGCACGTTGGGTGGCACGGGATACATGCGGACGTGCATTGTCCTGTTGGAACAGCAAGTTCCCTTGCCGGTCTAGGAATGGTAGAACGATGGGTTCGATGACGGTTTGGATGTACCGTGCACTATTCAGTGTCCCCTCGACGATCACCAGTGGTGTACGGCCAGTGTAGGAGATCGCTCCCCACACCATGATGCCGGGTGTTGGCCCTGTGTGCCTCGGTCGTATGCTGTCCTGATTGTGGCGCTCACCTGTACGGCGCCAAACACGCATACGACCATCATTGGCACCAAGGCAGAAGCGACTCTCATCGCTGAAGACGACACGTCTCCATTCGTCCCTCCATTCACGCCTGTCGCGACACCACTGGAGGCGGGCTGCACGATGTTGGGGCGTGAGCGGAAGACGGCCTAACGGTGTGCGGGACCGTAGCCCAGCTTCATGGAGACGGTTGCGAATGGTCTTCGCCGATACCCCAGGAGCAACAGTGTCCCTAATTTGCTGGGAAGTGGCGGTGCGGTCCCCTACGGCACTGCGTAGGATCCTACGGTCTTGGCGTGCATCCGTGCGTCGCTGCGGTCCGGTCCCAGGTCGACGGGCACGTGCACCTTCCGCCGACCACTGGCGACAACATCGATGTACTGTGGAGACCTCACGCCCCACGTGTTGAGCAATTCGGCGGTACGTCCACCCGGCCTCCCGCATGCCCACTATACGCCCTCGCTCAAAGTCCGTCAACTGCACATACGGTTCACGTCCACGCTGTCGCGGCATGCTACCAGTGTTAAAGACTGCCATGGAGCTCCGTATGCCACAGCAAACTGGCTGACACTGACGGCGGCGGTGCACAAATGCTGCGCAGCTAGCGCCATTCGACGGCCAACACCGCGGTTCCTGGTGTGTCCGCTGTGCCATGCGTGTGATCATTGCTTGTACAGCCCTCTCGCAGTGTCCGGAGCAAGTATGGTGGGTCTGACACACCGGCGTCAATGTGTTCTTTTTTCCATTTCCAGGAGTGTAGAATGGGTAGAGGTTATACCTGACAATCGGACTAAATTATTAACTGGATCGTTTTACCAACCCCCCGACTCAGAAGATATAGTTGCTGAACAGTTCAAAGAAAACTTGAGTCTCATTTCAAGTAAGTACCCCGCTCATACAATTATAGTCGGTGGTGAGTTCAATCTACCCTCGATATGCTGGAAATATTATACGTTTAAAGCCGGCGGCAGGCATGAAACGTCATCCGATATTTTACTGAATGCTTTCTCAGAAAATTATTTTGAAAAATTAGTTCATGAGCCCAATCGAAGCGTAAATGGTTGCGAAAGCATACTTGACCTTTTAGCAACAAATACCCCTGGACAAATAGTGAGTATTGTGACGAATGCAGGGTTTAGCGATCACAAGGCAGTTGCTGCTAGGCTGAATACCGTAACGCCTACAACTGTAAAAAAGAAACGCAAAGTTCGAGTCTCGGTCTGGCACACAATTTTAATCTGTCAGGAAGTTTCATATCAGCGTTCACTCCACTGCAGAGTGGAAACTCATCTGGAAACATCCCCTAGGCTGTGGCTAAGCCATGTCTCCGCAATATCCTTTCTTCCAGGAGTGCTACTTGTGCGAGGTTCGCAGAAGAGCTTCCGTGAAGTTTGGAAGGTAGCAGACGAGGTACTGGCAGAATTGAAGCTTTGCGGACGGGTCGTGAGTCGTGCTTGGGTAGCTCAGTTGGCAGAGCACTTGCCCACTAAAGGCAAAGGTCCCGAGTTCGAGTCTCGGATCGGCACGCAGTTTTAAACTGCCAGGAAGTTTCATATCAGCGTACATTCCGCTGCAGAGTGAAAATCTCATTCTGGAAAGTATATTTAAAAAAAGCCGATAAAAATGCTCTTAACGCCTTTTCAAGAGACAGTCTTCATTCATGTGTGTGTGTGTGTGTGTGTGTGTGTGTGTGTGTGTGTGTGTGTGTGTGTGTGTGGCGGGGGGGGGGGGGTTGAGGTTTTCGGGCACTAAACAGCGTGGTCATCAGCGCCCAAACGCATAGAAACAGGAACACATGCGGTGAAGGGACGAAGACGGACAGCGAACAAGGAGAACGGCTAAAAGACACAGGCCTGACGCAGTTACAAATCCTCACATACAGAGGCAAAACAAGAGAAGAAACGCACTAAAAAAGGAAAGGAAACACAAGGAAAAGAGAACAGAAATCGAAGTGAAACAAGTAGGTAATCGTGACTGGCGGACCTCTTACCTGAAGCCTGGGTGAGCCAGTCACACAGCAGCACATTAAAATCCTCTCCCTAAAATCCGAGGCAACAAATTGGACAGGACACAAAACCGTAAGACCTTAACCACAGTCGTTGCGTCGTCTTGCAAAATAGAGGGCAAATCCGGTGGCAAGGAAACCACCGCCCTCTGGTCAGAGAATAAAGGAAAGTCACCGACTGCCAGCCACTCCTCTTCCCATTGATGCATAACACGAAAACGCAAAAGGGAGGTAATAGCATGGAGGGGGACGGCACATTCAACAACTTGAGGGAAGGAACATGCATCTTTGGCAGCCGCATCCGCCAGTTCGTTTCCCCTAATACCCACGTGCCACGGCACCCAGCAGAAGGAAACCTCCTTCCCCTGCCGTTGCAGGTGGAGGAGGGCATCAGGGATGTTCTGGACGACCGTATCCGCTGGGTACAAGTGTTGCATGGTCTGAAGGGCACTCAAGGAGTCAGAACAGATGAGAAACTTAAGATTGGGAACACATCTCATCTGCTCCAATGCCCGCAAGATCGCAAACAATTCGGCATCAAAGATGGTAAACGCCGCAGGAAGCCGTAACTTGACGACTCGATCAGGGAAAACAACAGCACAACCGACAGAGTCCCCCTGTTTGGAGCCATCCGTAAATACTGGTACATGGTCGGGATGCTGGTTTAAAATATCGTAAAATAAGGAGGTAAAAACAAACGCAGGAGTGCAGCTCCTCCGGTACTCTGACAAGTCTAAAAGGACGCTGGGCCTCTGTAGCAACCAGGGAGGCAGGCAGGTAAAACCCTGGAGTTGGGGACTCAAGCAAATGTTTGGCACGAATCCCAATCTTCATTCCTTCCGATCCGATCATGTAAGTGTAGAAAAGTTGTGTAATGTTTTCAAAGAGATAGTATCGACAGCAATTGAGAGATATATACCACATAAATTAACAAGTGATGGTACTGATCCCCCATGGTACACAAAACGGGTCAGATCGTTGTTGCAGAAGCAACGAAGAAAGCATGCCAAATTTAAAAGAACGCAGAATCCCCAAGATTGGCGAAGTTTTACAGAAGTTCGAAATATGGCGCGTACTTTAATGCGAGATGGTTTTAATAATTTCCACAACGAAATTCTGTCTCGAAATCTGGCAGAAAACCCAAAGAAATTCTGGTCATACATAAAGCACACCAGTGACAAGTCGCAATCAATACCTTCACTGCGCGATAACAACGGTGAAGTCACTAATGACAGTGCCACTAAAGCAGAATTATTAAACACGGTTTTCCGAAACTCCTTCACCAAAGAAGGCGAAGTAATATTCCTGAATTCCAATCAAGAACAACTGCCAAGATGAGAAACATAGAAGTAGATATTCTCGGTGCAACGAAGCAGCTTGAATCACTTAATAAAGGCAAGGCCTCCGGTCCAGATTGTATACCGTTCAGGTTCCTCTCAAAGTATGCTGATAAAATAGCTCCATATTTAGCAATTATATACAACCACTCGCTCACAGAAAGATCCGTACCTAAAGACTGGAAAATTGCTCAAGTCACACCAATACCAAAAAAAGGGAAATAGGAGTAATCCGCTGAATTACAGGCCTATATCACTAACGTCGATTAGTAGTAGGGTTTTGGAACATAGGGTTTGGAACATATACTGTATTCGAGCATTATGAAGTACCTAGAAGAAAATGATTTATTGACACACATTCAGCACGGTTTCAGAAAATATCGTTCTTGTAAAACACAACTAGCTCTTTATACTCATGAAGTGATAAGTGCTATCGACAGGAGATGTCAAATTGATTCCATATTTTTAGATTTCCAGAAGACTTTCAATACCGTTCCTCATAAGCGTCGACCGATGACAGTAGCAGTCTGGTCACTTTAATCCCCCGAACCAACCAACCTCACAAGCGACTTCTAACCAAACTGCGTGCCTACGGAGTATCGCCTCAGTTGTGCGACTGGATTCGTGATTTCCTGTCAGAAAGCGCACAGTTCGTAGTAATAGACGGAAAGTCATCGAGTAAAACAGAAGTAATATCCGGCGTTCCCAAAGGAAGTGTTATAGGCACTCTGTTGTTCCTGATCTGTATTAACGACATAGGAGACAATCTGAGTAGCCGTCTTAGATTGTTTGCAGATGATGCTGTCATTTACCGTCTTGTGAAGTCATCAGATGATCAAAACGACTTGCAAAATGATTTATATAAGATATCTGTATGGTGCGAAAAGTGACAATTGACCCTGAATAAGAAAAAGTGCCAAAAGAAATCAGCTAGATTTCGATTACGCGATAAGTCACACAAATCTGAAGGTTGTAAATTCAACTAAATACTTAGGGTTTACAATTACAAATAACCTAAATTGGAACGACCACATAGATAATATTGTGGGTAGAGCAAACCAAAGACTGCGATTCACTGGCAGAACACTTAGAAGGTGCAACAGGTCTACTAAAGAGACTGCTTTCACCACGCTTGTCCGCCCTATTCCGGAGTGTTGCTGTGCGGTGTGGGATCTGCATCTGGTGGGACTGACGGATGACATCGAAAAAGTACAAAGAAGGACAGCTCGTTTTGTATTATTGCGAAATAGAGGAGATAGTGTCACAGACATGATACGTGAATTCGAGTGGCAATCATTAAAACAAAGGCGTTTCTCGTTCCGACGGGATCTTCTCATGAAATTTCAATCACCGGTTTTCTCCTCCGATTGCGAAAACATTCTGTTGGCATCCACCTACATAGGGAGAAATGATCATCACGATAAAATAAGAGAAATCAGGGCTCGCACAGAGAAATTTAAGTGCTCGTTTTTCCCACGTTCCGTTCGAGAGTGGAATGGTAGAGAGAAAGCTTGAAGGTGGTTCATTGAACTCTCTGCCAGGCACTTTATCGTGAATAGCAGAGTAATCACGTAGATGTAGATGTTAATGTAGGTAATGAATCTAAATTACGAAAGTAGAAAATGTAAAAATGAACCAAATGAATTAAGGAAGAGGCAAAGAGAAATAGAGATGAGTAATGCAACGATCTAGCAGCATGCGTAACTAGGGTTGGCTGGCTGGTTGGTTTAAGGGGGGTGGAGGAGGGAAGGGATCATACTGCTTGGTCATCGGTCCCTTGCTCCTATAAAACAAGTCCACGAGGGAAGGAATAAAACATAAAAGACTTATCGTACAAAACCTGTAGAAAAGAACATTACTGTGGACACAATAAGACAAGAAAATCACAGAGAGACGCAGGAAACAGGTATAAGGAATTAAAACAGTGGAGCAAACGACAGTGGCTGGTTGATCACGAGAGTAAAAAAGGATAAGCCAGCCACTCTGCAACACATTAAAACCTCCAGCCTAAAAGCGCTAGGGCACATAACACAGATGCACAAAGGGACTGTGATGGAACGATAAAATCGCCCCTCACGTATAAAACGTAAAACTAAATCAGCCAATGAGGCGTTGTCAACTAAAACTTATGATCACGAGTCCGGTAGCTGAAGATTCCATCGCAGGCCAGCTAAAGCAGGACAACACAGCAGAATGTGGGCTACCGCCAAGCGGCCGCCGCACCGACACTGGGGTGGGTCTCCACGTGGGTCAGCCAAGCGTGGCCGATGCGGTGCCCTGCGGGAGTCCGCGTGGAGGACTGCCACACATCCGTAGTCTCCTTTATGGGGCGCAGTTTATTGGGCGTACCTAGATTATGCCAAAAACCTTGCTGCTTAACACCGAGCACAAGTCAGTTTCTGAGATGGCGATCTCCAGGAGCGGATTGCGAGTAGCTTCTTTGGCCAGCCTTCCAGCAAGCTCATTTCCTGGGAT
Source organism: Schistocerca nitens (assembly GCF_023898315.1). NCBI lineage: Eukaryota > Metazoa > Arthropoda > Insecta > Orthoptera > Acrididae > Schistocerca > Schistocerca nitens. The sequence continues at coordinate 342,145,926 of NC_064622.1, forward strand.
TCCGACCCTCTTCTGGGGTCCAGACAGATAGGAATAGCTAGAAGAGTAAAGCGAGGATCTAGGAGCATGCATACCTGGGGGAACGATTAATGAGATGAAATACGAGGAGTGAAACATTATCTACAATTTGTACAGAAATGACGCTGCGGCTGAAGGGAAGCAGTGGTTGAGTAGGGAATGAGTCAGTGTTGTAGCCCATCCCATATGTTATTCATTCTGTTCATTGAGCAACCAGTAATGGAAACTGTAGAGATGGCTAGGAAAGGAATTTAATTTGAGAGAGAATAAATAAAAAGTTCAGTGTTTCCAGTGACATTTTAATGCTACCAGAGACAGTAGGGCACCCATAATATCATTTGAATGTAATGAATTGTATCTTGAAAAGAGGATATAAGATAAATAAATATTACTGAAGAGTAGTGGATTGCAGTCAAACTAAATCACGTCTGACTCAAGCAATCAGTGTAGCAAATTAGCCACTAAAAGAAATAGATGTGTTTTGCTATTTGGGCAGCAAAATAACTGATTATGGCTGAAGTAGTGAGGATAAAAAACGCAGACTGACTATAGCACAAGAAGCATTGGTGAAAAAGAGAAATTTATTAACAAATACAGATTTAAACGTCAGGATGTCTTCTATGAAAGTATTTGTCTCGGGTGTAGGTTTATATGGTTCAAATGGCTCTGAGCACTATGGGACTTAACAGTTATGGTCATCAGTCCCCTAGAACTTAGAACTACTTAAACCTAACTAACCTAAGGACATCACACAACACCCAGTCATCACGAGGCAGAGAAAATCCCTGACCCCGCCGGGAATCGAACCCGAGAACCAGGGCGCGGGAAGCGAGAACGCTGCCGCACGACCACGAGCTGCGGACGAGGTTTATATCGGAGTATAGCATGAGCGATAAGGACTTCAAACAAGAAGAGAATAGTAGCTTTTGAAATGTGGTATTACTGAATGCTAAAAATTAGATGGATATTCCGAGTGGATGCATGGAATCGAATAAGGTAAAGAGAATTGTGTCTTGAAAAGAGAATGTAAGGTAATGAACTTGCACAACTTGAGTAAAAGAAGCGTCGGTTGATACGACACATCTTGATGCGTGAAGGACTCACCAATTTCGTAATAGAGGGTTGTGTGGGCGGTAAACACTATAAAGCGAGACCAATATTTGAATACAGTAAGAAGGCTCAAATGGATGTAGGCTACAGTAGTTATTCAGAGATGAGGACGCTTGCACAGGGTTGAATAATATGGACAGCTGTATCAAACCAGTTTTCACACTAAAGACCACAACAACAACAACAATAACAACAGCAACAATGAACTTCCTGTTTGGGTTCACTATAACTCTCTCTTTTTAAGTGATGCAGTGTACGTACATTAGGCGAAATGCCTCTGAAATTAGCCTAATAATTATCTTATGATGTGTCATATGTTGTTACAATTCAATTATCATAATGAGGGAATTTGATAAGTAATAATTTTTTTCTTTGGTTAAAAAGTTTCGTTTCATTTTGTGATCAGCATACTAATAAACCACAACAAACCACTTAAGTAGCTGAAATCCATATATCATAATTCTTAAAATAGCAATCCATCCGATTGTACGTAATAATCAACTGGAAATGCGTTGTTACGGTATTATTGACGTTGTTGTGGTCTTCAGTCCTGAGACTGGTTTGATGCAGCTCTCCATGCTACTCTATCCTGTGCAAGCTTCTTCATCTCCCAGTACCTACTGCAACTTACATCCTTCTGAATTTTTGTTTTTAATCATACAGTAAAGCTGCATGTCCTCGGGAAAATTTACGGCTGCAGTTTCCCCTTCCTTTCAGCCGTTCGCAGTACCAGCACAGCAAGGCCGTTTTGGTTAATGTTACAAAGCCAGATCAGTCAATCATCCAGACTGTTGCCCCTGCAACTACTGAAAAGGCTGCTGCCCCTCTTCAGGAACCAGATTTTTGTCTGGCCTCTCAACAGATACCCCTCCGTTGTGGTTGCACCTACGGTACGGCCATCTGTATCGCTGAGGCACGCAAGCCTCCCCACCAACGGCAAGGTCCATGGTTCATGGGGGGTATTATTGACTATAAAGTACAAATTTGGCTGAAGAAATGGCCTATTAATTTTTTCCTATTGCCTTTTCGCATGTAGTTATGTGGTCGACCTTTTTATACCGATTTTGCAACCGTTAATCAAATTTGATGATCGGATTGGCCCCATGTTCAAGTGCGATGACATTTTCAAAATGTTTGAATAACATATAAATGTGGTGGGACGTACCAGCCAGGTATTCACCTAGCTGGATGTGGAAAACCACCTAAAAACTACATTCAGGCAGGCCGGCTTACCAGGTCTCGTCGTTAATATGCAATGCAATCAGAGGCTGGCTCGTCTTCCCGTGTTCTGAAAGCTGACGCTTTAGCGCTCTTGACTATGCGGAGAGGTAAAGACTTATTCCTAAAGTTAATTTTTACTAAATGCTTGGAATCACATTTAACCTATTAACAATGCGAATAAGCTGTTATCCTCTGGTTCTTTTATACCCTTATGTAACAGGAAAGCAACTTAGGCTTCATTTAAGCTGACACTGAAGCATACTGATAATTTGACCCAAGGTTGTCAACTAATCTGAGTGAAACTTGCTGGAGCAGCTCTACGAAAGTCAAAAGCGAAAAAATAAAACGAAATGTGCCAGTTGAACATATGGCATTTGCAAATCACATGTAATTTTTGTTACCAGGCAACCTAATATTTTAAGATTCAGGCGTCTAAGTTCATTCGAACGTTAACGGTCTGACCTGATGCGGAATATATGCACAATATATTAGATAACGTCCTACAGTCTTCAATTGTTTAACGGTATAGTTATCAAATGGTTCTGAGCACTATGGGACTTAACATCTATGGTCATCAGTCTCCTAGAACTTAGAACTACTTAAACCTAACTAACCTAAGGCCAGCACACAACACCCAGCCATCACGAGGCAGAGAAAATCCCTGACCCCGCCGGGAATCGAACCCGGGAACCCGTGCGTGGGAAGCGAGAATGCTACCGCACGACCACGAGATGCGGGTTTAGAATAAAAGTTGTCCTATTGTGGAGCAGGTATACTTATAGTAATATTCTGGCAAACCTGGCCAGTCGCCATCCCATGGATTCTGATCCTCTTCGACAGGACACGTATTGCCAGCGGAGCAGTGTACTGAGTTGAGAAATGCCTGCAGCTCATCCCTTGAAAAAGAGTGTACCATTGGTACAGAGGGACGCTCGTCCGTCCACCTCATATCTACAAAACAATAAAACAAAATTTCTGTTTCAGTACAATAAAGTAGCTATAAACAAACTTCAATAACCGTAAAATAATTTTCAGATGTAGATATATTCTCCCGAAACACATTGTACGAATGTTCACGCAATACTGATGAATAAATTTTAAATAAGATGGTCACCCGTCCAAGCGTCTTATATGCATATGTTCACAGATAGTGAATTTGGAACCAATGCCTCATCAAAGGTCATATCTGTGGGCAGGTCATTGTTTAACACTATTCATACACACATAGTCTTACCAAACGTTTTCCAGAGCGGTAGAAAATAAAAAAATTAAATCTTAATCGGTTGGAAACAAAAGAAAGAATAGCTATGTGGATAGGTAGGTACGTATATAGATCGGGAGAAAGACACAGTGTGAGTCCGAAAATTATGGATCTAGACATATGTAGTTACAAAGTCTCACACGTCACGGCTTTAGGCACATTACGAAACAACTGCTTACGAAAGAGCGTACTATATGTGCTGGTAGTCGATACCGACAGCGAATATTACACCACATATTTGGTCTTCCTAAACGTTCACATGTAGATACGAATCTTCAATATAACATCAAAATAATAGAACTAACTGCAAATTCCTACTACTCATTTACTTGTATCGGCGTTTGTATTTCACTACATGAGATGCAATTTAGAAAACCAGTGCCTTCCTTTTAGACGTCAGAAAGTTTCGTAAACGCAGCGCAATGACATCCATCACAAACAACGCGTGCTTACACTCAACAGTGCCGAATCGCTGCATGTCTCTGGAGAATGTGTAATGTCGTTGAATAATAAGAGAATATCGTTCGCTGCATCTTATCTCTATATATTAAAACTGAGCAACTGCTGGACACCCACTCTAGCGATGACGTCATGTCATTCGTTAGTGTGCCACATACGGTAGTCACTCATCGTCTAGGCACAAATGGCTGTTACGCACTTAATTCTGAACTAAAATGGAAATGTACCTTACCTCAGCATACTGCCTCCGGCGGAAAAAGTACTTCCCCATCATTCGCAGCCGAAGCGCAGTCGGGTCACAACGAATCGCATTGGCCATCAAGAGCCAACTGACAGGGGTCGTTTCCTTGGAAATGAATCTACCGATCGTCAGATATCTTCCATTGTTGCGTGTACCATGACGTAACGTGGGTGCTACGTGCGATCGTATTCAGGGAAAACTACGACCTACAGATACTAGTTCGGTTTCTGCTAGAACAATGTTCTGATGTGCAACATTAACAAGAGGTACAGTTGGCCAACAAAACTGAACCTGATTATTTCACTAACTTGCTGGTCTGATCACAGTTTTTTTTTAATTACTACAGATTCGCTGAGTTTTACTGATTTGAAGTCAACATTTGGCTTTCCCACATGGCTATGATATCGTATTACGAGAATTGGAGGGAGATAAGATATTGTACCTTAGGTCGACAGAGTAAACCTGTCTGTTGTATTACGTGGGTTTTAATACTAAACCAACAATTTTGGCCGCTAACTGCTCTGACACTGAAGTGCAAGCTCTAAGTGATCTTATTAAAGGTAATAAGTAACTTATCTTTCTCCAGAGATCATTTTCAAACAATTTGCATCTGAGGCACAAACACTAAACTCAGAAGTGCCCTAAATATCGACCATGAAACAGAATAATCGAATTTTGGAGAGGAACCTGCAATAACTGTCGCTGGAGACGCATCGACTAAGAGTGGTCGTTTGGATAATTCCCACATTGCAGTCAGTTCAGCATGTTGGTCCCGTAATCCGTACAATGTTCTATATGCTTCAATATGTAATAGTTTAGACTCAGTTCAGACGAGACTTCTGCCTAGCCGACGCTGCTTGCTCCTACAATGAGAACTATTGAATCCAAGTTTTTTTTACTTCACTCGCTAGCAAAAATCTAAGACACTATGCATCTCCATTTATGTGTGGAAATATTTTAAGTATTACATACAGACATATAAGCTCCAGTTGCCGACACCGAGGCCCATTTGGTTGGTAAACGTCGTCTAACATTGAGGAGAATAAGTTTGGAAGGTTGTCGCTCCATGTTCAAGGTGAGGATGGCGAACCTACAACATCCTTTGAGACACTTGAGAATTCTCAAGGAATTCTCAATGTGTCTGCATAATATGTGTAGATAATGAGGCTCGCGAGAATGTTACTGTTAAACAACTCTGCGTCACAATATCCTAACTGGAAATTAGGTATGTTCCTTTTGAATGGTCCATAGTGCTTATCGCAAATAGACAGTATACTTTAATATGTTTGAAAGGTCACTTGAGCATAATAAATGTTACTAAGCTAAGCTGCAATTGAACATGAAATTTGGCGATGGGACATTCTTAGGAAAGCGAACGTTCTCAGTATCTGGACAAACTCAGACACTTAGGACTCCTGAGGATTCTGGTATTCTTGTGGTGGACTTTATACAGGGTCCAAGAGTAAGACATCATTCGCGATATATCTCCATGAGCGGAAACGAGCCGGATGCTGCCTGGAAAAAGTTCCAGGCAGGCCAAATTACCGTACACCGTGTGTGCCGAATTAGAGATGAACACAATTGCCCTATGGATTATTCATTATAATCATCCGCTGTCACCATATTCGTGACGTTGACAATTTCGCTGTAAGACAGTCCTAACAGTTTACCTTATTAATACACTACTGGCCATTAAAATTGAAACACCACGAAGATGACGTGCTACAGACGCGAAATTTAACCGACAGGAAGAAGATGCTGTGATACGCAACTGATTAGCTTTTCAGAGAATTCGCACAAGGTTGGCGCCAGTGGCGACAACTACAACGTGCTGACATGAGGAAAGTTTCCAGCCGATTTCTGATACAGTGTGTTAACTGTAAGACGGCTGAGTTGTGAGGGGAGTGCGGGGAGAGGAGGAAGCAAGCATTGGATGGCGAGGGGAGCGGAGCCGTTGGGGGGGGGGGGGGGGAAGGACAAGGCACGCCTACCAGTTGCAGTGCTGGCACTACAAATTGAGCGTCATGCTTACACGAAAGCAGACGAAAGGCTTGGAAGTAAAACTCGCTTTAAATGTTGTTCGTAAACGAAACTCAAATCGTCATGTACATTAAAATCTATATACACTCCTGGAAATAGAAAAAAGAACACATTGACACCGGTGTGTCAGACCCACCATACTTGGAACCGCGGTGTTGGCCGTCGAATGGCGCTAGCTGCGCAGCATTTGTGCACCGCCGCCGTCAGTGTCAGCCAGTTTGCTGTGGCATACGGAGCTCCATCGCAGTCTTTAACACTGGTAGCATGCCGCGACAGCGTGGACGTGAACCGTATGTGCAGTTGACGGACTTTGAGCGAGGGCGTATAGTGGGCATGCGGGAGGCCGGGTGGACGTACCGCCGAATTGCTCAACACGTGGGGCGTGAGGTCTCCACAGTACATCGATGTTGTCGCCAGTGGTCGGCGGAAGGTGCACGTGCCCGTCGACCTGGGACCGGACCGCAGCGACGCACGGATGCACGCCAAGACCGTAGGATCCTACGCAGTGCCGTAGGGGACCGCACCGCCACTTCCCAGCAAATTAGGGACACTGTTGCTCCTGGGGTATCGGCGAGGACCATTCGCAACCGTCTCCATGAAGCTGGGCTACGGTCCCGCACACCGTTAGGCCGTCTTCCGCTCACGCCCCAACATCGTGCAGCCCGCCTCCAGTGGTGTCGCGACAGGCGTGAATGGAGGGACGAATGGAGACGTGTCGTCTTCAGCGATGAGAGTCGCTTCTGCCTTGGTGCCAATGATGGTCGTATGAGTGTTTGGCGCCGTGCAGGTGAGCGCCACAATCAGGACTGCATACGACCGAGGCACACAGGGCCAACACCCACACCCGGCATCATGGTGTGGGGAGCGATCTCCTACACTGGCCGTACAGCACTGGTGATCGTCGAGGGGACACTGAATAGTGCACGGTACATCCAAACCGTCATCGAACCCATCGTTCTACCATTCCTAGACCGGCAAGGGAACTTGCTGTTCCAACAGGACAATGCACGTCCGCATGTGTCCCGTGCCACCCAACGTGCTCTAGAAGGTGTAAGTCAACTACCCTGGCCAGCAAGATCTCCGGATCTGTCCCCCATTGAGCATGTTTGGGACTGGATGAAGCGTCGTCTCACGCGGTCTGCACGTCCAGCACGAACGCTGGTCCAACTGTGGCGCCAGGTGGAAATGGCATGGCAAGCCGTTCCACAGGACTACATCCAGCATCTCTACGATCGTCTCCATGGGATAATAGCAGCCTGCATTGCTGCGAAAGGTGGATATACACTGTACTAGTGCCGACATTGTGCATGCTCTGTTGCCTGTGTCTATGTGCCTGTGGTTCTGTCAGTGTGATCATGTGATGTATCTGACCCCAGGAATGTGTCAATAAAGTTTCCCATTCCTGGGACAATGAATTCACGGTGTTCTTATTTCAATTTCCAGGAGTGTATATTCATCCGATTGCCATGAAACTTTGGTGAGTTGTTCTCCAAACGCCCGAAAAGGTAATGGACAATGTTTCAACAGTTATGACAATGCAACATGCGTAGCGCAATTGATCAGGTCAAGGCTTGTCATGCAGCAGACCCGGATTCGATTCTCACTGCTCGCAATTTTTTTTTCATTTCCTGCAATGTTAAACTATTAATTATACAATTTAAATATACTTAAACAGGTTATATAGTATAACGTAATCTGTCAATCTCTATATATAAAAATGAATGTATGTATGTCTGCCCTCTTTGCATTCCCAAATCATTCATCCGATTGCGATGAAATTTTGGTGATTTGTTCTCCGTACGCCCACGAAGGTTCCTAGGCGAAAAAAAAAGAAATAAGACACATTCTTGAGGAGATATGACGTCATAACCAACGAAATGCCACCGCGGGAAAATACCCAGATTTATGCATCCACTATTTGAGAATGAGAGCACTTAGCGACTAGCAACAAACGTTACATACAATTTGAAAACTTCACGAAAATTTTTCTCGCTGACACCCCTCACAAAATAACGAAAGAAAAAAAAGGTGGTCGCGTACTACATTTTCTCAGTACATACCGTAAATCTGCCGCAGTAGGCATGACGTTTTAATGTATTTTTTCGTTACTATTAACTCTAATCGCAACATATTTCGCATACAGTATCCACATATATCAGTAAATGCGCCGGCAAATTTATGTCTCTTTACGACATATAATTCAGGAGATATGACGAGATAGACATCGAGATGCGTGAAAAAGTGCCGCGTCAGGCATGACTTTTTTCTATTATTTCTTCACTACTAACACTATTCGCAACACGTTTCGCAAACGTGTTAAAAAAAGTATATAAAACCACGCAGAGCAGTACATCGCAAAACAATAACGAAGCAGACGACAGTGGCTACCTTGCACAACACAGCTACGTAATGTTGGCAGCAGTCGAAACTGCGTGCCTCCCGAAGCCTCCAGACGTTTACCGACTTCTGCCGATTCAGAACTAGGGAGAGGTCTGCTATCTAAAAGTTTACACACTGTACACAAACAGCAGTTGAGCGGCGTTGCCTGGTGAAACGTTGTTGTGATGCCTCGTGTAAGGAGTGGAAATGCGTACCATCACGTTTCCGACTTCGACAAAGGTCGGATTGTAGCCTATCGCGATTGCGGTTCATCGTATCGCGACATTGCTGCTCGCGTTGGTCGAGATCCAATGACTGTTAGCAGAATATGGAATCGATGGGTTCAGGAGCGTAACGCGAACGCCGTGCTGGATCCCAACGGCCTCGTATCACTAGCAGTCGAGATGACAGGCATCTTATCCACATGGCTGTAACGGATCGTGCAGCCACATCTCGATCCATGAGTCAACAGATGGGGACGTTTGCAAGACAACAACCATCTGCACGAACAGTTAGACGACGTTTGCAGCAGCATGGACTATCAGCTCTGAGACCGTGGGTGCGGTTACCCTTGACGCTGCATCACAGGCAGGAGCGCCTGCGATGGTGTACTCAACGACGAACCTGGGTGCACGAATGGCAAAACGTGATTTTTTCGGATGAATCCTGGTTCTGTTTACAGCATCATGATGGTCGGATCCGTGTTTGGCGACATCGCGGTGGACGCACATTGGAAGCGTGTATTCGTTATCGCCATACTGGCGTATCAGCCGGCGTGATGGTATGGGGTGCCATTGGTTACACGTCTCGGTTACCTCTTGTTCGCATTGACGGCATCTGAACAGTGGTCGTTACATTTCGGATGTGTTACGACCCGTGGCTCTACCCTTCATTCGATCCCTGCGAAACCTTACATTTCAGCAGGATAATGCACGACCGTATGTTGCTGGTCCTGTACGGGCCTTTCTGGATACAGAAAATGTTCGACTGTTGCCCTGGCCAGCACATTCTCCAGATCTCTCACCAATTGAAAACGTCTGGTCAATGGTGGCCGAGCAACTGGATCGTCACAATACGCGTCACAACTCATGATGAACTGTGGTGTCGTGTTGAAGCTGCATGGGCAGCCATCCAAGCTCTGTTTGACTCAGTGCCCAGGCGTATCAAGGCCGTTATTACGGCCAGAGGTGGTTATTCTGGGTACTGATTTCTCAGGATCTATGCACCCAAATTGCGTGAAAATGCAATCACATGTCAGTTCTAGTATAATATATTTGTCGAATGAATACACGTTTATCATCTGCATTTCTTCTTAGTGTAGCAATTTTAATGGCCAGTAGTGTATACACTCCTGGAAATTGAAATAAGAACACCGTGAATTCATTGTCCCAGGAATGGGAAACTTTATTGACACATTCCTGGGGTCAGATACATCACATGATCACACTGACAGAACCACAGGCACATAGACACAGGCAACAGAGCATGCACAATGTCGGCACTAGTACAGTGTATATCCACCTTTCGCAGCAATGCAGGCTGCTATTATCCCATGGAGACGATCGTAGAGATGCTGGATGTAGTCCTGTGGAACGGCTTGCCATGCCATTTCCACCTGGCGCCTCAGTTGGACTAGCGTTCGTGCTGGACGTGCAGACCGCGTGAGACGACGCTTCATCCAGTCCCAAACATGCTCAATGGGGGACAGATCCGGAGATCTTGCTGGCCAGGGTAGTTGACTTACACCTTCTAGAGCACGTTGAGTGGCACGGGATACATGCGGACGTGCATTGTCCTGTTGGAACAGCAAGTTCCCTTTCCGGTCTAGGAATGGTAGAACGATGGGTTCGATGACGGTTTGGATGTACCGTGCACTATTCAGTGTCCCCTCGACGATCACCAGTGGTGTACGGCCAGTGTAGGAGATCGCTCCCCACACCATGATGCCGGGTGTTGGCCCTGTGTGCCTCGGTCGTATGCAGTCCTGATTGTGGCGCTCACCTGCACGGCGCCAAACACGCATACGACCATCATTGGCACCAAGGCAGAAGCGACTCTCATCGCTGAAGACGACACGTCTCCATTCGTCCCTCCATTCACGCCTGTCGCGACACCACTGGAGGCGGGCTGCACGATGTTGGGGCGTGAGCGGAAGACGGCCTAACGGTGTGCGGGACCGTAGCCCAGCTTCATGGAGACGGTTGCGAATGGTCCTCGCCGATACCCCAGGAGCAACAGTGTCCCTAATTTGCTGGGAAGTGGCGGTGCGGTCCCCTACGGCACTGCGTAGGATCCTACGGTCTTGGCGTGCATCCGTGCGTCGCTGCGGTCCGGTCCCAGGTCGACGGGCACGTGCACCTTCCGCCGACCACTGGCGACAACATCGATGTACTGTGGAGACCTCACGCCCCACGTGTTGAGCAATTCGGCGGTACGTCCACCCGGCCTCCCGCATGCCCACTATACGCCCTCGCTCAAAGTCCGTCAACTGCACATACGGTTCACGTCCACGCTGTCGCGGCATGCTACCAGTGTTAAAGACTGCCATGGAGCTCCGTATGCCACGGCAAACTGGCTGACACTGACGGCGGCGGTGCACAAATGCTGCGCAGCTAGCGCCATTCGACGGCCAACACTGCGGTTCCTGGTGTGTCCGCTGTGCCGTGCGTGTGATCATTGCTTGTACAGCCCTCTCGCAGTGTCCGGAGCAAGTATGGTGGGTCTGACACACCGGTGTCAATGTGTTCTTTTCTCCATTTCCAGGAGTGTATGTTTTCTTTTATTAACATACAAAAAGGGCCTAAACAGAACCCGTTAACTGAATAGTGTATCTAAACCAGAGGTTCCCAAAATGTTTTCTTATAGACCACTTTCAAAGTTTTACTGTTTTCGGTTGACCCCCTGCTGCTACGTTTCTACTATATTTCCAAAACTCCTAAAAATGCCGACGGTGGAGTCCCAACTCTAAATTCGGAGTGATAAAATAAAAAAATAAAAATAACACATTTTCTTATGCCCTATATTAAAATAATACTTATGATTTTATACTTAATGTGACATCAGTTTTGTAAGGAATAACCTCAAACTCTCCACATTCTGTGATGTTCAATGTGCTCCTTTTTTTTGCTAATAGGTTGGTAACGACACTAAAACTTTTTTCGACGAGATATAACGAGGGGAACACTATCAGGAATTTTCTTGCAATTCCCACAGCCCAGGATATTTTTCGGGTATTTCTGCCTGCACCCAAAATGTTTGATAGCCTTTTTTAAATTTCACCTTCAGCTCCTGATTGGTGCTAAGCTCAAGCAGCTCCTCTTGTAATACCCCATTGGCCACTTTCGTTTCATGAGATGGATTTATGATCCTTGGTGGCATTTCCATCGTCAGATTATCTTCAAAGCTATTTTTGCAGTCATCATGCAAGGTATTTAAATGTTGAGCATATGTCTGAATATCCTCATCAAGACATTCTGCCTGTGACAAGTTTGGAAACTGGGAGAATTCGCACCGACTAATATTTGGCTTCATAAATTTCAATTTACCAAGAAAAGCCGAAATTGCAGCCTTTGTTTTTATTACGTTTAGGCAGTCCCCTTGTAATTGCAAGTTAACGTCATTAAATTTGTTGAACAAATCTGTCAAGTTGCAATGTCTGCTTTAAATTTGATCAGATTTTCTTTTAAATCTGGATCTTCAGTTTCCAGAAATTTTATAATTGATACGAAAAGTGAGTAAACATGCACCTTACGACAACTGGCATTCTTCAGTATGTAAGAGCAATCGTTGGAAATCTTCATCATTTTCATCGCACAGTAGTGCAAATAAACGGGTATTCAACGCATTGCTTCTCATATTGGTAACTGCGTTATTCACAAATTGAAGCGATTGGTGCAATTTATCACTCAAATGTTTCGCTAAAAGGTCTTGTCGCTGGATGACACAGTGAATTGCAGTTAGTCCTGGTATCATTCTTTTAAATGGCTTATTCTTATGGCTCAAACATGGCAGAAGCTCCATCTGTTGCCACCGAAATAATGTTTGTAAATGGAATCGATTTTTTCTTAAAAAACCACTCAGGGCATTAAATATTGATTCGCCTTTAGCGTCCGTTTTCAAAGTTTTCGCGAATAGCAGATCTTCATGGATTTCTTCGTCCATAACAAATCGAACATATACCAATAATAATGTTTCATTATAGGTAAAGTCGACTCGTCCAGTTGAACAGAAAAATGAGTGGTTTGCAGATAATTACACAAGAAGCTTTCAATATCAGAGCTCATTTCATCAATAAGTCTTCCTTTTGAGTACGTCGAATGGAGGTTTGTGCAGAACACTCTGTTCAATAGTGGGTAAAATTAACTGTTCTCCGATGGTGTGCGGTTTTCTAGATTTCTCTATAAGCAATGAGATATTGTAAGATACCCGCAAGCCATCATCGTTACTTTGAGATGTTGAAGTGAACATACTGTCCACGGTGGGTCTCTTTTCAGATTTTTCCTCAATTTTTCAAAGTATTTCAGATCTTTACTATTTCATCGGGATGACACCTTCTTAGATGATCTTCGAGGTTCGATGGTTTCATAGAGTCATTGCTCAAAACTTTGTTGCACAAAATACATACGGGCAAGCGTTTGTCTGCTTTTGACGGAAGAAAACCAAATTTCAAATAATCAAATCTATATTGTCGACATTTCTTCTAAGATTCAGCCATTTTTCGTGTCAGTTTTAACCTATAAAAAAAAAATTGTTTTAGTAATCATGAGGCGATTTTAATAAGACATGACTATTTTAACAGAATAGAATACAATTAATTATTGCAATGAAAAAACCAAAATGCCAGCGGAAAAACTGTTTTTAATTATAAAAAGCAATAAGCTGCTAAGACCCATTGTTTAATCGCCGAAGCTTTAGCAGCCACGAGATTAAATAGCCGGTTTTTAATTAATGATTAAAGAAAATATATATCTAATTCACGAGTCCAATGCCTCGTTTCATAAACATAGATTCTATTTATTAGTGGACTGTATTACCATTTAGTTTTACTACACTCAATAATAGCAACGCCTTATTAATTAGTACTGATTTTTATTGCTAATATAAGCAATAAGACTGAGAAGTTTGAAAAACTATTTATTATAAATTTAGAATGTCGCTAACAAATGGGCAGGTTCTTACTTTTTTCGGCACTGGCAAATACTGACATCGATTCACTCATACACTACTGGCCATTAAAATTGCTACACCAAGAAGAAATGCAGATGATAAACGGGTATTCATTGGACAATTATTATACTAGAAATGACATGTGATTACATTTTCACGCAATTTGGGTGCATAGATCCTGAGAAATCAGTATCCAGAACAACCACCTCTGGCCGTAATAACGGCCTTGATACGCCTGGGCATTGAGTCAAACAGAGCTTGGATGGCGTGTACAGGTACAGCTGCCCAAGCAGCTTCAACACGAAACCACAGTTCATCAAGAGTAGTGACTGGCGTATTGCGACGAGCCAGTAGCAGACTTTTCAATTGGTGAGAGATCTGGAGAATGTGCTGGCCAGGGCAACAGTCGAACATTTTCTGTATCCAGAAAGGCCCGTACAGGACCTGCAACATACGGTCGTGCATTATCCTGCTGAAATGTAAGGTTTCGCAGGGATCGAATGAAGGGTAGAGCCACGGGTCGAAACACATCTGAAATGTAACGTCCACTGTTCAGAGTGCCGTCAATGCGAACAAGAGGTAACCGAGACGTGTAACCAATGGCACCCCATACCATCACGCCGGGTGATACACGCTTGCAATGTGCGTTCACCGCGATGTCGCCAAACACGGATGCGACCATCACGTTGCTGTAAACAGAACCTGGATTCATCCGAAAAAATCACGTTTTGCCATTCGTGCACCCAGGTTCGTCGTCGAGTACACCATCGCAGGCGCTCCTGCCTGTGATGCAGCGTCAAGGGTAACCGCAGCCACGGTCTCCGAGCTGATAGTCCATGCTGCTGCAAACGTCGTCTAACTGTTCGTGCAGATGGTTGTTGTCTTGCAAACGTCCGCATCTGTTGACTCAGGGATCGAGACGTGGCTGCACGATCCGTTACAGCCATGCGGATAAGTTGCCTGTTATCTCGACTGCTAGTGATATGAGGCCGTTGGGATCCAGCACGGCGTTCCGTATTACCCTCCTGAATCCACCGATTCCATATTCTGCTAACAGTCATTGGATCTCGACCAACGCGAGCAGCAATGTCGCGAAACGATAAACTCCAATCGCGATAGACTACAATCCGACCTTTATCAAAGTCGGAAACGTGATGGTACGCATTTCCACTCCTTACACGAGGCATCACAGCAACGTTTCACCAGGCAACGCCGGTCAACTGGTTTGTGTATGAGAAATCGGTTGGAAACTTTCCTCATGTCAGCACCTTGTGTGAGTGCTGTGAAAAAGCTAATCATTTGCATATCACAGCTTCTTCTTCCTGTCGGTTAAATTTCGTGTCTGTAGCACTTCATCTTCATGGTGTAGCAATTTTAATGTCCAGTAGTGTACTTTCATTCTCAAAATTCCGGAAACAAATGAGTAACGTTTTGTCCTTGGGATTCGTATTTATATTAGTAAAGCTTGGAAGCAAAGCACAAGTCGTATTTCGTCCGTTTGCTCGTCTAAACAAGCATTACGGCCGAGGGGGCACGTTGGCGGCACTTTGCAAGTTTCTACATGCGTTGTTGTACGAGTACTTAATATCGAATATGTTTGTTTTTACAAGTAGCGGTCGCTGACCTTCTTAACATACACTAGGTACTCAAAAAAATTAAGGTTGTTAAACATTGTGAGGATGCAACAGTTTTGTCTATATAAGAAATGATTTTTTTTTTTAAGAAGGCGTCAGTCTTCATGCAGCCGCACGTTAAGCAGCAACTATCGCTCACACAGATGTCACGTTACTATAGGAGGAGAAGGCGTACGCGCCCTACAGTGTATAAAGCAATAGGCAATATTGCTATTAAGACCGAGAACTATGTGGGCGCACAAGTCGTTCTGCACGATCCATCAGTTTTCTGTGGCGGAGTTCTGAACTTTACCCTTACCAACAATGACGCCACTCACAACAGTAAGGGCTGGGTTACCGTAGCTTTCGTACGTGGACCTAAAAGTCGATAAAGTGGCAGGACTGGAATCGTTCAACAGTCGGGACGTCGTTGCTCTTATAGGACTTTCAGATCGCAGAGGTCTACAATAGAGATATGGGTAAATCGTATTACATGTCTTCGATGCCCTTGGTTCTCAGGACCAGAAATCATCGTAAAATACATGAATCTGAATCTGTGTCAGTGTGTGTCAAAGATGTAGACAACTGTAAAAGAATTAATGTCGTGGGTGGTCTCACTCACTATTACAGAAATTAAATGAAGTTCTTCCTTTCCCTTACCAAAAAATAAAAAATAAAAAAAATACACATTGCTTAGGCCCGACTTAATGAGTGAGCGTATTGCATCAACCACACAGGATGCACTCTGTGTGAGCGTTGACCTCAGTGCTTACGCAACCGCTTATCGCTCTCTGTTTACAAACATGACAAGCACGAGTAAACAGTAGTTTGAGCTCACTCATTACCTCATGAACGTCGATCGCGTGTAGGTGCAACTGTTTACAGTCCCATTCTTGCGGTGAGACGATGCACTCTGCCACGTGATAAGCCATCATCGCAATCAACCCCCTTCCGTCATCTCCATCGCTACCTCATGGGTTCGTCTCTTTCTTTAATATGTGCTCTGCGTTTAAACTACTGCGGTCGTTTAAGTTAATTTATGAAGAATGTACGATGGTTCCTGAATTCATTGATTACTATCTCGTTATGTCAATAGTTTATCTGGTCAGTAGGGCTGTTCGCTGCTATAGATTTGCAAATTCTAGAAAACTGTATCTTATTGTTTAATTTTAATTAGAGTTGTATTCCGTGTGCAACACCCTTAGTCTCGTACTTAACTGGGGTCACAGAAAGAGCGAATGGCTTACACTCCAGCACTACAAGAACAGTAACATTTGCTTCTACTCCTGTAGAGTGAAAAAGAAGGTGCGAATACGCCTGATGTGGTCTAGCAAGAATATGAAGTATAAAATAATTTTTTATGATTTCCGATTTTAATATCCATGTAATTTAGATTTCCGGTTTATGTAGTGCTAACCACATTTATTATGTTTTTTTATGCGTTAGGGGAAGTTATTTGGATGATTTTTGTTTCTTGCAAGGGCATTATATTCCATGTTTGATAAAAATTTATTGTTTAAGTGCTGTGATCATTTGTATTGCTGATCGTTAAGAGAGTCTGAAACATGTTTCTTAATTTATTTCAACAAAAAAAATATGAAAACCTGAAATTCACTTGAAAGTGAACAAAAGGGATTCCTCAAAGATTTGAAGTTTGAGGGGACATTAATTCATGGTGCATGGATAACAAAAAAATTAAATCTTTTTAAAACCAATGGTGGTGGGGTGAACCCTGGCAGCTTTATTTTATTTCCCTGCTTGTCTCAATCCCGAGTACAAATTTCCCCAACTACATAACATTACTTTTAAAGAAATTATTCTTTCTTGTGTATGATAATATACAGCTGCAAATGTCTAAGTTTATCGCTACATTCCGCATTAAAAACAGACCAATAATTGAATTCAATTCAATTTCAAATGTTGTGAAACAGCCATATTGGCAGACGAACGGGGGAAGGTTACGTTTTCTATTGTTCTAACAGCGTCGCGAGGAAGAGTTCGCTAACAGAGGCTAGCAGAGGCAACGGCTGATTGGATGGCATAATTCGCTGTCGAGCACTGAATGGATTCCTTGTGGATTACATCGTCATTGTTCGATTGTTATAGAAAAGTTCCAATACATTCTATTCCGGTTTAAAGAGAAGAAGGACGCAGTGTAAGTAAAACCTTCAGTCGGGGTAGATAGACCCGTCCATTTCTCTGAAATGAGAATTATACAAAGTAGTACTTCGAACGTTGTAATATCTTAAACATAAGCTGAAGTAATGAAATTTTACTGACCCGTGGTCTAGGGGTAGTGTCTTTGATTCATAATCAAAACGTCTTCGGTCCCGGGTTCGATACCCGCCACTGCCTAAATTTTGATAAATAATCAGCATTGGCGGCGGAAGACTTCCGGCATAATAAGTCAGCCTCATTCTGCCAACGGCCTTGTCAAAGAGGGCGGAGGAGCGGATAGAGGTTCAGGGCACTCTCTTGTCCTAGGGGTGGGAAATTGCCCCTAAAGGCGGAAAAATCAGCAATGATCAACGACATGAGGATGCAGAAGGCAATGGAAACCGCTGCATTAAAGACACGTAACGTGTATCCACAGGACATGTGGCCTGTAATTGAAGAAGTGTCATGATGATCTCTCCATTGGCAAAAGATTCCGGAATAGTCCCCCATTCGGGTCTCCGGGAGGGACTACCAAGGGGGAGGTTACCATGAGAAAAAGATTGAATAATCAACGAAAGGATAACGTTCTACGAGTCGGGGCGTGGAATGTCAGCAGCTTGAACGTGGTAGGGAAACTAGAAAATCTGAAAAGGGAAAAGCAAAGGCTCAATCTAGATATAGTAGGGGTCAGTGAAGTGAAGTGGAAGGAAGACAAGGATTTCCGGTCAGATGAGTATCGGGTAATATCAACAGCAGCAGAAAATGGTATAACAGGTGTAGGATTCGTTACGAATAGGAAGGTAGGGCAGAGGGTGTGTTACTGTGAACAGTTCAGTGACCGGGTGGTTCTAATCAGAATCGAAAGCAGACCAACACCGACAACGATAGTTCAGGTATACATGCCGACGTCGCAAGCTGAAGATGAACAGATAGAGAAAGTGTATGAGGATATTGAAAGGTTAATGCAGTATGTAAAGGGGGACGAAAATCTAATAGTCATGGGCGACTGGAATGCAGTTGTAGGGGAAGGAGTAGAAGAAAAGGTTACAGGAGAATATGGGCTTGGGACAAGGAATGAAAGAGGAGAAAGACTAATTGAGTTCTGTAACAAGTTTCAGCTAGTAATAGCGAATACCCTGTTCAAGAATCACAAGAGGAGGAGGTATACTTGGAAAAGGCCGGGAGATACGGGAAGATTTCAATTAGATTACATCATGGTCAGACAGAGATTCCGAAATCAGATACTGGATTGTAAGGCGTACCCAGGAGCAGATATAGACTCAGATCACAATATAGTAGTGATGAAGAGTAGGCTGAAGTTCAAGACATTAGTCAGGAAGAATCAATACGCAAAGAAGTGGGATACGGAAGTACTAAGGAATGACGAGATACGTTTGAAGTTCTCTAACGCTATGGATACAGCAATAAGGAATAGCGCAGTAGGCAATACAGTTGAAAAGGAATGGACATCTCTAAAAAGGGCCATCACAGAAGTTGGGAAGGAAAACACAGGTACAAAGAAGGTAGCTGCGAAGAAACCATGGGTAACAGAAGAAATACTTCAGTTGATGGATGAAAGGAGGAAGTACAAACATGTTCCGGGAAAATCAGGAATACATAAATACAAGTCGCTGAGGAATGAAATAAATAGGAAGTGCAGGGAAGCTAAGACGAAATGGCTGCAGGAAAAACGTGAAGACATCGAAAAAGATATGATTGTCGAAAGGAGAGACTCAGCATACAGGAAAGTCAAAACAACCTTTGCTGACATTAGAAGCAACGGTGGTAACATTAAGAGTGCAACGGGAATTCCACTGTTAAATGCAGAGGAGAGAGCAGATAGGTGGAAAGAATACATTGAAAGCCTCTATGAGGGTGAAGATTTGGCGGATGTGATAGAAGAAGAAACAGGAGTCGATTTAGAAGAGATAGGGGATCCAGTATTAGAATCGGAATTTAAAAGAGCTTTGGAGGACTTACGGTCAAATAAGGCAGAAGGGATAGATAACATTCCATTAGAATTTCTAAAATCATTTGGGGAAGTGGCAACAAAACGACTATTCACGTTGGTGTGTAGAATATATGAGTCTGGCGACATACCATCTGACTTTCGGAAAAGCATCATCCACACAATTCCAAAGACGGCAAGAGCTGACAAGTGCGAGAATTATCGCACAATCAGCTTAACAGCTCATGCATCGAAGCTGCTTACAAGAATAATATACAGAAGAATGGAAAAGAAAATTGAGAATGCGCTAGGTGACGATCAGTTTGGCTTTAGGAAAAGTAAAGGGACGAGAGAGGCAATTCTGACGTTACGGCTAATAATGGAAGCAAGGCTAAAGAAAAATCAAGACACTTTCATAGGATTTGTCGACCTGGAAAAAGCGTTCGACAATATAAAATGGTGCAAGCTGTTCGAGATTCTGAAAAAAGTAGGGGTAAGCTATAGGGAGAGACGGGTCATATACAATATGTACAACAACCAAGAGGGAATAATAAGAGTGGAGGATCAAGAACGAAGTGCTCGTTTTAAGAAGGGTGTAAGACAAGGCTGTAGCCTTTCGCCCCTACTCTTCAATCTGTACATCGAGGAACCAATGATGGAAATAAAAGAATGGTTCAGGAGTGGAATTAAAATACCAGGTGAAAGGATATCAATGATACGATTCGCTGATGACATTGCTATCCTGAATGAAAGTGAAGAAGAATTAAATGATCTGCTGAACGGAATGAACAGTCTAATGAGTACACAGTATGGTTTGAGAGTAAATCGGAGAAAGACGAAGGTAATGATAAGTAGTAGAAATGAGAACAGCGAGAAACTTAACATCAGGATTGATGGTCACGAAGTCAATGAAGTTAAGGAATTCTGCTACCTAGGCAGTAAAATAACCAATGACGGACGGAGCAAGGAGGACATCAAAAGCAGACTCGCTATGGCAAAAAAGGCATTTCTGGCCAAGAGAAGTCTACTAATATCAAATATTGGCCTTAATTTGAGGAAGAAATTTCTGAGGATGTACGTCTGGAGTACAGCATTGTATGGTAGTGAAACATGGACTGTGGGAAAACCGGAACAGAAGAGAATCGAAGCATTTGAGATGTGGCGCTATAGACGAATGTTGAAAATTAGGTGGACTGATAAGGTAAGGAATGAGGAGATTCTACGCAGAATCGGAGAGGAAAGGAATATGTGGAAAACACTGATAAGGAGAAGGGACAGGATGATAGGACATCTGCTAAGACATGAGGGAATGACTTCCATGGTACTAGAGGGAGCTGTAGAGGGCAAAAACTGTCGAGGAAGACAGAGATTGGAATACGTCAAGCAAATTGAGGACGTAGGTTGCAAGTGCTACTCTGAGATGAAGAGGTTAGCACAGGAAAGGAATTCGAGGCGGGCCGCATCAAACCAGTCAGTAGACTGATGACGGAAAAAAAAACAAAAAAAAACGTAATTTTCTTAGAATGATTATTTCAGGTGGAAGTATAAATTTGGCGCAATTTTTACTACTGAAAATGTTCACATCGTGTGACCTAGGAGAACGTCACGGCTAGTGATGAATATGCATATATTGATAGGTAGCAGTCCTTTGTTGAGAACTGAGTGTGACGGGATTCGGTAGTAGGTTGATCATCTCACCGGTGCCGGTCACATCTTCGTGGTGTAGTAGGCTGTGACAGAAATTTGTCATCGATGACGGAAATATTGCGGATCGCGAAGGAAGTGATATCTGATATTGTTAATAAATGTCTGACTTTTCTTTGTGATGGCTTCCAAACATCCCCGCATACTTTCTGGATTCTGTAATGGTAAGCTGAGCCATGCTGGTTAGATTGCTGCACAGTTTTTTTCAGTGTTGTATTGGTATTCGCAGATGCACGTCTGGTCGCGAGTGCGTGTGTAAAATTTGACAAGGGCGGAGAATTGTATGTTAATATGGTGCAGATGAAGTCATTCACTTTCGTGCTATGTTAAGAATATTTTAACGGGCGTCTACATACTGAGGCGACAAAAGTCATGGGATAGTGCTATGTACATACACAGATGGCCGTAGTATCGCTTACACAAGGTATAAAGGGGCAGTGCATTGGCCGACCTGTCATTTGTACTCAGGACATTCGTGTGGAAAAGTTTCGGACGCTATTATGGCAGCACGACGAACATTAACCGACTTTCAACGCGGAGAGCTAGTTCAAGCTAGACGCAAGGAGCATTTCATTTCGGAAAACATTAGTAATTCAGTATTTAGAAATCGATAGAGACAAAAGTGTACCGAAAATATCAAATTGCAAACATTTCCTCTCACAAAGGACAACGCAGTATCCGATGGTCTTCACTTAATGACTGAGAGCAGCGGAGTTTGCGTAGAGTTTTCAGTGCTAAGAGATGAACAGCACTGCGTGAACTAACGGCAGTGATTAATGTGGGACGTACGACGAACGTATCCGTTAGAACAGTGCCCCGAAATTTGGCTTTACCGTGCTATGGCAGCAATCGATCGACACGAGTGTCTTCGTTAACGTCACGACATCGCCTGCAGTGCCTCTCCTGGGCTCGTGACTGTATCGGATCGACCCTAGACGACTGGAAAACCGTGGGCTGGTCAGATGAGCAGCGATTTCAGTTGGTAAGAAGTGATGGTGAGGTTCGGATGTGGCGTAGACCTCAAGAACCGTGGACCCAAGTTGTCAACAAGGTACTGTGCAAGCTGATGGTGGCTCCATAATGGTGTTTATTGCCTTAACAAGGAATAGATTGGGTCCTCTGGTCGAACTGAACTGTTCATGTTCTGGAAATAGTTATGTTCGATCATTTGGAGCCCATTTGCAGCCATTCATTGACCTCATCATCCCAAATAACGATGGAATTTTTATGGATGACACTGTACCATGTCACTGGGCCACAATAGTTCGCGTTGGTTTGAAGAACATTCTGTACAATTTGACCTTATGATTTGGCTACCCTGATCGCCTGATATGAAACCCTTGGAACGATATGGGACATAATCGGAAGGTCAGTTCGTGCTCAAAGTCTTGCATGCCCCGGCAAGACTTTCGCAATTATGAACGGCGACAGACTCAGCGTGGATCAATATTTCTGTAGGCGACTTCCAACGACTTGTTTAGTCCATGCTACGGCGAGTTGCTACACTACGCGGGAAAATGGAGATCAGACGTGGTAATAGGAGTACCCCATGACTTTCGTCACCTCAGTATATAACTTTCGCTTGCGTTTTTAGTTTTCCATGGATTTCTCGAGTCCTTAGAGAGTACGTTGAGTACACTATTTCTTTGAATTAGTGAGTACCATAAACTTTACTTGGATTCTGATACTGATCGGAAGCTGCTTTGAGCAACATATGAGACTTGCGTGTACTCTTTAACCGGAGGACACAGAACCCCATAAAATATAGTCTGTTTTTACCAAACTATCTGATACTTATTTATGACCTTCCCTGACCTAACATTTGTCTTAAAGCAACCGGAGGTTCCACTAGAAACAGTAGAGCCTCAGAAGAACTCGTGCAGCGGAAGGTGGGCATGCAGGTGTGTTAGCAGGTCGCTGCGTCAGTGTGTCATTCAGCTCCTAGCCACTTCCACCGTCACACCTCAATACAAGCCTCTGTGTTCCTGTGCATGTCTGGAAGTACGCTAGCTACCACAGCAAGTAGATCCCTTTCGCAACTTTCTACAGTTTTTAGAGACAGATGGCTAACAATGCAAGCTGTTACAAGATGAGTTGTCTTATATTTAAGCCGCATTTGCGTCCAAATTTTTTTAAAAAATAAATTAAAACTTTTGCCACCAGCCGCTCATTTTTCCATTGACTTATACGAGTATGAGGGTTATTCGGAAAGTAAGGTCCGATCAGTCGCAAAATGGAAATAACTGAAAAATCAAAAATGTTTTATTTGCAACAGTTATCTAGACCTTCCAGCTACTTCTTCACATAGACATTTGTCGCAGCGCTGTGCGAATTTTCCAATGGACTCGTCATAGAGGGCAGCCAAATCTCTACGCTGGTCTACAGCTCGTTGTCTGTGCCAAAATGTTGTGTGCTATATTGTCAGAAATTGACATTTTAGCCCGTCGCTGTGTACAAAATATAGGTTGACTCTTAGATAGAAGATAACAGCAACCAGCCACTGCATCGAAAACGCTGCAGGAGCATCTTCATTGCTCCTGCAGAGCGCGGGCGAGAATTGTCATGAAGAAGGAAATGCATGACAGATATGTTACGTTGCCTGCATGATATCAAGCGAAATCTATCACCAGACCCTCACACATGGCGGGAGATGCTACTATTTGGCTGTCTTTACGGTGCGCTCAGGACAGAAAAGGGCGACGTAATTCGATCGGCTGACATACCATAGACGCTGCCCAACATACCTGTGCAATACATCGGATTTTCATTGTCGTTTCCATTTCGCGACCGGTCGGACCTTTTCGAATGGCCCACGTAACATTCCTCCTCAACAATATGATAAATACACCCATGGGACAGTACGCAGTATAACATTGTTTTCGTTGCAACGGTATATTTCTGCTGTATCAGCTTGTTAATTTTCCACATGTCCTAGTGATAAGCAGAATCATACCTCCTCAACTTCATGTTGTCGTACTTGAGAAGTGCTTTTTATGTTTGAGATCTCGTTGTTTTGATGAATGGTCTGGAGGGCCCTTAGGGCATCAGAGCAGATGAGATATTTATCTTTTCGATTGCAGACAATGTGCTCCAATGAATTTATAATTGCACAGAACTTGTGGCAGAAAATGTAAGTTTATCTCTAAGTCGAACAGTAAATGTTCTGACAGTGCAAAATATTGAGAAGCGGACAGTACGAGCTTCCTTTCCACGCCAGTATAAGTAAGGGTTAATATTCATCAGCACAGAAGCTAGATGTAGGTTGTGCCTTGAAGAGCTCCCGTCATGAATCTAGTGCACTCATTGTGGAGCAAGCCCATGTTCTTTGGATAGGATGGTCAGGCAGATCCATATCAAATATAGCCGTAGTCCTCCAGTGACCAAAATAATGCTCCCACCATCCTTTGCTAATGTAAGTCACATTAAAATAATTAGAACTTTTGGACCTTGATATGTAACTCATAACTAAAGATATATGAAATATCCCATGTGATGTATGCAGTAGCCTTACTTGGGGTGTTTGAACTTTGCACTTCCTATATTTATTGTGAAGCAAAGAAATAATATTAAATAAAATAATAACAAGTACCAGACTATTAAACACAGTCTGATTTTATTTTCAAAAACATATTTGTATTATGTGTAGCAAATATGCTATACTGAAATTGGAGAGATCATTGTTTAAAGATATGAAGTTTTGTATATTTCTCAGTGAAGCAAAGGCAGTACATTTCCCAGGAAAATTGTACAGATGTAGAACTTATCAAATACATTCTGTGTAAATCTGCGCAAGTTATGGAACTAAAAACTGGTTGAAAAACTTTTACTTTAAAACTCCCAAAAGTTCATGAATATGAAATTTTCAAATTGTGATGGGACAGGGTAATTATTTAGGATTACTATGGTTTCAAAATTTAAAGTGGAGTTCAACAAGAATGGTCAGGAAGAAAGGTAGGAGGAATTCTTCATGATAATGATTTCTGTAATTGTACATATGGTTTTTCTCTGTGTTACCTGGTAGTATGAAGTTTAGGTTGTCCTTGTGTCACTGAGTAATAAGAGTGCATGCATAGTTTGTTGTTCAGGATGGTTTTCCAGTAAGTTACTTGTGTTGTCAGTATGGACCAGTATTTCCAACATGGTGCAGTTTAGATTATTAAGTTAGTTTTATTAGTATTTAAAATACTGAATTAGTTTTATTAGTCATCATAGAGAGGCTTTTGAATTTTGGTATGCTTATGTGGCTTTTTACCTTATTTAATGCTGATTTTCTACTGATGTACAGATATTTTTGCTTAATTTGTCGCTATATATTGTAAATCAGGATGTATTAACTTGTTTTAAGTTGTATGTAATGTCTTGAAGAAATTGATGTATATAATATGGTGCATTTTAAAGAGCTTATTCACTTGTTACACGTATAGTATTATATTAAAGGCATTGTATCCCAGAGAGTACAGGCTCTGAGCCATATAGCAGCGTTCCACCCTCCGTTGTTGTGTGCTGTGCTATTTATTCCTTTTCCATTTTATATCCAACTATGTCTTTCTATTGTGTTAACTCTCTCTGCCGTAGTCCAGTTAGGTTTTTAGTGTTTCAATTTTATCCAACATGTATCTCCAAGTTTACGCAATTAAATCTGTCTATAGCTTCTGAAACTGAACAGAACTGTTTTGAACTGTTTTCTAATCCGTCTTGTTTGAGGCTAAACTGACACATAACTTGCATTATTTGAATTCTGTTAGTTATTTGGATGACGTAAGTGTTGCCCTGTCACTGACAAAACTGTACCCATGTTGAATTCTAAACTGTAGTAACAGCCATGTTATACACAAGAAGACAGTAATTAAAGATCATTTAGCTTTCAAAGGAGGCTAGTATCAAGTATCCTGTAGGAAATGGAGATCCGTAAGGTGCAATATGATAAGTAAAATCTTTTCATAGTTTGAAGTAACTCTTAATCACTAAAACAGGAGTAAATTTCTTTATGTAGGTTCAAACAAAAAAACAAACAATCTCGAAACAAGTGAGTGATGTATGTTCTCGTGCTGTGAGTATAAAATTGTTGAAAGTTCACTATTTTTGAGGAACAAATAATTTTTATCCACAGTAAAGTAAAAATTAGATATTGTTGTACTAATCTAATGATGATCATAATTGAGATGTTCTAGTTGTCTGAGATGTAAGGGTCAGTTGAAATAATCAAGATTATTGTGAGATGTTAGGATTGTACTGATTGTGAAACGTTTGGAAAATTCGTGGATTTTTTGTGATAATAGTATAGTGTTGTATTGAGCAAGATTTTAAAGATAAATGATCTACATCTACATTTCCATGGATACTCTGCAAATCACATTTAATGGCAGTGGATTCATTGAACCACCTTCACAATTCTCTATTATTCAAATCTCGTACCGCGTGCGGAAAGAACGAACACCTATATCTTTCCCTACGAGTTCTGATTTCCCTTAATTTATCATGGTGATCGTTTCTCCCTACGTAGTTCGGCGTTAACAAAATATTTTCGCTTTCATAGGAGAAGATTGGAATTTAGTGAGAAGATTCCACCGCAACTAAAAATGCCTTTGTTTTAATGATGTCCACCCCAAATCCTGTGTCATTTCAGTGACACTCTCCCCTCTATTTCGCTATGATACAAAAAGTGCTGCCCTTCATTGAACTTTTTCGATGAACTCCGTCAATTCTATCTGGTAAGGATCCCACAACACGCAGCAGTATTCTAAAAGAGTACGGACAAGCATAATGTAGGCAGTCACCTTAGTAGATCTGTTACATTTTCTAAGTGTACTGCCAATAAAACGCAGTCTCTGGTTAGCCTTCCCCACAACCTTTTCTGTGTGTTGCTTTCAATTTCAGTTGTTCGTAATTGTAATTCCTAGATATTTAGTTGAATTTACGGCCTTTAGATTTGACTGACTTATTGTGTAACCGACGTTTAATGGATTCCTTTCAGCAATTATGTGGATGATCTCACACTTTTCTTTATTTAGGGTCAACTGCCAATCCTTATACCATACAGATATCTTATGTAAATCGTTTTGCAATTTGTTTTGATCTTCTGATGACTTTACTAGTCGATAAAAGACAGCGCCATTTCCAAACAACCTAAGACGGCTGCTCAGATTGTCTCCCAACTGGTTTATATAGATAAGGAAAAGCAAAGGGCCTATAACACTACCTTGGGGAACGCCAGAAATAACTTCTGTTTTACTCGCTGACTTTCCGTAGATTACTACGAACTGTGACCTCTCTGACTGGAAATCACGAATCCAATCACATAACTGAGACGATATTCCATAAGGACGCAATTTCACTACAAAAGCCTTCCTGAAATCCAGAAGTACTGTTTATAAGAATATCAGACGATTTTTTATTCTGGTATAATGTTAGTGTTAGGGTTAAGGATAGATTGTCATCGAATGTAGTGTATTGCATGTGTCGAATCATGTGGCATGTATTTATAGAGGAATGTAAATTAATAATTGTTGTAGTTGTTGACAGTATTGGTATTAACAAGAAGGATATTAAAGTGGTAAGTGTGAATGCATTGGTACTTTCAAGTAAAAGAGTTGACAAGCATACTTAGAACTTATAATGTAACAAAAATAACAAGTTTTTGTCATAATGGATTAATTGACAAATATACAATGATGAAATGTTTTTGATGTCTAGGTGTGATTACCAACTGCTAGAATGAATAAACAAGTGTTGATAGGAAAAAAGAGAAGCCGTTTCTGAAAGCAAGTAAAGTGTACAATTCTTATTTAAATCGATCTGAACAGCTTCCAACACTCCTATTTCACCGAGAAATCTTCTTTTAGTATGTTGACAACTGTTGCAAGAAAGTAGGCAAACGTTTTATTTTTGTATCTCAATCGATATGTAATCTTTTTGAGCGAAAACAGGTTGCTCAGATGCTTTATGCTTATGATATTCGAAGCAAGTGGTGGAGTCTATTTTTTTTACTCTGCGACTTTTCTCTGCTGTGTATCTTTATGTAGTGGAACCCAGTTCTCCGGGCCGCTTTTATTTGTCCCACCCTGTATATATGCTTTCACATTATCTAAAACAGTCTGACCATATTCAGGCAAATTTTGATTCCATTCTCATAGAAACCTACAATGTCATCATCAAACATGTTTACTTAATGTTATGGAATAAAAAGCGAGCAAGGTGAATATTAGAAGATTAGAAGACAAGTGCGGTAAAGGGCGACTTCCCAACGAAACTCCAGGATTACTTCTGCTGTGAAATCAGCAGAGTGTAGGTGGCCACTCTCCTGCTGTCGCTACAGTTGATGCTCTCTTGTTGGTTGTTTTTCTTATAATGAGACTTCAAGCGTCTGAGTCGTTCGCAGCAAATGTCAGCTCTGATGAACGCGCTAGGGGAAAGCAGTTGGTAACACAAAACACCTTCTTTGTGCCGCCTGGAGTATGACATTACATTTTGTGGACTGACAGTGGCCTTTGAGTGAGGTGTCTTTTCTTAGGTTTCAAACATTCAGCTAAGGCATGATGGTTCGAGTTCCAGTGTGAGGATAACTATATAAGCTTTCATTGATTTCCATAAATTGATTGAGGTAAATGCTGAACTATTTCCTCTGAAAGGGAACAGCCAATTTACTTCCACTTGCTTCTCAATCCGAGCTTTTAATTCATCTCTAATGACCTTGTAGGTGACAGAACGTTTAACCCTATCTTTCTTCCTGTCTTTTTTCTCGAACGTTGCTCACTGAATGCAAGTAACGCATGAAGTTTATATGGGCGCATTTCGTCCCACCTGCCAGCTATCGGGTACGCTTTTGTGGACCGCCTTCTTTTCAGAACAGCCTACACTACAGATTTTGTTGGTGTGTTTAGGTTTGAACATAGGTGTCTCTCTATTTATGAGGGCAATGAATCAAGTGTTTGGACTGGAATAAATATATCATTCACCGCTGTACGTCGATGACATAATTCTGACCATGCCCACTTGGTCAAAACACTGTGATCTGTCGGGAAATGTTAGTGGTTTAGCAAAATGGAGATATGAAGCGAAAGCTATGTAAGGCAAAATCTGTCAGGAGAAATTAAATTTATGTAGTATGTCATTAGTGCTCAGAGAATAGTGCCCGAGGGACTAAGTTAAGAGATACAGAGGCGTCGTCTAGTCCTGCGAACAAACGGCTGTTACAGACAATGTTCCAGTTATTTTGTTTCTATAGGAGATTCGTGTCATTGTAAACATTTTATTAGCATTGTTTGAACCAGCCACCAAAAATAGAATATTATATGGGCATAGACCGATGAATGATAAACAGCTTTGCAGAGACTAACAGCTGAATTAGTCCAGAGCGATATCCTGTACTATCCAGATATCTCACATCCATTTTCATGCCTACTGATGTGCACGTTTATGGAACAGTTGTTGAAATTTTGCGTTGAAGGGCTTTAAGATCAGTAACCAGTAAATTTGGATAGGGTGTGGTTGGGCTGGAAAACAAGGATTTTGGAAATGGAAGTAAATTGCACTAGGAAGTAACGGGAAGTGATATGAGAGGGTGTTTTTTAAATACTTCTGTAGTCATGACTTTATGTAAGAGTGAGTGTGGGAAGTTGCAAAGCATATGCCCATGTGAGTGACTGGTTCACTATCAGCACTCCACACAGGCATATATGGTAAACCACCACTTAATGTATTGAAGTTATGGATAATGCATGGTCACTGAAAGCACGAATAAAAGCTACATTACTGACAACAGCACTAACCTAATCCTAACGAGATGTGAAATACATTACCCTTGGAATAAACGTTTTTGGAGGATGGTACTTCAAATTGTTACATTCATAAGTTATAACGTCTAAGGTGTCCCCACTCGTTTGCAATGTGTGTTTCGTACAAGCGTGATTTTCGCGAGTACTTTTCTACTGCTCCAATGTGGAGTTTCGAGGTAATCGGGTAGGGAGACCTATCAGTGTTAATGTGCGCAACGGAAAATTTAAATTAACTCGATCTTGAGATCTGGCCCTGTCACTCATAAATAGCCCCTTTGGCTGATGTTAGAGCACAAATTAGCATAATAATAATGCCAGTAAAATAAGGTTCAAGGAGTAACAATAATGCTGCTGGAAGGACAAATGCTAATGTTCACTGTAAAAGTAATTTAAAATAAAATCGCAGAAATTCACCGACAAAAATTAGAAACTATACGTGTCTTAACGACTGAAACAACTGTGGAATGACTGGACTCAACTAATACTGGGAAACGGCTGGTTGCTATAACCCAAAGTGGAGAACGCTATCTGACAAGGGAACCTCCCCATCGCACCCCCTTCAGATTTAGTTATACGTTGGCACAGTGGATAGGCCTTGAAAAACTGAACACACATCAATCGAGAAAACAGGAAGAAGTTGTGTGGAACTATGAAAAAATGAGCAAAATATGTAAACTGAGTAGTCCATGCGTAAGATAGGCAACATCAAGGATAGTATAAGCACAGGAGCGCCGTGGTCCCGTGGTTAGCGTGAGCAGCTGCGGAACGAGAGGTCCTTGGTTCAAGTCTTCCCTCGAATGAAAAGTTTAATTTTTTATTTTCAGTTTATGTGACAAACTATTATTTTTTCATCAGTTTTTTGGGAGTGATTATCACATCCACAAGAAAACCTAAATCGGGCAAGGTACAAGAATCTTTTTACCCATTCGCCAAGTGTACAAGTTAGGTGGGTCGACAACAAATTCCTGTCATGTGACGCACATGTCGTCACCAGTGTCGTATTGAATATATCAGACGTGTTCTTCTGTGGAGGAATCGGTTGACCTATGACCTTGTGATCAAATGTTTTCGGTTCCCATTGGAGAGGCACGTCCTGTCGTCTACTAATCGCACGGTTTTGCGGTGCGGTCGCAAAACACAGACACTAAACTTATTACAGTGACGTCAATGAACGAACGGACAGATCATACCTTTGCGAAAATAAAGAAAGTAAAATTTTGACTCGAGGGACGACTTGAACCAAGGACCTCTCGCTTCGTACCTGCTCACGCTAATCACGGGACCACGGCGATACTACGCTTACGCGCTCCTTGATGTTGCTTGTGTTGCACATGGACTACTCAGTTTGTATATTTTGCTTATTTTTTCATAGTTCCACACAACTTCTTCCTGTTTTCTCGTTTGATCTTTGTTCAGTTTTTCAAGGCCTATCCACTGTGCCAACTTATAACTAAATCTGAGGGGGGTGCGATGGGGAGGTTCCCTTGTGAGAAATACTACACGATATGACTGACTTCGTCTGTAGAACCCAAAAACTAAAAGAAGCTATTGGAATCGATTGACTGGTGTGTAAAGTGATTGGAGCAATCTTTATACGTGATACCAACAGTTTAGTCTGTATCTGCTCTAAGAAGCCTGTCCCGTTGACTATATAACCATAGCAAAAGCGTGCTGGTTGAATGGAATGATGATACTAGATGTGAAGAGGCAGAATCGCAAATGTTGTGAGAACTGAAACCTAAGACCTGAGAAGGCAGACTGCTACCTATGACTGCTAAGGAAAAGCTGAATGGCCGGCCGTAGTGGCCGACCGGTTCTAGGCGCTTCAGATTGGAACCGCGCGACCGCTACGGTCGCAGGTTCGAATCCTGCCTCGGGCATGGATGTGTGTGATGTCCTTAGGTTAGTTAGGTTTAAGTAGTTCTGAGTTCTAGGGAACTGATGACCTCAGATGTTGTCCCATAGTGCTCAGAGCCATTTGAAGCATTTTTGAAAAGCTGAATGTTTTCACTTTGTTGCGAGCAACCAATGTAAGACGCGTACTTCAAGCAACGACTTGATGGCAAGTGAATAACAGCAAAGCGCTCCCAAGAACTGTAAGCCAGACTCAAGACGAGGACTCTCAACACAAGGCTGAGTACAGCATCGTCTTTAAACGTAGAGAAAAATACAGTGCCATGACTGTCCTCTAAGACTGAAGTTCTGCATCGCTCTGAGGCTAAAACAGAACTCTTCTGTGCGCTTGGGAGCGTCTTTCGAGAGCTGAGGCAGGGTCTCCTGCTTCTTCCAGATTTCAAACGGGAATTCCGTAGCGAAGACTGCCGGCTCACCAGCTTGCCTCCTTTACCCCACCCCTAGATGCGGACGATCAATCATAGCTTAGAAACCACACTGCATACTTCGTCTCTCCTCATACTAAACGGCTCCGGGCAGTCACACTCAAGTTTTCTTCGAATTTTCCAAAAGGATTCCCTACTACTAACGCTTTAAGCAAAAGTGCCAATCAGGTACGTCCGACTCAAAACTTCGCCAAATCAGCTAACGGCTCGAGGTGCCAGCCTGTCGACTGGTTGCTTACATTTCGCCAAGTGTTGTTTGAAATGATTTGCGTCTTGTGTCTAGTGTAATATTTCTTTCCTATTGTCTATAACGTAAGCAAGGACGCTGTCGCCGCGATAGTCACAGTAAAATATAAGGCAATGAGCTCCAGCAGGTTACCTATTGACTGAGGTGTAGGTCAGCCAACAACTGAGACAAACACTAGTATACGTAAGTCTTGTGTGAACATGACTCTGCAAGTTTTGTTCCGTTAGTGCAAGATCTATAGTCACTCTAAAGTTGAAATCAATCAACCTGAAGATGTGATACTAGCAGAAACGAAGATTAAATTTACTTCAGCAAAATGACAACTAGTTGAAGATTTCATAAGGTACCGTAAACCTTTTGATGATATTTCAACGATTTCATGGGATTGCTCTGTAAATTATATTTGACAAAATAAGGAGGGCAAAGAAATGTGGGGTGGCTGACATGCAATATTGTTATACTGATAGCCAGTGTGTTAGGAAACCCCAGCTGGGTCAGTTCCGATATTTGTAATATCTCTCTGCACTCTGAGGAAATGACTGTACGGGTTAGCAAATTACAATAGCAAATGGATAGGGAGGAGGATGGAAGAATGCAATTTGTGATCGCCCCCTCATTCAGCTCACTTTTCATCCAAAGGAAGAGGAACAGATGATGAGCGTCTTGCGCTCCACCATGTAGTCCATAACTCTCTATCCGTGACTTCTGTAACACCAGCATCCTGACAACATTCGTCACCACACTAAATGGCGTTTAGCTCTAAAGAATATTTCTAGAATCTGTCTCACCACAAAAACAGGTCATACAGCTATAAGGGTTTATGTAATGAAAGAGAAACATCAATAAATTTACAATCGTTGCTTCTTTTCTCCTTTTCATGAGATCGTTTAGGGTAGAAAGTTAGGAATTGTGTTTTTCAGACTCTCGTTGAGGACGACCAGTTCTAAAATACAATTAAATAATAAAAATTCTGTTTCTTATAGCTGTAGGTTGAGTTACACATGTTGAGCCTAGCTTAGAGTAGAAAAAGTTATGGTTTGTTGCTCTGCAGTGCGCACACAGTGATTTACTTACTACGTTTACACGAGACACAACTTCTAGAAGACGCAAACTGAATTTGGGAAGTCATTATTAGCTGTCGTGTTTTCATGGAAAGGCCTGAAATGATTTTTCTAGGACAGTTCAATATCGGTTTTCTGGTCGTCAGTTGTTTTACAGAAAGAGTCTATGGGGATCATATGTTTCTAAAGGTGGCAGGGGTATAAAATACAGGGAGCGGCAGGCTATTTACAATTTGTACAGAAACCAGATGGCAGTTATAAGAGTCGAGGGGCATGAAAGGGAAGCTGTGGTTGGGAAGGGAGTAAGACAGGGTTGTAGCCTCTCCCCGATGTTGTTTAATCTGTATATTGAGCAAGCAGTAAAGGAAACAAAAGAAAAATTCGGAGTAGGTATTAAAATCCATGGAGAAGAAATAAAAACTTTGAGGTTCGCCGATGACATTGTGATTCTGTCAGAGACAGTGTCTTGAAAGGAGGATATAAGATGAACATCAACAAAAGCAAAACGAGGATAATGGAATGTAGTCGAATTAAGTCGGGTGATGCTGAGGGAATTAGATTAGGAAATGAGACACTTAAAGTAGTAAAGGAGTTTTGCTATTTGGGGAGCAAAATAACTGATGATGGTCGAAGTAGAGAGGATATAAAATGTAGACTGGCAATGGCAAGGAAAGCATTTCTGAAGAAGAGAAATTTATTAACATCGAGTATAGATTTAAGTACCAGGAAGTCATTTCTGAAAGTATTTGTACGGAGTGTAGCCATGTATGGAAGTGAAACATGGACGATAAATAGTTTGGACAAGAAGAGAATAGAGACTTTCGAAATGTGGTGCTACAGAAGAATGCTGAAGATTAGATGGGTAGACCACATAACTAATGAAGTATTGAATAGGATTGGGGAGAAGAGAAGTTTGTGGCACAACTTGACCAGAAGAAGGGATCGGTTGGTAGGACATGTTCTGAGGCATCAAGGGATCACCAATTTAGTATTGGAGGGCAGCGTGGAGGGTAAAAATCGTATAGGGAGACCAAGAGATGAATACACTAAGCAGATTCAGAAGGATGTAGGTTGCAGTAGGTACTGGGAGATGAAGAGGCTTGCACAGGATAGAGTAGCATGGAGAGGTGCATCAAACCAGTCTCAGGACTGAAGACCACAACAACAACAACAACATGTTTCATTTCCTGAGTTAATCATTACAATGACTATTTCTCTTCAGTGAAATATCGTTAGTAGACAGCTCGGCTCACTCCATTATTTCTAATACTCTTTCTCTGTAAAAAAAAGTCTCTTCGAATATTTTTAAAAACAAAGCGTAATATCATTACATAATCACCTTTGAAGAGCTGTTATTCTTTTACATGGGAGCGAAAATGGATTGTGAAAGAGTAAATCCAGCAGCTACAACCGCATTTCCAGAATCGATACTGGTGTGTTTACATAACCAACCAGAAGCGGTAGTGAGAAACCAGTTTTAGAAATTCGGTTTTAGGGGCCTCATGCAAACGTAGTGCCTTTTACACTGAGCTCACCAGTATAGTGGCAACAATGGGTTCAGTATCGGTGACATGTGTCCTGCTGGGACGACTGAGAACTTCTGACGTCAGTATTACAATCATCTGGCTGCCACTTCGTGAGGGTGTGGAATGGGCGGAACGCAGCAGGTGAAGTCTATCCTTCCAACGGCGCTGGTGCGCTCTTAGACAGACAAGCGGTCTTTGGCCAGCTGCTCTGAAACATTCGTGGAAGTTCACACCATGTGTCCTTCTTCCTTCTTTAGGTTTGGGATAGTCGCTCAATACAGACAGCGGCTTTGACTAATTTTGTTTCAGATGATGACAGAAAGCGAGAGCATGAGTGTCAAAGACACGTAAACCTGTTTTTCAAATGGCTCTGAGCACTATGGGACTTAACATCTATGGTCATCAGTCCCCTAGAACTTAGAACTACTTAAACCTAACTAACCTAAGGACATCACACAACACTCAGGCATCACGAGGCAGAGAAAATCCCCGACCCCGCCGGGAATCGAACCCGGGAACCCGGGCGTGGGAAGCGAGAACGCTACCGCACGACCACGAGATGCGGGCTAAACCTGTTTTTATTACTTGTGTTGTCGCTAAGTCAAATGCAAATAATGTTGGCCTTCTGACTGACAGGTAACATTCCAGTTGAAAAGGTATTATATTACTTACAGAAACACACTTTCCCTAAACCAAGCAGACCAAGTTACAAATGGTTCAAATGGCTCTGAGCACTATGCGACTTAACTTCTGAGGTCATCAGTCGCCTAGAACTTAGAACTAATTAAACCTAACTAACCTAAGGACATTACACACATCCATGCCCGAGGCAGGATTCGAACCTGCTACCGTAGCGGTCCTCGGTTCCAGACTGTAGTGCCTAGAACCGCACGGCCGCTCCGGCAGGCAGACCAAGTTACAGTCACAGAAAAATTAAAGTAGGATATTACACTCTCCAAGAAGAAACAACAAACAATTTTTTGAGTTGTTAGTCACAACTGAGTGACTTGTAACACTTCTGGCTCTTTGAGCCATACTATTCGTTTCCAGGCTTCACTTCGTAATTGAAGAAATATGTACGTGGTATATGATGTAAGACAGGGCTTAACAACTGGCCGGTTTTGAGCGCGAGTACTCGCGTCTGCTCAGGCACGTGCGCGCGAGCTGGTGCAAGGTCGCTGAGTAGGTAGGAAGGGGAGGGAGGGGAAATGCGCGCGCACCTTTGAATAGGGCCTATTGAATTCGCGCCGACTGTGTAACGTTTAAAGTACTACGATCAGCTCTAACAGTCACTTCGCTGGTTAAGAATCAGGTCAAGTCGCCATTGTGTAACTCCAACCATACTTTCGCAGTTTAACCCCCATTGGGAAGAATTGTATCTGTTTACAGAAAAAGATGGTGTTGCAAAATGTGTAGTATGTCACAAAACGCTGAATTCTTTTAGGAAATTTAATTTGCAGCGACATTATATGTCGTACCACGCGAAAGACTACAGAAGTGGAAAATCGTGCACAGGAAGTTATTAAACTTAAAAGGTAGCTATCCGAAGAAGATATGGACGACGAAGAAAAATCAACTGAGGCAGCTCTCAGAGTGAGTTACAAAATTGCTTTGCTTTTAGCAAAATCCCTGCGCCCCTTCACTGATGGCGACTTAATAAAAAAATGTTTCGTAGTTGCAGCGGAACATTTGTGTCCATCTCAAGTTGAACAGTTTGGGATTGTGCCATTATCTAACATGACCATTACGCTTCGCATACAGGACATGGCAGACGACGTCCAGAGCCAGCTTGCAAATATCTGTAAAGATTTTATGGCGTATTCTCTAGCTCTGGACGAAAGTGTTGATATAACTGGAACAGCGCAGCTTGCCATATTTATTAGAGGTGTTAATAGAGATCTTCAGGTGAGGGTGGAGCTCCTCGATGTAGTAGCCATGAAGAACACTACAACCGGAGGTGATATTTTAAGTAGTGTTGAAGAAAGTGTTGAAAATATAGAATTGTCGTGGAATTCTTTAGTTTCAGTGTCTACAGACGGTGCACCAGCGATGACAGGGAAAAAAATCAGATTTCGTTGCGCTGTTGAAGGAGAAAATGCAAAAACTGACCGTGCCGAATGAAGTAAGGGGCGTTCACTGTGTGATCCATCAGGAAAACTTATGCGCAAAGAGTATCACTCTAAAAAATGTGATAAGTGTTGTTGTTCGTACATCCAATTATATAAGGGAGCATGGGCTACAACACAATCAATTTAAAAGCTTTCTTGAGGATGCAGAAAGTCAGTATGGTAGCCTGCCTTATTACAGCGAGGTCCACTGGCTTAGTCGTGGCGAATTATTAAATCGATTTTTTTGCCTATTAGATGAGATAAATATGTTCATGGAAATAAATAACATGTGTGTTCCTGAATTGAAAAAGCCTTCATGGAAATGTGATCTCGCGTTCTTACCAGATTTAACTAGCCATCTGAATGCTTTGAACATTTCACTACAAGGTAAAGATCTGCTAATTACTCATTTCATAGATCGAATACGAGCTTTTAAAATGAAATTGACACTTTGTGTGAGTCAGCTGGAAACAGGAACTCTAGCTCATTTTCCTAAATTATCATCCATGCAAGATATTCACAAAGACTGTGAACGTTATTCACATAGTTTAGTTGCCCTTAAGGAAGTCTGCCAGCTTGTGGTCGTGCGGTAGCGTTCTCGCTTCCCACACCCGGGTACGATTCCCGGCGGGGTCAGGGATTTTCTCTGCCTCGTGATGCCTGGGTGTTGTGTGATGTCCTTAGGTTAGTTAGGTTTAAGTAGTTCTAAGTTCTAGGGGACTGATGACCATAGATGTTAAGTCCCATAGTGCTCAGAGCCATTTGAACCATTTTGAACCTTAAGGAAGGATTTGATCAACGCTTTCAAGATCTGACAGCACTAGTCAGTGATTTTGATCTGTTCTCCTCTCCATATTCAGCGAATATAGAAGAAATTCGTCCTGAGCTGCAACTAGAAATTATTGACTTGCAGTGTGACAGAGAATACAAAGACAAATTTCAGAATAAGAAAAACGTTTTGGAATTCTACAGACACTTCCTTGAGGATAGATTTCCTCGTTTGCACAAACTAGCGGCTACAATAATATCAATGTTCGGTTCCACGTATGTTTGTGAACAACTGTTCTCTGCAATGAAATGTAACAAGACGTGCCTGAGAAACGCATTGTCTGATCGAAATTTAAACTGCACGCTGGGCTTACAATGCACGAGAACAATTACTCCAAACATAGACGCAATTGTAAAGGGCAAAAAGTACAAGATAACCGAGAATCCCACACTTCAGTGGCACCTTTTATTGTGTAACAGTTCACAAATTAATACGAATGTAGAGGCATACACTAAGCCAGGGCTTCACAACATACCTGCTCGCGGAGCAAGCTGTGAGCAGCAAGGCGCGAGCATGGAGCAGCGCGAGCACGCTACCCCCACTACCGGACCAGAGCGGAGAGTGGGGAGAGTCACGTGGTGCACACAACAGCTGCCGCCAGTCAATGTAAATCCGCGGTCTCCTGCAGGGATATCACTCACGAATTATTACTGCGATAAATGAAACAAATAAAGGAGAATGTACACGTGCCACAAAATTTTATTAGCTTAGTGTATGCCTCTACATTCGTATTAATTTGTGAACTATTACACAATAAAAGGTGTCACTGAAGTGTGGGATTCTCGGTTATCTTGTACTTTTTGCCCTTTATAATTGCGTCTATGTTCGGATTAATTGTTCTTGTGCATCGTAGGCGCAGCGTGCAGTTTAAATTTAGATCAGACAATGCGTTTCTCAGGCGCGTCTTGTTACATTTCATTGCAGAGAACAGTTGTTCACAAACATACGTGGAACCGAACACTGATATTATTGTAGCCGCCAGTTTGTGCAAACGAGGAAATGTATCCTGAGGGAAGTGTCTGTAGAATTCCAAAATGTTTTTCTTGTTCTGAAATTTGTCTCTGTATTCTCTTTCACAGTGCAGGTCAATAATTTATAGTTGCAGCTCAGGACGAATCTCTTCAATATTCGCTGAATATGGAGAGAACAGATCAAAATCACTGTCTAGTGCTGTCAGATCTTGAAAGCGTTGATCAAATTCTTCCTTAAGGGCAACTAAACTATGTGAATAACGTTCACAGTCTTTGTGAACATCTTGCATGGATGATAATTTAGGAAAATGAGCTAGATTTCCTGTTTCCAGCTGACTCACCCAAAGTGTCAATTTCATTTTAAAAGCTCGTACTCGATCTATGAAATGAGTAATTAGCAGATCTTTACCTTGTAGTGAAATGTTCAAAGCATTCAGATGACTAGTTAAATCTGCTAAGAATGCGAGATCACATTTCCATGAAGGCTTTTTCAATTCAGGTACACACATGTTATTTATTTCCATGAACATATTTATCTCATCTAATAGGCAAAAAAATCGATTTAATAATTCGCCACGACTAAGCCAGCGGACCTCGCTGTAATAAGGCACGCTACCATACTGACTTTCTACATCCTCAAGAAAGCTTTTAAATTGCCTGTGCTGTAGCCCATGCTTCCTTCTATAATTGGTTGTTGTACGAACAACAACACTCATCACATTTTTTAGAGTGATACTCTTTTGACATAAGTGTTGCTGGTGGATCACACAGTAAACGCCCCGTATTTCATTCGGCACGGTCAGTTTTTGCATTTTCTCCTTCAACAGCGCAACGAAACCTGATTTTTTTCCCTGTCATCGCTGGTGCACCGTCGGTAGACACTGAAACTAAAGAATTCCTCGACAATCCTATATTTTCAACACTTTCTTCAACACTACTTAAAATACCTCCGGTTGTAGTGTTCTTCATGGCTACTACATCGAGGAGCTCCTCCCACACATGAAGATCTCTTTTAACACCTCTAATAAATATGGCAAGCTGCGCTGTTCCAGTTATATCAACACTTTCGTCCAGAGCTAGAGAATAAGCCATAAAATCTTTACAGATATTTGCAAGCTGGCTCTGGACGTCGTGTGCCATGTCCTGTATGCGACGCATAATGGTCATGTTAGATAATGGCACAATCCGAAACTGTTCAACTTGAGATGGACACAAATGTTCCGCTGCAACTACCAAACATTCTTTTATTAAATCGCCATCAGTGAAGGGGCGCAGGGATTTTGCTAAAAGCAAAGCAATTTTGTAACTCACTCTGAGAGCTGCCTCAGTTGATTTTTCTTCGTCGTCCAGATCTTCTTCGGATAGCTTTCTTTTAAGTTTAATAACTTCCTGTGCACGATCTGGTCCATCACATTTTCCACTTCCGTAGTCTTTCGCTGCAAATTAAATTTCCTAAAAGAATTCAGCGTTTTGTGACATACTAAACATTTTGCAACACCATCTTTTTCTGTAAACAGATACAATTCCTCCCAACAGCGAAAGCATGGTTGGGGTTACACAACGCCGACTTGACATGATTCTTAACCAGCGAAGTGACTGTTAGAGCTGTCTTACAAGGGAACCTCCCAATCGCACCTCCCTCAGATTTAGTTATAAGTTGGCACAGTGGATAGGCCTTGAAAAACTGAACACAGATCAATCAAGAAAACAGGAAGAAGTTGTGTGGAACTATGAAAAAAATTAGTAAAATATACAAACTGAGTAGTCCATGTGCTACATATGCAACATCAAGGAAAATATGAACTCAGGAGCGCCGTGGTCCCGTGGTTAGCGTGAGTAGCTGCAGAACGAGAGGTCCTTGGTTCAAGTCTTCCCTCGGCTGAAAATTTTGCTTTCTTTATTTTCGCAATGTTATGATCTGTCCGTTCGTTCTTTGACGTCTCTGTTCACTGTAATAAGTTTAGTGTCTGTGTTTTGCGACCGCACCGCAAAACCGTGCGATTAGTAGACGAAAGGACATGCCTCTCCAATGGGAACCGAAAACATTTGATCACAAGGTCATAGGTCAACCGATTCCTCCACAGGAAAACACGTCTGATATATTCTATACAACACTGGTGACGGCATGTGTGTCACATGACAGGAATATGTTGTCGACCCACCTAACTTGTACACCATTCGCTAAATGGGTAAAAAGATTCTTCTACCTTGCCCGATTTAGGATTTCTTGTGGATGTGATAATCACTCCCAAAAAAGTGATGAAAACATAAGAGTTTGTCACATAAACTGAAAATAAAAAATTAAAATTTTCACTCGAGGGAAGACTTGAACCTAGGACCTCTCAGTCCATAGCTGCTCTCGCTAACCAGGAGACCACGGCTCTCCTTGACTCCCATTGTCCTTGATGTTGCTTATCTTCGCATGGACTACTCCGTTTGTATATTTTATTAATTTTTTTCGTAGTTTCACACAACTTCTTCCTGTTTTCTCGATTGATCTGTGTTCAGTTTTTCAAGGCCTATCCACTGTGCCAAGTTCTAACTAAATCTGAGGGGGGTGCGATGGGGAGGTTCCCTTGTTAGTACTTTAAACGTTACACAGTCGGCGTGATTTCAATAGGGAAGCTGCGGCTCTATTCAAACGTGCGCGCGCATTTCCCCTCCCTCCCCTCTCTCCCTACTCCGCGACCTTGCACCTGCTCGCGAGCATGTGCCTGAGCAGACGCGAGTACTCGCGCTCAAAACCGGCCAGTTGTTAAGCCCTGCACTAAGCTAATAAAATTATGTGGCACGTGTTGATTCTCCTTTGTTTGTTTCATTTGTCGCAGTAATAATTCGTGAGTGATATGCCTGCAGGTGGCCACGGATTTACATTGACTGGCGGCAGCTATTGTGTGCCCCACATGACTCTCCCCACTCTACGCTCTGGTCTGGTAGTGGGGGGTAGCGTGCTCGCGCCTTGCTGCTCGCAGCTTGCTCCGCAAGCACGTATGTTGTGAAGCCCTGATGTAAGAGGTGGAGTGAGGCGCACACGCATTTTCATTTACTTACATTTCTTTAGTGCATAATGCAGATTTAACTGTCATATCGAATAGCATAGTTTTTTTTCCAGAACCACTCTTTATCGATCAAAATATAGCTAATCCCAAATGTTGCATTAGACGATGAGTATAATTATGA
The DNA here is from genome assembly GCF_023898315.1 of Schistocerca nitens. Classification (NCBI taxonomy): domain Eukaryota; kingdom Metazoa; phylum Arthropoda; class Insecta; order Orthoptera; family Acrididae; genus Schistocerca; species Schistocerca nitens. The sequence goes on from NC_064622.1 coordinate 342,188,278, forward strand.
AAATACCAGTTACTGCAAGAAATTAGTAACTTTTATTTCATTTCATATTATTGTAATAGAAAAAGTGAAATTTTTGTATCGTGGTAAGCTTGCTTTCTGAAGGTGGGAGCCGGCCGGGGTGGCCGAGCGGTTCTAGGCGCTACAGTCTGGAACCGCGCGACCGATACGGTCGCAGGTTCAAATCCTGCCTCGGGCATGGATGTGTGTGCTGTCCTTAGGTTAGTTAGGTTTAAGTAGTTCTACGTTCTAGGGGACTAATGACCTCACAAGTTAAGTCCTATAGAGCTCAGAGCCATTTTTTGAAGGCGGGAAAACGAACGCTTCAGGTTGTAAAATTACATTCATAAAATCAGTGCAAGGGATATTAATGTGCAAATTTTAAAGCACATTACCGGATGTTGCCCTCTCATTTTATCATTGGTGTTGACTGTTTTTTGAAAGAGTCGAGAGTTTATTTTGGAGTTTGTAAAGTTTTCTTAAATGTCTGTGTTAAAATGTTGTAGATTTTGTCGCCTGACGTACGTGGAAAGCAGATTCCACTCAAGTCAGCTAGTTTACTACGCCCAGGCGACTGCACAGTCGCTGCATGGGGGAAAGATTGCAGGTACAGTGTAGCTGGCCCGTACGAGATCAGGCTGTGGACTGCTAAGAAAAAACACCTGTTATTAACAAGAGAATTAGTGTGATATGTTTGTTCAAAGTAAATGGCTCTTGACCTGTCCCTTAAGAATTTTATTTAGTCTCTCAAGAGTTAGTCTGAAGAGTTGGTCTCAAGAGATAGTCTCGATGAGCGAGTTGCAATGAGAGAATCGAAATATCTCAAGATTTTAAACATGGCTGCAGCAGCAACTGTTAAAATTCTTCACAATAAATAAATTAGTGTGCTACGAGGTTTGGACATGGAGAGTTCAAAGTAAATTTTAAATCGTTTGATTGGCCGGCCGCGGTGGTCTCGCGGTTCTAGGCGCGCAGTCTGGAACCGTGGGACTGCTACGGTCGCAGGTTCGAATCCTGCCTTGGGCATGGATGTGTGTGATGTCCTTAGGTTAGTTAGGTTTAAGTAGTTCTAAGTTCTAGGGGACTGATAACCACAGCAGTTGAGTCCCATAGTGCTCAGAGCCATTTTTAAATCGTTTGAATAGATGCTTTGAAATTTTATCGGCTTGTTGGAGAACGTAATTGTTTCGCCAGTTTTGGTGGAATTTAAACTCACCATCTGGAGGGAAAAGCTGAACATAAATTTCTAACGAAACTTGGAATTTTTTTGGGTAGTAGAAGTTGACGCTAGGATTAATTGAGATATGAGATTGATTTATCATGTTTGTTAATTCTGCGCAGACGCAGTGGCTGAACGTGGGGTTGCTTGATAGCCAAGTGTTTGTGGGTGTAGCGTGTCTCATTTACTCGGACATTTTCCATTGGTTTGTGGAAGAGGAGAGGCGTTATCACGCTAAGTCATTATTTGATTTTGTGAGATGGATTATAGAACACACTAAGGTAACACTGTCGTTCCGTTGGTGTACTGTGGTAGTGGAATAGGATGTAATCGCTTAGGAATAGTGCCTTTGCGATTTTGTGTTAGTCGTTAGTTTGTCAGAATCATTTACTGTAGTAAGCTTTGCAAATCTCTTCAGAGATATGCTGAAAGCGTAATTTTTGTCATGAGGCGAACAGACGACCTACGTTGTTAATGTAGTACTGAGAACCAATCGGAAGAAGTGGAAGGTTTGCATACGCTATCTCGATTCTCGATTCAGTAGTTTTTTTCCCAAGGTCCCTAAACGACATAGCAAGAACAATTTCATCGAGAAGATGTCAGCGATTTCTGGTAACTTCGAGCAAAACCCAGTCTCTGTTCTCGGAACAACACCAGTGCGGTGCGTGACCAGCCTCCACCTCCACGTGAACATATGACGTCTCTCACAGTAACAAACTGGTAGGATAAAAACACGAATTGTTAACTGCATTTCTGTGGGCTAATTTATAGCGACAAAGCGGGAGAAAGAGGTTTTGTCGAACACAATTATTTTCCATTGTGGCAGTGTGCTTTCGACTCTCGAGCGGCATGTACTGAAAGAGGTAGGCTTGCTATTCGCACATACATAGCAATCTGAGGAAACGTTATTTGAAAGGTGAATGTTTTATATTGATTAGAAATCTGATAGAATAAATTGGAATTAAACTTAAAAGAAAAGGGGGAAAAGGGAATTATGGGCATGGTTGGGGAAAAAAGGGTAAAGGTCTCAAAAAAGGGAAAAAGGTGCGTGAAGAAAATGTCTTTTCGAAACTAGAAACTAAATTTCACACTATCATAGCTTTCCGAACAAATTTAATTTACCCTAATAAAAATGTGCGCACCTACAAATCCTAATCCTGATTATTACGTTTCCGCTTAGTGGAGTTCATGTAGTTAACCAGCACATGTAACAAAATATGGTGACTTGTACCTGTACGCGAAACAATAGCAGGCAATAAAGACAGAGATTTTCTGTTTTTAACTATAAAAACAAGTCCTAGAGTACCCATTAGCCTCAAATTATTACTGGAAAGATATTTGAAAATAAAGTTCAATATCAAAGCAGAGGATTAATTTGTCTTTATAGCAAAGTATTAAAGTCAAGCCGCAGATACATAGGGAAAAAGGTGAGCATTGTGTGGAAGTAAAGTTCAGAGATCTTAACCGTCAAAGAAACTGATATAATGATTTACATTTATTAGTTCCCAACTAGAGAATAAATATTTCCATTTGAAAAAAAGGGAAAGATAGTTTACACTTTATGAAAGACAATTACTTTAAAAAGAAAGAAATTTTATCCAGTTTAGATAGATCGAAATGTTCGAAAAATAATTAAGATATTATAAGTCGACTTAGCCAATGATCTTATTGTTGCGAGACGCTACTTACAGACGTTATCGTTGACTAGCAACGACTAGATAAACAGTAAATTACGTCGTTGGAAGTTGAACGTATACTTAATTTTACGTAAAAGTACTTAAGGCCACATTGATTGGATGAATTTACATGATAATTTGATGTTTTGGTAGGAAAAGCATTTAAGTGGAATCAGCGGGTCAGACAGCCCGTATTTATTAATGTTTTACGTTGGTGGCATATTTTGGTTACGCCGTTGCTTAGCGAAGTGCGTCGTCATATTTTCAGCTCATATTCTGGAAGATTTTAGGATGTCGCTGCAAGTGTTAAAGTGCACTATCTGACTTATATCCATGGTATTCCCTTGTGCATAGTATTTTTCATAGTAACTGAGATTAGGTTTGGTCAGAGTTAACGTTGTGAACCGTGTGATATCCTGTGAGGCAAATGCGTTTTAAGATCAATATTAGCATATACCGGTAACTATTAATAGGTCTATTACACTAAGAAGATAGCAACTGTGGCTATTGTTCACTACATATCGTCGTTGTAGTGATACGTAGTGTGATCTGCAGTGAGAGAAAATTAACGTCCAAGCTTATGTGTCATCGTTGTATCTCTATAGACGATCGTTTCTGAATACACAGATTACGTCGTTGATCGCACGCACTGTCTTGTCTGTAGAGTAAAGCGACGTACTCAAATGTAGGGCGTATACTGTTCGGCGTTGCTTACTGTCCTGCGTGTCGCAGTGTTGGTAGTGTCTGCTCATACTGTGTTATTTCTACGAATGGTCTGCGTGTAAAGGGTGGCGCAGTACAGGATGCTGTACAAAAGATAATATCTGTTAAGGGAAGAAATGACACATTGTGCTCCACAGAGCTCACTTTTGTGTCAAGGCCCCTCCATACGCATAATTTATGCCTAAAATTGTGTAGGAGCAGACACAATTGGTTTACTAAAATGAGAAAGAAATGCTAAGACGAGTATCTTACGTGACTGCGTGCACGAAATCTCACTGCCAGAGACACGAGAAGGGGCAAAGAGTGTAAGTAACTATTTAGCTGTTTCTCGGCTTCAGCATTCGGTTCGTTAGTGATAAATAATCTGTTTATTGAAGGGAAGATACTAGCTCACTAGAAGAGATCCAATTGGTCGGCATTCCAAAGACGTGCTGCCGTTTAGTAAGCTAAAGAATTTTCAGACAATAAGTGTGCAAACGAAGAGAAAATGGATGTTCTAGCCAAGAGTGACGAGAGGAAAGGTGTATGCTCAGGTTCTTCGAGAGAGCACATCGTTCCAAGTCCATACTCTTGTGTTCACATATGATTAGTCACATACAGAGGTTTAATTAACATCACTGTCATCCTCAGCCTCTGATTGTGCAAAGTATAGTAGCATGTGCAGAATTGGTGAAACATTTTTTGAGGTATGTGTGAAGTCCAAGGGTTTGATTCAGGTTTTAGTATAATAAATTCATTCACGCACTCAGCAAGTTCAACTAAATATGCACTTAAGCAACGGAATTGGTGTGTGTGTGTTCTTTTTGTATCTGATCCTTCTTTATCATTGGTTGTTCTGTAGTGTTCCATGATCATGTTACCCGGATTCGCCTCCCTGATGAATATACCGTTTTCACAGCGGAGCTCCACGCAATCCTGAAGGCACTGGAGCGGATGAATCGTGTTCGGGGCAATCGATTTCTCCTCTGCTCCGATTCTCTTAGTGCCTTACAATCATTGCAGAATCTGTACCCAACTGAGGAGATGGTCCAGCTGATATATGACCAGCTGTACTTGCTCCAACGGCGGGGTAAGGAGGTGTCCTTCTGCTGGGTGCCTGGTCATGTGGGAATATGGGGCAATGAAAAGGCCGATCGGGCTGCCAAGGAGGCCTGCAGAGAGCAGGATGTGGTCCAGTGTCCTGTTCCCTTGCAGTCTGTCATTCCTGCACTCCACAAGAAGTGCATGGAGTTGTGGGAGGAAGAATGGCTGACGGTGACGGCCAATAAACTGCGGTTGGCGAAGTCAGCAACTCGACCGTGGCGTACCTCCTGCCGGTTGCTCAGGCAGGAAGAAGTGACCCTCACGCGTCTTCGGATCGGGCACTGTCCTCTGACACGTAGTTTTCTATTACGGCGGGAGGATCCTCCGTTTTGTGATGCTTGTGGTGTGCACATCTCTGTCCGGCACATTTTAACAGACTGCATTTTATACCGTGATGCAAGGGCAGAAGCACAAGTTGATGGGGATCTGCCCTGTGTTTTAGCTAATGATGAGACGTATGTGTCTAGGGTTTTAAAGTTTTGTGATGTGTCTGGACTCTGGCCTAAACTTTTAGGCTGGCGGTTTTAGGGTATTGAAAAGTGGCTGGCTCCTCCCTTTTTTCCTTGCGGTCAACCAGCCACTTCCATCTGCTACATTGTTTTAGCTCCCTCTACCACTTTTTCTTGTGTTGTCCATGTTTTACTGCTGACGGCATGCTTCGTCCCACTTTACGGTGTGGGTAGGCACATATTTTTCCAAGCTTGTTACCTGTGTTTTACGTTCTGTTTTATCTTACTGTTCTGAGTATTCTTGACACCCGTCTCAGTCTGTTACTGAGCGGGCGCTGAAGACCATGTCGTCGTGCGCCCATACAACTCTCTCCATCATCATCATCATCATCATCATCCTTCCTGAGAGACAATCACCACTCATTCCAAATTAATAATGTAAGTGTAGACCAGATGTGGCGTAAATTCAAAGAAATAGTATCGGCAGCAATTGAGAGACTTATACCAAATAAATTAACAAGCGACAGAGTTGATCCTCTTGGTACACAAAACGGGTTAGAAAACTGTTGCAGAAACAAAGAAACAATCACGCCAAATTTAAACAGACGCAAAATCCAAGATTGGCGATCTTTTACAGAAGCCGAAATTTAGTGCGGACTTCAATGCGAGATGCTTATAACAGTGTCCACAACCGAAACTTTGCCTCGAAACCTGGCAGAAAGTCCAAAGGGATTCTCGTCGTATGTGAAATATGATAGCGACAAGAAACAATCACTGTGTTATGCATCAATGGGAAGAGGAGTGGCTGGCAGTCGGTGAAAATAAGCTGCGTTTGGTCAAGGCCACCACGCGGCCATGGCGTACGTCCTACCAGTCGTGCAGGCGGGATGAGGTTCTCCTCACTCGCCTCCGCATCGGGCACAGTCCCTTAACGCATGGTTTTTTACTCCGGCGGGAGGACCCTCCAATCTGCAGTGCTTGTGGCGTCCAGATTAGTGTCCGCCACATTTTACTTGACTGTCCTTTATTCTCTGACCAGAGGGCGGTGGTTTCCATGCCACCGGATTTGCCCTCTATTTTGCAAGACGACCCAACGACTGTGTTTAAGGTCTTACGGTTTTGTGTCCTGTCCAATTTGTTGCCTCGGATTTTAGGGAGAGGATTTTAATGTGCTGCTGGGTGACTGGCTCACCCAGGTTTTAGGTAAGAGGTACGCCAGTCACGATTACCTACTTGTTTCACTTCGATTTCTGTTCTCTTTTCCTTGTGTTTCCTTTCCTGTTTTAGTGCGTTTCTTTTCCTCTTGTTTTGCCTCTGTATGTGAGGATTTGGAACTGCGTCAGGCCTGTGTCTTTTAGCCGTTCTCCTTGTTCGCTGTCCGTCTTCGTCCCTTCACCGCATGTGTTCCTGTTTCTATGCGTTTGGGCGCTGATGACCACGCTGTTTAGCGCCCGAAAACCTCAGACCACACACACACACACACACACGCGTTCTCTGCGCGATAACAATGGAGATACTATCAAAGACAGTGCTGCCAAAGCAGAGTTACTAAACACAGCTTTCCGAAATGCCTTCACAAAAGAAGACGAAGTAAATATTCCAGAATTCGCGGCTGCCAAAGAGGCTTGCTCCATCACACCTCCTGCTCGCTGTTCCGTCCCCCTGCAGGCAATAACATCATTCGTGACTCGGAAGGTCATGCGTTGGTGGGAGGCTCAGTGGCTGGAAGTGAGGGATAATAAGTTGCGATCGGGGAAGGATTCTGTCCGACCGTGGCTTACCTCCTTCCGACAACGACGAGCTGAGGAAGTAGCCCTTACCCGGCTTCGAATAGGACATTGTCCGTTGACACATGGTTTTCTGTTACAGCGTGAGGAGCCACCAACGTGTCAGACATGTGGGACACAGCTGTCGATACGACATATTTAACTATGTTTTATATGCGGGTTTGAAGGATGATTTCAGTTTCCCACCAGACCTGCCCTCTATTTTAACTAATAAAGAGGCGAGTGTGGCTAGAGTTTTACATTTTTGTGTGATGTCGGACTTCTTCCCAAAATATTGGGATTGAGATGTTAATGTGCTGTAAAGTGGTTTGGTCACCCATTATTTGTATGTGGTCATCCAGCCACAGTCAATTATTTGTACCTGTTTTGTACTGGTATTTTATTTTTAGTTTTAGCTACCTGTTTTGATGTGCTGTGTCCAATCTTGAAATTTTAGCATTTACAATTCTCGCAAAGATCGGCTCTGAATTGATCCTTGTTTAAAAGATCTTGGCTGCACTCGTCAACATTTATTTTGGGAACGGGCGCTGATAACCTCGTTGTTGTGCGCCCTAAAACACTAATCATCATCATCATCATCATCATCTGAGCTAATCATTACAGTGACTATTTCTCTTCAATGGAATATCGTTTGTAAACAAACTTGCTCAGTCAGTTATTTCTATTACTCCTTCTGTGTATAAAAAGTCACTTGGTAAATTTTTAAAAACATGACGTAATGTCGCGGTACAATCACCTTTCAAAAACTGTTACGTTTTTACATGGGAGCGGAAATGAAGTGTGAAAAATTAAATCCGGCAGATACAACCGAATTCCCAAAATCGATACTGATGCGATTAGAAATCAACCAGAAGCGGTAGTGAGAAACTGGTTTCAGAAATCCGGTTTTAGAAGCCTCATGTAAACACAGTGCCTGCTACACAGAGGTCACCACTGCAGTGGTAACAGTGGGTTCAGTGTCAGTGAGGTGTCTCCTGCTGGACGACCGACAATCTTCACCTCAGTTGAGGACCACTGACGTCACTAGTCCCACCAACTGGCTGCCACCTCGTGAGCGTGTGGAAGGGGCGGGAACGCGGCAGGTAGTCTATCCCGGTCCGCTCTTAGACAGACAGGTTGCGACAGTCTTTGGCGAGCTGCTCTGAAGCATTCGTGGAAGTTCACACCATGTGTCCTTCTTCCTTCTTGAGGTTTGCGAAAGTCTTTCAATACAGGCAGCGGCTTTGACTAATTTTATTTCAGATGATGCCAGAAAGCTTGAGCACAAGTGTCAAAGACACGAACAACTAACTGTTTTTATTACTTGCGTAGCCGCTTAGTCAACTGCAAATAAAGGTAGTCCTATGGCTAACAGTTAACATTCCGAATGACAAGGTATTATATTACTTATAAATACACACTTTCCTTAAAGTAAGCAGATCAAGTTACAGACACAGAAAAATTAAAGTAGGATATTACACTCTACAAGAAGAAACAACTTTTTGAGCTGTTAATCACAACCGAGTGACTTGTAACATTTCTGGCTCTTAGAGTCATACTATTCGTTTCCAGGCTTCACTTTGTAACTGAAGAAACTTTTACACGGTATATGATGTAAGAGGTGGAGTGAGGGGCACACACAATTCATTTACATTCTGTTACAAAAAGGTACGGCCAAACTTTCAAGAAACATTCCTCACACACAAAGAAAGAAAATATGTTATGTGGACATGTGTCCGGAAACGCTTACTTTCCATGTTAGACTTCATTTTATTGTTGTTGTTGTTGTTGTCTTCAGTCCTGAGACTGGTTTGATGCAGCTCTCCATGCTACTCTATCCTGTGCAAGTTTCTTCATCTCCCAGTACTTACTGCAACCTACATCCTTCTGAATCTGCTTAGCGTATTCATCTCATGGTCTCCCTCTACGATTTTTACCCTCCACGCTGCCCTCCAATGCTAAATTTGTGATCCCTTGATGCCTCAGAACATGTCCTACCAACCGGTCCCTTCTTCTAGTCAAGTTGTGCCACAAACTCCTCTTCTCCCCCAATTCAATACTTCCTCATTAGTTATGTGATCTACCCATCGAATCTTCAGCATTCTTCTGTAGCACCACATTTCGAAAGTCTCTATTCTCTTCTTGTCCAAACTATTTATCGTCCATGTTTCACTTCCACACATGGCTACACTCCATACAAATACTTTCAGAAACGGCTGCCTGACACTTAAATCTATACTCGATGTTAACAAATTTCTCTTCTTCAGAAACGCTTTCCTTGCCATTGCCAGTCTACATTTTATATCCTCTCTCCTTCGACCAGCATCAGTTATTTTGCTCCCCAAATAGCAAAACTCCTTTACTACTTTAAGTGTCTCATTTCCTAATCTAATTCCCTCAGCATCACCCAACTTAATTCGACTACATTCCATTATCCTCGTTTTGCTTTTGTTGATGTTCATCTTATATCCTCCTTTCAAGACACTGTCCATTCCGTTCAACAGCTCTTCCAAGTCCTTTGCTGTCTCTGACAGAATTACAATGTCATCGGCGAACCTCAAAGTTTTTATTTCTTCTCCATGTGTTTTAATACCCACTCCGAATTTTTCTTTTGTTTCCTTTACTGCTTGCTCAATATACAGATTGAATAACGTCGGGGACAGGCTACAACCCTGTCTCACTCCCTTCCCAACCACTGCTTCTCTTTCATGTCCCTCGACTCTTATAACTGCCATCTGGTTTCTGTACAAATTGTAAATAGCCTTTCGCTCCCTGTGTTTTACCCCTGCCACCTTTAAAATTTGAAAGGGAGTATTCCAGTCAACATTGTCAAAAGCTTTCTCTAAGTCTACAAATGCTAGAAATGTAGGTTTGCCTTTCCTTAATCTATTTTCTAAGATAAGTCGTAGGGTCAGTATTGCCTCACGTGTTCCAACATTTATGCGGAATCCAAACTGATCTTCGCCGAGGTCGGCTTCTACCAGTTTTTCCATTCGTCTGTAAAGAATTCGAGTTAGTATTTTGCAACTGTGACTTATGAAACTGATAGTTCGGTAATTTTCACATCGGTCAACACTTGCTTTCTTTGGGATTGGAATTATTATATTCTTCTTGAAGTCTCAGGGTATTTCGCCTGTCTCATACATCTTGCTCACCAGATGGTAGAGTTTTGTCAGCACTGGCTCTCCCAAGGCTGTAAGTAGTTTTAATGGAATGTTGTCTACTCCCAGGTCCTTGTTTCAACTTAGGTCTTTAAGTGCTCTGTCAACCTTTTCACGCAGTATCCATAACACTGTCCTAAAGTACATCGCCCTTGTATAGACCCTCTATATACTCCTTCCACCTTTCTGCTTTCCCTTCTTTGCTTAGAACTGGGTTTCCATCTGAGCTCTTGATATTCATACAAGTGGCTCTCTTTTCTCCAAAGGTCTCTTTAATTTTCCTGTAGGCAGTATCTATCTTACCCCTAGTGCGATAAGCCTCTACATCCTTACATTTGTCCTCTATCCATCCCTGCTTAGCCATTTTGCACTTCCTGTCCATCTCATTTTTGAGACGTTTGTATTCCTTTTAGCCTGCTTCATTTACTGCGTTTTTATATTTTCTCCTTTCATCAGTTAAAGTCAATATTTCTTCTGTTACCCAAGGATTTCTACTATTCCTCGTCTTTTTACCTATTTGATCCTCTGCTGCCTTCACTATTTCATCCCCTAGAGCTACCCATTCTTCTTCTACTGTATTTCTTTCCCCCAGTCCTGTCAATTGTTCCATTATGCTCTCCCTGAAACTCTGTACAACCTCTGGTTTTTTCAGTTTATCCAGATCCCATCTCCTTAAATTCCCACCTTTTTGCAGTTTCTTCAGTTTTAATCTACAGTTCATAACCAATAGATTGTGGTCAGAGTCCACATCTGCCCCTGGAAATGTCTTACAATTTAAAACCTGGTTCCTAAATCTCTGTCTTACCATTATATAATCTATCTGATACCTTTTAGTATCTCCAGGATTCTTCCATGTATACAACCTTCTTTTATGATTTTTGAACCAAGTGTTAGCTATGATTAAGTTATGCTCTGTGCAAAATTCTACCAGACGGCTTCCTCTTTCATTGCTCTCCCCCAATCCATATTCACCCACTATGTTTCCTTCTCTCCCTTTTCCTACTCTCGAATTCCAGTCACCGATGACTTAAATTTTCGTCTCCCTTCACTACCTGAATAATTTCTTTTATCTCATCATACATTTCATCAATTTCATCATCTGCAGAGCTAGTTGACATATAAACTTGTACTACTGTAGTAGGCATGGGCTTCGTGTCTATCTTGGCCACAATAATGCGTTCACTATGCTGTTGGTAGTAGCTTACCCGCACTCCTATTTTTTTATTCATTATTAAACCTACTCCTGCATTACCTCTATTTGATTTTGTATTTCAAATGGTTCAAAATGGCTCTGAGCACTATGGGACTTAACAGCTATGGTCATCAGTCCCCTAGAACTTAGAACTACTTAAACCTAACTAACCTAAGGACATCACACAACACCCAGCCATCACGAGGCAGAGTAAATCCCTGACCCCGCCGGGAATCGAACCCGGGAACCCGGGCGTGGGAAGCGAGAACGCTACCGCACGACCACGAGATGCGGGCGATTTTGTATTTATAACCCTGTATTCACCTGACCAAAAGTCTTGTTCCTCCTGCCACCGAACTTCACTAATTCCCACTATATCTAACTTTAACCTATCCATTTCCCTTTTTAAATTTTCTAACCTACCTGCCCGATTAAGGGATCTGACATTGCACGCTCCGATCTGTAGAACGCCAGTTTTTTTTTCTTTTTTTTCCCTCCTGATAACGATGTTCTCTTAAGTAGTCCCCGCCTACTTCTCTTCAAATCACATTAATCATGGAATGGAAACACACAGCAACAGAACATTTGCACTGAAATGAGGATTGACACATTGTTGGATGAACCATTCGCAGAAGTGTACCCGTGGAGGCTAATCAGCTGCTGATAGTGTCACACGCGCTGTACATGGTACGGAAACAACTGGTTCTCCCGTAGCACTCTCCATACAGTGACATGGTCTACGTTACCTTGTACAGCAGCAACTTCTCTGACGCTGACATTAGGGTTATCGTCAACTGCACGAAGAATTGCCTCGTCCATTGCAGGTGTCCGCGTCGTTCTAGGTCTTCCCCAGTCGCGAGTCATAGGCTGGAATGTTCCGTGCTCCGTATGACGCCGATCAATTGCTTCGAACGTCTTCCTGTCGGGACACCTTAGTTCTGGAAATCTGTCTCGATACAAACGTACCGCGCCACGGCTATTGTCCCGTGCTAATCCATATATCAAATGGGCATCTGCCAACTCCGCATTTGTAAACATTGCACTGACTGCAAAACCACGTTCATTATGAACACTAACCTGTTGATGCTACGTACTGATGTGCTCGATGCCAGTACTGTAGAGCAATGAGTCGCATGTCAACACAAGCACCGAAGTCAATATTACCTTCCTTCAATTGGGCCAACTGGCGGTGAATCGAGGAAGTACAGTACATACTGACGAAACTAAAATGAGCTCTAACATGGAAATTAAGCGTTTCCGGACACATGTCCACATAACGTCTTTTCTTTATTTGTGTGTGAGGAATGTTTCCTGAAAGTTTGGTCGTACCTTTTTGTAACACCCTGTATAATGCAGATTTGCCGGCCGAAGTGGCCGTGCGGTTAAAGGCGCTGCAGTCTGGAACCGCAAGACCGTTACGGTCGCAGGTTCGAATCCTGCCTCGGGCATGGATGTTTGTGATGTCCTTAGGTTAGTTAGGTTTAACTAGTTCTAAGTTCTAGGGAACTAATGACCTCAGCAGTTGAGTCCCATAGTGCTCAGAGCCAATGCAGATTTAACAGTCATATCTAATAGTATATTTTTTCCTTAAACCACACTGCACACAAATTAATAACCCCCACAGTTAGTTGACCAAAATACAGCCAATCCCAAATTATGCATGAGACTATGCTTATAATTAAAGAAAATACCAGTTATTGCAAGAAAATAGTAACTTTTATTTCATTTCCTTATAGTGTAATATGGAAAGTGCATATTTTCGGTAGAATTGAGGTTTTTTTCTGACTTTGGGAACACGAGTTCTTCAGTTTGTAGATTTGGGTGGGTTTTAAGCTCACCTTGTGCAGGGAAAAGCGGAAGATAAATTTATGACGTAACTTAGAATTTTCTGGGTCGCAGTTGAGGCTACGAGTAATTGAAGTTTTGTGGACGCAATTGCTGTACGTTGGGTTGCAAGACAGCCGTTTAGTGGGATATTTTCCGTTGGTTTGTGAAAGAGAGACGCTTTCACGAGAAATTATTTGATTTTGTGAGGTTGATTATAGCACACACTAAGGTAACACTGGCGTTGCGTTTGTGTATTGAGATTGTGGAATAGTGGATTTGCGATTTTGTGTTAGGTATGACTTCAGAGTGAGTGTCGTTTACCGTTGTAAGCAAAGGAAATCTCTTCAGAGATACGCTGAAGGCTTAATTTGTGTTGTGAGGCCAGCAGACGTCCTACGTTGTTAATATAATACTGAGAGCGAACCGGAAGTAGTCGAAGATTTACATATGCGATATCGATTTAGTAGTTTTTTCCCAAGGTCGCTAGACGACATAGCAAGTACGATTTCATCGAGAAGATGTCAGCGATTTGTAGTCGCTTCGAGCAGAACCCAGTCTCAGTTCCCGGAGCTACACCAGTGCGGTTACCGCCGTCTCTGCGTGACCAGCCTCCACCTCCATGCAAACAGACGACGTCTCTCACAGTAACAAACTCACATCCACGAACAGCAGGCTACTGATTCTGGTGGAATAAAAGCACGAATTGTCAACTGCATTTCTGTGGGCTAATTTATAGCGGCAAAGCGAGAGAACGAGGTTTCGTCGAACACACAATTATTTTTTATTGTGGGAGTTGTGCTTTCAACTCCCGAGCGGCATGTACTGAAAGAGGTAGGCTTACTATTCGCAAGTACATAGCAATCTGAGAAAACGTTAATTGAAAGTTGAATGTTTTCTATTGAGTAGATATCGGATGGAATAAATTGAAATGAAACTTAAAAGAAAAAAGGGGGGGGGGGAAGGGAATTATGGATTATGGGCATGGTTGTGGAAAAAGAGTAAAGGTCTCAAAAAAGGGAAAAAGGCGCGTGAAAAAGTGCCTTTTCGAAACTAGAAACAAAATTTCACACTATCATAGTTCTTTGAACAGCTTTAATTTACCCTAATAAAAAAGTGCGCACCTACAAATCCTAATCCTTATATTACGTTTCCGCTTAGTGGAGTTTATGTAGTTAACCAGCACTTTAACAAAATATGCTAATTTGTACGCGAAGTAATAACGGGCAATAAAAACAGAGTTTTTCTGTTTTAAACTACAGAAACGAGTGCCCGAGTATCATTTATCCCCAAATTATTAATGGAAAGATATTTGAAAATAAAGTTCAATGTCAAAGCAGAGGATTAATTTGTCTTTATAGCAAAGTATTAAAGTGAAGCCGCAGATACGTTGAGAGAAAGGTGAGCATTGTGTCGAAGTAAAGTTCAGAGATCTTAACTGTCAAAGAAACTGAAATAATGATTTACATTTATTAATTTCCAACGAGAGAATAAATATTCACGATATAAAAAAAGGGAAAGATAGTTTACGCTTTATGAAAGACAATTACTTTAAAAAGAAAGAGATTTCATTTAGTTCTGATAGATTGATGTTTTTGAAAACAATTAAGATGTTATAAGACGATTTAGCGAATGATCTTATTGTTGCAAGACGCTACTTATAGACGTTATCGTTGACTAGCAACGACTAGATAAAAAGTAAATTACGTCCATGGAAGTTGAACGTATACTTACTATTATGTAAAAGTATTTAAGGCCTCGTTGATTGGATAAGTTTACATGATACTTTGAAGCTTTGGTAGGTAAAGCGTTTAAGTGGAATCAGCGGGTCGGAGTATCAATGTTTTACGTTGGTGGCATATTTTGGTTACGGCGTTGCTTTGCGAAGTGCGTCGCCATATTGTCAGTTCATACACTGGAAGCTTTTATTTTGTCACTGCAAGTCTTAAAGTGGACTATCTGACTTTATCCATCGTATTCTCTTGTGCCTTGTGTGTTTAATTGTAACTGAGATTGGGTTTGGTGGTAGTTAACCTTTCGAACCTTGTGATGACCTGTGAGTCAAACGCGTTATTAAGATCAATATTAACATATCCCGGTATCTACCAAAAGTCCCATTACACCACGAACGTAGTACCTGTGGCTATCGTTAACTACATACCGTCATGTAGTGATACGTAGTGTGGCCTGTAGTGAGAGAAAATTAACATCCAAGGTTACGTGCCATCGTTGTATCTGTATAGAGGATCGTTTCTGAATACACAGATTACGTCGTTGATCGTACGCACTGTCTTGTCTGTAAAGTTAAGTGACGTATTCAAATGTAGAGCGTATACTGTTCGGCGTTGCTTTCTCTGCTGTGTGTCGCAGTGTTGGTAGTCTGCTCATACTGTGTTATTTCTGCGGGTGGTCTGCTTCTAAACGATGGCGCAGTACAGGAGGCTGTCCAAAAGATAATATCTGCTAAGGGAGGATATGACACATTCTGCTCCACAGAGGTCACTTTTGTTTCAAAGCCCCTCCAAGCGTTTAATAAATGCCTAAAATTTTTTAAGAGCAGACACAATTGGTATTTAAAATGAGAAAGAAGTGGTAGGTCGGGAATCTCATGTGACTGCGTGCACGAAATCTCACTGCCAGAGACACAAGAAGGGGCAATGAGTGGAAGTAACTATTCATCTGCTTCTCGGCTTCAGCATTCGGTTGCTTAATGATAAATAAGCTGCGTATTGAAGGGAAAATACTGGCTCACTAGGGGAGATGCAATTGGTCGGAGCTCCAAAGACGTGCAATCGTTTGGTAAGCTGAAGCATTCTCAGACAATAAGTGTGGACACGAGAAATAAATGGGACGAGTGGGAAGGTGTATACTCAGCTTCTTAGAGAGAGCACATCCTTCCAGATCCATAGTCATGCGTTCACGTATGATGAGTCACACACTGAGGTTTAAATAACATCACAGTCACTGCCTCTGATTGTGCAAAGCATCGTAACATGTGCAGAATTGGTGAAACATGTTTTGAGGTGGGTGCGAAGTCCAAGGCTTTGATTCAGGTTTTAGTATCATAAATTCATTCACGCAGTCAGCAATTTCAACTCAATATGCACTTAGGCAAAGCAACTGATGGTTGTGTGTTCTTTTTGTGTCTGATACAGCATTCTTATAATTAATTCAGCAATCATTGACGGTTTACGTGGAATAGTTAAAATCCGTCCAATCAGTCTTCGCAAAGTCCATGTAGTTCACTTGCAATCTCATAAAAGCAGTAGTTTCTTGTTTTACACATTTCTCTTTCCCATACATTTTAGTAAGATACAAGCATTTTCGTGAGCAAGTATTTTAAATAAGACTGAGCCCTTTTAAAATTCAGATGTGCCAAATAATTTTCGGCTGTGCAGATCGTTCACAGGGTTCAGGTCTTGATAGGATTATGGGGGTATGCTTGAAGTTCTCCCCGGAGAACCTCACATATACGAGAAAATAATAGTAATAATCATCATCATCGTCATCATCAACCTAACACACAGCAGTGAACCTCTAAATAGTAAGCTGTCATGCCAGTAATGTGCGTCGAGCGAATCTTTGCACGCTGTTCATTCTAATTTAGTGAACGCAGTGAGTTCGATGGAGTAGAACAGCTGGATAGTACGGTTGTAGGTGCGAGACTGCATGTTTAAAATCGTAGATGCTCTCTACCCCATGTCGGGATTCCGGCCAATGAACTTGCTGACCGCCTGGCCAAACAGGCTACCAGTAAACCATCTCTGGAGATTGGCCTCCGAGACACTAATCTTCGATCTACCACCGCAAAGTTTTCGCGGTCTGGGATACTGAATGGTGCACCCTGAGTACACCAAATAAACTGCGTGTTATCAAGAAGACAACGAACGCTTGCCGGTCATCCATGCAAGCCACTCGCAGCAACTCCGCTGTCCTTCGCTGGCTCCGCATCGGCCATACTTGCCTAACACTTGAGAACCACCTCTGTCGCGAGGACCCACCTCGGTGTCGCTGTGGCTCCTGTAAGACTGTCGTCCACACCTTGTATATGGGCTGGACATTTCCGTGTGTAGCAGAGTGTCTGGCTCATCCTCTTTTATTCTTGTGGTCAGCCAGCCCAGAGTACTTGCTCTATGGTTTTACCTAATACCTTCCTGTGCTTTTCGTTGTGTTGTACGTTTTCCCCCTTTCTTCTTCCTATCTTTGGTTTTCTCTTTCGTATTGGTTCCGCATTCCTATTCCCCCTTTTAACTCCCCAAATTAAATTTAGGTCTTGTTATACCTTGAGCATTGTTAGCGTCAGGAAAAAGGCACTGATGACTCTATAGTTTGGCCACTTTATATCCCGAACCAACCAACCATCCAATTGTCCTATTTTAGTCGCTCTCCAGCACTGTGCCTTCGGCGTTGAACGATGGTGCCGGTGTTGCTTGACGTTTTATTCGTAAGGGGCTTTATATCACACATTCTAAGGATGGGAGACTGGCCTTTTCTACCAGGCCTCCACCTTCTTTCCATTTCACTACCCTGTGTTTTAGCTAAATGATGAGACGTGTGTGTTTATGGTTTTAAAGTTTAGTGATGTGTCGGGACTCTGGCCTAAACTAGTAGGCTGGAGGTTTTAGTGTATTGCACAGTGGCTGGCTCCTCCCTTTTTTCCTTGCGGTCAGCCAGCGACTTCCATCTGCTGTATTATTTTAGTTCCCTCTACCAATTTCTTCCTGTGTTGTCCATGTTTTACTGCTGGCGGCATGCTTCGTTCCACGCTTCGGTGTGGGTAGGCACATATTTTTCCAAGCTTGTTACCTGTGTTTTACGTTCTGTTTCATCTTACTGTTCTGAGTCTTTTCTTGACACCCGTCTCAATCTGTTACTGAGCGGACGCTGAAGACCATGCCTTCGTGCGCCCATACAACCCTCTCCATCCATCCATCCCTCATTCTTTCTTTGCTGTCTGTTCGCCTTGGTGTTCTTTTTGAACCTGTATGTGTTCATCTCGCCTTCTCATTCGGTTGGAGTTATAAGTGTATTATTTTATTGCCTTCCGCTACTGTTCCTTTTAGTGTACGTTTTCCCCTTTTCATTAGCTTCTTTCGTTTTTTCTTTCCATATAGTTCCCCATTAGTTTTCCGCCATTTTCATTTCCCTGACTCCTATTGGGAATTTTTTTAACTTGACCGTTGTTTGCGTGAGGAAAAAGGAACTCATAACCATGTAGTTTGGTCGCTTTATATCCCACACCAACCAGTCAATCTCATTAGCTCTCGTCGCTACTATGAGTTTGGCTCACCTCCTTGTGTCCCGGTTTCTGGCGCTTCAGCGCTCTTGGCTACCTGGCTGGATGAAGAGGCATTACTAACATTTATTTTTATTAACTCGTTGAACCATATCTTACCTATTAGCAATGAAAATAAGATCCTAGTCTCTGACCGTAATATACCGTTTTGCTACACGAAAAAAAATTAGGCTTAATTCAAACTATGACAACGATGCACAAAGATAATTTCACCGAAGACTTGCCTGAAATTATTTCTAGGTTGTCAGCTTACCTGGGTGAAACGTACTGGAGCGCTTCTTCTACGTTCAAACGCAAAGCAATTCAGCAGACAACTAACAAGACCTGAACCAGATCGTACCTCGTCAACTTCTTCCTCTGCATCGCTTTCGCTCACCACCAGGTTTTCTAATGCCTGCAAGCTCACAAGGCCTGAACCATATCTTATTTCATCAGTATCTTCCCAAGCGTCCTTTTCGCTTACCTGCTGGTTTTGTAGTGGCTGCTTCTCCTCTGACGTGTCCGATGGTCCCACGTCCATCTTCTTACCTTTCTCGCCATCTGTTTCATGCTTCTCTTCCCCTGCCACCACCAGTTTGCAAGCATTTCTGGGCGCCATGTCTCCTGCCCACTCCTGTGGGGAGCCTGCTCGAACTCAGCATCTACACAAGAACAAAGGTGCCAATTAAGGAAAAGGCATTTGCAGTAGTTACAAATTCTTTTTTACTAGGCATATAATATTGTTAGTCTCAGGCATGTTGATGGTTGATCTACTGGCCAGATATGAAAGACATACACAACGCACAAAATACCCACAGTATTAGACAACGTTCTACTCTCTACTGTTATTCAGCAACAGAAGTTATCAATTTAGAATTAAAGTTGTACTCTTCTGGAGCTGGGGTACTTACAGTAATTTTCTGGAAAACCTGGCCAGTCCCTATCCCAGGGATTCTGATTCTCATAGTCAGGATATGTGTCGCCAGTGGAGCGTGTGCTGAGCTGAGAAATGCCTGCAGCTCATCCCTCGAATAACAGTGTACCAGCGCTACAGCGGGACGCTCGTCCGTGCACACCATGTCTTCAAAACAATGAAACAAAATTTGTGTGTCGGTGCAATACATTGTCTATAAAAAAAACTTTAATAACATCTTGATAACCAGTAAATTGTTTTACGATGTAGGTATATTCCCCTGAATTACAATTTATAATGCGAATGCACTCGGAATACTTATGAATACATTTTAAGTAAGATAGTCACCCGTTCAAGACGATTAAATGCGTATGTTCGCAGATATGAAGTTGGAAGTAATTTTCCAGCACGGTCACAACCGTGGACAGGTCATTTCATCGCTATTCTGAAACACATAACCTTACCACACAATTTCCAGAGTGGTAGAAAATATAAAAAAAAAACAACGACGCTAACTGAATCTGAAACAGTCGGAAATAAGAAATGTTGTGTATGTTGATACACAGGTAGGTATATAGATCGAGTGAAATACAGAGAGTGAATCCGAAAATTATGGGTCTACACATTTATAACTACACAGTCTCACATTTTCTTTCACGGCATTAGGTGCATTGCGAAACAAATAATTTTGAAAGACCTAACCGTATGTTTTGCTTATCGATAGCGCAGGCAACTATTATATCTCACGAATGGTCTTCCTAAGCGTTCACATTTAAATACGAGTATTCAATGTAACATCAACCTAACAGAACTAATTCCTACCACTCATTTACTTGTATCTGTGTTTGTGCTTTGCTTCATGCGTTGCAATTTCAGAAAACCAGAGCCTTCCTGTTAGATGTCAGAAACTTCTGTAAATGCAGCACAATCACATCCTTCACAAGTAACTCGTGCTTTCACTCAACAGGTGATGAATCGCTGTATCTCCCTGCAAAATGGGTAATACCGTTGAATGACAAGAAAATATTGTTCACCGCATTGTATCTCGATCTGCAGAAACTGAGCGATTGGGGGATACCCACTCTAGCGATGTCGTCATGTCATTCGTTACTGTGTCAAATACCCAAGTCGATCAACGTCTAGGTATAAATAGTTGTTAAACACTATATCCTGAGCTTACCTTAGCATACTACCTCCTGCAGAGGAAGTACTACTCCAACATTTGCAGTTCAACTGCACTCGGATCACAACGAATCGCAACGGCCATCATGAAGCAACTTCAGGGATCGTTTCGTCAGACATGAATCTATCGATCGCAAACTGTCTTCCATTGTTGCGCTCCGCCTGCCTGTCGTAAGAGACGACAAAAAGGAGCCTCAAACATTTCGGCCTTTCTATAATGGTTCCATAGAGTGTCTGACCTCAGCCCTTCAAAATACACTCCTGGAAATTGAAATAAGAACACCGTGAATTCATTGTCCCAGGAAGGGGAAACTTTATTGACACATTCCTGGGATCAGATATATCACATGATCACACTGACAGAACCACAGGCACATAGACACAGGCAACAGAGCATGCACAATGTCGGCACTAGTACAGTGTATATCCACCTTTCGCAGCAATGCAGGCTGCTATTCTCCCATGGGGACGATCGTAGAGATGCTGGATGTAGTCCTGTGGAACGGCTTGCCATGCCATTTCCACCTGGCGCCTCAGTTGGACCAGCGTTCGTGCTGGACGTGCAGACCGCGTGAGACGACGCTTCATCCAGTCTCAAACATGCTCAATGGGGGACAGATCCGGAGATCTTGCTGGCCAGGGTAGTTGACTTACACCTTCTAGAGCACGTTGGGTGGCACGGGATACATGCGGACGTGCATTGTCCTGTTGGAACAGCAAGTTCCCTTGCCGGTCTAGGAATGGTAGAACGATGGGTTCGATGACGGTTTGGATATACCATGCACTATTCAGTGTCCCCTCGACGATCACCAGTGGTGTACGGCCAGTGTAGGAGATCGCTCCCCACACCATGATGCCGGGTGTTGGCCCTGTGTGCCTCGGTCGTATGCAGTCCCGATTGTGGCGCTCACCTGCACGGCGCCAAACACGCATACGACCATCATTGGCACCAAGGCAGAAGCGACTCTCATCGCTGAAGACGACACGTCTCCATTCGTCCCTCCATTCACGCCTGTCGCGACACCACTGGAGGCGGGCTGCACGATGTTGGGGCGTGAGCGGAAGACGGCCTAACGGTGTGCGGGACCGTAGCCCAGGTTCATGGAGACGGTTGCGAATGGTCCTCGCCGATACCCCAGGAGCAACAGTGTCCCTAATTTGCTGGGAAGTGGCGGTGCGGTCCCCTACGGCACTGCGTAGGATCCTACGGTCTTGGCGTGCATCCGTGCGTCGCTGCGGTCCGGTCCCAGGTCGACGGGCACGTGCACCTTCCGCCGACCACTGGCGACAACATCGATGTACTGTGGAGACCTCACGCCCCACGTGTTGAGCAATTCGGCGGTACGTCCATCCGGCCTCCCGCATGCCCACTATACGCCCTCGCTCAAAGTCCGTCAACTGCACATACGGTTCACGTCCACGCTGTCGCGGCATGCTACCAGTGTTAAAGACTGCGATGGAGCTCCGTATGCCACGGCAAACTGGCTGACACTGACGGCGGCGGTGCACAAATGCTGCGCAGCTAGCGCCATTCGACGGCCAACACCGCGGTTCCTGGTGTGTCCGCTGTGCCGTGCGTGTGATCATTGCTTGTACAGCCCTCTCGCAGTGTCCGGAGCAAGTATGGTGGGTCTGACACACCGGTGTCAATGTGTTCTTTTTTCCATTTCCAGGAGTGTAGTTTCAAAGTGCAAGACCTCAACGTCGAGCGCCCGTAAGCCTCAACACACACACACACACACACACAAACACACACACACACACACACAAAATTGGGGAAGGGCGTCTTACATGGTGCAACGTGTCGTTCATGCTCTGTGATCTTTAGCATCCTTTATCGTCTTGTATCTGCAGTTTCGTTCATTCTTCAGCTATTGGGCGAGGACACCTTCCCGTGAGTGTTTCCTCCATCCAATGTGCGGGCGCCAACGATGATAATTGACTAGTTTGCGTCTGATATCCAGCACGGTATCTACTGTGTTACCGTGGAATTGCCATGTACCCTCTTGGTTGCAGTCTACCCAGGGATCATTCTGCTGATGCCTGCGCCGTTAGCTCCCCACCTATGCCAAGTACTAGATGCCTTTCTAGCCTGGCCATCAGGACTCTGACAATTACCATCTTGGCAGGTGGCCTTTGCTGAGGTTGGGTCGCGCCCGTGTGGAGGGCCACCAGTCAGAGTGGGTGGCATCAAGGTGGGTGACCCACAAAAAAGTGGACTACGTCATTTCTCGCTGGTGGTCTTACACCAGCAGTCTGTAAGCGTTCAAGGTCTCAGTTCAATGCAAGGAAGTATAACCCCAACTCGTTCCCTTCCATGGCTACTACCAAGGCCCAGATTGCTTGAAGAGCTGACTGCCTATAAGAAGGATTGTACCCCAGACTATAGTTTTAAAATTAAATTTAATGAGAGTTTACTTAGCCACCCATTTCTTGTTACTGTCTACGCAGATAGTTCTAAGCAGGAAGATTTTTTTCTCTTGTTCTCCCGTGTTCCCAGACTTTGTTCTCAGGATAGCGTTCACAGAGCATTTTTCATTTTATTACGCGGAACTGTTTGCTGTTCTGAATGCAATGGAGCAGATGAGACGGTGACGGACAAAAAATTCACAGTACTGGACAGTTGCACGAAGCAGATCGGTTAATGCAACAGGTGCAGCACACTCTCCTTCTCTTGCACAGGCAAAACAAGGAAATCATTTTTTACTGGGTTCCAGGGGACATATGAATTCACGGAAACAAATTCGTTGCTGCTACAGCTAAGGAGGCTTGCTCCCTTTCTCCTCCTGCTCGCTGTTCAGGCTCTCTGCGGGCTGTCACTTCATTTGTGACCAGGAAGCGCATTTGTTGGTTCGATTCTCAGTGGCTGGAAGTGAGGAATAATAAACTGCGTTCCATTAGGACTTCAGTGCGACCATGGATTACTTTAGGAGTAGCCCTTACTCGGCTTAGTGTGGGATATTGTCCATTGACACATGGCTTGCTCTTACATCGCGAGAAGCCCCCAGTATGTCGGAGATGTAGGACTCAGATATCAGTACGACGTATTGTTACTGACTATTTTTTATATGACGACCTGAGGGTTGAACTGGGTGTCCCACAGGATCTTCTCTCTATTTTAAATGATAACGAGGCGAGTGTTGTTCGTGTCTTGAGATTTTGTGTGGTGTCCGGAATTCGTCTCAAAGTACTGGGTGTGAGATCTTAGAGTGTGACAGAGTGGCTGGCTCACGTATTATTTCTAAGTCGTCATCCAGCGACGCTTATTTGTCCCTTTTTTAACAGCATCCTTACAGGTATTTCATTAATGATTTTATTTAGCTATCCCGCTGTGTCTCGCTGGTATTTTGTTACGAGCTTTTAAGATCCTCACCTTCTTGGCGTTGCTTTATGTTTCCTAAGGTGGGACCAAATATAGTTTTCCAGCTTATTGATCTTCCATAGACTGTGAAAATCTCTTTCGGAATAACATTAATGCAAGGGCGCTGATGAGCTAGCTGTTTAGCGCCCTCCACTATAAATCATCGTTATTACCATTGACATCAGCTTCATAAGCAATGTGGTTAAAGTTTTAAAGTTTTGTGACTTGTCCAATATCTTTACTAAGATTTTAAGGAGAGAGTCTTAATTTGTTCACAGGATGACTGGCTCGCTCATATTTTGCGTAAATGGCCAGACAGTGACAATATCCTGTGGCATCCTTGACGCTCCTTTCTCGTTTTCCTTACGTTTTATTTTCTTATACAGCATTTTAATGTGTGTTAGGGCGCTGATGAGCTCACGTACAGCGCCCGTAAGATCCAACACACACACACTTGACAGGCAAGGAGGTCGTTGACGTAATGCAGAGCATATACCGTGTCGCAAGTATCAAACGCTACACTAAGAAACACTATTCGCATCCTAAGAGTGGCTGGATCATCCTTTTTTATTCTTGTAATCAGCCAGCGGAAATACAGAAGCGTCCGATCTTACCCGTCGGCTTTGACCCATGACGTCACAAATGTAGCGGAAACGACTATAAACGACAATTCCAATATGGCGGATATAAAAACATCGCATACGTATTATCCAATATGGCGGATATAAAAACATCGCATACGTATTATAAACACTGAAATACACAAGTTTCACAAAAAGCCTAATGACTCTAACGGGACAAGCGTGGGAAATTGGGGGTTTTTGGGTGGGGACAAACTAAATATACACAAATGTAGCCACCGACCGCCATACAAAACCACGCAAAACAACGAAATAAATCAACATCACAAAACTGACCAAATACCAAAAAACACATTCCTATCCAGAATCGGACACTTCCCTTGACCTATGTAGCTCAACAGAACCTACCGATCACATCCTCCAATACAAAAAAAAAAAAAAAAAAAAAACGAACACTTCCCTTACACCTACATACATCTACAACAGCTCCCAATCGCATAAATTACGATCGAACAAAGATAATAATAAACAAGTGGTACTCGAGGCCAGGCAGGGGGGGGGCTGCGACCCCCCCTGACCCCCCCCCCGCGCCAAAAAAAAACCTCCCAACCTAACCTCGTATTCAGGGCTACGCTACAGATCAATGTGTAGGTATCTACAACAGCTCCCAATCACATAAATTACGATCGAACACTTCCGTTGACCTATATAGCTCAACAGAACCTACCGATCACATCCCCCAACACCAACCTAAAAAACCAACACTTCCCTTACACCTACATACATCTACAACAGCTCCCAATCACATAAATTACGATCGAACAAAGATAATAATAAACAAGTGGTACTCGAGGCCAGGCAGGGGGGGGGGGGCTGCGCCCCCCCCCCCGACCCCCCCCCCCCCCGCCAAAAAAAAAACCTCCCAACCTAACCTCGTATTCAGGGCTACGCTACAGATCAATGTGTAGGTCCCTAACGTCACGGGTCAAAGCCGACGCGTGAGATCGGATGTTTCTGTTGACACAAAACATACATCAAAAACAAGAAAAAACGGAACTTACCTCAAAAAAGTTCCAGCCCCACGAACTAGATTGGCCACCACAATCACACACAAATGCACCCTAACTAACCACTTTCGGCCAATACATTTTACCCACAGCCCTTAAAAAAACCCGAAAAATGCAATAGGCCTCTGGGACACTCTTCCGCCAACAGTACTCATCTAAATGAGACTGAAGGTTGGAAGAGCGCCTCTTCCCCCTCCCAAGAACTGACTTAACCGCCCCCCCACATCCCCTCAATTGTGTTAGTGCAAGCCCCAGTATCATAATTCTTAAATTCTAGACTGTGGTTCACTACTAAATGATTAAATCCCCTGTCACCCAACCCCCTATAAGAAGAAAAAGCATCAGAAACTATTGTGGACACGGGCTCTACATACTCCTCAATTAACCCCACTAATTCAGCCTTCGACCTCCCCTCCACAACCCTAAAAACACATTCAGTACCCCCACCCCCGTGAACAACAGCCCCCCACACCCAAAGACCAGCCACAGACTTCCCCCTCCCATACTTCCTTTTACCAAACTGCGACTCGTCCACCTCCACAAGCACCCCATGCCCACCCAACTTACCCCTGTACTTAATAAATTCCGAACACAATTCACGACAAAAGGAATACCAGTCTAAAACAGTCCTCTCACTCACACCAGTCTCAAACGCGCAAAAACTCTGTGGGCATCTATAACAAAAATAATATGTAATAAGCACAATCTCACGCATGCCCAATCTAGACTTCTCGAACCAGGTACCACGCCTTATAGAACGCCATACGCCATCTTTCCGGCAACACCACATGTATCCGTCGCTGGTCCGAGAGGCCGGAACTTTAACCAATTTCATCGCCTCAAGGCAAAGAGAACACTTAACAACTTCGGCGATTAAACCGAATAGTTGTAAGAACGTGATAAGTTCTAACGCTGTCTCGCCCATCATCGCCCTCAACCGAACACTATTAAGGCGGTCTTTCATATCCATTCCTAAACAAAAAACCACAACCAAATACACTCAATAACAAACTCACCCGACATACAGCAATGAGCATTAAATTAAAACAAACGAAAACCATGAACACACCACCAGAGAGCACCACAAACAAAAAAAAGACTAAACTCCGCGCCGTAATGACGTCACACACCACAACACGCTTACGTCACGGGTCAAAGCAGACGAGTAAGATCGGAGGTTTCTGTTGACCCCAGCCAGCTTCTGTCATCTGATACATTATTTTAATACCCCTCAATACTTTTTCTTTTTGTGTACTTTTCCACTTTTGGTTAGCTTCTTTCGTTTTTGCTTTCCGCGTGGTTCCTTGTTAATTTTCCGCCCTTTTCCTTTACCCGTCTTTTTTTGGAAATGGTTTTAACTTGATCCTTGTTTGCATGAGGAAAAAGGGACTGATGACCCCTTAGTTTGGTCCCTTTATACCCCAAAATAACCAACCAAACTCACCAGCTCTCGACACTGATCCCGGGCTGGCTCGCCTATTTTGTGTCTTGGAAGCTGGCGCTTCAGTTCTCTCGGCTACCTGGCTGGATGAGGAAGCATTACTAACATTTATTGTTATTAACTCGTTGCAATCATATTTTACCTATTAGGAATGAAAAAAAGATATTAGTCTCTGCCTGTGATATACTCTTTAGGCTTCATTCAGACTACGAAAATGTTTCACAAAGATAATTTCACCGAAGACGTCCTGAAATTATTCTTAGGTTATCAGCTTACATGGGTGAAAGGTGGTGGAGAGCTTCTTCGACAGTCGAACGCAAAGCAATTCAGCAGACAACCAGTAAGACCTGAACCAGATGGTACCTCTTTAATCTGTTCCCCTGCATGGGTTTCACTCACCACCAGGTTTTCTAGTGTCTGCAAGCGCACAAAGCCTGAAACACATCTTACTTCATCAAAATCTTGTACTGCGTCCTTTTCGCTTACCTGCTTGTGTTTTAGTGGCTGCTTCTCCTCTGACGTCTCCGGTGTTCCCACGTTCATAACCTTACCTTTCTTTCCATCTGCTTCGTGCTCCTCTTCCGCTGCCACCATCCATTTGCAAGCGTTTCTGGACGCCATGTCTCCTGCCCCCACGTGTGGTGAGGCTGCTCGAACTCAGCATCTACACAAGAGGAAACATGCCAGTTAACGAAACGGCATTTGCAGTAATTACACATCACGTGAGATCCTTTTTTACTACACATGTAATATCACTTTCAGGCATGTTCATGATTGACCTCCTGGCCAGATATAAAAGACATATGCAACGCACAAAATACCCAAAATATTAGATAACGTGCTACAGTCTATAGTTATTCAGCGACACAAGTTATCAGTTTAGAATAAAAGTTGTACTCTTACGGAGCTGGGGTACTCACAGTAATATTCCGGCAAACCTGACCAGTCGCCATCCCAGGGATTCTGGTCCTCTTCGACAGGATACGTGTCGCCAGTGAAGCGTGTACTGAGCTGAGACATGCCTGCAGCTCATCCCTCGAATAACAGTGTACCAGTGGTACCGTGGGACGCTCGTACGTCCACCTCCTGTCTACAAAACAATAAAACAAAATTTATTTTCAGTGCAAGAAATTATCTACAAAAAAACCTTCAATAACATCTTGATAATCATTAAATTATTTTATGATCCAGGTATATTCTCCTGAAGCACACATTATAATGGGAATGCACTCGGAATACTGATGAATGAATTTTAGATAAGATACTCATCCGTTCAAGACGATTGTATGCATACGTTTGCAGATAGTGAATTTGCAAGTAATTTTCCAGCAACGGTCACATCTGTGGACAGCTCATTGTAACGCTATTCATAAACATAGAACCTTACGAAACACAGTTTCCAGAGTGGTAGAAAATAAAAAACAACGCTAACTGAATCTGAAACAGTCGGGAATAAGAGAAAGAATATTTATGTGGATAGACAGGTAGTTATATAGATAGAGGGATAGCAGAGACTAAATTCGAAAATTATGCGTCCACACATTTATAATGAAACATTCTCACATTTTGCTTCACGGCATTAGGCTCACTGCGAAACAAATACTTTAGAAAGACCTTTTCTGCTGCTCATCAATACTGAAGGCAACTATTATACCATAAGAATGGTCTTCCTAAGCGTTCACGTGTAAATACGAGTATTCAATGTAACATCAGCGTAACTGAACTAACTGTAAATTCTTACCACTCATTTACTTGTATCTATGTTTGTACTTGACTTCATGAGTTGCAATTTCAGAAAACTATTGCCTTCTTTTCAGCTGTCAGAAAGTTCCGTAAATGCAGCACAATGACATCCTTCACAAACAACGCGTGCGTTAAATAAACAGTGCCGAATCGCTCATGTCTCTGGAGACTGTATAATGTCGTTGAATGATAAGAGAATATCGGTCGCTGCATCGTATCTCGATCTGCTGAAACTGAGCCCTACTTGATATCCACTCTAGCGATATTGTCGTCATTCACTAATGGTTCAAATATGATAGTCGATCAACATACTAGCAGAAATAGTTGTTACGCACAATATTCTGAGCTGAAATGTAATGTGTTTTACCTTAGGATGCTGCCTCGTGCGGAGGAAGTACTTCTCCAACATTAGCAGTCGAACTGCACTCAGGCCACAACGAATCGCAGGCAACTCCTCAGCCGTCCCAGTGTGGATTTCGCCGATATCGGTCCACTGTAGACAACCTGACCCTCCTAGAGGCGGCTGTTCAGCAGACTTTCCTCCGTCAGCACCACTGTACTGGCAATATCTTCGATATAAGTTAGGCATACGATACTACTTGGAGACATTCTATACTCGCGCAACTGCATCGGTGGGGCTTTCGTGGGCACCTCCCCATTTTCATTCGGTCTTTCCTGTCTCAGCGGTTTTTTCGGACCCGAGTTGGTAACACACTGTCTGATCGCTTTGAGCAAGAGAACGGTGTCCCCCAGGGCAGTGTTTTAAGCGTTACCGTCTTTGCCATGGCCATCAACAGTATAACGTCTACAGTGAGGAGTCCAGTACAGTGCT
Organism: Schistocerca nitens; assembly: GCF_023898315.1. NCBI lineage: Eukaryota > Metazoa > Arthropoda > Insecta > Orthoptera > Acrididae > Schistocerca > Schistocerca nitens. The sequence goes on from NC_064622.1 coordinate 342,217,763, forward strand.
CCTTATTTGTGGACGACTTTGCTGTTTTCTGTTCCTCCTCCAGTGTTGCAACCGTGAGCCGTCAGTTGCAGCTAACAGTGCGGCGGTTAGAGGATTGGGCTGCAAAGACGGGTTTTCGGTTTTCTGCCGATAAGTGTGTTTGTGTTCATTTTAATCGTTCTCGTTGTCTTTTTACTTTTCCCGCCTTGCATGTTGGGTGTGGTGTCACCGCCAGACACCACACTTGCTAGGTGGTAGCCTTTAAATCGGCCGCGGTCCATTAGTATACGTCGGACCCGCGTGTCGCCACTGTCAGTGATTGCAGACCGAGCGCCACCACACGGCAGGTCTAGTGAGACGTCCTAGCACTCGCCCCAGTTGTACAGCAGACTTTTCTAGCGATGCTATACTGACAAACTACGCTCTCATTTGCCGAGACGATGGTTAGCATAGCCTTCAGCTACGTCATTTGCTACGACCTAGCAAGGCGCCATTACCAGTTTATATTGAGATTGTAATTATGTATCATCAAGAGCGATGTTCTCCAATTATGGATTAAAGTTAAGTATTCCAGAAGCTATGTACTATTTTTGGCTACTATAATTACTTTACCTTGTTCCAGACCTCACGCCAGTCTGCGTGAGCTTAAACGCGTGCATTTCGGCCTCCTCTAGCAACACGGTTTTGGCTCTTCTGCAAATACATCATTGGGGATACTGTCCTACATTTTAGAGACACAGTGCGGTTTCTGGGCCTAATTTATGACTCCAGGTTGTCATGGCTGCCACACCTACGCGACTTGAAAGCCAGAACCCTGAAGGCACTGAACGTCCTCAAGTGCCTCAGCCACAGATCTCGGGGAGCGGACAGGGCGCGTCTCCTTCAGTTTTATCGAGCTTTTGTACGTTCACGGCTGGAGTATGGGTGCGCAGTGTATGGGTCAGCGAGGCCGTCTTATTTGCAGATCCTTGACGCTGTCCACCATGCTGGGATTCGACTGGCCACGGGTGCTTATCGGACCAGTGCCATACCCAACCTCTGTGCTGAGGCTGGGGAACCGCCACTTACCATCCGGCGGCAGTTCCTGCTGGTGCGCCAGGCTAGCTCCCACCTCGCCTGCTCAACATCTTGTTGCCCATCCACCTCTGGACCGCCTTTTTTCCCGCCGTCCCCGGGCTACGTTGCCGTTTGGGATCCGCGTGCAACGTGTGCTAGAGTCCCTCGGTGTGGAGTCTGTACAGCCCCAAATCCTGGGTTTTAACCGCCTGCCACCCTGGTTACTGAAGAGGCCCGGAGTGATTTTAGATTTATTGCAGTACAAGAGAGATTGCACCCCTGACACCGTTTTTAATGCAGCATTTTCTTCCATTTTATCTGAGCACCACGGGTATGTAGCAATTATTACAGATGGGTCGCAACAGGGGGATTCGGTTCGTTGCTCTGTTGTTTTTCCGGATCGTGTCCTTATGGTCGACTGTCTCAGCCTTTTGCTGTCTTCGATGCAGAATTGTCTGCGATCTTGCGGGAATTGGAGTAGATGAGATTTTCTTCCTGTCCTATATTCCTTGTCTGTTCCGATTCACTAAGTGCCCTTCACTAATTGCAACGTTTGTATCCAGCAGATAAAATAGTCCAGACCATCCAGGATGCCCTCTTCCAACTACAGCGACTGGGGAAGGTTCTGGCTTTCTGCTGGGTTCCGGGGCATGTCGGCATTGCTGGGACTGAAAGGGCAGATCTCGCAGCCAAGGAGGCATGTCACGATCCACAAGTATCTCAGTGTGCTATCCCCCTGCACGCACTCACCTCACTGTTGAGCTCACGAGTCATGCTTCGGTGGGAGGATGAGTGGCTGGAAGTGACTGACAATAAGCTCCGTATAGTCAAGCCCACAAACCGTGTGTGGTGCAATTCCTTTCAGCTCCATCAACGGGACGAGGTTCTCCTCACTTGGCTTCGGATAGGCCACAGCCCTATGACGTATGACTTGCTGCTCCGGCGAGAGGACCCTCCAATGTGTGTTGCTTGTGGCGTCCAGGTCACTGTGCGCCACGTTTTATTGGATTGCGTTTTATTTTCTGACCAGTGGGCTGTGGCTGACTTGCCAGCAGGCCTGCCATCTCTTTTAGGCAACACTCGGACGAATGTGGTTAAAGTTTTGAAGTTCTGTGCCATGTCAAAAGTTTTTACAAAGATTTTATGGAGAGGATCTTAATTTGCTCACTGTGTGACAAGCTCGCCCATATTTTATGTAAGTGGCCAGCCAATGACAATTTCCTGTGGCATTCTTGTCGCCACATTTTCCCATTCCTTACGTTTTACTTTCGTATGTAGCATTTTCCTTCTTTTCCTGCCTTCTTTGCGTGTGTGCTTCAGTTTTATTAAGTCTGTCCACATTCGTTCCTTTTAATGTGTGTCAGGGCGCTGATAACCTCGACGTTGAGCGCCCGTAAGCCCCATCACACACACACACTCTGATGGCAGGGAACTGCCACATACCATCCGGCGCTAGCTTCTCGTGGTGAGCCAAACATGTTAAGTTCCCAACAGCTCAAACTTCAATTGTACACCATACTGTTGTTCATCCATATCTGGAGCAGCTTTTTTGCAACTGTCCACAAGCCACAATACCATTTGAGATCCGCCTGCAGTGTGTGCTGGGGTCACTCTGTACGGCGTCAGTCCAATCCAAAATCCAGGGTATTAACCATCTACCATCCTGTTTACTGGAGCGGCCCAGAGTGATTTTAGATTTGGTGCGGTACAGGAGAGATAGCACTCCTGCTTCCGTTTTTAATGCAATATTTTCTGCCGTTTTATCTGTGCACCGTGACTATGTAGCTGCTTTTACGGATGGGTCGAAATAGATTCTGTTGGTTGCTCTGTCGTCTTCCAGGATCGTGCCCTCAAGTCCAGACTGCTCCTGAATTTACCATATTTGACGCAAAATCATTTGCAATCTTGCGGGCAATTGAGCAGATGAGACATTCTCCCAGTGTTAGATTTCTCGTCTGTTCAGATTCTTTGAGCGCCCTTTACTCTCTCCTGCGTTTGTACACAGCAGATAAAGTAACCCAAAATATCCAGGACGCCCTCCTCCAACTACAGCGACTGGGGAGGCAGGTGTCTTTCTGCTGGGTTCCAGGGCACATGGGGCTTGTGGGGAATTAAAGGGCTGATCGAGCAGCCAAGGAGGCATGTCGTGAGCGTCAGGTCTTTCAGTGTCCTATCACCCTGCAAGCCCTCACCTCGCTATTGCGGTATGAAGTCCTGTGTCGCTGGGAACATGAGTGGCTAGAAGTGACCAGCAACAAGCTCCGTGTCGTCAAGCCTACAACTCGGCCGTGGCGTACTTCCTCCCAGCCACGTCGACGGGACGACGTCCTCCTTACACAGCCGTACAATGCGTGGATTTTTACAATGGCGAGAGGACCCCCCAATGTGTGTTGCTTGTGGCGTCCAGGTCACTGTGCGCCACGTTTTATTGAACTGAGTTTTATTTTCTGACCAGCGGGCCGCAGTCACTTGCCAGCGGAACTGCCATCTCTTTTAGGCAACACTCGGACGAATGTGGTTAAAGTTTTAAAGTTCTGTGCAATTTCAAATGTTTTTAGAAAGATTTTAGGGAGAGGATCTTAATTTGCTCACTATGTGACAAGCTCGCCCATATTTTATGTAAGTGGCCAGCCAATGACAATTTCCTGTGGCATTCTTGTTGCTATATTTTCCCTTTCCTTACGTTCTACTTTCTTATGTCGCATTTTCCTTCTTTTCCTGCTTTCTTTGCGTGTGTGTTTCAGTTTTATTAGGTCTGTCCACATTCGTTCCCTTTAATGCGTGTCAGGGCGCTGATGACCTCGACGTTGAGCGCCCATAAGCCCCAACACACACACACACACACACACACACACACACACACACACACCAAACTCACCAGCTCTCGTCACGGACACCCGCCTGGCTCGCCTCTCTGTGTCCTGGAAGCTGGCGCTTTAATTCTCTCGGCTACCTGACTTAATGAAGAGTCATTACCACATTTATTTTTATTAACTCGTTCGAATCATATTTTACCTATTAGCAATGAAAATAAAATCTTAGTCTCTGCCTGTGATATACCCTTTTTGCTACACAAAAGCAATTTAAGCTTCATTCAAACTATGACAATGATGCACAGAGATAATTTCACCGAAGAATTGTCTGAAATTATTCCTAGGTTATCAGCTTACCTGGGTGAAAGGCGGTGGAGCGCTTCTTCGACAGTCTAATGCGAAGCAATTCAGCAGACAACCAATAAGACCTGAACTAGAGCGTATCTCGTCAATCTCTTCCCCGGCATCGCTTTTGCTCACCACCGGGTTTTCTAGTATCTGCACGTGCACCAGGTCTGAACCACATCTTACTTCATCAATATCTTCGCCTGCGTCCTTTTCGCTTACCTGCTAGTCTTGTAGTCACTGCTTCGCCTCTGACATGTCCTGTGTTTCCACGTCCATCTCCTTACTTTTCTTTACACCTTCACGCTCCTCTTCCGCTGGCACCATCCATTTGCAAGCGTTTCTGGGCGCCATGTCTCCTGCCCCCACATGTGCTGAGGCTGCTCGAACTCAGCGTCTACACAAGAGGAAACATGCCAGTTAACGAAATGGCATTTGCAGTAGTTACACATCACATGTGATTCTTTTTTTACTAGGCGCATAATATTATCAGTTTCAGGCATGTTCATGATTGGTATCCTGGCCAGATATAAAAGACATACAGAACGCACAAGATACCCAAAATCATAGATAACGTTCTACAGTCTACAGTTATTCAGCGACACAAGTTATCAGTTTGGAATAAAAGTTGCACTCTTGTGAAGCTGGGGTATATTCTGGCAAACCTGGCCAGTCATTATCCCAGGGATTCTGGTTCTCACAGACAGGATAAGTGTCGCCAGTGGTGCAGTGTAGTGAGCTGAGTTAGTGCCTGAGGCTCATCCCTCGAATAAGAGTGTACCACAGCGGTCAATCTTACCGCCTTTCGAATCGCGAGAGACATGGCACGCCGTGTCATTAAAGAGAGAAAGAAAAGGTCATGGCAGGAGTTCCTGGACTCCATCAACCGTTCCACTTGTTCCACAAGAGTATGGGAAGCCATCCGGAGGATTTCCGGTAAACATAGCCGTTTACCAATAGCTGCTGTCCTGAACCAGGGATGCCTCCAAACGACACCCAGAGCCATTGCTCAGACGCTGGCAGAGCATTTTGCACAAAGTAATGCCACTGCAAATCAGGATCCAGCGTTTCGTCGCTACTGTGCGACTGTCGAAAGAGCGACATTGGACTTTCGGTCGAACAGTTCTGAGGCCTACAATTCCCCTTTCTCCATGTGGGAACTTGAATCAGCACTTATTGAGGCTTCTGACACTGCACCAGGTTACGACCGCATCCGGTACTCCATGCTTCGACATCTGCCAGCGGCGTCAAAGGAAATCCTCCTCGAATGTTTTAATCTCATATGGCAGACGGGAGTGTTCCCCACCTCGTGGAGGGAGGCAATTCTCATCCCTCTCCTCAAACCAGGAAAGGACCGCACATGTCCCGGCAGTTATCGTAGTATCGCCTTGACAAACTGTGTCGGAAAGACCCTGGAACGGATGGTTAACCGGCGTCTGGTCAGGCTGTTAGAGACCAGACAGCTCCTTAGCCGCTTTCAGTGTGGATTCCGAAAATTTCGGTCCACGGTCGACAACCTGACCCTCCTAGAAGCGGCTATTCAGCAGGCCTCCGTCAGCATCACTGTATCGGTATCTTCTTTGATATCAGTAAGGCATATGATACTACTTGGAGACACTGTATTCTTGCACAAATGCATCAATGGGGCTTTCGTGGCCGCCTCCCGATTTTCATTCGGTTTTTCCTGTCTCAGCGGTTTTTTCGGACCCGCGTTGGTAACACACTGTCTGATCACTTTGAGCAAGAGAACGGTGTCCCCCAGGGCAGTGTTTTAAGCGTTACCCTCTTTGCCATAGCCATCAACAGTATAACGTCTACAGTGAGGAGCCCAGTACAGTGCTCCTTATTTGTGGACGACTTTGCTGTTTTCTGTTCCTCCTCCAGTGTTGCAACCGTGAGCCGTCAGTTGCAGCTAACAGTGCGGCGGTTAGAGGAGTGTGCTGCAAAGACGGGTTTTCGGTTTTCTGCCGATAAGTGTGTTTGTGTTCATTTTAATCGTTCTCGTCATCTTTTTACTTTGCCTGCCTTGCATATGGGGGATACTGTCCTACATTTTAGAGACACAGTGCGGTTTCTGGGCCTAATTTTTGACTCCAGGTTGTCATGGCTGCCACACCTACGTGACTTGAAAGCCAGAACGCTGAAGGCACTGAACATCCTCAAGTGCCTCAGCCACAGGTCTTGGGGCGCGGTCAGGGCGCGTCTCCTACAGTTTTATGGAGCTTTTGTGTGTTCACTGCTGGACTATGGGTGCACAGTATATGGGTCAGCGAGGCCATCTTATTTGCGGATCCTTGACGCTGTTCACCATGCTGGGATCCGACTGGCCACGGGTGCTTATCGGACCAGTCCCGTACCCAGCCTCTGTGCTGAGGCTGGCGAACCGCCACTTACCATCCGGCGGCAGCTCCTGCTGGTACGCCAGGCTTGTAAGTTTCTTGCAGCTCCCAGATCGCCTGCTCACCATCTTGTTGCCCATCCACCTCTGGACCGCCTTTTTTCCTGCCGTCCCCGGGCTACGTTGCCGTTTGGGATCCGCGTGCAACGTGTACTAGAGTCCCTCGGTGTGGAGTCTGTACAACCCCAAATCCAAGGTTTTAACCGCCTGCCATCTTGGTTACTGAAGAGGCCCGGAGTGATTTTAGATTTATTGCAGTACAAGAGAGATTGCACTCCTGCCACCGTTTTTAATGCAGCATTTTCTGCCATTTTATCTGAGCACCACGACTATGTAGCTGTTTTTACGGATGGGTCGAAACAGGGGGATTCCGTTGGTTGCTCTGTTGTTTTTCCGGATCGTGTCCTCAAGGTCCAACTGCCTCAGACTTTTACTGTCTTTGATGCAGAATTGTTTGCGATCTTGCGGGCACTGGAGCGCATGAGACATTCTTCCTCTCCTAAATTTCTTGTCTGTTCCGATTCACTCAGTGCCCTTCACTCATTGCAACGTTTGTATGCGGCAGACAAAATTGTCCAGACCATCCAGGATGCCCTCCTCCAACTACAGCGACTGGGGAAAGTTGTAGCTTTCTGCTGGGTTCCGGGGCATGTTGGCATTGCTGGGAATGAAAGGGCAGATCTCGCAACCAAGGAGGCGTGTCTCGCCCCACAAGTATCTCAGTGAGCTATCCCCTTGCACGCACTCACCTCGCTGTTGAGCTCACGGGTCATGCGACGGTGGGAGGATGAGTGGCTGGAAGTGACTGACAATAAGCTCCGTATAGTCAAGCCCACAACACGTGTGTGGTGTACTTCTTTTCAGCCCCATCGACGGGACGAGGTTCTCCTCACTCGGCTTCGGATAGGCCACAGCCCTATGACGCATGGCTTCCTTCTCCGGCGAGAGGACCCTCCAATGTGTGGTGCTTGCGGCGTCCAGGTCACTGTGCGCCACGTTTTATTGGATTGCGTTCTATTTTCTGACCAGCGGTCGCGGCTGACTTGCCAGCGGACCTGCCATCTCATTTAGGCGACACTCGGACGAATGTGGCTAAAGTTTTAAAGTTCTGTGCCCTGTCAAATGTTTTTACAAAGATTTTAGGGAGAGGATTTTAATTTGCTCACTGCGTGACAAGCTCGCCCATATTTTATGTAAGTGGCCAGCCAATAACAATTTCCTGTGACATTCTTGTTGCTATGTTTCCCCTTTCCTTAGGTTTTACTTTCTTATGTAGCATTTTCCTTCTTTTCCTGCTTTGTTTGAGTGTGTGCTTTAGTTTCTTAGGTCTGTCCACATTCGTTCCTTTTAATGTGTGTCAGGGCGCTGATAACCTCGATGTTGAGCGCCCATAAGCCCCAACACACCACCACCACCAAGAGTGTACCACTGGTACAGAGGGACGCTCGTCCGTCCACCTCATATCTACAAAACAATAAAACAAAATTTCATTTTCAGCGCAATAAATTATCTACAAAAACAATTAATAAAATTTTGATAAACGGTACAATGTTTTACGATATAGGTATATTTTCTTGAATCACAATTTATAGTGCGAATGCACTCGGAATACTAATGATTAAATTTTAAATAAGATACTCACCCGTTCGAGACGATTATATGCAAACGTTAGCAGATAGTGAATTTGGAAGTAATTTTCCAGCAACGGTCACATCTGTGGACAGGTCACTGTAACGCTATTCATATACACATAACCTTAATATACACAGTTTCCAGAATGGTAGAAAATAAAAAAATAACGCTAACTGAATCTGAAACAGGGAGGAATAAGAGAAAGAATGGTTACGTGGATAGACAGGTAGGTATATAGATCGAGAGAAAGACGGAGAGTAAATCCGAAAATTATGGGTCTACACATTTGTAATTACACAGTCTCACATTTTGCTTTACGGCTTTAGGCTCATTGCGAAACAAGTACTCTTAAAAGAGCTTTTGTGGTGCTAATCAATATACCTGAAGCATGGTCTTCCTAAGCGTTCATACGTAAATACGAGTATTCAATGCAGCATCAACGTTAACTGAACTAACTGTAAATTCGTACCACTCATTTACTTGTATATATGTTTGTACTTGACTTCATGATTTGCAATTTCAGAAAACGATTGCCTTCCTTTCAGCTGTCAGAAACTCCCGTAAATGCAGCACATTGACATCCTTCACAAACAACGCGTGCATTAAATAAACATTGCCGAATAGCTGCATGCCTCTGGAGACTGTGCAATGTCGTTCAATGCTATGAGAACATCGTTCACAGCGTCGTATCTCGATCTGCTGAAACTGAGCCACTGCTGGCTATCCACTCTAGCGATTTTGTCATGTCATTCACTAATGAGTGAAATATGATTGTCGATCGACGCCTAGGCATAAATAATTGTTACGCACAATATTCTGAGCTGAACTGGAAATGTGTCTTACCTTAAGTTACTGCCTCGTGCGGAGGAAGTACTTCTCCAACATTCGCAATCGAACTGCAGTCGGGCCACAACGAATCGCAGGCAACTCCTTAGCCGTTCTCAGTGGGGATTCCGCCGATATCGGTCCACTGTAGTCAACCTGACCCTCCTAGAAGCGGCTGTTCAGAAGGCTTTCCTCTGTCAGCGTCACTGTATTGGCATTTCCTTCGTTATAAGTAAGGCATACGACACTACTTGGAGACACTGTATACTCGCGCAACTGCATCAGTTGTTCTTTCGTGGCGACCTCCCCATTTTCATTCGATCTTTCCTGTCTCAGCGATTTTTACGGACCCGAGTTGGTCCCGCCCTCTCTGTTCGATTTGAGTTGGAGAATGGTGTCTCTCATTGCAGTGTTTTAAGAGATACCCTCAACAGTATTACATCTACCGTAAGGAGTCCAGTACAGTGCTCCATATTTGTGGACGATTTTGCTGTTTTCTGCTCCTCCTCCAGTGTTGGAACGGCGAGCCTTCAAATGAAACGAACGGGCGCTGATAACCTCGCTGTTGTGCGCCCTAAAACACTAATCATCATCATCATCACCATCATCAAATGAAACTTACAGTACGGCGGTTAGAGGAGTGGGCTGCAAAGACGGGTTTTAATTTTTCTGCTGATAAGTGTGCGTATGTTCATTTTAATCGTTCGCGTCGTCTTTTTAACTTTCCAGTATTGAAGATAGGGGACACAGTCCTACATTTTAGAGACACAGTGTGGTTTGTAGGCCTTATTTTTGATTCCAGATTATCCTTGGTTGCCACATCTGTGAGACTTGAAAGCCAGAACACTGAAGGCACTAATCATCCTCAAGTGCCTTACACAGGTGGGGGGTAGAGGACAGGGGCGTCTGCTCCAGTCATATACGGCTTTTGTGCGTTCATGGCTGGACTGCAGGAGCACAGTGTATGAGTCAGCGAGGTCCTCTTACTTGCGGATTATCGACGCTGTCCACCACGAGCAGATTTGGCTGGCCACATCAGATGAGTCCTTACCTAGCCTCAATGTAATATCAACCTAAAAGAACTAATTGAAAATTCCTACCACTCATTTACTTATACCTGTGTTTGTACTTTGCTTCATGAGTTGCAATGTCAGAAAACCAGAGCCTTCCTGTTAGATGTCAGAAACTTCTCCAACTACAGCGACTGGGGAAGGTGGTGGCTTTCTGCTGGGTTCCGGGGCATGTCGGCATTGCTGGGAATGAAAGGGCAGATCTCGCCGCCAAGGAGGCGTGTCTCGATCCACAAGTATCTCAGTGTGCTATCCCCCTGCACGCACTCACCTCGCTGTTGAGTTCACGAGTCACGCTTCGGTGGGAGGATGAGTGGCTGGAAGTGACTGACAATAAGCTCCGTATAGTCAAGCTCACAACGCGTGTGTGGTGTACTTCCTCTCAGCCCCGTCGACGGGACGAGGTTCTCCTCACTCGGCTTCGGATAGGCCACAGCCCTATGACGCATGGCTTCCTCCTCCGGCGGGAGGACCCTCCAATGTGTGTTGCTTGTGGCGTGGTAGTCAAAAGAATGTGGTTAAAGTTTTAAAGTTCTGTGACTTGTCCAATGTTTTTACCAAGATTTTTGGGAGAGAGTCTTAATTTGTTCACCGGATGACTGGCTTGCCCATATCGGGCTGCCAAGGAGGCCTGCAGAGAGCAGGATGTGGTCCAGTGTCCTATCCCCTTGCAGTCGGTCATTGCTGCACTCCACAGGAAGTGCATGGAGTTGTGGGAGGACGAATGGCTGGCGGTGACGGCCAATAAACTGCGGTCGGTAAAGTCAACCACTCGGCCGTGGCGTTCCTCCTGCCGGTTGCTCAGGCGGGAAGAGGTGGCCCTGACACGTCTTCGGATCAGGCACTGTCCTCTCACACATAGCTTTTTATTACGGCGGGAGGATCCTCCGTTTTGTGATGCTTGTGGTGTGCACATCTCTGTCCGGCACATTTTAACAGACTGCATTTTATACCGTGATGCAAGGGCAGAAGCACAAGTTGATGGGGATCTGCCTTCTGTTTTAGCTAATGATGAGACGAGCGTGTCTAGGGTTTTAAAGTTTTGTGATGTGTCTGGACTCTGGCCTAAACTTTTAGGCTGGAGGTTTTAGTGTATTGCAGAGTGGCTGCTCCTCCACTTTTTTCCTTGTGGTCAGCCAGCCACTTCCATCTGCTACATTGTTTTAGCTCCCTCTATCATTTTCTTCCCGTGTTGTCCATGTTTTACTGCTGACACCCTGCTTCATCCCACGCTTCGGTGTGGGTGAGCACATATTTTTCAACGATTATTACCCGTGTTTTGTTCCGTTTTATATTCCTGTTCTGGGAATTTCTTGACACCCGTCTCCCTCTGTTACTGAACGGGCGCTGAAGACCCTGCTGTCGTGCGCCCAAAACCCCTCTACTACTACTTTACATAAATGGCCAGCCAGTGACAATTTCCTTTGCCATCCTTGACGCTCCTTTAAGTTTTCCTTACGTTTTATTTTCGCAATTTGCATCTTTTCCCGCTTTCCTTGCGTGTATGCTTCCATTTTATTAAATTTGTCCACATTCGTTTCTTTTAATGTGTATCAGGGCGCTGATGACCTCAGTGTTGAGTGCTGCTGTCGGTTCTCTACAACAGCGGCCGGCTGCTGCGCGTCGCTCAGGCAGCATCTCTGGACCCAGCGATGGCGAGTTGTTGTATCGCTGAAGTTGCTTATTTCGTCGACGCTCTCAGATCATCTATAACATGTTTTGTCGCCCTTAGTACATCGTACACCTATATTTATAGTAACCACCAGGTGTTATTAGCCATTTATCGGGTCGGATGCTTATAAATTGTAAAGGCGAACGTAACCCGCGCGTTTTGACACAGCACAGTGTGTGGGAAGTAAACGTTGTAAAAGAAAATCAAGGTTTGGTAACAAGTTAAAGGTTACAGTAGTTATTCGAAGAAGAAGAGACTTTCACAGGATTGAATAATATGGAGAGCTGCAGCCAAGAAGTTTCCAGGTTAAAGACCACAGCAACAAAAACAATATACTTACTTGATTCCTGTAACTCTGTATAATAATACATAGATAAGGCTTCTTCGGTTCAGTCTGAGTTTCTCTCTTTTAAACTGATGGACTATACACTCGTTAGACGAATTGGCTCTGAAATTAACCTCATCATTATTTTATGAAAAGTTTGATTTCGTTAAAACTCAAGTATATGCACCTTCATAGTGAGTCACTTTGATAAACAATAATTATTTCCTTTGATTAATACGTTTGTTTTTTTGGATCGACACCCTAATTATCAACCACAACAAAACACTTAACCAGTTCAAATCCATATACCACCATAATTTTTAAATTAACAGCCTAATTCAACTGTACATAATAATAAACTGGAAATGCATTTGTACGGTATTACTGACCACAAAAAGCAAGTTTGAGTGAAGAAATGTTTTATTAATCTCTTCTTGTTTTGTTTCCCTATTTAGCTATGGGGTTGACATTGTTATATGTTTCACCACCGTTGATCACATTTGATGGCCAGATGCTTTTTCTGGTGTCATTACTCAACCTAGAAGGAAATCTATGTACTCGAACGGGCGCTGAAGACCTTGCTGTCGTGCGCCCCCCCCCCCCCAAAAAAAAAAACCCTCCCTCACCCCCTCCTATTTCTGTGCCTAGTGTAAATCTCATGTACAAGTAAGATGACATTTTAAAGAGTTTGTGTAGCATGTAAATGAGGCGGAACGTCAGTATCAGCCCGGTATTCACCTAGTTGGATGTGGAAAACCACCTAAAAACCACATCTAGGATGGCTGTCTCACTAGCTCTCGTGTCTGATTTGTGGCTGGCTCGCCTGCCCGTGTCCTGGAAGCTGGGGCTTCAGCGCTCTCGACTACGTGGCCGGATCAAGAAGCATCACTAAAGTTTTTTGCATTAAATCGTTTGGAACCATACTTTTCGTATTAAAAATGAAAATAAGATTTGGTCTCTACCTGTGATATACCCTTTTGCTACACGAAACCAATTTAGGCTTCATTCAAACTGTACGACTGATGCAAAAAGATAATTTCACCAAAGAATTGCTGAAATTATTCCTAGGTTGTCACAATGCCTGGATGAAAGGTGGTGGAGAACTTCTACGACAGTCTAACGCAAAAAAAACAGCAGACAACCAACAAGGCCTGAACCAGATCGTACTCTGTCAATTCTGTTCCGCTGCATCGTTTTCGCTCACTACCAGGTTTTCTGGTGCCTACCAGCGCACAAGGCCTGAACCACATCTTACCTCATCAATCTCTTCCTCTGTGTCGTTTTTGCTCACCTCGTGGCCTTGTAGTGGTTGCTTCACCTCTGACGTGACAGGTGTTTACATGTATATCTCCTTACCTTTCTCTTAATCTGCTTCATGCTCCTCTTCCCCTGCCACCACCCGTTTGCAAGCGTTTCTGAGCACCATGTCTCCTGTCCCCTCGTGTGGGGTGCCTGCTAGAACTCAGTATCTACACAAGAACAAACGCGCCAATTAAGGAAATGGCATTTGCAGTAGTTAAAAATCACATGTGATTCTTTTTTACTAGGCATATAATATTATTAGTTTCAGGCATGTTAATAGTTGATATGGTCATCCGGCACGTTCCCTGACTCGTGGAGGGAGGCGATTTTGATTCCCCTCCTCAAACCGGGGAAGGACCGAATGCATCCCAGTAGTTATCGGAGTATTGCTTTGACGAGCTGTGTCGGGAAGACATTGGAACGCATGGTCAACCGTCGCCTGGTTTGGCTGCTCGAGACCAGGCAGCTCCTTAGCCACTCTCAGTGTGGCATTCGGAGATGTCGTTCAACTATAGACAACTTCACCCTGCTTGAGACAGCCATCCAGCAGGCCTTCCTACGTAACCAGCATTGTGTAGGTGTATTCTTTGACATTAATAAGGCGTATGACACTACTTGGCGCCGCCTTATCCTCAATGAACTCCATCAGTGGGGCTTTCGTGGCCATCTCCCCATCTTCATTCGGTCCTTTCTTTCCTGTCCACTATCCGGAGTCCTGCCCAGTGCTCCTTGTTTGTGGACGATTTTGCTGTTTTCTGTTCTTCCTCCAGTCTTGTCACTGCTAGTCGGCAGCTGCAGCTTACGATATAGCAATTAGAGGCATGGACTGCAAAGACGGGTTTTACCTTTTCTGTAGACAAATGTGTGTGTGTTCATTTTAATCGTTATCGACGTCGTTTTACCTCCCATGAATTGCGTCTGAGGGACACCATTCTTCCTTTTAGAGACACTGTGAGGTTCCTGGGCCTCACTTTTGATTCCAAGTTGTCGTGGTTGCCGCACCTTAAAGACCTCAAGGTGCGGGCTCTGAAGGCACTGAATATTTTGAAGTGTCTGAGCCATCGGTCCTGGGGAGCAGATCGGGCGCGTCTGCTGCAGCTTTATAGGGCTTTCGTCCGGTCGCGTCTTGACTATGGATGCACCGTGTATGGGTCAGCGAGGCCTTCGTATCTGAAGATTCTTGACGCAGTACACCATGAGGGTATCAGGCTGGCCACTGGGGCCTACCGTACCAGTCCCATCCCCAGCCTGTGTGCTGAGGCAGGGGAACCGCCGCTCGCCATCCGGCGGAAACTCCTCATGGTGCGACGGGTGTGTCAATTCCTTGCCTGTCCTACCTCCCCTGCGTACCCTACCGTTGCCCAACCGCCTATACAACGTCTGTTTTCCAGTAGTCCCAGGGCAACGAGACCATTTGTGATTCGTGCCAAGTATTTGCTTGAGTCCCTTGGTGTAGAGCGTGTGGCACCCCAACTCCAGGGTTTTACCCGCCTGCCTCCCTGGTTGCTCCTGTGGCCCGGCGTCCCTTTAGACTTGTCAGAGTACCGGAGGAGCTGCACTCCTGCGTTTGTTTTTACCTCCATATTTTACGATATTTTAAACCAGCATCCCGACCATGTACCAGTATTTACGGATGGCTCTAAACAAGGTGACTCTGTTGTTTGTGCTGTTGTTTTCCCTGATCAAGTCGTCAAGTTACGGCTTCCTGTGGTGTTTACCATCTTTGATGTCAAATTGTTTGCGATCTTCCGGGCATTGGAGCAGATGAGATGTGTTCCCAATCTTAAGTTTCTCATCTGTTCTGACTCCCTGAGTGTCCTTAAGACCATGCAACACTTGTACCCAGCGGATACGGTCGTCCAGAACATCCATGATGCCCTACTCCAGCTGCAACGGCAGGGGAAGGAGGTTTCTTTCTGCTGGGTGCCGGGGCACGTGGGTATTAGGGGAAACGAACTGGCGGATGTGGCTGCCAAAGATGCATGTTCCCTCTCTCACGTTGTTGAATGTGCCGTCCCCCTCCATGCTGTTACCTCCCTTTTGCGTTTTCGTGTTATGTGTCAATGGGAAGAGGAGTGGCTGGCAGTCGGTGAAAATAAGCTGCGTCTGGTTAAGGCCACCATGCGGCCATGGCGTACGTCGTACCAGTCGTGCAGGCGGGATGAGGTTCTCCACACTCGCCTCCGCATCGGGCACAGTCCCTTAACACATGGTTTTTAACTCCGACGGGAGGACCCCCCCAATCTGCAGTGCTTGTGACGTCCAGATTACTGTCCGCCACATTTTACTTGAGTGTCCTTTATTCTCTGACCAGAGGGCGGTGGTTTCCTTGCCACCGGATTTGCCCTCTATTTTGCAAGACGACGCAACGACTGTGGTTAAGGTTTTACGGTTTTGTGTCCTGTCCAATTTGTTGCCTCGGATTTTAGGGAGAGGATTTTAATGTGCTGCTGAGTGACTGGCTAACCCAGGTTTTAGGTAAGAGGTCCGCCAGTCACGATTACCTACTTGTTTCACTTCGATTTCTGTTCCCTTTTCTTTGTGTTTCCTTTCCTTTTTTAGTGCGTTTCTTCTCCTCTTGCTTTGCCTCTGTATGTGAGGATTTGTAACTGCGCCAGGTCTGTGTCTTTTAGCCGTTCTCCTTGTTCGCTGTCTGTCTTCGTCCCTTCACCACATGTGTTCTTGTTTCTATGCGTTTGGGCGCTGATGACCACGCTGTTTAGCGCCCGAAAACTTCAGACTACACACACACACCATCTCCTGGCCATATATGAAAGACATACATTAAGCGCAAAATACCCACAATATTAGATAACGTTCTACAGTCTACAGCTATTCAGCAACACAAGTTATCAGTTTAGAATAAAAGTTGTACTCTTGTGGAGCTGGGGTACTTACAGTAATATTCTGGTAAACCTGGCCAGTCGCCGTCCCAGGGATTCTAGTTGCAATTGACAGGATACGTGTCGCCAGTGGAGCAGTGTACTGAGCTGAGAAATGTGTGCAGCTCATCCCTCGAGCAAGAGTGTACCAGCGGTACAGAGGGACGCTCGTACGTCCACCTCATGTCTACAAAACAATA
Source organism: Schistocerca nitens (assembly GCF_023898315.1). Taxonomy (NCBI): domain Eukaryota; kingdom Metazoa; phylum Arthropoda; class Insecta; order Orthoptera; family Acrididae; genus Schistocerca; species Schistocerca nitens. The sequence continues at coordinate 342,234,262 of NC_064622.1, forward strand.
AAACAAAATGTCAGTTTGAATGCAGTAAATTACATCTTGATAAAAGGTACATTATTTTCAGGTATAGGTATATTCGCCTGAATCACAATTGACAGTGCGAATGCCACACGAAAACAAGACAAGCTATCTGTAATAAATAATGCACCAGCACTGGGGTGTCCTTCGTCATTTGTAGTGAATCTCTCAGTAGTCTACAGGCTACCAATGCTACCCAAGCCATCCCATTGTTGTTGCCATCCAGGAGTCCGTTCACGCCCTTGAACAGTGTGGACGTTCGGTGGTGTTCATAAGGACTCCGGGACACGTTTGGATAGCGGGAAACGAACTCGCCGACAAGTTAGCCAAAGAAGCTACCCGCAAACTGACGTTGGAGATAGGCCTCCCGGCAACTGATCTCCGATCGGTGTTCCGCCGTCGTGTCTTTGGGATGTGGGCAGACGAATGGCGCACTGTGTTTGCACCCAACAAGCTGCGGCGAGTAAAGGAGACCACGACTGAGTGGGGTTCCTCCATGCGGGCCTCTCACAGGGATTCTGTTGTTCTCTGTAGGCACCGCATTGGTAACTCTTGGCTGACGCATGGTCATCTCCTGCGTCGAGAGGACTCCACTCATTGTCGCTGTGGTGCAAACATGACGGTGGCCCATATGTTGTTGGAATGTCCTATTTTCAATGCCATCAGGCGAACTTTTAATCTCCTAGGTGATTTACCATCTCTTTGAGGTGACAATGTCCCTATGGCAGATCGGGTTTTAAGTTTTATTCGCGCAAGCGGCTTTTATAGGTCCATCTAATTTTATTGCATCACCCTCTTTTGTGCTGTATCTTTTATTTAGTCTTGTGTTGCAATTCGACTCCACCCTAATCTTTTAGGTTGGAGGTTTTAACGTGTTGCAGAGTGGCTGGCTCACCCTTTTATTTTCGTGATCAGCCAGCCACTATCCTCTGCTGTACAGTTTTCATTCTTTCTGCCTTTCTTCTCTATGTTCTTTTTGTTGCTGTGCTCCATTTTCCATGTTGCTTTATTATTGAATTTGGGGATTTTCTTCCCCCGGAATTTTTCTTCTAGTGCTTAGAATGACTAATGGATGGTTTCACTGTACTTTGTGTGTTTATGAAACAAGGGACCGATGACCTTTGCAGTTTGGTCCCTTTAATCTGTAAACCAACCAACCAACCAACACAAGTGGTCCTGAAAAATCATGCACAACAAGTATGAAGATTAAATAAAACGGAAACCCTCTGATGATGACACAGTGGTGCTCAATCATGTTGGGGAACTTTGTGAAAAAACAGCGTTCTACATAACTGGTGGACCTTACATCCTACAGTTTTAACAGCAATCATGGTAAACACAAGGAGCTCCAAATCAAAATGATGAGCTAGCATATGTTGGTAAGTTAAACTGTAATTGAATGTGGAATTTTGCGATCGGATTGTTAGGAAAACCATCGTTTTCAATATCTGTGGGCAAAATCAGAGACATGGAAGAGGGCTTCTCACGATTTGGGCCCCCAGGTGTTCAGCATTCATTTGCTGGATACGGGCTTGGTTTCCCCGGGGTTCCTGAGCTGGGAACTGGTAAGTGCCACCAGTCCCCTGTTACTGTAAGCTCTGGCCATACTTCAGTGACCACCTTGCGGCGCGGCTGTGGAATGCTGTGTGTCACCAGGAATGGGGATCTTGGCTTGACGACCTGGATCGCGAGGATGGAATAAACCTCTATAAAAAACCGCTCAATCTCAAGGTGTGCTGCACGCTGATGAGATGCATGGCTGTTCAGCTGTAACAGCCATTAGCAGGCAACCTATGGGGAACATGCTGCACCTCAGTTGTATAAGGCTTACTCAGGTGCGCGGGGATCTGTCTGAGTGGACCCTTATCTCCCTAGCTGCTCGTGGGACCGAGATGGAACCCTCGAAATCTTCTTCTTTTTTCGTAAGTGGTCAGCCAGTCTCATTTCCCTGTGCTGTTCTTTTAGCTCTTTTGTGGTTTGTTTTCCCTCTTTTACTTTCATGATTAGCTATCTTGCCTCCTCATTGGTTTTAATGCATGTAAGAGTGCCTCTGCAATAGTCATTGTGTGGTCGTTTCATGTGCATGCTTGTACGACAGTTTTCATTCTTATCCACCTTTGTTTTCATCGATGTCAGGACGCTGATAACCTCGCCATTGGGCGCCCATAAGATCCCCAAACCACAGACACACACACACACACACACACACACACGCTCTGTTGTTCTTCCGGATCGTGTCTTCAATGTCAGACTGCCTCAAGCATTTACTTTTTCTGATGCAGAATTGTCTGCGATCTTGCAGGCACTGGAGCACATGAGACAATCTTCCCATCCTAAATATCTTGTCTGTTCCGATTTACTAATTGCCCTTCACTCATTGCAACGTATGTATCCAGCAAATAAAATAGTCCAGAACGTCCAGAATGCCCTCCTCCAACTTCAGTGATTGGGGAAGAAGGTGTCTTTCTGATGTATACCAGGGCACATGGGACTCCTGGGGAATGAAAGGGCTCATCGAGCAGCCAAGGAGGTGTGTCTCGATCCGCAAGTATTTCAGTGTGCCACTCCCCTGGACGCACCCACATCGCTATTGAGCTCACGAGTCATGCTTCGGTGGGAGGATGAGTGGCTCGAAATGACTGACAATGAGTTCCGTTTAGTCAAGCCCACAACGCGTGTGTGGTGTACTTCTTTCTAGCCCCGTAGACGGGACGAGGTTCTCCTCACTCGGCTTCGGATAGGCCACAGTCCAATGATGTACAGCTTCCTGTTCCGTCGACTGGACGACGTCCTCCTTACCCATCTTCGTATCGGCCACAGCCCTATGACGCATGGATTTTTACTCTGGCGAGAGGACCCTCCAATGTGTGGTACTTATGGCGTCCAGGTCCCACTCTTCGGTGTGGGTAGGCACATATTTTTCCAAGCTAGTTTCCTGTGTCTTATGTTCTGCTTTAACTTATTGTTCTGAGTCTTTTCTTGCCACCCATTTCAATCTGTTACTGAGCGGGCGCTGAAGACCTTGCCGTCGTGCGCCCTTAAAACCCTCTCCATCATCATCATCATCATCATCATCACTGTGAGCCACGTTTTATTGGACTGCGTTTTATTTTCTGACCAGCGGGCCGCGGCTGACTTGCCGGCGGATATGCCATCTCTTTTAGGAAATACTCAAACGAATGTGGTTAACGTTTTAAAGTTCTGTGACTTGTTCAATGTTTTTACCTAGATTTTAAGGAAAGAGTCGTAATTTTTTCGCAGGATGACTGGCTCGCCAATATTTTACGTAAGTGGCCAGCCAGTGACAATTTCCTGTTGCATCTTCGACGCACCTTACTCGTTTTCCTTTCGATTTATTTTCTTATACAGCATTTTGCATCTTTTCCCGCTTTATTTCCGCAAAAGGTACACAAAGAAACACTATTCGCACCCCAAGAGTGTGTTGCAGAGTGGCTGGCTCATCTATTTTTATTCTTGTAATCATCAGGCTTCGCCCATGTGATACATTATTTTAATACCTTTCACAACTTTTCCTTTTAGTGTACTTTTCCACTTTTGGTTAGCTTCTTTCGTTTGTTCATTCCATGTGATTCCTCGACTGCTTTTGGGGATTGTTTTAACTTGAGCCATGTTTGCATAAGGAAAAAGGGAATGGTGACCCTGTAGTTTGGTCCCTTTATACCCCAATACAAGCAACCAAACTAACCACCTCTCATCACTCATCCCAGTCTGGCTCGCCTCCCTGTGTCCTGGAAGCAGGCGCTTCAGTTCACTCCACTACCTGGCTGGATGAAGAGGCATTACTAACACTTATTTTCATTAACTCGTTGGAATCATATTGTACCTATTAGCAATGATAGTAAGACCATAGTCTCTGCCTGTGATATACCCAGTTGGTACACGAGAGCAATCTAGGCTTCGTTCAAACTATGACAATGACGCACAAAGACAATTTCACTGCAGATCTGCCTGAAATTATTTAAAGTTGTCAACTTTCTTGGGTAAAATGTGGCGGAGCGCTTTTTCGACAGCCGAACGCAAAGCAATTCAGCAGACAACCAATAAGACCTGAACAAGGCGGTAGCTCGTCCATCTCTTCCCCTGCATCGTTTTCGCTCACCACCAGGTTGCAGCTTACGATAAAGCGATTAGAGGCATGGACTGCAAAGACGGGTTTTACCTTGTCTGCCAACAAATGTGTGTGTGTTCATTTTAATCGACTCGACGTCTTTTTACCTCCCCTGAATTGCGTCAGAGGGACACCATTCTTCCTTTTAGCGACACTGTGAGGTTCCTGGGCCTCACTTTTGATTCCAAGTTGTCGTGGTTGCCGCACCTTAAAGACCTCAAGGTGCGGGCCCTGAATATTTTGAAGTGTCTGAGCCATCGGTCCTGGGGAGCAGATCGGGCGCGTCTGCTGACGCTTTATAGGGCTTTCCTCCGGTCGCGTCTTGACTATGGATGCACCGTGTATGAGTCAGCGAGGCCTTCGTATCTGAAGATTCTTGACGCAGTACACCATGAGGGTATCAGGCTGGCCACTGGGGCCTTCCTTACCAGTCCCATCCCCAGCCTGTGTGCTGAGGCAGGGGAACCACCGCTCGCCATCCGGCGGAAACTCCTCATGGTGTGACGGGTGTGTCAATTCCTTGCCTGTCCTACCTCCCCTGCGAACCCTACTGTTGCCCGACCGCCTATGGAACGTCTCTTTTCCAGTCGTCCAAGGGCAACGAGACCATTTGGGATTCGTGCCAAGCATTTTCTTGAGTCCCTTGGTGTGGAGCATGTGGCACCCGAACTCCAGGGTTTTACCCGCCTGCCTCCCTGGTTGCTGCAGAGGCCCAGCGTCCTTTTAGACTTGTCAGAGTACCGGAGGAGCTGCACTCCTGCGTTTGTTTTTACCTCCTTATTTTACGAGATTTTAAACCAGCATCCCGACCATGTACCAGTATTTACGGATAGCTCTAAACAGGGGGACTCTGTTGGTTGTGCTGTTGTTTTCCCTGATCGAGTAATCAAGTTATGGGTTCCTGCGGCGTTTACCATCTTTGATGGCGAATTGTTTGCGATCTTGCGGGCGTTGGAGCAGATGAGATGTGTTCCCAGTCTTAAGTTTCTCATCTGTTCTGACTCCCTGAGTGCCCTTCAGACCATGTAACCGCCTATGGAACGTCTTTTTTCCAGTCGTCCAAGGGCAACGAGACCATTTGGGATTCATGCCAAGCATTTGCTTGAGTCCCTTGGTGTGGAGCGTGTGGCACCACAACTCCAGGGTTTTACCCGCCTGCCTCCCTGGTTGCTCCAGAGGCCCAGCGTCCTTTTAGACTTGTCAGAGTACCCAGCGGATACGGTCGTCCAGAACATCCACGATGTTCTACTCCACCTGCAACTGCAGGGGAAGGAGGTTTATTTCTGCTGGGTGCCGTGGCACGTGGGTATTAGGGGAAACGAACTGGTGGATGTGGCTGCCAAAGATGCATGTTCCCTCCCTCATGTTGTTGGCTGTGCCGTCCCCCTCCACGCTGTCACCTCCCTTTTGCGTTTTCGCGTTATGCATCAATGGGAAGAGAAGTGGTTGGCAGTCGGTGAAAATAAGCTGCGTCTGGTCAAGGCCACAACGCGGCCATGGCGTACGTCCTACCAGTCATGCAGGCGGGATGAGGTTCTCCTCACTCGCCTCCGCATCGGGCACAGTCCCTTAACGCGTGGTTTTTTACTCCGGCGGGAGGACCCCTCAATCTGCAGTGCTTGTGGCGTCCAGACTACTGTCCGCCACATTTTACCTGATTGTCCTTTATTCTCTGACCAGAGGGCGGTGATTTCCATGCCACCGGATTTGCCCTCTATTTTGCAATACGACTCAACGACTGTGTTTAAGGTCTTACGGTTTTGTGTCCTGTCCAATTTGTTGCCTCGGATTTTAGGGAGAGGATTTTAATGTGCTGCTGTGTGACTGGCTCACCCAGGCTTTAGGTAAGAGGTCCGCCAGTCACGATTACCTACTTGTTTCACTTCGATTTCTGTTCTCTTTTCCTTGTGTTTCCTTTCCTTTTTTAGTGCGTTTCTTTTCCTCTTGTTTTGCCTCTGTATGTGAGGATTTGGAACTGCGTCAGGTCTGTGTCTTTTAGCCGTTCTCCTTGTTCGCTGTCCGTCTACGTCCTTTCACCGCGTGTGTTCCTGTTTCTATGCGTTTTGGGCGCTGTTTAGCGCCCGAAAACCTCAAACCACACACACACACACACACACACACACACACACACACACAATAAGTGTGTACCATTGGTACAGTGGGACACTCGTCCGACCACCTCATGTCTACAAAGCAATAAAACAAAATTTCTGTTTCAGTGTCATAAATTGTCTATAAAAAATTTCAATAACATCTTGATAACCGGCAAATTTTTTTAAGTTAAAAGTATATCTTCCTGAATTACTATTTATAATGTGAATGCACTCAGAATACTAATGAATATATTTTGAATAAGATATTCACCCATTCAAAACCACAGATGTGAACATCAGACTCAACAAAATAGAACTGAACGAAATATAACATGAACTAAACATTCAGTGACGTCATTACAATGGAAAATTACAAATGGTTATTTATTTCAATGTTGGAGGTTCGACGCAACAACCCAGTCACAGGATCTTCGGCTGCTCTCTGGCCGTTGACCCGCGACGTCTAGTGGCCAGCAATTTTGTTTCTGGTTCCGGCAGTGAAGATGCTGTTTCCGCGAGTTGCGCTGCTCTCTCCAAACATGAAACATACAAACCAAAATACAAAACTTTAAATATTTTACAAACATAACAAAATATTATAAATACATAAACAAAACACTACATTAAACTAATATTTACCTGCAAACTGAGCTGATCCTTGTGGATGGGTGACGCTTTAATTTCACGTCCCATTACGTACCCTACCCACAAGCTCAGTTTGGCAGGAATTACCCGAAAATAAATCTTCTCGTATATGCAATATTAACTGTTAAGGTAATAAAAGTTTCAAACATTTTTCTTACATTTTACGTAGTCTAATATCTTTGCTTTTAGATAGATTTATCCTTTTATAACTTTAAAAAATAATGTCATGAATGTTTGTGACTACTTGTCATTTACTTTTTAGTCGTTTTATTGTTGTTATTCGTAGCTTATTATACGGAGATACTCGTTTCCACTTAATAGTTGCTAGTAAATAATGACGTAGGACGTTCCTTAACGTTATTGCATTAGGATAGAGCGTTCAAATTGTTATATATAATATATATATATATATATATATATATATATATATATATATATATATATATATATATATATATCTTGGAAAGAGCAGTATATAATGAGTTTCTCACAATAACTACTAGTACTATTTACCTTACATCGTTCCTTTCCATAATACTTTGTTTATGCATGAGGTCAAGAAGAAATCAAGCAAACTTTCTTTAGAAACTTGGCACGGTTTTCTTTACCTTCGGACACTCTTATTAGGTAATGGCAATTTATTTAGGAGAAACAAGCGAGAGAGCCTCGTTTGGTGTGTTCTATATTACCATTGTTACCAATCCCTATTAAAGGCTCTCTGCTATGTCCTCGTGAGCATTATAGCTTTGGACGGCCATGGTCCCTAAACCATTAACTGCCCCCTTTGGTTCCTACCACCCAAGTAAATACAAAAATATACAATATTCCTTCTGACCTAATAACAAAATTTCTTCCATATAAACCATTTTTAGTTATCTTTCCTTGCTTGAAGTACCGGTAGATTATTGTTGAGCCCTTGTGTAAACTTTTTGTCATTTCCTTAAAATAATACGTCCCTATCGCAAAAAACGTTGCATGAATAAACCACGAACACTCGTTCATATGGAACATAAAATAAATATTAACTTATTTAGGAATGAAGGGTTTAATTTGATCAACACTATATAAACCATTAATTACACCTGACGAAGGGTCTATAAGAAGTAACGCTTTGGGATGTACAACCTTATGGAGAACATATGGACCTTCAAACGTAAAGAAAAATTTCCTACATTCCTTATTAACTTTCGAACATTTTTTGTATGAGATCGTACTAATACAAGGTCTCCTACTTGAAATGAGGGTTCTATAGCATGTTGATTATAACTTTTAAGTCTCCGTTCAGCTTTATTAACAATCTGTTCGCGAATTTTGACGCTTGAAATACATTGTTGGGTCTCTTTTGCTGGTGGCCAAGGCAAAGCAGCTAGTAAAGGCTCTCCTATAATTCGTTTGCCTAAAATTTCTACAGGTGATAACCCTGTCGTTAGATGAGGCAATTCATTTAATATTTTTTCGCATTCAGGCATTAGTTTGGCGCACCCAGTATGTCTAGATGCACAATATGTTTACATAACCGTCCTAATTCTTTCATGATTCTTTCTACTAAATTACTTTGTGGGTGATATTTTGAGATTAAAATGTGCCTTATTCCATATTGTTTTATCATATCTTGAAACTATTGACTAATAAAAGCACTACCGTTGTTGAACATAAGTCGTTTAGGAATGCCCCATTTAACAAAGTAATTTCGAGTGAGACAGCGTATAACGCTTCCTGTATTCGCTCGTTTCGAAGTATATACAGTAGTTTCACATGTTTGGACCAACATTCCATTATAACAAACACATAACTGAATCCTCCTGAACTACGAGGCAGAGGACCGAAAGAATCCAGTGATAGTAGATCCCATAGACCTTGAGGAATTACCGCATATAATTTATAATGCTTAGATTTGTTACTAACTTTAACTTTTTGGCAGATTTCACAAGTTATAATAATGCTTTTTACAATACGGGACATATCTTTGAAATAATAATACTTCATCAGATGTTTGACACATTTATGAATACCAAAATGCCTGTAACTTTCATGGATATAAGTAACTAATTCGTAAACGACAGTTTTTGGAATGCAAATTTTCCACCTCTGATGTTCCATCTGTGCTTTCCAATACAACAACTCGTTGAAATATAAAAACACACCTCTAGTGTTAACTGTTTCTTACCCATTACTAAAGTTTTGTATAACATCCCTATACTGATCGTCATTTCTTTGATTGCATTTAATAGCAGTTATTAACCGTTTAACCTTACGTTCGTTCTCCTGATTTAAAAGGAAATAAAGATGGTAATTTGTTCCTGGTTCTTCTGCGATGCTAATATTCTCCATACCTACTGGAAGTCTCGACAAAACATCAGAAACTACATTTTGAGATCCTTTTTATATAGCGAATTTCGGACCGAAATTCCTACAAGTATAATACCCAACGAAATAACCAGCGGTGAAGTAACAGGCAATTGTTTAAAAACGTTAAAACCTGATGATAAGTATATAGAATTGTTTTTTTCCAATTAATAATCCTCTAAATCTTTGAAAACCCCATACCACTGCGAGAGCTTCCTTCTTGGTTACAAAATAATTTCTTTCATGTTTATTTAAAGTTCTACTAGCGAATCCAATAGGTTGATCTAATCCCTTTTCATTAGTCAAATCACCTGCACTCCTGTATTGGTTTTTACCTCCTTATTTTACGATATTTTAAACCAGCATCCAGACCATGTACCAGTATTTATGGACAGCTCTAAACAGGGGGACTCTGTTGGTTGTGCTGTTGTTTTCCCTGATCGAGTCGTCAGGTTACGGCTTCCTGCGGCGTTTATCATCTTTGATGGCGAATTGTTTGCGATCTTGCGGGCATTGGAGCAGATGAGATGTGTTCCCAGTCTTAAGTTTCTCATCTGTTCTGACTCCCTGAGTGCCCTTCAGACCATGCAACACTTGTACCCAGCGGATACGGTCGTCCAGAACATCCGTGATGTCCTACTCCACCTGCAACGGCAGGGGAAGGAGGTCTCTTTCTTCTGGGTGCCAGGGCACGTGGGTATTAGGGGAAATGAACTGGCAGATGTGGCTGCCAAAGATGCATGTTCCCTCCCTCACGTTGTTGAATGTACCGTCCCCCTCCATGCTGTTACCTCCCTTTTGCGTTTTCGTGTTATGCGTCAATGGGAAGAGGAGTGGTTGGCAGTCGGTGAAAATAAGCTGCGTCTGGTCAAGGCTACCATGCGACCAGTCATGCAGGCGGGATGAGGTTCTCCTCACTCGCCTCCGCATCGGGCACAGTCCCTTAACGCATGGTTTTTTACTCCGGCGGGAGGACCCCCCAATCTGCAATGCTTGTGGCGTCCAGATTACTGTCCACCACATTTTACTTGACTGTCCTTCATTCTCTGACCAGAGGGCGGTGGTTTCCTTGCCACCGGATTTGCCCTCTATTTTGCAAGACGACGCAACGACTGTGGTTAAGGTCTTACGGTTTTGTGTCCTGTCCAATTTGTTGCCTCGGATTTTAGGGAGAGGATTTTAATGTGCTGCTGGGTGACTGGCTCACCCAGGTTTTAGGTAAGAGATCCGCCAGTCACGATTACCTACTTGTTTCACTTCGATACGACATATTTTAACTGAGTGTGTTTTATATGCGGGTTTGAGGGAAGATTTCAGTTTCCCACCAGACCTACCCTCTCTTTTAACTAATAATGAGGCGAGTGTCGCTAGAGTTTTACGTTTTTGTGTGATGTCTGGCCTTCTTCCCAAAATATTGGGATTGAAGTCTTAATGTGCTGTCCAGTGGTTTGGTCACCCATTATTTGTAAGTGGTCACTCAGCCACCGTTAATTATTTTTACCTGTTTTGTACTGGTATTTTATTTTTAGTTTTATCTCCCTGTTTTGATGTGCTGTGTCCAATCTTGCAATTTGAACAATACCCATTCTCTCACAGTTCGGCTCTGAATTGAACTTTTGGGAACGGGCGCTGATAACCTCGCTGTTGTGCGCCCTAAAACACTAATAATCATCAGTATCATCATCTTGTTTCACTTCGATTTCTGTTCTCTTTTCCTTGTTTCCTTTCCTTTTTTAGTGCGTTTCTTCTCCTCTTGTTTTGCCTCTGTATGTGAGGATTTGGAACTGCGTCAGGTCTGTGTCTTTTAGCTTTTCTCCTTGTTCGCTGTCCGTCTTCGTCCCTTCACCGCATGTGCTACTGTTTCTGTGCGTTTGGACAGTGATGACCACGATGTTTAGCGCGCGAAAACCTCCAACCACACACACACACACACACACACACACACACACACACACACACACACACACACACACGCACGCATTCATCTTCTGGATGGTATATTGCTGGAGCAGAGGCCGCCGTCGTGGCTGATTGGCAGGGCTAACTGGCCACTGTTCAGTCGGTTGGCTGTCTTTGAACGCCACAACAGTGTACAGGAATGGGTGGAGCACATCACACTTGTGATCCATCATGCTGCTGACCTGTCCATACCAAAGTCTTCTGGCCCTCTTAAGAGGCGCCTTGTGCCTTGGTGGACAGAAGAGTGCCATTCAGCCATCTGGGACAGGCGTGCGGCTCTTCGACGATTTAAATGCCGCCCAATAACCGTCTATCGTACCGCCTTTCGAATCGCGAGAGCCAGGGCACGCCGTGTCATTAAGGAGAGCAAAAAAAGGTCATGGCAAGAGTTCCTGGACTCCATCAACCGTTCCACTTGTTCCAAAAAAGTGTGGGAACCCATCCGGAGGATTTCAGGTAAACGAAGCCGTTTACCAATAGCTGCAGTCCTGAACCAGGGATGCCTCCAAACGACCCCCAGAACCATTGCTCAGACGCTGGCAGAGCATTTTGCACAAAGTACTGCCACTGCAAATCAGGATCCAGCGTTTCGTCGCTACCGTGCGACTGTCGAGAGAGCAAACTTGGACTTTTGGTCGAACAGTTCTGAGGCCTACAACTCCCCTTTATCCAAGTGGGAACTTGTATCAGCACTTACTGAGGCTTCTGATACTGCACCAGGTCATGACTGCATCCGGTACTCCATGCTTCGTCACCTGCCAGTGGCGTCAAAGGAAATCCAGGAAATCCTCCACGAATGTTTTAATCTCATATGGCAGACAGGAGTGTTCCACACCTCGTGGAAGGAGGCAATTCTCATCCCTCTCCTCAAACCAGGAAAGGACTGCACATGTGACAGTAGTTATCGGAGTATCGCCTTGACGAGCTGTGTCGGAAAAACCGTCGTCTGGTCTGGCTGTTAGAAACCAGAGAGCTCCTTAGCCGCTCTCAGTGTGGATTCCGCAAATTTAGGTCCACGGTCGACAACCTGACCCTCCTAGGGGCGACTATTCAGCAGGCTTTCATCAAGCAGCATCACTGTATCGGTATCGTCCTTGATATCAGTAAGGCATATGATACTATTTGGAGACACTGTATTCTTGCACAACGGCATCAATGGGGCTTTCGTGGCCGCCTCCCCATTTTCATTCGATCTTGCCTGTATTAGTAGTTTTTTCGGACCCGAGTTGGTAACAGACTGATCGCTTTCAGCAAGAGAACGGTGTCCCACAGGGCAGTGTCTTAAGCGTTACCCTCTTTGCCATAGCCATCAACAGTATAACGTCTACAGTGCTCCTTAATTGTGGACGACTTTGCTGTTTTCTGTTCCTCCTCCAGTGTTGCAACCGTGAGCCGTCAGTTGCAGCTAACAGTGCGGCGGTTAGAGGAGTGTGCTGCAAAGACGGGTTTTCGGTTTTCTGCCGATAAGTGTGTTTGTCTCCATTTTAATCGTTCTCTTCGTCTTTTTACTTAGCCTGCCTTGCATAGGGGGGATACTATCCTACATTTTAGAGACACAGTGCGGATTCTGGGCCTAATTTTTGACTCCAGGTTGTCATGGCTGCCACACCTACGCGACTTGAAAGCCAGAACCTTGAAGGCACTGAACATCCTCAAGTGCCTCAGCCACAGATATGGGGAGCGGACAGAGTCCGTCTCTTTCAGTTTTATCGAGCTTTTGTACGTTCACGGCTGGACTATGGGTGCGCAGTGTATGGGTCAGCGAGGCCGTCTTATTTACAGATCCTAGACGCTGTCCACCATGCTGGGGTTCGACTGACCACGGGTGCGTATCGGACCAGTCCCATACCCAGCCTCTGTGCTCAGGCTGGGGAACCGCCACTTACCATCCGGCGGCAGCTCCTGCTGGTGCGCCAGGCTAGGAAGTTTCTTGCAGCTCCCACCTCGCCTGCTCACCATCTTGTTGCTCCTCCACCTGTAGACCGCATTTTTTCCGACTGTCCCTGGGCTACGTTGCCGTTTGGGATCCGTGTGCAACGTGTGCTAGAGTCCCTTGGTTTGGAGCCTGTACAACCCCAAATCCTGGGTTTTAACCATCTGCCACCGTGGTTACTGAAGAGGCCCGGAGTGATTTTAGATTTATTGCAGTACAAGAGAGATTGCACTCTTGCCACCGTTTTTAATGCAGCATTTTCTGCCATTTTATCTGAGCTCCACGACTATGTAGCCGTTTTTACAGATGGGTCGAAACAAGGGGATTCCGTTGGTTGCTCTGTTGTTTTTCTAGATCGTGTCCTGTAGGTCCGTCTGCCTCAGACTTTTACTGTCTTTGATGCAGAATTGTCTGCGATCTTGCGGGCACTGGAGCAGATAGGCATTATTCCTGTCCTAAATTTCTTGTCTGTTCCGATTCACTAAGTGCCCTTCACTCACTGCAACGTTTGTATCCAGCAGATAAAATAGTCCAGACCATCCAGGATGCCCTCCTCCACCTACAGCGATTGGGAAGGTGGTGGCTTTCTGCTGGGTTCCGGGGCATGTCGGCATTGCTGGGAATGAAAGAGCAGATCTCGCAGCCAAGGAGGTGTGTCTCGATCCACAAGTATCTCAGTGTGCTATCCCCCTGCACGCACTCACCTCGCTGTTGAGCTCACGAGTCATGCTTCGGTGGGAGGATGAGTGGCTGGAAGTGACTGACAATAAGCTCCGTATAGTGAAGCTCACAACGCGTGTGTGGTGTACTTCCTCTCAGCCCCATCGACGGGACGAGGTTCTCCTCACTCGGCTTCAGATAGGCCACAGCCCTATGACGCATGGCTTCCTGCTCCGGCGGGAGGACCCTCCAATGTGTGGTGCTTGTGGCGTCGAGGTCACTGTGCGCCACGTTTTATTGGATTGCGTTTTATTTTCTGACTAGAGGACCGCGGCTGACTTGCCAGCGGACCTGCCATCTCTTTTAGGCAACACTCGGACGAATGTGGTTAAAGTTTTGAAGTTCTGTGCCATGTCAAATGTTTTTACAAAGATTTTAGGTAGATGATCTTAATTTGCTCACTATGTGACTAGTTCGCCCATATTTTATGTAAGTGGCCAGCCAATGACAATTTCCTGTGGCATTCTTGTTGCTATATTTTCCCTTTCCTTACGTTCTACTTTCTTATGTTGCATTTTCCTTCTTTTCCTGCTTTCTTTGCGTGTGTGGGTTTCAGTTTTATTAGGTCTGTCCACATTCGTTCCCTTTAATTAGTGTCAGGGCGCTGATGACCTCGACGTTCAGTGCCAATAAGTCCCAACACACACACACACACACACTGATCACAGTGTTTACGTAATTTTTGTAGATTCGCTGAGTTTAACTACTTTTAAGTCAACATTTGGATCTCCCACGTTGCTATGATATTGGTACGAGAATCCTGTCTGGTGAGTTACGTGGGTTTTAACCCTTTGAGTCACACATTTTCAGTTTTCAAAATAAATATTTGAAATTTGGCATACTTATTAACCAGATTTTTTTGATAATTTTGAATACAAAATTTCCTAATTTGGATAATCCGGAAGCTGGATCTAGATCGTCCTATATAGAGGACACATTAACGAGTTTGCCTTTCTGTTGCCTCCTTCTTATAATCTGACCATGAATTAGTTACTGCTAGATCCAATCCATGAGTGAACATTCTTAGATTCCACTTCTTGGACCTTTTGTTAGGGATAGTAACAATATGTAAACAATATCTGTAGGTAGAAATTATATAAAATTACGTAGTATTTCTTTTATTAGTAAAAAAGTATATATATATATATATATATATATATATATATATATATATATACACAAACTGAATAATATTATTTTGTGTGAAATTGTGTAAAACAGTTTCTGTTTTTGGATATGCCCAAACGTATATTGCACTTAGAACACAAAAAATAAGTTTTCCCTTTGCAGCCTTCATTCTTACACCTATTGTGGGGCGGCGGGTGGATTCATTGTTATTAAATGTTCCTATTATTTATTTAATGCTGTTGTTTGCCGTTCTCAACACTGGCTCTCTAACTACAATATTGGCAATCAGAAAGTGAATAGCAAAACGTGAAGTCTGTAATTAGAATTCCTAGTGCCCACTTCATCTGAGAAATACATTTATAGCTACAGCTTATAGCTCTGAGGAATTAGGATATTGTCTGGGATTCATAATCAAAAACGATTCTCTCTAAAATATTCACTATATTCTGAAAGTCACAGACCAAAAGGAATGCACACAATCCAACTACCAGAGCAGTTCAGAGTCTAATGCGCTGATGCAACTATAACTGTCCAAATTAAATGTTTAAGTGAATGCTCGCCATAATTTGATGATAATGTTCATCAAACGCCACGCTAAAGAATGGTAGAATGTCTGTCCTGCGGCGGCACGTGAAAATACGACATCGCAAACTGAAGATAGATCATAAAGTCATCCCAGAATTAACACTTCACTCGAAAACGATTTCATGGTTACGCGTATCGCGAGTAACTTATTACGGCATCCGAGGCTGTTTATAGCAATGATACCGACGCGACGCGACTCCCGGCACAGGTGGTGTGCTAATCAGCGTCTGGATAGAACTGGGGCCTTCTCTCTCGCGCATATAAAGCCGCGGTGCGGACGGCTAAGGGAACGCCTGATCAAATCCGCTCTCCCGACTAGCCGCTGGGCTAGTAATGCACCACTTTAAGTTATCGAATAAATCATTGCTTCCTTTGCTGATGGCCGATGAAGGTCTCAATTTAAATGTACAATCAGCACACAGGTAAGTAATCATAATAAAAGTCTGACGTGGCTAAGTCAAATATTTTGGGCGAGAGAATTAATTTAATTACACTACACGCAGTAGACGAGCTGTGAACTTGCCCTTTGGAGATACGCTATCGCTATAGTTTTGTAGTTATTCAGTTGAAACTTCTCACATCTTTATGATTATAGCGGATCTCCCTTCTACTTAAATTTAAACATCCTAGATTTATTTATTCGCCTACTTAATCTATCTTGCTTCCTTAATTTCTAAGACAAAAACGAGAAAATCATGAATTTCAACTAAAGTTTTAATTTGTGAGATCCAGAATACTGTTTCTACTAAATTATTATGAAAAAGGAATCCAAAGATAAATTTTTAAGTTTCTAGCTCTTTTCTGTTGCGCCAATGATTTTTACAGAAAAACGTCCAAATTTCGAAAATGTTTAAAGTTATTGAACTGATATTCAACACATATTGACTTAGTATTACTCCTGACATGCTAGAAACGTTTCAGGTTATTTACTTGATTTTTAAAGTATTGTGTAACATTTATGACGTCAGAGCTAGTTACAGCGGACTTGGCTGGCACACAATGGAAAGGCTGATGTGAATTTTATACGGCGTGCGTAGGCTGCTTCCCTACACACTGCGTATTTTTTGTGCCCACTTCCGGTAGGTGGTTGAATTGGTCATACTGTACATGATTAAAGAGAGCAAACGACGATCATGGCAATCGTTCTTGAATTCCATCTTCTGCTCCACTAGTTCTACGAAAGTGTAGGAAGCCATCAAGAGGATTTCCGGGAAACGCAGGTAACTACCTGTCACGGCATTGCTGCATCAGGGATGTCTCCTCACAGTGCCGAGAGACTTTGCCCACACACTGGCCATGCATTTTATGGAATCTACTGCCACTATTAACTGTGATCCAGATTTCTGCCGCTACCGCCCTGTCATCGAGAGGGGTCACTTGGACTTCCGGTCTCCAAATTCTGAACCCTGCAACTGCCCCTTCACAATGTGGGAACTGGATTCGGCGCTGCCTGTGGCTCAATATAAAGCACCCGGTCATGATCAAATCCTGTACAGCAGGCTGCAGCACTTGTTGCTGCCACCCAATGAAGTTCTCCTGAATTGTTTTAATATGATATGGTCATCTGGCACATTCCCTGACACGTGGAGGGAGGCGATTTTGATTCCCCTTCTCAAACCGGGGAAGGACCGAATGCATCCCAGTAGTTATCGGAGTATTGCTTTGACGAGCTGTGTTGGAAGACATTGGAATGCATGGTCAACCGTCGCCTCGAGTGGCTGCTCGAGACCAGGCAGCTCCTTAGCCACAGTGTGGCTTTCGGAGATGTCGTTCAACTATAGATAACTTGAACCTGCTTGAGGCGGCCATCCAGCAGGCCTTCCTACGTAACCGGCATTGTCTAGGTGTATTCTTTGACATTAATAAAGCGTATGACACTACTTGGCGCCACCTTACCCTCAATGAACTCCATCAGTGGGGCTTTCGTGGCCATCTCCCCATCTTCATTCGGTCCTTTCTTTCCTGCCACCTCTTTCGATATCGGGTTGGTAATGTGCTATCTGATTTGTACATGCAGGAGAATGGTGTTCCTCAGTCAAGCGGTGTCACCCTCTTTGCCATCGCCATTAACAGTATCACGTCCACTATCAATAGTCCGGCCCAGTGCTCCTTGTTTGTGGACGATTTTGCTGTTTTCTGTTCTTCCTCCAGTCTTGTCACTGCAAGTCGGCAACTGCAGCTTACGATAAAGTGATTAGAGGCATGGACTGCAAAGACGGGTTTTACCTTTTCTGCAGACAAATGTGTGTGTTCATTTTAATCGTTCTCGACGTGCTTTTACCTCCCCTGAATTGCGTCTGAGGGACACCATTCTTCCTTTTAGCGACACTGTGAGGCTCCTGGGCCTCACTTTTGATTCCAAGTTGTCGTGGTTGCCGCACCTTCAAGACCTCAAGGTGCGGGCCCTGAAGGCGCTGAATATTTTGAAGTGTCTGAGCCATCGGTCCTGGGGAGCCGATCGGGCGCGTCTGGTGGAATTTTATAGGGCTTTCGTCCGGTCGCGTCTTGACTATTGATGCACCGTATATGGGTCAGCGAGGCCTGCGTATCTGAAGATTCTTGACACGGTGCACCATGAGGGTATCAGGCTGGCCACTGGGGCCTTTCGTACCAGTCCCATCCCCAGCCTGTGTGCTGAGGCAGGGGAACCGCCGCTCGCCATCTCGCGAAAACTCCTGATGTTGCGACAGGTGTGTCAATTCCTTGCCTGTCCTAACTCCCCTGCGTACCCTACTGTTGCCCGACCGCCTATAGAACGTCTCTTTCCAGTCGTCCCAGGGCAACGAGACCATTTGGGATTTGTGCCAAGCATTTGAATGAGTCCCTTGGTGTGGAGCGTGTGGCACCCCAACTCCAGGGTTTTACCCGCCTGCCTCCCTGGTTGCTCCAGAGGCTCAGCGTCCTTTTAGACTTGTCAGAGTACCGGAGGAGCTGCACTCCTGCGGTTGTTTTTATCTCCTTATTTTACGATATTTTAAACCAGCATCCCGACCATGTACCAGTATTTCTGTATGGCTCTAAAAAGGGGGACTCTTGGGTGTGCTGCTGTTTTCCCTGATCGAGTTGTCAAGTTACGGCTTCCTGTGGCGTTTACCATCTTTGATGGCGAATTGTTTGCGATCTTGCGGGCATTGGAGCAGATGAGATGTGTTCCCAGTCTTAAGTTTCTCATCTGTTCTGACTCCCTGAGTGCCCTTGAGACCATGCAACACTTGTACCAAGCGGATACGGTCGTCCAGAACATCCATGATGCCCTACTCCACCTGCAACGGCAGGGGAAGGAGGTTTCTTTCTGCTGGGTTCAAAAATGGCTCTGAGCACTATGGGACTTAACATCTATGGTCATCAGTCCCCTAGAACTTAGAACTACTTAAACCTAACTAACCTAAGGACAACACCCAGCCATCACGAGGCAGAGAAAATCCCTGACCCCGCCGGGAATCGAACCCGGGATTTCTGCTGGGTGCCGGGGCACGTCGGTATTAGGGGAAACGAACTGGCGGATGTGACTGCCAAAGATGCATGTTCCCTCCCTCACGTTGTTGAATGTGCCGTCCCCCTCCATGATGTTACCTCCCTTTTGCGTTTTCGTGTTATGCATCAATGGGAAGAGGAGTGGCTGGCAGTCGGTGAAAATAAGCTGCGTCTGGTCAAGGCTACCATGCGACCAGTCATGCAGGCGGGATGAGGTTCTCCTCACTCGCCTCCGCATCGGGCACAGTCCCTTAACGCATGGTTTTTTACTCCGGCGGGAGGACCCCCCAATCTGCAATGCTTGTGGCGTCCAGATTACTGTCCACCACATTTTACTTGACTGTCCTTCATTCTCTGACCAGAGGGCGGTGGTTTCCTTGCCACCGGATTTGCCCTCTATTTTGCAAGACGACGCAACGACTGTGGTTAAGGTCTTACGGTTTTGTGTCCTGTCCAATTTGTTGCCTCGGATTTTAGGGAGAGGATTTTAATGTGCTGCTGGGTGACTGGCTCACCCAGGTTTTAGGTAAGAGGTTAGCCAGTCACGATTACCTACTTGTTTCACTTCGATTTCTGTTCTCTTTTCCTTGTTTCCTTTCCTTTTTTAGTGTGTTTCTTCTCCTCTTGTTTTGCCTCTGTATGTGAGGATTTGGAACTGCATTAGGTCTGTGTCTTTTAGCCGTTCTCCTTGTTCACTGTCCGTCTTCGTCCCTTCACCGCATGTGTTCCTGTTTCTATGCGTTTGGGCGCTGGTGACCATCCTGTTTAGCGCCAGAAAACCTCAAACGACACACACACATCTATCACTGGCTTGATAGCTGCAATCCGTTTGTGATGCAGTGGCCCAGAAGGCGGTGCCTCATCACTGGATGGCCTTCCTCTCTTCTTGGTAGGGGTTTTACCTCCAATTATGAGGGCTTCAGCGACATACTGTCTGAAATGGATAAGGTCCATGGTATCTTTCTTTGTAAGTTGTTGGCTGGCAGCCTCCTCCTTATACTCTGAGGCCAGCCGGTGTGGCCGTGCGGTCTAGGCGCTTCAGTCTGGAACCGCGTGACCGCTCCGGTCGCAGGTTTGAATCCTGCCTCGGGCATGGATGTGTGTGATGTCCTTAGGTTAGTTAGGTTTAATTAGTTCTAAGTTCTAGGCGACTGATGACCTCAGAAGTTAAGTCGCTTAGTGCTCAGAGCCATTTGAACCATTTGAACCTTATACTCTGACCATGAATTAGTTACTGCTAGATCCAATCCATGAGTGAACATTCTTAGAGTCCACTTCTTGAATCTAATGAATGTTCTGTACAGTGACAAGAGGAAATATAGTTTTTCAACTCCTCCCATTGTACAGTTGAACACATTCAGGCCTGGGAACGTCTACATACTTTCATTGTCTCTTGTTCCAACGACGACATGTGTCAGCACTACCTTTTCCAATAAAGTTTGATCCTAAGGTGACGCATGAGCTGTCAAACCATTTGGTTAGTATAACACCATCCATGCTAAAAACTTCATCCACTGAACCTCGGGGCAATTTCTTCATTTCAGAATCAGATTTAAATGGAGGTTTCATAAACCTATCGGTGCGAATAGTCCCTACAGCATAAATATTTTTCTTCAACAGCCACTGAGAAAGCAAATAAGTATGAAAGAAGTTGTCAAAATATACCTTCAAAATGGTGTATTTATTCTCTCTGATAATTGCATTACTATTGCTGCCCCAAGCCCCAACTGTGAATATTCCGGCTTTATTGAAGTGGTAGAGCCTTCATATATAATAATGTCGAACATGATTCCACTCTCACCACTTAAAACAAAACTCTTTACACCCCATTTTGTCGGTTTATTGCGTATGTATTGTTTTACGTCTAGTGAACCTTTGAATGGAACCATTTGTTCGTCAATACTTAGTTTAGGTTCAATTTCTAGTTCACTGCATCTTTTTCAGATGGTGTTGTAGATAGGACGAACTTTCCAGAACCTGTCCTTGTTGTCTGGCTTTTCCTCGTCTCTTACAACATGAAAGCACGTTCTTAATTTAAAAAATCTGTTGAGTGAAATCCCAGAATCAGCTATGAGAGGAATCTGGAATCGTGGCTGCCAATATATGCGTACTCTTTGGTACCCTAGATTACCCATAGCTAAATGGATCCCTAGAAAAATCTTCATCTCATGTACTTGTGTTGGAGCAAAGTTGGCAATATTATTGTGCACCGCATAATAATTTGTAAAATACACCATCTGCACAATTAGGTCATCTGATATGTACTGATGAAAAAATTCAAGAGGGTTCAATGTCGCAGGTACTTCATTTCCTCCTAGCTGCTCAAAGTGGTTTCTAACAGCTGAATCATATTCTCCTCTCAACCATTTCACATTCATTTTCTCGGTCAAATTCATGTTTTTAAAATATTGTATTTGGAATTCTTTTAGTGTTGGACACATTAATGTAATTTCTTCTCCATCATCTTAACCCAGATCTTCTACAACGTCAGTTCTACCAGCCTGTGGACCGAGTCTCATTTGCAGTTGTGGTGTAGCTTCACATTCGACTTCATTATTGTTTGAAGTAGTAAAGATTGGACAAGTACCATCTAAGACTGGTCCTTGTGTCTCTTCATCCTCTAAAACAAAGGGAGAAAAGAAACGAAGGTTGTATGTCTCTATAGTAGGACAAGAGAACTGCCCAGCCGGATAACTAGATTATTACTGTATCATTACTACAAGGTTTAGAGTAACATACTATGCATGATAATAGTTAAGTCAAAAGATAGAGAAGAATCGGCTATTCACCAAAATTCTCGATATCGATGTTTTCATCATCACATAAATCCTCTATCTCAGAAAGATCTCCTTTTTCTAAAATATCCAATATTTCATCTGCACTTAATTTTTCTCTATCTTTTCTTATCGCAACATTTACATTGTTCATTAAACACTACAGAAAAGAATCGTCATCCATTTTATGTAGATGTAATAGTACGTATTGATATTAGAATGCCACAAACGTTCACCACAATGTCAACATAACCTTGCAACGAAATGGCCACTTCTTTATTCTAGTGTTGCCGGCTAGTCACAGTGTCCTATATCTATCATGTTACTTCGGAAAGCTCTCACAAGTTTATTTCAAACCGAAGGTCTGTGTTTAGTGTTTTTAATATTAAAATAGTTTATTATAATTTAAATAAAAAAATATGGGGACATCCAAAAGCAATACGCATTAAAAAATATATAATTTACTTCCATGGGTCAGTACTCTTTTGATCTCCATTCTATATCGTTGGTTTAGAGTGCTGCTAATAGTTCTATGGATTGGCGCTAGAGTGCAGGACCTGTACGAAACCGTTTAGTCGTCTTATAAATAGGACGATATCTGGGTTCCGGGGCATGTTGGCATTGCTGGGAATGAAGGGGCAGATCTCACAGCCAAGGAGGCGTGTCTCGCCCCACAAGTATCTCAGTGTGCTATCCCCTTGCACGCACTCACCTCGCTGTTGAGCTCACGGGTCATGCGTCGGTGGGAGGATGAGTGGCTGGAAGTGACTGACAATAAGCTCCGTATAGTCAAGCCCACAACGCGTGTGTGGTGTACTTCCTTTCAGCCCCATCGACGGGACGAGGTTCTCCTCACTCGGCTTCGAATAGGCCACAGCCCTATGACGCATGGCTTCCTTCTCCGGCGAGAGGACCCTCCAATGTGTGGTGCTTGCGGCGTCCAGGTCACTGTGCGCCACGTTTTATTGGATTGCGTTTTATTTTCTGACCAGCGGGTCGCGGCTGACTTGGCAGCGGACCTGCCATCTCATTTAGGCAACACTCGGACGAATGTGGCTAAAGTTTTAAAGTTCTGTGCCCTGTCAAATGTTTTTACAAAGATTTTAGGGAGAGGATTTTAATTTGCTCACTGTGTGACAAGCTCACCCATATTTTATGTAAGTGGCCAGCCAATAACAATTTCCTGTGACATTCTTGTTGCTATGTTTCCCCTTTCCTTAGGTTTTACTTTCTTAGGTAGCATTTTCCTTCTTTTCCTGCTTTCTTTGAGTGTGTGCTTTAGTTTTCTTAGGTCTGTCCACATTCGTTCCTTTTAATGTGTGTCAGGGCGCTGATGACCTCGATGTTGAGCGCCCATAAGCCCCAACACACCACCACCACCACCACCACCACCACCACCGATATCTCACCCCTTTTGAAATTATACACATTAAAATTAACAGAATCAGTATCGTCCTAGATATAGGACAGGGTGACTGAAAGCGTCAATTCTAAAATAACCATTTTGGGAAATAATTCCTCTGATACTGGGGTGCAAACTCTCTGTATCGCTTAGTGATCTTATTCATGGTAATAATCAATTAATCTTTCTTCAAAGACCATTTTCACGCAGTTTGTGTTTGAGACACAAACGCGAAACCTTAGTGATTCCCTAAACATAGATCGGGAAATTGAACATTCAAATTTTGGAGGAGGATCCTGTAGTAACTCTGTCGTTGGGCCCGCGTCTATAACAGTTGTCGTTTGGGTAATTTCTGCGTTACAGTTAAGTCAGTATGTTAGTCAGCATTCCTTATTATTTTTTACATGCTTTAATTTGTAACGGTTCTGCGCATAATGTATCAGTTCAAACTAGATTCCCGCGTGGATGGCCCTTTTTGCTCCTATC
This sequence comes from Schistocerca nitens, assembly GCF_023898315.1. Classification (NCBI taxonomy): domain Eukaryota; kingdom Metazoa; phylum Arthropoda; class Insecta; order Orthoptera; family Acrididae; genus Schistocerca; species Schistocerca nitens. The sequence continues at coordinate 342,257,951 of NC_064622.1, forward strand.
GAGAGAAATATTCAGAGGGTTTTACAAGTTTCCAAGATTTTTTTTTCAGTCGCTAGTAAAAGTCAACAACACAGGACCTCCAGTTATGTCTGGAAATATATTGAGTATTACATGCAGACGTGTAGTTTGCAGTTGTCACCCATTTGGTATGGCAAAACCCTTCCAACACCGAGGTAGACAGTTAAGAGAATAAGTTTGTAATGTTGTCACTCCTTGTTCGATGTGACGGTGGGGCAGTCACCAAAACACAGTGTAATGTGTTTTGGTGAAATGCAAAGTGCTTCTACGACCTTATTTGTGAAAATACGTGTTATATTTACTTTTGCATCACAACGCCTCACCATGATGCTGAGAATAAAAGGGCTTGCCACATTCGGCTCTGAATTGAACTTTTGGGAACGGGCGCTGATAACCTCGCTGTTGTGCGCCCTAAAACACTAATAATCATCATCATCATCACGAAAACAACAGAAGCTACCTCTAATAAATAATACACAAGTGGTCCTGAAAAATCATGCACACCAAGTGTAAAGATTAAATGAAACGGAAACCCACTGATGATGGCACAGTGATGCTGAAACATACTTGGGAACTTTGTGAAAAAACGGTGTTTTCCATAACTGGCGGACCTTACATCCTTCAATTTTAACAGCAAACACAGTAAACACAAGGAGTTGCAAATCCAAATGATGAGCATAGCATATGTTGGTAAGCTAAACTGTAACTGAATGTGAAATTTTGCGAACGGATTGTTCTCAGTATCTGTGGACAGACTCAGAGACACGGAAGAGGGCTCCTCAGGATTTGGATACTGTTGTGATTGACTTCATACAAGGTCAAAAGTCAGACATGATCCATATTATATCTTCGTATCCTGAAGCGAGTCAGGTGCTGTCAAAAAAAAATAAAATATATATATATCCAGGAAGGTATAATTACCGTATGCCACGTGTGCCTTATCAAAGGTATGTACGCAGTAGCCCTGTGGATTACTGAAGATTGTCTTCACCCGACAACCACCATATTCATGAAGTTCAATTTCACTGGAAGACAGTCCTACCTGTTTACCTGGTTAAAGGAAGTCCCAGTGAACTGATTCAATAATAGTATTAATACTATTATCTTGTCATTGTAACTTTGTAGTTACTGGCCCAGAACAGGGCAGGGGTTCCTGAGCTGGAGACTGGTAAGCACCGCCGGTCCCCTCTCACTGTAAGCTCTGGGCATGCTTCAACGACCACCGTACGTTGCGACGGTGGAACGCTGAGTGTCTCAGGGAATGTGGCTCTTGGCTTCACCACCCGGATCGCGAGGATGGGATAGACCTCTATAAAAAAAAAACCTCAATCTCAAGACGTGCTGCGCGCTGATGAGATGCGTAGCTGTTGAGGCACGTGAGGCTCTGTCTGAGTGGACCATTGTTTCCCTAGCTGCTCGTGGGACCGAGATAGAACCCTCGAAACTCCTTCTTGTCCTCCCAGTGGGAAGTGTGTACCACCTGGAAGTCCTCACACCCATTCATCCAAAAGAATGAAGGAGGCTAGTTCTCCTGATAATCAACTTGTTGTCAGTAACGGGGCTCAAGGAGTCATGAATAACAATGTCTTTGTAGTGATCAAAGCTGGCCCCTATGACCGAGCGGTTCTAGGCACTTCAGTTCGGGAACCGCTCTGCTGCTACGGTCGTAGGTTCGAATCCTGCCTCGAGCATTGGTGTGTGTGATGTCCTCAGGTTAGTTAGGTTTAAGTAGTTCTGTCTAGGGGACTGATGACCTCAGATACTAACTCCCATAGTGCTTAGAGACATTTTTGGTAGTGATCAAGAGAAAGGAGGGGACGTTTGAAAAAGTGTCCCTCGCCTATATCCATAAAGGCTTAGAAGGGCTGGCTGGTACCTTAAAGTCTATTACGCGGTTGTGCAATGGTTCCTTGCTTGTTGAGACTAATCAGGCTAAGCAGGTGGAACTCCTTAAGAAATCACAGAAATTAGGTGAGTACAACATCATTGTTGAGTTGCATAACTCGCTTAACTCCAGCAAAGGAGTGGTAACCTGCCATGATATTATGGATATAGACGTTTCTGAACTCAGACAAGAATGGGCACCACAGGGGATTATAGATGTGGAGCAAAGGACACGCAAGAACAATGGAGATTGAGAAAACTGCATCTTTTATTGTGACCTTCAGTTCTCCAACGCTACCTGAACACATCATGGATTCGTGAATACTCATGTTCAATTCCAGTACATGTTGTGACAAGCAATATGAAATTTAATTAACACTGTTGTAATATTATGCAATGAGTAGAAGAAAAACGACGTTCAGAACATTTAGGAAACATATGTGATCACGTCTCATATTGTATAATGCATTTAGATGTAGTAAAACTACTATTATTACTTGATTAATCATCCGCTCACATAGACAATACAATAACGCTTGGTCAGTCGGTTACTTTGTCGCTACTCTGGGGTCGCTGCCGCGGGACAGTCGAGAAGAAGTGCTCCGAATGTTGCCAATTTTCAGAGATCAGTACATGGGGGCCGGAGACCAACTTATGGCGATTTTTCTATAGAATCCTACACCGAAAGGTTCAGAGGACAAGTGGACAGATAAACTTGCCAACCCGTTGATTGTAGAGGCGATGGCATGGAAACAACACGATTGCTCGTTAAAAGAGGTCACGCAAAATCCCGCTGCTTCTAGTGACCAAAACACCATCTGTTAACCTGATGCAAAAGCGAACGCGCTGGGTGACGCCTTCGCCAGCAATTTTACACAGCTTATCATCCCAGTTCACCCGCTACAGGTCCACCTTGTCGCTCAGTGGCTACCAAGATATCTAGGTGCATGAGACGAGGTCATAGACCCAAGAACACCAGAAGAAGTCAAAAAACAGATACACTCTCTTGACTTCAAAAAACGGGAGTCCCAGTCTTATTTATTAAACTTCTAAGATATTTACCACCTGCAGCTGCCGACCACTTGACAGTAACCTTCAGCTAAGTACTCAGCTCAAGACAGCTCCCTAAAACCTGTAGTCACAAGGAGACCGTCGCAATTTCGAAGCCTGGCAAGGATGCACGATCTCCAGTGAACTATCACCAGTGAACGTCCTTCTTATGAAAGCTGTTTGAGAGACTATTGCAAATACGTTCTACATGGCACAGTGACATGGAAGGGTGCTGCTGGGTGACTGGCTCACCCAAGTTATAGGTAAGAGGTCCGCCAGTCACGATTATCTACTTGTTTCACTTCGATTTCTGTTCTCTTTTCCTTTCCTTTCTTAGTGCGTTTCGCATGTGTTCCTGTTTCTATGCGTTTGGGCGCTGATGATCATGCTGTTTGGCGCCCGAAAACCTCAAACCACACACACACACACACACACACACACACACACACACAATAATAAATATTAAGTATGTATGTACGAAGGATACATGTGAATAACGATCAACATTCATAAAAATAAAATTTAGTTCGTAATGATATCTTACAGTGGAATAAAAGTACTAAAATTTGGATAGGTTTGTTTTTTCCAAAAACGATCAACGTTCTTGAAAATATGTGCTAAGGTTTTGATGCACTCATGCTTGAGAAAAACTATCAAGGTCCACTCGTTGCTGAGGAAGAACGGTCAAGATCCATTTTCTGCTTGTTGGAGTTTTTTTCTTCTTCTTTTATGTTTAATTTTATAATGCTGTAGCTGCATGTTACTGGCTTTCCAACAATATTTGCCAGTCACTCACACGTTGCAAACGATTTTCGAACTGTTACATTGTTTGATAATAAAACGAAGACCGATAAAAAATTGCACCACTTTGTGCATCCAAAGTAGGCTGGGAAATGAATTTTTCTCGGTAAGTTCAGCAGAAATACTCATGTATTACTATTACCGAGATTGTGCATAATGTTATTTCGTAAGTAAAGTGAAGGCATTAGAAACGTTTGAGAATGAAGCCGAATATTCCAGTCGTATGAGGAATAAAAGTGAAAGGAAAAGTGTCGGGCATATTTATAATTCTTGAAAAAGATTACGGGCCTTGAGCCACGTTACAGGTGATGATAGTAAGTGCTTACGATTGAAATATTTTCAGAAGGTCCCTTTTATAGAAAAGAATACATTAATGAAGGAACTCAGTCAGATGATTTCCTACGATACACAAAACTCATCTGTGATGCGAAGAAGACCGATGAAAAGTTAAGACGAAGCTGCATGTAAAGATTTTTCCTGGGTTCATAAGGTGCGTATTAATACAGATCGACACGCACAGGGATGTTCAAGTATGTCAACTAATATTCTTGGCACTCCATGGCATCACGATCAAACGTCTTAAAAAGGCATTGGCCGTTACAGAGTAAGTACACGTGGAGACCAGAGGATCAAACAGACTTAAAAGAGCTATTTTTGACGATAGAACTAACAGTAAAGATTTTTCTTTATAGTAACTCTTGGTACCTAGTAACAGACAATAAAATACTGTGGGAAATTCGAATCTGTGGTACACGCTTCAGTTCGAGCTGTTATGTATAAATGAAAAGTAAACGACGAGGCTGAGTATTAGAACAAAGAATTATGAGTACGTTGCTAGTTTGTGGCAATACTGATAAGGTAATGCAGTGTAAATTATTACTAAATTAGAGTCTGGCACGCCTCATTAGCGACAAAAGTGGAATAAAAAATTATTGACCGTAATAGACGAAGTTGTGATTTACGTATGTAACTAGTTGTAATAGAACATTACTTGGTGATCAGTTCTGGTAGCGCTCCGGGTCTAAAGAGAGCGAGAACCTATAGCATTATTCTCGTTCCATATTTCAGTACAATTATTCAAAATTACTTCAAAGTACCGTATCTTTGCTTTCATTTGAATGACAGTTATTGTTTTACGTTATCATTTGGGCCTGTTATCCAACATTTGATGCAAGATGTTTCTGTACATTTTGAAAAGCATCGTCCACTACACGGCGAGAGGACTCTCCAATGTGTGGTAGTTGTGGCGTCCAGGTCACTCGCCCATATTTTACGTAAATGGACAGCCAGTGACAATTTCCTTGACGCTACTTTCTCGTTTTCCTTACGTTTTATTTTCTTAACTTCAAAAATTAAAGAATAGTAAATAGTGAACTAGTGTATTAGAATAGTATTAAAATGGTAGAAGAATGTGTTTGGTAGTCTGTTAGTGAATTTATAAGAAGATGCTAGCTTAGGACAACGTACATACATATCCCGCGGTCACAGGCCCTGCAGACAACGCGCTACTTCCACAAGCTGCCTCCATTCTTTTCTGTTTTGTGTTCGGTTCCTCCACGTGTTTTCAGTTCCCAGGTCCTCCGCTAGGTCGTCCATTGAGTACCGCCTTTATCGTCCTATAGGACGTCTAGCATTTGGTTTCCCTTCAAGTGCTTTCTTCACCTGCCTTCCTTCTCGCATACGGGCTACATGGCCCACCCAATGTATTCCTTTGTTCTTCAGCTTTTGTAGGATTGTTAGTTGTTGCATCAAGAGATATATATCCTCATTTTTCCTTCTCCTCCAATCTCCTGTGTCTAAGATGGGTTCCCATATCTTCCTTATTACTCTTCTTACAAATATTAATAGTTTTTCCTTTTCTCGTTTAGTGTTGTTCCACGTTTCCGAGCCACTCTTGACTGCTAGTCGTATCACTGTGTTATACATTCTCATCTTAGTATTCGCTGATATTGATTTTTAGCTGAGAGTCTCCCTGAGGGAATACATGCATTTCATTTCCACCGCTATTCTTCCCTTAATGTTCATTTCTATACTGTCGTTGCTGGTAAACAAAGATTCCAAGTATCTGAAGTGGTGAATTCTATTGAACCTCATGCCATCAAGTTCAATAAATTCTTGCCGCTCTTGCCTTCTTCCTAATTACATGAACTACATTTTGTCTTGATTCACCTTTAGCCCAACCTACTCTGCGTAGTTGTCCTTTTCTGCAGCGTTTCTTTTAGCTCATGGTCTGATTCATTTAGCAGTACTATATCGTCAATCATCATCATCATATCGTCAACATATGCGAAACAGTTGAAATTACCACCCATCTGTACTCCAGCCCATTGCTGTTGCCTGCATTCCCTTATTACTATTTCTAAGATGATGTTGAACAGAACAAATGAGAGAACGTCGCTTTTTGAAATGAGCTGCTTGACCCATTCATACAAGTTCGAACCATCCTCACTAGCTTCTCAGGGATTCTGAAGACACGCAGCGCATCGTATAGGCTTTCCTGCGGATGTTGTCGTATGCACGTTAAAAACCGACGAATGGACTATAGCTGTCTTTATTATATTCCCAGTTTTTTTCAAACAATTTCCCTCTGGTGAAAATGTGACCTATCGTCGACAGGTCTGGTCGAAAGCCACTTTGGTATTCCTGTATGTTGTTCTCTATCAATGGCTGTAGTTTTCTGATGATAATGATATACAATGCCTTGAAGATTACATTCAGCAAGCTGATACCTCAGTAGTTACCAAATTCCATTTTACTTCCCTTCTTATATATTGGGCGTACTATGGCTAATTACGAATCTTCTGGCTATGTCTCATTCCTCCATATCAAGTGGATCAGTTATGTGACAGCTCTCACGTACCAGTTTATTAATTCCCTGTTATTCTGTCCCCACTGGGGCCTTGTTGTTTCTAAGTCTTTTGATTGCAATCTTCACATCTTATTCAGTCACTTCCTTTTCTTCTTCATCTTTTATTTTCTCCATGGTGTCTGCACTTAGCGTCTCACCTGGATCTAGGAGATTCGAGAGTGTTGAGAAGCATTCCCTCCACCTATCTATAATTCTTTCTTATCGTTTACCCAGTTGCCGTTCTTATCTCTAATGAACATAGAGATTGCGTTAAGATGGAAGTAGAGATAACAAGCTTATAATGTGCAGCAAATGATAGGCAGGAAGTTGAATAGGTGTAGACGGGGACCAGAGACAAACTGAATCCTTCAGGCGATCTCTGAGGCATGATCTCTGAGGCTCTGTCAAGCAGCATGGGACTTCCTTTCAAATGGTTCAAATGGCTCTGAGCACTATGGGACTCAACTGCTGTGGTCATAAGTCCCCTAGAACTTAGAACTACTTAAACCTAACTAACCTAAGGACATCACACACATCCAAGCCCGAGGCAGGATTCGAACCTGCGACCGTAGCGGTCGTGCGGTTCCAGACTGTAGCGCCTTTAACCGCTCGGCCACTCCGGCCGGCGGACTTCCTTTCCATGCATCTTGAGCTTCCTTAAACGTCACTCCGTTCACGGGAGATTATGCTGAATACTTGTTGCGGCTGTGGTTTCGGCGCTGATCTGCAGTCAAGTTTGTTACGAATATTTGCAGAACCGTGCCGAAATAATGTTGAATTTTTTCTGACGTTCCTCATTCAGCCCTTACAAACTTTACTCGAAAAACAAAATATCATTTTCTGCACCAGAAGAGATAGAGGAAAGTGTGAAATCTCAAGGTAAAAATAATGTGCTGTCCGGGATTGGGAGCTATTCAAAGTCTGTGGGTGTAACTGAGCGCCACATGTAGCACAAATTGGAGAAACGATGATTATCTTGGTGCAGTCCTAGGCACTGATATTTTATTCTACTGGCCAATTAGAGATGCTTTTGGGAAGTTTTCCCACATTCGTCTAGTCGTATATTGGCCCTGGACTACACTTTACCTGACAAACCTAAAAGAAATGTAGCTTTCAAACACATTTAGTACAGCTTTAGTTATGACAGGCGACACATAAAAATAGAAATCATTCATTATATTCATAAATGTGAAGTTGTATAACCAAATAAGTATTATAGAAGGCATCAAAGTTGAGTAACTCCTTTTCAAAATTTATTCCCTGCTTCTCTAATTCGAGTGGTGTTTACATAGCATCTTTGTTGATTCCCAGCAGGATTGTCTCAATCATTTTGCTTTTTAGAAGATAACTATCAGTCTTCTGAGATGCAGTAAGTTCTGTGTACTTCTCGTCATATTTAGTTCTAGGAACATGACATGTTTTCAAACACATCACACCAGTTATATCAAAATTGGTAAGTTTCGACTTTTTCCCCCTCTTGGAAAAACTTCTGCAGACGCCAATGCATACAGCTGCAACTTGTCGCAGTTGTTCAGTGCCGTAGGATGTTCAACACAGTGATAAAACATAGTGTGCAATACAGGACTATAGAGTGTGATACATATTTTGTTCAACACTTAGTGAAAACAATACAGGGAATGATGAACCGTGATATATGCAATAAAAATAACTGCTGGTTCAGCTTCAAACAGCCTTGTAAGTGCTCTTCGCAGTGACGATTGTCTAGGTCTACAACAAGAAAATAAACTCTAAAGTAAAGTGATGCGGAAGTGAGATGTCACATTATAACATGCATTTCAGTACGTAGAGAAAGTCATAGGTTGTTTCAAAGACGAAGAAAGAAGAGATCATATTAGATATTATTGTACAATAAAATGACTATAGAATAGTACTCACATAAAATCCACTATCAGCAGTCCGGCCCAGTGCTCCTTGTTTGTGGACGATTTTGCTGTTTTCTGTTCTTCCTCCAGTCTTGTCACTGCTAGTCGGCAGCTGCAGCTTACGATAAAGTGATTAGAGGCATGGACTGCGAAGACGGGTTTTACCTTTTCTGCAGACAAATGTGTGTGTGTTCATTTTAATCGTCCTCGACGTGCTTTTACCTTCCCTGAATTGCGTCTGAGGGACACCATTCTTCCTTTTAGAGACACTGTGAGGTTCCTGGGCCTCACTTTTGATTCCAAGTTGTCGTGGTTGCCGCACCTTAAAGACCTCAAGGTGCGGGCCCTGAAAGCACAGAATATTTTGAAGTGTCTGAGCCATCGGTCCTGGGGAGCAGATCGGGCGCGTCTGGTGGAATTTTATAGGGCTTTCGTCCGGTCGCGTCTTGACTATGGATGCACCGTATATGGGTCAGCGAGGCCTTCGTATCTGAAGATTCTTGACTCAGTACACCATGAGGGTATCAGGCTGGCCACTGGGACCTTCCGTACCAGTCCCATCCCCAGTCTGTGTGCTGAGGCAGGGGAACCGCCGCTCGCCATCCGGCGGAAACTCCTCATGTTGCGACAGGTGTGTCAATTCCTTGCCTGTCCTACCTCCCCTGCGTACCCTACAATTGCCCAACCGCCTACGGAACGTCTCTTTTCCAGTCGCCCCAGGGCAACGAGACCATATGGGATTCGTGCCAAGTATTTGCTTGAGTCCGTTGGTGTGGAGCATGTGGCCCCCCAACGACAAGGTTTTACTTGCCTGCCTCCCTGGTTGCTCCAGAGGCCCAGCGTCCTTTTAGACTTGTCAGAGTACCGGAGGAGCTGCACTCCTGCGTTTGTTTTTACCTCCATATTTTGCGATATTTTAAACCAGCATCCCGACCATGTACCAGTATTTACGGATGGCTCTAAACAGGGGGACTCTGTTGGTTGTGCTGTTGTTTTCCCTGATCGAGTCGTCAAGTTACGGCTTCCTGCGGCGTTTACCATCTTTGATGGCGAATTGTTTGCGATCTTGGGGGCATTGGAGCAGATGAGATGTGTTCCCAGTCTTAAGTTTCTCATCTGTTCTGACTCCCTGAGTGTCCTTAAGACCATGCAACACTTGTACCCAGCGGATACGGTCGTCCAGAACATCCATGATGCCCTACTCCACCTGCAACGGCAGGGGAAGGAGGTTTCTTTCTGCTGGGTGCCGCGGCACGTGGGTATTAGGGGAAACGAACTGGCGGATGTGGCTGCCGAAGATGCATGTTCCCTCCCTCACGTTGTTGAATGTGCCGTCCCCCTCCATGCTGTTACCTCCCTTTTGCGTTTTCGTGTTATGCGTCAATGGGAAGAGGAGTGGCTGGCAGTCGGTGAAAATAAGCTGCGTTTGGTCGAGGCTGTAACGTTCCCTGGCAGCACACACACTATGAAGCAATTCGTATGTACTGTAATTGTTTAACAAAAAATTATTATTTAGTTTTGTATAAAGGACATTCATTATTATTGTAATATTTTCTGTAATAATATTCTCGATGTATTTATGATTGTAATATTACTATACTCATAATGTAATTACGAAATATGTCAATATCTGCGATTAGAAAAATGCAAAATACAGCCACAGAGGGGAGTAATGTTGTAAGATTGCAAAGAGGTAGGAATACATAGTGTGCATTCTTTGTCGTCTTCCTCGAGAGCTAAGAGAGAGAGGAACCTGTGACGTAGCATTTTATGAATGAGTAGACTTCTTTTGTCTATATCTTATTTAGCCGCCATTAGAGGAGAAATTACAAAATAATGTAAGTTGAATTATTGTTGTGGTCTAAATACATTATAATTTATCAAAATTGTGTATTAATAATGTAAATTAGCTTGCCCATGTCATCTATAATATTTCTTTAAAGAATTTTCAGCATTTTTAGCGATTATCGTTGGTGTTGCTGGACTGTGCCACGACCGAACGATTTACAGCGGCGGCACATTTGAAAAATTGTTCCGCTAAGAAAAATTAACCAAACCCGTAAATCGGGAGCAGATAAAATTAGCAGTGAATTACGAAAATATTTTTCTTTTGCGGCAATCTTGAGACTGACGGAATTTATTACTGGTTTCACATTTGTGCATTCATAGGCGGATAGTTAACGTTGAAGTTTAACAATCTGTTGGTTCTTTCAATTTCTAAAGCAAATAACTTAAACGTATAGTGAAGTGTGTTTTATCAATGATAATTAAACGTTCAGGTCGGCTTGGCAATATTTAACCATCTTCTACTAACAGAGACAGTCTTGTGTTCCATAGCTAACGCCGGGAAAGAATTCAGTAAATATTTTAAAAAACCACTGCATTTAGAAAATTTGTGCCAAAGCCGAAATACGTAAAAAATTTAATTTATACAATTTTCAACTAAATGTTCTTAATCAGTTAATATGAATTTATCAGCATGAGAGGGTTGACTAAGTTCACATAATTTTAAATGTGCTTAATTCTGTCTAAATGAATTTTTATTACCACACGTAAATAAGGGGTTCTACAACAAGTTCGTACTGAAAGAGCAAATAACAAAAACAATTTCAAGTAACATTTTCAAATCAATTCATTCATTTTATTTTTTATATATATATTTTTTTAAATTTCATTAAAAGGCCACCACGCGGTCACGGCGTACGTCCTACCAGTCGTGCAGGCGGGATGAGGTTCTCCTCACTCGCCTCCGCATCGGGCACAGTCCCTTAACGCATGGTTTTTTACTCCGGGGGGAGTACTGTTACTGTCCGCCACATTTTACTTGACTGTCCTTTATTCTCTGACCAGAGGGCGGTGGTTTCCTTGCCACCGGATTTGCCCTCTATTTTGCAAGACGACGCAACGACTGTGGTTAAGGTCTTACGGTTTTGTGTCCTGTCCAATTTGTTGCCTCGGGTTTTAGGGAGAAGATTTTAATGTGCTGCTGGGTGACTGGCTCATCCAGGTTTTAGGTAAGAGGTCCGCCAGCCACGATTACCTACTTGTTTCACTTCGATTTGTGTTCTCTTTTCCTTGTGTTTCCTTTCCTTTTTTAGTGGGTTTCTTTTCCTCTTGTTTTGCCTCTGCATAAGAGGATTTGGAACTGCGTCAGGCCTGTGTCTTTTAGCCGTTCTCCTTGTTCGCTGTCCGTCTTCGTCCCTTCACCGCATGTGTTCCTGTTTCTATGCGTTTGGGCGCTGATGACCACGCTGTTTAGCGCCCGAAAATCTCAAACCACACAGACACACACACACACACACAATTTTTAAATTTTCGTATTAATCCTTTTCATAAAAAATTGTTTGGTTCAATCACTTGCTATGTTAGCATTTATTTGTTGAATATCGTATTGAAATCTGTAAGATCCTTAATAGGTTTAATACTGGTAGCTTATAGGTCTCTTCATGGTGCTTAAAACTTAAACGCTTCGATTACCAAGTAGATGAGCCAGAAATAGAATAAGTGAAATCGTCGAAAACGTGTTCCTTACCACTTCAATTGGCATTCTATGAATGCAGTATTAACTAACATTTCTGATAGCTATAGGGATGTGATTATAATGTGATGCAGTTATACGGCTCATAGAAAGACTCTAAAAATAACAAAGAGAAACATACAATAATCAGGGCGATATATGGGTATAGGTAACGTTATGGAGACGTAAGGTATTACTTGAATCGGAATCGCGTAGAAGTTTATGTGTAACCAAGTACCATATAAAACTGTCGTGGAACTAAGGAAATAACATCGCAAATCTACTCCACGTCAAGCCTGAAGTAAGAAATCTGTGTGTGTAACCTAGTAGATGATATCTGGTCTCTAGGTACGTATGTACAATACTATATTTAGCGATATGATGGACAGGCCCTGCATGGAAGCTACGCACTCATTCAAGAGAGCAATGTGTAGATCTGTAACAATGGTGTCTAGCTCTAGTCCAGCAGAAACGTATCTGTCAGCATCATCATAGAGAGTATCAGTGGAGCCTCGGTCTGGCAATAACACTGGACGATTGCCAGGAGTGTTATCTTCAAGCTACATAATCTCATCCACTAAATTATTTCCAAGACGCCCGTCGTTTACGGCGGACGAAGGAATCATCAACGGGATCTGTGTGTGGCAGAAGAGACTGTTGACCACGATGTCCCCCTAACAGTTGTCACAAAGTAGTGAAATGTGACTTTGAAGTTAGCATATCCAGCAGCAGCAACACTTGTCCCTAGTGGGAAATTCTTGATAATCATTCTGATCAAACCTTACGTGAAGCGTGTTGGACGAACAGTGATCTCTTATCCTGTAAACGCTCTATTTGTCATTACTTTAAATCATGTACAGAAAGTTTATTCAAATGACAGCAAAGAGCTCTCCAAGTTTTACCAAATACTATGTCCATACTATCTGACCTAGGCAGGATGCCAGATTTTCAGTGAGGGGTGAGGGCCTCTGAAGAAATGTTTTTGTCTTTTGTCACCAAAGAAGTGAATGTCATGCAAGAAGGGGAGGCATGCAGTGAAGGTGATGTTGCCAGTATAAGAATGATGTGCGTTAACTTGTGTAATATCGTGTCACGCGCTACACTGTACACGCGTGAGAAGTGTACCATGGCTTGCGTCATATTTATGACCGTCATGTGGGAGTCGCTGAACTTCCTCTGGGTGGTGACGTGTCGGCCACCGGGCAGTTTCTGCTGTTCGACGAGTGTCGCTCTCTGGAACTATAATGTGGTTTGCGCCTTCTCGCCGCCCATCGTTGTCTCCTCGAACTCCGTGCCCAGCCTGAAGGGGGATGTCCACCTTGCGGGGTCCGATCTCCATGGGTACCGTGCGCTGGTCCCCGAACACCGACAGCATCTGCCACATCGTCATCTTGAGCGCCGCTTACCGCGAACCGGCGTCTTTCACACCTGTGCGCGAAGGCAGTCCATGACATGAGTGTTAAATATTATACTATTATACACACTTATAAGCACAGCGGACAAAAACTCAGGAGACATCGCGCAAATATCGCACAACAGCGCCTCTGGCCTCAGTGGTCTCAATTAGGCGAGACATTGACGGAAGCTGAGTAAATGAATTAAAATTTGTGCCACGGCCGAGACTGAAACCAAAGTCTCCTTGCTTATTAGACAGGAAGGCTAACCATTAGACCACCACACTACTAAGGCTAACATCGCTGCACGGACCACCCAAGTCTAATGCCCTCAACTCCACAAACCTCATATCTTCAGCTTATTTTCCACCTAAATCGTCACTGTTGCCAGGGATCTCCGGCAGTGGAATAGCACCCAGTTTTGGACATAATGGGGAAATCCTGTACCTCACGTGATCGTATAGATCTTGCAATTAAATTTCCTCGAGATATTCAAGTCTCATTTATCTACGATAATGATGGAGGGCATTGGACTTCGTTTGTCCATGCAGCAATGTTAGCCGTGGTGGTGTTGTGGTTAGCATTCCTGCCCAGTAAGTGAGTAGATCTGGGTTCAAGTCCTGGCTGTGGCACAAATTCTAATTCATGTATTCAGTTTCCACCATTATCGTAGATAAAGATGAGGCTTAATGTCTCGAGGAAATTTGATTATAAGATCTGTATGATCATCAGAAGTACAGGATTTCCCCGTTATGTCCAACACTGGGGTGGTATTCCAATGCCGGAGATCCCTGGCAATAGTGACGATTTAGGGGGAAAATAAACTGAAGATATGAATTGAAGTTTTTGTTGGTGAGTGCATTGGACTTGGGTACTCCGTTCCGTTATGTTAGCAATGGTGCTGCGGTCGTGTACTGGTTAGCACTCCTGTCAAGTGAACAAGGAGTCTCAGACATTATTTCTGGGATTAAGATCGACTGATTTAGTGGGCCAGCAGAGTTGCAACAGAGTGCCTGAATTACACCGTCCACAGACGCAGCAAGTTAAATTCTTTATTGGACAAATCGCCACTCGTCAGATCACACAACATGTTTGTAACTGTGATCCAGTACCTGCGTTGTTTGGCCCATTGGAAACGTGCGGCTGTAGGAGCCTCAGTGTGCAGTGACCTTTTGCCACGTACCCAACTCCATATATCCATTGTATGCAGCTTCCTTCGCAATGTCGTCTTGGAAACTGGTTGATATGGACTTGCATTCACCGACAGCTACGAATCCTGTTGTGTTGAAATCAGTCAATTGTCATTGGTAAGGCATCACACTTGTCTCTATACCCTGTCGGTTTGGATCTTTTTGGGACAACTTTTTTCACGTTGCGTTTGATGGCTGCTAGTGGTACACCATTCCTTGTAGACAAGTAGAACAGCTTGTGTTGGTACACCGAAAAAGGTCTGTTTCATTCACGATATGGTCAAGGATTATCCATACACAACTGTTCAAGTCTGTCATTTTGTCACATCTCCACGCCGGCCCTGGAATCTGGTTTCCAGGTTGTTAGAGCAGACCAGGTTATGGTTGTGTATGGGGGGGGGGGGGGGGGGGCGGGCATAATCAGTTACTGTTAGTTGCACAAAACACACAAACTTTTATTTTCCTAAGAACTACTTAATTACACATTGCCTTCAAAGGACTGAATTAACCCTTTGTTGCCTGACGGTACTTAAAAGTACCAGTAAGTTTTGACTCTCATTATTTTCTCGTGGTGGAGTTTCGTGATCTGAGAACCTGTCGGTACGTAACAGTAACTCTGCTCTACTGTTTCATAGATGTTATTGTGCAATACATAGACCTCTCTGGCGGTCAGAGCTTGAAATAGTTTTTCGCGCGCTGCTGTGAAAACAGAAGATTGTATGTGCTTGTTTCCATGGTGTTGTCTGAATTTGTGCGCAATTTATTGAAACTTCCGTTGAGCTTTCCATTGTACTTACTTACCTTCTTTGTTTTTTTATAATAGTTTGAAGCATTATGTTACAAGTGAATGAGATAAAGTGGAAAATATAAGGCGGACTTATGAGTACCGTCAGGTTGTGCAAACACTTTATTGTAGTAACAATGCGTTACCTCTCACTAGTTGTTCTGTCCACTTTTTCTCACATAGAAATCGGTAAATACATTTGCCTGTGGAACAATTAGAACACACAGGAAAGGTTGGCCAGGGAATTTACCTAAAGAAAAATGTCTAAATCAAATCACAGAGAGTCATCTTTAGACCTAACAGTATTTCAATGGAAGGAAAATAAAGTAGTGTATTTTGCGTCAAACTTCCATGGCACTGAACAGAGCGTAGTGACAAGAAAACAGAAAGATGGAACTAGTATGACTATACCATGTCCAGTTATTGTATGTGATTACAGTAAAAACATGGGTGGTGTGGATCATGCAGACAGATTACGTTCAACTTACGGTCTTGACAAGCGATCAAAGAAATGGTGGCACCGTCTCTTCTGGGGAGCAATAGAAATTGCTTTTGTCAATGCTTACGTCATTTTCAGTGATCTACATGGGGCACTGCCACTACTGGAATTCAGGCGTGCTGTGGCACTAGAGCTAATGAATGAACAGCAAGTGACAAATCTCAAAAAGAGAAACTCTGGTAAAGATGAAATAACTCTCCCAAAGAGAAGGAAGGATAACTTTTCTGTTCCGAAGGATGTACGTCTTGGCAACAGAGGAAACCATTTTGTAGTGTTCAGTTGTAAAAGAGGACGATGCGAAATGTGTGCGAAAAATAAAATTCAGTCGAGACCACATTCACAATGTAGTACATGTGAAGTGTATTTGTGCTGCAATGAGAAAAAGAACTGTTTCCTACAATTTCATGAGGTATCACTAAATATGTGATATGTATATACTGTCAAAAATGTATAGCTAAGTTACTATGTATTGTGAAGTTGCTCTAGAATAAATTTATTTGAAATTTAAAAAGAAATTCAGAAATATCATATTTCTGTTAATTAATTTTCTAATGTAAAAGTATTTAATATTTATGTGGAATAAAGTACAACTTATAAAAATTGGAGCATTTTTCTGCACATGTTGTGATTCTGTCCATGGAGTCTGACGGTACCTCTGAGTACCAGGAGAGAAAAAAGTTGTGAAAAATAAAGTAAAATTTTACAAAAAATCCTACCGTCATTTGAGGCCACAATAGCATAAATTCTGCAAAGAAAATGTTAAAAAGTAAATTTTTCTTATGTCAGGAAACAAAGGGTTAAAACAATACTGTTGAAGGCCTTGTTAAGAAAACTTGCGATACCTCCTGGGCTGAAGGCTCAAAACCACAGCAAAAACAAGAACGGCTGAAGGCCTGAACACAAGTTACTGTAAAGAATACGCTCGGCTGAAGGCCTTCCTTAAAATATTTCACGTAAAAGCTCGGCTGAAGGCCGCACACTGGACATTGAACACTCGGGACTTAGGGCCTGGATAACAAGAATTTCAGATAGAACAAACTTTCAAAATTTTAGTTATTAAACAAATCAATCTTCAAACTTTAAGTCGGCTGAAGGCCTTATCTTAATACTAAAACAAACTAAATTAATAGACGGCTGAAGGCCTCGAACTGTCCATCAGACTAAAATGAAAATCACAATCTAAAACCAACAGAACAGTGGTGCTCAGAAGTCTCCAAGGGTCGGTCTGAGGACGTAGCTCTAAAGTAAGGTGAGGTGAGACACGCACCAAGAGTAAGGTGAAATAATCGGATGGCAACCCGACCCAGGGACGGCTGAAAGACCGACCAACAGCCTAATCAATTGCCTTCCGCCCGACCAACGGTACGACAACGGAAAATATCAACTGGGGACGAAGATGCCAGACGCACTACGGGAGAGGATTTTAATTTGCTCACTGTGTGACAAGCTTGCCCATATTTTATGTAAGTGGCCAGCCAATAACAATTTCCTGTGACATTCTTGTTGCTATGTTTCCCCTTTCCTTAGGTTTTACTTTCTTATGTAGCATTTTCCTTCTTTTCCTGCTTTCTTTGAGTGTGTGCTTTAGTTTTCTTAGGTCTGTCCATATTCGTTCCTTTTAATGTGTGTCAGGGCGCTGATGACCTCGATGTTGAGCGCCCATAAGCCCCAACACACCACCACCACGCACTACGTCTTCCAAATTGGCGATTAAAAACAGCCAAGCCAGAATAACCACTCTTAAGAAAAAATATGAACAAACAACTAAAAGGCTGTCGAACTACAAACTGTGCCGGACAGCATCAACACGGCGAGGAAAAACACACCGCCGGAAAACTACGCTAACGACCAGAGCAGGTAACTTGGGCGTTAACGGCCACAAGGCAGAAAATACCACTGGTGCACTTCACTGATAAGGAACAACCAATTTAATAGTTAAAGACCACACAGGAAGACGGCTGCAAAATTTCGCCAACTCCAACGCACCAATCATTGCTGCTAGCCAGAACGGCCCAAGAAGCAACAACCGGCAATGAACGAAGAGATGTCACAGCAGTTGAGGTTCCATAACAGATTAACTGATCACTCAATTTCAGTGTCCAGGTTCGGTGGGCAACGAACTTTGTAGCTGTCGCAGCTAACGCCTCACAATTCGACCGCGCGTGCACGCCGCCAGAGGTCCCGCCTGATCTTCCTCGCTGCTCTGTCCCAACCGACTGACTGCCACACACACCACCAAAGATGGTACAGCAGTACTAGTATCGATAAGCGCAAGTCAGCAACTCGTTATGGTGCTAACTCAGGGAGAAATAAGACGCCATTTGATTGCGACAAACTGCCAAAGAGCAAACGGCATCAACGCGAGCCGGCCACAGCTCAGATCCATTTTCATGCGTTCATCCCAAACAACCACTTCACTGTCGTAAATTACGTTAGCGGTCGAGGGTGATATGACACTCTGGTACCTGTTCTCAATGCTCCAAGAGAGACTTATTTGTCCGTGAGCTTTGTATAGGTATGTGAAATGTTTTTTTAACCTTCTCCTATAAGTATGGTTTTCTTTCCTAGGGACATTCCATAGCACAACGTTATAAATTTTAGTCTTGTAAAGGACATAAATAAAAGCCAATGCATTCCCTTGTGACTTACAAATCTGAGATAATTTCCAAGAGTATCATGTACAGACACTTTAATGTTTACAGTCTCAATTACTTTTTCAATGTACTCGTAAAGGTTATGTTTTAGACCATAAATATGACTGAAATCCATTGAATATTTTCTGAGAGTACTGTACTCTTGACGCGAAGACAAAAAACTTTTGAGTATTTTGGTTTCTGACACAACTGTTGAAAAATCTCTTAACTAGGAGCATTATAGTTCAAATAAAGGCATTACCTGAGTTGTAGCTGCTACGACAAACGCTATTCAGCAAAGGGAATTCAGTAACTGAAAGACAGGATGATAAGAAACGTATCGCCACAGAAGAATGTTGTAAATTGAAGATCATGATAAGGCAGAGAGTTAAGAGGGAAGTCCCTCCCTTAAGAAGAACCGTGTAATTGATATATAATTTCGATGCAAGGAAAGGTATTTTAACAATAAAGTAATTAGTATGCAGCTAAAAAAAATGTAATCACTATTTTGGGTGTAATCTTAAATGCGATATTATTCAGTGTTTCTTGTTATACGATGTATAACGAACAAAATATAGATGAATAATTTCGGAGAACTGGTAACTATTTTAAACGATTTAAAACCATCTTGAGTAACATAAAAAATTTCTGATCATTTTATCTGACTTCCGTTTGTGAGACATCGAAATGCCAGTGGGTATTAACCGTAAGCGCTGAAGAAGGCATCCACGTTTTCAGATTTCTCAACCTGGTACATTATGTGATAAAAAGTATTCGGACAGCTGGCTGAAAATGACTTACAAGTTCGTGGCGCCCTCCATCGGTAATGCTGGAATTCAATATGGTGTTGTCCCACCCTCAGCCTTGATGACAGCTTCCACTCTCGCAGGTATACGTTGTCAGGCGCTGGAAGGATTCTTTGGGAACGGCAGCCCATTCTTCACTGAGTGCTGAACTCAGGAGAGGTATCGACGTCGTTCGGTGAGCCCTGGCACGAAGTCGGCGTTCCGAAACATCCGAAAGGTACTCTGTGCAGGCCAGTCCATTACAGGGATGTTATTGTCGTGTAAACACTCCGCCACAGGCCGTGCATTATGAGCAGGTGCTCGATCGCGTTGAAAGATGGAATCGCCATCCCCGACTTGCTCTTCAAGAGTGGGAAGTAAGAAGATGCTTAGAACATCAATGTAGGCCTGTACTGTGATAGTGCCACGCAAAACAACAAGGGGTGCAAGCTCTCTCCATGAAAAACACGAATACATCATAACACTACCGCCTCCGAATTTTACTGTTAACACTACACACGCTGGCAGATGACGTTCACCGGGCATTCGCCATACCCATACCCTACCATCGGATCGTCAAATTGTGTGCCGTGATTCGTCACTCCACACAATGGTTTTCCACTGTTCAATCGTCCAGTGTTTACGCTTGTTACTCAAGCGACTCGTCGTTTGGAATTTACCGGCATGATGTGCGGCTTATGAGCAGCCTCTCGACCAAGAAATCTAAGTTTCCTCACCTCCCGCCTAACTGGCATGGTACTGGCTGTGTATCGTGATGTACTTTGGAACTCCTGTGTGATGGTCTGGACAGACGTCTGCCTATTACATTTATGATCGTCTTCAACTGTCGGCGGTCTCTGTCAGTCAACAGACGAGGTGGGCATGTACGCTTTTGTGATGTACGTGTGCCTTCACGTTTCCGCTTCACTATCACTATCACATCGGAAACAGTGGGCCTAGAGATGTTTAGGAGTGTGGAAATCTCGCGTACAGACGTATGACACAAGTGACAATCACCTGACAACGTTCCAAGTCCGTGAGTTCCGCGGAGCGCGCCATTCTGCTCTCTCATGATGGCTAATGACTACTGAGGTCGCTGATATGGAGTACATTGCAGTAGGTGGCAGCACAATGCACCTAATATGAAAACCCTATGATTCTGGGGGTGTCCGGATACTTTTGATCACATAGTGTATGTCTTGCCGGTGAACTTCTTTACCATGTTGGCAACTTATTTTCACGAACGAACCGACAAGAGCAAGTCATTTGCACCTTTTCACCTAGGTGTTCGTGCCCCTTTGAATCACATTTCTTGGCTACGTAATAAGAGTCCTCTGTACGTAGATATTATCATCTCCGTGTTATATATGAGAGTGATGTGATCTTAGTCACATGTTTATTAGCAGATAATAGCTATGTATCTCGTATGACCCGATAAGATCCTTGTTTTCCTTCTGGCACTTTGAAAATTTCACCTGCAAAATAAGAAATTGTTCTAAGTTGCCTTGCAAAAACGCTAATTGTGATAGTCTGAAGGTATATGGTTGTCGGTGGTGATAGTCTGAAGGTATATGGTTGTCGGTGGGAGATTATGTGATTGCTTTATTATCCTGGCAAAACATCCGCTATTTTTCGCTTAACAACGCATAAAGTGACATTCACTGGATTCGCAAATATGGATAATATGTGCCATATCCCTTAAGGAAAGATTACTTCTGTGCCCTTGCATTTCAAGACTTTAGCAGTCTTTTATGCTTGGTTAGTTGAAATATTGTAACATTAGTCTCGTTAAATGACCGTCTGTGGTATCTAAACAGGACACTTTTTTACCTTATTATTAACGCAGGTCTTTCGATTTCATCTATTTATAACATCCGCTTGTGTCACATTTCTGATCTCTTTGTCAAAAATGCCTTAATCTTTCACGTAGCTCTTCTTTCTGTGCAAAATGTTTCAGTATATAAATTTGATGCACCTATTAATAAACTGTATGAAAGAATGTAATTATAACCCCATCTGCGATATATGCACGCTGTTTGTAATAGCTGAAAGATTCGAAAAGAATGGCCAGAATGAACAGAAATTGGGAAGGTGTATGGAAAAATGTGCCGACACTAATTGATTAGGGCTGCAGTTAAATGAGGTTTCGGAATGAGTAGCAGGCTCCTCTACCGTGTAAATGGAAAGTTGTGTTAAGTCAAGCTCAATAAGTGAAGATGCGTCAAGTTGTGGTTCGGTTGTAGGCTAGAGCGACATTGGAAAGAAGCTAAGTACACCTACGGCGCGGTCAAGAACATGAGAACCTCAGATGACATATAGTTCCCTCTTGTTGTTATTTTTCGTAATTTCTCCAGGGAGCATATGAATTATGCACACATCAAAAAAAGTTTTGCATCACTCCGGTTGCCAGAACTCCTGAAGATAGACGTTGACTGTGGATATTGCGTCACAGTCACAGTCCCTTAACTGTTCAGAGATGTCACTAAATACGACCAAAGATTTAAACAACCATGCATGAACAGCGCCTATTAGACGGAGGGGGTCCGACACCCAATCAGTTCCAGTCACTCCACCAGGAAGGAGGTACACGGCTGGTGTTGTCTGTAATTCAACCAAGCCTAGAGGGTCAATACCGCAGTTCGATCGCGTCCGCATTGTTACTTTGTGCCATGTAGGGCTCTCAACAAGAGAAGTGTCCAGGCGTCTTGGAGTGAACCAAAGCGATGTTGTTCGGACATGGAGGAGATACAGAGAGACAGGAAGTGTCGGTGACATGCCTCGTTCAGGCCACCACGGGCCATGGATGACCGCTACCTACGGCTTATGGCTCGGAGGAACCCTGACAGTAACGTCACCATGTTGAATAATGCTTTTCGTGCAGCCACAGGACGTCGTGTTACGACACGAATAGTGCACAATAGGGTGCATAATGCGTAACTTCACTCTCGAAGTCCATAGGGAGGTCCATCTTTGCAACCACGACACATTGCAGCGCGGTACAGATGGGCCCAGCAACGTGCCGAATAGACCACTAAGGATTGGCATCAAGTTCTCTTCACAGATGAGTCTCACATATGCCTTCAACCAGACAATCGTCGGAGACGTCTTTGGAGGCAATCCGATCAGGATGAACGTCTTAGACACACTGTCCAGCGAGTGCAGCAAGGTGGAGGTTCCCTGCTGTTTTGGGGTGGCATTATGTGGGGGCCGACGTACGCCGCTGGTGGTCATGGAAGGCGCCGTAACGGCTGTACGATACGTGAATGCCATCCTCCGACCGACAGTGCAACCATATCGGCAGCATATTGCCGTGACATTCGTTTTCATGGACTGCAATTCGCGCCCCCATCGTGCACACCTTGTGAATAATGACTTCCTTCAGGATAACGACATCGCTCGACTAGAGTGGCCAACATGTTCTCCAGACATGAACCCTATCGAATATGCTTGGTATAGATTGAAAAGGGCTGTTTATGGATGATGTGACCCACCAACCACTCTGAGGGATTTATGCCGAATCACCATTGAGGAGTGGGATAATCTGGACCAACAGTGCCTTGATGAACTTGTGAATACAGGCATGCATCAATGCAAGAGAACGTCCTACTGGGTATTAGAGGTACCGGTGTGAATAGCAATCTGGACCACCACCTCTGAAGGTCTCGCTGTATGATGGTACAACATGCAATGTGTGGTTTTCATGAGCAATAAAAATGTCGGAAATGATGTTTATGTAGATCTCCATTCCAGTTTTTTGTACAGGTTCCGGAGCTCTCGGAACCGAGTTGATGCAAAACTTTTTTGATGTGTGTATATATGAAACATACTGTACTTTCATTTGAGCGAATGGATTCCGCCACACCAGGTAATGGTCGTCTGAGAAGGAAACATGACCAACTCGACCTCAAATTATAAGAAGTAAAAAACGACACTGGCAAGGTATCAGCTCCAAAATCGACCCCGCGCGAAAATTTGGGCCATAATTGTGACACTACGTAGTTACGAACTTCTGAGTTTGGAGTTTTTTAAACTTTCGCGTGCACCTGTTATTTGTCACTCCCCACTCCGAGCGCCTAATGCCCGAGCGCCAACTACTGTACGGCAGACAGGCAACCAGAACTGTTCGCGGGACCTTGAAGCCGAGGGCAGAGGAGGCGTAGGGTTCATGTCTGCCCAACAATTTTTGATATCTTGTTCGAGAACATTCTGCCTCACACGAAAATAGAACATAAGACGTCAACCTCATGCACGTAATTGTTCAGTACTATTTTCACTACATGTACCTCAAAATTAAAATGAATAAGCCTAAGCAACTGAAAGTTTGTAATGACATGGAGTTAATGATTTCCGATTTACAACAGAATCAAGCCAGCCACGTTGAAGAATGGCGCAACACTTGCAAATGTTCTCCACTTTAACAGTGTCATCTTTTCAGTCCATAGAAAATAAGACACCGTGATGTTAATAAATAAATACTTATACGCTAATTCTTTAATGACACAATCAATCATTTCATTAATCTACACTGCATCTGTGAACCTCAATATAAAATTGTTGAAAGCAAAGAGATCTTTGTCGCCTGTTACAGGTTGAAATCGCGTACCTTAACATAATCAATATATCACTTGTTGATTCACCGACATTTGACATCTCTTACTCAATCCGCTGTACAGTACTTCGCGCTCGGTCGCTAGGCGCCTGCAATTGGGCGGAGCGCGATTGTTTAAAAGCTGTTACAATCAGTAGCTCATAACTGTGTGCTATTAGGATAATGGCCCAAATTTCCGCGTGGTAGCGATTGCTGTTACAGTTACATCATCAGAGTCAGAGGCATGGAAACTTACATCTACCAAGTCTTGCAGGCATTTTGATCTGTGCAGGAAACTGTATTGGCTATTATTACGTAATTCAATACGGATCAATCCACATTACTGGATTAGAAAAGTTTTATACCATTAAGCACCAGTGCTATATTTATCAAAATTTGTGGAAATATTCATCACGTAATGGTTACTATATGACTATACTTTTACTGTTGTCCATCCGCCTCATCAGTGTGAGGTGTAATTGTCATCCACTTTTGTATTCGTTGTGGCACGGAAACAAACAGCCACCGAATGCCAGTTTGACGAGTTTACTGCCACTTCTGAAACATACAATTTTTAATGAAGACTGCCGGCTGGAGACTAGTACGAAAGTATCCATCTCTTCATTGTATCCCAGAAGTACACTAAGAGTTGTGGCAGTTCTCTTTCCTAATAAGGATGAATAAGGTTTGCAACTCGAGGTCTAAGTTCAAATCATTATATAATCTGACTCTGGCGAGCCACCATTATTAGGGGCCTAAAGTAAAAATACCCTGGAAATATTAATTTTCCAGCCGGCCGAAGTGGCCGTGCGGTTAAAGGCGCTGCAGTCTGGAACCGCAAGACCGCTACGGTCGCAGGTTCGAATCCTGCCTCGGGCATGGATGTTTGTGATGTCCTTAGGTTAGTTAGGTTTAACTAGTTCTAAGTTCTAGGGGACTAATGACCTCAGCAGTTGAGTCCCATAGTGCTCAGAGCCATTTATTAATTTTCCAAAATAAAAATCGTGACTGAGGCTCTAAAATACGCATTTCACTCTGATGCTAATTGAGGGAAGAATGTTAAGTTTACTCCAATAAATATAATTGTGAATTGGATTTTTAATCATGTGACCCGGCTAAACTTCTAAGAATAGAAAAAAAACCTGAGAATTACCAGCTCTCTCAAATACAGGCAGGAATTACCAGTAAAACGAAACTACACAGTCTACAATTAATTTTAAATAAAATAATTTCACTTCGAATTAATTTTGTTTGAAGAAAATAATGAAAAACTGAGAACAAATATTCTTTAACGAAAAATAGAGACCCGGGAGACAGTAGATTTAAAGTTGCTAGCTCATTTTTAATTAGTTTTAATAATAATAATTGTAGCAGGCCTAGTCTGGCGCAACCATACACACACCAGTCCAAAATGTATACAAATCTACGTAGTTGAAATAATCTTATTTATTTTTGATGAGAGTGGTGGCCTGTGGATGCTGGTTCTTAGTTCACTGTCCTATAACTACACTGCTACCGCATCAGTCAACTGGGTACTGATTTCCCCAGAACCCGAGGCCGGATGGCGGCTCGGAAGTTATCTGCATAAAACAGATTTTGTCCAAATATATTAGTAAATGAATTCCCCCCCCCCTCCCCCACCACTGTTGCCGCCTGTTCCCGCAAATAAATACAAAAATTTGAAACTAATATTTTTTTAACTTATTTTCTATGGACTGATAAGTTGACACTGTTAAAGTGGAGAACATTTGCACGTGTTGCGCCATTCTTCAATGTGACTGGCATGATTATATTGTAAATCGGAATTTATTAACTCCATTTCATAACAATCCTTCAGTTGCTTAGGCTTATTCATTTTCATTTTGAGGTACATGTAGTCAAAATAGTACTGAACAATTATGTGTATGAGGTTGATGTATTATGTTCTATTTTCGTGTGAGGCAGAATGTTCTCGAACAAGATTTCAAAAATTGTTGGGCAGACATGTACCCCTACGCCTCCTCTGCCCTCGGTTTCAAGGCCCCACGAAGAGTTCTGGTTGCCGGTCTGCCGTACAGTAGTTGGTGCTCGGGCATTAGGCGCTTGGAGTGGGGAGTGATAAAAAACAGGTGCACGCGAAAGTTTAAAAAACTCCACACTCCACACTCATGAAAACTACATATTGCATGTTGTACCATCATACAGCGAGACCTTCAGAGGTGGTGGTCCAGATTGCTATTCACACCGGTACATCTAATACCCAGCAGCAAGTCTTCTTGCATTGATGCATGCCTGTATTCGTCGTGGCATACTATCCACAAGTTCATCAAGGAACTGTTAGTCCAGATTGTCCCACTCCTCAACGGTGATGCGGCGTAGATCCCTCAGAGTGGTTGGTGGGTCACGTCATCTATAAACAGCCCATTTCAGTCTATACAAGTCATGTTCGATAGGTTTCATGTGTGGAGAACATGCTGGCCACTCTAGCGATGTCGTTATCCTGAAGGAAGTCATTATTCACAAGGTGTGCACGATGGGGGCACGAATTGTTGTCCATGAAGACGAATGCTTGCCAATATGCTGCCGATATGGTTTCACTATCGGTCGGTGGATGGCATTCACGTATCGTACAGCCTTTACGGCGCCTTCCATGTCCACCAGCGGCGTACGTCGGTCCAACATAATGCAACCACAAAACAGCAGGGAACCTCCACCTTGCTGCACTCGCTGGACAGTGTGTCTACGGGGTTCAGCCTAACCGGGTTGCCTCCAAACACGTCTCCGACGATTGTCTGTTTAAAGGCAAACGCGACACTCATCTGTGAAGAGAACGTGATGACAATCTTGAGCGGTCCACTCAGCACATAGCTGGGCCCATCTGCACCGCGCTGCATGGTGTCGTGGACCTCGCCGTGGACGTCGAGAGTGAAGTTACGCATCAAGCACCCTAATGCGCACAGTTTGAGTTGTATCACGACGTCCTGTGGTTGCACGAAAAGCATCATTCAACACGGTGGCGTTGCTGTCAGTGTTCCTCCGAGCCATAAATCATAGGTAGCGGTCATCCACTGCCTCTGGGTGGCCTGAGCGAGGCAAGTCATCGACAGTTCCTGTCTCTCTGTATCTCTTCCATGTCCAAGCAACATCGCTTTGGCTCACTCCGAGACGCCTGGACACTTCCCTTGTTGAGAGCCCTTCATGGCACAAAGTTGTTTGTGTGCAGAGGCTGGTGAGCCTCCGCTGTCTATTCGGCGTCTTCTTCTCGTGGTACGTCAAGCATATAGGGCACTGTCCGTTCCTATATCGCCAGCATCCAGTTACGTTGTTCAGCCGCCACTGGAAAGGCTGTTTGATCATCGACTACACGCAACACGGCCATTTGGGATCCGTGCAAGGGAGAGCCTTGAATTATTACAGGTGGGGGGCATTAAGGTCCAAAGCCAGGGGTGGAGTAGGGCCTCCCCCCGGCTACTATCAACGATGAGATTGCTTTTAGAACTGACTGCTTACAAGAAGCATTGCACCCCATACTATGTTTTTAAAATTAAATTTAATGAAATTTTACGTACCTACCCAGATTTTATTACCGTTTACACGGATGGTTCTAAGCAGGGAGATGTTTTCGGTTGTTGTGTCGTGTTCCGCGACATTGTCCTCAGGATAGGGCTCCCAGAGCAGTTTTCAGTTTATTACGCAGAACTGTTTGCTATCCTGATGGCAATGGAGCAGATGAGAAGGCGTCGTGACAAAAAATTTATCATCTGTTCTGATTCTCAAACTGCCCTTCTCCCTGTTGGACAGATGTACCCAGCAGATCGGATGGTGCAGCAGTTACAGGACGCTCTCCTTCCCTTGCATAGGCAAAACAAGAAAATCATTTTTGCTGGGTTCCAGGGCACTTAGGCATCCGGGGAAACGAGCTCGATGATGTTGCTGCTAAGAAAGCTTGCTCCCTTCCACCTCCTGCCCGCTGTTCAGTCCCTCTGTGCGCTGTCACTTCATTTGTGACCAGGAAGGCCATATGTTGCTGGGAGTCCCAGTGGCAGGAACTGAAGAACAATAACCTACGTTCCATCAAAACTTCAGTGCGTCCATGGATCACCACCTTCCGCTTGCGACGGTGTGAAGAAGTAGCCCTCACTCGGCTTAGAGTGGGACATTGTCCACTGAAACATGGGTTCCTCCTACGTCGGGAGGACCCACAGTATGTCAGAGATGCTGTCAATACGACATCTTTTAGCCCGCAGCTCGTGGTCGTGCGGTAGCGTTCTCGCTTCCCACGCCCGGGTTCCCGGGTTCGATTCCCGGCGGGGTCAGGGATTTTCTCTGCCTCGTGATGGCTGGGTGTTGTGTGATGTCCTTAGGTTAGTTAGGTTTAAGTAGTTCTAAGTTCTAGGGGATTGATGACCATAGATGTTAAGTCCCATAGTGCTCAGAGCCATACGACATCTTTTAACTGTGTGTGTTTTATATGACGACCTGAGGGTTGAACTGGGTCTACCACAGGATCTTCCCTAACGAGGCGAATGTTGTTCGTGTCTTGAAATTTTGTGTTGTGTCCGGAATTCTTCCTAATATACTTGGTGTGCGATCTTAATGCGTCACAGAGTGGCTGGGTCACGTATTATTTCTAAGTTGTCATCCAGCCACCCTTATTTGTTTCGTTTTTAACAGCATATTTTCTCCGTGATTTCATTTGGTTATCCCGCTGTTTTTTGCTGTGGTTTTATTACGGGCTTTTCTGAACCTCACCTTCTTGGGGTTGCTTTACGTTTCCTGTGGTGGGATCAAACGTAGTTTTCCAGTTTATTGATCTCCTTCCATAAATTATGAAAATCATATTCGGTATAACATTAATGCAAGGGCGCTGATGACCTAGCTGTTTAGCGCCCTCCGCCATAAATCATCATGATCAGCAGCAGCATCCATTTGTCTAGTGAAGATCGTGCAAGCCACCATGACGGCCAAGGAATGTCGCACACTGGTTGCAGACCACGTACACCCTTTGATGACGGTCATGTTTCCCGACAGGAGTGACAGTTTTAGCAAGATAATGCGCCATGTCACAAGGGCAAGAGTGCGATAGTGCGGTTCGAGGAGCACAGTGGCGAGTTCAAATTTATGTGCTGCCCCCCCCCCCCCCCCCCCCAACTCACCAACTTTGAGCCCGGTTAAATACATTTAGGATGTGACTGAATTTGGCGTCAGAGCTCACGCCCCCCTTGGGAATTAGGTGAGTTGTGTGTGCAGATGTCGTGTGCGCTTGCTCCAGCAACCTACCAAAGCCTCATTGCTTGCATGCCACGAAGCGTTGCCGCTGTTATCCGTGCCAAAGGTGGACATAACGGCTATCAGGTAAGTGATCATAGTGTTCTGGCTGATCAGTGTGTGGCCAAGTACGAGTAGATGGAGGCAAGCGCGTTATCAATATGGCAATAGGTCCGAAACTAGATCAGACGCAAAAACAGCAATTTTGTCATCAAAGAAAGATCTCTGAGCACTGCAAGCCGCCCACGCATCACATGACTGCACGAGGTGCGCCCGCTCCTGCACACATCACCAGGCAGGTCGCTGACTACATATCGGGAAATCCGCGTCACGCGAGAACCGTGCAAAGTTCACGAGTTGCGCGTTTTTATCAATGAAATCTCACATGCTGTCCTCCGTTGCGATTACAGCATAATTACATTTTCCTTCTTGGATTTATCTCGCTGCTTCTAACCCTGCACCCCCCAGGGGCTCAGCATTCATTTGCTGAGTACGGGCTTGGCGACCCCGGGGTCCTGAGCTGGGGACTGGTCAGCGCCGCCAGTCTCCTGTCACCGTAACCCCTGGACATGCTTCAGCGACCACCGCATGGCGCGGCGGTGGAATGTTGTGTGCTGCGGGGAATGGTAATCTTGGCTTGACCGCCTGGATTGCGAGGAAGGTAAACCTCTATAAAAACCCCTCAATCTTACGGTGTGCTGCGCGCCTATAAGATGCATGGCTGTTGGGGTGGAACAGTCGCAAGCGGGCAACCTCTGGGGCACCTGCCGCACCCCAGTTGTATAAGGCTTACCTAGGCACGCGGGGCTCTGTCTAGGTGGACTTCTAGTTACCTAGCTGCTCGTGGGACCGGGATGGAACCCTCGAACTTTTATTCTTCTCCTGCCAGCGGAAAGGGTGGACCGCTGGTGGGTTCTAACACCCAATCCAGCAAGAGGGCTCGTGTAGCCAGTCCTCCTGATTCAGGTAGTAGTAACAGAACGCATGCTGCTTCGCAGAATGTGTTTTTCATAATTAAAAGAAAAGATGGGAGTTTTGAAAAAGTTTCGCCATTTTATATACAGAAGGGCTTAGAAGGTATTGCTGGCACATTAAAATCTGTAAAGCGCTTGCGAAATGGCACCTTGTTGGTTGAAACATCTAGCTTCCAGCAAGTCCAGAACCTTCAGAAGGCACAATTTCTTGGGGAGTTTGCGATAGGGACTGAATTTCACAACACCTTGAACTACAGCAAGGGTGTTGTGACTTGCAGAGATCTCGTTGACATTCCCCAAGACGAACTGAAGGCTGAATGGTCCCGGGAAGGAATTGTCGACGTGCAACACATTATGAAACGGGTGGATGGTGCTCTCATAAAGACTGACTCATTTATCCTTACGTTTAACACCACCAAATTGCCAGAGCATGTGAAGGCAGGTTTCCTACGTCTCAGTGTACGGCCTTATTACCCCAACCCCATGCGGTGTTTTAAATGCCAACACTTTGGACACACTACTCTCGGCTGTAGAGGGGAAGCCACTTGCGGGAATTGTGGTAAAGCCGCCCATGAGGGAGTTGGTTGCTCCTCTCCTCCCAAGTGTGTCAACTGCTCTGGGGATCATCCTGTGTGGAGTAGGGAATACAGAGTTTTCCTTGAGGAACGGAAGATCCAGGAACTAAAAACTACAAAACGCATCCCGTATGGTGAGGCGAAGAAAATCTACAAGTCCATGCAGCCGCCCACGTTCGCTGCTTCCTTTTCTTCCGTTCTCAAACAACCAGTCTTGAAAACCGATGCCGCTACACAAACGGAAGTTGCTACTGTCAGCACTAGCACCTGCGCTTGTCAATGTACGTGTGCTGCTACCGTTCCTGTGAAGCCTGCTGCTCCCCACCCCGGCCTTCTGACCAGGCCGTGGTAGCTGACATCATGGAACTTCCTGCCCCTTCCCAGGTCCAGTCTTGTGCACTGCCCAGCACTGCTACACCGCCTACTGCTTCTGAGGTTTTGGCTCCAATGCCACCTCAGGCCAGAACATGGAAGCCAAAGACAAAGGTGAAGACTCGCCCACTAAAGGAGACTGCAGTTATACAGTCTCCTGATGTGGATGTCATTCTCTCTGACGTCTCTCTTGACTCCTCTTCTGAGGCGATGGAGGTTGATGTCAGACTGGGGCAATCCTCTCGCCCCAAAACTGAGCCTCCACCTGTTGTGGGCTCTCCTCCCCGACAGAAAGTGAGAATGAAGGTACTCCCACCCTGATAGATGGCTCCCATTATACAGTGGAACATGAATGAATTCCGGGCACATGTGGAGGAACTGAACCTCCTAGCACGGCAACGCCCCCTGTGCTTGTGTTTACAGGAAACGCATTTAAAACCATCTTATGCTCCTGTACTAAGGGGCTATACTTCATATCGCAAAGATGACCTGACTGGAGAAAGGGCCAAAGGCGCAGTCGCTGTGTTTGTCAATAATGACCACCACTCCTCTGCCCTCCCCCTGGATACTGACCTGCAAGCAGTTGCAGTTGAAATTCATTCACCTCGGAGGCTTACCGTTTGCTCCCTTTATTTACCCCCTCTGGATGCAATGACCTTAGACGCTCTCACAGATGTTATCGACCAACTCCCCCGCCCATTTCTCCTCCTGGGAGACTTCAATGCCCATCATGTCCTGTGGGGCTCCACTTCTCTTTGCGCTCGAGGTCGAATTTTGGAGAGCCTCCTAACATCTCAAGTGTTGTGCATCCTCAACACAGGTACTCCGACTCATTTCTCTACTGCTACAGGGTCATTCTCAGCCATTGACCTATCTTTCTGCTCTCCAACCCTCACCGACTCTGTTCACTGGGAGGTCATTGACGACCTTCATTCCAGCGATCACTTCCCTATCCGCATTCATCTCCTGGATGGTGTATTGCTGGAGCCGCGGCCACCATCGTGGATGATTGGCAGCGCTAACAGGCCACTGTTCACTCGGTTGGCTGTCTCTGACCGCCACAATAACGCACAGGAATGGGTGGATCACATCACGCTTGTGCTCCATCATGCTGCTGACCTGTCCATACCACAGTCTTCTGGCCCTCCTAAGCGGCGCCTTGTGCCTTGGTGGACGGAAGAGTGCCGTTCAGCCATCCGGGACAGGCGTGCGGCTCTTCGCCGATTTAAATGCCGCCCAACAGCGGTCAATCTTACCGCCTTTCGAATCGCGAGAGCCAGGGCACGCCGTGTCATTAAAGAGAGCAAGAAAAGGTCATGGCAGGAGTTCCTGGACTCCATCAACCGTTCCACTTGGTCCACAAGAGTATGGGAAGCCATCCGGAGGATTTCCGGTAAACATAGCCGTTTACCAATAGCTGCTCTCCTGAACCAGGGATACCTCCAAACGACACCCAGAGCCATTGCTCAGACGCTGGCAGAGCATTTTGCACAAAGTACTGCCACTGCAAATCAGGATCCAGCGTTTCGTCGCTACCGTGCGACTGTCGAAAGAGCGACCTTGGACTTTCTGAGGCCTACAATTCCCCTTTCTCCATGTGGGAACTTGAATCGGCACTTACTGAGACTTCTGACACTGCACCAGGTTACGACCGCATCCGGTACTCCATGCTTCGACATCTGCCAGCGGCGTCAAAGGAAATCCTCCTCGAATGTTTTAATCTCATATGGCAGAGTGTTCCCCACCTCGTGGAGGGAGGCAATTCTCATCCCTCTCCTCAAACCAGGAAAGGACCGCACGTGTCCCGGTAGTTACCGTAGTATCGCCTTGACAAGCTGTGTCGGAAAGACGCTGGAACGGATGGTTAACCGGCGTCTGGTCTGGCTGTTAGAGACCAGACAGCTCCTTAGCCGCTTTCAGTGTGGATTCCGAAAATTTCGGTCCACGGTCGACAACCTGACCCTCCTAGAGGCGGCTATTCAGCAGGCTTTTCTCCGTCAGCATCACTGTATCGGTATCTACTTTGATATCAGTAAGGCATATGGTACTACTTGGAGACACTGTATTCTTGCACAAATGCATCAATGGGGCTTTCGTGGCCGCCTTTTTCATTCGGTCTTTCCTGTCTCAGCGGTTTTTTCGGACCCGCGTTGGTAACACACTGTCTGATCGCTTTGAGCAAGAGAACGGTGTCCCCCAGGGCAGTGTTTTAAGCGTTACCCTCTTTGCCATAGCCATCAACAGTTTAACGTCGACAGTGAGGAGTCCAGTACAGTGCTCCTTATTTGTGGACGACTTTGCTGTTTTCTGTTCCTCCTCCAGTGTTGCAACCGTGAGCCGTCAGTTGCAGCTAACAGTGCGGCGGTTAGAGGAGTGGGCTGCAAAGACGGGTTTTCGGTTTTCTGCCGATAAGTGTGTTTGTGTTCATTTTAATCGTTCTCGTCATCTTTTTACTTTGCCTGCCTTGCATATGGGGGATACTGTCCTACGTTTTAGAGACACAGTGCGGTTTCTGGGCCTAATTTTTGACTCCAGGTTGTCATGGCTGCCACACCTACGTGACTTGAAAGCCAGAACGCTGAAGGCACTGAACATCCTCAAGTGCCTCAGCCACAGGTCTTGGGGCGCGGACAGGGCGCGTCTCCTACAGTTTTATGGAGCTTTTGTGCGTTCACGGCTGGACTATGGGTGCAGAGTATATGGGTCAGCGAGGCCATCTTATTTGCGGATCCTTGACGCTGTTCACCATGCTGGGATCCGACTGGCCACAGGTGCTTATCGGACCAGTCCCGTACCCAGCCTCTGTGCTGAGTCTGGCGAACCGCCACTTACCATCCGGCGGCAGCTCCTGCTGGTGCGCCAGGCTTGTAAGTTTCTTGCAGCTCCCAGATCGCCTGCTCACCATCTTGTTGCCCATCCACCTCTGGACCGCCTTTTTTCCCGCCGTCCCCGGACTACGTTGCCGTTTGGGATCCGTGTGCAACGTGTACTAGAGTCCCTCGGTGTGGAGTCGGTACAACCCCAAATCCAAGGTTTTAACCGCCTGCCACCCTGGTTACTGAAGAGGCCCGGAGTGATTTTAGATTTATTGCAGTACAAGAGAGATTGCACTCCTGCCACCGTTTTTAATGCAGCATTTTCTGCCATTTCATCTGAGCACCACGACTCTGTAGCTGTTTTTGCGGATGGGTCGAAACAAGGGGATTCCGTTGGTTGCTCAGTTGTTTTTCCATATCGTGTCCTCAAGGTCCGACTGCCTCAGACTTTTACTGTCTTTGATGCAGAATTGTTTGCGATCTTGCGGGCACTGGAGCACTTGAGACATTCTTCCTCTCCTAAATTTCATGTCTGTTCCGATTCACTCAGTGCCCTTCACTCATTGCAACGTTTGTATCCGGCAGACAAAATTGTCCAGACTATCCAGGATGCCCTCCTCCGACTACAGCGACTGGGGAAGGTGGTGGCTTTCTGCTGGGTTCCGGGGCATGTTGGCATTGCTGGGAATGAAAGGGCAGATCTCGCAGCCAAGGAGGCGTGTCTCGCCCCACAAGTATCTCAGTGTGCTATCCCCTTGCACGCACTCACCTCGCTGTTGAGCTCACGGGTCATGCGTCGGTGGGAGGATGAGTGGCTGGAAGTGACTGACAATAAGCTCCGTATAGTCAAGCCCACAACGCGTGTGTGGTGTACTTCCTTTCAGCCCCATCGACGGGACGAGGTTCTCCTCACTCGGCTTCGAATAGGCCACAGCCCTATGACGCACGGCTTCCTTCTCCGGCGAGAGGACCCTCCAATGTGTGGTGCTTGCGGCGTCCAGGTCACTGTGCGCCACGTTTTATTAGATTGCGTTTTATTTTCTGACCAGCGGGTCGCGGCTGACTTGCCAGCGGACCTGCCATCTCTTTTAGGCAACACTCGGACGAATGTGGCTAAAGTTTTAAAGTTCTGTGCCCTGTCAAATGTTTTTACAAAGATTTTAGGGAGAGGATTTTAATTTGCTCACTGTGTGACAAGCTCGCCCATATTTTATGTAAGTGGCCAGCCAATAACAATTTCCTGTGACATTCTTGTTGCTATGTTTCCCCTTTCCTTAGGTTTTACTTTCTTAGTTAGCATTTTCCTTCTTTTCCTGCTTTGTTTGAGTGTGTGCTTTAGTTTTCTTAGGTCTGTCCACATTCGTTTCTTTTAATGTGTGTCAGGGCGCTGATGACCTCGATGTTGAGCGCCCATAAGCCCCAACACACCACCACCACGGATCGTGCACTGTTCTCTCACACACAGCTTTCTATTACGGCAGGAGGATCCCCCATTTTGTGATGCTTGCGGTGTGCTCATCCCTGTTCGGCACATTTTAACAGACTGCATTTTATACCGAGATGCAAGGGCAGAAGCACAAGTTCATGGGGATCTGCCCTGTGTTTTAGCTACTGATGAGACGTATGTGTCTAGGGTTTTACGGTTTTGTGATGTGTCTGGACTCTGGCCTAAACTTTTAGGCTGGAGGTTTTAGTGTATTGCACAGTGGCTGGCTCCTCCCTTTTTCCTTGAGGTCAGCCAGCGACTTTCATCTGGTATATTGTTTCAGCTTCCTCTACCACTTTCTTCCTGTGTTGTCCATGTTTTACTACTGGCGGCATGTTTCGTCCCACACTTCGGTGTGGGTAGGCCCATATTTTTCCAAGCTTGTTACCTGTGTTTTACGTTCTGTTTTACTGTTCTGAGTCTTTTCTTGACGCCCGTCTCAACCTGTTGCTGAGCGGGCGCTGAAGGCCTTGCCGTCGTGTGCCCATACAACCCTCTCCATCCATCCATCATAACACCACCGCCTCCGAATTTTACTGTTGGCACTACACACGCTGGCAGACGACGTTCACCGTGGATTCGTCCTACCCACACCCTGCCATCGGATCACCACACAACGTTTTTCCACTGTTCAGACGTCCAATATTTACGCACCTTACACAAAGCGAGGAGTCGTTTGGCATTTACCGGCGTGAAGTGTGGCTTACGAGCAGCCGCTCGAAAATGAAATCCAAGTTTTCTCACCTCCCCCCTAACTGTCGTAGTACTTGCAGTCGATCCTGATGCAGTTTGGAATTCCTGTGTTATGGTCTGGATAGAAGTCTGCCTATTACACATTACGACCCTCTTCAATTGTTGGCGGTCTCTGTCAGTCAGCAGACGAGGTCGGCCTGTACGCTTTTGTGCTGTACGTGTCCTTCACGTTTCCAGTTCACTATCACATCGGAACAGTGGAACTAGGGATGTTGAGGAGTGTGGAAATCTCGCGTACAGACGTATGACACAAGTGACACCCAATCACCTGACCACGTTCGAAGTTCGTGAGTTCCGCGGAGCGCGCCATTCTGCTCTCTCACGATGTCGAATGACTACTGAGGTCGCTGATATGGAGAACCTGTCAGTAGGTGGCAGCACAATGTATCTATTATGAAAAACGTACGTTTTTGGGGATGTCCGGACACTTTTGATCACATAGCACATAGTGTATGTAAACAGGCAGAATACGGCGCTGCCGTCGGCAACGGCTATAGAACACCAAGTGTCCGGCGCAGTTGTTATATCGGTTACTGCCACTACAATGGCAGGTTGTCAAGATTTAAGTGAGTCTGAACGTAGTGTTATAGTCAGAGCACAGGCGAAGGGACACAGCATCTCCGAGGGAGCGATGAAGTGGGGATTTTCCCGTACGACCATTTCACGAGTGTACCGTGAATATCGGGAATCCGGTAAAACATCAAATCTCCGACATCGCTGAGGCTGGAAATAGATCCTGCAAGAACGGAACTAACGACGACTGAGGAGAATCGTTTAACTTTACAGAATTACAACCCTTCCGCGCATTGCTGCAAATTTCAATGCTGGGTCATCAAAAAGTGACAAAGTGCGAACTATTCAACGAAACATAATCGATATGGGCTATCGGAGCTGAAGGTACTCTCGTGTACCCTTGATGACTGCAGGACACAAAGCTTTACGCCTCGCCTGCACCCGTGAACACCGACATTGGGCTGTTGATGTCTGGAAACATGTTTCCTGGTCGGACGAGTCTTGTTTCAGATTGGATTGAGCGAATGGACGTGTACGGGTATGGAGAGAACCTCATGAATTCGTGAGGCCTGCATGTCAGCAGGAGACTGTTCAAGCTGCTGGAGGCTCTTTAATGGTATGGAGCGTGTGCAGCTGGAGTGATGTGGGACCCCTGATGCGTCTAGATACAACTCTGACAGGTGACACGTACGTAGGCATCCTATCTGATCACCTGCATCCATTCCTGTCCATTGTGCATTCGACGGACTTGGGCAATTCCAGCAGGACAATGCGACACCCCACACGTCCAAAATTGCTACGGAGTGGTTCCAGGAACACTCTCCTGAGCTTAAACACATCCACTGACCATCAAAATCCCCAGACATGAACATTAGTGACCATATCTGGGCTACTTTGAAACGTGCTGTTTAGAAGAGATCTCCACCCCCTCGTACTCTTATGGATTTATGGACAGCCCTGCGGATTCGTGGTGTCGGTTCCCTCCAGCACTACTTCACACATTAGTCGAGCCCATGTCATGTCGTACTCTGGCACTTCTGCCTGCTCGCGGGATCCCTACACGATATTAGGCAGGTGTACCAGTTTCTCTGGCCTTTCAGTGTTTAAGACACTGTCATAGGTCGACCTATACGGATCCACAAACGACTTAGACATCGAAAAATAAATTTAAAAAATTCAGGACAAGAATACACTCAGGTAACTTGAGCGATAAATGTAAATTTCCCTCACTTCCTTTGATAACCCTTAAGCGATAAGTCAATGATGGGAAATACCATCCAACTGATTTTCTTGCTGCGTGTGGAGATGGTTTTGCGGAAGAGGTAAACATTAGGTTAGCTAAAAGACTTCCTGAGAGCGATGCATAATCATGGGCAACTTTAATGAGTTCATCGTTTGCTACCCATGAAGTGTTCGATAGTTGTTTCCTGTACAGACTCTGGAATGAGGTGGAATAAACACGACTTCTGAATGAGTTCCTAAACGGTCGAAATTTCAAACACGGAAGTGGGTCGATGCAAGATTTTTGTGAGCGTGAACTGGCTAAGTGAATGCACATAAACCAGTGTTGACGGGGATTTCGACGCTCAAGGGACGACTGCCGAAATTTTTACAATGGGATCTCGTCCACAGTCTGATAAATTGCTTTGACAAGTTTTTAGATTTTATTGAGAAACTTGAACAGGCATTGAAATTCAAGCCATATACCAAGAACAGTAGCCAGAGAAGTAGATACCCAAATGAGAATTATAATAATCTCCAAAATAATTGCCACCGGAATAGTAACAATAATTTTCAAATGGGAAATGGAAATGGGAATTCCCACAACGGAAATCAAGACCGGGAATGAAGAATTGAGGGACAGGAGCCTCACGAAATGCAGTGCCAGAATACAAGGTTGGGAAATTACGAGGGCTATTCGGAAAGCAAGAAACAATAGGTCGCGAAATGGAAACCACAGTGAAAATCACAACTGTTTTATTTGCAACAGTTAGCTACAACTTCCAGTTACTTATCTCCATAGTCGCCGATCCGACTTAGACGTTTGTCGTAGCGTTGTACCAACTTTCCAATACCCTCGTTATAGAAGGCAGCCTCCAGTGCTTTCTGCCAATTCTCTACGCTGGCCTACAGCTTGTTGTCTGTGCCAAAATGTTGTCTTCATAACCAGCGATTCATCTGAGCAGAGATGAAACTCAGAGGGAGACAATTACAGGCTGTATTGTAGATAGTCAAACATTTCCTACTGAAAACGACGCAGGATCATCTTCATTGGCTAATGCGGCTGAGAATTGTCTTGAAGAAGAAAACGCACGACAGTTATGTAATGTTGGCTGCATAGCTTCAGGCGAAATTTGTAACCGGGTCCTTGTACTTGGCGGGAGACTATTGATCTAGGTATCTTTATGTGCTCCCTGTGTGCTCCGAACTAAAAAGAACAACGTAACGCGATCGACTGGCATCTATAGACACTGCCCAACACACCTGTGCAGAATTTCATCCGATTTTCTCTGTGGTTTCCATTTCGCGACCGATCGTTCCTTGCTTTCCGAATAACTCTTGTAGATATCGCCGCGTCTCTGGTCTGGAGGTGGTGAAAGAGATCAGAGTTGAAATTGACACGTTCTTTTAAAAATTCTCTAGGTGTCGAAAATTCGGCAAAGGAGCCACGAATTTTGGAGATGGACTGAATGTAACA
Source organism: Schistocerca nitens (assembly GCF_023898315.1). Classification (NCBI taxonomy): domain Eukaryota; kingdom Metazoa; phylum Arthropoda; class Insecta; order Orthoptera; family Acrididae; genus Schistocerca; species Schistocerca nitens. The sequence continues at coordinate 342,297,259 of NC_064622.1, forward strand.
AAAAATAAAAATAAAATGTGGAATAATTTTAAGCAGCACAACCATAAAAAGGGCGTAAGAAATACATATTGTAAAATATGTTGAGAGATTCGGCAATTATGGTACGGGACTCGAAAATTTATTTGGTGAAAAGTAAGTGAATGATGGAATGAATGCATGTTTGTTGAAAGATTTTATGATCAAAACAGATGCAGAGGAGGGTCTGAATTTGTTGGAGCTGCAGTGTATGACGAATTATAATAAGCACCAGTCAGTAGCAACAATTATAGTAATGTAGGTGAAAGTAATGTAGATGATTTTGTATTGGAGAAATTAGGTGAAATTATCTATGAAGACGGCGAAGCAGTAGTCTCGTCGACTGGAAACGAATTTTGTGATATATCGACGGTAGTATGTGAAAGTATTTGTGAAGGTAGCATAGCAATATTCTCGTCAGCTGGTGATGAATTTTATTGTGTGTCGGCGGAAGTGGGCGATTTATTGTTAAAGGGAAGTAAAGGTGATATTTTAGTACTGAAACTGCGAAGGTTGAAGCTACTAATGTAGATGTCTTGGAGGTAGGAATTGGTGCATTTATTCTATTGATGGAAGTGAACGGATGGCTGTTGATGAAAGCATGAATTATGAGTGGATGTGGAAGAATGATTGATTGCAAAAGTAATGTGTTGGGGGGTACGTTAAAACAAAAAGTAGCTGAGGCGTCTGACTGTAGAGACAATATAACGGAGACAGAGGCTGTTTCGAGTTTGACGCAATTCGAGCGTACTGTGAATTCTAATGTGGAACTACGCAATAGCGGCAAACTATGTGGTGCATCGGCGGAGTCTCACAGAGTTATTGGTGACGATTTCTATAATGGATCGCAGGATGTAATAATTGTTTTAATTATAGAAGCTTATAAGTTGTCGGTGGATGTTAATGGAGTAAATTGTGATAAAATTTGCAGTCATTCGGCGGAAATAAGTGAGGATTTGTTTAAGAGAGACTAAGTTTTAAGTGGTGTGGTTGGTTGCGAGAATGTTGCACCTACTTCTACCGTTACTTCAGAGGGACCGAACAGTGTATTTGATGCTTACGACGATGATGAAATGACAAGTTCTGGAAGCGATTTAAATCCTACGGATGAGTTGGAGGTAGATCAGGAGAATGTGGGGATTTAAAATGAGACAGAGGGTTTGTTTGAAATTATAATGTGTACCATAGATATGGAGGAGAAAAGAAGGGATGTTGAAAATAATCTTTTGACGTAAAAGTGTTTGGAGCAGTGTGAAATTAAAAATGTAGAGCCTGTCAGTGAAATAAACGAGGTTGATGAAGAAAGAAAGTGTGCATTTCTCGACTCTAAAAATGGTGTTCAGCGGTAGTCACGAATTTTGCCTCTAAACGTGAAAGTCCGTTGATGAACGGGGAAAGAGGTCTCAGTTTACAGCAGATCAAAACAGGTGAAACGGTGCGGTGTAAAAGGTACTCACACTGGCGAGAAAAATCCTATAAGAGCCCACAGTGCCAGAGTTCAACTCTGTAAATGAAGAGCGGGCTGCGTATGAATATAAATGTAAGTGTAATTTCATGTGTTGCATGTAAGACTCTTGGGGGGCTATATTGCTTGTGTAAAGGGTCAAAATGGTGAGTTTAAGTCCTATGTAAAGTGTGTGGAGGCACAACTTAGTGCAAGGCGAGTGTCAACATTGGCCGCACGAGTTATGATGCGTGGAGGTCGGTTCGGTAGAACATAATTAATTTCGTTATTTGCAAAAGCTTCCCCCATGAACCATGGACCTTGCCGTTGGTGGGGAGGCTTGCGTGCCTCAGCGTGCCATACCGTAGGTGCAACCACAACGGAGGGGTATCTGTTGAGAGGCCAGACAAACATGTGGTTCCTGAAGAGGGGCAGCAGCCTTTTCAGTAGTTGCAGGGGCAACAGTCTGGATGATTGACTGATCTGGCCTTGTAACATTAACCAAAACGGCCTTGCTGTGCTGGTACTGCGAACGGCTGAAAGCAAGGGGAAATTACAGCCGTAATTTTTCCCGAGGACATGCAGCTTTACATGAAGCTTTACTGTATGATTAAATGATGATGGCGTCCTCTTGGGTAAAATATTCCGGAGGTAAAATAGTCCCCCATTCGGATCTCCGGGCGGGGACTACTCAAGAGGACGTCGTTATCAGGAGAAAGAAAACTGGCAATCTACGGATCGGAGCGTGGAATGTCAGATCCCTTAATCGGGCAGGTAGGTTAGAAAATTTAAAAAGGGAAATGGATAGGTTAAAGTTAGATATAGTGGGAATTAGTGAAGTTCGGTGGCAGGAGGAACAAGACTTTTGGTCAGGTGATTACAGGGTTATAAATACAAAATCAAATAGAGGTAATGCAGGAGTAGGTTTAATAATGAATAAAAAAATAGGAGTGCGGGTTAGCTACTACAAACAGCATAGTGAACGCATTATTGTGGCCAAGATAGACACAAAGCCCATGCCTACTACAGTAGTACAAGTTTATATGCCAACTAGCTCTGCAGATGATGAAGAAATTGATGAAATGTATGACGAGATAAAAGAAATTATTCAGGTAGTGAAGGGAGACGAAAATTTAATAGTCATGGGTGACTGGAATTCGTCAGTAGGAAAAGGGAGAGAAGGAAACGTAGTAGGTGAATATGGATTGGGGGGAAGAAATGAAAGAGGAAGCCGCCTTGTAGAATTTTGCACAGAGCATAACTTAATCATAGCTAACACTTGGTTCAAGAATCATAAAAGAAGGTTGTATACCTGGAAGAATCCTGGAGATACTAATAGGTATCAGATACATTATATAATGGTAAGACAGAGATTTAGGAACCAGGTTTTAAATTGTAAGACATTTCCAGGGGCAGATGTGGATTCTGACCACAATCTATTGGTTATGAACTGCAGATTGAAACTGAAGAAACTGCAAAAAGGTGGGAATTTAAGGAGATGGGACCTGGATAAACTGAAAGAACCAGAGGTTGTAGAGAGTTTCAGGGAGAGCATAAGGGAACAATTGACAGGGATGGGGGAAAGAAATACAGTAGAAGAAGAATGGGTAGCTCTGAGGGATGAAGTAGTGAAGGCAGCAGAGGATCAAGTAGGTAAAAAGACGAGGGCTAATAGAAATCCTTGGGTAACAGAAGAAATATTGAATTTAATTGATGAAAGGAGAAAATACAAAAATGCAGTAAATGAAGCAGGCAAAAGGGAATACAAACGTCTCAAAAATGAGATCGACAGAAAGTGCAAAATGGCTAAGCAGGGATGGCTAGAGGACAAATGTAAGGATGTAGAGGCTTGTCTCACTAGGGGTAAGATAGATACTGCCTACAGGAAAATTAAAGAGACCTTTGGAGAGAAGAGAACCACTTGTATGAATATCAAGAGCTCAGATGGCAACCCAGTTCTAAGCAAAGAAGGGAAGGCAGAAAGGTGGAAGGAGTATATAGAGGGTTTATACAAGGGTGATGTACTTGAGGACAATATTATGGAAATGGAAGAGGATGTAGATGAAGATGAAATGGGAGATAAGATACTGCGTGAAGAGTTTGACAGAGCACTGAAAGACCTGAGTCGAAACAAGGCCCCGGGAGTAGACAACATTCCATTAGAACTACTGATGGCCTTGGGAGAGCCAGTCATGACAAAACTCTACCATCTGGTGAGCAAGATGTATGAGACAGGCGAAATACCCTGAGAGTTCAAGAAGAATATAATAATTCCAATCCCAAAGAAGGCAGGTGTTGACAGATGTGAAAATTACCGAACTATCAGTTTAATAAGTCACAGCTGCAAAATACTAACGCGAATTCTTTACAGACGAATGGAAAAACTGGTAGAAGCGGACCTCGGGGAAGATCAGTTTGGATTCCGTAGAAATGTTGGAACACGAGAGGCAATACTAACCTTACGACTTATCTTAGAAGAAAGATTAAGAAAAGGCAAACCTACATTTCTAGCATTTGTAGACTTAGAGAAAGCTTTTGACAACGTTAACTGGAATACTCTCTTTCAAATTCTGAAGGTGGCAGGGGTAAAATACAGGGAGCGAAAGGCTATTTACAATTTGTACAGAAACCAGATGGCAGTTATAAGAGTCGAGGGGCATGAAAGGGAAGCAGTGGTTGGGAAAGGAGTGAGACAGGGTTGTAGCCTCTCCCCGATGTTATTCAATCTGTATATTGAGCAAGCAGTAAAGGAAACAAAAGAAAAATTCGGAGTAGGTATTAAAATTCATGGAGAAGAAGTAAAAACTTTGAGGTTCGCCGATGACATTGTAATTCTGTCAGAGACAGCAAAGGACTTGGAAGAGCAGTTGAACGGAATGGACAGTGTCTTGAAAGGAGGATATAAGATGAATATCAACAAAAGCAAAACGAGGATAATGGAATGTAGTCAAATTAAATCGGGTGATGCTGAGGGGATTAGATTAGGAAATGAGACACTTAAAGTAGGAAAGGAGTTTTGCTATTTAGGGAGTAAAATAACTGATGATGGTCGAAGTAGAGAGGATATAAAATGTAGACTGGCAATGGCAAGGAAATCGTTTCTGAAGAAGAGAAATTTGTTAACATCGAGTATTGATTTAAGTGTCAGGAAGTCGTTTCTAAAAATATTTGTATGGAGTGTAGCCATGTATGGAAGTGAAACATGGACGATAACCAGTTTGGACAAGAAGAGAATAGAAGCTTTCGAAATGTGGTGCTACAGAAGAATGCTGAAGATAAGGTGGGTAGATCACGTAACTAATGAGGAGGTATTGAATAGGATTGGGGAGAAGAGAAGTTTGTGGCACAACTTGACTAGAAGAAGGGATCGGTTGGTAGGACATGTTTTAAGGCATCAAGGGATCACAAATTTAGCATTGGAGGCAGCGTGGAGGGTAAAAATCGTAGAGGGAGACCAAGAGATCAATACACTAAGCAGATTCAGAAGGATGTAGGTTGCAGTAGGTACTGGGAGATGAAGAAGCTTGCACAGGATAGAGTAACATGGAGAGCTGCATCAAACCAGTCTCAGGACTGAAGACCACAACAACAACAACATTTGCAAAAGAGAGTAATTAACTATACTGTATGTAAGATTTCGAGGGACATTTCAAGGGATTATTTAAATATGTTATTGCAGTATTTTGGATATTTCTCGTGTAATATATGTAGTTTATTTTTAATTATTATTCACACAAAATTTGTTGCGTGGAGGCCATCAGACCTCATAAAAATTGTAATTGCTTGTAAGAGGAGAAGCTGAGTTTTTGATGGTTTGTTACGTAGGTTAATTACATAATGCGCGTTATTCTGGAAGGGTTTTGAATAGATTTATGTATGTAAAACTATGGGGATAATTTCGTAATACGGTCAAGAGAAAAATTCCAGGGATAAATGATTCATCATGCAAATAGCTAATTGATATATTCAGAATGCAGTTATCTACTAAGTTGAAGAGAATATTAAACGGACGATTTCTGCACATGGTAGCATAGTGTTAAATTTTCTTATTAGATGCGGTGAAATTGTAGAGAAATGACAAAACGTTAGTTGATTTATGGTGTCGAACAAATTTCGTAGCACGAAAGATTTGTTTTCTGTTAGGAACATGGGCAAAGTATTTGGAATGTCGAAGTGAATCGATATGCTATAAATCATTTTTTTCTTACTATTCTGGTTCTGAATGTATCGAGTCCATTGGGGAGGGTGTTTAGTGCCTGATGTATGGGGAATGGTAAGTACACCACAGTCGTCTTTCGACAGCTATCATTCTTCAGCACTGACAATGACTGCGGATTGACCCACGTTTCGCTGCAGTACATGGCCAAGGAAGTCATGAAATTCTGCAGAGGTGGCTGAACAGCAAACAGTCTGAACTTCGACTCCCGAACACCGATCATGTGCTGTGTTTGTGTTAGCGAAACGCTAGGAAGTGTGTTCAATCCAAAAAAGTGCAATCAGATGAGCGCAAAAGCGCTTAATACTTTTAAAAAGATAAGGCTCACTCGAATGTTACTTTAAATTGATGTGTTTATTCAGGCATTTAATCAATATACCGAAATTTTATAAACTGTGTTAGAATTAGCAAATTTATCCTGATGATATGTTTTGACATATCCTGGGAGGTAAATGCTTTGTCATACAGCACCACAAAGATACTTACACTATTGCCCAAACACACAACTAGACTATACTGTTTATTATGTTATGTATGTATTTATTATGTTATTTTTGGAGTGACTTAATACGCCAAGTTAACGAGCTAATGTACCACATTAAGTGGAGGTGTGTAACGTTACGACTATATGGGCGACTTATTCGCCCACCTAGGGTTGGTATTAAACAGAGCTGAATTCGTTTGCTCAGCTGGGTGTGAGCCTGAATGATGACGAGCACGACACGTGGCCGCCCCCGGCCAGTCCAGGTACAGAGACAGAAGCGTGTGGCCGGAAATGGTGTAAATCTCAGAGCTGGGAATTTGGATAGCTGTTGTTTACATGGCCTTTTTGCAGGAGACAATGCTTCAAAAACGGCGGGAAGTCAGACAAGCTGAAAGATGGCTACGTTACAGCTCTCTCTGTTACAACTCACATGAAATATTAATGAAAATCTGAATACATTTCCGATCTCTTAAAAATGAGGTGCATCCAGTGACACAACAATATTTCAATATCATTAAAACTACAAAAGTTAATATTTCACAGTGATAAATGTTTTCGCAACGAATATCTGATTCAACAACTTTAAACACTTCATGCGATTTCTGGTATCTCAGTTGATAGCATTGCACTATAGCTATCATTGCTGAAAGCTATGCATCTGTATCTATTTTATTTCTCAATTTATTACCATTTTTATATCTTTTCATTATGCAAATGTTTATCAGTTATACAACAAACGGCTACTGCATGAATACCTCTAATTTTTTCATACTTGTTGTTTAATGAAGAGTTTACTATTTTGCCAAGAATTTTACTTAAATTTTGATTTCTACTGCTATCAAAACACTGTGCTAATTTAAAAGTGGTCACTCGCAGGTGTTAGCAGACATCACAACTGAAAAGAGAACCAAAAGACACTTCTGTCAAAAAGGCATAAATAATTGTTTAAACAAAATTTAACGACAATATGTTGTCATTTATCGTGAGCACACTTGCAGAATAATGCAGTCTTATTTATTTATGAACCAACGGTTACTTATATTTAAAGTAAATGGTCTGGGTGTGGCTAAATGTTATTAACATTTCTGTTATTTAAATGTTGTTGTATTGTATTAGTTTAGTGCTAGAAAGTGGTCAAGATGAGTCAAATGATGTCTATTGAACTTAAGGACGATATGTTTTTGGTGGAAATGGCCTTCAGCCAATGGAAAAGCAGACAGTAGAGCAACACGATGGGACTCAATTGGAGACTGGGACTTTTTGAGATAAGAACTCAAGGCAGCAGTTCAACTTTGTGTCAAGTGATGGAAGAAGGCAGACCTGCCTATCGTAATGTGCATGGTTCAGTAGTGTAGGTGACTGATTCTGGGCAGTGAAAGACTACTATAATACTGTAACTCCTGAAGGTACTCTATCGCATGAGAGAGCTGAATGTGTGCAGAAGACAACTCTAATTTTTTCCACTTCATTTATGGGACTTTGAATAGATTGAATTACTATTCTTTGTATCATGCATGTTAATTTGTGTATCATCATGCTGAACTCTGAACTGTTTTGATCAGATAAATGTTTCGTGTTCGTGAGCACAAAATGGATTTACTTTTCGCGTATCTCTCATTACAATTTAGTTTCTGTATTTTGCTACCATTCTCATAATACTCACAAAGTAACTTTACTGCATTTAATAAGGGTATTTTCTGCCTGTATTTATAACTGAGAAGTCGTTTTTCGAATAAACGTGAAAGTATCATGTTCAAAATTATCTTTAAAACTGAAAGTATCTAACCAAAATTGTTTCCTTTTTAATTAGTGAAAGTATCAAAGATAAAATTGTTCCAAAATAATTATTCAACAAACCTGCATCTGATTGCATCTGTAAACTATTTTTGTGCACTCCTCCATTTTGCCAGTAATGAAACATATGTATTTGACTCAACAATCAAGTTTAAGAGAATAATGCCATTTGGTACTGAAAATTAACTTTTGGCCGTGATGTTTACTTAATGAAATTATATCTTGACTTGAATAATGCCAGTGTGCAATGGCATAAATTAGTTATTTGAAATAACTTTCTCTGATAACTTTAGGTATACCAAAATCGCTTTCAAACCATTAACTGCCCATATATATTGCATAGAGGCCTCATTTTCTTTACATTCTTTCATTTGGTGGGTACCTTTACTTATTACTCGTTTTACATATATATATACACTCCTGGAAATTGAAATAAGAACACCGTGAATTCATTGTCCCAGGAAGGGGAAACTTTATTGACACATTCCTGGGGTCAGATACATCACATGATCACACTGACAGAACCACAGGCACATAGACATAGGCAACAGAGCATGCACAATGTTGGCACTAGTACAGTGTATACCCACCTTTCGCAGCAATGCAGGCTGCTATTCTCCCATGGAGACGATCGTAGAGATGCTGGATGTAGTCCTGTGGAACGGCTTGCCATGTCATTTCCACCTGGCGCCTCAGTTGGACCAGCGTACGTGCTGGACGTGCAGACCGCGTGAGACGACGCTTCATCCAGTCCCAAACATGCTCAATGGGGGACAGATCCGGAGATCTTGCTGGCCAGGGTAGTTGACTTACACCTTCTAGAGCACGTTGGGTGGCACGGGATACATGCGGACGTGCATTGTCCTGTTGGAACAGCAAGTTCCCTTGCCGGTCTAGGAATGGTAGAACGATGGGTTCGATGACGGTTTGGATGTACCGTGCACTATTCAGTGTCCCCTCGACGATCACCAGTGGTGTACGGCCAGTGTAGAAGATCGCTCCCCACACCATGATGCCGGGTGTTGGCCCTGTGTGCCTCGGTCGTATGCAGTCCTGATTGTGGCGCTCACCTGCACGGCGCCAAACACGCATACGACCATCATTGGCACCAAGGCAGAAGCGACTCTCATCGCTGAAGACGACACGTCTCCATTCGTCCCTCCATTCACGCCTGTCGCGACATCACTGGAGGCGGGCTGCACGATGTTGGGGCGTGAGCGGAAGACGGCCTAACGGTGTGCGGGACCGTAGCCCAGCTTCATGGAGACGGTTGCGAATGGTCCTCGCCGATACCCCAGGAGCAACAGTGTCCCTAATTTGCTGGGAAGTGGCGGTGCGGTCCCCTACGGCACTGCGTAGGATCCTACGGTCTTGGCGTGCATCCGTGCGTCGCTGCGGTCCGGTCCCAGGTCGACGGGCACGTTCACCTTCCGCCGACCACTGGCGACAACATCGATGTACTGTGGAGACCTCACGCCCCACGTGTTGAGCAATTCGGCGGTACGTCCACCCGGCCTCCCGCATGCCCACTATACGCCCTCGCTCAAAGTCCGTCAACTGCACATACGGTTCACGTCCACGCTGTCGCGGCATGCTACCAGTGTTAAAGACTGCGATGGAGCTCCGTATGCCACGGCAAACTGGCTGACACTGACGGCGGCGGTGCACAAATGCTGCGCAGCTAGCGCCATTCGACGGCCAACACCGCGGTTCCTGGTGTGTCCGCTGTGCCGTGCGTGTGATCATTGCTTGTACAGCCCTCTCGCAGTGTCCGGAGCAAGTATGGTGGGTCTGACACACCGGTGTCAATGTGTTCTTTTTTCCATTTCCAGGAGTATATATATATATAAGTCAATACAAAGACTATCGACTTTATTTTCTGGATTTACCCTTATCAGACCTTAGCACATACCTTTCAAACATTATTCAACATAATTCTCTGTTGTCTACATCAAGTACAGATGCTAGAATAAACCCTAGTTATTATGTTATTGATTTATTATCTATGTATTTTATTAATTCACAATTCTAGCCAATGCATAGACTATTTGAGTGCAAGATCACAGCTACAGGTTATTATTTGGAGCGAATTAGTTGCAGGGCATGAAAGCAGACATGTGCGGCTGGACCCTGTGACTATCTCGTGCTTTTTTTCTTAAACAAAGCCGTGCATAGCCTAGGTGCTTAAAGTACGAGCAATATCAGTCAAAGTCATACCTGTTTTGCTCGTAAGGATGCTGTTTAGAAGAGCAACTACTCAAGTTCAGATACTGCTGACCAACCAGCAGTGGCGGTAGCTCACTGCTACACTGTCTGCAACGACTTTGAATAAAGTGTAGCACAACCCGTACAAATCCCAAATGACTGACGACTAAACAACAATGACGGCATGAGCTATCTTCTGGCCCATGGTAGCCATGACAGCTGCTCCTCATGGTTCCGGGCTCTGAGATTTACTTGCGCTCAGCCGTGCCGCAAATGTCACCTGTGTTTAATCACAAAATTCACTTGCATGATGATCATATAGGCTACTCAAACACAATTGATTTTGGAGGTTCGCTGAACTCATCAGACGCCACGAAATCAGTCATTGTGCAAGTACTCGCTCGGAAGTTCTCTTATATGTACCATCTATTACATTAGATACGCTATAATCTAACTTGTGACATGTTAAAGAGTCTGCTAAGGAGCTGGTGGTCATGGGTGAGTATACGATCATTAATCACACAGTTGTAAATGGGAAAGAAATTTTACGAATAACATTGTTTATACTGCAGGTGATGGGATGGCAGCGTTAGCTATACCCTTACTACCGACGGGTATTTGCAGTTCATTCCCACAGCTGTTACGTATATTGTTGTAGACGTTGCAGTCTAACACCAACGTCGGGTAGTCGCAGGCTGACTGCAGGCACTGTCGAGACGCTGGTGTGAGTCAGTTGGTGGCTAATTGACAATGGTGACGGAAGGGTTGTGGTCCTCAGTCATGGACGGGAGTTTAATTTTGAAGTATAATGAGGCTTAAGGTGATAAGGAGAAGATACGAGTCACGAGCGTGATTGAAAACACATGAGAAATAATTTTGGGAACCAAAAGTGTGTAGAATCGTGAGTTATGAACAGTTCGAAGATGGTGGGATGATATGAGTGCAGCAGCTATTAGCCGCAAATGGCAAACTAATTTTTTTATAGGTGACCAGTGTAAACCTTTGATATCGGAAGGAGTCTTACAAGGAATTCTGGCCCTGTCCCCTTGTCAGAATTTGATGGTCACTGTCTGGACATCAGTTTGCTGAAGAAGTTAGACGCAATTTTCGAACAACCTCGAGAAAATCGGTTTTCAGTATTGATGGGCTTGAAGTCCTTGTAGTACAAAACATTCAAACTTTGTAATCAATCAGGGCCACTTTTTGCTGAATGTGTAGTGTACTGAACTTGTAATTGCGAAGTTGTGATTCTTCAGTTTCTCTCTGCGTACTTCGTGGCGAAAGAGTTCACGGGTGAACAGCAGGTTGTTAGCATCCAACAGGCGCAATATTTCGGCAAGCGACCACGTTGCCATCATCAGGTGCATGCGAGCGCTGGGCTTTTATCTCCCCCCCCCCTCCCCCCTCCAGGTGTTCCCAACGCGGCCAACACCCAGCCTGGCGACGGCGCCTCGGCGGTCAGTTCGTCAGTGCATCTGATGATGGCAACGTGATTGCTTGCCGAAATATTGCGCCCGTTGGACGCTAACAACCGGCTGTGCACCTGTGAACTCTTTGGTCAATTGCGTGAAGTTGTTAGTCAGATTATCTCTGGATGAAATACTTTTTTCCACTTTTATTTGGACCCTACGTTTATCATCAGACAGAAAACGTAATCAACAAGAATTACATCATAATTTTTTAGAAAAAATAACCTGCGAGTACTCACAATAAATTGAAGTTTGGTACAAAAAATATGGAACATCAAGTGAAAATTGAAATACACTACCCAACCAAAAGTATCCAGATACTCATTAGCAGACATTAATAAGGGCTGTGTCTACCTGTCGTCTTTATAACGGTTTGAACTCTGCTGGGGACTCTTTCAGTGAGGTGTGTGAAGTGGGCTGGTGTGTCATGAGTAGGGCTGCCTCACGGGAATTTTTGGAACGCTGGAATTCCGTTGTGTATGAAAGAATACTAGGAATAGTGAACTAAGGGACCTTAGCACATGCAAGTGCTGAGTGGACTGTAATACATGAAAGCGTCTGGAGTATTCTTTTTCCAACTATTGATGTCAAATATTTAGCTATAGTGATGAGGTATGAAATGATCACCAGTATTTGCAGTAATTCAGTTAACTCCTAAGCCTTCTACACTCATTTTAATTCTGCATACACAGAGAACATTGAATCTTTCTTGCCGGAGACGTTTTTCAAGTCAGTAAGCTCTGCGGCAGTTTTCATCACTTATTAGTTTACCGAAGCTGCTTATAATTTTTTTATTGTATCCGTATCAACATCCATTTACGAATGATGTACGTACACAAAGAGATTTTCTATAATGCAAGAGTTCCATCTTGCCAATACCCATTTCTCATTTCAAAGCTGATACCCGGACTACAATTCATGGTGATTATCCATTGGTATTCGAACCTGTTAATCTGCTTTCACAAGACAGCGCTCTTCCAGTAGAGGCATCCAGTTGCAAAACTCAGACTGACTACAGTAAAAGCAAATGAATTTTATGGTGTTCATGATGTAAATAATGAAAACTGCACCACTTACTTATTTTTTGATGCTTCGCGCAACGTGTTTCGAGAATTTCTCATTTTCAAGTGCATTTCTTTACAAGAATATGTTTTGTGACGTTCGAATCTGTGATTGCTACCTCTCTTGTGCCTATCTGAAGTTAGACTGCAATCTCGAAACCGGACAAAATGAATTTTTGAGTGTTTTTAAATGCTAATGTTAGAAATGGTATTTTTCTTGAAACATCTAATATGATGAAAGAAATTAAGAATTTCGTGTTATTTAGTGTACTCACTCTGTGGTGGTGTTAGACCTCTAGTCGTGTCTATCATGATAAAGGTGCTTGTCCCACCAAACCCTGTGTGCCCCGTGTAGTAGTGAGAAACTAAGCCTCTCGGGCGTTCATATAGTTGGGCTCTGGAGATGGAAGAGTGATACTTGACCTTCTTGCAGAAATCAAAATCTTTATCAACACAAATACAGCACCTGATTACCTGCTAAATGACAAGACTGAAATGAGAAATAAATTTCTCCTTCAGAATTTGGAAGACTTGCTAGTTCAAAACGAGTAAACTGTCAACCAACCGTGCCCCTACAAACCTCATCCCCCAATGCTCTCCCGTCTATCCCTCTGTTTACATCCTAACTGCATTGATATCAATGTAAATGTCCTACCATAGAATAAATCATGAATTACATGCCTAAATGTTGTACTGGTCCGTGACTGGCAGTACCCAAGATCGATTGACAACGACAAGGGATCGTAATGTACCAACGTCTCTGTGCCGTTATTGCAGAGTATCCTGTTGCGCAAAGTACTTAGGCCACCAGTCGACCACACCTTTAATTAGGTACAGTTTCTTATTTTTAAATAGATGTTAAGACTACAGAACGCTATCTAATTGCAGAAGATTCAGTTGGAGAGGAGCCTCTGATGACGACAAGAATCTAGCCCGCGCCGCAATCACACTGGCAATGAACTAATCGGACACGAAATCAGCCTTAGTACAATTAATATTACAGCCACCTCAACCGCTCACCATGCAAACAGCCTGTCTGTCAAATAACGGGCACAACACCCTGCCTAGACACGACGCCGAAAACGTACCAAGCCACGACAGAACTACGAATAATCACTTAACAATATTCACACACCATTGATTACTGAAGTTAAGCAGTAGTGAATAAATGGGTCTATTTAATGAACCACTCTCGTTGTCTACGATACTGATCTCGTCAGAGCAACAAATTACTTTAATTTCAGTACCCGATTATCTTGCGTGATGATAAATGCGACATCCAACTAGCAATTGTTATCTTTCGCAACGAGCTTTTCACAACGCAGTACGTACTCTCTGACATAAACTCGGAACTATTTTATTACTTGTACTAAAATATCAATCCGTCTAACGTCTTGAAATGATTATTCTGTTTATGGACACTTCCCTCACTACTGTTAGAAATTAAAACATTTTTAATTCTCCCTTAAATATTTTTCCAACTCGACGCAGCGATAATATGTAAGTGATGAGACTTCGCATGCGTCACAGAATACCGAATGTTTGTTAGTAGCAAAATCTTTGGCCTTTCCGTAAATAATTCAATTACTTCAATTAAACTTATTCATCATTTAGGAAGCTTTTTCCCTTAATTGAAATCTTTTCTTTAATATTAAGAAGATCTACTTTCAGTAGATTGGTTCAAATGGCTCTGAGCACTATGGGACTTAACTTCTGAGGTCATCAGTCCCCTAGAACTTAGAACTACTTAAACCTAACTAACCTAAGGACATCACACACATCCATGCCCGAGGCAGGATTCGAACCTGCGACCGTAGCGGTCGCGCGGCTCCAGACTGTAGCGCCTAGAACCGCTCGGCCACTCCGACCGGCTTCAGTAGATTATTTATAATTTCATTCTTTCAAGAACCTTTTACCAAGCACATTTAAAAACACCACATTATACGTGATATCGACTCCACTGTATCAATATCTTTGAATTACACTCGTTTATACTTCCGAAAATTCTATAGATATATTCATACTAAATACCAATTAAGTAGACTGGAAGGTTTCCCTTAACCCCAATAAAATTGGATTTATTTTCCTTCTAGGTATCTCAATACACGTTGATTATCACCAGTGAACGAGTGCCAGCAAATATATTATCATTCCCCACAATACGGGAACAAGAAACAAAAAAATCAAACAAAAATCCTAAATGTCACTGCCACTTTTCAACTAACCTTAAATTACAATTTAAAAGCAAATCTAGACCTCTTCAGGCGTTGACCACACGCGACCCGCTAAGTTCCCTAACATTTAAATCGGCCACTCGTGACCTTGATGAATCAAGTTTTGGTTTAGCTACGTGTAGCTCGTTAAATGGTTCCTTCAATTTACTATCGCTTGTCTACTCAGTGATACGTGAACACCATCACCGTATAGTGAAACAGTTCGTCGTTCTATGAGCCAATTCGCTGTCTGCTGCAAGCTAGTGCTCTTGAAAATACTACTAGCAACACGTGTTCGAGGCTTTCCCTTCTCGATACACACACGCACAATACCCAAACCACCTCAATAAAAACGACAAGCAACCCAATTACCTCTGGGCGCGTCGCGACCACGCAACATACAATGCAGACGGGATATCGGTCACACCGATTCCACAAAACTCAGCACCTAACAAATCAATCTCTCAATTAAATCAGGCTCACGCGGGATTCACGCCAGCAAATTTTACGAACGAAACTGTTCCCACAACTATAATCGACAAAATTCCGTGCACTCTCCCAAGACTTAGGTATCAACTGAGTAGCCTCAGTACACCACGCAGTGAAACGCTATAAGATCAGACCTGATATACACCACTACCACCACTTGGTCGGTGAGAGGTCTATCCGGGAACTAACTAACCCTTTTCGTTGTACAATAGGAACCATTTAAAACGAACAAACACGCAACGCCACGCCAACTTTTAACAATTAATGTAATAATCATCGATGCTGTCGATTCTTCGCAATAGCGGCCGGCTGCTGCGCGTCGCTCAGGCGGCATCTCTGGACGCAGCGAGGGCGATATGGTATATCGCTGCAGTCGCGCATGCTATCCACCTGCTCTCATATCATCTAGAACACAATTTGATTTTGGTGTTACCACATCATACACGTATATATCGTGACCACCAGGTGTTATCATTGATTTATCACGCAGGACGCTCAGCACCAGTAAGGGCGAACGTACCCCGTGCGTTTTGACACAGCACAATGTCCAAGTCCTCTACTATTAAAATAAATCAATACTTTAATCATACATATTACCTTTAGCTGAAATAAACAGAATCTCCCTTTAATAATGCTCCACATCATGTTAATGTAAGAACAGAAGTAAGTCAGTAGTTCATTTAAAGTTCTATTCTTGTTATTTTTTAAAAGAGTTCACTGCAAATACTATATCTTTGCATCTCTTTATTCCTGGGATTCATGTTAATGCCAGTCGCGATTAAAATATTTGGACATAAATTGATTGTATTATCTGTTAAAATAAGAACAGAAATGACACCATATAATTTGAAGTTTGTTCTTGTAGTGATTTATTTATTTGAAACTTCCTTGCCTTTTGTGGGCAAGTGTTCTACCATCTGAGCTACCCAAGTACGACTCACGACCCGTCCTCACAGCTTTACTTCTGCCAGTACCTCGTCTTCTACCTTCCAAACTTCACAGAAGCTCTCCTGCGAACCTGCAGAACTAGCACTCCTGGAAGAAAGGAGAGCTTCTGTGAAGTTTGGAAGGTAGGGTCGTGAGTCGTGCTTGGGTAGCTCGGATGCCATCATGGTAGCTCAGCGTGTTTGACCAGATGGTTAGCTGCCCTCTGTAACAAAGAAACTGAGTGAATGGATCAACGATGACGTTCAACGGGGTCATGAGGTTTGGAGCATCCCAGTGACGTACAGACACTGAGAGTGTGAAAATCACGTCTCTCTTCTTCCTCCTCGCCACATACCGTTTCTCTGCAGGGGCGGCATCGTTGTATGGGTTGAAGAAATATTAGTCAGTCATGTTCCTCGGACGTCCACCCCGAACAAATACAACGAACAATAACGAATAAAATGAGATCAAGACACAGAAAAAGATGGTAGAGCAAAGGCTCCGAGTTCGAGTCTCGGTGCGGCATACAGGAGTATCATATCAGTGCACAATCCGCTGAAGAGTGAATATATCATTCTGGATTCATTAATTTGTTTTATGTTGGTCATTCATGTTAAAGCCAGTTTTCATTAAAATATTTGCCCATACTTTGACTTAAATGCATACAAACGAAAATAAAAAACGTCTCTGTGCAATGTAGGCCTATGTCACATCTTTCTGTGAAGATCCTTGCAACAAGTAACAGTTGTACAGCACATGCTGCATGTTTCGATATTACAATGTATATGAATACATATTGTGTAAAAGTGAGTGACATGGTACCGTCACAATGGAAGCAGATAGATGGATATTAACAACAAAAGCAGCCCATACTGTCGCAGTAAGTACAAAATTATATTCTGGATCCAAATCGGCACATAAACAATACTCATGGCGATGCATTCAAACATGTTCTATCTTCTTGTCACAGAGCCAGCACAGAGCATTACGCTTTGAACAGCTGTGTACCCTTCTGTATACTATCTGAAGATGGGCCTGAAAAGATTGGAAACCCGGTTCATATAATAAATAACTATTTCAAAACAGTGACTCGTTGCAGTTTTCTACATTTACATTGAATAAACAGCCACTTCTTAAACATCCATATTGGATAACATTAACTTTAGGTTAACTCAAAAACTACGACTTCCGGCGAAATTTATACCAGTATAGAATTTAACTGCATTGAATTTCCTACAGAAAGGTCCTGTTCATTTTTTCTGTAGGGTTAATAGTTTGCGCGTAGCGAGCGAGACAATATGAAAATCTCAAGAGTGGTTTTTGAAGGCCATTTATAACATTGCTATTTGCATAAAACGACGGCGGTAGAGGCAGCTGAATCACTTTGTATTTCCTGATTTCTCAGCTAGCTTCGGGAAATTAAGAGTCGCATGAAAACTAAGAGATCCAGAAGAGAGATTCTATTCCTTTAAAAATCTCACTTTGAAGGGAGGGGGAGTGTCGAGTGTCACAGATATACAGAAACCAGTGCGGCGATTGAGACGCACATTTCGGCTTCATATTATACACGTTAGTAAAACGGCTAAAAACTCATTTTTAAGTACTAAGTATTATCTACAAGGATTTCACATCGCAAAAACCGTAAGAATAAGCCACGCTCGTCCAAAAAGTTATTACATCATTGGCCTGGGTAACCGATGAAACAATAGTGGGGCATGAGTTGCAACACGATCCTTTCATTCATCGCTATTTAGTCATGTTGTAAAATGTGGGTCGTGTAACAGAAACAGCTAGAACACAGTAAACTCTGCATAATTGGATGGACAGAGATAAATACACGAAGGAAAACGTAAGATAAGAGTGATGGAATCGTAGCCGAGAACATCACGTGAGGCATCACTGATGGAAACACACAACTTGTGAACTTTGCACAGTTCTGTGTGAAGCACATATCCCGATATGAAATCAGCGATCTGTCTGGTGACGTGTGGGGGAAGAGTCATGTGATGCATGGGAGCTTTAAATTTCTGAGAGGTCTATCTCTGATGACATAATTGCTTTTTTTACGTTTGATCAAACTTCAGGTGGCGTTTCGATCTCAACCGGGAGTAAACTAGACGGGAAGTGTATTCGCAGTTGTGAATATGTACCACCTTCAGATGTATATCGGAATAAAGACAATGAAAATTTGTGTCTGATGGGAAGTCGATCCCGGATTTCCCGCTTTACGCTAGCGGTTGCCTTAACCGCTTCGGCCATCCGAGCACGAATCAGACCGCATCTTCCATAGATCGCCGTCCATGCGTCACAACCTGCACTCGTACGTTACGCATGCATCCATGCACTGTAATTCTTAATAACACAGACACCGCTGTTTCCCAAATAAGACGAGTGAACAGCAGCTTTGGAAAGAAGCACAACAAAACCGTTGCACCATTAGTACTTCTGACTGCCGTACCAGGTGCTCGTCACACAGCTGTACAAAACCTCGAATTGGAACACTGCAAAGTACACCGTTTGGTGCTCGATATCACTACTGCATCTAGTTATGGCAGTCTGTCCACGATCTAGTAGCTGATCCCGAAGTACCGCTTACAATTATTGCTGGATTGCTCACTTCCTCACAAACATGCCAACTGATGAAGCGTCTGTTTTATGTAGTGGCGAAGATCTTCCTTTCTAAGAGAGGACTGTATCCTGTTCTCTAAATCCAATTCTGGCAGTAAGTGGAGGACGTGTAACCGAATACACAAAAAGTTCACCCGTGGTACCGGTATTTCTTTCCCCCACAGCAAAACAGTTCGCACATTTTTGTTCATGACACTATTTTTGGATGCGTTTTCATCTAAACAGATGAATCAAATGTTTCAGGATACTCCACCATTACAATTAATATAACCCCACAAAGGAAGACTTTTTCGACACTCGCTGCTAAACTGCTGATATTCTTTTTGTTCTGAAGTGGTCTCTAAATTTTTGTTGAAAAGTAAATATGTGATATGTAGGACCTTCTCATGCAAAACACTGTTGCGTGGTGTACCGAAACATGTTTCTTCTATGATTTTATTCCATTAATGTCTTTTTAACTTCCTAAAATTAGGAGAAATACAGAAGATATACACTAGCAGTACATCGATTCCGTGTCGTTTTCCTCAATAATTATGTACTCATAATTGTCAACAGCTTTCCATTTTCTCACTTGACGTCTCTTTCGTCTTTCATCAGCTGCAACACATCTGTTTTGATACAACGACAGACCATCGGCATCCAAGGGATTATTCCGCTTGCGATATTTTTCGAACATCATTAACTAATTTAAAATTGCGAGAGTATCGGTTTGTTTGGGTCAAGATTAATGTACAATATGACGTTTACCTGCCATGTGTCGATCGCACAGTTCCGTTTACCCGTCTACATCCCTCAAATATGAAAGCTTAGTTACAGAGGAAGTCATTTTTTATTTGTTTTGATGAGGTGTATGCTAGCGGTACACTAATCGCACTAATACCCATCTGTTACTGGTTTGAAAACTCAAACTGACAGCAAGACGATCCCAGGTCCAGTCAGCCTGCTATCAAATGAATACAAGGGATCTTTCCCGGGGGAAAAAGGACGCCGGGGCTATGAGCCCGCCATCCCCCTGCGGCGGGGCGGGTTAGAAATTTGTGCGTAATGTTTGTTCACTGTCTCTCATCGTAATGTGCACTACAAAAGTTCCACCTACCTAAGTACGGCGTCTGATCACCTGCCCGTTTCTCTGCATACGTAGATACTGTTCAGGCGGCGTTAAAACCAGCTTTGAAGAAAAACATCGTCAAATGGTTCAAATGGCTCTGAGCACTATGGGACCTAACTGCTGTGGTCATCAGTCCCCTAGAACTTAGTACTACGTGAACCTAACTAACCTAAGGACATCACACACAGCCATGCCCGAGGCAGGATTCGAACCTGCGACCGTAGCAGTCGCACGGTTCCGGACTGCGCGCCTAGAACCGCGAGACCACCGCGGCCGGCCAAAAAAACACCGTCAATACTTACGCTTGCAAAGTCCGCGTAAACTCTGGTAGCAAGCTATCCTGTAATATAACAATTTTCGGGTGGAGGGCGATTGCTTCATCTCTTTAGAAAAATGTCAAAATCCTGCAACACTTTCTTTTATTTCTTTATGTCCAAAATAAAACTTGCCCTCTGCCTGTATTTAATTAACAAATAATATCACTGTCCTCAATTCACAGTTCAGACAACCCAGTACACACACAAGGCAGCCTGGAATGTACTTAAGTCCAACCCGAATTATCATGCGATCTATAGTCATTACTCTGCTACAGTATACGAGTTTCACATTCGGTCCTCTTTCAGTGGATATCTAATAAAGAAACTGATCGCCAAATTTTCCATAGAGGAATATGAAACATGCCACGCGGAATTTTACAAAGGCCGGAAGTTCAGACGCGGTTCTTTCCAACAAAGCAATCCAACAAATTTCAAACTTCTCAAAACTGTCCGTAAGTGCAACTGCTATTACGGCCACACAGCCTTGACGCGAGACGCCAATTATTTCTTCATTTTACTCATAATGCAGACGGACACGTCCAACATGCCCTGCACGTCGTATAGCTGACTAGCGACTGACTCACTACCGTGTCTTCCAGGGCCTGTAACTACTTGCAACGCGCCGGAAATGCTTAACTCTTATTGGTTGTTCAAAATGATCAGCCAATCAAAACAATCCTTCGAGTTCTTTTTCGCGCTACAACTGCCTTACGCCAATCAACATTGACATATGCATTTACGTCACTTCATCATGCAAATATTAATAAAATGTTTAACAAAAGCAACGAAAAGAAAACTAATCTTGAAATATCTTTAGAAAACTATTACTCTGTAAATGGTTATTCTGGCTTCCTTCTTACAAAAACAAGTACCCTTAGACTTACACAGTGTGGGGGAATTACATTTTTCATTGCAACTTGTTTGCTTAACACTTTCCCATGACATAATTACATAATGTTTAACATGAGATAATATTGAATTTTTTCGAATGTGCCACATACACACTCTCAATCATTCTCATTAACTTACACAACAACACATTAAAGAAATACTGGTCTTTTCTGAATTTTATATTACTAAAATGAAAAGTAGTTAACGTTTTTAATTACGAAAATTCAAACAAATTGACCTAACATTTTGTGAACTTCAGTAATGATTTCAAATGATACTAAAAGACAAACTGTTATGAGTCCTAAACTGACTTTAATCTTACAAGTGTCGGTTTGGGGTGTTTTAGGTAATTTTCTCTAAATCTGAAAGTACCTCAGCTAGATAGCTGAGATTTTAACACAACTTTCCTTTTAATAACAAAAGGCTGTATATTGACTTTTAACAAAATTGTATAATATTTAATACTGATTATGTAGATTCTTAGGGGCTTGAATATTCTGTCGCTCGAACTGACACAGGTACCGCTTCCCACGGCTAGGCTAGCGACAGGTGCGAATGAGTCACGCTAGGATACAAGCGGCTGTTTCTGTCACCGCCAACGGCTCCAAAGCTACTAGCCGTACTGCAAAGTAGCTTACTGCAATAAAACGCTATTGCGTATTGACTCGCGAACGTTACACGCCCTCACCTAGTGCCTGAGCGAGAAAGGCCTCACTGTACTTGCAGCCAAGGCAGTAGCCTCACTAACAGGAACAATGCGTGTTTGTTTGACGTGCTAACAACCGCATACATGGTTTATGCTCCTGTTTATGTGGCGGTTTACAAGAGCGGTTTTAATCACCTGTATATCATCCAGTTTTTATGTGGTGTAAGCCGCTGGATTTGAAAACTGAGTAGAGTCTGGCGACTCTGCTCACTGACGTAGTCAAACTGACTATGGTAAAGGATACAAGAAAACTGGATACAGGGGAGTGATGTAGGAGAATGAAATGGGGAAAAGAGAGGGAAGACCATCCTACTTCATAAAGGCGACGTAGAAAATGCAGAACTGTCTTCTGCAGTTATGAACCGAAAGTATACTGACAGATGAATCTATTGTCCTTGTTCGCTGTCCGTCTTCGTCCCTTCACCGCATGTGTTCCTGTTTCTATGCGTTTGGGCGCTGATGACCACGCTGTATAGCGCCCGAAAACCTCAAACCACACACACAGATGAAACCGGCCCCAAAATCTTTTCCTCGTTAACGAGTAATATGGTTTACCTTGCTGTGGGACGACTTCGTGCCTAACGTAAAATATGTCTCAGTAACAAATGCCTTTGTCTACTACCGCTTTTCTTACACTTCCCTTTTTTGTTTGCACTTCGTAAACGAAAACATGTGTTGTCAGTGGGTCGCGAGACACGAATTTCAGTTTTCTTATTAAGTAGCGCCTTGACTGTAGCACTTTCAGAACAGAAACATGTATCATCAGTAGGTCACGACAGAATAATTTTAAGTCTCACATTAATCTACCCTTCCATTACATAAAATTCTGACTTCTAGGTTTTATTTTCGTCCGATATTCGGAAATGCAGATACTAAAAACAACATTTCTGGAGCGATGAGTCCACAATCGAGTTAGAACGCCACAGCTTATAAATACAGCAAAACTCATCT
The DNA here is from genome assembly GCF_023898315.1 of Schistocerca nitens. NCBI lineage: Eukaryota > Metazoa > Arthropoda > Insecta > Orthoptera > Acrididae > Schistocerca > Schistocerca nitens. The sequence goes on from NC_064622.1 coordinate 342,320,177, forward strand.
TATGGTAGTATGGATTTCCACATTAATGTGACCATAGCCTACGTTCGAGGTCAACGTCCTATAACCACTCACTGATGGCAGGTGGCTGCACTTCAGTGGAAATCAGTGTAGTCGTCGTCGTAATGTGGAAACGGAGCGATTTATCTGACGTCCAAAAGGGCACGATCATTGGCTTTCGGACCAAGAATGGAAACATTTCCGAAACAGCTAAGTTTGTAAACAGCCCGCGTGTTGCTGTAGTTAGAGTATACTGTACACTGTAAAACAGCGCTGTCCAACTGTGATGCACCACAGGTCATAGATGACAGGGCCTAACGATGGCTGCGGAGATGTGTACTGGCGAATAGACGTTCAACTGTTGATCAGCTCATGGCCCAGATGTACCAAGTGAGTACCAACAATGTCTCCACAACGACCGTTCAGTGAACGTTGCTGCGTATGAGTCTCCACAACAGGTGCCTACTTAATGCACCCAGGATGACTACTATGCGCCATCGACAAAAGCTGGGGTCGTACGCCAATACCGCAACTGTGAGGCGACAGATAGCCATTTCAGAGGAATCGCGTTTAGTGCTCCACATGACAGATGACTGTTGCCGTGTTTGGCCCTGCAACAATCGTCGAAAGGGTCCAGGCTGCAGTAGGGTGCGTTGTGATTTGGGAAATGTTTTCGTGTCATTCCCTGGGTGATCCCCTCATTCAGACCATGTGCATTCATAAATGCAGTTTATTTTCTCCTTTGCGCTATGGTGTCTACCAGCAGGACAATGCACCGTGTCACACAAGGATGAGTATACCATACTCTCCTGGCCACCAGACATCCCTGATTTAAACCCAATCGAGAATCTGTGGGACTAATTCCGACACTCATCCGATAAACCTAGCGCAGCTGTCCGCGATACTGGAGTCGGCATGGTTCCACAGCCTTGCAGTACCTTACAGAACCTCACTGTCCTCTTGAACGGCCGCGCTGCAAAAGGTAGTTACGAGGGCTTTTGAGAAAGTAGGGAACTTTTTGACATTAAAAAAAACTAAGTACAAGAATTACATTTTATTATATACATCTTGCATGGGGGCTTAATTATTTTTTAATGAAAATATTTTTTAGTCGCTGTGTGTCCGGTTACGAAGTCTCGTAACCGGTTGGCCGTGAGTGGTATTAGTACGCAATCTGACTGCATAGAATAACAACAAAGAATGAAACGAAATTCCCGTTAACACAATTAATTAATTAAGTCCCCAGCAACTATAAAAGCTACGAAACAAAAGCTTCGAAACAACAAAGCACAAGTGTAACTGTTCTGTGTGTGGAAGTGTGATTCAACGTACACATCTAGCACGGTTCTTCCTCAATAAGACAAGATATTTTAAACACCATTTACACTGAAGTAATTAAAAAAAACAGAAATACTATAATTGCACATAGAAACCAGAATTACACTCTAATACATGAACACAAGCCAGATGCTTTGTTGACTCAACCTGTGACCAAGAGACATTGTTAGTTACGAAATTTGAAATAAAAAAATTTTTTTACCTTCATATATATTGACGAAAAATACACTCTGATAATTACAACATCCCCATTCGAACAACATCTGCTGTCTAGCCCATCAAAACAACTGCACACGACATGGCCTCAACTAGTACAGCTATCGACATCCTCTCAGCAAGCACTGGCCACGGCAACCTCTGAACTACAATTGCCCACGGCAACTTCTGAAATACCACTGCCCGTGGAGGCGGCTGAATAATACTCTCTGGCGCTGTGACTCAGTGTAGCCACCTTTCATATGCCCCTCCTCCACGGGCTAGAATTTGATGGTATTTTTGCCAGCACTGGTGGTGAAAATACCACCAAATTCGTCCAAAAAAATACAGACAAAAATAAAAGATAATATTTATTAGTAAATACCACATAACTAAATAAATTTTGGCTTTGCACTGACCCTTCAATAACCTAATATATAAAATACAGTAAGGAATACAAATGCTTGCGTACATGTGATTTTACATAATAGTTTACACAAGTTTCATGTGGTTAAACAATTCAATCAATAGCGTCAGCAATGACGAATAGGTGCAGGTAAGAGTGTCATAACATTTCATAAACAGTAAATACACAAAAAGTCAGTTTATACAAATATTCACATAAAATCCTTTCAATAGTTCAATAAACAAGTAGCACTCCTCAGGGTAGTTGACAGTTCCAGCAGTAGCACCCAGCAATGGTCAACAGGTGCAAATAGCAGTCTCATAACATTTCATCAGTAGTAATTAAACAGCTCCAACAGTGGCACCCAGCAATGTTGAACAGGTGCAGACACCAACAAGTGACATCATTTCATTAGAAACAGTTCCATCAGTGGCACCCAGCAATGTTGAACAGGTGCAGACACCAACAAGTGACATTATGTCAGTAGAAGCAGTTCCATCAGTGGCACCCAGCAATGTTGAGCAGGTGCAGACAGCAACAAGTGACATTATTTCAGTAGAAGCAGTTCCAACAGTGGCACCCAGCAATGTTGAACAGGTGCAGACACCAACAAGTGACATTGTGTCAGTAGAAGCAGTTCCATCAGTGGCACCCAGCAATGTTGAACAGGTGCAGACACCAACAAGTGACATTGTGTCAGTAGAAGCAGTTCCATCAGTGGCACCCAGCAATGTTGAACAGGTGCAGACACCAACAAGTGACATTATTTCAGTAGAAGCTGTGCCATCAGTGGGACCCAGCAATGTTGAGCAGGTGCAGGTAACAGTCCATAATATTCACTATCACTAATTAGACAGTTCATCAGCAGTAATTAAACATTTCCAAGTGGCACCCACCAATGTTAATACGTGTAAGCCCGAACAACAGTTTGAACGCACACACAATTGCTTTTACAAAATTATTATCAATGCTCTTACACTAAACATACAAATTATAATAAACATACAAATGATATCAGATAATTGTCATATTAAATATTACAAATACACAAATATCAGTAAACCTATAATATTTATGGGTGTCAGTGCAAGCCGCAACAAACAAGTAAAATAATATTTAGGAGATAGGTCGGTACCAATTATTTGGGATTAGGAAAGGAAAACACACAAAACACACTCACTCATCTTTCATCCACATTAAGTACTACTGTGTAATTGAATAGTGTTAACTGTGTAAATGCAATTCTGTCAAAGATTTGATGTTCGACATGTGTATCAAGTAGTAGTGGCAGCAATGTATAACAGTCAATAATAGTTAGTCAACGTCATAGTCATCATGTCAAGACCAATGTTTGCCAAGCCAAATCAAATGTACAGTTGCTAAACAACTGTCAGTGTGCCAAGATATGCAAATACTTCCTCTCTCCAAAAAAAAGTATATACTGCTTATTGATTTAACAAAGTGTGTGTGTAGACAATCTTCCTTCTACTTGAGTGCTCTAGTCTGCCATCTTCATCCTCCATGTTCCATATAAACCAACAAAAAAATATGCTCCTCACTTACTTTACCTCTTATCCACCAAAACTCCAATAATCATCAGCATCACATAATCTTAATACTTCAATAATACCTCTTACGTCGATACATACAAACCTTATCATCAATACCATTTACCTTACCTCTTGTCCACCAAAACTCCAATAATCATCAACTTCACACAATCTCAATACCTCAATAATACCTCTTCAATACGTCGATACATATAAACCTTACCGCCAATATCATTTCACTTCCATAACAACTCTTTCCTCTAATCAGTCTCCTCGAACAAGTACAGATAAAATCCTAGTGCAAACTTCAATTTATCATCCCATGCAATCCAAAGACACAATGTCCACACACAACCTCTGTGTAATCCATCTGACCCAAATCTTCTACTCATTATGAATTATAAAATACATTTTGGTTACCTTGTCCATCATTAAATAAAAGAAATGCATACATGACCTCTAACAGCCTTTAGTTTGAATAACTCTCAGTAAGTAAGTACGAGTACGGAGTGTGAATGATCGTAATATTTCACAGTGTGTACACCACTTCAAGAATCATGGCAAAACAGAAGCAAACATGTGGAGTATTTCTTGTGTCAAGTGTCACTTGCTATTTCAATTGCTCATGAAGAATACAGTGTAATAACTGTCAATGGTCTAAACCTAGTGTTGGTATGTCATGTCGTTAGCTTCCTTCCTATTAGCATAAATTTATACAGCTTCCATAAAACCTCCAGCTCATGTGACTTCAATGAAGTTTCTTGTACCAATGTCGTTCGTAGAATTATAGCAGTTCATTTTCTTATCTTAAAAATATAAGGCACTGAGCGTAAGCAAAACATGCAATAGCGAGTAAATATACCAGTGGAGAACAGAATGTCAACAAGTGGATGCAGCACAATTCCTACAACGAGGCTCTGCGAAGCGAACAATCTACATAGAATTAATACCATAGTGTGACCTAAACTCCATGTTCGTACACCGTATATCAGCATTTCTATATACCATATTAAAGAGTAGTTATGACAACAAACAGAAATGTGTAAATATGCAATCCATACGCAAAGCAGCAAATACATATCTTACATAATAAACAGGTCATTAGCATCATATCAGCATAAGCAAATAAATGTTCATATTTAATCTTAATAAGTAAACATGAAGATGCAAGCAGATAAATCACAAAGTATAACCTACACATAACCATATCAGCACAATTAATCAGGTGACAATTATAATTTAAATAAATAAGCACAGCAGGCACATAATAAAAAAATATGACATCAGTGAAAAAGCATAGCAGCCAAGCGATGCATAATATACACAAGTAACAACCCTGTTCACTAATCAATCATTGTCAAAATCAGTAAACACAAAGTATAAATCACGTAATCGCGAGCAGCAAATTACGATTAAAATACGTACCTAAGTGGAAATATGTTACCTGAAAAATAAACTCAATTAATAGTTACCTTTTTAGTTTATTAGTTTCTTCTTCGAAATTACATTCTTCCTGAAATTCTCTCGATAGCAAGTCCTCTTAACGTCGGACACACACAGAATTTACCTGAAGTTCTTAAATATTTTATACAAATGTATCCTGAAAAAAACTGAACGTTAATAACATAATTTATCAAGTCACTATAGCTTTATACTGAATTTAATCAGAGAAATTAGACTGTGTATTTGTTTACGGCTGTCAGTGCATTCGCACTGAGCGCTCGATCAGCTGTAGGTACTAGAGATGGGGGATCCGCTCTTGAACTAATTCATAGAGTTCAATCTTTCAAAGGAGTGAACTATCAGTGATTCAGAAAAAAAGAACGGTAGCTCCAAACGTTTCCCACGGCAGAGAGAGAGAGAGAGAGAGAGAGAGAGAGAGAGAGAGACGGAGCATATCAGCAGCGCCTCTGCTGGTCAGAGCACAGTGAACGCCACACAACACAGCCAGCGCCGGCCTCTGCCCTGCTTCTACCTTGGCTGCCTGCATTGTGCAGTGCCCCATTGGATTTTGTGTTTCACATATGCCGGGCCTTCTCTGTGCGTCGTCTGCCGTGTGCACTGTGCAGTGTCTGGCGCAGCTTAACTTCGCATCGCACTCTGTCGGCGATCGTTTCAGTCGCACGTCCTGCCCTCTGGGCAGTTGATGCGAGCAACAGGACAGAGAGCCACCTAGCGGATAACATAGGAACTACTTGCAAAAACCTGCTCGCAAGGGAGCGGACGATTTGGCTCCGAGCGGGTGAGTTCACCGCTTCCCCCACCCTCGGAGCTCGCCCGCTCAACGCTCACCCCACTGTCTCGACTCTAGCCAGAGCGTCGAGCAAAGCGACTCTGGTGTCACTCTGGTCTCTGCGGTCTCAGCTCACGCAGTAATAAAGCTCGCGGCTCGACCTGCTCGACTCAGCGCCTCTGCATCGGAGTTCGTCCCCACTGGATATTGTTCTTCGTAGCAATACCGCTATGTATATTACATTATTATGTTATGTATACATCAATTGTTTTTATTTTATTTTTATTTGTTTAAACTGATTAGATTAGGTTCCTGATGACTCCTCTTACTATAGGATTTTTATTATGGACACTCGAATTTACGCTTTAATTACGAGCGAACTGATAAACGTATCGCAAAATGTGATACACCAATATTTTCCTTGTTTTATTCTGCGTAAGGCTATATGCAGCACTTTCGTTTTACAGTCAAATTTATATTTTTTTTTCTTATTCTGGTACGGATTTTGCGATTTTAGGCGTCTTCGAAAGGAAAAATATATGGCTTGCGATGTATTTGTATGAGGTTAATGAAATTTTAATACATTATAGCCAAATATATTGTTAATGTAAATCTCAAGTTACAACATTTTCCGATCACCCAAAAAACCACGCTAGTGCAAAATAAATCAATAATCAAAAACTTTGTCATATCGTGGAAATTTCAATAAACAATACAAAATTCTTACTCATTATCTGTGTTACTTCAAAATAGGACCAAATAAGATCAAAATACAGGTATAGTACTGGAATAAACCAAGTTTAAAGGGCAATGTGCCTTTCATTTATTTTCTTTTGTAAATGAGTGGTGAGACATGAAAAAGAGCTAATTCATTTCAGGGAGTGAACAGTTCTGATCCAATCTCTGAAAAGAACAGTTTTGCCCATCTCTAGTAGGTACGCGTGACGTAGGGAGTAATTCTTTGCGGTCAACGACTGCCTTGTGCGGCGCGCAGACTTGACTGTTGCTTTGAGTATGTGCCGCCGCTGGAACACGGCGCGGCATCCTTGTACTCTCTGCATGTTTACGTATAACTGTTAGTTTCTCAAAAGTCTGTCATTCCACAAAAATTTTACCGTTCAATATATGATGTATTCCCTTAGAGAGCCGAGATTTACGAGTTTCTACTTCGACAGTGTTATCATGAATAATTTTGCGAACTCTATATGGACCGTTATAAAGCAGAAAAAATTTGCGACACAAGCCTTTTCATTTGTGAGACAAACGATGAGACTTAATTAACACCTTTTGACCAACTGAGAAGGTTTTTAAACGACCAGGACGTTTAGCTGATTTCTCTCTTTTAGCAGCCGCAGATGCAATATTTTGTAGAGCCAGGTTGACAACTTCAAAATGCCGCAGTTTCCGTGAAGGCGGAAAAGGAACGATTTCAGAAATGCAATTTTTCGGGGCCTTATTTTTTAATATCAATATAGGCGGTAAACAAGTTGAATCATTAGGAAGTTCATTCAGAATGTTTTGAAAAATATGAAGATACTGATCCCATGTTCTGTGATTCTGATGGCAATAAAGTCGACACAATTTATTGATTTCCTTCATCCATCTCTCTGAAGCGTTAGATTGAGGGTGAAAAAGTGAAATGAAAATTGGTTTAATCTTACAACGCCGTAGAGTACGAAGCCAAATTTTAGAGCGAAACTGTGATCCATTATCTGATATAACCTTATCAACATGACCCACTTCTTTAAGAAAATGTTTGATGAATGCGTTAGATACTGAACGAGCTGTTGCTTTGCGTAAAGGTGTAAAACACACATATTTTGATGTCAATTCCACTTCTACGAAAATGTACGCAAAACCATTAGTAGAACGAAACACTGGACCGAACAAATCGACTGCAGCCATCTCCTTTAATTTCGCTGGAATGATAGGAAACAACGGTGCTCTGTGAGAAATAGTTGGCGGCTTAGCCTTTTGACATAATTTGCATTTGGCAAGAACAGATCGAATACGTTTTTCCATATTACTGAAGTAGCAATTTTCTCGTAATTTATGAAAGCATTTTCTGGGACCAAAGTGTGCATAACTGAAATGTGTATACCAAATCAATTTATTAACCCACTCATGAGGAATGCAAACTAACCAAACAGAGTTGTCGACCGATTTTCGTTTAAAAAGAATATCATTGCGAACTAAATAATACTGTCTAATCGCTACGCTTTCCTATCTCCTCCACTTCTCCTTAATGTCCTTCCAGATTGGATCCTTATTTTGCTCCTTAGCTATGTCCTGGAGCGAAGACGAAATAAAATTTTCAAACGCAACACCTTGAATATACATCAAACAATAATTGTTTTCTTTGCAGTCCTCCTCAGCACTTTGTTTCAAACCCATAGGTGCACGTGATAAAGCATCAGCAATAATATTTGAAGAACCCTGTATGTAAACAATACTAAAATCAAATTCCTGTAGATACAGCGCCCATCGTGACAATCTTCCATGTGTTAATTTTGTTGACATAAGAAATTCCAGAGCTCGATGATCGGTGTAAACCTTAGTATGTCTGCCATACAAAAATATGCGAAATTTTGTGAAAGCCCAAACAACAGCCAAGGCTTCAAGTTCCGTAATCGAATAATTCTTTTCTGATTTAGAGAGAACACGCCTTCCAAATGCAATAGTTTTCTGTACTACAACGCCGTTTTCTTCTATCTCTTCAAATAAGTGTGCACCTAGGCCTTTGTATGATGAGTCCGTCGCCAAACAAAAATCTTTAGATAACTCCGGATGTGAAAGAAGTGGAGCAGCAACTAAAGCATCACGAAGTTGTTCAAATTCTGATTGAGCTTCCTCATCCCAACACCAATTAGAATTCTTTCCAGATAGTTCACAAAACGAGGTGTGGCCAAGTCGTCCAATCTAACAAAGCGTCTAAGAAAATTACAGACACCAAGGAAACTACGAACATCACGTTTTGTGGTAGGAACAGCATAATTACGAATAGCGTCTAGTTTCTCTGGATCAGGAAGAATACCTTCTGTAGAAATAATATGACCAAGAAATTTCACCTGAGAACGACCAAATTCAGATTGTTCCAAGTTCACTGTAATGCCACCTCTTGCAAAAATACGTAATAATGAATCCAAAATTTTGTTATGCTCACTCCAAGAACGTTTAGCAATAAGAATATCGTCAACATATGAAGTAATATTGTCACGAAGATAAACAGGTAAAATTTCATTTAAACTACGAATGAATGCTGCAGAAGATATAGTAAGTCCAAACGGTTATTTCCGAAATTGATAACAGTTACCAAAGGCTAAAAAGGCAGTGTTTTTTTCTACAATCAGGGTGGAGTTCTATTATCAATCGTGGATAAAACTATAATGCCATGGAAATGTTGAAGAAGTTCATCTAAATTTTGTGGACGGTCAGTTTCAGGAATGATGATATCATTTATCTGTCTGGAATCCAGAACCAAACGAATTGACCCATCCTTTTTAAGAACAACGTCTAATGGGCTGGTATAAGGACTGACTGCTGGCCCAATAATGCCTTGATCTAACATGTATTGAAGTTCACTCTTAACCTTGTCTCTGTAAGCCAAAGGAATAGCGTACGTTTTTCCTCGAAATGGTGTGTGTACTTTTACTTTAAACAAATATTGTAAGCCTTGTATAGTTCCTGTGTGATGACTAAATACTGTAGCATGTGAAGTCAAAATTTGCATGTGAAGTCAAAATTTGGTGCAGTTCTTCTCTTGCAACGTCATCTGGCACTTCAGCTTTGTTAACCTTTTCATTAATTAATTCTTCGCTATTAATTATATCATCCATCCCGTCTCTGTATCTATTGTCGTTGTCATGAATGAACACATTGTCGTCATAATACTCAGCGAAAACATCAGAAGTAAGAAACCTTAAACATTTTGTGTCTGATTCAGATTTCGTTAAACACTCGAAAAACTTCAAACATATCGGAATTCCGGCCACAGTCAAGTTCACACTTCCTTCCTTAAAGTTTAAAATTGCCTTATGTGTGTTAAGAAACTCCATACCTAATATAATTTGTGTACTGAGTAATGGAACAATAATAAAATTAGCAGAAAATTCATATCCTTGACAAATGAAATTTAAGTTGGTCTGTTGTTTTACTTCCACACTTTTTCCAGAAATAGCTCCTCGAATTGTAGTTTTAGAAACAGGTAACACAGGACAAGCAATAGTTCTTACACATATACGAAAAACTGATTCACTAATAACATTCAATGGGCTCCCAGAATCTAAAACCGCAGTGAACTTATTCTTACCCACACATACTTCAATAACAGGATGTAAAAATGCTTCTACATTATTTTCCTTTTCGTCTAGCAAAATGTCTCTCATGTCTTCCAGGCGTACGTAGTGTAAAGTCGTAGTGTCATTACTTTCTGAACCGTCTATATTGCTGCCAGAAGCCGAAGCTACAAGTCATTGTCGATTGTTTGCGTCACGTCTTTGATTATTCGCGTCATTTCGCGGATCAATTTCTACGATTTGCACTTGTCTCTCTGAATTTCTGTCACGCGGAGGATGCCAATTAGGTCCCTCCTGTCTGTTACATGTAAATTCTTGATTGTGTTATTAAAATTTCTGTTTTCCTGGCTATCTGCATGACTACTTCTTGTGTAATTTCGACTGTCACTACTAGCCTGGTTATTTCTGTAGTAAGAATTCCTATTATTGTATGAATAATTTCTGTCTTGATGATACCGATTACTGTTTCCGTATGATTGATTATTCCGGTAGGAATTTTCGTTATTATAATTGTCTGCTCTCCTGCGAACCTCCAGAGTGCTAGTTCTGCAACGTTCGTAGGAGAGCTTCTGTAAAGTTTAGAAGGTAGGAGACAAGATACTGGCGCTCCTGGAGTGCTAGTTCTGCAAGGTTCGCAGGAGAGCTTCTGTAAAGTTTGGAAGGCAGGAGACGAGATACTGGCAGAAGTAAAGCTGTGTGGACCGGGCGCGAGTCGTGCTCGGCAGCTCAGTTGGTAGAGCACTTGCCCGCGAAAGGCAAAGGTCGCGAGTTCGAGTCTCGGTCGGGCACACAGTTTTAATCTGCCAGGAAGTTTCACTTAGCAGTGGTGGACAAGATTTGAAATTCAAAAAATGATTCAAATGGCTCTGAGCACTATGGGACTTAACTTCTGAGGTCATCAGTCCCCTAGAATGTAGAACTACTTAAACCTAACTAACCTAAGGACATCACACATATCCGTGCCCGAGGTAGGATTCGAACCTGCGACCGTAGCGGTCGCGCGGTTCCAGACTGAATCACCATGTTTGTGGTAGGCCTCCAAAAATGTCAACAAAAAAGTCCGTGAAACTTGCGGAAAAGAGAGCGAAAGCTCAGTTATTGTGAGGCGACAGTTTTTACGAATTGTTTCATCAACTATAGCGGCAAGATCGTCAGTCACAATGCTCGGGCGTCCACTCTTCTCTTCACCATGAACGTTGGTTCGGCCATTTTTAAACCGACTGCACCATTTCCGGACGGAACATTCACTCGTTACGTTGTTTCCGTACACTTCGCACAGTTCACGACAAATTTCTATAGGTTTTAGGTTTGTTGCCAACAAAAACCGGATCACGAACAGCACCACACAACTGGCAGGATTTTCGATTGCAGAGCACATTTCCAATTCGAATATCGACAAAACCAGACACGCAGAGACGTTCCCGCTGTCATGGATGGATGACGGCTGAGCTGCCGAGTACGTACATACCAAAATATACGCTATCGGCGCGCGCCTAGCGGCGTCAGACCAAAACGTTCCCTACTTTCTGAATAGCCCTCGTATTTACGCTTTAGACCGCTGGTCACATTAAGGTGATTTGACCGTGTATGCTTTGGCTTTTGACGACCACTGCAACGTTATGCGTTACACATGTGATCCAAAAGAAGGTAAACAAGAGAATATAAAATTGTAAGAGAAAACCGTCTGGACGATAGCAATGAAATGCTAAGCCATCTGGTATAAACTGACATGGAGCGTTATTTCACTACAGCCATCAATTATTAAAAGAATGAAAGTTGTTTATGTGATAAGTGTCCTGGAACTCTTGAAGATGTCAGATTATGTAGTGCAAAGTCAGAGATTTTGAAACGAGTTTTTAAACTGGAAAAAACTTTCGCAAGCAAACGTAGTCCAACACCATTGGTTATTGGCTGCAGAACGACGTTTAAACCCGAAGAAATTGTAGGGAGATAGGTGATTAAAAGGATGGGGTTTGGATATGTTGAAACAGTCAGAGTATGTCAACGACTTACAGAAGTAGGGTAAAAAATATGGCTGCAGATGAATGGATAAATGTAAGAGATTTGTGAAGGTGGTATGTAACGCCGGAAATGCATATCCTCCTATTTCCATCTATTGCACTGCAAATTTTTTTCCTTATTTTGTTACCTGAAGATATAACATTTCTGTGTCTTTGTATATTGTAATTGTTTTATTATTTGTATATATATGCATTTATGTCGATGTATAATTGGTTTGTTTTGTGAATATTATTTGTATTTATACGCTGGGTCTGGCCTAGGGAAAACTATACTATCGAACGAATACATCGATAGGTCGTGTGGAGAACGAAAGTGTTTAGGATCTTTGGTAGTGTGAACTCGGTCGCGTGGAGCGCGGGCAGAGAGGAGTAGTGCAGTGGAGCAGGTGTGTTGTGTGACGCTCCCGCGAGTTGCCGCGCGTTCGGGGTTTGGCAGCATGTAATTGCGCTCGACTTGCTATGTTAGTTACTGACACGGTGTCGCGGACGGGAAGCATTAGCTGGCGCACATCAAGAGCCCGTTTCGCCTGGTGACCGTGTCGAGAAGAAGGCGCGCCAACATCCAGCTTCTGCAACAGCGACGGCCGACAATGAGTGACTGTCGCCACCTCCTCGACCGACGACTTCAAACCTTCAATCAACCAACAAGGAAGACTGGAAGCACGTAAAGTTTTAGAACGGTATGGCAGATCTCAGCTTTTAAAATTGTTGCATCACAAAATTACAGCAACTTAGCATGAACCTTTGTTGCTCATTGTCCCACTTGCATTACCAAGCAGGGTCCCCTCCTTTTCCGGAATGAACACGAGTGTCGTTGAAATTCAAACGCCAGCATTAAAGTAATAGCATTCGATTTCACTGCTTTAATTTCAAAGTTCAGTTAAGGTATTCATAGCTGGCTACAATATTTAGATTACACAAGCACAAATTAAGAGTGCGAGTTTTATTAGCATATTTTAGCTTACCTGTGACTGCAGCTCAGCTTGGTACGTACTACATTTTACTATTGTTAATTGTTCAGAATCATTTAATTCAAGTTCAAAGTTAAATCTCTTATTTCTAAATTGCGTAGATTCAAGTAGCTTTTGAAATGATTGTTGAGGTAGTCCAAGACTAACCGTATTTTACTGAATTTCGATGTGCTTCAGAAAGAAAGCTCACTATTAACTTCAGTCACTAAATTAACTTTCGATTTTCCGGTTTTATTAATTCTTTTGCTAAATGAAGTCAGAGTGTAGCGAAATTTATTACTTCTAACAAACTTTCAGTTTTCACACTGCACGTGTCAACCTTCAGTCGCCACGCTTCTAGTGCTAATTATATGTGTAATAACCTTTCTTTTTCAGTTACTATAGTAATTGTCCATAGGACTGGCGACCGTAATTTCCCCCAAATCTCAAATATCTAACTACCGTTAGTTAATTGTTAACGTAACGGCCGCACATTTACTTTCTTTATTAACTTCACCCCTTTTCAAAATTAATTTCCACCAGTTTCATTTGCATTTTTCCTTTCATTTAGATGTAACCCTCTCCTCCCTCTTTACCGACAAATTAACTTCGGTGACGATTGCTTTTCCCAAATTTCCATTAGGTACACGCGTTTTAATTTTTCACTGTCATTAAGGTCGATAAGCGAGGGGGAGGTTACAGGTAGAGGGACAACTAGGCTAAAGGCAAGGCATTGTAGCAGTACATAAGTAACATGGGAGATATTAAATTTTATTGATGGCTCCCGTGGTCTAGGGGTAGCGTCTTTGATTCATAATCAAAACGCCTTCGGTCCCGGGTTCGATCACTGCCACTGCCTAAATTTTGAAAAATAATCAGCATTGGCGGCAGAAGACTTCCGGCATAAGAAGTCAGCCTCATTCTGCCAACGGCCTTGTCAAAGAGGGCGGAGGAGCGGATAGAGGTTCAGGGCACTCTCTTGTCCTATGGGTGGGAAATTGCCCCTAAAGGCGGAAGAATCAGCAATGATCAACGATATGAGGATGCAGAAGGCAATGGAAACCACTGCATTAAAGACACGTAACGTGTATCCACAGGACATGTGGCCTGTAATTGAAGAAGTGTCATGATGATCTCTCCATTGGCAAAAGATTCCGGAATAGTCCCCCATTCGGATCTCCGGGAGGGGACTGCCAAGGGGGAGGTTACAATGAGAAAAAGATTGAGTAATCAACGAAAGGATAACGTTCTACGAGTCGGGGCGTGGAATGTCAGAAGCTTGAACGTGGTAGGGAAACTAGAAAATCTGAAAAGGGAAATGAAAAGGCTCAATCTAGATATAGTAGGGATCAGTGAAGTGAAGTGAAGTGGAAGGAAGACAAGGATTTCCGGTCAGATGAGTATCGGGTAATATCAACAGCAGCAGAAAATGATATAACAGGTGTAGGATTCGTTATGAATAGGAAGGTAGGGCAGAGGGTGTGTTACTGTGAACAGTTCAGTGACCAGGTGGTTCTAATCAGAATCGACAGCAGACCAACACCGACAACGATAGTTCAGGTATACATGCCGACGTCGCAAGCTGAAGATGAACAGATAGAGAAAGTGTATGAGGATATTGAAAGGGTAATGCAGTATGTAAAGGGGGATGAAAATCTAATAGTCATGGGCGACTGGAATGCAGTTGTAGGGGAAGGAGTAGAAGAAAAGGTTACAGGAGAATATGGGCTTGGGACAAGGAATGAAAGAGGAGAAAGACTAATTGAGTTATGTAACAAGTTTCAGCTAGTAATAGCGAATACCCTGTTCAAGAATCACAAGAGGGCGAGGTATACTTGGAAAAGGCCGGGAGATGGTTCAAATGGCTCTGAGCACTATGGGACGCAACTGCTGAGGTTATTAGTCCCCTAGAACTTAGAACTAGTTAAACCTAACTAACCTAAGGACATGACAAACATCCATGCCCGAGGCAGGATTCGAACCTGCGACCGTAGCGGTCTTGCGGTTCCAGACTGCAGCGCCTTTAACCGCACGGCCACTTCGGCAAAAGGCCGGGAGATACGGGAAGATTTCAATTAGATTACATCATGGTCAGACATAGATTCCGAAATCAGATACTGGATTGTAAGGCGTACCCAGGAGCAGATATAGACTCAGATCACAATATAGTAGTGATGAAGAGTAGGCTGAAGTTCAAGACATTAGTCAGGAAGAATCAATACGCAAAGAAGTGGGATACGGAAGTACTAAGGAATGACGAGATACGTTTGAAGTTCTCTAACGCTATGGATACAGCAATAAGGAATAGCGCAGTAGGCAGTACAGTTGAAGAGGAATGGACATCTCTAAAAAGGGCCATCACAGAAGTTGGGAAGGAAAACATAGGTACAAAGAAGGTAGCTGCGAAGAAACCATGGGTAACAGAAGAAATACTTCAGTTGATTGATAAAAGGAGGAAGTACAAACAGGTTCCGGGAAAATCAGGAATACAGAAATACAAGTCGCTGAGGAATGAAATAAATAGGAAGTGCATGGAAGCTAAGACGAAATGGCTGCAGGAAAAATGTGAAGACATCGATAAAGATATGATTGTCGGAAGGACAGACTCCGCATACAGGAAAGTCAAAACAACCTTTGGTGACATTAAAAGCAACGGTGGTAACATTAAGAGTGCGATGGGAATTCCACTGTTAAATGCAGAGGAGAGAGCAGATAGGTGGAAAGAATACATTGAAAGCCTCTATGAGGGTGAAGATTTGTCTGATGTGATAGAAGAAGAAACAGGAGTCGATTTAGAAGAGATAGGGGATCCAGTATTAGAATCGGAATTTAAAAGAGCTTTGGAGGACTTACGGTCAAATAAGGCAGAAGCGATAGATAACATTCCATTACAATTTCTAAAATCATTGGGGGAAGTGGCAACAAAACGACTATTCACGTTGGTGTGTAGAATATATGAGTCTGGCGATGTAGCATCTGACTTTCGGAAAAGCATCATCCACACAATTCCGAAGACGGCAAGAGCTGACAAGTGCGAGAATTATCGCACAATCAGCTTAACAGCTCATGCATCGAAGCTACTTACAAGAATAATATACAGAAGAATGGAAAAGAAAATTGAGAATGTGCTAGGTGACGATCAGTTTGGCTTTAGGAAAAGTAAAGGGACGAGAGAGGCAATTCTGACGTTACGGCTTATAATGGAAGCAAGGCTAAAGAAAAATCAAGACACTTTCATAGGATTTGTCGACCTGGAAAAAGCGTTCGACAATATAAAATGGTGCAAGCTGTTCGAGATTCTGAAAAAAGTAGGGGTAAGCTATAGGGAGAGACGGGTCATATACAATATGTACAACAACCAAGAGGGAATAATAAGAGTGGACGATCAAGAACGAAGTGCTCGTATTAAGAAGGGTGTAAGACAAGGCTGTAGCCTTTCGCCCCTACTCTTCAATCTGTACATCGAGGAAGCAATGATGGAAATAAAAAAAAGGTTCAGGAGTGGAATTAAAATACAAGGTGAAAGGATATCAATGATACGATTCGCTGATGACATTGCTATCCTGAGTGAAAGTGAAGAAGAATTAAATGATCTGCTGAACGGAATGAACAGTCTAATGAGTACACAGTATGGTTTGAGAGTAAATCGGAGAAAGACGAAGGTAATGAGAAGTAGTAGAAATGAGAACAGCGAGAAACGTAGCATCAGGATTGATGGTCACGGTGGTGGTGGTTAGTGTTTAACGTCCCGTCGACAACGAGGTCATTAGAGACGGAGCGCAAGCTCGGGTTAGGGAAGGATTGGGAAGGAAATCGGCCGTGCCCTTTCAAAGGAACCATCCCAGCATTTGCCTGAAACGATTTAGGGAAATCACGGAAAACCTAAATCAGGATGGCCGGAGACGGGATTGAACCGTCGTCCTCCCGAATGCGAGTCCAGTGTGCTAACCACTGCGCCACCTCGCTCGGTTTGATGGTCACGAAGTCAATGAAGTTAAGGAATTCTGCTACCTAGGCAGTAAAATAACCAATGACGGACGGAGCAAGGAGGACATCAAAAGCAGACTCGCTATGGCAAAAAAGGCATTTCTGGCCAAGAGAAGTCTACTAATATCAAATACTGGCCTTAATTTGAGGAAGAAATTTCTGAGGATGTACGTCTGGAGTACAGCATTGTATGGTAGTGAAACATGGACTGTGGGAAAACCGGAACAGAAGAGAATCGAAGCATTTGAGATGTGGTGCTATAGACGAATGTTGAAAATTAGGTGGACTGATAAGGTAAGGAATGAGGAGGTTCTACGCAGAATCGGAGAGGAAAGGAATATGTGGAAAAGACTGATAAGGAGAAGGGACAGGATGATAGGACATCTGCTAAGACATGAGGGAATGACTTCCATGGTACTAGAGGGAATTGTAGAGGGCAAAAACTGTAGAGGAAGACAGAGATTGGAATACGTCAAGCAAATAATTGAGGACGTAGGTTGCAAGTGCTATTCTGAGATGAAGAGGTTAGCACAGGAAAGGAATTCGTGGCGGGCCGCATCAAACCAGTCAGTAGACTGATGACCAAAAAAAAAATTGATGGACTGAGAAGATATAAAAATGCTGCAAGTGAACCAGGCAAAAGAGAATTTAGACATCTAAAAAAGTTATTGACAGAAAATGCAAAGAAACAAAGCAGATATCGCTAGAGGAGAAACGTAAAGCCGTACAAGAATGTATTACTTTATGTAAAGTAGATTACGCATATAGGAAAATTAAAAAACTTTTGCGTGCTGTGAACATGCGGCGTCGTTGGCGCTCAGCAATAAATTGTATTTGCCCTGCGTATCCCATTGCTGGGATACCGGACGACGTCTACTCGTAAGAGGGCGCGTGAGCAGCGCCGGACGGCGATATAAGGGCATGTTCGACAAGCAAGAGGGAAGTGCGTTGCTGGCAGCGGTGTGCAGGGTTGGAGGTCACGTTTCGCATAGGGCGCGTGTGCGTTCCGTTGCGCCGAACATAGCTGGGAGGCGGCGGCCTGGCCTGCGAACTGTTACTGGCGCCATCACGGCACGTGGAGTTAACTGTCAGCGCTGGAGGAAACGAGCCTGCTTCATTCCTTACCCATATTATGCACTAAGTGCTGAGCCCTTTCCTGTAACGATCAGTAATTTTGTTCTTAACTGATGTATGACAGACTGTATCCTGTTTCCTTTCGAGTCAAGCTGGTATTTTTAATCGGTTCTCCGATTTACTGTTGTCAGCGAAGATGCTCGCTTGTATTTTTCTTCCAGGTCCTGTTTAGTCAATTTTGTGGACACTTTTCGCGATTTGTCGCGAACAGGGATTATCATTTGATTTTTGTTGCCGATGCCTCGTGTTGCAGGGTAGTGTGGTCGTTCATGTACCGTCCACGCTTTCGGTCAAATTTTTCTGTAAATTCAACTGTAGACTACTAGTCTGTCCTATTGCCTATACAGTACTCGCCAACCTTTTCTAATCCACTTATGTTTTCTATTTCATTAGAATAGTGTTTTACGTACTTACTATTAGTGTTAAATGTAAACCATTTCTCGGTCGTATAACCTGTTCAATGCTAGCTAGCTTTGTTTTATCTATTGGTGTTTCGTATTTAATTAATGAGCGAGGCGAGTGTTGTTCGAGTCTTAAAATTTTGTGCGGTGTCCGGAATTCTTCCCAAAATACTAGGTGTCCGATCTTAATGTGTCACAGAGTGGGCTGGGTCACGTATTATTTCTAAGTCGTCATCTAGCCACGCTTATTTGTCCCTTTCTTAACAGCATCTTTACAAGTATTTTCTCCATGATTTCATTTAGTTATCCCGCTGTGTCTCGCTGGGGTCTTACTACGAGCTTTTCTGAACCTCACCTTCCAGGTGTTGATTTACGTTTCCTGTAGTGGAATCAAACGTAGTTTTCCAGTTTATCGACCTGCTTCCATATATTATCAGCCGGCCGAAGTGGCCGTGCGGTTAAAGGCGCTGCAGTCTGGAACCGCAAGACCGCTACGGTCGCAGGTTCGAATCCTGCCTCGGGCATGGATGTTTGTGATGTCCTTAGGTTAGTTAGGTTTAACTAGTTCTAAGTTCTAGGGGACTAATAACCTTAGCAGTTGAGTCCCATAGTGCTCAGAGCCATTTGAACCATTTTTGAACCATATATTATGATAATCTTCTTCAGTATAACATTAATGCAAGGGCGCTGCTGACGTAGCTGTTTAGCGCCCTCCACCATAAATCATCATCATCACGTAACCGGAAATGGGGTCTCACTGTATGCTTTTGTTGGTGTTGTGGTATTCACCTAATTACACTCCTGGAAATTGAAATAAGAACACCGTGAATTCATTGTCCCAGGAAGGGGAAACTTTATTGACACATTCCTGGGGTCAGATACATCACATGATCACACTGACAGAACCACAGGCACATAGACACAGGCAACAGAGCATGCACAATGTCGGCACTAGTACAGTGTATATCCACCTTTCGCAGCAATGCAGGCTGCTATTCTCCCATGGAGACGATCGTAGAGATGCTGGATGTAGTCCTGTGGAACGGCTTGCCATGCCATTTCCACCTGGCGCCTCAGTTGGACCAGCGTTCGTGCTGGACGTGCAGACCGCGTGAGACGACGCTTCATCCAGTCCCAAACATGCTCAATGGGGGACAGATCCGGAGATCTTGCTGGCCAGGGTAGTTGACTTACACCTTCTAGAGCACGTTGGGTGGCACGGGATACATGCGGACGTGCATTGTCCTGTTGGAACAGCAAGTTCCCTTGCCGGTCTAGGAATGGTAGAACGATGGGTTCGATGACGGTTTGGATGTACCGTGCACTATTCAGTGTCCCCTCGACGATCACCAGTGGTGTACGGCCAGTGTAGGAGATCGCTCCCCACACCATGATGCCGGGTGTTGGCCCTGTGTGCCTCGGTCGTATGCAGTCCTGATTGTGGCGCTCACCTGCACGGCGCCAAACACGCATACGACCATCATTGGCACCAAGGCAGAAGTGACTCTCATCGCTGAAGACGACACGTCTCCATTCGTCCCTCCATTCACGCCTGTCGCGACACCACTGGAGGCGGGCTGCACGATGTTGGGGCGTGAGCGGAAGACGGCCTAACGGTGTGCGGGGCGGTAGCCCAGCTTCATGGAGACGGTTGCGAATGGTCCTCGCCGATACCCCAGGAGCAACAGTGTCCCTAATTTGCTGGGAAGTGGCGGTGCGGTCCCCTACGGCACTGCGTAGGATCCTACGGTCTTGGCGTGCATCCGTGCGTCGCTGCGGTCCGGTCCCAGGTCGACGGGCACGTGCACCTTCCGCCGACCACTGGCGACAACATCGATGTACTGTGGAGACCTCACGCCCCACGTGTTGAGCAATTCGGCGGTACGTCCACCCGGCCTCCCGCATGCCCACTATACGCCCTCGCTCAAAGTCCGTCAACTGCACATACGGTTCACGTCCACGCTGTCGCGGCATGCTACCAGTGTTAAAGACTGCGATGGAACTCCGTATGCCACGGCAAACTGGCTGACACTGACGGCGGCGGTGCACAAATGCTGCGCAGCTAGCGCCATTCGACGGCCAACACCGCGGTTCCTGGTGTGTCCGCTGTGCCGTGCGTGTGATCATTGCTTGTACAGCCCTCTCGCAGTGTCCGGAGCAAGTATGGTGGGTCTGACACACCGGTGTCAATGTGTTCTTTTTTCCATTTCCAGGAGTGTATTTTCTAATGTAAATTCTTCATACGTCTGTTGAAAAGGTGTCCGTCAGTTGATTCTAGTAAATCTGCATTACTTGTTACTAGCGGTTTTCCGAGCTAGTCGCCTGTGTAAAAATTATCTTGTGATTTATTTGTTTGTTGTTTCTGCCCGCCAGAAAGAGATGACTCCTTTTGTATATTTGATTATCTACTGCCATTGTTTGCTTACCTGTAATCTCTGAGATTAATCGTCTGCCCTTACCTTTGTATTCTATATTTCAGTTGTGTATGGTACCAATAGCGAGACCTTTACATTTATAATTCATTCCCATTGTGATTTAATGCAACCGATTTCTTCTTAAATTCATTCAAGTAAATCTAAGCAACACCGAATAGAGGTGACCTTTACTATAAGTTCTGCTCGGCCATTTGTGGCGCCCTTGTGTTCTAGACGATTCACTGTGAAACTCTCACTAACATGACACCTTGTACTCATGGTTTTGACCAGCCACTGTGCCGTAAAGCTCACAGTCTATACAAGCCTGATAACGTGCCTGTGCACGGAGGCATGTTCGTATGTAAGATTAAAATCGTCCAAAAATAGTTCCCAAATGATTTTTGGTATCGTAAACTAATATCATATGAATTCTGAAGCACTTCACCAATTGTCATGCTCGTTTGGTGATTGATTCAGTTTTCCTTTAAATGCTATTAAAGTTTTGTGTGGTAAAATTGCGTTTACTTGAGATTGGTCAGTGGTGGCGAGGCATCATGTTCCTTAACCACATTTATATGTAAAATTTAAGTGCTTTAAATTATTTTGACACTGCTGTAGCAGGCATTAGTCATTGGGCCTTAAACCATTTGTGCAGTTTCTAACTATTCTTCATCTTGAATTGTCTGTTAATAAGTAAAACTGTACAGCAATTAATAAATATTTCTGATACTGCTTAGTACATAAATTATTTTGATAATTTATTTTGGGTCTCCAGTGTGCATTGATGATGCCTCTAATTATCATATTATATTTGTGCATTTAAGAACTGTATTTATTGATGTGCCCAGCCTTCGCTTTACTTACCTTATTCACTGATCACCAGTGCTCCCACGATTAAATTGTTTAATTTCTAATTGTAAAAAGTGTAATTGTTTTGCTAATAAACTGGTATTCAAGTGTACATAATATAGCAATCCCAACCCTTTACAGCTCTCTACTGCTTCAATGGTAGCAGAGAGTGGTTACACTTGATTAGCTGAAAGTGTGTAGCGGTAGCATAGAATAAATTCGATGTTTACTGTGTGTTTCGATTTTGGTGTTTCAGAAAACGATGACGAGGTTAAGGGTTTTGGATTCGAGAGTGGTCCTGGAGATATCCAATCCTAAGAAAGCCCAAATATAGTTTGAGCCGTCTGTCTGGGTCGAGGAGAGGGCAGAGTCATGGAGCTGGGGCAAAGCTTGAAGGGTGCACTGAGCCGTGTTGTTATCATTACACCTAACACCGTGGCTGAGGTAAGTGACGCGTGTTCAGTTTGTGCCAGCCTTCTTGCGGGTCTGCAAGCCGCCACTGGGCTGTTGCAATGTACTGTCCCCACCTACGCTCAGGTGTTCTGAATCCAGATTCATCTCAACCATTTACAAAGTCGAGTGCAAGATCCTACCTTCTTTAATACGAAACTCAAGCGGGAGGTTGCAATCGAAGAACTGCGTAATACAACTACCTGTTTGGAACTCGAGGGTAGCTTGCAGAATTGGCACAAGAACTGGGCATGCCTGATCAACTACAAATGTCGTAATCCATTGGGCAGGGCCGTGTAAAAGGCTGTGAATTATTTAACAAATTACCCAACCCCCTCTGGTCTATGGTACAGGGGATCGCCTACTTATCTATTGACACTAGTGAACAAGTGATACGTGTATTGTAGTTAACTGTCACCTTGCAAGACTGAGCGGCCATCTTGCGATTCAGTAATTTTTCAGGTTATCTACCCCTTGACTCGTGTCAAACACAGTAGAACTGTTCGGAAGCTCTTGGTATGGAGGAAACATTGAGTACGTTTCGCCAGATGTCATTAGAGGGCCGGCCGATGTGGCCGAGCGGTTCTAGGCGCTTCAATCTGGACCCGCGCGACCGCTACGGTCACAGGCTCGAATCCTGCCTCGGGCATGGATGTGTGTGATGTCCTTAGGTTTAAGTAGTTCTAAGTTCTAGGGGACTGATGACCTTAGAAGTTAAGTCCCATAGTGCTCAGAGCCATTTGTCATTAGAGGAAAACCTGTCTACTCGGTGAAGCAAATACTTAACGAGGCACTTGTTTACCAGTTTCAAGAACATGATTGAAGTTTCCTGGCGTACGAGTATTGAAGATGTCTTCATCGTGATGATAATTTTGTGGTTAGATGTTTCTGCATGAGTAGCTGTTAATAATATTTTGTAAGGGATGCATCGAGAGAACAGATTGCGGATTTTATTTTCTAGTAAGCCCTAAACCTTCTCTCAGTTAAACAGGTAGGTTTCCAACATGGAATAGCCCACGTTAGTGATAAGAAGCATGTTCCAGTATCATCTACTCGTAGCATACGAGGGCAAGGTCAACCACCCGGTATGATCAAGCTAATGTCAGATATAATAATCAGAGGGCGTGGTTCAAATGGTTCAAATGGCTCTGAGCACTATGGGACTTAACATCTGAGGCCATCAGTCCCCTAGAACTTAGAACTACTTAAACCTAACTAACCTAAGGAGATCACACACATCTATGCCCGAGGCTGGATTCAAACCTGCGACAGTAGCGGTCGCTCCGTTCCATACTGAAGCGCCTAGAACCGATCGGTCACATGGGCCGGCGAGGGCGTGGTTTCAGTGCAACCAAGTCGGGCACTTGGTGTGGAACGGCTGAGCGTCGAGAGAAAAGGATGGAGAGAGTTGGTACTATTCGGCCGCAGCGGCCTGCGGCCGAACAGTACCAACTCTCTCCATCCTTTTCTCTCGACGCTCTGGGGGTCTGCGTGGGTCAATAAAATTTTGCGGTAAGGTCAGATCTGTCATACGGGCTGAGTTACTGTTGGTGTACGTTAACGTCAATCATGAACCGGTTTGTATACCATTAGACTCTGTTAGTAATACGTCACTGGCGAATTGGTAATGATACAATAAAGTTTCTCGTCACATGTGCCTCTTATCTGCTACATGGTATACAAAATTCGAGTATGGCGTGTCGCACTGTGAATGGGTGGCCATTACCGGTGGTGGGCAACTCGTGACAGCATCTTGGAATTCAGGGGGTCTATTGACCTACTGAATTTATTACTATTGTACAGCTCAGCTCTGAAGTGTTCCTAAGGTACGATTTCCTTGAGCACACCAGGTGCATATTAAATTATGTTGAAAAGGTCATTATGTTAAAATGTAAGCCAGGGCACAAGTATTTTTCGTGCAGGCATCGGCATAAGAGTGAGGTGTGTTCTGCAGAGCCGTTTGATATATCCCATTTGAATAAAGACAGTACTCACTGATAAGCTGGTGGTCATTGACAAAGTCCAGTACAACATCTTTCTGACAGATACGGTGCCAGTTCCGCAGTCAGCCTATCAGTTATCACCACCAAAGGTGAGAGAATTAAGGAAAATTGTTGATCAGCTCTTGACTGATGGTGTAATTCGACCATCAGTCTCACATAACGCATCACGGGTCTTTTTGGTTCCCAAGCTCAGTGGGGAAGGGTAAGACCGGTTGTCGATTATAGGGCACTAAAAGGTGATTTAGGAATCCTTGCCATTGCCCAACCTTTATTGTTGTTTTACTTGCTTTTTAGGTGCATAATATTTTACAGTTCTTTATATGAATCAAGCCTACCACCAGGTGCCTCTCATAGAGGAGTCGAAGACTCTTGCTGCTTTTTGCACAGGCTGGAACCTCTTTCACTATAACCGAGTTCCATTCAGGTTGGCTATCACAGCAACCGTATTGTCATCCTTACTAGATTCTATGAAATGATCGTATGGCAGTGTTGGCCGGGAGGCCCCATTCGGGGGAGTTCGGCCGCCGTATTGCAAGTCCTTTTTAGCTGACGCCACTTCGGCGACTTGCGAGTCAATGATAATGAAAATGATGATGGACACAAAACACCCAGTCCCCTGCCGGAGATCGAACCCGGGCCCCCTGCGGTGTAGGCGGTAACGCTACCGCTACGCTACGGAGGCGTACACTAGAATACATGCTGGGTGACTTATAATGTATCGTCAGCTGTTTGGACGACGTTGTTATTTACAGCAAAACCTTCAGTGAGCAACTGCCTCATACAGGTAAAGTCCTTCGCCATCTCCAGGATGCTAGGCTGACCGTAAAACCTGCAAATGTCAAACTGGTCCGAAAAGAAATCTTATTCCTTGGTCATATTGTGTCCAGTGAAGGTGTGAGGACGGACCATAATCGAACTAAGGCTCTTCATGACTGTCATATAATGCATTCAGTGTTCGCTACTCTTCTTTAATTCATTGGTGTTTCATATTTTATTAGTATAGTTTTTAATTCTGCTCATATGCGTATGTTTTACAGGAGAAATTAGCAATTATTCAATTATTTATTTCTTGAATTCACGAGAGACCCCGGAAAAGGGTGTCACTGTATCTTTTGGCTGCTCTTATGGCATTCACCAAATCGTTTTGTAATGTAAATTCCTTATAATCCGTGCAAAAAGTACCTGTTAAGGTAAAACAACTTTCACGAACTTCACACCTTGTATCTAATGTTCTCATCGGCCGTTGCACTGTAAAGTTCACTGTGTTTACAGACTGATAACCTTCCTGTCCATGAATCCATGATCAGACGTAAGTTCAAGATCGTTCAAAAATAGTTACTAACGGATTTTCGGTTGTTGTTGTGGTCTTCAGTCCTGAGACTGGTTTGATGCAGCTCTCCATGCTACTCTATCCTGTGCAAGCTTCTTCATCTCCCAGTAACTACTGCAACCTACATCATTCTGTATCTGCTTAGTGTATTCACCTCTTGGTCTCCCTCTACGATTTTTACCCTCCATGCTGCCATCCAATACTAAATTGGTGATCCCTTGATGCCTCACAACATGTCCTACCAACCGATCCCTTCTTCTAGTCAAGTTGTGCCACAAGTTTCTCTTCTCCCCAACCCTATTCAATATCTCCTCATTAGTTATGTGATCTACCCATCTAATCTTCAGCATTCTTCTGTAGCACCACATTTCAAAAGCTTCTATTCTCTTCTTGTCCAAACTATTTATCGTCCATGTTTCACTTCCATAAATGGCTACACTCCATACAAATACTTTCAGAAACGACTTCCTGACACTTAAACCTATACTCGATGTTAACAAATTTTTCTTCTTCAGAAACGCTTTCCTTGCCATTGCCAGTCTACATTTTATATCCTCTCTACTTCGACCATCATCAGTTATTTTGCTCCCCAAATAGCAAAACTCCTTTACTACTTTAAGTGTCTCATTTCCTAATCTAATTCCCTCAGCATCACCCGACTTAATTCGACTACATTCCATTATCCTCGTTTTGCTTTTGTTGATGTTCATCTTATATCCTCCTTTCAAGACACTATCCATTCCTTTCAACTGCTCTCCCAAGTCCTTTGCTGTCTCTGACAGAATTACAATGTATTTTCGGTATTTTAAACAAATCTCACGTATATTCTGAAGTACCTTCACGAATTGTAAAGCTTTTTTTTTGCATGGCTGGAAGCCGTTGCTTCAGTTATCCTGTATCTGCCTTAAATGTTATTAAAGTAATTTGTAGTGAAATTCAGTTCATTTGAGATTGGTCAGTGACGTCATAAACTGGCCTTTATGGCTAGGCATCTTGTTCCTAAATGAAATTTGTATGTTAAATAGTTTAATTTTTTTCGGCATCTCCAAGGTAGACATTTAACGTTGGGCCTTAAGCCGTCTGTGCAGTTGCTAAGTGTAGTTATTGCTTTGATCAATTTATGTTCTTGACCTGTAATTGTCTGTTAACAACTAACGTCATATGGCAGTTAATAAGTCTATTTCAGTAGCCTAAATTATTTCGGTAATTTATATTGGGCCCTACAACGTGCTGCGATCTTTCTTTGTTTTCTTTTTTAATTTTCACCTTACACTCTTCGAGTTCAAATATTGTATTTGTTGATGTACTAAGCCTTGGCATTAACTGCCTTGTTTACTAGTGATCAGTGCTCCCACCATTAAATTCTATATTTTCTAATTGTAAAGAATTTAATTGTTTTGATAATAAACTGCTGTTCAAGAGTACGCAATTTTGTAAGCTCACTACCTTACCACTCTCCAATCACCTCTCTACTGCTTCACTTTGGAGTAAAAAGGAGCAACCATATGAACACTGAGAGCTCAGATGACATGCTAGTACTGTAATTAATGAAGGGAAAGCCGGAAGGTGGATAAAATATAAAGAAGGACTATGTAAAAGAAAGAAACTTGAAAATAATATTGTAGAACTGGAAGAGGATGTGGATGTAAAGGAGATGGGGAATGTGATACGACGAGATGAATTTGACAGAGCGCTGAAAGCAAGCCTCAAGATGTGGACTAGACGATATGCCCCAGAATTATTGAGATCGCTGAGAGAGTCAGCCATGACAATGCTATTCCACCTGGTATCCAAGATCTATGAGTCAAGCGAAATATAGTCTGAATTCAAGAAGAATGTAATAATATCAGTTTATAAATAAGGCTGCCAGGTGTGAATATTATTGAACAATCGGTTTCATAAGCAACGGCTGAAAAATACTGAAACAAATTAACTGCAGAAAAATGTGAATACTGATAGAAGTGGGATTGGGGAAGGATCAGATTCTATTCCGGATAAATGTAGAACACCAATGCAATATTGGCCCTGTAATTTGTCATAGACTAAAGAAATGTAAGCTTATGTTTGTGGCATTTCTAAATTTTGGAGAAGTGTTTGAAATTGGATTGGGACACACTGTTTGGAATTTTGAAGTTATCACAGAGAAAACATAGGGATCAGAACTTTATCTACAACTTGCATAAAAACCAGGAGGAAGCTGTGTCATTGGACATGTGAGGAAGGCAGTATTTTGAGAAGGGAATAAGTCAGGATTTAAGCTTATCCCCGATTTTATTCAGTCTGTATATTCAGGAAGATGTGGAGGGCACTGCGGGGAAATTTGAAAAGGTCATTACAGTCCAGGAACAATAATTAAAGACTTTGAGATTTGGAGGTAACATTGTAATTCTGTCAGAGACAGGACGACAACATAACATATGGCGACGGAAATTCGTTCGGCCTCGGACAATTTATTGGTACTGTCGGTTTTTACGCTCATAACTGATAAACTTTACCAGCAGTGTGGAGGACACGGAACTTTAAAGTCGTTTTGGAAAAATTTCTTTAGTTTGTATGCGTATGGACTACGATATATGCAGAAGGCGTAGCAATGAACTGAGTTAATAGACTGCTCTCGTGATAGATACTAGCTATCCCGTCTAGGATGCGGAATTTGGAGATTTAATTTAGTGAGAAATAATGACACATATTACAACAGGTGACGGGTCATACTCCCCGTATGGCCATTCTCCACGTCCCCCTTTATCGACGGCGCTGACGCTACGTCGAATTACTGAGACGGGAAGATAGACTGTCATCGCACTCAACGGACAAGGCCGAACTCGTGACGTGCCTCTGACGAGCTGTGACACAAGCTGGCGAGTCGCGTGATTTTTACACATAGCACGCTTTTTCAATGTGTCTGATAAAATATCTCGTTTAATGGTACAGAAGTTTCAGTTGGGTGGTATAATCTCTATTTATACGTTACATTATCGTTCAAGGGCTTTACAAGACATTCCTGAAGGTTTAGAGAAAATACTGCATTGTCTCTCAAGTTGTCTCGAGGCACTTTATTGCATTATTTACAAACCACTAACGCCTCCCTCCTCATCCCGTTAGTTTAAAGTATCGAGCTGCCATGTACAAAACGACGGTTTCAAACGTCAGTTTACTCTGCAAATAAGTTTATGTGTTACATATTTGACATTGAGCACACTAGCGAGAAAAAATTTATAAAAGGTTGGAATTTGTGTTTAAAGGTTGTTCGGAGTTGTTAAGTACACACCTAATCAAACACTTGATAAGTAGGCATATGGTCCGGTTAAAGCGAAAGCTAGTTTATCACGCATCTCAATGTTTATGAATTCATATCTCCTGAACTAGAAGTCATAGAACGATACAATTATGCAGGTATATTCAGTGGTATCAGAGGATACCGTATGCAAAATGCGTTGTGAATAGAGTTAGTAGTAAAGCAGCAATAAATTAAAACGTAATGTCTGATAACGAAGTTTTAGTCAGTCGACAGCGAAAACATAGTACGCGATAAGGTGCTTCCCTTTTCATCATTTAGTAGGGGTCGACTACGAGAGAAAAATTTCATTGGTAAACGACGTGTCAAGTTTTCTGGAAGTCGATAGGTGCTCTCATTTTGAAATACTGGATGAATATTATCTGGGTAATTGTTGCGCCATAAATTACTCTGCTCGAAGCATAGACACTGTTTCTAACTATATTACTTCTCTTATCATGACAACATTTTAAATTTTTACATCCGGTTAATAATTGTGTGAAATACTGAACATAAAATTTTTGCTGCCCTGGAGGCCGTGAGATAGGGAACTTGTGCACTGGATCTGGAGATTGTGTCCTTGAGTTTGCCATTTAGTTGTATAGATGTCCTAGTTGCAAGTGAGTCCGCACTATAGTAAACTCAGCCCATGGCAGGTGAATGTACTTAGAGTATCTGTACTTATAGCATTGCAAGTAGCGGCTATAGGTACCAGGCAACTGAGAAGGTTGTGTCGATCCAGATGGTATGCAAGCATCTCCACCCACTCAATTTGAACTCCGGGCGTTGTTTGATAACAACGCCACAAACGCTCCAGCACCTTGACGCACTAAGAAGGTGAGCAAGGGAAAACTTGGAATGGAGCCTGGATCAGTGCCTTCGAGATCTCTTCACCGCCGAGTTCAGAATCAGGCTGGCGGCTGACGACGTAGAGGAGTATGCAGGGGGTCTGCCACCGACGCACATCACAGGCGAGCGGCGCCACTCGCTCAATTGGCAGGAGGTGGGTCAGCCACGGCACGGATGCTGGAACCCTCTCGTCGCTCCCGAGGGGAATTTGACGGCTCTGCAGCATCGAGGAAGCGTACACCAACCTATCGTCTAGCCCCACAGTCAACGTTTCAGTGATGGGTTCAAGACGATTATGCACAATCATACCGTGTGCACTGTATAAACTCTGTACTCCAGGAGACAAGAGTCTAACAACTGGTCTGTGACATGAGCCCAGCGGAGCGTTCTTGTGACAAATGCAGACTCAGACTGTCATCGAATTTTCCCTTCTCAAACACTCGAGGACCTCAGACGGGGCCAACATCGAACAATGGTACAGGCTTGAGCAGAAACGACTTGATCGCCTTGTGGACAACATGATAAGAACCATCCAAGCATATTACAAAGAATGGTGTGAACCAGCACGGTACTGAATGTTACTCACAAGGGAACCTCCCCATCGCACCCCCCTCAGATTTAGTTATAAGTTGGCACAGTGGATAGGCCTTGAAAAACTGAACACAAGGGAATCGAGAAAACAGGAAGAAGTTGTGTGGAACTATGAAAAAAATAAGCAAAATATACAAACTGAGTAGGCCATGTGCAAGATAGGCAACATCACGGAGAGTCTGAGCTCTGCAGCGCCGTGGTCCCGTTGTTAGTGTGAGCAGCTGCGGAACGAGAGGTCCTTGGTTCAAGTCTTTCCTCGAGTGAAAAGATTACTTTCTTTATTTTCGCAAAGTTATGATGTGTCCGTTCGTTCATTGACGTCTCTGTTCACTGTAATAAGTGTAGTGTCTGTGTTTTGCGACCGAACCGCAAAACCGTGCGATTAGTAGACGAAAGGACGTGCCTCTCCAATGGGAACCGAAAACATTTGATCGCAAGGTCATAGGTCAACCTATTCCTCCACAGGAAAACGCGTCTGATATAATCTATACGACACTGGTGACGGCATGAGCGTCACATAACAGGAATATGTTGTCGACCCACCTAACTTGTACACTTGGCGAATGGTAAAAAGCTTCTTCTACCTTGCCCGATTTAGGTTTTCTTGTGGATGTGATAACCACTCCCAAAAAAGTGTGTTTCGATGTTTGTTTAGGTGTAGCATCCCCATACTACGGCGCAGTTATCTCGCATCGGGCAGTCGGACGGACAGATAATAATTGTCTGAAAATAAAAAATTAAATTTTTCA
The DNA here is from genome assembly GCF_023898315.1 of Schistocerca nitens. Classification (NCBI taxonomy): domain Eukaryota; kingdom Metazoa; phylum Arthropoda; class Insecta; order Orthoptera; family Acrididae; genus Schistocerca; species Schistocerca nitens. The sequence goes on from NC_064622.1 coordinate 342,351,193, forward strand.
CTCGAGGGAATACTTGAACCAAGGACCTCTCGTTCCGCAGCTGCTCACACTAACCACGGGACCACGGCGCTGCAGAGCTCAGACTCCATGATGTTGCCTATCTTGCACATGGACTACTCAGTTTGTATATTTTGCTTATTTTTTTCATAGTTCCACACAACTTCTTCCTGTTTTCTCGATTCCCTTGTGTTCAGTTTTTCAAGGCCTATCCACTGTGCCAACTTATAACTAAATCTGAGGGGGGTGCGATGGGGAGGTTCCCTTGTCAGCAAAAGTACAGGGTGTCCACAATGAGACTCCAACATTTCAACTCATAAAATCTGAGAGGAAACACAATTTATTGACGAACAAATACAGGGAAATCATACAGCAGTTCATCAAGTTTTCATACACAGGTGGACGGTTTAGTACAACTGAACATGGGCGCCACGGGTAGCGCGAAGAATATCAAGTCTATAATCGATTTCGTGCCGTGTGTTGCGGAGCATCTGTTCTGTGGCAGAGTTGATGACAATTCTTATGCGCTGTTTCAAGTCTTGCAGGTCCTTTACTGGTGGAGCGTATACCCGGTCTTTCACATAACCCCACAAGAAAAAATCGAGTGGGATTATGTCGGGCGAACGTGGCGGCCAAGGAATTGGACCTCCACGACCAATCCATCGTTGCGGGAATGTCATTTAAAAATTTTCGGACATCAAGACTCCAATGGGGTGGTGCACCGTCCTGTTGAAACATCACATTTGGCTGCAGGTCTGTTATCTGTGGCACGGCAAATTGTTGCAACATGTCCAGGTAGAATGCTCCATCCAAAGTCGGCTCCTGAACGAAAAACGCCCCAACAATGCGATTTACCATCAAACCACACCAGACATTAACTTTCGGACTGTCGCGCATGTGTTTCCTAGGTGCATGTGGATTTTCGGACCCCCAGATGAGCACATTGTGTCGATTGACAGCCCCTGACACGTGAAAGGTTGCCACGTCAGTAAACATCACGCGTGATAAAAATGTCTCGTCCGCGGCAATGCGATCTAACATGACACATGCAAATTCTTCTCGCTTTGGTCGATCATTAGGCTTGATTTCTTACACAACCTGCACTTTATATGCGTACAAACGTAATCGCTGATGAAGCACTTTGTGCACTGTTGAACGTTTCATACGAAGTTCTCGTGCTGCCTGTCGCACTGACTTCTGTGGACTTTGTTCGAACGACCGCCGCACTTGTTCCACATGATGTTCGCTGATCCCAGGCTTACCACCACCGTGCCCTTTCGCAACACTCCCAGTATCCAAAAACTGATCACACCACTTCTTTATAGTCTTCAACGACGGGGACGCTTTGTTGTAAACTCGACAAAAGTTTCTTTGCACTTGGGTCGCCGATTTTGTCTCTGCATACCAACAGACCACTTGTGCACGCGCCTTCATATCCTCCATTTTTCTAAAACAATTGATTGCAGCTCCACTACGGCCAATTGGCGAATCAAATTTGCACACCACAAACTTGTTGAGTTGCTCTGTCTGCCCCTTCAGGATTCACAGATCCACCATCTGAAATGAGAAAGATATAGGATATTAAAATGTTGGAATCTCATTGTGGACACCCTGTATTTTCATTTTATAAAAGTACAAATACTGACGCTTTCGAATTGACTGTCTTTTTCTGGGAACTGTTTTATGTTTAATGCATGGAGAAGTTATTGTTTTAGTTTCTTGAGGCTTATTCTTTCATTGCCTGTTCCCATTGGCTCCAAGACCACACGTATTCCCAGCTGTGTAACAGGAGGAAAACTTATGCGAGAAGTATAGTTTTGCGGCCATATTTGTAGGATAGTTTGAATGCGAACTATTCCGAAAACACTTGTGTCCAGCAGCACCAACGTTAAGCCAACACGTGGAGAAACTACACTGTTCGTTACTTCCATGTGGACAAGATGTCGCATATCACGTTCTGTGGTCTCATAACGTAGCACAGCAGCTACCCCTCTGTTCACAAGTGACGGAGAATGTATTGTACGAACCGAAATTCCAAGATATGACGTACGCATTTTTCGAATATCGATCTTTCTGCCTCCTTTCAACTTATTCATGTTACAGAGTTGCATCCTGAAACGCAGAAGCGGTGCACATGAAATTTGTGATGAGTCACTACAGAAAGTTTCTGTAGCCATACTATTCTCTCGTGATTTTTGTTGGGAATTCAGACTACAGCTGTTATTCAATGAGATCCTGACATGGCTGTCGACTTATACAAACACGACAGCAATCCCTCTGCTGGCAGTGAACTCCGATTGTAATTGAACTGCAGCGATGGTTTCTAGTAGCAACACCCCGCGCTAATCCACAGGTCATCCTGATCCGTTGCCGTACACTAACGGAAATGGAAACGGTTATATCTCTAACATCTTGGCGGAACACACGTAAACTGATACTCCAGTACTTCCATGACTCCAGGATATGTTGATTAAAGTTTCGTCCTTAATTCGAATTTATTTGCAGTACATATAAAAGCCATTCCTACAGATGAAGCATACTGGAACTTTTCGGGTGGAATTTGTAACACAGCATCCGCAGGGAACGTGGACGTGCAGCTTATCAGCATGTTCAGGACTTTGAGAAAGGTCGAATCATCGGCACGAGGAAGGTGGAAGGGTCATACCGACAGATCGCACAGACAGTTGGCTATAATGGCTACAGAACAAATGGTTACAAGATGGACACAGTACAACGGTCTGGCAAGAAGACTTGGGTTGGGTCCTTCCTGAACGACTGCACCACGAGACTATTCGAGGATTGTTGGACTGGATCCGACGAACAAACAGGTGTCAGCGGTCAAAGCCTGGAGTAATGTCACGACTAAAAGTCGTGAACACAGTACTGGAACCTGCGTTGTGATTTAGGACTGCTACGCTTCATTTATCGATAACAGCGTACCACGGACAATACAGACGTGCTTGGTGCACAGACAGAATCAACTGGGGTACTGAGTGGCGTATTAAGCAATGATTCTTGCTTTTGTTTGTGGCGCTCTCGCTTCCCGCGCACGGGGTCCCGGGTTCGATTCCCGGCGGTGTCAGCGATTTTCTCTGCCTCAAGATGACTGGGTGTTGTGTGACCTTCATCATCATTTCATCATCATTGGCCTGCAAGTCGCCGATGTGGCGTCAACTAAAAAGGCGACCGAACTCCGTCGCATGGGGCCTCCCGGCCAACAATGCCATACGATCATTTCATTTCATTTATTCAAAAGAAGGAACTGCACAAATTGAGCAATTCATTAATGCATTGGTCCACCTTGGGCCCTTAGGAAGCAGCTATTCGGTTTGGAAATGATTGGTGGAGTTGTTTGATGTCCTCCTGAGGATTATCGTACCAAATTCTGTCCAACTGGCGCATTACATCGTCAAAATTCCGAGCTGGTTGGAGGGCCCTCCCCGTAATGCTCCAAACATTCTCAGTTAGTGGGAGATCCGGCGACCTTTTCGTCCAACGTAGGGTTTCGCAAGCACGAAGACAAGAAACAGCAACTCTCGCTCTGTGCGGGCGGGCATTATTTTCCTGAAACGTAAGCCCAGGATGGCTTGCCATGGAGGCCAACAAAGCGAGACGTAGAATATCGTCGACGTACCGTCGTGGATAACAACCGAAGGGTTCCTACTACGAGAAGAAATACCGCCCCAGACCATCACTCGTGCTTTTTGGGACGTATAGCGGCCGACAGGCAGGTTGATAAACCACCGATCTCTAGGAAGTCTCCAGACATGTGTTCGGTCTGTCATCTCACTGACTGTGCTAGAATAGTCTCCAGTAATGAGTCCCACTTCGAACTGAGCCCCGATGACCGGGCGTAATGGTCTGGGGTGTCAATTCATTTGATAGCAGAATCCCTTTGGTTTTGATCCACGGCAGCCTTGCAGTACGTCGACGATATTCTACGTCTCGTGGCAAGCCATCCTTAGCTTAGATTTCAGCAAGACAATGCCCGCCCGCACACGGCGAGAGTTGCAGCGGCTTGTCTTCGTGCTCGTCAAACCCTGTCTCGGCCGACAAGGTCGCCAGATCTCTCGACAACTGAGAACATTTCGAGCGTTTTGGGGAGGGCCTCCAACCAGCTCGGGATCTTGACGATCTAATGCCCCAGTTGGACAGAATTTGGCACGATATCCGTCACGAGGACATCCGAAAACTCTATCAAGCAATGATAATCCGAATAACTGCTTGCAAAAAGAACAGAGGTGTACCTACGTGTTATTAACTTGCGCAGTTTGTGAAGCTCTTTCTCTTGAACAAAGCATCTAATGTTTCTGAAATTGAAATCATTTAGATTTTCTTTCTTTCTTTTTGTACATGTTCAATACAACCTCCGATTTCCACCACATTTGGATAACTCCTATGTAAGGCGTTTTTTTATATTTTTTGTCTTAGAGTGTGAAAGCAAGGAAAAATACAAATTCTAATATGTTGCTGAATGACGGGAGAAGGGCGAAAGGTGTGGGGAAAAATTCTCTTATTACTAGTTTTCATAAAGAATCTCTTTCGTGCAAAGATATTCCGACCCACCACCCAGATTCGGGTTTCAGGGAATTTAGTGCCCGGTTGACTAATAAGGAAGCTGTGCAGTTGGAAGTCAGCTAAGAGGCGGCATCCGCTGTCCTCCACTCTCATGGGGACAAAAATTCTTTGAACTACGTATTCGTCAATCGAAGTTTTGTACCCATTCTGGATTGACGTGTTCATGGTTACGACAGGTTAGGACTAATGCTGTTATTATTATTATTATTATTTATTAATAACCTAACGGTGTTCCGAAAGAATAGGCTAAACACGGTTAGCGGCGGAGTGTTTGTTGCTGTCAGAAGTAGCTTAACTTGTCGCAAAATTGAAGTAGATACTTTCTGTGAGTTAGTATGGGTAGAGGTCATTGTTGGCAACTGGAATAAAATAATTATTGGATCATTTTACCGACCTCCCAATTCAGATGATTCAGTTGCTAAAAGGTTCAAAGAAAACTTGAGTTTCATTTCAAACACGTACCCGACTCATACGATAATAGTTGGTTAAAATGGTTCAAATGGCTCAGAGCACAATGGGACTTAACTTCTGAGGTCATCAGTCCCCTAGAACTTAGAACTACTTAAACCTAACTAACCTAAGGACATCACACACATCCATGCCCGAGGCAGGATTCGAACCTGCGACCGTAGCGGTCGCGCGGTTCCAGACTGTAGCGCCTAGAACCGCTCGGCTACTCCGGTCGGCGATAATAGTTGGTAGTGACTTTAATTTACCCTCGATATGTTGGCGAAAATACATGTTTAATTCCGGAGATGTGCTGAACGCATTCTCTGAAAATTATTTCGAGCAGTTATTTCATGAGCCCACGCGAATAGTAAACGTTTGTGAAAACACACTTGACCTCTTAGCAGCAAATAATCCTGAGTTAATAACGAGCACCAAAACCGCTTCAGGGAGTAGTGAAAACATGGTTGTCGTAGCGAAATTGAATAATTTAATACCCAAATACTCCAAAAATAAGCGAAAAATATACCTATTCAAAAAAGCAGATAAAAATTCAGTTGACGCCTTCCTGAGAGACAATCTCCTCTCATTCCAAATTAATAATATAAATGTAGACCAGATGTGGCTTATATTCAAAGAAATAGTATCGGCAGCAATTTGAGAGGTATATACCAAATAAATTAACAAATGATTCAGCTGATCCTCCTTGGTACACAAAACGGAGTAGGACACCGTTGCAGAAACAACGAAACAAACATGCCAAATTTAAACAGACACAAAATCCCCAAAATTGGCGATCTTTTACAGAAGCTCGAAATTTAGAGCGGACTTCAATGCGAGATGCATATAACAGTTTCCACAACGAAACTTTGTCTCGAAACCTGGCAGAAAATCCAAAGAGATTCTGGTCGTATGTGAAGTATGTTAGTGGCAAGAAACAATCAATACCTTTATCAAACTAGACATGATTGTCTCAATGGGAATTCCGCGATCGTTCATTAAATAAAATATGGCGTTTCAGTCTCCGATTGCTATTCTTTATTTTCAGTTACCGGTTTCGGTCTACCTGCCCATCTTCAGATGTGTTAGACAAAGTTAAAAATATAATTAATAAGAGAGATACAGTTAGCGATAGAAATATCTTAGTTTACAAAAAGAAATTATGGAACGTATTAAATGCCAACATACCATATGTTGCAGTTACAGAGTAACTTGTCCGTACAGAACAATCAGTTCACTGTCATAAGTAAAGTAAATTTTAATCTGTTAAAATCTTATATGGCAGTTTTTAAGAGTAACCTGATTGGTAACAGTAAAAAAGTGTCCTCTACCTATAATAATTGTGCATTTGTTATAATTTCACCGTATATATTAATGGCGAATATTATTTTTAATATAACATTTTCAAAGTACACTTCTAGAAATGGAAAAAAGAACACATTGACACCGGTGTGTCAGACCCACCATACTTGCTCCGGACACTGCGAGAGGGCTGTACAAGCAATGATCACACGCATGGCACAGCGGACACACCAGGAACCGCTGTGTTGGCCGTCGAATGGCGCTAGCTGCGCAGCATTTGTGCACCGCCGCCGTCAGTGTCAGCCAGTTTGCCGTGGCATACGGAGCTCCATCGCAGTCTTTAACACTGGTAGCATGCCGCGACAGCGTGGACGTGAACCGTATGTGCAGTTGACGGACTTTGAGCGAGGGCGTTATAGTGGGCATGCGGGAGGCCGGGTGGACGTGCCGCCGAATTGCTCAACACGTGGGGCGTGAGGTCTCCACAGTACATCGATGTTGTCGCCAGTGGTCGGCGGAAGGTGCACGTGCCCGTCGACCTGGGACCGGACCGCAGCGACGCACGGATGCACGCCAAGACCGTAGGATCCTACGCAGTGCCGTAGGGGACCGCACCGCCACTTCCCAGCAAATTAGGGACACTGTTGCTCCTGGGGTATCGGCGAGGACCATTCGCAACCGTCTCCATGAAGCTGGGCTACGGTCCCGCACACCGTTAGGCCGTCTTCCGCTCACGCCCCAACATCGTGCAGCCCGCCTCCAGTGGTGTCGCGACAGGCGTGAATGGAGGGACGAATGGAGACGTGTCGTCTTCAGCGATGAGAGTCGCTTCTGCCTTGGTGCCAATGATGGTCGTATGCGTGTTTGGCGCCGTGCAGGTGAGTGCCACAATCAGGACTGCATACGACCGAGGCACACAGAGCCAACACCCGGCATCATGGTGTGGGGAGCGATCTCCTACACTGGCCGTACACCACTGGTGATCGTCGAGGGGACACTGAATAGTGCACGGTACATCCAAACCGTCATCGAACCCATCGTTCTACCATTCCTAGACCGGCAAGGGAACGTGCTGTTCCAACAGGACAATGCACGTCCGCATGTATCCCGTGCCACCCAACGTGCTCTAGAAGGTGTAAGTCAACTACCCTGGCCAGCAAGATCTCCGGATCTGTTCCCCATTGAGCATGTTTGGGACTGGATGAAGCGTCGTCTCACGCGGTCTGCACGTCCAGCACGAACGCTGGTCCAACTGAGGCGCCAGGTGGAAATGGCATGGCAAGCCGTTCCACAGGACTACATCCAGCATCTCTACGATCGTCTCCATGGGAGAATAGCAGCCTGCATTGCTGCGAAAGGTGGATATACACTGTACTAGTGCCGACATTGTGCATGCTCTGTTGCCTGTGTCTATGTGCCTGTGGTTCTGTCAGTGTGATCATGTGATGTATCTGACCCCAGGAATGTGTCAATAAAGTTTCCCCTTCCTGGGACAATGAATTCATGGTGTTCTTATTTCAATTTCCAGGAGTGTAGTAACATATGAATAATCTTTTTTGAAAAAATTTTTACACTAATTTAAAATTTCTTTATAAAGAAACATGAAATATAATTAAAATGTAGATATTCATTCGAAAATGTGCGTTTCCTCTTCTTTGTTTTGATTGGTGGTGGAGTGCATTTCCCTACATCAGAACGTATACAACGCCACGCCGAGTCCTCTTCCGCCGCGCCCAATTCACCTCGCCGCGAGTATGCTGAGGGCCGTTCCGCTGTAGCTGGTTCTTACTGGGGCTAGCCCGAAACCGGTAATTGAAAATAAAGAATTGCGATCGAAGACTGAAACGCCATATTTTATTTAATGAACGGTCGCGGAATTCCCAATGAGACAATCATGTCTAGTTTTGATAAACTTGTGCCTAGTCAGGCTGTGGGAGATGTGAAAACATTCTTTAAAGCTAAGCTTAATATAGTGAAAGCTAATTTAAAAATACATTTCAATAAGAACTGTTTGCAATTAGGTGTTGTACCGAAGTACGCAAGGGTAAAGATAAATAATAGCAGTATCTCAGCTACAAAAGTTTAGAACAGGAGATCAAATCAGGGTACATCGAGAAAGACAATCTCAATAAGCTAGCGTACGATTTACATATGAAGTTAGGTAACCTATTGTCGCCACTGCAGTTTGCACAAATTGAATATGAGATTGAAGCAAGAATTCAGCTACATAGGGACGAAATCATAAAGAGACACAATAAGAAAATCACTAATCTGTGTAGAGCAATAGCGAAGGCAGAGAGGGAAACAGATAAAATACAGTATGTACATAAGTTTTATGGCAGAACCGTTAACCTAACAGATATTGTCTTTTCTAATGAAGAGCAGAAGCTTTTGGATAAGGGGCTTATGCATAATCCGCGAACGAACTTGCAAGATCGAGACATCAAGAGAATGATCGCAGAAGTTAAGGTAGCATGTAGGGACGCTAAGTTAACTAAATTCCAGGAGACATGTATCGCCATCAAAGCCAAAGAGGCAATTGAATGCCATAAAACATTACATAACGGTAAATATAGTGAGATGATGTTAGTGAAAGAAATTAACTTAAAACTGGATTCTAACAACGCAATCGTGATTAAGTCCGATAAGGGCAGTACCTCAGCTGTGATTTACGAAAAAGATTATATAGATAAGACAATGCAGTTTTTTCAGGAAAATGGAATTAAAGAAATCAAAAAAGATTTAACAAAGAAGTTTCAGACAGATTTAAAGGCAAGGATGGAAGCAATACAATTTTTATTCACTCCAAATGAAAAAGCTAGATTAGTAAAGATGAATCCGAGAACACCAGAAGCAAGAGCGCAAATAAAATTGCACAAGGAGAACAAACCAGTGCGTGTTATTTGTAATGGGAACGAAGCCGTTAATGAGCTCTTGCATAGGGCTTTGTACCGTAAGTTAAAATCTGCGTATAAATACCAGCAAGTTTACAACGTAAAAAATAGTGTGTGTTACGCGAACGAAGTGAAGGACATTGCAATTGCAGAGGACGGAGTCCTAGCCTCATTGGACGTCGTGAACCTCTGCACTAATATACCAATACCGGAAACTTTACAAATTATAAGGAAAAACCTGATAAAAAATAGGTCAATGAGCATGGGTGAAATCGTCGAACTCGTGGATATGCTAGAGTTCACATTGAGTTTTAATAGTTTAATCTTCAACGATAAAGTTTTTATTCAAGATGAAGGTTTAGCTATGGGAAACAGTCTATCAGGCATTTCAGCTGAAATTTTTATGAATGACTTTGAGAACAAAGTTTCCAGCTCTTTTCCAGAAATTAAGGAGAAGCTAATTTATTACAGACGGTATGTTGACGACACTATTTTATTATTCAAAGGGAAAAAAGAAAAAGTAGAGGAAATGACTAAAGTTTTAAACGAGCAGCATCCAAAAATTCAATTCACGCTAGAAATGGAAAACAATGGGGCGATTAACTATTTAGATTTGACCGTCAGAAAGGAGGGAGGCAAGCACGTTTTCGGCGTCTATAGAAAAGACACTTGCTCCGACATCATAGAAGAGACGTCGCACCACCCGACACAGCATAAAAGAGCGTACTTTCATGCAATGCGCAACAGAGCCCTGAGACTGCCACTAAAGGAAGATGAGTTGCAGAAAGAACTAGGTGTTATTAAGCAAGTAGCAGCAGCTAATGGATACAGGACACAAGATGTTACACGTATGTTTAACAAGATCAAAAACAAATCCGCGGGTGTCAGTAACGACTCTAGGAAAATTGAAGTTAAGAAGAAGTCTGTCACCCTGACATACAAAGGGCGTGTGTCGGAAAGAATTGCTAAATGCTTTCCAAAAAACATCGCAGTGACATTCCAGAATGAAGGGCAAATGGCACATAGACTAAAACATAAACCAGCAACGACAAAAGAAATGAAATACAACAATTCCGTAGTATATAAGATCAAATGTGCTGAATGTGACAGTTATTATATGGGACAAACAGGGCGGAATTTTGAAATTCGATACAGGGAACATTGCAGTCATAGCAATCGAACAGCATTTGGAACACTTGTAAAAGAGAGTAAACATGAAGTGAGTGATATAAATGAACAAATGTAGGTGCTACACAAAGCTCCAAAAAGTCTCTATTTCAACGTGCTCGAAGAGATTGAAATACACTCCTGGAAACTGAAATAAGAACACCGTGAATTCATTGTCCCAGGAAGGGGAAACTTTATTGACACATTCCTGGGGTCAGATACATCACATGATCACACTGACAGAACCACAGGCACATAGACACAGGCAACAGAGCATGCACAATGTCGGCACTAGTACAGTGTATATCCACCTTTCGCAGCAATGCAGGCTGCTATTCTCCCATGGAGACGATCGTAGAGATGCTGGATGTAGTCCTGTGGAACGGCTTGCCATGCCATTTCCACCTGGCGCCTCAGTTGGACCAGCGTTCGTGCTGGACGTGCAGACCGCGTGAGACGACGCTTCATCCAGTCCCAAACATGCTCAATGGGGGACAGATCCGGAGATCTTGCTGGCCAGGGTAGTTGACTTACACCTTCTAGAGCACGTTGGGTGGCACGGGATACATGCGGACGTGCATTGTCCTGTTGGAACAGCAAGTTCCCTTGCCGGTCTAGGAATGGTAGAACGATGGGTTCGATGACGGTTTGGATGTACCGTGCACTATTCAGTGTCCCCTCGACGATCACCAGTGGTGTACGGCCAGTGTAGGAGATCGCTCCCCACACCATGATGCCGGGTGTTGGCCCTGTGTGCCTCGGTCGTATGCAGTCCTGATTGTGGCGCTCACCTGCACGGCACCAAAGACGCATACGACCATCATTGGCACCGAGGCAGAAGCGACTCTCTTCGCTGAAGACGACACGTCTCCATTCGTCCCTCCATTCACTCCTGTCGCGACACCACTGGAGGCGGGCTGCACGATGTTGGGGCGTGAGCGGAAGACGGCCTAACGGTGTGCGGGACCGTAGCCCAGCTTCATGGAGACGGTTGCGAATGGTCCTCGCCGATACCCCAGGAGCAACAGTGTCCCTAATTTGCTGGGAAGTGGCGGTGCGGTCCCCTACGGCACTGCGTAGGATCCTACGGTCTTGGCGTGCATCCGTGCGTCGCTGCGGTCCGGTCCCAGGTCGACGGGCACGTGCACCTTCCGCCGACCACTGGCGACAACATCGATGTACTGTGGAGACCTCACGCCCCACGTGTTGAGCAATTCGGCGGTACGTCCACCCGGCCTCCCGCATGCCCACTATACGCCCTCGCTCAAAGTCCGTCAACTGCACATACGGTTCACGTCCACGCTGTCGCGGCATGCTACCAGTGTTAAAGACTGCGATGGAGCTCCGTATGCCACGGCAAACTGGCTGACACTGACGGCGGCGGTGCACAAATGCTGCGCAGCTAGCGCCATTCGACGGCCAACACCGCGGTTCCTGGTGTGTCCGCTGTGCCGTGCGTGTGATCATTGCTTGTACAGCCCTCTCGCAGTGTCCGGAGCAAGTATGGTGGGTCTGACACACCGGTGTCAATGTGTTCTTTTTTCCATTTCCAGGAGTGTATACGCTCATCAAAGAAAAACCCCACGCCTAATACTTAATGAGCAAAGCGATTTTATGCACAGGAATTATTATGAGATTTTCAAAGAACTGTTTTAGGCTTACTCTTGAATGCAACAGCACGCCCCAGTATGAACCAGCTACAGCGGAACGGCCCTCAGCGTACTGGCGGCGAGGTGAATTGGGCGCGGCGGAAGAGGACTCGGCGTGACGTTGCATACGTTCTGACGTAGGGAAATCCACTCCACCACCAATCAAAACAAAGAAGAGGAAACGCACATTTTCGAATGAATATCTACATTTTAATTATACGTATTTCATGTTGCTTTATAAAGAAATTGTAAACTAGCGTAAAAATTTTTTCAAAAAAGGTTATTCATATGTTACTACTTTGAAAATGTTTTATTACAAATAATATTCGCCATTAATATATACGGTGAAATTATAACAAATGCACAATTATTATAGGTAGAGGGCACTTTTTACTGTTACCAATCAGGTTACTCTTAAAAACTGCGATATAAGGTTTTAACAGATTAAAATTTACTTTACTTATGACAGTGAACTGATTGTTCTGTACGGACAAATTACTCTGTAACTGAAACATATGGTATGTTGGCATTTAATACGTTCCATAATTTCTTTTTGTAAACTAAGATATTTCTATCGCTAACTGTATCTCTCTTATTAATTATATTTTTAACTTTGTCTAACACATCTGAAGATGGGCAGCTAGACCGAAACCGGTAATTGAAAATAAAGAATAGCGGTTGAAGACTGAGACGCCATATTTTATTTAATCAATTCCTTCTCTGCGCGATAGCAATGGAGATACTATCGAAGACAGTGCTGCCAAAGCAGAGTTACTAAACACTGTCTTCCGAAATGCCTTCACAAAATAAGACGAAGTCAATATTCCAGAATTCGAATCGAGAACATCTGCCAACATCAGTAACGTAGAAGTAAATATCCTCGGAGGATAGAAGCATCGTAAATCACTTAATAAAAGCAAGTCTTCTGGTCCCACTGTATACCAATTAGGTTCCTTTCGGAGTATGCTGATGCATTAGCTCCGTACTTAACAATCGTATACAACCGTTCGCTCGACGAAAGATCCGTACCCAAAGACTGGAAAGTTGCACAGGTCACACCACTATTCAAGAAAGGTAGTAGGAATAACCCACTAAATTACAGGCTCATATCGTTAACGTCGATATGCAGCAGGATTTTGGAACATATATTGTGTTCGAACATTATGAACTACCTCGAAGAAAACGGTCTGTTGACACACAGTCAACATGGATTTAGAAAACATCGTTCTTGTAAAATGCAACTAGCTCATTATTCACATGATGTGTTGAGTGCTGTTGACAAGGGATTTCCGAACGATTCCGTATTTCTGGATTTCCTGAAGGCTTTTGACACTGTACCTCACAAGCGGCTTGTAGTGAAATTGCGTGGTTATGGAACATCGTCTCAGTTATGTGACTGGATCTATGATTTGTTGTCAGAGAGGTCACAGTTCGTAATAATTGACGGAAATTCATCGAGTAAAACAGAAGTGATTTCTGGCGTTCCCCAAGGTAGTGTTATAGACCCTTTGCTGTTCCTTATCTATATAAACGATTTGGGAGACAATCTGAGCAGCCGTCTTGGTTTGTTTGCAGATGACGCTGACGTTTATCGACTCACAAAGTAATCAGAAGATCTAAACAAACAGCAAAACGATTTAGAAAAGATATCTGAATGGTGCGAAAAGTGACAGTTGACCCTAAATAACGAAAAATGTGAGGTTATCCATATGAGTGCTAAAAGGAATTCGTTAAACTTCGGTTACACGATAAGTCAGTCTAATTTAAATCGGTAAATTCAACTAAATACCTAGGTATTACAATTACGAACAACTTAAATTGGAAGGAACACATAGAAAATGTTGTGGGGAAGGCCAACCAAATACTGCGTTTTATTGACAGGACACTTAGAAAATTTAACAGATCTACTAAGGCGACTGCCTACACTACGCGTGTCCGTCCTCTTTTAGAATACTGCTGCGCGGTATTGGATGCTTACCAGATAGGACTGACGGAGTACATTGAAAAAGTTCAGAGAAAGGCGGCACGTTTTTTATTATCGCTGGACATCATTAAAAGAAAGGTGTTTTTCGTTGCGACGGAATTTTGTCACGAAACTCCAATCACCAACTTTCTTCTCCGAATGCGAAAATATTTTGTTGACGCAGAGCTACATAGGGAGGAACGATCACCACGATAAAATAAGGGAAATAAGAGCTCGTACGGAAAGATATAGGTGTTCATTCTTTCCGGGCGCTATACGAGATTGGAATAATAGAGAATTGTGAACGTGATTCGATGAACCCCCTGCCAGGCACTGAAATGTGATTTGCAGATTATCCATGTAGCTGTAGATATTATTATTATCACTGGTTTAAATTATCTTATCTTCTCGTGCACGTAGCGACTGTTATCTATAGTGAAATAAACATGTGACTTGACGTATTGCACTCCATAAGATAACATCATTCTCAAGTGTAATACGGAGATTACAATATCTACATATAGATTAAACTCGTTACGTAGCATAGAGATTTGATGAAAAGGAATCATATAAAAAGGGGCGTGAACAGTTAGTTCAGACATGTGCAAATAGGTTGCTCTCGTCAGTTTTTTCGTGAAGACAACAAACTACCACCATGTTAAATAAGTTCGCCGGCAAGACGTATCAGATTGAGAGAGCTGAGAACGTGGATGCCTTCCTCATCGCTTACGGTTAGTACTCACTGACATTTCTGTGTCTCTCAGACGAAAATCACATAAAATGATCAGATTTTTCTGTTTTATGTTACTCAAGAATGTTTCAGGCCGATTGAAATAGTTTATAATTTTCTGGAATTCTTCATTTGTATATTATTAATTATACCTTTATAAAAAATAAGACAATATCGCGTTTAAGATTACGCCGAAAATATGTAATTGCATTCTTTAAGTGTATACTAATTATCAAGCCAAATTACTTGCTCCTGCCAAATTACCTTCTTCTTAAGGGAATGGACTTCCTCTTAACTCTCTATCTCATCTACATTGTTAATTTATAACATTCTTCTGCAGTGATGCGTTTCAGATCACTTACTTTCTTATTATCCTGTCTTCCAGCTGCCGAATTCTGTTTTTCGAAAGGTATTTTTGTACCAGTGACAATTTAGGTAATGTATACCTTAATTAAAAGTATAATGTTTTTCTTACGACAGGTTTCATTTGTGTGAGAACCAAAAATGTTCAAAATTGTTGTCCTCGGTTTAAGAGAATAATGCACTTAGAAAGTACAGAACTGATTTCAATGTTCTCTATAATCTAAAACAGGAATTGTAAGTGAACGTTGCCAAAGCTATTGAAGCTGTGAACGTTAAGAAGTCGCTCATGTTATTCTTTGAAAATAGACTGTGTTTGTAAGTAGCAGGGGAACGCTTTGGTGTTTATTTATGTCGCTTACAAGAGTAAAATTCATAACATTCTACTTCGGAACTGCCCTCGGAAAGAAAACCGCATATACAGAAGAAGGTAAACACAACTCACAATACCTATAGTAAGCTGACAGGACAGAATAATAGCGCCTCCTGGTCCCACTGGAGCACTGCATATTTATAAACGGTATCAGAGTGTCACATGACCCACCACCGCTCACAGTGAAGTGGTTCTTTGGAATCAGCGCAGTAAAATGGATCGACGTGGAGATGACAGAAACGCAGAAAGAAATTATCGTGTTTGACCGTGTCTTCGACCACACAGCGAATGAAATAGTCTTATTTGTTGATATATCAACGGAGAGTGTTCATCGTGGCTACAAGGAGGATCTACCTTTAGCAGCCATGAAACTCAACGTGAGAACAGTTGCCCTAAAAAGATCCAAACCGGCAGTATATGGAGCCAAGTATGACGCTTTGTCAATGACAGCTGACTAATTTCGAACCCAACAGGATTCGTAGATGTCAGCGAATGCAGGTCCATATCAACCTGTTTCCAAGCGAACATGGCGAACGAATCTGCATGCAGTGCACGTATGGAATTGGGTACGTCACAAAAGACCATCGTTATGGTCTCATTTATTCAATGTGCCATACGACACAAACTGGGCAGCAGTGATAGACGTGTACTATGGCCCGGCGAGTCACGATTTCTCCAATATTGTAGCTTGCTGCATTTTGACGGTATAGTTCAGGACAGGGAAGGTTAGCGTGAACATGAAACGGGATGTTTACTTCACATTTTCGGTACCCTATTATTGGCCTTTCTGCTACATCTTCTTCTGTAGACATTCCCATCTTTCAAGACGACAACAGCACTGTTCACAGGGCAGCGCGCTAACGTCCCTGTTTTCATGAACAATCAAGCACCCTGTCGCAACTCTGCTGGCCTACTAAGTCAGACGATCCTAATCTCAGAAATAATGTATGGAACTATTTGGAAGAGCGGATAGAATGTAGCAATCACCAACTACACTCATGCTCATAAATTAAGGATAATTGGAGAATGTGGTGCCACACTACGTGGCGCAAAACAAAACTGGAGCTAATAGCATAGGTACATAGGGAACACACACAACACACATCTGTAAGTCCACGATATTGGTAATAAGTTGAGAAAGTCGTCCCGAAACACATGTGTTACGAAATGCCACTGTTTCCTGCGTATGTACCCTGATATCAATATGGGATGTCATCACTATGCACACGTACACAGGCCACAAAAAGGGGTTGGCATACTCTGGGTCAGGTGGTCGAGCAGCTGCTGGGGATAGCCTCCCATTCTAACACCAGTGCCTGTTGGAACTCCTGAAGTGTCGTGGAGGTTTGAAAACGTGCAGCGATACGTCGTCCGAGAGCATCCCAGACGTGCTCGATGGGGTTTAGGTCTGGAGAACAGGCAGGCCACTCCATTCCCTGATATCTTCTGTTTCAACGTACTCCTCCACGGGGCCGTGCGTTATCATCCATCAGGAGGAAGGTGGGCCCCACTGCACTCCTGAAAAGGCGGACATACTGGTGCAAAATGACGTCCCGATACACCTGATCTGTCACAGTTCCTCTGCCAAAGACACGCAGGGGTGTCCGTGCACCAATCATAATCCCACCCCACACCATCAAACCACGACCTGCCGCGCGGGATTAGCCGAGAGGTCTGAGGCGCTGCAGTCATGGACTGTGCGGCTGGTCCCGGCGGAGGTTCGAGTCCTCCGTCGGGCATGGGTGTGTGTGTTTGTCCTTAGGATAATTTAGGTTAAATAGTGTGTAAGCTTAGGGACTGATGACCTTAGCAGTTAAGTCCCATAAGCTTTCACACACATTCAAACCACGACCTCCATACAGGTGCCATCCAAGGACATTAATGGGTTGGTATCTGGTTACTGGTTCACACCAGATGAAAACCCGGCGAGAATCACTGTTCAGACTATACCTGGATCGTCCGTGAACATAACCTGGGATCACTGTTCCAATGACCATGTACTGTGTTCTTGACACCAGGTTTTACGGGCTCTCCTGTGACCAGGAGTCAGTGGAATGCGCCTTGCAGGCCTCCGGGCGAATAAACCACGACTGTTCAGTCGTCTGTAGACTGTGTGTCTGGAGACAACTTTTCCAGTGACTGCAGTAAGGTCCCGAGCAAGGCTACCTGCAGTACTCCGTGGCCGCCGGTCTTCTTGTGGTGTTATACACTGTGGACGTCCCGTACTGTAGCGCCTGGACACGTTTCCTGTCTGCTGGAATCGTTGCCATAATCTTGAGATCACACTTTGTGGCACATGGAGGGCCCGTGCTACGACCTGTTTGACCAGCCTCCAGTCGCCCTAGTATGCTACCCCTCATAACGTCATCAATATGTGTTCTTTGAGCCATTTTCAACACACAGTCACCATTAGCGCGTCTGAAAACGTCTGCACACTTACTCGCTGCACCGTACTCTGACATGCACCAACACACCTCTGCGTATGTGGACTGCTGCCAGCGCCACCGTGCGACGACCATAGGTCAAATGCGCCGCATCGTCATACCCTGAGGTGATTTAAACCGCCCACCAGAGCATTGTTTCACCATGTATTAGCATTATCCTTAGTTTATGAGCATGAGTGTACTTCGTCTAATTGAGATCATCGAAGCTAGAGCAGTATTAGGGTATCTAATTCTTTGCCCACTACGCTGATCAGTGTATATAATATTTTACACTCATGACGGCGACTGTCCTGACTCAAAGGTGTGAAAGACGCCGGCCTGCGAGAGGCGGCGCTCAAGATGACGATGCGGCAGACGCTGTCGGTGGACGGGGACCAGTACACTGTCCACATGGAGATTGGGCCCCGCAAGCTGGACATCCCGTTCAGGCTGGGCGCGGAGTTCGAGGAGACGACGATGGGCGGCGAGAAGGCGCAGACCACGTTCTCGCTCCAGGGGGACGACACTCTCGTCCAGCAACAGAAACTGCCCGGCGGCCGACACGTCACCACCCAGAGGAAGTTCAGCGACTCCCACATGACTGTCGTAAGTATGAGGCGAGCCATCACGCACTTCTGAAACGCGTACAGTGTAACGCATGACGCGATGCTACATGAAGGTGACGCACGCCGTTCTTATACTGCCAATAATGCCTGTCATTGCATGTCTTCCTTTATCAGAGGTCATTTTTTGTGATAGGAGACAAAAACACTGGTCTAATTCGGTGCTATTTCGTGGCCCACACTGAAAATATGGAACTCTATCCAGGCCAGCTAGTATGAACGTAGTAGTTGTTAAATTTTGGAGTGTTCTTGATTTCCTTTTGAATAAAAGTTCTGTTGATCAAAGTAAGAATGATGTGAATTTTAAAATTTTCCCGGCGAATTGACTGTTTAAACAAATTTCGGGCTTGTTCATAAAGCTCATACTGTCTGAGATCTAGATAGCTTACCTCAAGAACTCGCCCATCTAAAGACAGTATTCAGCGGAAATGAGTATTCCATCCAGCAGATTAACAGGGCGCTAACAGTTAAAACTAAGAAGCACGATGTGAATAAAGAGGAGAACATGCCGGAACTATCTTTAGCTTTTCTTGCTTTCGTTGGCAACACTTCGTTTAAAATAGAAAGGATCCTATGAAAATTTCAGGTAAAAGTGGTTTTCCGCCCACCATCGAAGATTGCGGACCTTGTGGGATCAGTTAAGGACAATCTGTTACTACGAAAGACCGGAATTTACAAGATACCGTGCCAATGTGGTATGGCTCACATAGGTCAAACCACACGCACCGTGAAAGAACGCTGCACTGAACATCAATGTTACACCCGCCTTTTGCAGCCAAGCAAGTCCACAATTGCTGAACATTGTATTTCTACTGGACATTCAATGGAGTACGAGAAAACAATGATTTTGTCCACAGCAAACTCTTTCTGGGACTCCATTATTAAAGATTCCGTAGAAATACGACTGGCGGAAAATCTGTTAAACCGTGACACTAGTAATCGGCGAATCGCTCGACATTTGAATAGTTGCGATGTCTGTATCCGAGGATAGAGCTGGACAGTGCATGGAATCCCATGATCTCCACGATTTGCTCAAATCGAAGACGACAGAGTGCGTCGACGGCCGTGGCAAACAGCAACGCAGAGGGCGACTGAGTTCCGCTATTCCATCAGCGAGAGCGCTGCCGGCGGGCAGTGTGGTTCATCTATCAAGTTTTCGACGCATGCGCAGAATAGTTACAGTACGCTATATATTACGGAACGGAGGACGTTTTCGCCAGTCTGCGACGGCTCACCTGAAGATGAATGGCAGGTGCCCAGTTGAAATATCGTGCGAAATATTGAACGACGACCGGCTGCAAGCCCGAAATTTATTTGAGCAAAGTAAGAATGTTCCTATGTAATGACAAATTAGACATTTTCAACGCAGGAGATCACTGTAGGTGGCATATGTTTGCGTAATACTTAATCAAAGTGATTATCCAGAATTCCTGATGTAAGTACGCTGTTTAGGTTTTTGTGTTGGTAACGCCACGTAGCGCTCTGTATAAAAATCACCGACTGTGCTGTGTGCACTCTGTGGCTGGTTGGCATTTTTGGAATATTCGCTATTGTAGTGTTGGGCTGTTGGATGTGAACAGCGCGTAGCGTTGTGCAGTTGGAGGTGAGCCGCCAGCAGTGGTGGATTTGGAGAGAGAGATACCAGAGTTTTGAGAAGTTGCTATAAGCGGACGATCTGGGCGTGTGTCCGCCAGAAAAAGGAAATTTGTAAAGATGGATGTCATGAATTGATAGATATATATATGATGACTTTTGAGCACTATTAAGGTAAATACATTGTTTGTTCTCTATCAAAATCTTTCATTTGCTAACTATGCCTATCCATAGTTAGTGCCTTCAGTAGTTAGAATCTTTTATTTAGCTGGCAGTATTGCCGCTCGTTGTATTGCAGTAGTTCGAGTAACGAAGATTTTTGTGAGGTAAATGATTCATGAACGGTATAGGTTATTGTTAGACAGGGCCATTCTTTTGTAGGGATTATTGAAAGTCATATCGCGTTGTGCTAAAAAATATTGTGTGTCAGTTTAGTGATGATCAGAAAAAGTACGTTCAGTTTTACTCAGCTGTCTTTGTATCAAATAACGTAGAAGTCTACTAGCACAGCCATTCATAATTTTTCAGAGTGGACGTTTCATATGTCTTTCATAATTTTTCTAAGGGGACGTTACACTGATTAGTGACATATGTCACTGCTAACTTCAAAGTCACGTTTAACAACTTTGTGACAACTATTAGAAATATCGCCGTGGTGAATAGACTCTTCTGCCATTCACTAGTCGCGTTGGTGATCCTTTCATTTACGTACATTACAAATCTCGTGCTCGTGGAAATCATTCAGTGGGTGAGATTATGCAGCATAAGAATAACAGTCGTATCAAAGTCCAGTGTTCTTACTAGGGTGAGAAACCAATAATAATCTCTAAGATGTTGTTGCCAGACACGCATCTTCTGGAGTAGATCCGTGTAACACTTTTACAAATCAGCACATTGCTCTCCTGCATGAGTATCATGGTTTCTGTAGAGACTCGTCCGCCACTTCGTTGAATTGTAGTAACGCAGATACGTTGCAGTGTTGGCAGCTCTGTACGACTGCGCGTTGTACTCGAGACCAGATGTTCAAAATGGCTCTGAGCACTATGGGACTCAACTGCTGAGGTCATTAGTCCCCTAGAACTTAGAACTAGTTAAACCTAACTAACCTAAGGACATCACAAACATCCATGCCCGAGGCAGGATTCGAACCTGCGACCGTAGCGGTCTTGCGGTTCCAGGCTGCAGCGCCTTTAACCGCACGGCCACTTCGGCCGGCGAGACCAGATGTCGTCCAACACTTACATACATTGTTCTCTCGCATCTTGCTGGTGAGGTTGATTTTCTAACGTTCTAGCTTACTTCCACTAAAATCTTCTATATAATTCTGACACAAGACATAACTTACATTTCCTTGAAGAGTAATGACTCGTCTGTTGTCTTGATTATTGTATTGTTTCATTTGTTATTCTCAGTGTGTTTCCACGTGTTGTATGACAACCACATTATAATCACTGTTTGCACACATACAGATGGCAGGATTGTGAATTGATATTGGGTTTGTAAATGACTACTACATGAGAATCGTGTTTCTGTCGATTCTATATATTCTAGTTTATCATAACCTACCACTGACCATCACGCATTTCAGCGACAATACACTAGGAACATAACAAGTGCTTGAATTAAATATTTTTGTAAAGGAAATTAATCAGAAAATTTTACAATTAAGACTTTAAGGGAACATGACGGTACAATTATTTTAAAACAATACTTTCTAATTTGATCTATTCGTTCCTCATCTAATATGATCTTTTCGTTCTTCATCTTAGAAACAACCTGTGACTTTGTCTACATACAGAAACGTATCTCACATCTGCGTTGCTTTACTATTAAGTTTATTTTCTTGTTGCAGACCCAGACAATCGGTGACGTCATTGCGAAGAGCACTTACAAGGCTGTCTAAAGATCACCCAGCGTCCGTTTTCACTGAATACAGCTATATATATAGTGTATCGTCTTCACTACGTGTTGAATAAAATATACGTCATTATTCTACAGTCTGTGTGTCAAACCAAGCTTTCTCTTTATTGGAAACAGTATCTAATGAATGTGTTGAACTTACAAGCCTTTGAACAACTGTTACAAACTGAAGCTGAGTGTAAGATCATGTTTCGGATCCGGACAATTCGGTCGTGAGTTGCTGGTTGCACTATCCCATCATGCCTCAGAGTCACTACTTCCTCTCCACGCGTATTCAGTTTCCCATCTAGCATTTTCTGCCCACTAGAAACACTACATACGTATTCTCTCCACTGTCACTTACATACAACCTCCGTGTTCATTATACTGTTAACAAACTGTTGTCTCTCCTAAACTGGCGTTTTCTTATGAATTCAGTAACAGTTATTCTAAAGCTATTCAAATACACTAGTTTGCTATACAAGGTGTTTCCGTAAGAGCGTGCTCAAAATTTAACAGGACACAGAGGATGCTCCACTGAACAATTTGAGGTAGGGAACCTGGGGTTGGAGAAGCCAGCTTTAGGACACAATAGGAATAAAATCACCTTGCTGTGCACCTTGTTATTTAGATTAGTTACAGTTAACTGTAAATACCTGGATTATAAAAATATTCAGTAGCCGACATGTACATTAAAATAAGGTGCTAACTTTCGTTAGGCACACAGTAGTGCATGATGCTTTTAAATATGTATAGAAATATCTTGTACCAAGTACTGGATAACATGCCTAAAGCTCTAAGTGAAGCAACAACTGTCTATCAAATGAAAGGAAATGTTCAGTACTCTGAATTAATTTAATTGTACTGAAATCTGAAATCACAGTCATGTTAAATTTTCGCACACTCCTCGAACCTGGGGTACTATCAGTTATGTTAACCGACTCATGCTGTATTGCAACTAGTTATGTGCATAAATCGAAAGTACGTCTATCATAGCCAATAGTTTTGTATTCTACTGTTGTCACCAACGACGCACGACAAATCCTAATTTAGTAATATCTTCACTTCATGCCTTTACTCGGTATTGTCCATAAGCTAGCAAGTACACAGAATACTTTGTTCTATAACTTAGCCTTTACTTTACGTTTACACGTAACAGCTCAAACCAATACACAAAGCCCAGATTCGACTTCCGCACGCTGTGCTGTTATGATGCTACAACACTGATAAGCCAAAACGTTGTGACCGCTGTATTGATTCCAGAACGTGAGGTTCAACAGCCGTGAAGTATTTTATAAAATGCATTTTAACCATCAACTGTTTATTTTTCCCATTAGTCATCAATCGGTATCGATTATTAACCGTCAACCGGGATGTAGGGTACAACAGATTACTTAAAAGCATCCCGTATTCATTTGAAGCTGAACAGTATCGAAATTATCCAGTGAAATTGTACAAACACCTGACAAAATTTGTCTTAGAATACTGACGGTCATATCCCATGTCAAGTACACAGACATCCTGCGATATCCCCGACGGCTACATCATCTTTCAGTAGTATAATTGTCCGTGTCTCGGAGTCAGAATCGTTCTACAATGGTTTGAGGACCGTTATTGTGAATTCACGTTGATGTCTCGTCGACAAAATTCACCTAATGTGAATCCTTTGAACCCATCTGGGTCGCTAACGGGCGCTATCAACGGTTTCACAAATCCGTGGCCCGTTATTTACGCGAATTACGTAACCTGTGCCTAGGCATCTAATGCCACATAGCTCCACAGACCTGCCAACAAACTGTCGTATCCCAGATATGCAGAATCAGTGAAGTATTTCGTTCTAAAGACGAACAAACAAACTATTCAGCAGGTGATGGTAATGTTTTGGTTCGTCAATGTATATACTATGAGGTATTATAAAAGTATATATACTGGTAGTTTTATAGCCAAAAGAAATTTCATGATCAATTAAAATTTATTTAAATAGCAATGAGCAAACAACTAGTCATATGTCAGCGTACGTCACATAACAAGCGTTATTAACAGTACATGTATTACATATATTTAATAAAGGACCATTCCTACCATGTTACATAGCAATTCTACTTTCGCTCTAAATTTTTTTAAAAGAGAAGCAGCTAATACTCCAGTGCGTAAAAGAGATTAAAATTAACTACAGAAATGAAACGCCAGCCTGATAAGTAGAATACAGCCATCACCTGGCTTACTTATTCCAGCGCTTCCTCGTATAATAACAGAAACAAATTAACAGAATCAGCCTCGCGCCAATTAACTTTCTTTCAGTGAATACAAACGGTTAGTCTCCACAGTTTTCTCTTTTCACTTGTCTCCATGTTCCCACGACAACTGAATGTTGCACCAACTGTGATATTAATGTTCTCTGATTACGGAAAAAACGTTGACAACTATCCAGCAAAAGTGAGTTGGTCTAAAATGCGGTGCTAAACACAAATATGGAACAATGATTTTTATGTCACTATTTTGGTAATTAATCTCTCTAAAAAAAAAGGTTTTGCACCACTTGCAGACCTGCGAATGTGTGGGCAAAGATCCATCGCGAGCAGCGAAAAACGGGCAAGCCTTTTGAAGCTAAGAAATTACTTAACTGACATAAAAAAACAAAACAAAGAAAAAATAGAAATATACGTATTCTGTATGAAATTTTACACCTTTACCCGTCAGATTGCGATCCACTGCTTGGTTGGGTTGGGTTGTTTGGGGGAAAGAGACCAGACAGCGACGTCATCGGTCTCATCGGACGGGGAAGGAAGTCGGCCGTGCCCTTTCAAAGGAACCATCTCGGCATTTTCCTGGAGCGATTCAGGGAAATCACGGAAAAACCTAAATCAGTATGGCCGGTCGCAGGATTGAACCGTCGTCCTCCCGAATGCGAGTCCAGTGTCTAACCACTGCGCCACTTCGCTCGGTACTCCACTGCTGTGCAACAATCAGTAGGCCTACCGCGTTGTTCCAACCCGTGGATTGTAATATCCTTGGATCATTCTTCGCGTTATGTTCACAACATGGTCTCGGCGCAGTTGATTAGTTCTGTCCCACACTATGGAGTCTTCGAGAAGTCATCCAGAATTTGGCTACGATTCTTGCGATGATACATTGAGAGTTTCAACTGGTATAACTCATGCTCAGTCGGATTCATTTCAGCAAGTATTCGAAGCATGTAATTCGACTGATCCCTGACTTAGGAAGAACATATTCAAGAAGCATGCAAAGTATGCTCATGTATTATCGTCTTGGAAGACGAAACCCTCCTCGAGATTTTGACTGTAGGGCTGCTTATCTTATTCTCCTTCCCATTCTCTTGCCGTAACCTATGGAATCGGCATTTTACTATACGGTTTTGACAACATTAGTGACAATTGCTGTTTTTCCTGAAGGCTGCACTGCCTCCGAGACCGAATCTGTGAGCCCCCACTGTCTGCGTCTAGTGTAAATTTCACGCTCAGATGTGGGAAAGTATGTTAAACTTTTGTGTAACGTGTATCTGAGACGGAAGGTGGGTACAAGCCCTGCATTCACCTAACCAGCTAAAAAGTATTCATCCGGCCTGGCTAATCAGCCCTCGTCGTCGATCCATTAGGCAAATTCGGTCTGAAGTCAGGCTCGCCACCCAAAATCCCAGAAGCGACGTACTAACGTACACAGCTATCTGGGCGAATCCGCTGGTTAGTAGGTATTTTCCTGATAATCTACACCCTTCAGATTGTGATATTCACGAGAGGTGTCCTACATCCGTACACGATACCGGCCCAAAACATGACTGACCCATCTTCATGCTGAAATCGTAGATGTTATGGGTAGGTCTTGCGCCTATCCAGCCAGCAACCCAACCTACTTCATAGTTACGCAGTCAGTCTGCTTTGTTGAAGAAGATTTTCGAGGACTGCGCGGTCACCTGACAGCGACCAAAACGCTTGCAAAGGTCGCTGGCGTTACGGACCTCTTACGCCAGCCACGTGAGAGGAATACATTGAAGCGCCAAAGAAACGGGTGTAGGCAATATTCAAATTCAGATATATGTAAATAGGCTGTATACGGCGCTGCGGTCGGCAAAGACTATATAACAAGTGTCTGGCGCAGATGTCAGATCGGTTACTATCTGCAGCTCGTAGTCTAGTGGCTAGCATTGCTGTCTCTGGATCACGGGGTCCCGGCTTCGATTCCCGGCCAAGTTGGGGATTTCCTCTGCCTGGGAACTGTATGTTTGTCTTATCCTCATCACTTCATCATCATTCGCGAAAGTGGCTTGATTGGACTGTGTGGAGATTGGGACTTAGTACAGGTACTGATGACCACGTAGTTCAGCGCCCCACAAACCAAACATAATCATCAAATCGGTTACTGCTGCTACAATGGCAGGTTATCAAGATTTATGTGACTTTGAACGCGGTGTTGTAGTCGGTGCATGAGCGAAGGGACATAGCATCTCCGAGGTAGGGATGAAGTCGGGATGTCCCGTACGGCCATTTCACGAGTGTACCGTGAATATGAGGAATCTGATAAAACATTAAATCTCCGACATCGCTGTGGCCGGAAAAAGATCGTGCAAGAACGGAACCATCGACGACTGAGGAGAACAATTCAACGTGACAGAAGTACAACACATCCGCAAATCGCTACAGATTTCAATGCTGGGCCATCAACAAGTGTCAGCGTGCGAGCCATTGAACGGAACATCACCGACATGAGCATTCCGAACCGAAGACCCTCTCGTGTACCCTTGATGACTGCACGACACAAAGCTTTACGTCTCACCTGGGCCTATCAACACTGACATTGGACTGTTGATGACTGAAACATGTTGCCTGGTCAGACGAGTCTCGTTTCAGATTGTATCGAGCAGATGGACGTGTACGGTTATGGAGACAACCATGGATCCATGCACCCTGCATGTCAGCAGTGGATGGTTCAAGCTGGTGGAGGCCCTGTAATGGTGTGGAGCGTGTGCAGTTGGAGTGATAAATGAGACCCTCGATACGTCTAGGTACGACTCTGACAGGTGATACATGCGTAAGCATCCTTTCTGATCACCTGCATCCATTCACGTCCACTGTGCATTCCGACGGACTTGGGAATTTCCAACAGGACAATGCGACACTCCCGACTTCCGGAATTGCTACGGAGTGGCTCCAGGAAGACTCTTCCGAGTTTAAATACTTCCACTGGTAACCAAACTCCACAGACTTCAACATTATTGAGTATATCTGGGATGCCTTGCAACGTGCTGTTCAGAAGAGATCTCCATCCCCTCGTGCCCTCCCGGATTTATGGACAGCACTGCGGGATTCATGGTATCAGTTCCCTCCAGCACTACTTCAGACATTAGTCGAGTCAATGCCACGTCGTGTTGCGGCACGTCTGCGTGCTCACGGGGCCCCTACAAGATATTAGGCAGGTGTACCAATTTCTTTGGCTCTCCACTGTAAGACAACGTATCCTGGCACTGAGGGCTGTACTTAGGGCGGCACACGGGCCCTACCAACCAAATTTCCGCCCAGCGAGCTTCCAGGGCCAGGCGGCGAATGCTTATGCATTATGTCTCACTACAGAAGACACTGCTCCGATAGGAAGACTGAGTCTTGACTACGTAATATTTCTGTGACTACCTGTAGTTCGGCCTCGCTGGACGTAGAACATTGTTCTTTAAAACTTAAACTCTAACTGTCCTCTGCCGGATTATGCTGTCAGATTTAGAATTTGTATCGGACGTCCCCCAGGGGCTCAGCATTCATTTGCTGAGTACGGGCTTGGCGACCCTGGGGTCTTGAGCTGGGGACTGGTCAGCGCCGCCAGTCTCCTGTCACCGTAACCCCCCGGACATGCTTCAGCGACCACCACATGGCGCGGCGGTGGAATGTTGTGTGCTGCGGGGAATGGTAATCTTGGGTTGACCGCCTGGATTGCGAGTAAGGTAAACCTCTATAAAAACCCCTCAATGTTACGGAGTGCTGCGCGCCTATAAGATGCATGGCTGTTGGGGTGGAACAGTCGCAAGCGGCACCTGAAGCACCTCAGTTGTATAAGGCTTACTCAGGCACGCGTGTCTCTGTCTGAACGGACCTTTAGTTCCCTAGCTGCTCGTGGGACCACAATGACCCTTCGACCTCTACATTTCCCCCTACCAGTGGATTGGGTGGGCCACTGGTAGGAAAACACACCCCATCGAAAAAGCGACTTCGTGCTGCGAGTCTTCCAGCACCTGGTGTTACGAGAGATTTATCAGACTGTCGTAAAAGAGCACACGCTGATAACCAGAATGTGTTTTTGATTGTCAAACGGATGGAAGGTAGCTTTGAGAGGGTTTCTCCCTTTTACATCCACAAGGGTCTCGAGGGAATTGCAGGAACACTGAAATCTGTGAAGCGACTGCGCAATGGGACTCTGTTTGTTGAAACTTCTAGTTCCCATCAAGCCACTGCTCTGCGGAAAGCAACCTGTCTCGGAGAGTACGCTATCAAGACCGAGATCCACTCCACTTTGAACTATAGTAAGGGTGTTGTGACATGTAGGAACTTGGTAGATGTCCCCAAGGACGAGTTGAAATCTGAGTGGGCTGTCGAAAGTATTGTCGACGTGCAGCATATTATGAAACGAGTCGATGGGGACCTAGTCAAATCCGACTCGTTTATTCTCACGATCAATTGCCCGAGACTCCCTGAGCATGTTAAAGCCGGTTTCTTACGTTTGCCAGTAGGGCAAAATCGCCTTACAAGATCTCTGGCCAGTACGGGCTCTCCTCCAAAGCACAGAGGCAGGGTGAAAATTCAGCCACCCTGATCACTGGCTCCCATATTACAGTGGAACCTGAATGGGTTCAGGACGCATGTGGCCGAATTACAACTCTTTGTACGAGAGCGCCCCTTGTGCTTATGTCTCCAAGAGACACATTTTCGGGCCACTGATGCTCCTTCTTTACGGGGCTATACCGTGTATCAAATGCGCTGTTTTAATGCGCTGTTTTAAATGTCAGTGCTTTGGGCATACTACGTTGGGGTGCAATGGGATAGCCACTTGTGGTCAATGTGGTCAGCCTGCCCATGAAGGAGCCGATTGTACGTCGCCTGTGAAGTGCGTGAATTGCTCTGGGAGTCACCCTGTCTGGAGCCGGGTCTGCCCAATCTATCTCGAGGAACGGAAGATACAGGAGATCAAAACATCTAAGCACATCCCCTATGGTGAGGCCAAGAAGCCCTTTAAGGCCATGCAGCCTCCGCCTCCTGTGTTTACAACATCTTTCGCTTCCGCTCTGCAGAAACCGGTACAGTTGGCCACTGTTGCTACACAAACGGAGGTTGCTAGTGTCAGCACTAATAGCAGCGTTTGCCAGTGCACTTGTGCTGCTGCGGTTGTTTTGCAACCAGCAGATCTCCCCACAACATCGGTCAAGGCTGTGGTTGCTGACATTGGGGTACTTCCTGCCCCTCCCCATATGGCGCCTTCTGCCCAGGCGAGTAAAGCTCCAACTGTTGACAAGGTTCTGCATTCTAAGCCCCCCATGACAAGGACGCCGAAGGTGAAGGTTTTGCCACCTGAGGAGACTAGTCATGGTCAGTCCGATGACGATGCCATCGTACTGTCTGACATCTCCCTTGGGTCGCCATCGGAGCTGATGGACATTGATGTCGACTGGGGGCGATATTCTCGCCCCAGGAATAAATCTCCGGCCAGTACGGGCTCTCCTCCAAAGCACAGAGGCAGGGTGAAAATTCAGCTACCCTGATCACTGGCTCCCATATTACAGTGGAACCTGAATGGGTTCAGGATGCATGTGGCCGAATTACAACTCCTTGTACGAGAGCGCCCCTTGTTCTTATGTCTCCAAGAGACACATTTTCGGGCCACTGATGCTCCTTCTTTACGGGGCTATACCGTGTATCAAAACGATGATCTGATGGGAAAGGGCAAAGGGTGGTGTTGCGGTTTTTGTCCGTGACACGCACCACTCATCTGAGCTCCCTCTCGTTACGGTCTTGCAAGCAGTTGCAGTTGACCTTCTTGTGGGGTGGAGGCTCACAATCTGTTTCGTTTACTTACCGCCTCAGGATGCAATAGACTCTGAGGCTCTCACAGACCTTATTAGCCAACGCCCCCACCCATTTCTCCTTCTGGGGGACTTCAACGCTCATAATGTCTTACAGGGCTCTACGACTACTTGCCCCAGGGGTCGCATTCTGGAAAGCCTCATGGCGTCTCAACAACTGTGCATCCTCCTCTGGTGCTCCCACTCATTTCTGTACTGCTTCTGGGTCGTCGTCAGCTATTGACGTTTCCATTTGCTCTCCACCGCTCGTGGATTCTGCTCTGTGGAAGGTTGCCGCTGACCTCCATTCTAGTGACCACTTCCCCCTTTGGATTCGCCTCCTGGATGAGGATGTGGCATTACCAGTGCCGCCCAGGTGGCACCTCTACAGAGTTGACTGGACACTTTTCAGCCATCTGGCTGTTTTGGAACACCGTGCCAGCATGGGTCGACCATGTTACAGCCGTGATCTCCCATGCTGCTGAATTGTCGATACCACGGTCCTCAGGTCATCCCAAGAGGCGTCCTGTCCCTTGGTGGACCACTGAGTGCCGCTCAGCCATCCGAGCCCGCCGTGCAGCTCTGCGCCGCTTCAAGTGCCGTCCCTCAGCTGACAATCTTGCAGGCTTTCGGGTGGCAAGGGCCAAGGCGCGGCGAGTGATTAAAGAGAGCAAACGACGGTCATAGTAATCGTTCTTTAACTCCATCTCCCGCTCCACTAGTTCTACGAAAGTATGGGAAGCCATCAGCCGGATTTCTGGGAAACGCGGCCAACTACCTGTCATGGCATTGCTGCATCAGGGATGTCTCCTCACGGCGCCGAGAGACATTGCCCAGACACAGGCCATGCATTTTGCGGAATCTGCAGCCACTATTAACTGTGATCTAGATTTCTACCGCTACCGCACTGGCATCGAGAGGGATCACTTGGACTTCCGGTCTACAAATTCTGAACCCTACAACTGCCCCTTCATAATGTGGGAACTGGATTTGGCGCTGTCTGTGGCTCATGATACTGCGCCAGGTGATGATCAAATCCTGTACAGCATGCTGCAGCACTTGTTGCTGCCATCTAAGGAAGTTCACCTGAATTGTTTTAATATGATATGGTCATCCGGCACGTTTCCTGACTCGTGGAAGGAGGCGATTTTGATTCCCCTCCTCAAACCGGGGAGGGACCGAATGCATCCCAGTAGTTAGCGGAGTATTGCTTTGACGAGCAGTGTCGGGAAGACATTGGAACGCATGGTCAACCGTCACCTGGTTTGGCTGCTCGAGACCAGACAGCTCCTTAGCCACTCTCAGTGTGGCTTTCAGAGATGTCATTCAACTATAGACAACTTGACCCTGCTTGAGGCGGCCATCCAGCAGGCCTTCCTACGTAACCAGCATTGTCTAGGTGTATTCTTTGACATTAATAAGGCGTATGACACTACTTGGCGCCGCCTTATCCTCAATCAACTCCATCAGTGGGGCTTTCGTGGCCATCTCCGCATCTTCATTCGGTCCTTTCTTTCCCGCCGCCTCTTTCGATATCGGGTTGGTAATGTGTTATCTCATTCGCACGTGCAGGAGAATGGTGTTCCTCAGGGAAGCGTTTTAAGTGTCACCCTCTTTGCTCTCTCTCCACTATCCGGAGTCCTGCCCAGTGCTCCTTGTTTGTGGACAATTTTGCTGTTTTCTGTTCTTCCTCCAGTCTTGTCACTGCTAGTCAGCAGCTGCAGCTTACGATAAAGTGATTGGAGGCATGGACTGCGAAGACGGGTTTTACCTTTTCTGCAGACAAGTGTGTGTGTGTTCATTGTAATCGTTCTCGATGTGCTTTTACCTCCCCTGAATTGCGTCTGCGGGACACCATTCTTCCTTTTAGAGAGACTGGGAGATTCCTGGGCCTCACTTTTGATTCCAAGTTGTCGTGATTGCCCACCTTAAAGACCTCAAGGTGTGGGCCCTGAAGTCACTGAATATTTTGAAGTGTCTGAGCCATTGGTCCTGGGGAGCAGAACGGGCGCGTCTGGTGAAATTTTATAGGGCTTTCGTCCGGTCGCGTCTTGACTAAGGATGCACCGTGTATGGGTCAGCGAGGCCTTCATATCTAAAGATTCTTGACGCAGTACATGATGAGGGTATCAGGCTGGCCACTGGTGCATTCCGTACCAGTCCCATCCCCAGCCTGTGTGCTGAGGCAGGGGAACCACCGCTCGCCATCCGGCGGAAACTCCTCATGGTGCGACGGGCGTGTCAATTCCTTGCCTGTCCAACCTCCCCCGTGTACCCAACCATTGCCCGACCGCCTATGGAACGTCTCTTTTCCAGTCGTCCCAGGGCAACGAGACCATTTGGGATTCGTGCCAAGCATTTGCTTGTGTCCCTTGGTGTGGAGCGTGTGGCACCCCAACTCCAGGGTTTTACCCACCTGCCTCCCTGGTTGCTCCAGATGCCCAGTATCCTTTTAGACTTGTCAGAGTACCGGAGGAGCTGCACTCCTGAGTTTGTTTTTACCTCCTTATTTTACGATATTTTAAACCATCATCCCGACCATGTACCAGTATTTACGGATGGCTCTAAACAGGGGGACTCTGTTGGTTGTGCTGTCGTCAAGTTATGGCTTCCTGCGGCGTTTACCATCTTTGATGCCAAATTGTTTGCGATCTTGCGGGCATTGGAGCAGATGAGATGTGTTCCCAGTCTTAAGTTTTCATCTGTTCTGACTCCCTGAGTGCCCTTCAGACCATGCAACACTTGTACCCAGCGGATACGGTCGTGCAGAACGTCCATGATGCCGTACTCTGCCTGCAATGGCAGGGGAAGGAGGCTTCTTTCTGCTGGGTACTGGGGCACATGGGTTATTGGGGAAACGAACTGGCGTATGTGGCTGCCAAAGATGCATGTTCCCTCCCTCACGTTGTTGAATGTGCCGTCCCCCTCCATGCTGTTACTTCCCTTTTGCGTTTTCGTATTATGCATCTATGGGAAGAGGAGTGGCTGGCAGTTGGTGAAAATAAGCTGTCTGGTCAAGGCCACCACGAGGCCATGGCGTACATCCAACCAGTCATGCAGGCGGGGTGAGGTTCTTCTCACTCGCCTCCGCATCGGGCACTGTCCCTTAACGCATGGTTTTTTACTCCGGCGGGAGGACCGCCCAATCTGCAGGGCTTGTGGCGTGCAGATTACTGTTCACCACATTTTGCTTGACTGTCCTTTATTCTCTGACCAGAGGGCGGTGGTTTCCTTGCCACCGGATTTGCCCTGTATTTTGCAACACGACGCAACGACTGTGGTTAAGGTCTTACGGTTTTGTGTCCTGTCCAATTTGGTGCCTCGAATTTTAGGGAGAGGATTTTAATGTGCTGCAGGGTGACTGGCTCACCCAGGTTTTAGGTAAGAGGTCCGCCAGTCACGATTACCTACTTGTTTCACTTCGATTTGTGTTCTCTTTTCCTTGTGTTTCCTTTCCTTTTTTAGTGCGTTTCTTTTCCTCTTGTTTCACCTCTGTATGTGAGGATTTGGAACTGCGTCAGGCCTGTGTCTTTTAGCCGTTCTCCTTGTTCACTGTCCATCTTCGTGCCTTCACCGCATGTGTTCCTGTTTCTATGCGTTTGGGCGCTGATGACCACGCTGTTTAGCACCCGAAAACCTCAAACCACACACACTCCCCATTTGCATTCGGTCTTTCCTGTCTCAGCGGTTTTCTCGGACCCGAGTTGGTGCCTCGCTCTGTGATCGATTTGAGCTCTCTGATCGTTTTAAGTGATAGCTTCTTTGCCATAGCCATCAACAGTATTACATCTACGGTAAGGAGTCCTGTACAGTACTCCTTATTTGTGGACGATTTTTCTGTTTTCTGTTCCTCCTCCAGTATTGCAATAGCGAGCCATCAGTCGCAACTTCCAGTGTGGCAGTTATAGGAGTGGGCTGCAAAGACTCGTTTTCAGTCGTCTGCTGATGAGTGTGTGTGTTCATTTTAATCTTTTTGTCGTCCTTTTAATTTGCTTGTATTGAAGATGGGGTACACCATCCTACGTCTTAGAGACACAGTGCGGTTTCTGGCCCTTATTTTTGACTCCAGATTTTCATGGTTGCCACACCTGCGAGACTTGAAAGGCGTGGCAGTCTTCCCTAGGGGGTTCTCGATGGGACTCTGCCGCCTTCGCATCGGCCACACTTGGCTGACGCATGGCTATCTTCTCAGGCTTGAGGCCCCATCATGTTGTCGCGGCGGTTTCCGTTTGACAGTGGTCCACGTTTTGGTGGACTGTCCACATCTAGCCGCTATAGGACGGAGTTTTAATCTTCCTGACTCCCTTCCTTCGATTTTAGGAGACGATGCCACCACGGCTAACTTGGTTTTTCGTTTTCTATGTGACGCCGGTTTTTGTTCTTCGGTTTAAGTTTTAGTTCCTGTTCTTTGTGTCCCTGTGCTTTCTATCCTAGTACTTTTAGGTTAGAGATTTTAATGTGTTGCGGAGTGGCTGGCTCATCCGTTTTTATCCCCATGATCAGCCAGCCCAGGACATCTGCTCTACTGTTTTAAGCTCTTCTGCTTGTTTCTTGCATGTCTGTGCTTCTCTTGTCTTCTTTTGTCCCTAGTTGTTCAGCTTTGTGTTTTTTTGTTCATCTAGAACTCCTGTGGTGTGTACTGTTTGTTAAGTCCCTTAAAAATCAAACCAACCAACCAGAACCCTGAAGGCATTGAACAGCAAGTGCCTTAGCCACAGATTGGGGGTAGCGGACAGGGCCCATCTCCTTCAATTTTATTAGGCTTTTGTGTGTTCATGGCTGGACTACGGGTGCACAGTGTATGGGTCAGCGAGGTCCTCTTATTTGCGGATCATTGACACAGTCCACCATGAGGGGATTTGGCTGGCCAAAGGTGCTTATTGGACCAGTCCTATACCTAGGCTCTGTACTGATGCCGGGGAACCGCCACATACCATCCAGCGCCAGCTCCTCATGGTAAGCCAAACATGTCAGTTCCAAACAGCTCCAACTTCACCTGCACCCCATACTGTTGTTCGTCCACATCTGGAGCACCTTTTTTCCAACTGTCCACAATCCACGATGCCATTTCGGAACCGCATGCACTGTGTGCTGGGGTCACTTGGTGTGGCAACACTCCGATCCCAAATCCAGGGTTTTAACCATCTACCAACCTGTTTACTGGAGTGGCGCAGTGTGATTTAAGATTCGGTGTGGTACAGGAGAGATAGCACTCCTGCTTCCGTTTTTAATGTAACATTTTCTGCCAGTTAATCGTAGCACCATGACTATGTATCTGTTTTTACAGATGGGTCGAAACAGGAGGATTCTGTTGGTTGCTCTGTCGTCTTCCCGGATCATACCCTCAAGGTCAGACGGCCTCCTGAATTTACCATCTTTGACACAGAATTATGTGCAATCTTGCGAGCACTGGAGCAGATGAAACATTCTCCCAGTGTTAGATTTCTCGTCTGTCCAGATTCCTTGAGCGCTCTTTACTCTCTCCAGAGTTTGTACCCCGCAGATAAAGTAACCCATACTATCCAGGATACACTCCTCCAACTACAGCGACTGGGGAAGGAGGTGTACCAGGGCACATGGGACTTCTGGGGAATGAAAGTTCTGATCGAGCAGCCAAGGAGGTGTGTCGTGAGCGTTAGGTCTTTCCGTGTGCTATCCCCCTGCATGCCCTCACCTCGCTGTTTGAGTATAAAGTCCTGTGTCATGTGGCTAGAAGTGACTCATAACAAGCTCCGTGTCTTCAAGTCCACAACTCGGCCGTGGCGTACTTCCTTCCAGCCACGTCGACAAGACGAGTTCTTCCTTACTCGTCTTCGCATCGGCCACAGCTGTATGACGCATGGATTTTTACTCCGGCGAGAGGACCCTCTGATGTGTGGCGTCCAGATCACATATCATTGTGCACCACATTTTATTGGACTGCATGTCATTTGCTGACCAGAAGACTGCAGCGGATTTGCCAGCGGATCTGCAGTCTATTTTATGCAATGCTCACATGAATGTGGTTCGGGTTTTAAAGTTCTGTGAATTGTCCCACATTTTTAACAAGATTTTGGGGAGATGTTTTTAATGTGTCAACTGAGCGGCTGGCTCACCCAAGTTTTTTTTGTAAGTGGTCAGCGAGTTATATTTTCCTATTTTGTTCTTTTAGCTCTTCTGTGTTTTGTTTTCTCTGTATTTTACTTTCTTGATTAGCTAACTTCCCTCCTCATTGGTTTTAGTGCATGTGAGAGTGCCTGTGCGATAGAGTCATTGTGTGGTCATTTAGAGTGCACATGTGTATGACAGTTTTAGTTCTTATCCACATTCTTTTGTTTTAATAAATGTTAGGGCGCTGATAACCTCGCTGTTGGGCGCCCATTAGGTCCCAAAACACAGACACAGACACACACGCACAACGAATTGCATCTGCCGTTATGAAGCAACTGGCAGGGATCGTTTCGTAGGACATCAGTCTACCGATCGTAGGCTGCCTTCCATTGTCGTGCTCCCCCTGCAGTTCTGTGGGATAGACTAGGCCCGAGGTGTCGTAAGAGTTGACTAAAAGGAGTCTTAAGCGTTTCAGCCTTTGTGTAATGGTCCTCTATAGGGTTTTATCTCCATTCTTCAAAATAATTCCGAAGGGCGAGCCAATGAGGGAAGGGCGCTTTACGTGTTGCATCGTGTCCCTCATGCATTGTAACCTCTAGCATCCTTTATTGTCGAGGGTCTGCCATTCCGCTCATTCACCAGCCGTTAGGCGAGGATATCTTTCCGGGTGCTTTTCCTTCACCCACTGCGTGGTGTCATTTTCTGCGCTGATGATGATAATTTTCTCGTTTGCACCCTGTATCCAGCATAGTAGCAAGTCTGTTGTGTTGGGATCGCTATGTACCCTCTTGGTTGTAGCCCACTGACTACACATGGATCCCTCTGCTGATGCCTGCGCCGCTAACTCCCTACATTTGCCAAGGGGTAGATGCCAGTCTATTGGGGGCATTGGGTCTCTGGCAATGCCATCCTGCCTGGTGGTTGGGTGGTACCTGTGGGGAGGGCCTCTGATGGGGATGGGTGGAATCAAGGCGGATGACCCACAAAGAAGTGGGTCTCAGTTCAATGCAAGGAAGTAAGCCCCGAACTCGTTCCCTTCCCTGGCTACTACCAAGGCCCAGACTGCTTGATGAACTGACTGCTTACGAGAAGCATTGTACCCCGACAATATTTTTAAAATTAAATGTAATGAGATTTTACATAGCCACCCAAATTTTTTTACTGTCTACGCGGATGATTCTAACAGGAAGATTTTTTCTGTTGTTATGACGTGTTGCCCGACTTTGTTCTCAGGATAGGGCTCACAGAGCAGTTTTCGTTTTGTTACGCTGAACTGTTTGCTATTCTGGAGGCAATGGAGGAGATGAGACGGCGTCGGACAAAATATTTATCCTCTGCTCCGATTCCCAAAGTGCCCTTACCGCTACTGGACTGTTGTACGCAGTAGATCGCTTGATGCAACAGGGGAACCATGTTCTCCTTCTCTTGTTACGGCAAAACAAGGAAATAATTTTTTGCTGGGTTCCAGGGGACATAGGAATTCAGGGAAAAAACAAACTCGCTGCTGTTGCTACTAAGGAGGCTTGCTCACTTCCTCCTCCGGCTCGCTGTTCAGGCCCTCTGTGGGCTGCCACTTCATTTGTGACCAGGAATTCCATATGTTGGTGGTAGTCTCCGTGGCTGGAAGTGCGGAATGATTAACTGCGTTCCATTAAGTCTTCACTGCGACCATGGATTACCACCTAACGCTCGCGACAGTGTGAAGGAGTAGCCCTTACTTGGCTTAGAGTGGGATATTGGCCATTGACACATGGCTTCCTCTTATGTCACAAGGAGCCCCCAGTATGCCAGAGATGCGGCACACAGATGTCAGTACAGCATATTTTAACTCAGTGTGTTTTATATGACGACCTGAGGGTTGAACTGGGTGTCTTACAGGATCGTCTCTCTATTTTAACTGATAACGAGGCGAGTTTTGTTCGTGTCTTAAGATTTTGTGTGGTGTCTGGAATTCTCCCCAAAATACTGGGTGTGAGATCTTAATGTGTCACAGAATGGCTGGGTCATGTATTAGTTCTAGGTCATCATCTGTTCCATTTTTAACAGCATCTATACAGGTATTTTATCCATGATTTTATTTAGTTATTCCGTTGTGTCTTACTGGGATTTTATTCCGAGCTTTTCTGAAGCTCACCTCCTTGGAGTTGCTTTACGATTCCTGTGGTGAGATGAAACGTAATTTTGCAGTTTATTGAACCCCTATCATAGATTGTCACAATCTTCTTCGGTATATCATTAATGCAAGGGCCCTGATGACCTTGCTGTTTAGCGCTTTCCGCCATAGATCATCATCATGAACATCGAAATAACCGTATCCTTTTCCCAACTGCAACACTTTATCTCCCACAATCTCGGCCCAGGACAGGGATTATGGTTGCTGTTTGCATCCAATCCCTTCTGTCTGAACTAGAGTCCTTTCCTTTACGACCTCTCCTCCGTGTCCATTCACATACACTTCCATGGTGTATACCGAGGATGCAGCTTTGACTGGACCTTTTCCATGCCCTAAGGTCTCCGTTGCTACTGAGACGCTCTGCTGTCATTTACTGTCGATTCTTGACGCATCCCGGGGCTCTGCAGTAGTCCGCATTGACGGCACAGCTCGTGGCTTTGTTTACGCTCACGCAGGACATATTGAACAGCGCTCTTTGTCAGATGGCTGCAGTGTTTTCATAGCAGAGCTGGTGGCCATATCCCATGCTCTTGAGGCTATCCGTTCCTGCTCTGGTGAGCCCTTCCTTGTCTGTAGTCTCTTTGTGCTCTTTACAAGCTATTGACCAGTGCATCCTCACCGTCCTTTGGTAGCGACCATCCAAGAGTCTGTCTATGCCCTGGAATGGACCAGTCATTCAGTGGTGTTTGTATGGACCCCTGGACATGTCGGAATCCCAGGAAATGAGCTTGCTGACAGGCTGGTCAATCAGGCTACTCGGAAACCACTTCTGGAGATCGGCATCTCTGAAACTGACCTGCGCTTGGTATTATGCCGCAAGGTTTTTGGAATTTGGGATACGGAATGGCATAATTTAGGTACGCCCAATAAACTGCATGCCACAGAGGAGACTACGAATGTGTGGAAGTCCTCCATGCGGGCCTCTTGCCGGGACTCTATGGTCACATGCCGGCTCCCCATCGGCCAAGCTTGGCAGACCGACGGCTGACCCATCCCAGTGTCGGTGCGGTGGCAGGTTGACGGTGGCCCACATTCTGTTGTACTGACCTGCTTTAGCTGCCCTGCAATGGAATTTTCACTTCCGGACTCGTTACCATTAGTTTTAGCTGAAAACGCCTCATCGGCCGATTTATTTTCACTTTTTATACATGAAGGGGGGTTTTATCATTCCATCTTAATTTTAGTGCTTGTCCTCTGTTCATCTATGGTCTCTACCCTACTGCTGTTATGTCGGAGGTTTTAATGTGTTGCAAAGTGGCTGGCTTCTCCTTTTTTATTCTTGTGATCAGCCAACCGCGGCCGTCTGCGCTACTGTTTTAATCCCTTCTATCTGTTTCTTGCATCTCTCTGAGGTTTTCTTGTCTTATTTTGTCCATTGTAGAGTTTGTTGCCCTTTTGTAATTCTTGTGGTTTTTTTCCCCAGGTTTTGTTTTGTGCAATAAGTCTTGTTTGTTTTATTCTTTTCTTCATGGACTTGTTTCATAGGAACAAGGGA
This sequence comes from Schistocerca nitens, assembly GCF_023898315.1. Taxonomy (NCBI): domain Eukaryota; kingdom Metazoa; phylum Arthropoda; class Insecta; order Orthoptera; family Acrididae; genus Schistocerca; species Schistocerca nitens. The sequence continues at coordinate 342,391,005 of NC_064622.1, forward strand.
CCGATGACCAATCAGTTTGGTTCCTCCACCCGCGCCGCCCTTAAGGCAATAAACCGGGTACAATCGTGTGTATGATAAAGCAGCGAAATTTCGGGATTTGTACGACGACACGGGACTGCGGTGCGTGCTCGACAAGCCAGAAGTCACATGTGACGCATTTTGTTGTTGCGACTGATGTCTCGCCGAAAGTAAGTTGTACTAAGCGACGTTTTTATGAATTATTTTCTTGTGGTGAATTTTGAAATTAGTTTATGTCATCGACAGGCACGTTGTATGTACGATAGCAGGAAGAAATAGGGCAGTCATCGGCGATGTGGACGGCATCTTTCCGTCCCTAATGAACTCGACAAGGACGTCAGACACTAATCTCATTCTCCTCCTAGACGCTATGCCCTCTTTTATTCCTCAAAAGAAATGTCGCTCAATGTATTGCCCAATGATAACACCCTGCCATATTAGTCTGATTCAGAATCGTGAGAACTCCTCTGAGAACTTTGAAACTGTGATATGCTAGGAGGACGTCTTTCTTGAGGTATTGTGAAGTACAATAACTCCAAATATTGGTAAAATAATGTTCGTAACACAGTTAGGGGTGATGGAATAATAGACGTAGAGGCAACTCGAGGGCGTTGCTGCAGCGTATCTGGAACGTAGCGTGACTACGATGCGGGTATATAAGCAATGATATGTAAGCATGGGATCACAGTGTCATTCGCGTCTTTCTGGCACCAAGGTGCTGCTGTTCTTTTTTTACCTGCTGAACGGCAAAAAAATAGTACACGTCCTCTGGGGGATGAAGAATGTGTCATTCTTCGTCTCCTCGTCCAATGGGGTCCAAGAGCTAGCCATCTGGTGAAAAGATGATGCTCACCCCATTCTTTGATTACTGGGGCCCATTGTCCTTTTATTTCATGGAACCTGGTGTCTCCATTAGTCAGGAACGGTACTGGACAAGGCTGCAATAATTATGGCGTACGGGAAAACCGCGACAAGGGGTCCTGCTGCTACATGATGACTTCCTGAATAAGGCCCATCTTGGTGGGATCGCCGGTTCCGAGAACTGCAGGTAACAGCTTGAAGATCGTGTCTCCACTAACGTACAGGTGGGCCTGTGGGTTTTCCAGATTCCATCAGAAATTCCCACAAAATACGCCCTTTTTTGATGAGTTAATGACAAATTTTCCGAAGTTGTTGTGTACGAGGGCATTAACATTTTCTTGGATACATGTCATGGAACATATGTCCATTTTCCTGATATAATGGGCAGTGAACTGGAGAATGATATTCCACACCCCACTGTTGTTACATTTTGGGGAATCCTAACTCATTCAAACTGGAAAAGGAAATCGATACTTTTAATAAGAGATAAACAGTTATCTGCGATATTTGACCCAGCTAAGGGAAGTTAGTAAATGTTTCCTGTTTTATTGCTATACCAATTTGTTACCTTATTTTTGTATATTTGTTTGTATAAATTACCTGTCGCTTTCCCTGTGCAGCCATATTTTATACTGCTAAATTCAATGCTAAGTCAATTTACTTCCAAGATCTGTGATTGTGCTTTGTGGCGAGTGGCCTTAAATACTGCATGTTTATTTTTGGTAAGGTGGCATAACGAGTTGTCTATAGTTATATTTTTATGTGTGAGTTTTGTTTGTATTTTAGTAATTTAGTATTTTAAATTTAGTTCTTTATTTGTGTTAAAGTATTTTATAACACTAATACATAAGACGCTTCGTCTTTAATCGTCTCATGTTATACTGTATTTGTGAAGTGTTTTGAAGTGTACGAACAAGTGTGTACTTTGAGTGACGTGATGTGCAATGACGTGCTGTCATTAGAGAATTAGAAACTTTCTCCCCGGATCTTTTAGTAACTTTTTAGCTTTTTTTCATCCCATTTTCCGTTATTTCAGCCCCAAATTTTGAATTGTAACACCTATTACTCTCACAGCATGAACGTACTTTTCACGTCACTTCACACAAAGTTAAATATGTGTTAGAGATTTCCACTTAGATATCGGACGCACCGCATTGCATTGTGGGTGTTAATAAAACACAAAATTTTCTATGAAAACTTACTTTGATTCTTATTTGTGCATTTACAAATCATATGAAATAAATGATAGATAAATATGGCTGAATATGGGTCTGAATACTACATGATATATATATACAAAAACTGGAAGTTGAGTAATCCAAAATTAATTGAACAAGATAAATTATTAGGCGTACTTAGTTACCATACAATTTAAAGAAGAAGCAGGAAGTATAATAAACGACAAATTTTGTGAAGTTGTTAGCGTATTGATAACTGATAGTTATGTATTTTATGAAAATGTGTAATGCCTGTGGTAGTGTAATGTCTTGAAAGACGTATGCAGATGTGGAATAGACTTGGAGACAGAAAAAGGTTTCGAATAGATAACATAATAGTAACATAGCCTTTTCAAAACCAGATTTTACGTTGTAAACGTTTTAAGATGAATAGTTATAAGTGAGGGGTTAGTGGACAGCAGTCAAATTAAATCACGTGACACTGAACCGCTTAAGGTAGCAAATGAGACACTAACAGAAATACATGCGATTTGCTATGTGGATAGCAAACTACCTGATTATGGCCGAACTAGCGAGAATGCATAATGCAGGCTAGCTATAGCAAGAAAAGCATTTCTGGAAAAGATAAATTTGCTTACATCTCTTACAGCTTTAATGTCAGAAAGCCTTTTGTGTAAATATTTGTCTGGAGTTTAGGTTTATACGGGAGCATCGACGATAAGCATTTCAAACGAGAAGTAAGTATAAGCTTCTGAAATGAGGTGCTACAGGAGAATGCAGAAAATTAGATGAATAGTTCGAGTAATTAATAAAAAAATACGGAATCGAAGTGTGGCAAAGCGGAATGTGTAGCAAAGGTTGAGTAAAAGAAGGACTCCATTGATATGACACATCTTGAGGCATAATAAGTTGATAATAAAGAGATGTGTGGGAAGTAAACGTTGTAGAAGAAAATCAAGGTTTGAAAACAAGTTGAAGGTTACAGTAGTTATTCGAAGAAGAAGAGACTTTCACAGGATAGAGTAATATGGATAGCTGCAGCCAAGAAGTTTCCAGTTTAAAGACCGCAGCAACAACAACAATATACTTACTTGATTGCTATAACTCTGCATAATAATACATAGATAAGGCTGCTTCGGTTCAGTCTGACTTTCTCTCTTTTAAACTGATGGGCTGTACACACGTTAGACGAATTGGCTCTGAAATTAACCTCACCATTACTTTATGACGTGTCTGATTTTGTTAGAACTCAAGTATATGCACCTTCATAATGAGTCACTTTGATAAACAATAATCATTTTCTTTGATCAATAAGCTTGATTTTTTTATCGACACACTAATGATCAACCACAACAAAACACTTAACCAGTTCAAATACATATACCACCATAATTTTTAAATCGACAACCTAATTCCACTGTACATAATAATTAACTGGAAATGCATTTGTACGGTATTACTGACCACAAAGAGCAAATTTGACTGAAGAAATGTTTTATTAATCTCTTCCTGTTTTCTTTTCCATTGTTTTATCGGTTTCACCACCGTTGATCACATTTGATGGCCAGATGCTTTTTCTGACGTCAGTACTCAACCTGGAGGGAAATCTATGTACTTTCTATATCTGTGTCTAGTGTAAATAACATGTACAAGTAAAATGACATTTTAAAGAGTTTGCGTAGCATGTAAATGAGGCGGAACGTCGGTACCAGCCTGGTATTCACCTAGTTGGATGTGGAAAACCACCTAAAAACCACATCTAGGATGGCCGTCTCACTAGCTCTCGTCGCTGATCTGTGGCTGGCTCGCCTCCCCGTGTCCTGAAAGCTGTCGCTTCAGTGTCTCCGGATCAAGAGACATTACTAACGTCATTTTCATTAAATCGTTTTGAACCATACTCTTCGTATTAAAAATGAAAATCAGATTTAGTCTTTACCTATGACATACCCTTTTGCTACACGAAACCAATTTAGGCTTCATTCAAACTGTACGAATGATGCACAGAGATAATTTCACCAAATACTTGCCTTAAATTATTCCTAGGTTGTCAGTATACTTGGATGAAAGGTGGTGGAGAACTTCTACGACAGTCGAACGCAAAAAAATTCAGCAGACAACCAACAAGGCCTGAACCAGATCGTACTTTGTCAATCTATTCCTCTGCATCGATTTCGCTTACCACCAGGTTTCTTAGTGCCTACCAGCGCACAAGGCCTGAAACACATCTTACCTCATCAGTCTCTTCCTCTGCGTCGTTTTCACTCATCTCCTGGCCTTGTAGTGGTTGATTCTCCTTTGACGTGTCCAGTGTTTTCACATCCGTTTCCTTACCTTTCTCTCCATCTGCTTCACGCTCCTCTTCCCCTGCCACCACCCGTTTGCAAGCGTTTCTGGGCGCCTTGTCTCCTGCCTCCTCGTGCGGGAAGGTTGCTAGAACTCAGCATCTACACAAGGACAAACGTGCCAATTAAGGAAATGGCATTTGTAGCAGTTACAAATCACATGGGATTCTTTTTTACTAGGCATATAATATTATTAGTTTCAGGCATGTTAATAATTGATCTCCTGGCGAAATATGAAAGACATACACAACGCACAAAATACCCACAACATTAGATAACATTCTACAGTCTACAGTTATTCAGCTACACAAGTTATTAGTTTAGAATTAAAGTTGTACTCTTGTGTAGCTGCGGCTACGTACAGTAATTTTCTGGAGAACCTGGCCAGTCCCCATCCCAGGGATTCTGGTCCTCTGCGACAGGATACGTGTCGCCAGTGGAGCAGTGTACTGAGCTGAGAAATGCCTGCAGCTCATCCCTCGACTAACCGTGTACCATTGGTACGTCCGTCCACGTCATGTCTACAAAACAATAAAACAAAATTTCTGTTTCAATGCAATAAATTAACTATAAAAACTTTAAGAACATCTTGATAACAGGTACATTATTTTCAGGTATAGGTATGTTCTCCTGAATCACAATTTATAATGCGAATGCACGCGGAATACTAATGAGTGAATTTTAAATGAGATACTCACCCGTTCAAGCCGATTATATCATATGTTAAGAAAACAATGAATTTGGAACTAATTTCACAGCAATGTTCATGTCTGTGGACATGTCAGTGTAACGCTATTCATAAACATAAGGTACTCACCAAGCTCAGTTTCCAGAGTGGTACAAAATTAAAAAAAAAAAAAAAAACATTAACTGAATCTGAAACAGTCGGAAATAAGAAAAAGAAAGGGTATGTGGAGAGACAGGTACGTGTATAGATCGAGGGAAAGACAGAGAGTGAATCCGAAAATTATGGGTCTACACATTTATAATTACACAGTCGCACATTTTCTTCACAGCCTTAGGCACGTTACGAAACAAATACTTTCGAAATACCTTACCATATGTGTTGCTAATCCATATCGTGGGCAACTATACGACACGAGACGTCTTTCTAAGCGTGCACGTGTAAATAATGAAACGTCTCCTTAGAAAAATTATAAATGACTGTGCTTAAACTGACACACAATATTTGTAACGCAAGGCAATTTGACTTTCAAAAATCCCTACAAAAGAATGGCCCTGACTAATAATAACCTATACCTTTCATGACTGCCGGCCGAAGTGGCCGTGCGGTTAAATGCGCTGCAGTCTGGAACCGCAAGACCGCTACGGACGCAGGTTCGAATCCTGCCTCGGGCATGGATGTTTGTGATGTCCTTAGGTTAGTTAGGTTTAACTAGTTCTAAGTTCTAGGGGACTAATGACCTCAGCAGTTGAGTCCCATAGTGCTCAGAGCCATTTGAACCATTTTGAACCTTTCATGACTCACTTACCTCACAAAAATCTTCGTTACTCAAACTACTGCAATACAGCGTGCGCCAATACTGCCAGCTGAATATAAGATTCTAACTACTGAAGGCATAGTTAGAAAATGAAAGATTTTGATAGAGAACAATGTATTTACCTTAATAGTGTTCAAAAGTCATAATATGTATATCAGTTCATGACATCCAGTCTTACAAATTTTCTGTCTCTGATGGACACATGTCCAGATCATCCGCTCCCAAAACTCCGCCAACTCTCTCCCCACTTCCACCACTGCTGGCGGCTCACCTCCAACTGCACAACGCTATACGCTGTTCACATCCAACTATCCAACACTACAAAAGCAAATATTGCAACACTGCCGACCAGCCTCAGACTGCACACAGCACAGCCAGTGATTTTCATACAGAGCGCTACGTTGCGGTACCAATATAAAACCCTAAACAGCCTACTTACAATACTACTCTTCAGTGTAACTTCAACGTAACTGAACTAAATGAAAATTCGTACGACTCATTTACTTGTACCTATTTTTGTGTTTCACTTCATGATTTGCAATTTCAGAAAACCAGAGACGTTCTTTTAGGTGTCAGAAACTTCCATAAATGCAGCACAATGATATCCTTCGCAAACAACTCGTGCTTACACTCAACAGATGCTGAATCCCTGCGTGTCTTTGCAGGATGTGTAATATCGTTGAATGATAAGCGAATATGGTTCGCCGCATCGTATTTCGATATGCTGAAACAGAGCAACTGCCGGCTACCCACTTTAGCGATCTCATATCGTTCGTTAGTATGTCAAATATGGTAATCACTCAATTTCTAGCGTAAGCAGTTGTTACGCAAGTAATTCTGAGCTGAACTGGAAATGTGGCTATGTTAGCATACCGCCTCCAGCGGTGGAAGTAAATCACCAACATTTGCAGCTGATGGAACCGCGCAACCGCTACGGCCGCAGGTTCGAATCCTGCCTCAGGCATGGATGTGTGTGATGTCCTTAAGTTAGTTAGGTTTAAGTAGTTCTCAGTTCTAGGGGACTGATGACCTCAGAAGTTAGGTCCCATAGTGCTCAGAGCCATTTGCAGCTGAAGTACACTCGGATCATGACGAATCGCTTTGGCCATAATGAAGCAAATGACTGGAATCGTTTCCTCAACATGAATATACCGATCGTCACCTGTCTATCTTTGTCGCGTGCACCACGATGTAACGTGGGTGCTACCTGCCATCTCATTCTGGGGGAATATACGACTAACAGCTACTGGTTTGTGATAGAACGATGTTCTAATGTGGAAAGCTAAAAGGAGACCCAGTTGGCCAATGAAATTAAACATAGTTATTTCACTAACTTGCTGGTCTGATCACAGTGTTTACGTAATTTCTGTAGATTCGCTGAGTTTAACTACTTTCAATTCAACATTTGGATCTCCCTCATTGCTATGATATTGTTAAGAGAAACCTGTCTGCTCGGTTATATGGGTTTCATACTAAACCAACCATCTTGGGCGGTAATTCCTCTGATACTGAGGTGTAAGCTCTCTGTATCGCTTACCGATCTTATTCATGGTAACAAGCAATTGATCTTTATTCGAAGACCATTTTCACGCAATTTGTGTTGGAGACATGAAAATCTTAGTGGTTCCTTAGCTACGTCTACCACTTTCTTCCTGGGTTGTCCATGTTTTACTGCTGGCGGCATGCTTCGTCCCACGCTTCGGTGTGGGTAGGCACATATTTTTCCAAGCTAGTTTCCTGTGACTTACCTTCTGTTTTATCTTATTGTTCTGAGTCTTTTCTTGACACCCATCTCAATCTCTTACTGAGCGGGCGCTGAAGACCTTGCCGTCGTGCGCTCTTAAAACCCTCTCCATCGTCAGCATCACGCATGAACATTCAAATTTTGGTGGAGCATCCTGCAGTAACTCTGCCGTTAGGCCCGCATTGATAACAGTGGTCGGTTTGGTAATTTCTGTATAACAGTCAAGTCAGCACGTGAGTCAGCATTTCTTATAATATTTTACATGCTTCAATATGTAACGGTTCTGCGCATAATGTATCATTTCAGACAAGATTCCCACGTGGATGGCCCTTTTTGTCCCTATCGAGAGAAATATTCAGAACGTTTTACAAGTTTCCAAGATTATTTTTCTTCAGTCGCTGGTAAAAGTCAACGACAGTGGATCTCCATTTATGTCTGGATGTATATGGAGTATTACATGCAGACATCTAGGTTGCAGTTGTCGATACTGACGCCCATTTGTTGTGGTAAACCACGTCCAACCCTGAGGTAGACACTTACGAGAATAAGTGTGTAATGTTGTCACTCCTTGTTCGATGTAACGGTGGGGCAGTCACCAAAACACAGTGTAATGTGTTTTGGTGAAGTTCAAAGTGCTTTTACGAACTTATTTGTGAAAATACCTGTTATATTTACGTGTGCATCACAACACCTCACAATGATGCTGAGAATAAAAGGGCTTGCCACACGAAAACAATACAAGCTACCTGTAATAAATAATACACAAGTCGTCCTGAAAAATCGTGCACACCAAGTGTAAAGATTAAATAAAACGGAAACTCACTGATGATGGAACAGTGGTGCTGAAACATGTTTGGGAACCTGATGAAAAAACGGTGTTTTGCATAACTGGCGGACCCTACATCGCCACGCAGGATTAGCCGAGCGGTCTCAGGCTCTGCAGTCATGGACTGTGTGGCTGGTCCCAGCGGAGGTTCGAGTCCTCCCTCGGGCAAGGGTGTGTGTGTTTACCCTTAGGATCATTTAGGTTAAGTAGTGTGTAAGCTTAGGGATTGATGACCGTAGCAGTTAAGTCCCATAAGATTTCACACACATTTGAACATTTTTTGGACCTTACATCCTACAATTTTAACTGCAAACACAATAAACGCAAGGACTACAGTGCAGTCGTTGTCGTAAAGCGGAAACGAGGTGATTTATCTGACGTCAAAAAGGGCACGATCATTGGCTCTCTGGCCAAGGGCGGAAGCATTTCCGAAGCTACTACGTTCGAAAACTATTCGCGTGCCGCCAGGGTTCAAGTATATCGTGCATGGCAACGGTGCTATCCAAATCAGGGACCGAGGTACTGTAGTGCACCAGGGGCCATAGATGGCAGGATGAACGACAGCTGTGGAGATATGTATGGGCGAATAGACGTGCAACTGTTGAGCAGCTGACCGCCCAGATGAACCGAGGGACTACCATCAGTGGCGGATGTGGCTGCCAAAGATGCATGTTCCCTCCCTCACGTTGATGAATGTGCCGTCCCCCTCCATGCTGTTATCTCCCTTTTGCATTTTCGTGTTATACGTCAATGGGAAGAGGAGTGGCTGGCAGTCGGTGAAAATAAGCTGCGTCTGGTCAAGGCCACCACGCGGCCATGGCGTACGTCCTACCAGTCGTGCAGGCGGGATGAGGTTCTCCTCACACGCCTCTGCATAGGGCACAGTCCCTTAACGCATGGTTTTTTAAACCGGCGGGAGGGCACCCCCCAATCTGCAGTGCTTGTGGCGTCCAGATTACTGTCTGCCACATTTTACTTGACTGTCCTTTATTCTCTAACCAGAGGGCGGTGGTTTCCTTGCCACCGGATTTGCCCTCTATTTTACAACACGACGCAACGACTGTGGTTAAGGTCTTACGGTTTTGTGTCCTGTCCGATTTGTTGCCTCGGATTTTAGGGAGAGGATTTTAATGTGCTGCTGGATGACTGGCTCACCCAGGTTTTAGGTAATCCAGTCACGATTACCTATTTGTTTCACTTCGATTTTTGTTCTCTTTTCCTTGTGTTTCCTTTCCTTTTTTAGTGCGTTTCTTTTCCTCTTGTTTCACCTCTGTATGTGAGGATTTGGAACTGCGTCAGGTCAGTGTCTTTTAGCCGTTCTCCTTGTTCGCTGCCCGTCTTCGTCCCTTCACCGCATTTGTTCCTGTTTCTATGCGTTTGTGCGCTGATGACCATGCTGTTTAGCGCCCGAAAACCTCAAACCACACACACACACACACACACACACACACACACACACACACACACACACGTTTGCGTGCTGCACTGTGGACAGTGCTGCTGTCGTCTTAGAAGATGGGGGTGTCTACAGCCTACTAATCATGAAGATGTAGGAGAAAAATCGATACTAGTTCACTGAAAATGTTGAGACTAACGTCCTGGTTCATTTTTACACTACCCTGAATGAAAACACCCAGGTCACGGTACGGAAAATACTCCCAACACATCATATAATCTCCCTTAGCCTCAATTACACCGTCCACAGACGCAGCAAGTTAAATTCTTTATTGGACAAATCGCCACTCGTCAGATCACACAACATGTTTGTAACTGTGATCCAGTACCTGCGTTGTCTGGCCCATTGGAAACGTGCGGCTTCAGTGGCACAGTGTGCAGTGACCTTTTGCCACGTACCCAACTCCATATATCCGTTGTATGCAGCTTCCTTCGCAATGTCGTATCGAAAATTGCTTTATATAGACTTGCATTCACCGACAGCTACGAATCCTGTCGGGTTCGAAATTAGTCAATTGCCCCTGAAATGTCGTTGCACTTGTCTCTACACCCTGTCGGTTTGGATCTTTCTTCGACAACTGTTTTCACATTGCGTTTGATGGCTGCTAGTGGTACACCATTCTTTGTAGACAAGTAGAACAGTTTGTGATCATACACCAACAAAGGTCTGTTTCATTCACGACATGGCCTAGGATCGTCCATACACAACTGTTCATGTCTGTCATTTTGTCACATCTCCACGCTGATCCATTTTCATGCGTTGATTCCAAACGACCACTTCACTGTCATAAATTACGTTAGCAGTCCAGGGCGATATGACTCCCTGGTACTAGTTCTCAAGGCTCCAGGAGAGACTTATTTGTCCGTGTGCTTTGTATAGGTGTTTGAAATGTTTTCTAACATTTCCTTTAAGTATGGTTTTCTTTCCGAGGCCCATTCCATAGCAGAACGTTATAAATTTTAGACTTGTAAATGACGTAAATAAAAGCCAATGTGCAGACTCTTTCATGTTTATAGTCTCAATTACCTTTTCAATGTACTCGTAAAGGTTATGTCTTAGACAATAAATATGACTGAAATCCGTTGAATATTTTCTGAGTGTATTGTACTCTTGAAGCAAAGACAAAAAACTTTTGATTATTTTGGTTTCCGACACAATTGATGAAATATCTCTTATCTTGAAGCATTATAGTTCAAATAAAAGCATTACCCGAGTTGTAACTGCTACGAAAAAACTATTCAAAAAAGGGAATTCAGGAACTGGAAGACACGATAGTAAGGAACGTATCGCCACAGAAGAATGTTATAAATTAAAAATCGTGATAAGGCAGAGAATTAAGAGAAAAGCCCCTCCTTTAAGAAAAACCGTTTATTAATACATAATTTCGATGCAGGAAGAGGTATTTTAAGAATAAAATAAGTAGTATACAGCTAAAAAATGCAATTACTATTTTGAGTGTAACCTTAAATACGATATTATTGAGTGTTTCTTGTCATACGATATGTAACGAACAAAATATAGATGAATAATTTCGGAAAATTGTTAACTATTTTAAACGACTTGAAACCTTGAGTAACATAAATTAGAAATTTCTGATCATTTTATCTGATTTCCGTTTGCGAGACATCGAAATGTCAGTGAGCACTAACCGTCAACGCTGAAGAAGGCTCCACGTTTTCAGATTTCTCAACCTGGTACACTATGTGATCAAAAGTATTCGGACACCTGGCTGAAAATGACTTACAAGTTCGTGGCGCCCTCCATCGGTAATGCTGGAATTCAATACGGTGTTGTCCCACCCTCTGCCTTGATGATAGCTTCCACTCTCTCAGGCATTCGTTCAATCAGGTGCTGGAAGGTTTCTTGGGGAACGGCAGACCATTCCTCACTGAGTGCTGAACTGAGGAGAGGTATCGACGTCGATCGGTGAGCCCTGGCACGAAGTCGGCGTTTCAAAACATCCGAAAGGTATTCTATAAGATTCAGGACAGTCCATTACAGCCATGTTATTGTCGTGTAACCACTCCGCCACAGGCCGTGCATTATGAATAGGTGCTCGATCGTGTTGAAAGATGGAATCGCCATCCCCGACTTGCTCTTCAACAGTGGGAAGCAAGAAGATGCTTAAAACATCAATGTAGGCCTGTGCTGTGATAGTGCCACGCAAAACAACAAGGGGTGAAAGCCCCCTCCATGAAAAACACGAATACACCATAACACCACCGCCTCGAATTTTACTGTTGGCACTACACACGCTGGCAGATGACGTTCACCGGGCATTCGCCATACCCACACCCTGCTATCGGATCGTCAAATTGCGTACCGTGATTGTCACTCCACACAATGGTTTTCCACTATTCAATCGCCCAATGTTTACGCATGTTACACCAAGCGACGCGTCGTTTGGAATTTAGCGGTGTGATGTGTGGCTTATGAGCAGCCGCCTAACTGTCATAGTACTTGCAGTGGGTCCTGAAGCAGTTTGGAATTCCTCTGTGATAGTCTGGATATGGTTCAAATGGCTCTGAGCACTATGGGACTTAACATCTATGGTCATCAGTCCCCTAGAACTTAGAACTACTTAAACCTAAGTAACCTAAGGACATCACACAACACCCAGTCATCACGAGGCAGAGAAAATCCCTGACCCCGCCGGGAATCGAACCCGGGAACTCGGGCGTGGGAAGCGAGAACGCTACCGCACGACCACGAGCTGCGGACGATAGTCTGGATAGATGTCTGCCTATTACACATTATGATGCTCTTCAACTGTTGGCGATGTCAGTCAACAAACGCTTTTGTGCTGTCGTGTCCCTTCACGTTACCACTTTCACATCGGAATCAGTGGATCTAGGGATGTTTAGAAGTGTGGAAATCTCGCGTACCGACATATGACACAAGTGACACCCAATCACCTGAACACGTTCAAAGTCCGTGAGTTTCGCGGAGCGCCCCATTCTGCTCTCTCATGATGGTAATGACTACTGAGGTCGCTGATATGGAGAACATTGCAGTACGTGGCAGCAAAATGCACCTAATATGAAAAACGTATGATTTTAGGAGACACTTTTGATCACATAGTGTATGTCTTGCCGGTGAACTTCTTTACCATGTGGCAGCTTGTTATCTTCACGAACGAAGCGACAAGACCAACTCATTTGCACCTTTTCACCTAGGTGTTCGTGCCCCTTTGAATCACATTTCTTGGCTACGTAATAAGAGTCTGTGTACGTAGATATTATCATCTCCGTGTTATATCTGAGAGTGACGTTATCTTAGTCACATGTTTATTAGTAGATAATAGCTATGGTTTTCGTATGACCCGATAAGATCCCTATTTTCCTTCTGGCACTTTGAAAGTTTCATCTGCAAAATAAGAAATTGTTCTAAGTTTCGCCGGGCAAAAACGCTAATTGTAATAGTCTGATGGGATATGGTTGTCGGCGGGAAATTATATGGTTACTGTATTATCCTGGCAAAACATCCGCTTTACAACCCAGAAAGTGGCATTCACTGGATTCCCAAATATGGATAATATGTGCTATATCCCTTAAGGAAACATTACTTCTGTGCCCTTGCATTTCAAGACTTTAGCAGTCTTTTATGCTAGGTTAGTTGAAATATTGTCACAGTAGTCTCGTTAATTGACCGTCTGTGGTGTCTAAACAGGACACATTTAGTTTATTGTTAACGCACGTGTTTCGATTTCATCTGTTTATAACTTCCGCTTGTGTCGCGTTTCTGATCTCTTAATATTTCACATAGCACTTCTTTCTGTGCAAAATGTTTGAGTATGTAAATTTGATGCACCAGTTAATAAACTGTATAAAAGAATCTACTTATAGCCCCATCTGCGATATATGCATGCTGTTTGTAATAGCTGAAAAATTCGAAAAGAATGGCCAGAATGAATAGAAACTGGGAAGGCGTATGGCAAAATGTGCCGACACTAATTGATTAAGGCTGCAGATAGATGAGGTTTCGCAATGAATAGCAGGCTCCTCTACTGTGTAAACGGAAAGGTGTGTTAACTCAAGCTCATTAAGTGAAGATGCATCAAGTCACAGTTGTGATTCGGTTGAAGGCTAGTGAAAAATAATATTAGTTTCAAATTGTTGCATTTATTCGCGAGAAAAGGGCGGCAAGGTGGGTGGGAATTCATTTACTAATATATTTGGACAAAATCTGTATTATGCAGATTAACTTCTGCGATGCTATCCGGCCTCGGGTTCTGGGGAAATCAGTAGCCAGTTGACTGATGCGGAAGCAGTGTAGTTACAGGACAGTCAACTAAGAGACAGCATCCACAGACCACCAATCTCATGAAAAATAAATATGATTATTTCAACTACGTAGACTTGTATACATTTTGATCTGATATGTGTATGGTTGCGCCAGACTAGGGCTGCTGCTATTATTATTAAAGCAGATGAAAAATTTGCTAGGAACTTTAAATCTACAGTGGCTCTTCTTTTAGCTAAAGAATATTTTTTCTCATTTGTTTATTATTTTCGTCCAAAAAAAATGAATTCGATGTGAAATTATTTTATTTAAAATTAATTGTTGACTGTGCTATTTCGTTTTACTGGTAATGTCTGCCTGGAATTGAGACAGCTTGTACTTCTCAGTTTTATTTTTTACTATTCTTAGGAGTTTAGCCGGGTCCAAACTGGCAGAACGTTACCATCGGAGTGAAATGCGTATTTTAGAGCCTGAGTCACGATTTTTATTTTGTAAAATCAATATTTCCAGAGGATTTTTACTTTAGGCCCCCTAATGATGGCGGCTCACCCGAGTCAGATTATACAGGGTGGCCCATTGATGTTGAGCGGGCCAAATATCTCACGAAATAAGCAGCAAACGAAAAAACTACAAAGAACAAAACTTGTCTAGCTTTAAGGGGGAAACCAGATGGCGCTATCGTTGGCCCACTAGATGGCGCTGCCATAAGTCAAACGGATATCAACTGCGGTTTTTTAAATAGGATCCCCCTTTTTTATCACATATTCGTGTAGTACGTAAAGAAATATGAATGTTTTAGTTTTTCGCTTTGTGATAGATGGCGCTGTAATAGTCACGAACATATAAGTACGTGGTCTCACGTAACATTCCGCCAATGCGGACGGTATTTGCCTTGTGATACATTACCCGTGTTAAAATGGACCGTTTACCAATTGCGGAAAAGGTCGATATCGTGTTGATATATGGCTATTGTGACCAAATTGCCCAGCGGGCGTGTGTTATGCATGCTGCTCGGTATCCTGGACGACATCATCCAAGTGTCCGGACCGTTCGCCGGATAGTTATGTTATTTAAGAAAACAGGAAAGTGTTCAGCCACATGTGAAACGTCAACCACGACCTGCAACAAATGATGATGCCCAAGTAGGTGTTTAAGGTGCTGTCGCGGCTAATCCGCACATCAGTAGCAGACAAATTACGCGAGAATCGGGAATCTCAAAACGGCGGTGTTGAGAATGCTACATCAACATCGATTGCACCCGTACCATATTTCTATGTACCAGCAATTGCATGGCGACGACTTTGAACATCGTATACAGTTCTGCCACTAGGCACAAGAGAAATTACGGAACGATGACAGATTTTTTGCACGCGTTCTACGTAGCGTCGAAGCGTCATTCACCAACAGCGGTAATGTAAACCGGCATAACATGCACTATTCGGCAACGGAAAATCCACGATGGCTGCGACAAGTGGAACATCAGCGACCTTGGCGGGTTAATGTATGGTGCGGCATTATGGGAGGAAGGATAATTGGCCCCCATTTTATCGATGGCAATCTAAATGGTGCAATGTATGCTGATTTCCTACGTAATGTTCTACCGATGTTACTGCAAGAAGTTTCACTGCATGACAGAATGGCGATGTACTTCCAACATGATGGATGTCCGGCACATAGCTCGCGTGCGGTTGAAGCGGTATTGAATAGCATATTTCATGACAGGTGGATTGGTCGTTGAAGCACCATACCATGACCCGCACGTTCACCGGATCTGACGCCCCGGATTTCTTTCTGTGGGGAAAGTTGAAGGATATTTGCTATCGTGATCCACCGACAACGCCTGACAACATGCGTCAGCGCATTGTTAAAAAAATGGCTCTGAGCACTATGGGACTTAACATCTATGGCCATCAGTCCCCTAGAACTTAGAACTACTTAAACCTAACTAACATAAGGACATCACACAACACCCAGTCATCACGAGGCAGAGCAGCGCATTGTCAATGCATGTGCGAACATTACGGAAGGCGAACTACTCGCTGTTGAGAGGAATGTCGTTACACGTATTGCCAAATGCATTGAGGTTGACAGACATCGTTTTGAGCATTTATTGCATTAATGTGGTATTTACAGGTAATCACGCTGTAACAGCATGCGTTCTCAGAAACGATAAGTTCACAAAGGTACATGTATCACATTGGAACAACCGAAATAAAATGTTCAAACGTAGCTGCATTTTGTACTTTAATTTAAAAAACCTACCTGTTACCAACTGTTCGTCTAAAATCGTGAGCCATATGTTTGTGACTATTACAGCGCCATCTATCAAAAAGCGAAAAAAGTGGTCCAACTAAAACATTCATATTTTTTTACGTAGGCCTAGTACATGAACATGTAATAAAAATTGGGGTTCCTATTTTTAAAAAAACGCAGTTGATATCCGTTTGACCTATGGCAGCGCCATCTAGCGTGCCAACCATAGCGCCATCTGGTTTCCCCTTTCAAGGTAGACAAGTTTCTTTCTTTGTAGTTTTTTCGTTTGACGCTTATTTCGTGAGATATTTGGCCCGGTCACGATCAAAAAATGGTTCAAATGGCTCTGAGCACTATGGGACTCAACTGCTGTGGTCATTAGTCCCCTAGAACTTAGAACTACTTAAACCTAACTAACCTAAGGACATCACACACATCCATGCCCGAGGCAGGATTCGAACCTGCGACCGTAGCAGTCGCACGGTTCCGGACTGCGCGCCTAGAACCGCGAGACCACCGCGGCCGGCCCGGTCACGATCAATCGACCACCCTGTATAATGACTTGAACTTAGACCTCGGGTTGCAAACCTTATTCAGCCTTTTTAGGAAAGAGAGCTGCCACAATTCTTAGTGTACATCTGGGATGCAATGAAAAGATGGATACTTTCATACTAGTCTCCAGCCGGCAGTCTTCATTAAACATTGTATGTTTGAGACGTGGCAGTAAATTCGTCGAGCTGACACTCGGTGGCTGTTTGCTTCTGTGCCACAACGAATTCAAAAGTGGATGACAGTTACACCTCACACTGATGAGGCCTATGGACAGCAGCAAAAGTGTAGTCATATAGTAATCATTATGTGATGAATATTTCCACAAATTTTGATAAATATAGGACTGGTGCTTCATGGTATAAAACTTTCCTAATCCACTAATGTGGATTGAATTACTTAATAAGAGCCAACATAGTTTCCTGCACAGATAAAAATGCCTGCAAGACTTGGTAGATGGAAGTTTCCATGCCTCTGACTCTGATGTAACTGTAACAGCAATCGCGGAAATTTAGTCCATTATCATAACAGCACGCAGTTATGAGCTACTGATTGTAATAGCTTTGAAATATTCACGCTCGGCCCAATTGCAGGCGGCTAGCGACCGAGCGCGAAGTACTGTACAGCGGAATGAGTAAGAGATTTGTGTTAATAATGTCGGTGAATCAACAAGTTGTAACCTCCAAACAGTAAAAATATACAATTATAACATTCACATTTAGTGCAACTGCCCAACAGTTTACTATTCCGTAACATCGCAATAATAACGTGACTAACCTCCCAATAAAAAAATGTGACTCATATATAACCTTTCAATAACTAACTGACTGTGGATTTAAACTGGTAAATTTGGACGTCAGCAATGCTGCGTCATGGCCCTGAAAGATCATTCTGAATAAATTGAAAATTCTTATCTCAATGAAGTCGCCGGATAACGCGTATATATCTGCTCCTATAAGAATTTTTTCTGGCACAGCCCAGTGCAATGATGGCCGCTAGATTTGTCATGTATAAAAAGAAACAACTGATTTTTCTTTACAATAATCGGAATGACCACGGATTGCAGAAATTAGTAAATTCTTTAAATTCAGATGAATGACCGTCAAAAGGTTAATTTCATAGAAAAGGATTATTATTAAAAGACTTTTTTAAAACGTTCACATGGGACTGAATATAACAATAGTACAAATTTAGTTGTAACAGATGAGATATGCTCACGGCTGTTTTTACCTTATACTACATCGCTCAGGCACGACCGGCCCAACCGCCCGACTGCGAGCTACCACCACTACAGCCGACACTGCTCTTACTGCAGCCGACACGGCTCTCTAGTCTGAGATTCTATTATAGCTTACATATCGCAGGCAGCGCGTGGGCAATCCATCGAAATTACAACTGCTCGAGTGCGCTAGCAATAAATTGCTTAGACATAGACCTCTTACATAACCCTCCGCTGGTGGGAGGGGTGAGGGGGGGGAATTTGGCAGCGATGGTGAGTCAATTGGACTTGCCATGAACAACAAATTTTTCTATAATCTATTTAGTTTACTAAGTCTACAGTCACAGAGTATTTACATATATAAATAACATTATTGAAAAATAATGTAAGTACAGAACGTATTAGTAAATAAAATAGAGTGCACACACACTGAGTACAGAACATATTAAGAAATGACAAAGTGTACAGAACAATGTATAAGTCTTTACCATTTTACAAGAATTTAAACATATTGAGAAATGAAATAAAGTGCACATGCACTGTATAAGTCTTTACCATTTTACAAGAATTTTAACATATTGACAAATGAAATAAAGTGCACACGCACTGTATAAGTCTTTAGCATTTTACAAGAACTAGGAAAGAAATGGGAAGGATAGCATCATGGTTGTAGCACAGTGGGTTGCACGTAGCTGCACTAAAAGTCCATATCTTCCTACAGAAGCACAACACCAAGTGAAAGAAGTTCTTTTCCCTGAAGTATTTATCAGTGTAGCCAAGAAACTGAAATGTATTAATATTGTATATTATCATTTTGGTAGTACATTAGGTACACCAAACAGTAGGACCAAAATGACATCTCCTTCGGTCAGAGTGGTGGACAGCTTGATGTCAACACCACCAGTCTTGTAGAATCGATACTCTTACATCAACGTAGAATTAGTGAAAAAACCAAATATAGTGCTCCATGATTATGAGGATGGACAGGACATATGGCTATCGCAGTAATTGCTGGTAATTAGGTCAGAAGGTGAAGGATACATTAAATTTTATGCTAGTCATCGTTCAGAAGTACACTAGTGTATCATCCGATTTGAGTAATTATTGGCACTCATTGGCCAGTTACAAAGCATTTATGTAGTATTATAGAATATTATTCAAAATTCATCTCATTACAGTAATTATTGGCATCATAAGTCATCTCATTACAGTAATTATTGGCATTGTAAGTTATCTCATTACAGTTATTGTCACTCGTTGGATAGTTACAAAGCATTTGTGGTGTATTATAAATCATTACTCATAAGTCATCTCATTACAGTAATTATTGGCATCATAAACGGTAATTACTGCCATCATGAGTCATCTCATTACAGTAATTATTGGCACTCGTTGGCCAGTTACAAAGCATTTATTATGCACTATTCAGAAGTCATCATTCAAAACAGGAGTTATTGTATGTAGCATATAGCTGCTAGTGATTATATACGATATCATGCAGTTGAAATACGACATATTTTAAATGTAAGACATTGGAACTAGTAATCAAGGTGTTTAGTCCAGTAATACATAGACATAATGGAATCAATACATCAGAGAAATTTGCATTATATTTAAGACTAGAAATATATCTTAAACTGGTAGCATTATTTAGTTGTATACTGGTAATAGTTGGGACAGGTAATAATAATTTTTTTGTGCTAGCAATGCATTGCGTTGGGATCGATAGTCAATTGCTGGGGCATGAAAATATTTGCTTTTGACTTATTGCTGGAAATAATGATTAATAACGTCATTCGTCATGAGTCAGCTGTAGCAAGGTTATGAAACAAGTAGAGTATATGTGATCACATTCATGAATGATACACACAACTGGGTAAAAAAAATGCAAGTACTAGAACAGGTTTAATAACTAAATGCTTGTAGCATATTATCATGACAAGCTTCTCCTGGAAAAAATACAAAGTGGATTACTGAGCTGAAAGAACAAATGTATATTATGCTCAAAAGTAGTAAACTGCGAATTAACAGGTAATGAAACGTGTACTTAATATGTATGTACTCTAGCTGTCTTTCCCAAAAAATTCAGTCATTATACTATGCGACATATGACATACTGTCAAAAAGAACTGCAACAAATACTTAAATAACTACATACCATCTCTTAACTAATAGAAAATATATAAACTTCATCATTATCACCATCTGCAAACAAAAACTTCCTTATTCATATTACCATATTCTTCATACAACTATTCATCATCATTTATTATCATCTGCAAAAAATAGACACTTCATTATTCATTATTCATATTCATATTACCATTTTCCTCATACAACTATTCATTATCATTCATTATTTCATATATTATAGAGTTTCTTACTTCTAGCATATTTCATAACTAAAAGTAACATGTTTAGTTTTGTCTGAGAGCCTGCCACAATCGCCTCGTATTCTGAAAGAAAAATAATTAGTCAAGACTGCTATCATTCAGTGTGTATAGTATATTCTTGTGAGACCTGAGTTTCTCCTGGCGTATACAACTTTCAAATAACTTCCGGGAATTCAGCCAGGTAACACTTTCAGCAACCGCCGATATTTCGGCGGGAGAACACCCCGCCATTTTCAAGGCAAACTGCAACCAAGTTTGCCTTGAAAATGGCGGGGTGTTCTCCCGCCGAAATATCGGCGGTTGCTGAAAGTGTTACCTGGCTGAATTCCCGGAAGTTATTTGAAAGTAGTATATTCTTGTTAGTGCTCGTTAATTCTGATCCATTTACTCTTCATGACAAGGTATTGCATTTTCTTTCGTTCATTCCAATTGAGAAATTTCCATTTCATAGTAAACCACTGTGGTTGTTTAATTTATTTCTTTTACACCGTATTGCTTTCTGAAAATTATGAATATGGATTAATATCTTGCATTTAAATCATATACTCATTAAATGAAAACTTGTCTCTAGAGATATAACTAATCGTACAGCATAACATGACAGAAAACGTATTAGGTCAAAACCACTGACAATTTTCAAGTGCAAAAATGTACACACAATATCATAATGTAGTAGCAAAAAATGTAGAATAGTCAAGATATTAAGATATCATAGGGCAAAATGTCAAAGTCAACTCGTGTTTGTTATATCTTAAAGGTTTCACAGTGTATACAGAGAAAATTGTACTTTCGATAGGAAAACCATAATATATACACATAAAAAATGGAAAATGTGCATGGTCTGACATATAACGACAAGAATAGCGACCTGCTAACCTTACCTTGCCGGTCACTTGCCAAGAAAAAATATAATCATCATCAGTAAGTGTTCATATAAATATCTGCAAATGGCATTACAGTGTGATAAATCATAAAGTATGTTTATTCAATAAAGGATTTAATATTGGAAATATGGTGATTGCCCTTGGTTTTCCTGGTTCTCAAAGTTTCGATACTGGGGTGAGTAATGCTGCTAATTCTATATGGACCTGCGTATAGAAGCTCAAATTTACTTCGTCTACTCTTTCCTCTGTTGGATAAATAGTGTGTGAATACTAATATCTTGTCGTGAATAGTAGAAGATAGAATTAAAATCATGTAGGCTGTAGGCTGGAAAATTATTGCTACAGATCAAGCGAGGCGGACGTGACCAGACTATCTCATGTGTAATGTGTAATATGTACTCGACTAACAAGAGCGGAGTATGCGTGTCACGAGGCTCAAGCACAGTTAGTGGCAACCCTTGGACACAGCAAACAGTGGAGAATGGCTAGTTCATCACGTAGGCATCACATGCTGCCGCGTGACTAGCCTATTCAGGGCTCAAAGTTCGGGGTGCTAGAACCTTCTAGAACAAGTGGTGCCGGGTGCACTAACCCCTATAAAAGCGGATAGCCGCTAGATCGAAAGACAGTGATGGAGTGAGGTACTTAGGATGCCGGTCCACGTTAGTCGGCGTCGGGATGCTGCAAGAGTTGCAGGAGAGTATTGAGCACAGCAACAAGTAGGGACTTAGGCTGATTCGACACAGCTGACACTTAGTCTGGTGCGCTCGCCTCTGCTGTATTAGGACTTAGGTTTGGGAAGTTAGGAATGGCAACTGCATAGCCAGATAGACAATCATTGGAGACTGTATATAGAATCTTATTTAAATCACAAGTGCCAGGGGTACTTCCAGTATAATCGTTCGATACATCGAGTGTTCATACATGAAAGCTTCCCTAAGATCCTATCCGAGTTCCGTACTCTAGCTCACCTTGCAGCCTTCTCTACAACGGAGCAGTGAGGAGTTGGCGGCCCACACCACCGAGACCTCATGCCAAGTAAGTTCTCTGACGCGCACCAACGCAGTCCTTCCACTCCCTCTCAGGACACGTCAGTGGGACACGACAATCTTCTGTCTTATGTGGAAGTCACGGCGTGTACAAACCTGTTTTTCCTCTCTTCTCCGGCGCTCTGCGGCACGTTTGATGTTGTTGAGCGCAATGTAAATTATTTCATGGTGGTGTAGTCGACGAGATGTTGGAAAAGAAACTAATTCTTTAATTTTGTTGGGTAGTTCAACATTTTTCAATATAACAGTTGGAGATAGCATAGTAGATTCATTTGGTATGGAGTTAATTACATCCTGGAATGAGAGTATGTGTATGGCCCCCAGGGGCTCAGCATTCATTTGCTGGGTACGGGCTTGGCGACCCCGGGGTTCCTGAGCTGGGGACTGGAAAGTGCCGCTAGTCCTCTGTCACCGTAAGCTCTGGGCATACTTCAACGACCACCGTGCGGCGCGGCGGTGGAATGTTGTGTGTCTCAGGGAGTGGGGATCTTGGCTTGACCGCCCGGATCGCGAGGATGGAATAAAGCTCTCTAATCAACCCCTCAATCTCAAGGTGTGCTGCGCGCCGATGAGATGCATGGCTGTTGAGGTGGAACGGTCGTTAGCGGGCAACCTCTGGGGAACCTGCCGCACCTCAGTTGTATAAGGCTTACCTAGGCACGCGGGGCTCTGTCTAGGTGGATTTCTAGTTCCCTAGCTGCTCGTGGGACCGAGATGGAACCCTCGAACTTTTATTCTTCTCCTGCCAGCGGAAATGGTCGACCGCTGGTGGGTTCTAACACCAATCCAACAAGAGGGCTCGTGTAGCCAGTCCTCCTGATTCAGTTACTCGTAACAGAATGCAAACTGCTTCGCAGAATGTGTTTCTCATAATTAAAAGAAAAGATGGGAGTTTCGAAAAAGTTTCGCCATTTTATATCCAGAAGGGCCTAGAAGGTATTGCTGGCACATTAAAGTCTGTAAAGCGCTTGCGAAATCTTGTTGGTTGAAACATCTAGTTTCCAGCAAGTCCAGAACCTTCAGAAGGCACAATTTCTTGGGGAGTTTGCGATAGAGACTGAATTTCACAACACCTTGAACTACAGCAAGTGTGTTGTAACTTGCAGAGATCTCGTTGACATTCCCCAAGACGAACTGAAGGCTGAATGGTCCCGGGAAGGAATTGTCGACGTGCAACACGTTATGAAACGGGTGGATGGTACTCTCATAAAGACTGACTCATCTATCCTTACATTTAACAGCACCAAATTGCCAGAGCATTTGAAGGCATGTGAAGGTACGTCTCAGTGTACGGCCTTATTACCCCAACCCCATGCGGTGTTTTAAATGCCAACACTTCGGACACACTACTCTCGGCTGTAGAGGGGAAGCCGCCCATAAGGGAGTTGGTTGCTCCTCTCCTCCCAAGTGTGTCAACTGCTCTGGGGATCACCCTGTGTGGAGTAGGGAATGCAGAGTTTTCCTTGAGGAACGGAAGATCCAGGAACTTAAAACTACAAAGCGCATCCCGTCTGGTGAGGCGAAGAAAATTTACAAGTCCATGCAGCCGCCCACGTTCGCTGCTTCCTTTTCTTCCGTTCTCAAACAGCCAGTCTTGAAAACCGATGCCGCTACACAAACGGAGGTTGCTACTGTCAGCACTAGCACCTGCGTTTGTCAATGTACGTGTGCTGCTGCCGTTCCTGTGAAGCCTGCTGCTCCCCCTCGGCCTTCTGACCAGGCCGTGGTAGCTGACATCATGGAACTTCCCTCCCCTTCCCGGGTCCAGTCTTGTGCACTGCCCAGCGCTGCTACACCCCCTACTGCTTCTGAGGTTTTGGCTCCAATGCCACCTCAGGCCAGAACATCGAAGCCAAAGACAAAGGTGAAGACTCGCCCACTAACGGAGACTGAAGTTATATAGTCTGCTGATGTGGATGTCATTCTCTCTGACGTCACTCTCCTCTTCTGAGGCGATGGAGGTTGATGTCAGACTGGGGCAATCATCTCGCCCCAAAACTGAGCCTCCGCCTGTTGTGGGCTCTCCTCCCCGACAGAGAGTGAGAATGAAGGTACTCCCACCCTGATAGATGGCTCCCATTGTACAGTGGAACATGAATGGATTCCGGCCACATGTGGAGGAACTGAACCTCCTAGCATGGTAACGCCCCCTGTGCTTGTGTTTACAGGAAACGCATTTAAAACCATCTGATGCTCCTGTACTAAGGGGCTATACGTCATATCGCAAAGATGACCTGACTGGAGAAAGGGCCAAATGCGGAGTCGCTGTGTTTGTCAATAATGACCACCACTCCTCTGCTCTCCCCCTGGATACTGACCTGCAAGCAGTTGCAGTTGAAATTCATTCACCTCGGAGGCTTACCGTTCGCTCCCTTTATTTACCCCCTCTGGATGCAAATACCTTAGACGCTCTCACAGATCTTATTGACCAACTCCCCCGCCCATTTCTCCTCCTGGGAGACTTCAATGCCCATCATGTCCTGTGGGGCTCCACTTCTCTTTGCGCTCGAGGTCGAATTTTGGAGAGCCTCCTAACATCTCAAGTGTTGTGCATCCTCAACACAGGTACTCCGACTCATTTCTCTACTGCTACAGGGTCATTCTCAGCCATTGACCTATCTTTCTGCTCTCCAACCCTCACCGACTCTGTTCACTGGGAGGTCATTGACGACCTTCATTCCAGCGATCACTTCCTTATCCGCATTCATCTCCAGGATGGTGTATTGCTGGAGCAGCGGCCACCATCGTGGATGATTGGCAGGGCTAACTGGCCACTGTTCACTCGGTTGGCTGTCTTTGACCGCCACAATAGCGTACATCAATGGGTGGATCACATCACGCTTGTGATCCATCATGCTGCTGACCTGTCCATACCACAGTCTTCTGGCACTCTTAAGCGGCGCCTTGTGCCTTGTGGACAGAAGAGTGCCGTTCAGCCATCCGGGACAGGCGTGTGGCTCTTCGCCGATTTAAATGCCGCCCAACAGCGGTCAATCTTACCGCCTTTCGAATCGCGAGAGCCAGGGCACGCCGTGTCATTAAAGAGAGCAAGAAAAGGTCATGGCAGGAGTTCCTGGACTCCATCAACCGTTCCACTTGTTCCACAAAAGTATGGGAAGCCATCCGGAGGATTTCCGGTAAACGCAGCCGTTCACCAATAGCTGCAGTCCTGAACCAGGGATGCCTCCAAACGACACCCAGAGCCATTGGTCAGACGCTGGCAAAGCATTTTGCACAAAGTACTGCCACTGCAACCCAGGATCCAGCGTTTCGTCACTACCGTGCGACTGTCGAAAGAGCGACCTTGGACTTTCGGTCGAACAGTTCTGAGGCCTACAACTCCCCTTTCTCCATGTGGGAACTTGAATCAGCTCTTACTGAGACTTCTGACACTGCACCAGGTTACGACCGCATCCGGTACTCTATGCTTCGACATCTGCGAGCGGCGTCAAAGGAAATTCTCCTCGAATGTTTTAATCTCATATGGCAGACAGGAGTGTTCCCCACCTCGTGGGGGGAGGCAATCCTCATCCCTCTCCTCAAACCAGGAAAGGACCGCACATGTCCCAGTAGTTATCGTAGTATCGCCTTGACAAGCTGTGTCGGAAAGACCCAGGAACGGATGATTAACCGTCGTCTGGTCTGGCTGTTAGAGACCAGACAGCTCCTTAGCCGCTTTCAGTGTGGATTCCGAAAATTTCGGTCCACGGTCGACAACCTGACCCTCCTCGAGGCGGCTATTCAGCAGGCTTTCCTCCGTCAGCATCACTGTATCAGTATCTTCTTTGATATCAGTAAGGCATATGATACTACTTGGAGACACTGTATTCTTGCACAACTGCCTTCCCATTTTCATTCGGTCTTTCCTGTCTCAGCGGTTTTTTCGGACCCCAGTTGGTAACACACTGTCTGATCGTTTTGAGCAAGAGAACGGTGTCCCACAGGGCAGTATTTTAAGCGTTACCCTCTTTGCCATGGCCATCAACAGTATAACGTCTACAGTGAGGAGTCCAGTACAGTGCTCCTTGTTTGTGGACGACTTTGCTGTTTCCTGTTCCTCCTCCAGTGTTGAAACCGCGAGCCGTCAATTGCAGCTAACAGTGCGGCGGTTAGAGGAGTGGGCTGCAAAGACGGGTTTTCGATTTTCTGCCGATAAGTGTGTTTGTGTTCATTTTAATCGTTCTCGTCGTCTTTTTACTTTGCCTGCCTTGCATATGGGGGATACTGTCCTACATTTTAGAGACACGGTGCGGTTTCTGGGCCTAATTTTTGACTCCAGGTTGTCATGGCTGCCACACCTACGTGACTTCAAAGCCAGAACGCTGAAGGCACTGAACATCCTCAAGTGTCTCAGCCACAGGTCTTGGGGCGCGGACAGGGCGCGTCTCCTTCAGTTTTATCGAGCTTCTGTGCGTTCACGGCTGGACTATGGGTGCACAGTATATGGGTCAGCGAGGCCATCTTATTTGCGGATCCATGCTGGGATTCGACTGGCCACGGCTGCTTATCGGACCAGTCCCGTACCCAGCCTCTGTGCTGAGGCTGGGGAACCGCCACTTACCATCCGGCGGCAGCTCCTGCTGGTGCGCCAGGCTTGTAAGTTTCTTGCAGCTCCCAGGTCACCTGCTCACCGCCTTGTTGCCCATCCACCTCTGGACCGCCTTTTTTCCCGCCGTCCCCGGGCTACGTTGCCGTTTGGGATCCGTGTTTAACGTGTGCTAGAGTCGCTTGGCGTGGAGTCTGTACAACCCCAAATCCTGGGTTTTAACCGCCTGCCACCCTGGTTACTGAAGAGGCCCGGAGTGATTTTAGATTTATTGCAGTACCAGAGAGATTGCACTCCTGCCGCCGTTTTTAATGCAGCATTTTCTGTCATTTTATCTGAGCACCACGACTATGTAGCTGGTTTTACGGATGGGTCAAAACAAGGGGATTCCGTTGGTTGCTCAGTTGTTTTTCCAGATCGTGTCCTCAAGATCAGACTGCCTCAGACTTTTACTGTCTTTGATGCAGAATTGTCTGCGATCTTGCGGGCACTAGAGCAGATGAGACATTCTTCCTGTCATAAATTTCTTGTCTGTTCCGATTCACTCAGTGCCCTTCACTCATTGCACCGCTTGTATCCGGCAGATAAAATAGTCCAGACCATCCAGGATGCCCTCCTCCGACTGCAGCGACTGTGGAAGGTTGTAGCTTTCTGCTGGGTTCCGGGGCATGTCGGCATTGCTGGGAATGAAAGTGCAGATCTCACAGCCAAGGAGGCGTGTCTCGCCCCACAAGTATCTAAGTGTGCTATCCCCTTGCACGCACTCACCTCGCTGTTGAGCTCACGAGTCATGCGTCGGTGGGAGGATGATTGGCTGGAAGTGACTGACAATAAGCTCCGTATAGTCAAGCCCACAACGCGTGTGTGGTGTACTTCCTTTCAGCCCCATCGACGGGACGAGGTTCTCCTCACTCGGCTTCGAATAGACCGCAGTCCTATGACGCACGGCTTCCTGCTCCGGCGGGAGGACCCTCCAATTTGTGGTGCTTGTGGCGTTCAGGTCACTGTGTTCCACGTTTTATTGGATTGTGTTTTATTTTCCGACCAGCGGGCCGCAGCTGACTTGCCAGCGGACCTGCCATCTCTTTTAGGCAACACTCGGACGAATGTGGTTAAAGTTTTAAAGTTCTGTGCCATGTCAAATGTTGTTACAAAGATTTTAGGGAGAGGATTTTAATTTTCTCACTGTGTGACAAGCTCGCCCATATTTTATGTAAGTGGCCAGCCAATGACAATTTTGTGTGGCATTCTTGTTGCTATGTTTTCCCTTTCCTTCGGTTTTACTTTCTTATGTAGTATTTCCTTCTTTTCCTGCTTTCTTTGAGTGCGTTTTTCGGTTTTATTAGGTCTGTCCACATTCGTTCCTTTTAATGTGTGTCAGGGCGCTGATGACATCGATGTTGAGCGCCCATAAGCCCCAACACACACACACAGTATGTGTATGTCCCAATCAATATGTATTTTATGGCAGTATATTCTACATAGTTTACCAATTTCTTTCATCAACCATTCAGAAGGGTTCGAAGAAGCGTGATACCTGGATATATAGATCGGAGAAATGTATCTAGCCGGCCCTGCTGGCCGAGCAGTTCTAGGCGCTTCAGTCTGGAACCGCGCGACCGCTACGTCGCAGGTTCGAATCCTGCCTCGGGCATGGATGTGTGTGATGTCCTTAGGTTAGTTAGGTTTAAGTAGTTCTAAGTTCTAGGGGACTGATGAACTCAGAAGTTAAGTCCCATAGTGCTCAGAGCCATTTGAACCATTTGAACCACACCAATGTGAACAGTCGTTTTGTTGCCACTTCCCTCAACGATCTTAGAAATTCTGATGGAATGTTATTCATGCCTTATCCGAAGCATTTCTAGCTATTCCAAAGCACGTCTAAATCCTAACATTGGATCCTGTATCTGTTCTATATCGACGCCTTTTTTCTGCCACATCAGACAAATCTTTGTCCTCATCGAGGTCTTCAATGATGTAATCTTTCCAAAAATCCCGATTTTAAATCTAATGTGGAATAAATAGCAGTACCACGAAATTTTTTGTGAAAGTTCCTCTAGTGTCTGTGGGCGATTTTTTTTCATTGATAATAATGTCGTTGACATGACGCGAAACACGTACGAGGCGAAGTGAGCCATCCTTTTTCTTAACAATATGGAGCGGGTTTATGTACGGACTAACTGTCGGTTCAACAATTCCTTGGTCAAGCATAGCTTGTAATTCTTTCTTAACTTGTTCTCTGTGGATATATGGAATGGGATAATGTTTGGCTTTAAATGTGTCGTGCTGTTTAACTTGAAATTCATACATGAAACCGGACATAGTGCCTGGGATGTTGTGAAAAACTGGAGCTTGCTGTAAAAGAATTTTGCGTAGTTGAGTACGTTCGTCATCTGTATTTGCGTTGCTCTGTTTTACTTTATCAGAAATCATTTGCATAACGTCACAGTCGGCTTTGTCTGGTGTATTGTACATACGTATCTGTGAACAATGTGGAATGACAGTCTATGCTACGCGATGTAGAAATGAACTCTGTTCGATTAATTGCTTGTTCTTCTGCAGATAAAGCGTGCTGAAATTGTAATGCCAGTTGTACCTTTTCATCCTTTAACATTAAATAAGAATTTTGAAAGACAATAATTGCGTCGTGCTGTACCAAAAAATTCGTACCTAAAATAACGTCTGTTGTCAATAAGGGAACAATCCAAAAATTTGAGTGGAACGTATGACCTGCAATACCAAATGATAAGTGTGACTGTAATTTTACATCTACTCCTTTACCAGATACTGCTCCTTTTACTTTAGTTTTGCCTAATGGTAACGTAGGATAAGTATTTTCTTTGTTACATTCGTTGAAAGTTTCTTCATATATGTCTGACATACGTGATCCAGAATCGATTACTGCTGAAAATGTTGATGATCCAATCTTTACTTCGATAACAGGGTGGGAAATGGTTTTTTGTATAACTGGTTTTTCATGCAAAAGTGGGTCTCGGATGTCGTCAAAAGTAATAACATTTTCGTGAACAAGATTCTGTGTGTCAAAAGTATTGCTTACGTTGCTGGAAGATGCAGCCTGTACTGTATCTAGTCAAATTCTTTCTGGCGTGCTGTTGTTTGCAGGAGGATGCTGTGGCATTTCTAGTATTTGTACTGTTCCGTTACTTCGTCCTGACGTATTAGGTTCGGAATGATGTCAGCTGTCTGGTTCATTCATGATAATCTGATGTTGTGGATGACTCTGCTGCTGATAAGACCGACTGTTATTAAATGTACGCTGAAAACTGCTCATTACTTTTACGTCTGTCTTGATAATTACTAAACAGCGCATTGCGATATGAGTTCAAATGATGTGTCTTCTGTATGTAGTGATTTCCTTGTTGCTGTGCGTTACTATTGGCGGAGCCGGCGCTATACGTGTAGGTGGCAAAACATTAAAGCTTGGTTGACCTTGCACATTATATTGTTGGTTAGGTATGCTAACCGGCTGGTTTTGTTGCTGTTGTGGGGAAAAGCCTCTATTGTTGCCAAAATGTGTTTGCTGTTGCTGATTATTTTGACTATACTGATAATTAAAATTTTGTCTGTTATTAAAGTTTTGGTGGTTGTCATTCCTGGAGCGTCAATCACCGTTGGTGTTAAAATAGCGTGGCTGATCGTAATTACTGTTGCTTGTTGGCCTTGGTTATGACGTGAGAAATTTTTGTTTATAAAGGAATAGTCTGATTGCTGAACTTCCAAAAGCTGTAACAGATCTCTAAATGCCGAAATATTTTCTTTCTGCTGTCGTGTTAAAAGCGATACTCTTAACGGTCGTGGTAATTTTGAAATGCATAATTGGATAAGTGCTGATTCACTGTATAACTCACATAAATATTGGTTTTGTTGTACCATGTGTTCAAAAATTACGTGACAGTGGGGAAATTTGAGTTCTCATAATTCAGTAAGCTAATTAACTGATCCTTGATTCCGCGCTGTGTCGTCTTCGATCAATACGCTGACAGAAACGCATTCTGAAATTCTTCTACCGAATAACATTGTCTGGCGATCGGTCTCATATGAGTTGCCCGTTCGCCTTCCAAAAAACTGCAAATAAATTCAAGTTTGTGTTTTACGAGCCAAGTTGGTGGAAAAGCAAAGCTAAATTGTTGTATCCAATCCAAAGGGTGAATCTGTGTTCTGTCATTTTTAAATTCCTTAAATTTCCTAACGAATAGAAAGTGCTTGTAATCAAAATTATCGTCTCTGAATGACTGAGCAGGTTCAGGATAGTATGTGAATCTATTTGTCTGTGTCTGTTCGGAATCTAAGTCACGTACTCTCTGTAAATTACCTAAATTACACTGGCTGTGTGAGTGTGACAAATGTCCAGAATGTGGCATATGCTGTGACGTGTTAGAGGCTGAAAGATTTTTCATTTCTGTCACTTCTAGCTGTAAAGATAACAATTTTCTACGCAGTGTATTATTGGACGAATCTGTCTCACTGATTGTCTGCTGAAGTTTTGGAATTCGGGTGTTTGATTGAACGAAACTAGCGACGTATCGTCTGATTTAGTGTCATTATTATTTTCTATAACGTCAATACGATTGGCCAATTCATCAAATTTGTCAGTGCTTTTACCTGATCGTCATTTTTAGTGTTACAAGCATCAATTTGTTTTTGCATTTTACGTGTGGTTTTGTTCAGTTTCTTAACGTCTGCCTTAATGACATCGGGATCCTGTATTAATTCCAATTGTTCAAATCTGTTGGTCACTGTCTGAAAGTCTACTGTGTATTTATTTTCCAAATTCTGAATATCAGTGTCTGTTTTTGTTTTTAGATCGGAGATTTCATCATGCAATTCAGTGTTCAACTGTTTGATAGTATTGATTTCGTCTGATACTGTAGCAATGTTGTTGTCTACGTATGTTTTTGCTTTCGTAAACAACTTACTCTTGTGTAGTAATTCTTTTCATGACTTGTTTCTTTACTTTGTTCTATTCCTGTATGAATTTGCGGTAACGCGTTTCACTGTTTTGTAGGTGGTGATTAAAACGTTCATCAATTTGGCTGTTCTGTTCAAATTTCTTGTCTACTTTCGCATCCAAAGTGCGTGAAAGTTCTGCTGACATTAATTTAAACTCATCGCGTAACTGTGTTGCGTTTTCTGAACATTGTTTAGCAACTGCACTGATTTCATCTCTAAGTAATTTTGTTGTGGCTGCATGTGTATTACGTAATTCTTGTGCAACGGATCTAATTTCTTCACTACTATTCCTAGGACAAGCCTCAATTTCCTCACGTAACTGTTCTTTGGTATCATGACATTGCATGGCAACGGCTGTAATCTGTTCACTAAGTTGTTTGTAACTGTTGTCTTGTTTTTCATTCCACTGTTTTAAACATTCATTAAGTTGTTTGTAATTGTTGTCTTGTTTTTCATTCGACTGTTTGAGATTTTCATTAAGTTGTAGCAATACTACCATAACTTGATCCATGCCAAAATTAGCGACTCTATTCTCTGTGCTGTGTAATAGTGTATCTGCAATTTGTCACGTTTTGTGTAACCACTTGGTCATTGTCTGATCCACGAAAAGATTTGCTAATTGGATGTGCACTGTTGGTCACTACATCGAAATTAAATAAATCTGACGTATTTTGACTACATTGTCATCTTCGTTAGAAATATTTATCTATGCACTGTGTAAATTTTGCAAATCAGGTATGTCAAACTGGGCAGCGTTCATTGTAACGGAGCGTGCCGCGTCATCAATTGTCGTTAAATCTACTGTGGACATAATTGAATTTGTTTGCTCATCATTTAGATTAGAATCATTACTGGTGGTCGGCACGCACTGATTATGTGTAACTGGAGGATTATCATTATGATACTGAGTGAAGCTAGTATTATCAGTCAAATTATCCAAGTCTGCTTTTTCACTCATTACGCATCGCGATGTACAGTTGGCAGTTTTTCGCGGCATTTTCACAAGTCAAAAGTAGGTACAAAATCAAATAAAGACAAAGCAAAAATGGAAGAAATACAATAACAACAAAGAGCAATAAATTGCCGATGATCTGTGAAAGAAGGAGTGACAAATTAGTAAATGCGTTGCGCCAGATACAAACTGCATTTAACATTAGGTAAATAAGAGCAGATATATAACTGACTACTTCTCAGAAATTCACAAAAAATACGATCCTGGCCGGTTGTCGCCAAGTGTAACCTCCCAACAGTAAAAATATATAATTATACTTATAACATTCACATTTAGTGTAACCGCCCAACAGTTTATTATTCCGTAACCTCGCAATAATAACGTGACTAACCTCTCAATAAAAAAATTTGACTCATATATAACTTTTTAATAACTAACTGACTGTGAATTTAAACTGGTAAATTTGGACGTCAGCAATGCTGCGTCATGGCCCTGAAAGATCATTCTGAATAAATTGAAAATTCTTATCTCAATGAAGTCGCCGGATAACGCGTATATATCTGCTCCTATAAGAATTTTTTCTGGCACAGCCCAGTGCAATGCTGGCCGCTAGATTTGTCATGTATAAAAAGAAACAACTGATTTTTCTTTACAATAATCGGAATGACCACGGATTGCAGAAATTAGTAAATTCTTTAAATTCATATGAATGACTGTCAAAAGGTTAATTTTATAAAAAAGTATTATTATTAGAAGATTTTTTAAAACATTCACATGGGATTTAATATAACAATAGTACAAATTTAGTTGTAACAAATTAGATAGGCTCGCGGCTGCTTTTACCTTATACTACATCGCTCAGGCACGACCGGCCCAACCGCCCGACTGCGAGCTACCACCACTGCAGCCGACACTACTCTCTGGTCTGTGATTCTATTATAGCTTACATATTGCAGGCGGCGCGTGAGCAATCCATCGAAATTACAACTGCTCGAGTGCGCTAGCAATAAATTCCTTAGTCATGGACCTCTTACAAAGTGATATATTGATTACATTAAGGTACGTGATTTCAACCTGTAACAGGAGACAAAGATCTCTTTGCTTTCAACAATGTTATGTTGCGGTTCACAAATGCAGTGTAAATTAATGAAATGATTGATTGTGTCATTAAAGAAGTAGCGTAGAAGTGTTTATTTGTTAACATCACGGTGTCTTATTTTCTATGGACTGAAAAGTTGACGCTGTTAAAGTGGAGAGTATTTGCACGTGTTGCGACTTTCTTCAACGTGGCTGGCATGATTATATTGTAAATCGGAAATCATTAACTCCATTTCATAACAATCCTTCAGTTACTTAGGCTTATTTATTTTCATTTTGAGAGACATGGAGTCAAAATAGTATTGAACAATTATGTGCACGAGGTTGACGTATTATGTTCCATTTTCGTGTGAAGCAGAACGTTCTCGAACAAGATTTCAAAAATTGTTGGGCAGACATGAACCCCTACGCCTCCTCTGCCCTCGGCTTCAAGGTCCCACGAATAGTTCTGGTTGCCGGTCTGCTGTACAATATTTGGCGCTCGAGCATTAGGCGCTTGGAGTGGGGAGTGACAAACAACAGGTGGGCGCGAAAGTTTAAAAAACTCCACACTCAGATGATCATAACGGCGTAGTGTCACAATTACGGCCCAAATTTTCGCGTGGGGTCGATTCTGGAGCTGTTATCTTCCTAGTGTCGTTTTTTAGTTCTTGTAATATGAGGCCGAGTTGGTGATGTTTCCTTGTCAGAGGACCAGTATTTGGTGTGGCGGAATCCGCTCGCTCAAATGAAGGTACAGTATGTTTCCTATCTACACACATCAAAAAAGCTTTGCATCACCTTGGTTCCGAGAGTTCCGGAATCTGTACAGAAAATTGGAACGGAGATCAACATAAACATCATTTCCGTCCTTTTTATTGCTCATGAAAACCACATATTGCATGTTGTACCATCATACAGCGAGACCTTCAGAGGTGGTGGTCCAGATTACTATTCACACCGGTATCTCTAATACCCAGCAACAAGTCCTCTTGCATTGATGCATGCCTGTATTCGTCGTGGCATACTATCCACAAGTTCATCAAGGCACAGTTAGTCCAGATTGTCTCACTCCTCAACGGTTATTCGGCGTAGATCCCTCAGACTGGTTGGAGGGTCACGTCATCCATAAACAGCCCATTTCAGTCTATACCAGTCATGTTCAATAGGGTTCATGTCTGGAAAACAAGCTGGCCACTCTAGTCGAGCGATGTCGTTATCCTGAAGCAAGTCATTATTCACAAGATGGGGGCGCGAATTCTAGTCCATGAAGGCGAATGCCTCGCCAATATGCTGGCTATATTGTTGCACTATCGGTCGGAGGATGGCATTCACGTATTGTACAGCCGTTACGGTGCCTTCCACGACCACCAGCGGCGTACGTCGGCCCCCACATAATGCTACCCCAAAACAGCAGGGAACCTCCACCTTGCTGCACTTGCTGGGCACTGTGTCTAAGGCGTTCATCCTGATCGGATTGCCTCCAAACCCGTCTCAGACGATTGTCTGGCTGAAGGCATATGCGACACTTATCTGTGAAGAGAACTTGATGCCAATCCTGAGTGGTCCATTCCGCACGTTACTGGCCCCATCTGTGCCGCGCTGCATTGTGTCGTGGTTGCAAAGATGGACCTCCCCATGGACGTCGGGAGTGAAATTGCGCATCACGCAGCCTATTGCGCACTGTTTGAGTCGTAACACGACGTCCTATGGCTGCACGAAAAGCATTGTTCGATATGGTGGCGTTGCTGTCAGGGTTCCTCCGAGCCATAATCCATAGTTAGCGGTCATCCACTGCCGTTGGGTGGCCTGAGCGAGGCATGTCATCGACAGTTCCTGGCTCTCTGTATCTCCTCCATGTCCGAACAACATCGCTTTGGTTCACTCCGAGACGCATGGACATTTCCCTCGTTGAGAGCCCTAGTTTGTGTGCGGAGGCTGGTGAGCCTCCGCTGTCTATTCGACGTCTTCTTCTCGTGTTACGTCCTATATCGCCGGCATCCAGTTACGTTGTTCAGCCGCCACTGGAACGGCCATTTGCGATCCGTGCAAGGGAAAGCCTTGAGTTATTATAGGTGGGGGCATTAAAGTCCTAAGCCAGGGGTGGAGTAGGGCCTCCCCCTGACTACTACCAACGACGAGATTGCTTTTAGAACAGACTGCTTACAAGAAGCATTGCACCCCAAACTTTCTTTTTAATATTAAATTTAATGATAATTTACGTTCCTACCCAGATTTTATTACCATCTACACGAGTGGTTCTAAGCAGGGAGATGTTTTCGGTTTTTCTGTCGTGTTCCCCGACATAGTCCTCAGGATATGGCTCCCAGAGCAGTTTTCAGTTTATTACGCGGAACTGTTTGCTATTCCGAGGGCAATGGAGCAGACGAGAAGGCGTGACAAATAATTTATCATCTGTTCTGATTCTAAAAGTGCCCTTCTCGCTGTTGAAAAGATGTCCAGCAAACCAGACGGTGCAACACGTGGGGGACGCCCTCATTCTCTTGCACAGGGAAAACAAGAAAATTATTTTTTGCTTGGTTCCAGGGCACATATGCATACAGGGAAACGAACCCTTTGCTGCTGCTGCTGCTAAGGAGGCTTGTGTCCTTCCTCCTCCTACCAGCTGTTCAGTCCCCCTGCGGGCTGTCACTTCATTTGTGACCAGGAAGGCCATATGTTGGTGGGAGTCCAGTGGCAGGAACTGAAGAACAATAACCTACGTTCCATCAAAACTTCAGTGCGTCCATGGATCACCACCTTCCGCTTGCGACGGTGTGAAGAAGTAGCCCTCACTCGGCTTAGAGTGGGACATTGTCCACTGAAACATGGGTTTCTCCTACGTCGCGAGGACCCACAGTATGTCAGAGATGCTGTCAATACGACATCTTTTAACAGTGTGTATTTTATATGACGATTTGAGGATTGAACTGGGTCTACCATAGGATTTTTCCTAACGAGGCGAGTGTTGTTCGTGTCTTAAAATTTTGTGTGGTGTCCGGAATTCTTCCTAATGTACTTGGTGTGCGATCTTAATGCGCCACAAAGTGGCTGGGTCACGTATTATTTCTAAGTCGTCATCCAGCCACGCTTACTTGTTCCTTTTTTAACAGCATATTTTCTCCATGATTTCATTTGGTTATCCCGCTGTGTTTCCCTGGGGTTTTATTACGGGCTTTTCTGAACCTCACCTTCTTGGGATTGCTTTACGTTTCCTGTGGTGGGATCAAACGTAGTTTTCCAGTTTATTGTTCTCCTTCCGTAGATTATGAAAATCATCTTCGGTATAACATAAATGCAAGGGCGCTGATGACCTAGCTGTTTAGCGCCCTCCGCCATAAATCATCACGATCAGCAGCAGCATCCATGGGTTCAGTGAAGATCGTGCAAGCCACCATGACGGCCAAGGAATGTCGCACACTGGTTGCAGACCACGTACACCCTTTGATGACGATCATGCTTCCCGACAGCAGTGACAGTTTTAGCAAGATAATGCGCCATGTCACAAGGGCAAGAGTGCGATGGTGCGATTCGTGGAACACAGTGGCGAGTTCCAACTTATGTGCTGCCGCCCCAGCTCGCCAAATTTGAGCCCGTTGAATACATTTGGAATATGATTGAATTTGGCGTCAGAGCCCACGCGCCCCTTGAGAATTACGTGAGTTGTGTGTGCAGACGTCGTGCCCGCTTGCTCCAGCGACCTACCAAGGCCTCATTGCTTGCATGCCACGACGCGACGCCGGTGTTATCCGTGCCAAAGGTGGACATACCGGCTATCAGGTAGGTGGACATGGTGTTCTGGCTGAACAGTGTGTGGCTAAGAACGAGTAGATGGAAGTAGGGGCGTTATCAATGTGGCAATAGGTCCGAAACTAGATCAGACGCAAAAACAGCAAATTTGTCATCGAAGAAAGATCTCCCACGCATCACATGACTGCACGAGGTGCGCCCGCTCCTGCACGCGTCATCAGGCCGGTCGCTGATTACATATCGGGAAACCCGCGTCACGCGAGAACAGTGCGAAGTTCACGAGTTGCGCGTTTTTATCAATGAAGTCTCACATGCTGTTGCGATTACATGATAATAACCTTTTCCTTCGTGGATTTATCTTGCTGCTTCTAATCCTATCTGTTTCTGCTGCACTTCGTACGTGATCGACATTGCTCAGCTTAACTACACAGCGAATTAAGTGATGAATGAAAGTATCATACTGAAATTCATGCACAACTAATGTTTCGTCGATTACACAGGCCAACGATGAAATCATTTCTTCAACGAAAATAGCTTAAAATGCTTTTTTATTCCAGTCTCTGATCACAAATGAATTCTTTAGACGATGACCGGTTTCAGTCTGTATTGACCATCTTCAGATCTTTTTTACACCATGTCCTAAAGTGATACGGCCATAATGGCATCGTGAAAACATATAAATATAATCAGCACAGCATCGTCACATAGCTTTCAAATATGGTGTAGAATAGGCCACATCGACCACCTAGTGATTATTGCCAACTAGCTACCTCAGTAGCAAAGCTTTATGCCTCGCCTGCACCCGTCAACAACGACATTGGGCTGTTGATGACTGGAAACATGTTTCCTGGTCGGACGAGTCTCGTTTCAGATTGTATCGAGAAAATGGACGTGTACGGGTATGGAGAGAACCTCATCAATTCGTGAACCCTGAATGTCAGCAGGGGGACTGTTCAAGCTGCTGGAGGCTCTTTAATGGTATGGAGCGTGTGCAGTTGGAGTGATGTGGGACCCCTGATATGTCTAGATACGACTCTGACAGGTGACACGTACGTAGGTATCCTGTCTGGTCACCTGCATCCATTCATGTCCGTTGTGCATTCGACGAACTTGGCCAATTCCAGCAAGACAATGCGACACCCCAGACGTCCAGAATTGCTACGGAGTGGTTCCAGGAACACTCTCCTGAGCTTAAACACATCCGCTGACCATCAAACTTCCCAGACATGAACATTAGTGACCATATCTGGGCTGCTTTGAAACGTGCTGTTTAGAGCAGATCTCCACCCCCCTCGTACTCTTATGCATTTATGGACAGCGCTGCGGATTCGTGGTGTCAGTTGCCTCCAGCACTACTTCACACATTAGTCGAGCCCATGCCATGTCGTGTTCCGGCACTTCTGCCTGCTCACGGGGTCCCTATACGATACTAGGCAGGTGTACCAGTTTTCTGGCTCTTCATTGTATAAGACACTGTCATAGATCGACCTATACGGATCCACAAACGACTTAGACATTGAAGAATAAATTTAAAAAATTCAGGACAGGAATACATCGAGGTAACTTGAGCGATAAATGTAAATTTCCTTCACTTCCTTTGATAACCCTTAAGCGATAAGTGAATGATGGGAAATACCATCCAACTGATTTTCCTGCTGCGTGTGGAGATGCTTTTGCGGAAGAGGTAAAAATTAAGTTCTCGATGCATAATCTTGGGCAAATTTAATGAGTGCGTCATTTGTTACCCATGAAGTGTTTGAGAGTTGTTTCCTGAACAGACTCTGGAGAGAGGCGAAATAAACACGTCTTCTGAATGAGTTCCTAATCGGTCCAAGTGTCAAACACGGAAGTGGGTCGATGCAAGATTTTAGTGAGCGTGAACTGGCTAAGTCAAAACACATAAACCACTCGGTGGGAGTGCTGACGGGGATCACGACGCTCAAGGGACGACTGCCGGGATTTTTACAATGGGATTTCGTCCACAGTCTGATAAATTCCGTTGACGAGTTTTTAGATTTTATTGAGAGACTTCAACAGGCATTGAAATTCAAACCACATACCAAGAACAGTAGGCACAGAAGTAGGTACCCGAATAAGAATTATAATAATCACCAAAATAATTGCCACCGGAATAGTAACAATAATTTTCAAAAGGGGAATGGAAATGGGAATTCCCACAACGAAATCAAGACCGGGAATGAAGAATTGAGGAGCAGGAGCCTCACGAGATGCAGTCCCGGAATACGAGAAATTAAGAGGGCTATTCGGAAAGTAAGGAACGATAGGTCGCGAAATGGAGACCACAGTGAAAATCAAAACTGTTTTATTTGCAACAGTTAGCTACAACTTCCAGCTACTTACCTCCATAGTTGCCGACCCGACTTAGACGTTTGTCGTAGCGTTGTACCAACTTTCCAATACGCTCGTTATAGAAGGCAGCCTCCAGTGCTTTCCGCCAATTCTCTACGCTGGCCTACAGCTCGTTGTCTGTGCCGAAATGTTGTCTTCATAACCAGCGGTTCATGTGAGCAGAGATGAAACTCAGAGAGAGACAATTACGGGCTGTATTGTGGGTAATCAAACATTTCCAGCTGAAAACGATGCAGGAGCATCTTCATTGCCTCTGCAGAATGCGGCTGAGAATTATCTTGAACCAGAAAACGCACGACAGTTATGTAATGTTGGCTGCATAGCTTCAGGCGAAACTTCTGACCAGGCCCTCGTACTTGACAGGAGACACTATTGTTCTAGGTATCTTTATGTGCTCCCTGTGTGCTCAGAACTAAAAAGAACGACGTA
This sequence comes from Schistocerca nitens, assembly GCF_023898315.1. NCBI lineage: Eukaryota > Metazoa > Arthropoda > Insecta > Orthoptera > Acrididae > Schistocerca > Schistocerca nitens. Next base: position 342,431,616 of record NC_064622.1, read on the forward strand.
ACGCGATCAACGGTCATACTAGAGACACTGCCCAACACACCTGTGCAGAACTTCATCAGATTTTCACTGTGGTTTCCATTTCCCGACCGATGGTTCCTTACTTTCCGAATAACCCTTGTAGATATCGCTGCGTCTGTGTCTGGAGGTGGTGAAAGAGATCGGAGTTGAAAAGGACACGTTATTTTAAAAATTCTCTAGGTGTCGAAAATTCGGGAAAGGAACCACGAATTTTGGAGATGGAGTAGATGTGATAAAAACTAAAAATAAAATGTGGAATAATTTTAAGCAGCGCAACCATAAAGAGGGCATAAGAAATATTGTAAAATGTGTTGAGAGATTGTAATGGGACGCGAAATTGAAGCGTCACCCATCCACCAATATCAGCCCAGTTTGCGGGTGAATATAAGTTAATTTAGTGTTTATGTATTTTTGTAATATTTGTAATAGTTGTGAATTGTCCAAAGTTTTGAATTTAATTTTTTATGTTTCATGTACGGAGAGGGCGGCGCAACGAACGGAGACAGCATCTTCACTGCCGGGACCAGAGAGAAAATTGTTGGCCACTATAGGTCGCGGGTCGACAGCCAAAGAGCAACAGAAGATCCTGAAACCGAGTTGTTGCGTCGTGCTTCTAAAAACTGGAAAAATAAGAGTTTGTAATGTTTCTACAACAATGATGTCATAGAAAGTTTAATCATGTTGTAAATGGTCAGTCCTATCTTGTCAAGGCTCAGGTTCACGTCTATATGTAGGAAGATAATAAACTAGTGGATGCTACCAAAGTTTGAATACGTGTTCCGAGAATTTATTTATGAAGAATTATGTTAATGAATTACTTATTTATTTGACAAGATTATTAATTGTGACAACATTCATCGCGAGTTTGAATCTGGGAAGTTTATTCAATGTGGTTGTAATATTTGTTAAATCAGATAACTTGCATTAATATAATTTCTGAGAAGAAACAAAACGACATCTAAATGGAAAGAAATTGGCACAAACAGTTTGGACTGAGTGACGTAATTCTGCGCATACGACTCAAGTGATGATGTTTTACAGTTTCGTTCAAGAACCATTCAGAGACAATTTAAAAAGAATTTAAATAATTTTGAAGTGTGTTGTAACTGACGTAGGTGACGAAGTCTGCAAATGGTCATACATCAAAAGAAAATCATTTATACAAAACTTGCGTCGTTACACTACAAGATTCAGTAATTATGGTATGGACTCGAAAATTTATTTGGTGAAAAGTAAGTGAATGATGGAATGAATGCATGTTTGTTGAAAGATTTTATGATCAAAACAGATGCAGAGGAGGGTCTGAATTTGTTGGAGCTGCAATGTATGACGAATTATAATAAGCGCCAGTCAGCAGCAACAATTATAGTAATGTAGGTGAAAGTAATGTAGATGATTTTGTATCGGAGAAATTAGGTAAAACTATTTGTGAAGACGGTGAAGCAGTAGTCTCGTCGACTGGAAACGAATTTTGTGATATATCGACGGAAGTATTTGTTAACGCAGCGTAGCAATAGTCTCGTCAACTGCTGATGAATTTTATAGTGTGTCGGCAGAAGTGGGTGATTTATTGTTAAAGGGCAGTAAAGGTGATATTTTAGTACTGAAGCTGCGAAAGTTGAGGCTACTAATGAAGATGTCTTGGAGGTAAGCATTGGTGCATTTATTCTATTGATGGAAGTGAACAGATGGCTCTTGATAGAAAGCACGAATTATGAGTGGATGTGGAAGGATGATTGCAAAAGCAATGTGTTGGAGGGTACGTTAAAACAAAAAGTAGTGGAGGCGTCTGACTGTAGAGACAATGTAACGGAGACAGAGGCTGTTTCGAGTTTGGCGCAATTCGAGTGTACTGTGCATTCTGTGGAACTACGCAATAGCGGCAAACTATGTGGTGCATCGGCGGAGTCTCACAGAGTTATTGGTGACGATTTCTATAATGGATCGCAGGATGAAATAGTTGTTTTAATTATAGAACCTTATAAGTTGTCGGCGGATATTAATGGAGTCATTCGGCAGAAATAAGTGAGGATTTGTTTAAGAGAGACGAAGTTTTAAGTTGTGTGGTTAATTGGGAGAATGTTGCACCTGCTGCTACCGTTACTTCAGAGGGACCGAACAGTATATTTGATGCATACGACGATGATGAAATGACAGGTTTTGGGAGTGATTTAAATCCTACAGATGAGTAAGAGGTAGATCAAGAGAATGTGGGTATGCAAAATGAGAGTGAGGATTGGTTTGAAATTATGTGTACCATAGATATGGAGGAGAAAAGAAGGGATGTTGAAAATAATCTTTTTACATAAAAGTGTTTGGAGCAGGGTGAAATTAAAAATGTGCAGCCAGTAAGTGAAATAAATGAGGTTGATGGAGAAAGAAAGTGTGCATTTTTCGACTCTAAAAATGGTATTCCAGCGGTAGTCAAGAATTTTACCTCTAAACGTAAAAGTCCATTGATGAACGAGGAAAGAGGCCTCAATTTTGAACAGTTCAAAAAAACTCATAAAGGTGAGATTTAAAAGGTATTCACACTGGCGAGAAAAATCCTAAAAGAGCCCACAGTGGCAGAGTTGCACTTTGTAAATGAAGAACCGGCTGCGTATGAATACAAATGTAAGTGTAATTTCATGTGTTACATGTAATAATTTTGTAGGGGCTATATTGATTGTGTAAAGGGTAAAAATGGTGAGTTTAAGGTCTATATAAAGTGAGTGGAGGCACAACTTAGTGCAAGACGAGTGTCAACATTGGCCGCACGAGTTATGATGCGTGGAAGTCGATTCGGTAGAACATAATTAATTTCGTTATTTGCAAAAGAGAGGAATAAACTGTACTGTATGTAAGATTTCGAGGGAAATTTCAAGGGGTTATTTAAATATGTTATTGCATTATTTAAGATGTTTCTCGTATAATATATGCAGTTTCTTTTTAATTATTGTTCGCACAAAATTTGTTGCGTGGAGGCCACCAGACCTCACAAAAATTGTAATTGCTAGTGGGAGGGGAAGCTAAGTTTTTGATGGTTTGTTACGTAGATTGATTACATAATGGGCGTTATTCTGGAAGGGTTTTGAATAGATTTATGTATGTAAAACTATGGGGATAACTTCGTAATATGGTCAAGAGAAAATTCTAGGGATAAATGTTTCATCATGCAAACAGCATATTGATATATTCAGAATGCAGTTATGTACCGAGTTGAAGAGAATATTAAACGGACGATTTCTGCACATGGTAGCATAGTGTTAAATTTTCTTATTAGATGCGGTGAAATTGCAGAGAAATGATAAAACGTTAGTTGATTAATGATGTCGAACAAATTTCTTAGCACGAAAGATGTGTTTACTGTTGGGAACATGGGCAATGTGTTTGGAATGTCGATATGAATCGCTATGGTATAAATCATTTTTTTCTTGCTATTATGTTACTGAATGTATCGAGTCCATTGGGGAGGGCGTTCAGTGCCTGATCTATGGGTATTGGTAACTACACCACAGTCGTCTTGTAACCTCCCCCTCACTTATCGACCTTAATGACAGTGAAAAATTAAACCGCGTGTACCTAATGGAAATTTGGGAAAGCAATCGTCACCTAAGTTAATCTGTCGGTAAAGAGGGAGGAAAGGGTTACATCTAAATGAAAGGAAAAATGCAAATGAAACTGGCGGAAATTAATTTTGAAAAGGGGTAAAGTCAATAAAGAAAGTAAATGTGGGGCCATTACATTAACAATTAACTAGCGGTAATTAGATATTTGAGATTTGGGGAAAATTACGGTCGCCAGTCCTATAGACAATTACTATAATAACTGAAAAAGAAAGGTTATTGCACATATAATTAGCACTAGAAGCGTGGCAACTGAAGGTTGACACGTGTTGTGTGAAAACTGAATGTTTGTCTGAAGTAATAAATTTCGCTACACCCTGACTTAATTTAGCAAAAGAATTAATAAAACTGGAAAATTGAAAGTTAGTTTAGTGACTGAAATTAATAGTGAACTTTGTTTCTGAAGCATATCGAAATTCAGTAAAATACAGTTAGTCTTGGGCTACCTCAACAATCATTTCAAAAGCTACTTGAATCTACGCAATTTAGAAATAAGAGATTTAACTTCGAACTTGAATTAAATGATTCTGAACAATTAACAATAGTAAAATTTAGTACGTGCCAAGCTGAGCTGCAGTCACAGGTAAGCTAAAATATGCTAACAAAACTCGCACTCTTAATTTGTGCTCGTGTAATCTAAATATTGTACCCAGGTATGAATAGTTTAACTGAACTTTGAAATTAAAGCAGTGAAATTGAATTATATTATTTTAATGCTGGCGTTTGAATTTCAACGACACTCGGGTTCTTTTCGGAAAAGGAAGGGACCCTGCTTGGCAATGCAATTGGGACAATGAGCAACAAAGGTTCGTGCTAAGTTGCTGTAATTTTGTGATGCAACAATTTTAAAAGCTGAGGTCTGCCATACAGTTCTGAAACTTTACGTGCTTTTAGTCTTCCTTGTTGGTTGATTGAAGGTTTGAAGTCGTCGATCGAGGAGGTGGCGACAGTCACTCATTGTCGGCCGTCGCTGTTGCAGAAGCTGGATGCTGGCGCGCCTTCTTCTCGACACGATCACCAGGCGAAACAGGCTCTTGATGTGCGCCAGCTAATGCTTCCCGTCCGCGACACCGTGCTAGAAACTATTATAACCAGTCGAGCGCAATTACATGCTGCCCAACCCCGAACGCGCGGCAACTCGCGGGAGCGTCACTCAACACACCTGCTCCACTGCACTACTCCAGCCAGACTCTCTCTCTCTGCTCAGCCCGCGCTCCACGCGGCAGAGTTAACACTACCAAAGATCCTAAACACTTTCGTTCTCCACACGACCTATCGATGTATTCGTTCGATAGTATAGTTTTCCCTAGGCCAGACCCAGCGCATAAATACAAATAATATTCACAAAACAAACCAACATAAATGCATAAATATATATATACAAACAGTAAAACAATTACAATATATATAGAGACAGAAATGTCATATCTTCAGGTGACAAAATAAGGAAAAATCTATAGTACAATAGATGGAAATAGACGGATATGCATTTCCGGCGTTACAGTCTTTCGGCAGTTATCATTCTTCAGCACTGATAATGACTGCATGTTTCGCCGCAGTACGTGGCCAAGGAAGTCATGAAATTTTTCCGAGGTGGCTGGACGGCGAAGAATCTAAACTTCGACTCTTGAACACTTTGCAGATATTAATAATGGCTGTGTCCACATGTCTTTATAACGGTTTGAACTCTGTTGGGGACTCTTTCAGTGAGGTGTGTGAAGCGGGCTAGTGTGTCATGAGTAGGGAATTTCTGGAACGCTGGAATTCCGTTGCGTATGAAAGAATACTAGGAATAGTGGACTAAGTGACCTTAGCACATACAGGTGCTGCCTGGACAGTAATACATTTGAAGCGTCTGGAGTAGTCCTCTTCCAGCTATTGATGTCAAATATTTAGTTATAATGACGAGGTATGAAACGATCACCAGATACATTGCAGTAATTCAGTTCACTCCTAAGCCTTCGGCACTCATTTTAATTCTGCATACACAAAAAACATTGAATCTCTCTTTCCAGAGACATCTTTCAGGTCAGGAAGCTCTGCGAAAGATTTCATCACTTATTAGCTTACTGAAGTTTCTTATAATTTGTTTTATTATATCCGTGTCAACATCCATTTACGAATGACGTACGTACACAAAGAGATTTTCTATAATGCAAGAGTTCCATCTTGCCAATACCCATTTCACATTTCAAAGCTGATAACCGGACTGCAATTCATGGTGATTATTCACTGGTATTCGAAACTGATAATCTGCTTTGACAAGACAGCGCTCTTCCAGTAGAGGCATCCAATTACACAACAGAGACTGACTACAGTAAGAGCAAATCCATGTTATGGTGTTCATGATTTAAATAATGAAAACTGCACCACTTACTTATTTTTTGATGCTTCGCACAACGTGTTTAGAGAATTTCTCATTTTCAAGTGCATTTCTTTAAAAGAATATGTTTTGTGACGTTCACATCTGAGATTTTCTACCTCTCATGTGCCTTTTTGAAGTTAGACTGCAATCGCGAAACCGGGCAAAATGAATCTTTGAGTGTTTTTAAATGATAATGTTAGAAATTGTATTTTTCCTGAAACATCTAATATGATGAATGAAATTAAGAATTTCATGTTATTTAGTGTACTCACTCTGTGGTGGTGTTAGACCTCTAGTCGTGTCTATCATGGTAAACGTGCAGTTACACTGCCAGAAGCAGAGTTCGTTTTGTTTGCAGATGACACAAGTATTGCAATAAATAGTATGTCGAGTGTAGTGCTAGAAAGATCTGCTAACGATATTTTCATGGATATTAATAAATGGCTTAAAGCCAACTCACTGACATTAAACTTCGAAAAGACTTGCTGTATGCAATTCAGAACCTGTAAGAGGTTTCCACCCAGAATATGCATAAAGTATGAAGAAGAGCAGATAGAAGAGGTTGACAGTCTTAAATTCCTGGGATTACAACTGGATAATAAATTCAGTTGGGAGGAGCACACCACAGAACTGCAGAAACGCCTCAACAAATCTGTACTTGCAATTCGAGTGTTAGCAGACATAGGCGACATAAAAATGAAAAAGCTTGCATACTTTGCCTACTTTCATTCCATAATGTCATATGGTATAATATTTTGGGGTAGCTCTTCAAGTCAAACAAAAGTTTTCAGAGTCCAAAAGCGAGTAATACGTATGATTTGTGGAGTAAATTCACAGACGTACTGTAGAAACCTCTTCAAAGAACTGGGTATACTAACTACTGCCTCTCAGTATGTTTACTCCTTAATGAAATTTGTCCTAAATAATATATCTCTTTTTCCAACAAACAGCTCAGTTCATACATACAATACCAGGAACAAAAATGATCTGCACAAGGACTTAAAAGCACTTACTTTAGTTTAAAAAGGGGTCCACTACTCAGGAACACTCATCTTCAATAATTTGCCAGCAAACATAAAAAAATTTAGTTACAAATAAATATCAGTCTAAAAGGAGCCTGAAAGACTTACTAGTGGCCAACTCCTTCAACTCCACTGATGAATTTTTAATAGAAAGAAATGATTTATTGTATATACTCATACTATTAGTATTGTTATTTCAGCTTAAAAAAATGACATGTTCCACATCCACGAGGATCTCCTCAGCACGGATCTATGGAACGAAAATCTAATCTAATCTGATCTCATCTAATCGAGTCCCACCAAACCCTGTGTGCCCTGTGTAGCAGTGAGAAACTAAGCCTCTCGGGCCTTTATATAGTTGGGTTCTGGAGATGGAAGAGTGATACTTGACCTTCTTGAAGAAATCAAAATCTTTATCAACACAAATACAGCACCTGACTACCTGCCCAATGACAAGACCGAACTGATAAATAAATTTCTCCTTCAGAATTTCTAGGACTTGCTAGTTCAAAACGGGTAAACTCTGAAGCAACCGTGCTCCTAGAAACCCTATCCCCCAGTGCTCTACCCTGTACCCCTCTGTTTACATCCTAACTACATTGTTATCAATGTAAATGTCCTACCATAGAATAAATCATGAATTACATGCCTAAATGTCAGAGTCCTCTACTGTTAAAATAATTTAATTACACATATTACCTTTAGCTGAAATAAACAGAATATGCATTTACTAATGCTCCAGATCATGTTAATGTAAGAAGACAAGTAAGTCAGTAGTTCATTTAAAGTTCTGTTCTTTTTATTTTTTAAAAGTAAAGTTCACATCTGCAGTTCACTGCAAATACTATATCTTTGTGTTACTTTATTACTGGAATTCATGTTAATGTCAGTCGCAATTAAAATATTTGCACATAAATTGATCGTATTATCTGTTAAAATAAGAATAGAAATGACACCATATAATTTGAAGTTTGTTCTTGTAGTGATTTATTTATTTGAAACTTTCTTGCCTTTTGCGGGCAAGTACTCTACCATCTGAGTTACCCAAGCACGACTCACGACCCGTCCTCACAGCTTTACTTCTGCCATTACCTCGTCTCCTACCTTCCAAACGTCACAGAAGCTCTCCTGCGAACCTGCAGAACTAACACTCCTGGAAGAAAGGAGAGGTTCTGTGAAGTTTGGAAGGTAGGAGACGAGGTACTGGCGGAAGAAAGGCTGTGAGGAATGGGTCGTGAGTCGTGCTTGTGTAGCTCAAAATGTTCAAATGTGTGTGAAATCTTATGGGACTTAACTGCTAAAATCATCAGTCCCTAGGCTTATACACTACTTAACCTAATTTATCCTAAGGACAAACACACACACCCATGCCCGAGGGAGGACTCGAACCTTCACTGGGACCAGCCGCACAGCCCATGACTGCAGCGCCAAAGACCGCTCGGCTATACCCGCGCGGCTGTGTAGCTCAGACGCCAGCATGGTAACTAAGCGGTTCGGTCTGTAACAAAGAAACTGAGTGAATGGATCAATGATGACATTCAACGGTGATCATGGGACGTCCGCCCCGAACAAATACAACGAATAATAACGAATAAAATGAGAACAGTACACAAAAAAGATGGTAGAGCACTTACCCACGAAAAGGAAAGGTCCCGAGTTCGAGTCTCAGTCCGGCACACAGAAAGTTTCACATCAGTGCACACATCATTCTGGATTCATTTATTTATTTTATATTGGGCATTCATGTTAATGGCAGTTTTCACTAAAGTATTTGCCCATACATTGACTTAAATACATGCAAACGAAAATAAAAAACATCTCTGAGCAATGTAGGCCTATGTCACATCTTTCTGTGTAGATCTTTGCAACAAGTAACAGTTGTACAGCACATGCCGGATACTGGCAAAGTTTCGATAAGACAGTGTATATGAATACATATTATGTAAAAGTGAGTGACGTGTCCATCACAATGGAAGAAGACAGATGGATATTAACAACAAAAGCAGCCCATGCTGTCGCACTAAGTACAAAATTATATTCTGGATCCAAATCGGCATATAAACAACACTCATGGCGATGCATTCAAGCATTTTCCATCTTCTTGTCACTGAGCCAGCACCCAGCATTACGCTTTTAAACAGTTGTTTACCCTTCTGTATACTATCTGAAGATGAACCTGAAAAGATACGAAACCCGTTTCATAGAATAAATAACTATTTCAAAATAGTGACTGGTTGCATTTTTCTGCATTTGCATTGAATAAACAGCCACTTCTTAAACATCCGTAATGGATAACCTTAACTTTTGGTTAACTCAAAAACTACGAATTCCGGCGAAATTTATACCAGTATAGAATTTAACTGCATTGAATTTCCTGCAGAAAGGTCCTGTTCATTTTTTCTGTAGGGCTAATAGTTTGCGCGTAGCGAGCGAGACAATATGAAAACCTCAAGAGTGGTTTTTGAAGACCATTTATAACATTGCTATTTGCATAAAACGACGGCGGTAGAGGCAGCTGAATCACTTTGTATTTCCTGATTTCTCAGCTAGCTCGGGAAATTAAGAGTCGCATGAAAACTAAGAGACCCAGAAGAGAGATTCTGCTCCTTTAAAAATCTTACTTTGAAGGGAGGGGGACTGTGGAGGGTCACTGGTATACAGAAACTGAGACACACATTTCCGCTTCATATTATACACGTTAGTAAAATGGCTAAAAACTCATTTTTAAGTAACGAGTATTATCTACTAGGATTTCACATCGCAAAAACCGTAAGAATTAGCCACGCTCGTCCAAAAAGTTATTACGTCGTTGGCCTGGGTAACCGATGAGGCCGAAGTGGCCGTGCGGTTAAAGGCGCTGCAGTCTGGAACCGCAAGACCGCTACGGTTGCAGGTTCGAATCCTGCCTCGGGCATGGATATTTGTGATGTCCTTAGGTTAGTTAGGTTTAACTAGTTCTAAGTTCTAGGGGACTAATGACCACAGCAGTTGAGTCCCATAGTGCTCAGAGCCATTTGAACCATTTTGGTAACCGATGAAACGATAGTTGGGCATGAGTTGCAACACGATCCTTTCATTCATCGCTGTTTAATCATGTTTTAAAATGTTGCTGATGTACGAAATGTAACAGAAACAGCTGGAACACAGTAAACTCTTTGTATAATTGGATGGACAGAGATAAATACACGAAGGAAAACATAAGATAAGAGTGATGGAATCGTAGCCGAGAACATCACGTGAGGCGTCACTGATGGTAACACGCAACTCGTGGACTTTGCACAGTTCCCGTGTGGAGCACATATCCTGATATGAAATCAGCGATCTGTCTGGTGCCGTGTGGGGGAGGGGTCATGTGATGCATGGCAAGTTTAAATTTCTGAGAGGTCTATCTCTGATGACATAATTGCTTTTTTTACGTTTGATCAAACTTCAGGTGGCGTATCGGTCTCAACCGGGAGTAAACTAGACGGGAAGTGTATTCGCAGTTGTGAATATGTACCACCTTCAGATGTATATCGGAATAAAGATAATGAAAATTTGTGTCTGACGGGAAAACGAACCCCGATTTCCCGCTTTACGCGAGCAGTTGCCTTAACCGCTTCGGCCATCCGAGCACGAATCAGACCGCATCTTCCATATATCGCCGTCCATGCGTCACAACCTGCACTCGTACGTTACGCATGAATCATGCACTGTAATTCTAAATAACATAGACACCGCTGTTTCCCAAACAAGACGTGTGAGCAGCAGCTGTGGAAAGAAGCACACCAAAACCGTTGCACCATTTAGTACTCCTGACTGGCGTACCAGCTGCTCGTTACACAGCTGTACAAAACCTGGAATTGGAACACTGCAAAGTACACCGTTTGGTGCTCGATATCAGTACTGCATCTAGTTATAGCAGTCTGTCCACGATCTAGTAGCTGATCCCGAAGCACCGGTTACAATTATTGCTGGATTGCTCACCTCCTCACAAACATGCCAACTGATGAAGCGTCTGTTTTATCTGGTGGCGAAGGTCTTCATTTCTAAGAGAGGACTGTATCCTGTTCTGTAAATCCAATTCTGGCAGTAAGTGGAGGACGTGTAACCGAATACACAAAAAGTTCACTCGTGGTAACCGGCACTTCTTTCCCCTAAAGCAAAACAGTTTACACATCTTCGTTCATGACACAATTTTTTGATGCGTTTTCATCTAAACAGCTGCATCAAATGTTTCAGGATACAAAAATGGTTCAAATGGCTCTGAGCACTATGGGACTTAACATCTGTGGTCATCAGTCCCCTAGAACTTAGAACTACTTAAACCTACTTAACCTAAGCACCTCACACACATCCATGCCCGAGGCAGGATTCGAACCTGCGACCATAGCGGTCACGCGGTTCCAGACTGAAGCGCCTAGAACCCCACGGCCACACCGGCCGACTTCAGGATGCTCCACCATGACGTTATAATTAATATTACCCCACAAAAGAAGACTTTTTCGACACTCGCTTCTAAACTGCTGATATTCTTTTTGTTCTGAAGTGGTCTCTAGAATTTTGTTTGAAAGTAATGTGTGATATGTAGGACCTTCGTCATGAAAAAAAACTGTTGCTTGGTGTACCGAAACATGTTTCTGCTCGGATTTGATTTCATTAATGTCTTTTTTACTTCCTAAAATAAGGAGAAGTACAGAAGATATATACTAGCAGTACATCGATTCCCTGTCGTTTTCATCAATAATTATGGACTCATAATTGTCAACAGCTTCCCCTTTCGTCTTTTATCAGCTGCAACACGTCTTTTTCGATACAACAGAAGACCATCGGCATCCAAGGGATTATTGTGCTTGCGATATTTTTCGAACATCATTAACTAAGTTAAAATTGCGAGTGTATCATTTTGTCTGGGTCAAGATTAATGTAAAATATGACGTTTACCTGCCATGCGTCGATCGTACAGTTCCGTTTACCCGTCAGCATCCCTCAAATATGAAAACTTAGTTATAGGGACAGTCATTTTTTATTTGTTTTGACGAGGTGTATGGCTGTAGTACATTAATCGCACTAATACCCGTCTGTTACTCGTATGAAAACTCAAACTGACAGCAGGATGATCCAGGTCCAGTCAGCCTGCTATCAAATGAATACCAGGGATCTTTCCCGGGGGAAAAAGGACGCCGGGGCTATGAGCCCGCCATCCGCCCCCACCTTGTGCCTGAGCTAGAAAGGCCTCATTGTACCAGCAGCCAAGGCAGTAGCCTTACTAACAGGTACAATGCGCGCTTGTTAGACGTGCTAACAACCGCATACATGGTTTATGCTCCTGTTTATGTGACTAACAGAATGACAAGAGCAGTTTTAATCAGCAGTAAATCATCCAGTTTTTATGTCGTGTACGCCGCTAGATTTGAAAATTGAGAAGAGTCTGGCGGCTCTGCTCACTGACGTAGTCAAACTGACTATGGTAAAGGGATATATTATTACTGTGTACAAAAGAGTAACGCAGGAGAATGGAATGGGGAGGAGAGGGGGAAGGCCATCCTACTTCATAAAGACGACGTAGAAAATGCAGCACTGTGTTCTGCAGTTAAGAACCTAAAGTACACTGATAGAGGAAACCGGCCTCAAAACTTTCTCATCAATAATGAGTAATATGGTTTACCCTGCTGTGGGACGACTTCGTGCCTAACGTAAAATATACCTCAGTAGCAACCTGCCTCGTCTACTACCGCTTTTTCGTACACTTCCCATTTTTGTTTGCACTTCGTAAACGAAAACATGTTTTGTCAGTGGGTCGCGAGACACGAATTTCAGTTCTCTTAGTAAGTAGCTTCTTGACTGTAGCACTTTCGGAACAGAAATATGTATCATCAGTAGGTCACGACACAAGAATTTTAAGTCTCACATTAATCTACCCTCCCATTACATAACATTCTGACTTCTAGGTCAGAACAGAAATATGTATCATCAGTAGGTGACGACACAAGAATTTTAAGTCTCACATTAATCTACCCTCCCATTACATAACATTCTGACTTCTAGGTTTTATTTTGTATGCGGTATCTCGTCAGATATTCGGAAATGCAGATTTTAAAAACAATGTTTCTGGAGCGATGAGTACACATTCGAGTTAAACGCCACATTTTACAAACACAGCAAAACTAATCTTATGGTAGTGTGAATTTACACGATGGAATCACATTAACGTGACCACAGCCTATGTTCGACGTCAACGTGCAATAACCACTCACAGACTGCAGGTGGCTGCACTTAACAGTGGAAAGCAGTGTAGTCGTTGTCGTAATGCGGAAACGGAGCGCTTTATCTGACGTCCAAAAGGGCACGATCATTGGCTTTCGGACCAAGAATGGAAACATTTCCGAAACAGCTAAGTTTGTAAACTTCCCGCATGTTGCTGTGGTTAAGTATACTAGTAGCACAGTAAAACAGCGCTGTCCAACATCGGCATCGAGGGAACTGCGATGCACCACAGGTCATAGATGACAGGGGCTAACGATGGGCTGCGGAGATGTGTACTGGTGAATAGACGTTCAACTGTTGATCAGCTGATGGCCCAGATGTACCAAGTGGGTACCAACAATGTCTCCTCAGCGACAGTTCAGTGAACGTTGCTGTGTATGAGCCTCCGCAACCGGTGCGTACGTAATGCACCCAGGCTGAATGCTATGCGTCATCGACAAAGCTGGTGTTTGCACGCCAATACCGCAACTGAGAGGCGACAGGTAGCCTTTTCAGAGGAATCGCGTTTAATGGTCCATCAGACAGATGACTGCTGCCGTGTGTGGCCCTGCAACAATCGTCGAAAGGGTCCAGGCTGCAGTAGGGTGCGTTGTGGGAAATATTTTCGTGGCATTCCTTTGGTTGATCTCGTCATTCTGGAAGGCACAATGGATCAACACAAGTATATAGCTATCCATGCAAACCATGTGCATCCCTAAATGCAGTTTGTTTTCCCTTTGGCACGATGGTATCTACCAGCAGCCTACGTGCGTGGTTCGAAGAACACCAAGAGTATACCATACTCTCCTGGCCACCAAACATCCCTGATTTAAACCCAATCGAGTATCTGTGGGACTAATTCCGATACTCATCCGATAGGTAGTTATTTACGCTTTAGACTGCTGGTCACGGTAACGTGATTGGACCGTGTATGATTTGACTTCTGACGACCTCTGCAACGTTACGCGTTACACGAGTGACCCGAAAGAAGGAAAACAAGAGATTGTAAAATTGTAGGAGAAAACCGTCTGGAGGATTGCAATGAAATGTTAAGCTATCTGGTATAAATTGACATAAAGCGTTATTTCACAACAGCCAACAATTATTAAGATTCAAGAAAGAAAGTTGTTTATGTGATAGGTGTCCTGGAACACTTGAAGCTGTCAGATTATATAGCGCTATGATAGAGATTTTGAAATCAGCTTTTAAACTGCAAAGCCGTTTCAGAAGCAAACATAGTCCATCACCATTGGTTATTGGCCGCAAAACGACGGCTAAACTCGAAGAAATTGTGGGGAGATAGATGATTAGAAGGATGGGATTTGGATATGTTTAAACAGGCAGAGTATGTTGAGAGTTTCAAAGGGAGGATTCGTCAACGACTTACAGAAGTAGGGGAAAAAATATGGCTGTAGATGAATGGATAAATGTAAGAGATTGATGAAGCTGGTAGAGGGACAAGTAGGCTAAAGGCAAAGCGTTGTAGCAGTACATGAGTAACATAGGAGATGTTAAATTTTATTGATAAACCAGGCAAAAGAGAATTTAGACATCTAAAAAAGTTATTGACAGAAAATGCAATGTTTCAAAGCAGATATGGCTAGAGGAGAAATGTAAAGCCGTACAGGAACCTATTACTTTAGGTAAGGTAGATTAACCATGTACGACAATTACAAAACTTTTACGTGCTGTGCACATGCGGCGTCGTTGGTGCCCAGTAATAAATTGTATTTGCCCTGCGTGTGTCTCTGCCCCATTGCTTGGGTACCAGAGGACGCCTGCTCGTAAGAGGGCGCGTGAGCAGTGCCGGAGGGCATGTTCGACAAGCAAGAGGGAAGTGCGTTGCTGGCAGGGGTGTGCAGGGTTGGAGGTCACGTTTCTCATAGGGCCTGCGAGCGTTCCGTTGCGGCGGCCCGGCCTGCGAAATGTTACTGACGCCATCACGCCGTGTGGAGTTTAACTGTCAGCTACTCTACCGCTGGAGGAAGCGAGTCTGCTCAGGAAACCATTCCTTACCCATATTATGCACTATGTGCTGAGCCCTTTTCTGTAACGGTCAGTAAATTTGTTCTTAACTGATGTGTGACCTACTGTATCCTGTTTCCTTTCCAATCAAGCTGATACTTTTATTCGATCCTCCGATTTTCTGTTGGCAGCGAAGATGCTCGCTAGTATTTTTCTACCAGGCCGCGTTTAGCCAATTTTGTGGACACATCTACATCTACATCTACATTTATACTCCGCAAGCCACCCAACGGTGTGTGGTCGTTCATGCACCGCCCATGCTTTCGGCCAAATTTTTTGTAAAGTCAACTTAAACTACTAGTCTGTCCTATTGCCTATACAGTACTCGCCAACCTTTTCTAATACACTGATGTCTTCTATTTCATTAGAACAATGTTTTACATATTTACTATTAAATTTAAATGTAAACCATTTGTCTATCGTATAACCTGTTCAATGCTTGCTAGCTTTGTTTTATCTATTGGTGTTTCGTATTTCATTAAAATAGCGTTTAATTTTGCCTATGTGTGTGTGTGTCTGTGTTACAGGACACGTTAGTCATTATTTAATGCCTTATTTATTGAATTCAAGAGCGAGGCGAGTGTTCGTGTTGTAAGTAGGCTGTTTAGGTTTTTTTTTTTTTTTTTATTGGTAACGCCACGTAGCGCTCTATATGAAAATCACTGACTGTGCTGTGTGCAATCTGAGGCTGGTCGGCACTTTACGGGCCTGTGGCGGAGGGCACTTTACGGGCCACTGTCATTACCTCCCTTTTCTGTTCCAGTCGCGTATGGTTCGCGGGAAGAACGACTGTCGGAAAGCCTCCGTGCGCGCTCGAATCTCCCTAATTTTACATTCGTGATCTCGGGAGGTATAAGTAGGGGGAAGCAATATATTCGATACCTCATCCAGAAATGCACCCTCTCGAAAGCTGGACAGCAAGCTACACCGCGATGCAGAGCGCCTCTATGCAGAGTCTGCCACTTGAGTTTGCTAAACATCTCCATAACGCTATCACGGTTACCAATTAACCCTGTGACGAAACGCGCTGCTTTTCTTTGGATCTTCTCTATCTCCTCCGTCAACCCGATCTGGTACGGATCCCACACTGATGAGCAATACTCAAGTATAGGTCGAACGAGTGTTTTGTAAGCCACCTCCTTTGTTGATGGACTACATTTTCTAAAGACTCTCCCAATGAATCTCAACTTGGTACCCGCCTTACCAACAATTAATTTTATATGATCATTCCACTTCAAATCGTTGCGCACGCATACTCCCAGATATTTTACAGAAGTAACTGCTACCAGCGTTTCTTCCGATATCATATAATCATACAATAAAGGATCCTTCCTTCTATGTATTCGCAATACTTTACATTTGTCTATTTTAAGGCTCAGTTGCCACTCCCTGCACCAAGTGCCTATCCGCTGCAGATCTTCCTGCATTTTCTAATGCTGCAACTTCTCTGTATACTACAGCATCATCCGCGAAAAGGCGCATGGAACTTCCGACACTATCTACTAGTGAAGACGAAAGCAGTGTCTTAGAGCCACCGTGTTATGAATTAACTAATGTTCAAAGTAGTAATTTGGTAATTGAGCATAGGGAAATGGATCGGTCTGCAAATAATGGTATAGACAGTGAAACAATTAGTAAACAGGGAAGCATTATCGATCGATCGGTCGGCAACAGCTCGCCTCAGGAATCCGAAACACTCCCCTGTAGCACGCCAGAGGTTACTTTAACGTCTGTAGAAGTCTCTCCATTGATAACAACATGCTGTGTTCTGTTTGCTAAAAACTCTTCAATCCAGCCACACAGCTGGTCTGATATTCCGTAGGCTCTTACTTTGTTTATCAGGCGACAGTGCGGAACTGTATCGAACGCCTTCCGGAAGTCAAGGAAAATACGATCTACCTGGGAACCTGTATCTAATATTTTCTGGGTCTCATGAACAAATAAAGCGAGTTGGGTCTCACACGATCGCTGTTTCCGGAATCCATGTTGATTCCTACAGAGTAGATTCTAGGTTTCCAGAAACGACATGATACGCGAGCAAAACACATGTTCTAAAATTCTACAACAGATCGACGTCAGAGATATAGGTCTATAGTTTTGCGCATCTGCTCGACGACCCTTCTTGAAGACTGGGACTACCTGTGCTCTTTTCTAATCATTTGGAACCTTACGTTCCTCTAGAGACTTTTCGCGATTTGTGGCGAACAGGGATTATCATCTGATTTTTGTTGCCGATTCCTCGTGTTATAGGGTAGTGTGGCTTGGTCGTTCATGCACCGCCCACGCTTTCGGTCAAATTTTTCTGTAAAGTCAACTTAAACTACTAGTCTGTCCTATTGCCTATACAGTACTCGCCAACCTTTTCTAATACACTGATGTCTTCTATTTCATTAGAACAGTGTTTTACGTATTTACTATTAAATTTAAATGTAAACCATTTGTCTATCGTATAACCTGTTCAATGCTTGCTAGCTTTGTTTTATCTATTGGTGTTTCGTATTTCATTAAAATAGCGTTTAATTTTGCCTATGTGTGTGTGTGTCTGTGTTACAGGACACGTTAGTCATTATTTAATGCCTTATTTATTGAATTCAAGAGCGAGGCGAGTGTTCGTGTTGTAAGTAGGCTGTTTAGGTTTTTTTTTATTGGTAACGCCACGTAGCGCTCTATATGAAAATCACTGACTGTGCTGTGTGCAATCTGAGGCTGGTCGGCATTGTTGCAATAGTCCTATCGTAGTGTTGGGCAGTTGGCTGTTAACAGTGCATAGCGTTGCGCAGTTGGAGGTGAGCCGCCAACAGTGGTGGATGTGGGGAGAGAGATGGCGGAATTTTGAGAGCGGACGATCTGGACGTGTGTCCATTAGAAAGAATAAATTTGTAATATTGGATATCATGGACTATATATATATATATATATATATATATATATATATATATATATATAAAATGACTTTTGAACACTATTAAGGTAAATACATTGTTTGTTCTCTATCAAAATCTTTCTTTTGCTAACTATGCCTATCAGTAGTTAGTGCCTTCAGTAGTTTGAATCTTTTATTTAGCTGGCAGTAGTGGCGATCGCTGTATTGCAGTAGTTCGAGTAACAAAGATTTTTGTGAGGTAAGTGATTTGTGAAACGTGTAGGTTAATTTAGTCAGGGCCATTCTCTTGTATGGATTATTGAAAGTCAGATTGCGTTGCGCTAAAAAATATTGTATGTCAGTTTAAGCACAGTCATGTATAATTTTTCTAAGGGGACGTTTCAGTATCTTAAAATTTTGAGCGGTGTCCGGAATTCTTCCCAAAACACTTGGTGTGCGATGTTAATGAGTCACAGAGTGGCTGGGTCACGTATTATTTCTAAGTCTTCATCCAGCCACGCTTATTTGTCCCTTTCTTAACAGCATCTTTACAGGTATTTTCACAATGATTTCATTTAGTTATCCCGCTGTGTCTCGCTGGGGTCTTATTACGGGCTTTTCTGAACCTCACCTTCCTGGTGTTGCTTTACGTTTGCTGTGGTGGGATCAAACGTAGTTTTCCAGTTTATTGATCTACTTCCATAGATTATGATAATCTTCTTCAGTACAACATTAATGCAAGGGCGCTGATGACGTAGCTGTTTAGCGCCCTCGACCATAAATCATCATCATCATCACGTAACGGGAAAGGGGGTCTCACTGTATGCTGTTGTTGGTCTTGTGGTATTCACCTAGTTATTTTCTAATGTAAATTCTTCATACGTCTGTGGAAAAGGTGTCCATTAGCTCGCTAGTTGTTTCTAGTAAATCTGCATTATTTGTTATTAGCGGTTTTCCGTGCTAGTCGCCTGTGTAATAATTATCTTGTGATTTATTTGTTTGTTGTTTCTGCCCGCCAGAAAGAGATGACTCCTTTTGTATATTTGATTATCTACTGCCATTGTTTGCTTACCTGTAATCTCTGAGATTAATCGTTTGCCCTTACCTTTGTATTCTATATTTCAGTTGTGTATGGTACCAATAGCGAGACCTTTATATTTATAATTAATTTCCCTTATGATTTAATGCAACTGATTTCGTCTTAAATTCATTCAAGTAAATCTAAGCAACACCGACGAGAGGTGACCTTTACTGTAAGTTCTGCTGGGTCATTTGTGGCGTCCTTGTGTTCTAGGCGATTCACTGTGAAGCTCTCACGAACATGACACCTTGTACACGCGGTTTTGACCGGCCACTGTGCCGTAAAGCTCACCGTGTATACAAGACTGATAACGTGCCTGTGCATGGAGGCATGTTCATATGTAAGATTAAAATCGTCCAGAAATAGTTGCTAATCGATTATTGCTATTGTAAACAAATATCATATGAATTCTGAAGCACTCCACCAATTGTGAAACTTGTTTGCGTGACCGCTGGTCATTGATTCAGTTATCCTCTGTCTCTCCTAATTGCTATTAAAGTTTTGTGTAGTAAAATTCCGTTTACTTGAGATTGGTCACTGGTGCCGTATAATGGCCTTTATGTCCGATGCATCGTGTTCCTGAATCAAATTTATGTGTAAAATTTAAGTACTTTAAATAATGGTATGGAAAGCAACTGCATACGACAACAGTACTGACTTGATAATTATTGATGGGAGACTGAATTCTGGAATGGTCAACTTCTTGTTACTTCCTTCACAATAAGGGTACTCCGTGGCATATTTCAGCAGGATAATGCCTCACACGGCAGTTGACACTACAAACACCTTGACTGGCCTGCCTTTTCCCCAACTTATCACCCTGTACCTCTCCATTTACAAATTCTATGACAAACAAAAAGCGACTCAGCACGAAGGAATTATCCGAAAGGGACGGTAATCAGTAGATGTGTGTACTTGTACACAAACAAATGACTACAATTCCAGACAAATCGGATTATTTATTCAAAGTCTACAGCTCGTGGTCTTGCGATATTGCTCTTGCTTCCCGCGCATGGGGTCCCGGGTTCGATTCCCCGCGGTGTCAGGGATTTTCTCTGTCTCGAGATGACTAGGTGTTGTGTGTGTATGCGTATGGACTACGATATATGCAGAGGGCGTAGGAATGAACTGAGTTAATAAACTGCAATCGTGATCGTTTCATAAATGCCGTAGATACTAGCTATCCCGTCTAGGATGCGGAATATAGAGATTTAATTTAGTGAGAAATAATGACACATATTTCAACAGGTGACGGGTCACACTCCCGGTATGGCCATTCTCCACGTCCCCATTTATCGACGGCGCTGACGCTACGTCGAATTACTGAGACGGGAAGGCGGACTGTTATCGCACTCAGCGGATAAGTCCGAACTCGTGACGTGCCTCTGACGAGCTGTGACACAAGCTGGCGAGTCGCGTGATTCTGACACATCGCACGCTTTTTCAATGTGTCTGGTAAAATATCTCGTTTAATGGTACAGAAGTTTCAGTTGGGTGGCATAATCTCTATTTATACGTTAAATTATCGTTCAAGGGCTTTACAAGACATTGGTTCAAATGGCTCTGAGCACTATGGGACTCAACTGCTGTGGTCATCAGTCCCCTAGAACTTAGAACTACTTAAACCTAACTAACCTAAGGACATCACACACATCCATGCCGAGGCAGGATTCGAACCTGCGACCGTAGCAGTCGCACGGTTCCGGACTGCGCGCCTAGAACCGCGAGACCACCGCGGCCGGCTTTACAAGACATTCCTGAAAGTTTAGAAAAAATACTGCATTGTCTCTCAAGTTGTCTCGAGGCACTTTATTACATTATTTACAAACCAGTAACTCCTCCCTCCCTATCCCGTTAGTTTAAAGTATGGAGTTACGATGTACAAAACGGCGGTTTCAAACGTCAGATTACTTTGCAAATAAGTTAATATGTTACAAATTTGACATTAATCACGCTAGCGACAAAAAGTTTATAAAATGTTTGAAAGTGTGTTCAGAAGTTGTTCGGAGTTGCTAAGTACACACATAATGAAACACTGGATAAGTAAGCATATGGCCCGGGTAATTAGCGCACCGTTTTAAGCGAAAGGTAGTTTTTAATGCATCTCAATGTTTATGAAGTCAAATCTCCTGAACTAATAGATCGATACAATTTTGCAGGTACATTCAGTGGTATAAGAGGATACCGAAAGTAAAATGCTTTGCGACTCGAGTTAGAAGTAAAGCAGCGCTGGCAGTTCTGGCCGAGCGGTTCTAGGTGCTTCAGTCTGGAACCGCGCGACCGCTAAAGTCGCAGGTTCGAATCCTGCCTCGTGCATGGATGTGTGTGATGTCCTTAGGTTAGTTAGGTTTAAGTAGTTCTAAGTTCTAGGGGACTGATGACTTCAGATATTAAGTCCCATAGTGCTCAGAGCCATTTGAACCAAGTAAAGCAGCAATAAATTAAAACGTAATGTCTGATAATGAAGTTTTAGTTAATCGACAGCGAAAACATAGTACACGATTAGGTGCTTCCCTTTTGATCTTTTTGTAGAGGTCGTCAGCAAGAGAAAAATTTCATTGGTAAACGATGTGTAAAGTTTGCTGCAAGTCACTAAGTGCTCTCATTTTGAGATACTGGATGAATATTTTCTGGGTAATTTTTGCGATATAAGTTACTCTGCTCGAAGCATATACACAGTTTCTACCTATATTACTTGTCTTAACATCTACATCTACATCTACATCTATACTCCGCGAGCCACCTTACGGTGTGTGGCGGAGGGTACTTATTGTACCACTATCTGATCCCCCCTTCCCTGTTCCATTCACGGATTGTGCGTGGGAAGAACGACTGCTTGTAAGTCTCCGTATTTGCTCTAATTTCTCGGATCTTTTCGTTGTGATCATTACGGGAGATATATGTGGGCGGTAGTAATATGTTGCCCATCTCTTCCCGGAATGTGCTCTCTCGTAATTTCGATAATAAACCTCTCCGTATTGCGTAACGCCTTTCTTGAAGTGTCCGCCACTGGAGCTTGTTCAGCATCTCCGTAACGCTCTCGCGCTGACTAAATGTCCCCATGACGAATCGCGCTGCTTTTCGCTGGATCATGTCTATCTCTTCTATTAATCCAACCTGGTAAGGGTCCCATACTGATGAGCAATACTCAAGAATCGGACGAACAAGCGTTTTGTAAGCTACTTCTTTCGTCGATGAGTCACATTTTCTTAGAATTCTTCCTATGAATCTCAACCTGGCGCCTGCTTTTCCCACTATTTGTTTTATGTGATCATTCCACTTCAGATCGCTCCGGATAGTAACTCCTAAGTATTTTACGGTCGTTACCGCTTCCAATGATTTACCACCTATGGCATAATCGTACTGGAATGGATTTCTGCCCCTATGTATGCGCATTATATTACATTTATCTACGTTTAGGGAAAGCTGCCAGCTGTCGCACCATTCATTAATCCTCTGCAGGTCTTCCTGGAGTACGTACGAGTCTTCTGATGTTGCTACTTTCTTGTAGACAACCGTGTCATCTGCAAATAGCCTCACGGAGCTACCGATGTTGTCAACTAAGTCATTTATGTATATTGTAAACAATAAAGGTCCTATCACGCTTCCTTGCGGTACTCCCGAAATTACCTCTACATCTGCAGATTTTGAACCGTTAAGAATGACATGTTGTGTTCTTTCTTCTAGGAAATCCTGAATCCAATCACAAACCTGGTCCGATATTCCGTAAGCTCGTATTTTTTTCACTAAACGTAAGTGCGGAACCGTATCAAATGCCTTCCCGAAGTCCAGGAATACAGCATCAACCTGCTCGCCAGTGTCTACGGCACTGTGAATTTCTTGGGCAAATAGGGCGAGCTGAGTTTCACATGATCTCTGTTTGCGGAATCCATGTTGGTTATGATGAAGGAGATTTGTATTATCTAAGAACGTCATAATACGAGAACATAAAACATGTTCCATTATTCTACAACAGATTGACGTAAGCGAAATAGGCCTATAATTATTCGCATCTGATTTATGACCCTTCTTGAAAATGGGAACGACCTGCGCTTTCTTCCAGTCGCTATGTACTTTACGTTCTTCCAGAGATCTACGATAAATTGCTGATAGAAAGGGGGCAAGTTCTTTAGCATAATCACTGTAGAATCTCGTCTGGTCCGGATGCTTTTCCGCTACTAAGTGATTGCAGTTGTTTTTCAATTCCCATATCGTTTATTTCAATATTTTCCATTTTGGCGTCCGTGCGACGGCTGAAGTCAGGGACCGTGTTACGATTTTCCGCAGTGAAACAGTTTC
This sequence comes from Schistocerca nitens, assembly GCF_023898315.1. NCBI lineage: Eukaryota > Metazoa > Arthropoda > Insecta > Orthoptera > Acrididae > Schistocerca > Schistocerca nitens. Next base: position 342,455,122 of record NC_064622.1, read on the forward strand.
GGAACACTGAATTCAGTATTTCTGCCTTTCTTCGGTCGTCCTCTGTTTCGGTGCCATCGTGGTCAACGAGTAACCTCTTAATGACTGGATTATGAGATTATGGCAACATTTTAAATTTTTACATTCGGTTAATAATTGTGTTATATACTGAAAATGAAAGTTTTGCTGCCCCTGGAGGCCATGAGATAGGGAACGTGTACATGGTATCTGGAGATCGTGTCTTGAGTTTGCCATTTAGTTGTATAGATGTCCTAGTTGCAAGGGGGTCCGCACTATAGTAAACTCAGCCCATGGCAGTTGAATGTACTTATAGTACATGTACTTACAGCATTATAAGTAGCGGCTACAGGTACCAGGCAACTGAGAAGGTTGCGTCGATCCAGATGGTATGCATCTCCACCTGCTCAATTTGAACTCCGGGCTTCGTCTGATAACAACGCCACAAACGGTCCAGCACCTTGGCGCACTAAGAAGGTGAGCAAGGGAAAACCTGGAATGGAGCCTGGATCAGTGCCTTCGAGATCTCTTCACCTCTGAGTTCAGAATCAGGCTGGCGGCTGACGACGTGGAGGAGTATGCAGGAGGTCTGCTACATCAGAGGCGAGCGGCGCCGCTCGCTCAACTGGCAGGAGGTGGGTCAGCCACGGCACGGATGCTGGAACCCTCTCGTCGCTCCCGAGGGGAATCTGAGTGCTGTGCAGCATCGAGAAACCGTACAACAGCCTATTGTCTAGCCCCACAGTCAACGTTCCAGTGATGGGTTCAAGACACTGCCACACTGCATAAACTCTGTACTCCAGGAGGCAGGAATCTAACAACTTGAATGGTCTGTGACATGAGCCCAAAGGAGCGTTCTTGGGACACATTGAGAGTCAGACTGTCTCGAATTTTCCCTTCTCAAACACTCGATGACCTCAGAAGAGCCTACGTCGAACAATGGAAGAATCTTCAGCGGAAACGGCTAGATCGCCTTGTGAACAACGTGATAAGGACCATCCAAGCATTTTAAAAAGAATGGTGTGAACCAGCACGGTACAGAATGTTACTCAGCACCAGTATTTTTATACAAATACCGACGCTTTCGCATTGACTGTCTTTTTTTGGGAACAGTTTTATGTTTAATCCATAGAGAAGTTATTGTTTTAGCTTTTTGAGACTTATTGTTTCGGCCGGCGTGGGTGGCCAACGGTTCTAGGCGCTACAGTCTCGAACCGCGCGACTGCTACGGTCGCAGGTTCGAATCCTGGCTCGGGCATGGGTGTGTGTGATGTCGTTAGGTTAGTTAGGTTTAAGTAGTTCTAGGTTCTACGGGACTGATGACCTCACATGTTAAATCCCATAGTGCTCAGAGCCATTTGAACCCAGCTTATTGTTTCATTGCCCGTTCCAATTGACTCCAAGACCACACGTCTTCCCAGATGTGCAGCAGGAGGAAAACTTTTGCGAATAGTGTATTTTTATGGCCATCTTTGTAGGATAGTTTCATTACGAACTACTCCGAAAACACTTCTATCCAGCAGCACCAACCTTGAGCCAACATGTGAAGAAACTACAGTGTCCGTTACTGCCATGTGGACAAGATGGCGCATATCACGTTCTGTGGTCTCATAACGTGGCAAAGCAGACACCCCTCTGTTCACAAGTGAAGGAGAATGTACTACACGAACCAAAATTCCAAGATATGACATACGCATTTTTCGAATATCGATCTTTCTGCCTCATTTCAACTTATTCATGTTACAGAGTAACGCAGAAGAGGAGTACATGAAATTCGTGATGAGTCACTGCAGTAAGTTTCTGTAGCCATACTATTCTCTCGTGATTTTTTTTGGGAATTCAGAATACAGCTGTTTTTCAATGAGATCCTGACATGGCTGTCTACTTGCACAAACACGACAGCCATCCCTCTGGTGGCAGTGAACTCCGATTGTAATTGAACTGCAGCGATGGTTTCTAGTGCTAATCGACAGGTTATCCTGATCCGTTGCCGTACACTAACGGAAATGGGAACGGTTATATCTCGAACATCTTGGCCGAGCACACGTAAACTGATGCTCCACTATTTCCATGACTCCAGGATATGTTGATTAAAGTTTTGTCCTTAATTCGAATTTATTTGCAGTAAATAAAAAAGCCATTCCTACAGGTGAAGCATACTAGAACTTTTCGGATGGAATCTGTAACACAGCATTCGCAGGTAACGTGGACGTGCAGCTTATCAGCATGTTCAGGACTTTGAGAATGGTCGAATCATCGACATGGGGAGGTGGAAGGATCATACCGACAGATCGCACAGACAGTTGGCTATAATGGCTACAGAACGAATGGTGACAAGATGGATAAGTACAACGGTCTGGCAAGAAGACTTGGGTTGTGTCCTTCCAGAACGACTGCACCACGAGACTATTCGAGGATTGTCGGACTGGTTCCGACGAATAAACAGGTGCCAGCGGTTGAAACTCGGAGTAGTGTCACGACTAAAAGTCGGGAATACAGTACTGGAACCTGCATTGTGATTTCGAACAGCTACGCTTCATTTATCGATAACACCGTACCACGGATAATAAAGACGTGCATGGTGCAGAGACAGAATCAACTGGAGTACTGAGTGGCGTATTAAGCAGTGATTCTCGCTTCTGTTTGTGGCGGCCAAATTGACGCCAACGTCTTGGCAGAGGGGACCTGGTGAAAGATCAGAGAAGCAGTGATTCTCAGGATCCATATGTCAACAACTCCTGGAATAACGGTATGGAAAGCAACTGCATACGACAACAGGACTGACTTGATAATTATTTATGGGAGACTGAATGCTGTAATGGTGAACTTTTTGTCACTTCCTTCACAATAAGGGTATTCCGTGGCTTATTTCAGCAGAATAATGCAAGACCTCACACGGCATTTGACACCACAGAGTCCTTTACTGGCCTGCCTTTTGCCCAACTTATCACCCTGTACCTCTCCATTTACAAATTCTATCACAAAAAAAAGAAAAAAAAAACGAGTCACCACGAAGGAATTATCCGAAAGGGACGGGAATCAGTAGATGTGATGTACATGTACACAGACAAATGATTACAATTCCAGACAAACTGGATTATTTATTCAAAGTCCGCAGCTCGTGGTCTTGCGGTAGCGTTCTCGCTTCCCGCTCACGGGTCCCGGGTTCGATTCCCAGCAGTGTCAGGGATTTTCTCTGCCTCCAGATGACTGGGTGTTGTGTGTCCTTCATCGTCATTTCACCATCATTGGCCTGCAAGTCGCCGAAGTGGCGTCAACTAAAAAGGACTTGCAATACGACGGCCGAACTCCCCCGCATTGGGACTCCCGGCCAACAATGCCATACGATCATTTCATTTCATCTATTCAAGAGAAAGAACTGCACAAACTGAGGAAGTCAATAATGCATTGGTCCACCTCTGGCCCTTACGCAAGCAGCTATTCGGCTTGGAAATGATTGGTGGAGTTGTTTGATGTCCTCCTGAGGATTATCGCGCCAAATTCTCTCCAACTGGCGCATTACATCGTCAAAATTCCGAGCTGGTTGGAGGGCCCTCCCCGTAATGCTCCAAACATTCTCAGCTAGAGGGAGATCTGGCGACCTTGTCATCCAACGTAGGGTTTGGCAAGCACGAAGACAAGAAATAGCAACTCTCGCTCTGTGCGGGCGGGCATCTTCCTGAAATGTAAGCCCAGGGTGGCTTGCCATGAAGGCCAACGAAACGAGACGTAGAATATCGTAGACGTACCGATGTACTGTGAGGGTTCCGTGTTTAACAATCGAAGGGTTCCTGCTACGAGAAGAAATGATGCCGCAGACCATCCTTCGTGATTTTTGGGACGTTTGGCGGGCGGTAGTCGGGTTGGTAAACCACCGATCTCTAGGAAGTCTCCAGACATGTGTTCGGTCTGTCATCTCACTGACTGTGCTAGAATAGTCTCCAGTAATGAGTCCCGCTTCGAACTGAGCCCCGATGACCAGCCCGCCATACGGCCCGACAACCGGGAGTTATGGTCTGGGGTGTCAATTCATTTTATAGCAGAACCCCTTTGGTTTTGATCCACGGCACCCTTGCAGTACGTCGGCGATATTCTACGTCTCGTGGCAAGCCATCCTTAGCTTAGATTTCAGCAAGAGAATGCCCGCCCGCACACGGCGAGAGTTGCTGCAGCTTGTCTTCGTGCTCGTCAAACCCTATCTCGGCCGACAAGGTCGCCCGATCTCTCGACAGTTGAGAACATTTGGAGCCGTACGGGGAGGACCTCCAACCAGCTCGAGATTTTGACGATCTGATGACCCAGTTGGACAGAATTTGGCACGGTACCCGTCATGGTTACATTCAACGACTCTACCAATCAATGATAATCCGAGTAACTGCTTGCAAAAAGGACAGAGGTGGACCAACGTCTTATTAACTTGCGCAGTTTGTGAAGCTCTTTCTCTTGAACAAATCATCTAATGTTTCTGAAATTGAAATCATTTGTTCTTTTCCTGGCTTTTTGCACATGTTCAATACATCCTCTGATTTCCACCACATTTTGATAGTTCCTATGTAAGATGTTTTTTTTATATTTTTTGTCTTAGAGTGTGATGGCAAGGAAAAATACTAATATTTTGCTGAATGACGGGAGAAGGGCTAAAGGTGTGGGGAAAAATCCTCTTATTACTATTTTTTAAAAAGAATCTCTTTCATGGAAAGAACTTCCGAGCCACCACCCAGATTCGGGTTTCGGGGAATTCAGTGCCCGGTTGACTAATAACGAAGCTGTGCAGTTGGAACTATCAGCTAAGAGGCGGCATCCACTGTCCTCCACTCTCATGGCGAAAAAAAGTTCTTTGAACTACGTATTCGCCAATCGTAGTTTTGTATCCATTCTAGAGTGACGTGTTCATGGTTGCGCCAGGTTAGGACTAATGCTGTTATTATTATTGTTATTTATTAATAACCTAACGGTGTTCCGAAAGGATAGGCTAAACACGGTTGGCGGTGGCGTGCTTGTTGCTGTTAGAAGTAGTTTAACTTGTCGCGAAATTGAAGTAGATACTTTCTGTGAGTTAATATGGGCAGAGGTCATTGTTGGCAATCGGTATAAAATAATAATTGGATTCTTTTACCGACTTCCCAATTCAGATGATACAGTTGCTGAAAGGTTCAAAGAAAACTAGAGTTTGATTTCAAACACGTACCCGACTCATACGATAATAGTTGGTGGTGACTTTAATTTACCCTCGATATGTTGGCGAAAATATATGTTTAATTCCGGAGGTACACATAAAATATCATCCGAAATTGTGCTAAACGCGTTCTCTGAAAACTATTTCGAGCAGTTAGTTCATGGGCCCACGCGAATAGTAAACGGTTGTGAAAACACACTTGACCTCTTAGCAACTAATAATCCTGAGGTAATAACGAGCATCAAAACCGGTTCAGTAATTAGTGAACACATGGTTGTCGTAGCAAGATTGAATAATGTAATCCCCAAATACTCCAAAAATAAGCGAAAAATATTCCTACTCAAAAAAGCAGATAAAATTTCATTTGACGCCTTCCTCAGAGACAATCTCCACTTATTCCAAATTAATAATATAAGTATAGACTAGACGTGGCTTAGATTCAAAGAAATAGTATCGGCAGCAATCGACAGATTTATACCAAATAAATTAACAAATGACGTAGCTGATCCTCCTTGGTACACGAAACGGGTTAGGACACTGTTGCAGAAACAACGAAACAAACATGGCAAATTTAAACAGACGCAAAATCCCCAACATTGGCGATCTTTTCCAGAAGCTCGAAATTTAGCGCGGACTTCAATGCGAGATGCCTATACCAGTTTTCAGAACGAAACTTTGTCTCGAAACCTGGCAGAAAATCCAAAGAGATTCTGGTGGTATGTGAAGTATGTTAGCGGCAAGAAACAATCAATACCTTCTCTGCGCGATAACAATGGACATACTATCGAAGACAGTGCTGCTAAAGCAGAGTTACTAAACACAGTCTTCCGAAATGCCTTCACAAAAGGAGACGATATAAATATTCCAGAATTCGAATCGAGAACAGCTGCCAACATGAGTAAAGTAGAAGTAAATATCTTCGGAGTAGTGAAGCATCTTAAATCACTTAATAAAGGCAAGTCTTCTTGTCCAGACTGTATACCAATTAGGTTCCTGTCAGTGTATGCTGATGCATTGGCTCCATACTTAACAATTATGTACAACCGTTCGCTCGACGAAAGATCCGCACCCAAGGACTGGAAAGTTGCACAGGTCACACCAATATTCAAGAAAGGTAGTAGGAGTAACCCACTAAATTACAGGCCCATATCGCTAACGTCGATATGCAGCAGGATTTTGGGACATATATTGTGTTCGAACACTATGTATGAAGTACCTCGAAGAAAACGGTCTATTGACACACAGTCAACATGGATATAGAAAACATTTTTCTTGTGAAACACAACTAGCTCTTTATTCACATGAAGTGTTGAGTGCTACTGACAAGAGATTTCAGATCGATTCCGTACTTCTCGATTTCTGGAAGGCTTTTGACACTGTACCACACAAGCGGCTGGTAGTGAAATTGCGTGCTTATGGAATATCGTCTCAGTTATGTGACTGGATCTATGATTTGTTGTCAGAGAGGTCACAGTTCGTAATAATTGACGGAAATTCATCGAGTAAAACAGAAGTGATTTCTGGTGTTCCCCAAGGTAGTGTTATAAGTCCTTTGCTGTTCCTTATCTGTATAAACGATTTGGGAGACAATCTGAACAGCCGTCTTGGTTTGTTTGCAGATGACGCTGTCGTTTATCGACTCATAAAGTCATCAGAAGATCTAAACAAATTGCAAAACGATTTACAAAAGATATCTGAGTGGGGCGAAAAGTGGCAGTTGACCCTTAATAATGATAAATGAGAGGTCATCCATATGAGTGCTAAAAGGAATTCGTTAAACTTCGGTTACACGATAAATCAGTCTAATTTAAATCGGTAAATTCAACTAAATACCTAGGTATTTCAATTACGAACAACTTATTTCGAATGAACACATAGAAAATGTTGTGGGGGAAGGCTAACCAAAGACTGCGTTTTACTGGCTGGACACTTAGAAAATTTAGCAGATCTACTAAGGCGACTGCCTACACTACGCGTGTCCGTCCTCTTTTAGAATACTGCTGCGCGGTATGGGATCCTTACCAGATAGGACTGACGGAGTACATTGAAAAAGTTCAGAGAAAGGCGGCACGTTTTGTATTATCGCTGGACATCATTAAAAGAAAGGCGTTTTTCGTTGCGAAGGAATTTTGTCACGAAACTCCAATCACCAACAGATCTACATAGGGAGGAACGATCACCACGATAAAATAAGGGAAATAAGAGCTCGTACGGAAAGACATAGGTGTTCATTCTTTCCGGGCGCTATACGAGATTGGAATAATAGAGAATTGTGAACGTGGTTCGATGCACCCCCTGCCAGGCACTTAAATGGGATTTGCAGAGTATCCATGTAGATGTAGATATTATTATTATTATTATTATCACTGGTTTAAATTATCTTATCTTCTCGTGCACGAAACGTAGCGACTGTTATCTGTAGTGAAATAAACATGTGACTTGACGTATTGCACTCCATGCCTGTAAGATAACATCAATCTCAAGTGTAATACTGAGATTACAATATCTACATATAGATTAAACTCGTTACGTAGCAAAAAGATTTGATGAAAAGGAATCATATAAAAAGAGGCGCGAAAGGTTAGTTCAGACATGTTCAAATAGGTTGCTCTCGTCAGTTCATTCTTGAAGACAACAAACTACCACCATGTTAAATAAGTTCGCCGGCAAGACGTATCAGATTGAGAGAGCTGAGAACGTGGATGCCTTCCTCATCGCTTACGGTTAGTACTCACTGACATTTCGGTGTCTCTCAGACGAAAATCACATAAAATGATCAGATTTTTCTATTTTATGTTACTCAAGAATGTTTCAGGTCGATTGAAATAGTTTATAATTTTCTGGAATTCTTCGTTTGTATATTATTAATTATACCTTTATAAAAAATAAGACAATATCGCGTTTAAGATTACGCCGAAAATATGTAATTGCATTCTTTAAGTGTATACTAATTATCAAGCCAAATTACTTTCTCCTGCCAAATTACCTTCTTCTTAAGGGAATGGACTTCCTCTTAACTCTCTATCTCATCTACATTGTTAATTTATAACATTCTTCTGCAGTGATGCGTTTCAGATCACTTACTTTCTTATTATCCTGTCTTCCAGCTACCGAATTCTGTTTTTCGAAAGGTATTTTTGTACCAGTGACAATTTAGGTAATGTATACCTTAATTAAAAGTATAATGTTTTTCTTACGACAGGTTTCATTTGTGTGAGTACCAAAAATGTTCAAAATTGTTGTCCTCGGATTAAGAGAATAATGCACTTAGAAAGTACAGAACTGATTTCAATGTTCTCTATAATCTAAAACAGGAATTGTAAGTGAACGTTGCCAAAGCTATTGAAGCTGTGAACGTTAAGAAGTCGCTCATGTTATTCTTTGAAAATAGACTGTGTTTGTAAGTAGCAGGGGAACGCTTTGGTGTTTATTTATGTCACTTACAAGAGTAAAATTTATAACAGTCTACTTCGGAACTGCCCTCGGAAAGAAAACCGCATATACAGAAGAAGGTAAACACAACTCACAATACCTATAGTAAGCTGACAGGACAGAATAATAGCGCCTCCTGGTCCCACTGGAGCACTGCATTTTTATAAACGGTATCAGAGTGTCACATGACCCACCACCGCTCACAGTGAAGTGGTTTCGTACTGTGATATGGATCCTCTCATACTGGTTAGCGTGAACATGAAACGGGATGTTTACTTCACATTTTCGGTACCCTAATATTGGCCTTACTGCTACATCTTCTTCTGTAGACACTCCCATGTTTCAAGACGATAACAGCAGTGTTCACAAGGCAGCGCGAAACGTCCCTGTTTTCGTGAACAATCAGGCAACCTCTCGCAACTCTGCTGACCTACTAAATCAGCCGATCCTAATCTCAGAAATAATGTATGGAAGTATTTAGAAGAGCGGATAGAACGTAGCAATCACCAACTACACTCATGCTCATAAATTGCAGAATGTGGTGCCACACAACGTGGCACTACACAAAACTGGCGCTAATAGCATAGGCACATAGGGAACACACACGACACAGATCTGTAAGTCCACAGTATTGGTGGTAAGTTGGGAAAACCGTCCCGAAACACGTGTGTTACGAAACGCCACTGTTTCCTGCTAATGTACCCTGACATCAATATGGGATATGATGACCATGCACACCTACACACGCCGCAAAACGGGTTGGCATACTCTGGATCAGGTGGTCGAGCAGCTGCTGGGGTTGAAAACGTGCAGCGATACGTCGGCCGAGAGCATCTCAAACGTGCTCGATGGGGTTTAGGTCTGGAGAACAGGCAGGCCACTCCATTCGCCTGGTATCTTCTGTTTGAAGGTTCTCCTCCACGGGGCCGTGCGCTATCATCCATCAGGAGGAAAGTGGGCCCCACTGCACTCCTGAAAAGGCGGACATACTGGTGCAAAATGACGTCCCGATACACCTGACCTGTTACAGTTCCTCTGTCAAAGACACGCAGGGGTGTCCGTGCACCAATCATAATCCCACCCTAAACCATCAAACCACGACCTCCATACAGATCCCATCCAGGGAGATTAAGGGGTTGGTATCTGGTTACTGGTTCACGCCAGATGAAAACCCGGCGAGAATCACTGTTCAGACTATACCTGGACTCGTCCGTGAACATAAACTGGGACCACTGTTGCAATGGCCATGTACTGTGTTCTTGACACCAGGCTTTACGGGCTCTCCTGTGACCAGGGGTCAGTGGAATGCACCTTGCAGGTCTCCGGGCGAATAAACCACGTCTGTTAAATTGTCTGTAGACTGTGTGTCTGGAGACAACTGATCCAGTGTCTGCGGTAAGTTCCCGTGGCCGTCGGTATCCTTGTGGTTTTGTACACTGTGGACGTCCCGTACTGTAGCGCCTGGACACGTTTCCTGTCTGCTGGAATCGTTGCCATAATCTTGAAATCACACTTTGTGGCACACAGAGGGCCCGTGCTACGACCTGCTGTGTTTGACCAGCCTCCAGTCGCCCTAGTATTCTACCTCTCATAACGTCATCAATATGTGTTCTTTGAACCATTTTCAACACTATCACCATTAGCGCGTCTGAAAACGTCTGCACACTTACTCACTGCACCGTACTCTGACATGCACCAACACACCTCTCCGTATGTGGACTGCTGCCAGCGCCACCGTGCGACGACCATAGGTCAAATGCGCCGCATCGTCATACCCTGAGGCGATTTAAACCCGCAAACCGCCCACCAGAGCATTGTTTCACCATGTATTAGCATTATTCTTAGTTTATGAGCATGAGTGTACTTCGTCTAATTGAGATCATCGAAGCTAGAGCAGTATTAGGGTATCTAATTGTTTGCCCACTACGGTTATCAGTGTATATAATATTTTACACTCATGACGGCGACTGTCCTGACTCAAAGGTGTGAAAGACGCCGGCCTGCGAGAGGCGGCGCTCAAGATGACGATGCGGCAGACGCTGTCGGTGGACGGGGACCAGTACACGGTCCACATGGAGATCGGGCCCCGCAAGCTGGACATCCCGTTCAGGCTGGGCGAGGAGTTCGAGGAGACGACGATGGGCGGCGAGAAGGCGCAGACCACGTTCTCGCTCCAGGGGGACGACACTCTCGTCCAGCAACAGAAACTGCCCGGCGGCCGACACGTCACCACCCAGAGGAAGTTCAGCGACTCCCACATGACTGTCGTAAGTATGAGGCGAGCCATCACGTGCTTCTGAAACGTGTACAGTGTAGCGCATGACACGATGCTACATGAAGGTGACGCACGCCGTTCTTATACTGCCAATAACGTCAGTCATTGCATGTTTCCCTTTACCAGAGGCCATTTTTTGTGTTAGGAGACAAAAACATTGGCCGAATTCGGTGCTCTTTAGTGGCCCACACTGAAAATATGGAAATCTATCCAGGCGCGCTAGTGTGAAGTAGTAGTTTTTAAATCTTGGAGTGTTCTTGACTGCCCTTTGAATAAAAGTTCTGTTGATCAAAGTAAGAATGTTCCTAAGTAATGACAAATTAGAAATTTTCAACGCAGGAGATCACTGTAGGTGGCATATGTTTGCGTAATACTTAATCAAAGTGATTATCCAGAATTCCTGATGTAAGTACGCTGTTTAGGTTTTTATGTTGGTAACGCCACGTAGCGCTCTGTATAAAAATCACCGACTGTGCTGTGTGCACTCTGTGGCTGGTTGGCATTTTTGGAATATTCGCTATTGTAGTGTTGGGCTGTTGGATGTGAACAGCGCGTAGCGTTGTGCAGTTGGAGGTGAGCCGCCAGCAGTGGTGGATTTGGAGAGATAGATACCAGAGTTTTGAGAAGTAAATAGAGAACTGTCTGAGTACGTTCAGTTTTACTCAGCTATCTTTGTATCGAATAACGTAGAAGTTTACTAGCACAGTCATTCATAATTTTTCAAAGGGCACGTTTCATACGTCTTTCATAATTTTTCTAAGGGGACGTTACACTGATTAGTGACATACGTCACTGCTAACTTCAAAGTCACATTTAACAACTTTGTGACAAGTATTAGAAATATCGCCGTGGTGAATACTCTTGTGCCACACACTAGTCACGTTGGTGATCCTTTCATTTACGTACATTACAGATCTCGTGCTCGTGGAAATCATTCATTAGGTGAGATTATGCAGCATAAGAATAACAGTCGTATCAAAGTCCAGTGTTCTTACTAGGGTGAGAAACCAATAATAATCTCTAAGATGTTGTTGCCAGACACGCATCTTCTGGAGTAGAGCCGTGTAACACTTTTACAAATCAGCACATTGCTCTCCTGCATGAGTATCACGGTTTCTGTAGAGACTCGTCCGCCACTTCGTTGAATTGTAGTAACGCAGATACGTTGCAGTGTTGGCAGCTCTGCACGACTGCGCGTTGTACTCGAGACCAGATGTCGTCCAACACTTACATACATTGTTCTCTTACATCTTGCTGGTGAGGTTGATTTTCTAACGTTCTAGCTTACTTCCACTACAATCTTCTATGTAGTTCTGACCCAAGACATAACTTACATTTCCTTGAAGAGTAATGACTCTTCTGTTGCCTTGATTATTGTATTGTTTCATTTGTTATTCTCAGTGTCTTTCCACGTGTTGTATGACAACCACATTATAATCACTGTTTGCACACATACAGATGGCAGGATTGTGAATTGATATTGGGTTTGTAAATGACTACTACATGAGAATCGTGTTTCTGTCGATTCTATATATTTATCGTAACCTACCACTGACCATCATGCATTTCAGCGACAATACACTAGAAACATAACAAGTGCTTGAATTAAATATTTTTGTAAAGGAAATTAGCATGAAAATTTTACAAATAAGACTTTATAGGAACATTACGGTACAATTATTTTAAAACAATACTTTCTAATATTATCTATTTGTTCTTCATCTTAGAAACAACCTATGACTTTGTCTACATACAGAAACGTATCTCACGTCGGCATTGCTTTACAATTAAGTTTATTTTCTTGTTGCAGACCCAGACAATCGGTGACGTCACTGCGAAGAGCACTTATAAGGCTATCTAAAGATCACCCAGCGTCCGTTTTCACTGTATAATGCAATATATTCTATATCCTGTATCGTCTTCTTGTTGAATAAAATATGCATCATTATTCTACAGTCTGTGTGTCAAACGAAGCTTTCTCTTCATTGCAAACAGTATTTAATGAATGTGTTGAACTTAAAAGTCTTTGAACAACTGTGACAAGCTGAAGCTGAGTATAAGATCATGTTTGGGATCCGGACAGTTGGGTGGGAAGTTACTAGTTGCACTATCCCATCATGCGTCAGAGTTCGACTGAGAGATTCAACTTGTCACTACTTCCTCTCTACGTGTCATTAACGCCATTTCATAACAATCCTTCAGTTACTTAGGCTTATTTATTTTCATTTTGAGATACACGAAGTCAAAATAGTATTGAACAATTATGTGCATAAGGTTGACGTATTATTTTCCATTTTCGTGTGGAGCAGAATGTTCTCGAACAAGGTTTAAAAAATTGTTGGGCAGACATGAACCCCTACGCCTCCTCTGCCCTCGGCTTCAAGGTCCAACGAATAGTTCTGGTTGCCGGTCTGCTGTACAATAGTTGGCGCTCGAGCATTAGGCACTTGGAGTGGGGAGTGACAAACAACAGGTGGGCGCGAAAGTTTAAAAAACTCCACACTCAGAAGATCATAACGGCGTAGTGTCACAATTACGGCCCAAATTTTCGCGTGGGGTCGATTCTGGAGCTGTTATCTTGCTAGTGTCGTTTTTTAGTTCTTGTGATATAAGGTCGAGTTGGTGATGTTTCCTTGTCAGAGGACCATTACCTGGTGTGTCGGAATCCACTCGCTCAAATGAAGGTACAGTATGTTTCATATCTACACACATCAAAAAAACTTTGCATCACCTTGGTTCCTAGAGTTCCGGAACCTGTACAGAAACTTGGAATGGAGATCAACATAGACATCTTTTCCGTCCTTTTTATTGCTCATGAAAACCACATATTGCATGTTGTACCATCATACAGCGAGACCTTCAGAGGTGGTGGCCCAGATTACTATTCACACCTGTATCTCTAATACCCAACAACAAGTCCTCTTGCATTGATGCATGCCTGTATTCGTCGTGGCATACTATCCACAAGTTCATCAAGGCACAGTTAGTCCAGATTGTCTCACTCCTCAACGGTTATTCGGCGTAGATCCCTCAGATTGGTTGGTGGGTCACGTCATCCATTAACAGCCCATTTCAATCTATACCAGCCATGTTCAATAGTGCTCATGTCTGGAAAACAAGCTGGCCACTCTAGTCGAGCGATGTCGTTATCCTGAAGGAAGTCATTATTCACAAGATGAGCACGATGGGGGCGCGAATTCTAGTCCATGAAGACGAATGCCTCGCCAATATGCTGGCTATTTGGTTACACTATCGGTCGGAGGATGGCATTCACGTATTGTACAGCCGTTACGGCGCCTTCCACGACCACCAGCGGCGTACGTCGGTCCCACATAATGCCACCCCAAACAAGCAGGGAACCTCCACCTTGCTGCACTTGCTGTACACTGTGTGTAAGGCGTTCATCCTGATCGGATTGTCTCCAAACACGTCTCCGACGATTGTCTGGTTGAAGGCATATGCGACACTTATCTGTGAAGAGAACTCGATGCCAATCCTGAGTGGTCCATTCTGCAAGTTGCTGGCCCCATCTGTATCGCGCTGCATTGTGTCGTGGTTGCAAAGGTGGACCTCCCCATGGACGTCGGGAGTGAAGTTGCGCATCACGCAGCGTATTGCGCACTGTTTGAGTCGTAACACGACGTTCTATGGCTGCACGAAAAGCATTATTCAATATGGTGGCGTTGCTGTCAGGGTTCCTCCGAGCCATAATCCATAGTTAGCGGTCATCCACTGCCCTTGGGTGGCCTGAGCGAGGCATGTCATCGACAGTTCCTGGCTCTCTGTATCTCCTCCATGTCCGAACAACATCGCTTTGCTTCACTCCGAGACGCCTGGACATTTCCCTCTTTAAGAGCCCTTCATGGCACAAAGTTAGGTTGTGTGCGGAGGCTGGTGAGCCTCCGCTGTCTATTCGACGTCTTCTTCTCGTGTTACAAGCATACAGGGCACTGTCCGTTCCTATATCGCCGGCATCCAGTTACGTTGTTCAGCCGCCACTGGAACGGCCATTTGCGATCCGTGCAAGGGAAAGCCTTGAGTTATTATAGGTGGGGGGCATTAAAGTCCTAAGCCAGGGGTGGAGTAGGGCCTCCCACTAACTACTACCAACGACGAGATTGCTTTTAGAACAGACTGCTTACAAGAAGCATTGCACCCCAAACTTTCTTTTTAATATTAAATTTAATGATAATTTACGTTCCAACCCAGATTTTATTACCATCTACACGAGTGGTTCTAAGCAGGGAGATGTTTTCGGTTTTTCTGTCGTGTTTCCCGACATAGTCCTCAGGATATGACTCCCAGAGCAGTTTTCAGTTTATTACGCAGAACTGTTTGCTATTCTGAGGGCAATGGAGCAGACGAGAAGGCGTGACTAATAATTTATCATCTGTTCTGATTCTCAAAGTGCCCTTCTCGCTGTTGAACAGATGTCCAGCAAACCAGATGTGCAACACGTACAGGACGCCCTCATTCTCTTGCACAGGGAAAACAAGAAAATTATTATTTGCTTGGTTCCAGGGCACATAGGCATCCAGGGAAACGAACCCTTTGCTGCTGCTGCTGCTAAAGAGGCTTGTGTCCTTCCTCCTCCTACCAGCTGTTCAGTCCCCCTGCGGGCTGTCACTTCATTTGTGACCAGGAAGGCCATATGTTGGTGGGAGTCCCAGTGGCAGGAACTGAAGAACAATAACCTACGTTCCATCAAAACTTCAGTGCGTCCATGGATCACCACCTTCCGCTTGCGACGGTGTGAAGAAGTAGCCCTCACTCGGCTTAGAGTGGGACATTGTCCACTGAAACATGGGTTTCTCCTACGTCGCGAGGACCCACAGTATGTCAGAGATGCTGTCAATACGACATCTTTTAACAGTATGTGTTTTATATGACGATCTGAGGATTGAACTGGGTCTACCATAGGATCTTCCCTAACGAGGCGAGTGTCGTTCGTGTCTTAAAATTTTGTGTGGTGTCCGGAATTCTTCCTAATATCCTTGGTGTGCGATCTTAATGCGTCACAAAGTGGCTGGGTCACGTATTATTTCTAAGTCGTCATCCAGCCGCGCTTATTTGTTCCTTTTTTAACAGCATATTTTCTCCATGATTTCATTTGGTTATCCCGCTGTGTTTCCCTGGGGTTTTATTACGGGCTTTTCTGAACCTCACCTTCTTGGGATTGCTTTACGTTTCCTGTGGTGGGATCAAACGTAGTTTTCCAGTTTATTGTTCACCTTCCGTAGATTATGAAAATCATCTTCGGTATAACATTAATGCAAGGGCGCTGATGACCTAGCTGTTTAGCGCCCTCGCCATAAATCATCACGATCAGCAGCAGCATCGATGGGTCCAGTGAAGACCGTGCAAGCCACCATGACGGCCAAGGAATGTCGCACACTGTTTGCAGACCACGTACACCCTTTGATGACGATCATGCTTCCCGACAGCAGTGACAGTTTTAGCAAGATAATGCGCCATGTCACAAGGGCAAGAGTGCGATGGTGCGATTCGAGGAACACAGTGGCGAGTTCCAATTTATGAGCTGCCGCCCCAGCTCCCCAAATTTGAGCCCGATTGAATACATTTGGAATGTGATTGAATTTGGCGTCAGAGCCCACGCGCCCCTTGAGAATTACGTGAGTTGTGTGTGCAGACGTCGTGCCCGCTTGCTCCAGCAACCTACCAAGGCCTCATTGCTTGCATGCCACGACGCGACGCCGGTGTTATCCGTGCCAAAGGTGGACATACCGGCTATCAGGTAGGTGGACATGGTGTTCTGGCTGATCAGTGTATGGCTAAGAACGAGTAGATGGAAGTAGGGGCGTTATCAATGTGGCAATAGGTCCGAAACTAGATCAGACGCAAAAACAGAAAATTTGTCATCAAAGAAAGATCTCCCACGCATCACATGACTGCACGAGGTGCGCCCGCTCCTGCACGCGTCATCAGGCCGGTCGCTGATTACATATCGGGAAACCCGCGTCACGCGAGAACAGTGCGAAGTTCACGAGTTGCGCGTTTTTATCAATGAAGTCCTACATGCTGTCCTCCGTTGCGATTACGTGATAATAACCTTTCCCTTCGTTGATTTATCTTGCTGCTTCTAACCCTACAAAGAGTTTACTGTGTTCTATCTGTTTCTGCTGCACTTCGTACGTGATCGACATTGCTCAGCTTAACTACACAGCGAATTAAGTGATGAATGAAAGGATCATACTGAAATTCATGCACAACTAATGTTTCGTCGATTACACAGGCCAACGATGAAATCACTTCTTCAACGAAAATAGCTTAAAATGCTTTTTTATTCCAGTCTCTGATCACAAACGAATTCTTTAGACGATGACCGGTTTCAGTCTGTAATGACCATTTTTTTTACACCATGTCTTAAAGTGATACGGCCATAATGGCATCGTCAAAACATATAAATATAATCAGCACAGCATCGTCACATAGATTTCAAATATGGCGTAGAATAGGCCACATCGGCCACATAGTCATTATTGCCAACTAGCTACCTCAGTAGCAAAGCTTTATGCCTCGCCTGCACCCGTCAACAACGACATTGGGCTGTTGATTGGAAACATGTTTCCTGGTCGGACGAGTCTCGTTTCAGATTGTATCGAGCGAATGGACGTGTACGGGTATGGAGAGAACCTCATCAATTCGTGAACCCTGCATGTCAGCAAGGGGACTGTTCAAGCTGCTGGAGGCTCTTTAATGTATGGAGCGTGTGCAGTTGGAGTGATGTAGGACCCCTGATACGTCTAGATACGACTCTGACAGGTGACACGTACGTAGGCATCCTATCTGATCACCTGCATCCATTCATGTCCATTGTGCATTCGACAGACTTGGGCAATTCCAGCAGGACAATGCGACACCCCACACGTCCAGAATTGCTACGGAGTGGTTCCAGGAACACTCTCCTGTGCTTAAACAAATCCGCTGACCATCAAACTTCCCAGACATGAACATTAGTGACCATATCTGGGCTGATTTGAAACGTGCTCTTTAGAGGGGATCTCCACCCCCTTCTACTCTTATGCATTTATGGACAGCGCTGCGGATTCGTGGTGTCCGTTGCCTCCAGCACTACTTCACACATTAGTCGAGCCCATGCCATGTCGTATTCCGGCACTTCTACCTGCTCACGGGGTCCCTACACGATACTAGGCAGGTGTGCCAGTTTTCTGGCTCTTCATTGTATAAGACACTGTCATAGATCGACCTATACGGATCCACAAACGACTTAGACATTGAAGAATAAATTTAAAAAATTCAGGACAGGAATACATCGAGGTAACTTGAGCGATAAATGTAAATTTCATTCACTTCCTTTGATAACCCTTAAGCGATAAGTGAGTGATTGGAAATACCATCCAACTGATTTTCTTGCTGCGTGTGGAGATGCTTTTGCGGAAGAGGTAAAAATTAAGTTCGCGATGCATAATCTTGGGCAAATTTAATGAGTGCGTCATTTGTTACCCATGAAGTGTTTGAGAGTTGGTTCCTGAACAGACTCTGGGGAGAGGCGGAATAAACACGTCTTCTGAATGAGTTCCTAATCGGTCCAAGTGTCAAACACGTTATTGGGTCGATGCAAGATTTTAGTGAGCGTGAACTGGCTAAGTCAAAACACATAAACCACTCGGTGGGAGTGTTGACGGAGATTACGACGCTCAAGGGACGACTGCCGAGATTTTTACAATGGGATTTCGTCCAAAGTCTGATAAATTCCGTTGACGAGTTTTTAGATTTTATTGAGAAACTTCAACAGGCATTGAAATTCAAGCCACATACCAAGAACAGTAGGCACAGAAGTAGGTACCCGAATAAGAATTATAATAATCACCAAAATAATTGGCACCGGAATAGTAACAATAATTTTCAAAAGGGGATTGGAAATGGGAATTCCCACAACGAAATCAAGACCGGGAATGAAGAATTGAGGGGCAGGAGCCTCACGAGATGCAGTCCCGGAATACGAGAAATTACGAGGGCTATTCGGAAAGTAAGGAACGATAGGTCGCGAAATGGAAACCACAGTGAAAATCAAAACTGTTTTATTTGCAACAGTTAGCTACAACTTCCAGCTACTTACCTCCATAGTTGCCGACCCGACTTAGACGTTTGTCGTAGCGTTGTACCAACTTTCCAATACGCTCGTTATAGAAGGCAGCCTCCAGTGCTTTCCGCCAATTCTCTATGCTGGCCTACAGCTCGTTGTCTGTGCCGAAATGTTCTCTTCTTAGCCAGCGGTTCATGTGAGCAGAGATGAAACTCAGAGAGAGACAATTACGGGCTGTATTGTGGGTAATGAAACATTTCCAGCTGAAAACGATGCAGGAGCATCTTCATTGCCTCTGCAGAATGCGCCTGAGAGTTGTCTTGAAGCAGAAAACGCACGACAGTTATGTAATGTTGGCTGCATAGCTTCAGGCGAAACTTCTGACCAGGCCCTCGTACTTGACGGGAGACACTATTGTTCTAGGTATCTTTATGTGCTCCCTGTGTGCTCAGAACTAAAAAGAACGACGTAACGCGATCGATGGTCATACTAGAGACACTGCCCAACACACCTGTGCAGAACTTCATCAGATTTTCACTGTGGTTTCCATTTCCCGACCGATCGTTCCTTACTTTCCGAATAACCCTTGTAGATATCGCTGCGTCTGTGTCTGGAGGTGGTGAAAGAGATCGGAGTTGAAAAGGACACGTTATTTTAAAAATTCTCTAGGTGTCGAAAATTCGGGAAAGGAGCCACGAATTTTGGAGATGGAGTAGATGTGATAAAAACTAAAAATAAAATGTGGAATAATTTTAAGCAGCGCAACCATAAAGAGGGCATAAGAAATATTGTAAAATGTGTTGAGAGATTGTAGTGGGACGCGAAATTGAAGCGTCACCCATCCACCAGTGTCAGCCCAGTTTGCAGGTGAATATAAGTTAATTTAGTGTTTTTTTATGTATTTTTGTAATATTTGTAATAGTTGTGAATTGTCTAAAGTTTTGTATTTAATTTTTTATGTTTCATGTACGGAGAGGGCGGCGCAACGAACGGAGACAGCATCTTCACTGCCGGGACCAGGAAGAAAATTGCTGGCCACTATAGGTCGCGGGTCGACAGCCAAAGAGCAACAGAAGATCGTGAAACCTATTTGTTGCGTCGTGCTTCTAAAAACTGGAAAAATAAGAATTTGTAATGTTTCTACAACAATGATGTCATAGAAAGTTAAACATGTTGTAAATGGTCAGTCCTATCTTGTCAAGGCTCAGGTTCACGTCTATTGTAGGAAGATAATAAACTAGTGGATGCTACCAAAGTTTGAATACGTGTTCCGAGAATTTATTTATGAAGAATTATGTTAATGAATTACTAATTTATTTGACAAGATTATTAATTGTGACAACATTCATCGCGAGTTTGAATCTGGAAAGTTTATTCAATGTGGTTCTAATATTTGTTAAATCAGATAACTTGCATTAATATAATTTCTGAGAACAAACAAAACATCTAAATGGAAAAAAATTGGCACAAACAAATTGGACTGAGTGACGTAATTCTGCGCATACGACTCAAATGATGATGTTTTACAGTTTCGTTAAAGAACCATTCAGAGACAATTTAAAAAGAATTTAAATAATTTTGAAGTGTGT
The DNA here is from genome assembly GCF_023898315.1 of Schistocerca nitens. NCBI lineage: Eukaryota > Metazoa > Arthropoda > Insecta > Orthoptera > Acrididae > Schistocerca > Schistocerca nitens. Next base: position 342,475,659 of record NC_064622.1, read on the forward strand.
TGTAACTGACGTAGGTGACGAAGTCTGCACATGGTCATATGTCAAAAGAAAATCATTTATACAAAACTTGCGTCGTTACACTACAAGATTCAGTAATTATGGTATGGACTCGAAAATTTATTTGGTGAAAAGTAAGTGAATGATGGAATGAATGCATGTTTGTTGATAGATTTTATGATGAAAACAGATGCAGAGGAGGGTCTGAATTTGTTGGAGCTGCAATGTATGACGAATTATAATAAGCGCCTGTCAGCAGCAACAATTATAGTAATGTAGGTGAAAGTAATGTAGATGATTTTGTATCGGAGAAATTAGGTAAAACTATTTGTGAAGACGGTGAAGCAGTAGTCTCGCCGACTGGAAACGAATTTTGTGATATATCGACGGAAGTATTTGTTAACGCAGCGTAGCAATAGTCTCGTCAGCTGCTGATGAATTTTATAGTGTGTCAGCAGAAGTGGGTGATTTATTGTTAAAGGGAAGTAAAGGTGATATTTTAGTACTGAAGCTGCGAAATTTGAGGCTACTAATGGAGATGTCTTGGAGGTAGGAATTGGTGCATTTATTCTATTGATGGAAGTGAACAAATGGCTCTTGATAGAAAGCATGAATTATGAGTGGATGTGGAAGGACGATTGCAAAAGTAATGTGTTGGAGGGTACGTTAAAACAAAAAGTAGCGGAGGCGTCTGACTGTAGAGACAACATAACGGAGACAGAGGCTGTTTCGAGTTTGGCGCAATTCGAGTGTACTGTGCATTGTAATGTGGAACTACGCAATAGCGGCAAACTATGTGGTGCATCGGCGGAGTCTCACAGAGTTATTGGTGACGATTTCTATAATGAATCGCAGAATGTAATAGTTGTTTTAATTATAGAAGCTTGTAAGTTGTCGGTGGATATTAATGGAGTTAATTGTGACAAAGTTTGCAGTAACTCGGCGGAAATAAGTGAGGATTTGTTTAAAAGAGACGAAGTTTTAAGTTTTGTGGTTAATTGGGAGAATGTTGCAACTACTGCTACCGTTACTTCAGAGGGACCGACCAGTATATTTGATGCATACGACGATGATGAAATGACAGGTTTTGGGAGTGATTTAAATCCTACAGATGAGTAAGAGGTAGATCAAGAGAATGTGGGTATGCAAAATGAGAGTGAGGATTGGTTTGAAATTATGTGTACCATAGATATGGAGGAGAAAAGAAGGGATGTTGAAAATAATCTTTTTACATAAAAGTGTTTGGAGCAGGGTGAAATTAAAAATGTACAGCCAGTAAGTGAAGTAAATGAGGTTGATGAAGAAAGAAAGTGTGTATTTCTCGACTCTAAAAATGGTATTCCAGCGGTAGTCAAGAATTTTACCTCTAAACGTAAAAGTCCATTGATGAACGAGGAAAGAGGCCTCAATTTTGAACAGTTCAAAAAACTCAAAAAGGTGAGATTTAAAAGGTATTCACACTGGCGTGAAAAATCCTAAAAGAGCCCACAGTGGCAGAGTTGTACTTTGTAAATGAAGAACCGGCTGTGTATGAATATAAATGTAAGTGTAATTTCATGTGTTACATGTAATAATTTTGGAAGGGCTATATTGATTGTGTAAAGGGTAAAAATGGTGAGTTTAAGGTCTATATAAAGTGAGTGGAGGCACAACTTAGTGCAAGACGAGTGTCAACATTGGCCGCACGAGTTATGATGCGTGGAGTTCGATTCGGTAGAACATAATTAATTTCGTTATTTGCAAAAGAGAGGAATAAACTGTACTGTATGTAAGATTTCGAGGGAAATTACAAGGGGTTATTTAAATATGTTATCGCATTATTTAAGATGTTTCTCGTGTAATATATGTAGTTTCTTTTTAATTATTGTTCGCACAAAATTTGTTGCGTGGAGGCCACCAGACCTCACAAAGATTGTAATTGCTAGTGGGAGGGGAAGCTAAGTTTTGATGGTTTGTTACGTAGTTTGATTACATAATGGGCGTTATTCTGGAAGGGTTTTGAATAGATTTATGTATGTAAATCTACGGGGATAACTTCGTAATATGGTCAAGAGAAAAATTCTAGGGATAAATGTTTCATCATCCAAACAGCATATTGATATATTCAGAATGCAGTTATGTACCGAGTTGAAGAGAATATTAAACGGACGATTTCTGCACATGGTAGCATAGTGTTAAATTTTCTTATTAGATGCGGTGAAATTGCAGAGAAATGATAAAACGTTAGTTGATTAATGATGTCGAACAAATTTCTTAGCACGAAAGATGTGTTTACTGTTGGGAACATGGGCAATGTGTTTGGAATGTCGATATGAATCGCTATGGTATAAATCATTTTTTTTTCTTACCATTCTGTTTCTGGATGTATCGAGTCCATTGGGGAGGGCGTTCAGTGCCTGATCTATGGGTATTGGTAACTACACCACAGTCGTCTTTCGGCAGTTATCATTCTTCAGCACTGATAATGACTGCATGTTTCGCCGCAGTACGTGGCCCAGGAAGTCATGAAATTTTTCCGAGGTGGCTGGACAGTGAAGAATCTGAACTTCGACTCTTGAACACTTTGCAGAAATTAATAATGGCTGTGTCCACATGTCGTCTTTATAACGGTTTGAACTCTGTTGGGGACTCTTTCAGTGAGGTGTGTGAAGCGGGCTAGTGTGTCATGAGTAGGGAATTTCTGGAACGCTGGAATTTCGTTGCGTATGAAAGAATACTAGGAATAGTGGACTAAGTGACCTTAGCACATACAGGTGCTGCCTGGACTGTAACACATTTCCAGCTATTGATGTCAAATATTTAGTTATAATGACGAGGTATGAAACGATCACTAGATAAATTGCATTAATTCAGTTCACTCCTATGCCTTCGGCACTCATTTTAATTCTGCATACACAGAAAACATTGAATCTCTCTTTCCAGAGACATATTTCAGGTCAGGAAGCTCTGCGGAAGATTTCATCACTTATTAGCTTACTGAAGTTTCTTATAATTTGTTTTATTATATCCGTGTCAACATCCATTTACGAATGACGTACGTACACAAAGAGATTTTCTGTAATGCAAGAGTTCCATCTTGCCAATACCCATTTCACATTTCAAAGCTGATACCCGGACTGCAATTCATGGTGATTATTCACTGGTATTCGAAACTGTTAATCTGCTTTGACAAGACAGCGCTCTTCCAGTAGAGGCATCCAGTTACACAACAGAGACTGACTACTGTAAGAGCAAATCAATGTTATGGTCTTCATGATTTAAATAATGAAAACTGCACCACTTACTTATTTTTTTATGCTTCGCACAACGTGTTTCGAGAATTTCTCATTTTCAAGTGCATTTCTTTACAAGAATATGTTTTGTGATGTTCGCATCTGGATTTTCTACCTCTCATGTGCCTTTCTGAAGTTAGACTGCAGTCGCGAAACCGGGCAGAATGAATCTTTGAGTGTTTTTAAATGATAATGTTAGAAGTTGTATTTTTCCTGAAACATCTAATATGATGAATGAAATTAAGAATTTCATGTTATTTATTGTACTCACTCTGTGGTGGTGTTAGACCTCTAGTCGTGTCTATCATGGTAAAGGTGCAGTTACACTGCCAGAAGCAGAGTTCGTTTTGTTTGCAGATGACACAATAAATAGTATGTCGAGTGTAGTTCTAGAAAGATCTGCTAATGATATTTTCATGATATTAATAAATGGCTTAAAGCCAACTCACTGCAGTGCTTGTGGCGTCCAGATTACTGTCCGCCACATTTTACTTGACTGTCCTTTATTCTCTGACCAGAGGGCGGTGGTTTCCTTGCCACCGGATTTGCCCTCTATTTTGCAAGACGACGCAACGACTGTGGTTAAGGTCTTACGGTTTTGCGTCCTGTCCAATTTGTTGCCTCGGATTTTAGGGAGAGGATTTTAATGTGCTGCTGGGTGACTGGCTCACCCAGGCATTAGGTAAGAGGTTCGCCAGTCACGATTACCTACTTGTTTCACTTCGTGTTCTCTTTTCCTTGTGTTTCCTTTTTTAGTGCGTTTCTTTTCCTCTTGTTTTGCCTCTGTATGTGAGGATTTGTAAATGCGTCAGGTCTGTGTCTTTTAGCCGTTCTCCTTGTTCGCTGTCCGTCTTCGTCCCTTCACCGCATGTGTTCCTGTTTCTATGCGTTTGGGCGCTGATGACCAAGCTGTTTAGCGCCCGAAAACCTCAAACCACACACACACACACACACACTGAAATTAAACTTCGAAAAGACTTGCTATATGCAATTCAGAACCTGTAAGAGGTTTCCACCCAGAATATGCATAAAGTATGAAGAAGAGCAGATAGGTTGACAGTCTTAAATTCCTGGGATTACAACTAGATAATAAATTCAGTTGGGAGGAGCACACCACAGAACTGCAGAAACGCCTCAACAAATCTGTACTTGCAATTCGAGTGTTAGCAGACATAGGCGACATAAAAATGAAAAAGCTTGCATACTTTGCCTACTTTCATTCCATAATGTCATATCGTATAATATTTTGGGGTAGCTCTTCAAGTCAAACAAAAGTGTTCAGAGTCCAAAAGCGTGTAATACGTATTATTTGTGGAATAAATTCACGGACGCCCCGTAGAAACCGCTTCAAAGAACTGGGTATACTAACTACTGCCTCGCAGTATATTTACTCCATAATGAAATTTGTCCTAAATAATATATATCTTTTTCCAACAAACAGCTCAGTTCATACATACAATACCAGGAACAAAAATGATCTGCACAAGAACTTAAAAGCACTTACTTTAGTTCAAAAAGGGGTCCACTACGCAGGAACACTCATCTTCAATAATTTGCCAGCAAACATAAAAAATTTAGTTACAAATAAAGATCAGTTTAAAAGGAGCCTGAAAGACTTACTAGTGGCCAACTCCTTCTACTCCACTGATGAATTTTTTAATAGAAACAAATGATTTATTGTATATACTCATACTATTAGTATTGTTATTTCAGCTTAAAAAATAATGTATTGTATATACTCATACTATTAGTATTGTTATTTCAGCTTAAAAAAATGACATGTTCCACATCCACAAGGATCTCCTCAGCACGGATCTATGGAACGAAAATCTAATCTAATCTGATCTCATCTACTCGAGTCCCACCAAACCCTGTGTGCCCTGTGTAGCAGTGAGAAACTAAGCCTCTCGGGCCTTCATATAGTTGGGTTCTGGAGATGGAAGAGTGATACTTGACCTTCTTGAAGAAATCAAAATCTTTATCAACACAAATACAGCACCTGACAAGACCGAACTGATAAATAAATTTCTCCTTCAGAATTTCTAAGACTTGCTAGTTCAAAACGGGTAAACTCTGAAGCAACCGTGCCCCTAGAAACCCTATCCCCCAGTGCTCTACCCTGTACCCCTCTGTTTACATTCTAACTGCATTGATATCAATGTAAATGTCCTACCATAGAATAAATCATGAATTACATGCCTAAATGTCAGAGTCCTCTACTGTTAAAATAATTTAATTACACATATTACCTTTAGCTGAAATAAACAGAATATGCATTTACTAATGCTCCAGATCATGTTAATGTAAGAACATAAGTAAGTCAGTAGTTCATTTAAAGTTCTGTTCTTGTTATTTTTTAAAAGTAAAGTTCACATCTGCAGTTCACTGCAAATACTATATCTTTGTGTTACTTTATTACTGGAATTCATGTTAATGTCAGTCGCGTTTAAAATATTTGCACATAAATTGATCGTATTATCTGTTAAAATAAGAATAGAAATGACACCATATAATTTGAAGTTTGTTCTTGTAGTGATTTGTTTATTTGAAACTTTCTTGCCTTTTGCGGGCAAGTGCTCTACCATCTGAGTTGCCCAAGCAAGACTCACGACCCGTCCTCACAGCTTTACTTCTGCCATTACCTCGTCTCCTACCTTCCAAACGTCACAGAAGCTCTCCTGCGAACCTGCAGAACTAACACTCCTGGAAGAAAGGAGAGGTTCTGTGAAGTTTGGAAGGTAGGAGACGAGGTACTGGCGGAAGAAAGGCTGTGAGGAATGGGTCGTGAGTCGTGCTTGTGTAGCTCAAAATGTTCAAATGTGTGTGAAATCTTATGGGACTTAACTGCTAAGGTCATCAGTCCCTAGGCTTACACACTACTTAACCTAATTTATCCTAAGGACATACACACACACCCATGCCCGAGGGTGGACTCGAACCTTCACTGGGACCAGCTGCACAGCCCATGACTGCAGCGCCAAAGACCGCTCGGCTAATCCCGCGCGGCTGTGTAGCTCAGACGCCAGCATGGTAGCTAAGCGTGTTCGGTCTGTAACAAAGAAACTGACTGAAAGGATCAATGATGACATTCAACGGGGATCATGGGACGTCCGCCCCGAACAAATACAACGAATAATAACGAATAAAATGAGAACAGCACACAAAAAAGATGGTAGAGCACTTACCCACGAAAGGGAAAGGTCCCGAGTTCGAGTCTCAGTCCGGCACACAGAAAGTTTCACATCAGTGCACACATCATTCTGGATTCAATTATTTATTTTATATTGGGCATTCATGTTAACGACAGTTTTCATTAAAGTATTTGCCCATACATTGACTTAAATACATGCAAACGAAAATAAAAAAACATCTCTGAGCAATGTAGGCCTATGTCACATCTTTCTGTGTAGATCTTTGCAACAAGTAACAGTTATACAGCACATGCTGGATACTGGCAAAGTTTCGATAAGACAGTGTATATGAATACATATTATGTAAAAGTGAGTGACGTGTCCATCACAATGGAAGAAGACAGATGGATATTAACAACAAAAGCAGCCCATGCTGTCGCACTAAGTACAAAATTATATTCTGGATCCAAATCGGCATATAAACAATACTCATGGCGATGCATTCAAGCATTTTCCATCTTCTTGTCACTGAGCCAGCACCCAGCATTACCCTTTTAAACATCTGTGTACCCTTCTGTATACTATCTGAAGATAAACCTGAAAAGATACGAAACCCGCTTCATAGAATAAATAACTATTTCAAAATAGTGACTGGTTGCAGTTTTCTGCATTTACATTGAAGAAACAGTCACTTTTTAAACATCCGTAAAGGATAACCTTAACTTTTGTACGTTTATCTCGAACAACTCAAAAACTACGACCTCCGGCGAAATTTATACCAGTATAGGATTTAACTGCATTGAACTTTCTACAGAAAGGTCCTGTTCATTTTTTCTGTAGGGTTAAGGTTTGCGCGTAGCGAGCGAGACAATATGAAAATTTAAAGAGTGGTTTTTGAACGCCATTTACAACATTGCTATTTTCATAAAACGACGGCGGTAGAGGCAGCTGAATCACTTCATATTTCCTGATTTCTCAGCTAGCTTCGGGAAATTAAGAGTCGCATGAAAACTAAGAGACCCAGAAGAGAGATTCTGCTCCTTTAAAAATCTTACTTTGAAGGGAGGGGGAGTGTGGAGGGTCACTGGTATACAGAAACCAGTGCGTCGACTGAGACGCACATTTCCGCTTCATATTATACACGTTAGTAAAATGGCTAAAAACTCATTTTTAAGTAACGAGTATTATCTACTAGGATTTCACATCGCAAAAACCGTAAGAATAAGCCAAGCCCGTCCAAAAAGTTATTACGTCGCTGGCCTGGGTAATCGATGAAAAGATAGTTGGGTATGAGTTGCCACACGATCCTTTCATTCATCGCTGTTTATTCATGCTGGAAAATGTTGATCATGTACGAAATGTAGCAGAAACATCTGGAAAACAGTAAACTCTTTGTATAATAGTATGAACAGAGATAAATACACGAAGGAAAACTGTTAGATATTGGCTCTAATTAGTCCTCTGTGAGCTTATAAAGTTGACCTTTTAATCAAATACACAATACACCATATCGTCAGGAACACACATTTTTAGAGACCATTTATTCAGCATTGTACATAACGAAGATCAAGGAGAAAACATAAACTACCATACATATAACACATCAAAGAGTAGAATATGAATGTTCCCAACAAAAACATAAGATAAGAGTGTTGGAATCGTAGCCGAGAACATCACGTGAGGCGTCACTGATGAAAACACGCAACTCGTGAACTTTGCACAGTTCCCGTGAGAAGCACATATTCCGATATGAAATCAGCGATCTGTCTGGTGACGTGTGTCTCATGCAGTCATGTGATGCAAGGGAGGTTTAAATTTCTGAGAGGTCTATCTCTGATGACATAATTGCTCTTTTTACGTTTGATCACACTTCGGTTGTAATGCTGCAGGGATACAGTGTCTGTTTCCATCGAGTGGACGGCGCTCGTACCTAAATTACAGGGTATTTAACGCACGGTACAGGCGTTGTATACGCGTTGCATGGGGACCAAAATCTGCGCAGGTAGTCTGCCATCACCGCAAGACGCGGTGTAATGTTGTCCGGACAGTCTAGCAGGTGGCGTATGGGTTTCAACCGGGAGTAAGCTAGACGGGAAGTGTATTCGCAGTTGTGAATATGTACCACCTTCAGATGTATATCGGAATAAAGACAATGAAAATCTCTGTCTGACGGGAAGTCGATCCCGGATTTCCCGCTTTACGCTAGCGGTTGCCTTAACCGCTTGGGCCATCCGTGCACGAATCAGATCGCATCTTCCATAGATCGCCGTCCATGCGTCACAACCCGCACTCGTACGTTACGCATGCATCCATGCACTGTAATTCTAAATAACATAGACACCGCTGTTTCCCAAACAAGACGCGTGAGCAGCAGCTGTGGAAAGAAGCACACCAAGACCTTTGCACCATTTAGTACTCCTGACTGGCGTACCAGCTGCTCGTCACACAGCTGTACAAAATCTGGAATTGGAACACTCCAAAGTACACTGTTTGGTGCTCGATATCACTACTGCATCTAGTTATAGCAGTCTGTCCACGATCTAGAAGCTGATCCCGAAGTACCGGTTACAATTATTGCTGGATTGCTCACTTCCTCACAAACATGCCAACTGATGAAGCGTCTGTTTTATGTGGTGGCGAAAATCTTCGTTTCTAAGAGAGGACTGTATCCTATTCTGTAAATCCAATTCTGCCAGTAAGTGGAAGACGTGTAACCGAATACACAAACAGTTCACTCGTGGTAGCCGGTACATATTTCTCCTAAAGCAAAACAGTTCACACATCTTCGTTCATGACACTATTTTTTGATGCGTTTTCGTCTAAACAGATGAATCAAATGTTTCAGGATACTCCACCATGACAATATAATTAGTATTACCCCACAAATGAAGACTTTTTCGACACTCGCTGCTAAACTGCTGATATCCTTTTTGTTCGGAAGTGGTCTCTAAAATTTTGTTTGAAAGTAATGTGTGATATGTAGGACCTTCGTCATGAAAAACACTATTGCGTGGTGTACCGAAACATGTTTCTGCTCGGATTTGATTCCATTAATGTCTTTTTTACTTCCTAAAATAAGGAGAAGTACAGAAGATATATACCAGCAGTACATCGATTCCCTGTCGTTTTCATCAATAATTATGTACTCATAATTGTCGTCTTTCATCAGCTGCAACATGTCTTTTTTGATACAACAGTAGACCATCGGCATCCAAGGGATTATTGTGCTTGCGATATTTTTCGAACATCATTAACTAAGTTAAAATTGCGAGTGTATCGTTTTGTTTGGGTCAAGATTAATGTAAAATATGACGTTTACCTGCCATGCGTCGATCGTACAGTTCCGTTTACCCGTCAGCATCCCTCAAATATGAAAGCTTAGTTATAGGGACAGTCATTTTTTATTTGTTTTGACGAGGTGTATGGCAGTGGTACATCAATCGCACTAATACCCATCTGTTACTCGTATGAAAACTCAAACTGACAGCAGGATGATCCAGGTCCAGTGAGCCTGCTATCAAATGAATACCAGGGATCTTTCCCGGGGGAAAAAGGACGCCGGGGCTATGAGCCCGCCATCCGCCCCCACCTTGTGCCTGAGCTAGAAAGGCCTCATTGTACCTGCAGCCAAGGCACTAGTCTTACTAACAGGAACAATGCGCGCTTGTTAGACGTGCTAACAACCGCATACATGGTTTATGCTCCTGTTTATGTGACTAACACAATGACAAGAGCAGTTTTAATCAGCAGTAAATCATCCAGTTTTTATGTGGTGTAAGCCGCTAGATTTGAAAATTGCGAAGAGTCTGGCGGCTCTGCTCACTGACTATGGTAAAGGGATATAATATTACTGTGTACAAAAGAGTAACGCAGGAGAATGGAATGGGGAGAAGAGGGGGAAGGCCATCCTACTTCATAAAGACGACGTAGAAAATGCAGCACTGTGTTCTGCAGTTAAGAACCGAAAGTACACTGATAGAGGAAACCGGCCCCAAAACTTTCTCCTCAGTAATGAGTAATATGATTTACTCTGCTGTGGGACGACTTCGTGCCTAAGGTAAAATATGCCTCAGTAGCAAACTGCCTCGTCTACTACCGCTTTTGCGTACACTTCCCATTTTTGTTTGCACTTCGTAAACGAAAACATGTTTTGTCAGTGGGTCGCGAGACACGAATTTCAGTTCTCTTAGTAAGTAGCTTCTTGACTGTAGCACTTTCGGAACAGAAATATGTGTCATCAGTAGGTCACTACACAAGAATTTTCTCACATTAATGTACCCTCCATTACATAACATTCTGACTTCTAGGTTTTATTTTGTATGCGGTATCTCGTCAGATATTCGGAAATGCAGATTTTAAAAACAATGTTTCTGGAGTGATGAGTACACATTCGAGTTAAACGCCACATTTTACAAACACAGAAAAAGTAATCTTATGGTAGTGTGAATTTACACGATGGAATCACATAAACGTGACCACAGCCTCTGTTCGACGTCAACGTGCAATAACCACTCACAGACTGCAGGTGGCTGCACTTAACAGTGGAAAGCAGTGTAGTCGTTGTCGTAATGCGGAAACGGAGCGATTTATCTGACGTCCAAAAGGGCACGATTATTGGCTTTCGGACCAAGAATGGAGACATTTCCGAAACAGCTAAGTTTGTAAACTTCCCGCATGTTGCTGTGGTTAAGTATACTAGTAGCACAGTAAAACAGCGCTGTCCAACATCGGCATCGAGGGAACTGCGATGCACCACAGGTCATAGATGACAGGGGCTAACGATGGGCTGCGGAGATGTGTACTGGTGAATAGACGTTCAACTGTTGATCAGCTGATGGCCCAGATGTACCAAGTGGGTACCAACAATGTCTCCTCAGCGACAGTTCAGTGAACGTTGCTGTGTATGAGACTCCGCAACCGGTGCGTACGTAATGCACCCAGGCTGAATGCTATGCGTCATCGACAAAGCTGGTGTTTGCACGCCAATACCGCAACTGAGAGGCGACACGTAGCCTTTTCAGAGGAATCGCGTTTAATGGTCCATCAGACAGATGACTGTTGCTGTGTGTGGCCCTGCAACAATCATCGAAAAGGTCCAGGCTGCAGTAGGGTGCGTCGTGGGAAATATTTTCGTGGCATTCCTTTGGTTGATCTCGTCATTTTGGAAGGCACAATGGATCAACACAAGTATATAGCTATCCATGCAAACCATGTGCATCCCTAAATGCAGTTTGTTTTCCCTTTGGCGCGATGGTATCTACCAGCAGCCCACGTGCGTGGTTCGAAGAACACCAAGAGTATACCATACTCTCCTGGGCACCGAACATCCCTGATTTAAACCCAATCGAGTATCTGTGGGACTAATTCCGATACTCATCCGATAAACCTAGCACAGCTGGCCGCGAAACTGGAGTCGGCATGGTTCCACACCTTTGTCATTACCTTACAGAACCTCACTGCCTGTCATCTTGCACGACCGCGCTGCAAGAGGTAGTTATTTACGCTTTAGACTGCTGGTCACGGTAACGTGATTGGACCGTGTATGATTTGGCTTCTGACGACCACTGCAACGTTATGCGTTACACATGAGACCCGAAAGAAGGAAAACAAGAGATTGTAAAATTGTAGGTTAAAACCGTCTGGAGGATAGCAGTGAAATGTTAAGCCATCTGGTATAAACTGACACAGAGTGTTATTTCACAACAGCCAACAATTATTAAGATTCAAGAAAGAAAGTTGTTTACGTGATAGGTGTCCTGGAACACTTGAAGCTGTCAGATTGTATACTGCTAAGTCAGAGATTTTGAAATCAGCTTTTAAACTGCAAAACCGTTTCAGAATCAAACGTAGTCCATCACCATTGGTTATTGGCCGCAAAACGACGGCTAAACCCGAAGAAATTGTGGGGAGATAGATGATTAGAATGATGGGATTTGGATATGTTTAAACAGCCAGAGTATGTTGAGAGTTTCAAAGGGAGGGTTCGTCAACGACTTACAGAAGTAGGGGAAAAATATGGCTGTAGATGAATGGATAAATGCAAGAGATTGGTGAAGCTGGTAGAGGGACAACTAGGCTAAAGGCAAAGCAGTGTAGCAGTACATGAGTAACATAGGCGATACTAAATTTTATTGATGAACTGAGAAGATATAAAAATGCTGCAAGTGAACCAGGCAAAAGAGAATTTAGACATCTAAAAAAGTTATTGACAGAAAATGCAAAGTGTCAAAGCAGATATCGCTGGAGGAGAAACGTAAAGCCGTACAGGCACCTATTACTTTAGGTAAGGTAGATTAACCATGTACGACAATTACAAAACTTTTACGTGCTGTGCACATGCGGCGTCGTTGGTGCTCAGTAATAAATTGTATTTGCCATGCGTGTGTCTCTGCCCCATTGCTGGGGTACAAGAGGACGCCTGCTCGTAAGAGGGCGCGTGAGCAATGCCGTAGGGCATGTTCGACAAGCAAGAGGGAAGTGCTTTGCTGGCAGGGGTGTGCAGGGTTGGAGGTCACGTTTCTCATAGGGCCTGTGAGCGTTCCGTTGCGGCGGCCCGGCCTGCGGAATGTTACTAACGCCATCACGCCGCGTGGAGTTTAACTGTCAGCTATTCTACCGCTGGAGGGAGCGAGTCTGCTCAGGAAACCATTCCTTACCCATATTATGCACTATGTGCTGAGCCCTTTTCTGTAACGGTCAGTAATTTTGTTCTTAACTGATGTGTGACCTACTATATCCTGTTTCCTTTCCAATCAAGCTGATACTTTTATTCGATCCTCCGATTTTCTGTTGGCAGCGAAGATGTTCGCTAGTATTTTTCTACCAGTCCGCGTTTAGCCAATTTTGTGGACACTTTTCGCGACTTGTGGTGAACAGGGACTATCATCTGATTTTTGTTGCCGATTCCTCGTGTTACAGGGTAGTGTGGCTTGGTTGTTCATGTACCCAAGTCCACACTTCCGTCAAATTTTTCTGTAAAGTCAACGGTAAGCTACTAGTCTGTCGTATTGCCTATACAGAACTCGCCAACCTTCTCTAATACACTGATATTTTCTATTTCATTAGAATGATGTTTAATGCACTTACTATTAAAGTTAAATGTAAACCATTTGTCAGTCCTATAACCTATTCAATGCTTGCTGGCTTTGTTTTATCTATTGGTGTTTCGTATTTCATTCAAGTAGCATTTAATTCTTCGTATGTGAGTGTGTGTGTTACAGGACAGATTAGTCATTATTTAATGCCTTATTTATTGAATTCAGGAGCGAAACCGGAAGGGAGTCTCACTGTATACTTTTGTTGATGATGTGGTATTCACCTAATTATTTTCTAATGTAAATTCTTCATACGTCTGTGGAAAAGGTGTCCATCAGCTCGCCAGTTGATTCTAGTAAATCTGTATCATTTGTTATTATCTGTTTTCCGAGCCAGTCGCCTGAGTAATAATTATCTTGTGATTTGTTTGTTTGCTGTTTCTGACAGAGCTGACTCCTTCTGTATATTTGATTAGCTACTGTCATTGTTTGCTTACCTGTAATCTCTGAGATTAATCGTTTGCCTTACATTTGTCTTCTATATTTCAGTTGTGTATGGTACCAATAGCGAGAGCTTTATATTTATAATTAATTTCCCTGATGATTTAATGCAACTGATTTCTTCTTAAATTCATTCAAGTAAATCTAAACAACATCAATGAGAGGTGACCTTTACTATAAGTTCTGCTCGGCCATTTGTGGCACCCTTGTGTTCCAGGCGATTCACTGTGAAGCTCTCACGAACATGACACCCTGTACTCGTGGTTTTGACCAGCCACTGTGCCGTAAGCTCACTGCGAATACAAGCCTGATAACCTGCCTGTGCGTGGAGGCATATTCAGATGTAAGATTAAAGTCGTCCAAAAATAGTTGCTAATGGATTTTTGGTGTTGTAAACAAATATCATATGAATTCTGAAGCACTTCACCAACTGTCATGCTTGTTTGCGTGGCCGCTGGCCATTGATCCAATAATCCTTTATCTGTGCTAAATGCTATTAAAGTTTTGTGTAGTAAAATTCCGTTTACTTGAGACTGGTCAGTGGTGCCGTATAATGGTCTTTATGGCCGAGGCATCGTGTTCCTTAATCAAATTTATATGTAAAATTTAAGTGCTTCCAATTATTTTGACATTGCTGTGGCAGCCATTTGTCATTGGACCTTAAACCATTTGTGCAGTTTCCAAGTATTCTTCATCTTTAATTAATTGTCTGTTAATAAGCAGAACTGTACAGCAATTAATAAATATTTCTGATACTGTTTAACACATAAATTATATTGGTAATTGTTTTGGGTCTTCCAGTGTGGATTGATGATGGCTCTCTTTAATTATCATATTGCATTTGTGCATTTAAGAATTGTAGTTATTGTTGTGGTCAGCCGTCCCTCTAATTCAAAATTCAAATGGCTCTAAGCACTATGGGACTGAGGTAATCAGTCCCCAAGACTTAGAACTACTTAAACCTAACTAACCTAAGGACATCACACACAGCCATGCCCGAGGCAGGATTCGAACCTGCGACTGTAGAAGCAGCGCGGCTCTGGACTGAAGCGCCCAGAACCGCTCGGCCACAGCGGCCGGCTTCACTTTAATTACCTTATTCACTAGTCACCAGTGCTCCCACTATTAAATTATTTTCTAATTGTAAAAAGTGTAATTGTTTTGCTAATAAACTGGTATTGAAGTGTATGTAATATGGTAATCCCACCACTTGTACCTAGCGGATACGGTCGTCCACAACATCCATGATGCCCTCTCCACCTACAACGGCAGGGAAAGGAGGTTTCCTTCTGCTGGGTGCCGGGGCATGTGGGTATTAGGGGAAACGAACTGGCGGGTGTGGCTGCCAAAGATGCATGTTGCCTCCCTCACGTTGTTGAATGTGCCGTCCCCCTCCATGCTGTTACCTCCCTTTTGCGTTTTCGTGTTATGCGTCAATGGGAAGAGGACTGGCTGGCAGTCGGTGAAAATAAGCTGCGTTTGGTCAAGGCCACCACGCGGCCATGGCATACGTCCTACCAGTCGTGCAGGCGGGATGAGGTTCTCCTCACTCGCCTCTGCATCGGGCACAGTCACTTAACGCATGGTTTTTTACTCCGGGGGGAGGACACCCCAATCTGCAGTGCTTGTGGCGTCCAGATTACTGTCCGCCACATTTTACTTGACTGTCGTTTATTCTCTGACCAGAGGGCGGTGGTTTCCTTGCCACCGGATTTGCCCTCTATTTTGCAAGACGACGCAACGACTGTGGTTATGGTCTTACGGTTTTGTGTCCTGTCCAATTTGTTGCCTCGGATTTTAGGGAGAGGGTTTTAATGTGCTGCTGGGTGACTGGCTCACCCAGGTTTTAGGTAAGAGGTCCGCCAGTCACGATTACCTACTGTTTCACTTCGATTTCTGTTCTCTTTTCCTTGTGTTTCCTTTCCTTTTTTAGTGCGTTTCTTTTCCTCTTGTTTTACCTCTGTATGTGAGGATTTGTAACTGCGTCAGGTCTGTGTCTTATAGCCATTCTCCTTGTTCGCTGTCCGTCTTCGTCCCTTCGCCGCATGTGTTCCTGTTTCTATGCGTTTGGGCGCTGATGACCACGCTGTTTAGCGCCCGAAAACCTCAAACCACACACACACACACACACACACACTTTACAACTCCCGAACAAGCTCTCTACTGCTTCAATGGTAGCAGAGTGTGGTTACACTTGAGTAGCTGAAAGTGTGTAGCGGTAGTATAGAATAAATTTGCTGCTTACTATGTGTTTTGATTTTGGTGTTCCAGAATACGATGACGAGGTTAAGGGTTTTGGATTCGAGAGTGGTCCTGGAGATATCCAATCCTAAGAAATCCCAAATATACACTCCTGGAAATTGAAATAAGAACACCGTGAATTCATTGTCCCAGGAAGGGGAAACTTTATTGACACATTCCTGGGATCAGATACATCACATGATCACACTGACAGAACCACAGGCACATAGACACAGGCAACAGAGCATGCACAATGTCGGCACTAGTACAGTGTATATCCACCTTTCGCAGCAATGCAGGCTGCTATTCTCCCATGGAGACGATCGTAGAGATGCTGGATGTAGTCCTGTGGAACGGCTTGCCATGCCATTTCCACCTGGCGCCTCAGTTGGACCAGCGTTCGTCCTGGACGTGCAGACCGCGTGAGACGACGCTTCATCCAGTCCCAAACATGCTCAATGGGGGACAGATCCGGAGATCTTGCTGGCCAGGGTAGTTGACTTACACCTTCTAGAGCACGTTGGGAGGCACGGGATACATGCGGACGTGCATTGTCCTGTTGGAACAGCAAGTTCCCTTGCCGGTCTAGGAATGGTAGAACGATGGGTTCGATGACGGTTTGGATGTACCGTGCACTATTCAGTGTCCCCTCGACGATCACCAGTGGTGTACGGCCAGTGCAGGAGATCGCTCCCCACACCATGATGCCGGGTGTTGGCCCTGTGTGCCTCGGTCGTATGCAGTCCTGATTGTGGCGCTCACCTGCACGGCGCCAAACACGCATACGACCATCATTGGCACCAAGGCAGAAGCGACTCTCATCGCTGAAGGCGACACGTCTCCATTCGTCCCTCCATTCACGCCTGTCGCGACACCACTGGAGGCGGGCTGCACGATGTTGGGGCGTGACGGCCTAATGGTGTGCGGGACCGTAGCCCAGCTTCATGGAGACGGTTGCGAATGGTCCTCGCCGATACCCCAGGAGCAACAGTGTCCCTAATTTGCTGGGAAGTGGCGGTGCGGTCCCCTACGGCACTGCGTAGGATCCTACGGTCTTGGCGTGCATCCGTGCGTCGCTGCGGTCCGGTCCCAGGTCGACGGGCACGTGCACCTTCCGCCGACCACTGGCGACAACATCGATGTACTGTGGAGACCTCACGCCCCACGTGTTGAGCAATTCGGCGGTACGTCCACCCGGCCTCCCGCATGCCCACTATACGCCCTCGCTCAAAGTACGTCAACTGCACATACGGTTCACGTCCACGCTGTCGCGGCATGCTACCAGTGTTAAAGACTGCGATGGAGCTCCGTATGCCACGGCAAACTGGCTGACACTGACGGCGGCGGTGCACAAATGCTGCGCAGCTAGCGCCATTCGACGGCCAACACCGCGGGTCCTGGTGTGTCCGCTGTGCCGTGCGTGTGATCATTGCTTGTACAGCCCTCTCGCAGTGTCCGGAGCAAGTATGATGGGTCTGACACACCGGTGTCAATGTGTTCTTTTTTCCATTTCCAGGAGTGTAGTTTGAGCCGTCTGTCTGGGTCGAGGAGAGAGCAGAGTCATGGAGCTGGGCAAAGCTTGAAGGGTGCACTGAGCCGTGTTGTTATCATTACACCTAACACCGTGGCTGAGGTACGTGACTACTGTTCAGTTTGTGCCAGCCTTCTTGTGGGTCTGCAAGCCGCCACTGGGCTGTTGCAATGTACTGTCCCCACCTACGCTCAGGTGTTCTGAATCCAGATTCATCTCAACCATTTACAAAGTCGAGTGCAAGATCCTACCTTCTTTAATACGAAACTCAAGCGGGAGGTTGCAATCGAAGAATTGCGTAATACGACTACCTGTTTGGAACTCGAGGGTAGCTTGCAGAATTGGCACAAGAACTGGGCATGCCTGATCAACTGCAAATGTCGTAATCCACTGGGAAGGGCCGTGTAAATGGTTGTGAATTATTTAAGAAATTACTGAACCCCCTCTGGTCTGTGGTACAGGGGATCGCCTACTTATCTATTGATACTAGTGAACAAGTGATACGTGTATTGTAGTTAACTGTGACCTTGCAAGACTGAGCGGCCATCTTGCGATTCAGTTATTTTTCAGGTTATCTACCCCCTGACTCGTGTCAAACACAGTAGAACTGTTTCGGAAGCTCTTGATATGGAGGAAGCATTGAGTACGTTTCGCCAGATGTCATTAGAGGAAAATCTGTGTAGTCGGTGAAGAAAATACTTAGCGAGGCACCTGATTACCAGTTTCAAGAACATGATGGAAGTTTCCTGGCGTACGAGTATTGAAGATGTCTTAATCATGATGACTTTGCGGCTAGATGTTAATGCATCAGTAGCTGTTAATAATATTTTGTAAGGGATGCATCCAGAGGACAGATTGCGCATTTTATTTTCTAGTGAGCCCTGAACTTTCTCTGAGTTAAACAGGTAGGTTTCCAACATCGAATAGTTCATGTCAGTGATGAGAAGCATGCTCCAGAATCATCTAGTCCTAGCACATGAGGGCAAGATCAACCACCCGGTATTATCAAGCTATGTCAAATATAATAATCAGAGGGCGTGATTTCAGTGCAACCAAATCGGGCACTTGGTGTGGAACGGCTGAGCGTCGAGAGAAAAGGATGGACAGAGTTGATACTGTTCGGGCGCAGGCCGTTGTGTGGGTCTGCGTGGGTCAATAAAATTTTGCGGTAAGGTCAGATCTGTCATACGGGCTGAGTTACAGTTCGTGTACGTTAACGTGAATCATGAATCGGTTTGCATGCCATTAGATTCTGGTAGTAATATGTCACTGGTGAATTGGTAATGATACAATAAAGTTTCTCGTCACATGTGCCTGTTATCTGTTACCTGATGTACAGAAATCGAGTACGGCGTGTCGCACTGTGAATTGGTGGCCATTACCGTTTGTGCTCAAGTTGTGACTGAATCTTTGAATTCAGGGACTCTATTGGCTATTGAATTCACTATTATTGAACAACTGAGCTCTGAAGTGCTCCTAAGGTAAGATTTCCTTGACCACACCAGGTGTATTTTAAATTATGGTGAAAAAGTCATTATGTTCAAATGTAAGCCAGGGCAGAAGTATTTCTCGTGCAGGCATCGGCATAAGAGTGAGTTGTGTTCTGCAGGGCCGTTTGATATATCCGATTTGAATAAAGACAGTACCCAGAAGTACTCACTGATAAGCTGGTGGGCATTGACAAAATCCAGTACAATACCTTTCTGACAGATCAGGTGCCAATTCGGCAGTCAGTCTACCAGTTATCACCACCAAAGATGAGAGAATTAAGGAAAATTGTTGATAAACTTTTGACTGATGGTATAATTCGACGATCAGTCTCACACTACGCATCACGGGTCTATTTGGTTCCCAAGCTCAGTGGGGGAGGCCACCGACCGGTTGTCGATTATAGGGCACTGAATCAAAAGGTGATTTAAGAATCCTTGCCATTGCCCAATCTTTATTGTTGTTTTACTTGGTTTTTAGATGCATAATATTTTACCGTTCTTTACATGAATCAGGCCTACCTTCAGGTGCCTCTCACAGAGGAGACCAAGACTTTGCTGCTTTTTGCTCAGGCTGGAACCTCTTTCACTATAACCGAGTTCCATTCAGGTTGGCTATCACAGCAACCGTGTTGTCATTCTTACTAGATTCTATGTTGGGTGACTTAAAATTCAAGTGTATCGCCAGCTGTTTGGACGACGTTATTATTTACAGCAAAACCTTCACTGAGCACCTGGTTCATGCAGGTCAAGTCCTTCACCATCTCCAGGATGCTGGGCTGACCGTAAAACCTGCTAAGGTCAAACTTGTCCGAAAAGAGATCTTGCTCCTTGGTCATCTTGTGTCCAGTGAAGGTATGAGGGCGGACCACAATCGAACTAAGGCTGTTCATCTCTGTCATATCATGCATTCAGTGTTCGCAACTCTTCTTTAATTCATTGGTGTTTTATATTTTATTAGTACAGTTTTTAATTCTGCGTATGTGTGTATGTTTTACAGGACAGATTAGCAATTATTCAATTATTTATTTCTTGAATTCGGGAAAGAATCAGGAAAAGGGTGTCACTGTATGTTTTGGTTGGTCTTGTGGCATTCACCAAATCGTATTGTGATGTAAATTCCTTATAATTCGTGGGAAAAGTACCTATTTCGGTAAAACAACTTTCACGAACTTCACACCTTGTACCTAATGTTCTCATCGGCCGTTGCGCTGTAAAGTTCACTGTGTTTACAGTCTGATAACGTTCCTGTCCATGAAACTATGATAAGACGTAAGCTCAAGATCGTTCAAAAATAGTTACTAACGGATTTTCGGTATTTTAAACAAATCTCACATAAATTCTGAAGTACCTTCATGACTTGTAAAGCTTGTTTGCATGGCTGCAAGCCGTTGCTTATCGTGTATCTTTCTTAAATGCTATTAATTTGTAGTGAAATTCAGTTGTTTTGGGATTGGTCAGTGACGTCGCAAACTGGCCTTTATGGCCTAGGCAATGTTTTCCTAAATGAAATTTGTATGTAAAATATAAATAGTTTAATTTATTTCGGCATTAGTATTGAGCCTTAAGCCGTTTGTACAGTTGCTAAGTATAGTTATTAGTTTGATCAATTTATGTTCTTGACCTGTAATTTTCTGTTAACAAGTAACGCCAGTTAATAAGTCTAGTTTAGTAGCCTAAATTATTTCGGTAATTTAAATTGGGCCCTACAACGTGCGGCGATCTTTCTTTGTTTTCTTTTTTAATTACTACCATGCACTCTTGGAGTTCAAATATTGTATTTGTTGATGTACTAAGCCTTGGCATTAACTGCCTTGTTTACTAGTGATCAGTGCTCCCACCATTAAATTCTATATTTTCTAATTGTAAAGAATTTAATTGTTTTAATAATAAACTGCTGTTCAAGAGTACGTAATTTTGTAAGCTCACTACCTTACCACTCTCCAATCACCTCCCTACTGCTTCCTTTGGAGTAAAAAGGAGCAACCATATGAACACTGAGAGCTCAGATGAGATGCTAGTACTGTAACTAATGAAGGGAAAGCTGGAAGGTAGATAAAATATAAAGAAGGGCTATGTAAAAGAAATAAACTTGAAAATAATATTGTAGAACGGGAAGAGAATGTGGATGTAAAGGAGATGGGGAATGTGATACGACGAGATGAATTTGACAGAGCGCTGAAAGCAAGCCTCAAGATGTGGACTAGACGATATGCCCCAAAATTATTGAGATCGCTGAGAGAGTAAGCCATGACAATGCTATTCCACCTGATATTCAAGATCTATGAGTCAAGCGAAATATAGTCTGAATTCAAGAAGAATGTAATAATATCAGTTTATAAATAAGGCTGCCAGGTGTGAATATTATTGAACAATCGGTTTCATAAGCAACGGTTGAAAAATACTGAAACTAATTAGCTGCAGAAAAATGCGAAAACTGATAGAAGTGGTACTGGGGAACGATCAGATTCTATTCCGGAGAAATGTAGGAACACCAATGCAATATTGGCCCTGTAATTTGTCATAGACTAAAGAAATGCAAGCTTATGTTTGTGGCATTTCTAAATTTTGGAGAAGTGTTTGAAATTGGATTGGGACACACTGTTTGGAATTTTGAAGTTATCACAGAGAAAACATAGGGATCAGAACGTTATCTACAACTTGCATAAAGACCAGGAGGAAGTTGTGTCATGGGACATGTGAGGAAGGCAGTATTTTGAGAAGGGAGTAAGACAGGATTGTAGCTTGTCCCCGATTTTATTCAGTCTGTATATTCAGCAAGGTGTGGATGGCACTACGGGAAAAATTGAAAAGGTAATGTAGACGAAGATGAAATAGGAGATATGATACTCCGTGAAGATTCTGACAGATCACTGAAAGATCTAAACAAGGCTCCGGGAGTAGACAACATTCTATTAGAACTGCTGACAGCCTTGGGAGAGCCAGGCCTAACAAAACTCTACCATCTAGTGAGCAAGATGTATGAGACAGGCGAAATACCCTCAGACTTCAAGAAGAATATAATAATTCCAATCCCAAAGAATGCAGGTGTTGGCAGATGTGAAAATTACCGAACTATCAGTTTAATAAGTCACAGCTGCAAAATACTAACACGAATTCTTTACAGACGAATGGAAAAACTGGTAGAAGCCGATCTCGGGGAAGATCAGTTTGGATTCCGTAGAAATGTTGTAACGCGTGAGGCAATTCTGACACTACGACGTATCTTAGAAGAAAGATTAATGAAAGGCAAACCTCCATTTCTAGCATTTGTGGACTTAGAGAAAGCTTTTGACAATGTTAACTGAAATACTCTCTTTCAAACTCTGAAGGTGGCAGGGGTCAAATACAGGGAGCGAAAGGCTATTTACAATTTATACAGAAACCAGATGGCAGTTACAAGAGTCGAGGGGCATGAAAGGAAAGCAGTGGTTGGAAAGGGAGTGAGACAGGGTTGTAGCCTCTCCCCGATGTTATTCAATGTGTGTATTGAACAAGCAGTAAAGGAAACAAAAGAGAAATTCGGAGTAGGAGTAAAAACCATGGAGAAGAAATAAAAACTTTGAGGTTCACCGATGACATTGTAATTTTGTCAGAGACAGCAAAGGACTTGGAAGAGCAGTTGAACGGAATGAACAGTGTCTTGAAAGGAGGATATAAGATGAACATCAACAAAAGCAAAACGAGGGTAATGGAATGTAGTCGAATTAAGTCGGGTGATGGTGAGGGAATTAGATTGGGAAATGAGACACTTAAAGTAGTAAAGGAGTTTTGCTATTTGGGGAGCAAAATAACTGATGATGGTCGAAGTAGAGAGAATATAAAATGTTGACTGCCAATGGCAAGGAAAGCGTTTCTGAAGAAGAGAAATTTGTTAACATCGAGTATAGATTTAAGTGTCAGGAAGGCGTTTCTGAAAGTATTTGTATGGAGTGTAGTCATGTATGTAAGTGAAACATGGACGATAAATAGCTTAGACAAGAAGAGAATAGAAGCTTTCGAAGTGTGGTGCTACAGAAGAATGCTGAAGATTAGACGGGTAGATCACGTAACTAATGAGAAGGTGTTTTGCAAAAACAGACATAATGTCTTATGGAATAACAGCAATCAGTGATTTTATAATATTACTTAAAATCCGTCTTGATTGCAAATTTTTTTTATTCATATGACCGGTTTCGGTTCATTCAGAACCATCTTCAGATCTGATATTTCAGTAACAGGAGTAACCCGTCTAAATCCAGCAACCGAAGCCGGTCATATGAATAAAAAAAATTTGCAATCAAGACGGATTTTAAGTAACATTATAATGAGAGGGTATTGAATAGAATTGGAGAGAAGAGAAATTTGTGGCACAACTTGACTAGGAGAAGGGATCGGTTGGTAGGGCATATTCTGAGGCATCAAGGGATCGCCAATTTAGTATTGGAGTGTAGCGTGGAGGGTAAAAATCGTAGAGGGAGACCAAGAGATGAATACGATAAACAGATTCAGAAGGATGTAGGTTGCAGTAGGTTCTGGGAGATGAAGCAGCTTGCACAGGATAGAGTAGCATGGAGAGCGGCATCACGCCAGTCTCTGGATTGAAGACTACAACAACAAAAACAATTACAGTTCATGGACAATAAATAAAGACTTTGTGATTTGGCGGTAACACTGTAATTCTGTCAGAGATAGGACGACAACATATCATTTGGCGACGGAAATTCGTACGACCTCGGGCAATTTATTCGTACTGGTGGTTTTTACAGTTATAACTGATGTAGAGGACACAGAACTTCAAAGTCGTTTTGGAAAAACTTCTTTAGTGTGTATGCGTATGGACTACGATATATGCAGAGGGCGTAGGAATGAACTGAGTTAATAAACTGCAATCGTGATCGTTTCATAAATGCCGTAGATACTAGCTATCCCGTCTAGGATGCGGAATATAGAGATTTAATTTAGTGAGAAATAATGACACATATTTCAACAGGTGACGGGTCACACTCCCGGTATGGCCATTCTCCACGTCCCCATTTATCGACGGCGCTGACGCTACGTCGAATTACTGAGACGGGAAGGCGGACTGTTATCGCACTCAGCGGATAAGTCCGAACTCGTGACGTGCCTCTGACGAGCTGTGACACAAGCTGGCGAGTCGCGTGATTCTGACACATCGCACGCTTTTTCAATGTGTCTGGTAAAATATCTCGTTTAATGGTACAGAAGTTTCAGTTGGGTGGCATAATCTCTATTTATACGTTAAATTATCGTTCAAGGGCTTTACAAGACATTGGTTCAAATGGCTCTGAGCACTATGGGACTCAACTGCTGTGGTCATCAGTCCCCTAGAACTTAGAACTACTTAAACCTAACTAACCTAAGGACATCACACACATCCATGCCGAGGCAGGATTCGAACCTGCGACCGTAGCAGTCGCACGGTTCCGGACTGCGCGCCTAGAACCGCGAGACCACCGCGGCCGGCTTTACAAGACATTCCTGAAAGTTTAGAAAAAATACTGCATTGTCTCTCAAGTTGTCTCGAGGCACTTTATTACATTATTTACAAACCAGTAACTCCTCCCTCCCTATCCCGTTAGTTTAAAGTATGGAGTTACGATGTACAAAACGGCAGTTTCAAAAGTCAGATTACTTTGCAAATAAGTTAATATGTTACGAATTTGACATTAAGCACGCTATCGACAGAAAGTTTATAAATGGTTTGAAAGTGTGTTTAGAAGTTGTTCGGAGTTGCTAAGTATACACATCATCAAACACTGGATAAGTAGGCATATGATCCGGGTAATTAGCGCACTGTTTTAAGCGAGAGCTAGTTTTTCACACATCTCAATGTTTTTGAATTCATATCTCCTGATCTAGTAATCATACAACGATACAATTTTGCAGGTACATTCCTTGTTATAAGAGGATACAGTATGCAAAATGTGTTGCGAATAGAATTAGTAGTAAAACAGCAATAAATTAAAACGTAATACCTGTTAATGAAGTTTTAGTCATACGACAGTGAAAACACAGTATCCAATAAGATGCTTCCCTTTTGAACATTTTGTAAGGTGCCAGCACATGGGCACTTACACGTTAGCTTACCAACATTAATATTAATAATAAAGGGGCTGGCGAGGGCATCAGATCATGACTCTATTGAATTATGATAAATATGAAGCACTCTCGAGTAGCACTCCCTGCATGTCTGCAGGATTGAGCCACTAACTTAAAGCGTTGGTGAAAAGCGTCGGAAGTTGAGAATTGTGGAATGTAAAGTCTGCAGATGGCCGCAGCTCGCCGGGCCGCCGTGGGCGGCAGGTAGCGGCCACCGGAAACGTGGGACAATACGGCGCTTTTGGGGGTAGCCCGGCATCCGGAGCCCCCTGTGCTGGGCAACACGGGAATTTCGTTTGCCTAGGGGCGTTATGGCCTGCTCGATCATTGCCTAGATCTCAGTGGAGGGATTTCGGCGATGATAGAGCATTCGACGTTGGCCGAAACTCAGTATCCTTCCGCCGCGTTTTCGTACGCGTGGGAGACGAGAGGATTGTGGGAGGACTTCGCCTTCAGCCATCGAGCGGTACGCACTTGGAGACGGCGCCTTGGCCATCGTCTTCGAAGGGAGATATACGGTCTGTATCGCAGCATTGCTCCAACGCGTGTTCCGTGCAGAGTTCTGCGGTTAGAGCACTTTGTGTACTCAGAAGCGAGATTTTCACCAACTCCTAACCACTTCCAACAACTTACCTAATATTCTCGATCTAAAAGTTATCCCTGCGAGGTGCCGAGTATTTATCAACGCAGCTGCCGGTAATAGGGCCGCGTAATTGCAAATTGTTAATGTGCCATTCTCAGGGGTGTGTGGGTGGACAAAGAGATTCACATTTTCTTTTTTTTTTGTAAATTTTGTTTGTTGTGGGGAATATCAAATTAAAATGGCAATATTACGATCGAATTATCGACTTCATTGTAGCTAGCATTTACCCTGTCCCAGTAAGCTATACATGTACTCCAGTCACTGCGCAGCTTGCCCAGACGGGAAGGAAAGAAGGTTTTCAGTCTTCTATGTCAGCGACGGACTGATAAGCTTACAATTTTGTAGCGGCCGTCAACGAGAGAAAAATTTCATTGGTAAACGATGTGTAAAGTTTGCTGGAAGTCGCTAAGTGCTCTCATTTTGAAATACTGGATGAATATTTTCTGGGTAATTTTTGCACCGTAAGTTACTCTGCTCGAAGCATAGACACAGTTTCTAACTATATTACTTGTCTTATTGTGTTAAACCTGTATGATAAGATTTAACCTCTTAAAGACTAGATTATGGCAACATTTTAAATTTTTACATCCGATCAATAATTGTGTGAAATACTGAACATAAAATTTTTGCTGCCCCTGGAGGCCGTGAGATAGGGAACGTGTACATGGGACCTGGAGATCGTGTCCTGAGTTTGCTTTTTAGTTGTACACATGTCCTAGTTGCTAGTGGGTCCACACTATAGTCAACTCAGCCCATGGAAGTTGAATGTACTTATAGTACATGTACTTATAGTTGCGGCTACAGGTACCAGACAACTGAGAAGGTTGTGTCG
Source organism: Schistocerca nitens (assembly GCF_023898315.1). Classification (NCBI taxonomy): domain Eukaryota; kingdom Metazoa; phylum Arthropoda; class Insecta; order Orthoptera; family Acrididae; genus Schistocerca; species Schistocerca nitens. The sequence goes on from NC_064622.1 coordinate 342,502,430, forward strand.
ATCCAGATGGTATGCAAGCATCTCCACCCGCTCATTTTGAACTCCGGGCGTCGTTTGATAACAACGCCACAAACGCTCCGGCACCTTGGCGCTCTAAGAAGGTGAGCAAGGGAAAACCTGGAATGGAGCCTGGATCAGCGCCTTCGAGATCTCTTCACCGCCGAGTTCAGAATCAGGCTGGCGGCTGACGACGTAGAGGAGTATGCAGGGGGTCTGCTACCGACGCACATCACAGGCGAGCGGCGCCACTCGCTCAATTGGCAGGAGGTGGGTCAGCCACGGCACGGATGCTGGAAGCCTCTCGTCGCTCCCGAGGGGAATCTGACGGCTGTGCAGCATTGAGAAAGCGTACACCAGCCTATTGTCTAGCCCCACAGTCAACGTTCCAGTGATGGGTTCAAGACGATAATGCACAATCATGCCGTGTGCACTGCATAAACTTTGTACTCCAGGAGACAGGAATCTTAACAACTGGTCTGTTACATGAGCCCAACGGAGCGTTCTTGGGACAAATTGAGAGTCAGACTGCGGTCGAATTTTCCCGTCCCAAACACTCGATGACCTCAGAAGGGCCAACATCGAACAATGGTACAGGCTTGAGCAGAAACGACTTGATCGCCTTGTGGACAACATGATAAGAACCATCCAAGCATATTACAAAGAATGGTGTGAACCAGCACGGTACTGAATGTTACTCACAAGGGGACCTCACCATCGCACCCCCCTCAGATTTAGTTGGCACAGCGGATAGGCCTTGAAAAATGGAACACAGATCAATCGAGAAAACAGGAAGAAGTTGTGTTGAACTATGAAAAAATAAGCAAAATATACAAACTTAGTAGTCCATGCGCAAGATAGGCAACATCAAGGATAGTCGGAGCTCGGGAGCGCCATGGTCCCGTGGTTAGCGTGAGCAGCTGCGGAACGAGAGGTCCTTGGTTTAAGTCTTCCCTCGAGTGAAAAGTTTACTTTCTTTATTTTCGCAAAGTTGTGATCCGTCCGTTCGTTCATTGAAGTCTCTGTAATAAGTTGTTTAGTGTCTGTGTTTTGCGACCGCACCGCAAAACCGTGCGATTAGTAGACGAAAGGACGTGCCTCTCCAGTGGGAACCGAGAACATTTGATCGCAAGGTCATAGGTCAACCCATTCCTCCACAGGAAAAAACGTCTGATATAATCTATACGACACTGGTGACGGCTTGTGCGTCACATGACAGGAATATGTTGTCGACCCACCTAACTTGTACACTTGGCTAATGGGTAAAAAGCTTCTTCTACCTTGCACGATTTAGGTTTTCTTGTGGATGGATAACCACTCCCAAAAAAGTGTGTTTCGATGTTTGTTTATGTGTAGCGTCCCCATACTACGGCGCAGTTACCTCGCATCGGGCAGACGGACGGACAGATAACAATTGTCTGAAAATAAAAAATTAAATTTTTCACTCGAGGAAAGACTTGAACCTAGGACCTCTCGTTCCGCAGCTGCTCACGCTAACCACTGGACCACGGCGCTGCGGTGCGCAGACCCTCCATGATGTTGCCTATCTTCCGCATGGACTACTCAGTTTGTATATTTTGCTTATTTTTTTCATAGTTCCACAAAACTTCCTGTTTCACGATTGATCTGTGTTCAGTTTCTCAAGGCCTATCCACTGTGCCAACTTATAACTAAATCAGAGGGGGGTGCGATGGGGAGGTTCCCTTGTCAGCATAAGTACAGGGTGTCCACAATGAGACTCCAACATTTGAACTCATAAAATCTGAGAGGAAACACAATTTATTGACGAACAAATACAGGAAATCATACAGCAGCTCATCAAGTTTTCATACACAGGTGGACGGTTCAGTACACTTGAACATGGGCGCCACGGGTAGCACGAAGAATATCAAGTCTATAATCGATTTCGTGCCATGTGTTGCGGGGCATCTGACAGAGTTGATGACAATTCTTATGCGCTGTTTCAAGTCTTGCAGGTCCTTTACTGGTGTAGCGTATACCCGGTCTTTCACATAACCCCACAAGAAAAAATCGAGTGGGGTTATGTCGGGCGAACATGGCGGCCAAGGAATTGGACCTCCTCGGCCAATCCATCGTTGCGGGAATGTGTCATTTAAAAATTTTCGGATACCAAGACTACAATGGGGTGGTGCACCGTCCTGTTGAAACATCACATTTGGCTGCAGGTCTGTTTTCTGTGGCACGGCAAATTGTTCCAGCATGTCCAGGTAGATGGTTCCATCCGCAGTCGCCTCCTGAAAGAAAAACGCCCCAACAATGCGATTTATCATCAAACCACATCACACATTAACTTTCGGACTGTCGCGCATGTGTTCCCTAGGTGCATGTGGATTTTCGGACCCCCAGATGAGCACATTGTGTCGATTGACAGCCCCTGACACGTGAAAGGTTGCCACGTCAGTAAACATCACGCGTGATAAAAATGTCTCGTCCGCGGCAATGCGATCTAACATGACACATGCAAATTCTTCTCGCTTTGGTCGATCATCAGGCTTGATTTCTTGCACAACCTGCACTTTATATGCGTACAAACGTAATCGCTAATGAAGCACTTTGTGCACTGTTGAACGTTTCATACGAAGTTCTCGTGCTGCCTGTCGCACGGACTTCTGTGGACTTTGTTCGAATGACCGCCGCACTTGTTCCACATGATGTTCGCTGATCCCAGGCTTACCACCACCGTGCCCTTTCGCAACACGCCCAGTAGCCAAAAACTGATCACACCACTTCTTTATAGTCTTGAACGACGGGGGCGCTTGGTTGTAAACTCGACGAAAGTTTCTTTGCACTTGGGTCGCCGATTTTGTCTTTGCATACCAACAGACCACTTGTGCACGCTCCTTCATATCCTCCATTTTGCTAAAACAATTGATTGCAGCTCCACTACGGCCACTTGGCGTATCAAATTTGCACACCACAAACTTGTTGAGTTGCTCTGTCTGCCCCCTCAGGATTCACAGGTCCACCATCTGAAATGAGAAAGATATAGGATATTGTGGCTCAAAATGGTTCAAATGGCTCTGAGCACTATGCGACTCAACTTCTGAAGTCATCAGTCGCCTAGAACTTAGAACTAATTAAACCTAACATCACACACATCCATGCCCGAGGCAGGATTCGAACCTGCGACCGTAGCGGTCACGCGGTTCCAGACTGAAGCGCCTAGAACCGCACGGCCACACCGGCCGGCTAGGATATTGTGAACACCCTGTACTTTCATTTCATAAAAGTACAAATACTGACGCTTTCGAATTGACTGTCTTTTTCTGGGAACTGTTTTATGTTTAATGCATGGAGAAGTTATTGTTTTAGCTTCTTGAGGCTTATTCTTTCATTGGCTGTTCCCATTGGCTCCAAGACCACACGTATTCCCAGCTGTGCAACAGGAGGAAAACTTATGCAAAAAGCATAGTTTTGCGGCCATATTTGTAGGATAGTTTGAATGCGAACTATTCCGAAAACACTTGTGTCCAGCAGCACCAACGTTGAGCCAACATGTGGAGAAACTACACTGTCCGTTACTGCCATGTGGACAAGATGTCGCATATCACGTTCTGTGGTCTCATATCGTGGCACACCAGCCGCTCCTCTATTCACAAATGAAGGAGAATGTATTATACGAACCGAAATTCCAAGATATGACATACGCATTTTCCGAATATCGACCTTTCTGCCTAGTTTCAACTTATTCATGTGACAGAGTTGCATCCTGTAACGCAGAAGCGGTGCACATAAAATTTGTGATTAGTCACTACAGAAAGTTTCTGTAGCCATACTATTCTCTCGTGATTTTTTTTTTGGGAATTCAGAATACAGCTGTTGCTCAATGAGATACTGACATGGCTGTCGACTTATACAAACACGACAGCAATCCCTCTGCTGGCAGTGAACTCCGATTGTAATTGAACTGCAGCGATGGTTTCTAGTAGCAACACCCCGTGCTAATCCACAGATCATCCTGATCCGTTGCCGTACACTAACGGAAATGGGAACGGTTATATGTCAAACATCTTGGCCGAACACACGTAAACTGATGCTCCACTATTTCCATGACTCCAGGATATGTTGATTAAAGTTTTGTCCTTAATTCGAATTTATTTGCAGTAAATAAAAAAGCCATTCCTACAGGTGAAGCATACTGGAGCTTTTCGGGTGGAATTTGTAACACAGCATCCGCAGGGAACGTGGAAGTGCAGCTTGTCAGCATGTTCAGGACTTTGAGAAAGGTCGAATCATCGGCACGAGGAAGGTGGAAGGGTCATACCGACAGATGGCACAGACAGTTGGCTATAATGGCTACAGAACAAATTGTTACAAGATGGACTCAGTACAACGGTCTGGCAAGAAGACTTGGGTTGGGTCCTTCCTGAACGACTGCACGACGAGACTATTCGAGGATTGTTGGACTGGATCCGACGAATAAACGGGTGCCAGCGGTTGAAACCCGGAGTAGTGTCACGATTAAAAGTCGGGAACACAGTACTGGAACCTGCGTTGTGATTTAGGACTGCTACGCTTCATTTATCGATAACAGCGTACCACGGACAATAGAGACGTGCTTGGTGCACAGACAGAATCAACTGGGGTACTGAGTGGCGTATTAAGCAATGATTCTCGCTTGTTTGTGGCGGCCAAATAGACGCCAACGAGTTGGTAGAGGACCTGGTGAAAGATCAGAGGAAGCACTGATTCTCAGGACCCATATGTCAACAACTCCTGGAATAACGGTATGGAAAGCAACTGCATACGACAACAGGACTGACATGATAATTATTAAGTTTCCTTTAATTTAAATCTATGGTCACAAATTTTTTTATTAACAGATTACTGCTTTCCGTCTGTAATGACCATCAATGGATCAGCGGCAAAAAATGGGAAGAACATAAATACACTCGCAGATTGTCTACAGCGTAAAAACTATAAATAGACCATAATGAAAAGTACTACTGACATATATGCATTTGACGGGAGACTCAATGTTGGAATGGTCAACTTTTTGTCACTCCCTTCACAATAAGGGTACTTGACACCACATACATCTTGACTGGCCCGCCTTTTCCCCAACTTATCACCCTGTACCTCTCCATTTATAAACTCTATGACAAAAAAAGCGACTCACCACGAAGGAATTATCCTTAAGGGACGGGAATCAGTAGATGTGATGTACATGTACACAAACAAATGATCACAGTTCCAGACAAATTGTATTATTTATTCAAAGCCTTCAGCTCGTGGTCTTGCGGTAGCGTTCTCGCTTCCCGCGCACGGGGTCCCGGGTTCGATTCCCGGCGGTGCCAGGGATTTTCTCCGCCTCGACATTACTGGGTGTTGTATGTCTTTCATCATCATTGACATGCAAGTCGCCGAAGTGGCGTCAACTAAATAGGACTTGCATTACGGCGGCCGAACTCCCCCGCATGGGGACTCCCGGCCAACAATGCCATACGGTCATTTCATTTCATTTATTCAACAGAAAGAACTGCCCAAATTGAGCAAGTCAATAATTCATTGGTCCACCTCTGTCCCTTACGCAAGCAGCTATTCGGCTTGGAAATGATTGGTGGAGCTGTTTGATGTCCTCCTGAGGATTTATAAAATAAATAAAAATAAAATTGGAATTAAATATTAATGATTAATTATTCTGTATGTATGATGATTGGTTGTAATTGGTATTTGCTTATCTGGAACGTGGACGTTTAATTATTCGGTATCAGACGCTTGACAATGGCTATTTGGAAAAGGCAATGTAACTCGTAGTTGACCGTGAAAGAAAACTGAAATAATCGGACTTCGTAATTAAATCGTTTCCAAAGACTGCTGCGGTAGGTACGGACTCATGATCTAATCTCAATATTACAATGATTTGCCAGCCATGCCAATACGTCGTACAGAGGTGATTGTCTACTAAACATAAAAAAGTTACACAGTTAGTTAAATCAGATATATTCAATGTAATAGCCTACAGTTCATAATCCTACTTACTTTTATAAATATAAATTCATTACAGAATCGAGTGCCTAGTGTGGTTGCAACTCGCAGTATTCTTCTATAACATGAAAATATGGCGGTGTGCCAGACAATAAAATAAAATACGTGCTTCTCGCACCACTTCTACCTGAGCTCTCCCTTCTCTTAATCAAACATAAGAGTAACGTAATTATTCTTTGTCTTTATCAGCGACACAGCGCTGCAGTTGTGTGCCATAGGCTTTATTTATTAGTCACTGATTATTTATTTAATTAATATTTCGCGTTTCCGCGGAAACTCACGCTCGGCATGCAAATGTGCCTTTATATTGCCCCCTGAATTGCGAGGCGAAAGGACGCACCTGCAGGCGAGCAATTCACCTAAAGGCACAAGAAAATCTAAGTTATCTACAACTATTCATATGACTTACATTACACACATTATACACATTATATACAAAATTTGAATGACGCGGGTGCGCCGTAAAAGTTCTTATGTTGGCAGATAGAGTGCGCGCATGCGCAGAAGCGTCTGTGTGACTCCGGTAGTGCCGTTATATCATACAGTTAGATCACGCGGCACAGTAATGCAGTTCATATTGTTCGTGTGCGCGCGTATCTTAGTCGTTGCACAAAGAAAATATTCAACCAAGATTACATATGAAGACTACATTCTATAACAGGTAACTTAGTTTTAAATTTACAATATTTGTTATATCACAATACAACTCAGATTGTTGAATGTTCTTAGTTACATAGTATTGTTTTGAAATACTTCAAAGAAAAATGTCCGTATGTTTCAGGTGCGTCGACCTATTCACATCGTGTCGTTATTACAGTTCATATTCATCTGCTGCACAATAATTTTTTCACAGGTTAGTATCATCGTTGTATAACAACGTGATTAAAACATAAGCGTGTCCATTTCCATTTCCATTATAGTCGTTGTGATGCAGTTCGTTGTGACAAAAAGGCATTGTTTATTACAGATCTGACGTGACCCGTTAGTAATTGGTCCACGTGCAGTTCGTTTTTTACATTCCGTGGAAGCTTGGTTGCAGAACCTCGGACGGCACATAGCTGGCGTGGATCCTTGGACAGTCCAGGTAAGAGTGTCCGTCACATTTCGAGAACATTTCATTCCATGAAGTTCCAACCAAAATTCTTCCACCCGTCGTGTTGTTTTCTGGACAGGCACTTTGTGTCCGTTTAATCCAGTTAACATCTTGAAGTTAGGTACTGTAGTATTGTCACTAGACGATGCACGAATTATGCACTTCACATTTTCAGTTTTTTGCTGAATATAGCTCACCTAAATGTTCGTGGTTATTAATCAAAGAAATGGTTCATCGCGTTTACATAGGTACAATGCATAATGAATGTCATTAACAGTTTCTTTCACATAGGTTTCTGCGTAGTTGCAGAGTTAGTAATGTTCATTAATGTCCGTGAACAATGGTTCACTATGCAATGTCCTTTTGGCACTCGTTTTGTTCAAATTTCTTTTACATAGTAACAGTTACATTATACATCATTGAAAGAGAAGAAAAAAAATATAAGTAATCATACATACACACGTCACATATTTCTTAGCATAAATATAATACAGTTGCACATAAACATGTTTACATCATTATTACATAGCTATGGGTTATTACATTGTGTCACATTTGATTACATGAATTGCAGATAATTACGTCCTCTTTAAGGGTTTTGCTGGGATTTTATCGATGTTTATTTTGTGATGTCATCTGAAATTAAGATAGGTTAGACACAACATTCATTACATCAGTAGGCAAGACCAGGCATTTTCACTACTCAATAAATATTCAAAATAGTAAGAGAGAAAATGTTTGATTCCTCGCGTTTTGTGCGTGTGTGTATAGTGTCTGTGTGGCCTTGACTACTGATAGATGCTTTTCGTGTTGAGAGATGTGCGTCTAATCTATTTCTCAAAGTAAAAGTTCGCTTCACAGATGACGTCTGTCGGTTCGTCAGGTGTCACACCAAGTCAGTGATACCCACAGTCACAAATGTTCCGTGAAAAAATTAATATATCATTCACTGCTACGTAAACATAAATTTTATTTTAATATTCCGTCTTCCAGGTGGTGGCGCGCACTGAAAGAAGAGTTCTTCTGCCTTCAACTGCGTCACTGGAACCGCTGAAATGAAAATTTCTATACTACTTACTATCTGTGTTGTAGCAACAGAGTTTTTTGGAGTTGCTTAGCAATGTTTTGATGGATGTGACTTTGACATTATTCCGCATGAAATGCTCTAAGATCTCGGTGTGCGTATAGCCCAATAATTTTGTTAGTTCTACGATGTTGTAACAAATACGCACCAGGATGCGGTATGTTAACAATTATATAAGGTCCTTCATATAGCAGACGCCACTTAGCGTTGCGTCGTTTGAGTGCTACAGATTTATGATGAGTACGAAGTAGTACAAGCATTCCTACCTCGAATTTTTGTTTTCTTTTTATTATGTTTCTGTGATGTTTGTTTCGTATCTGTGCGTGATGTGTCAGCGTAGTCAAAACTTCTTTTATTTTCTGTTCAGGTGTGATTTCCTTGTCTGACAACTTAGGTAATGGTTCTATCCACTGATCGTTCTGTTTGCAATTGAACATGATCTCGTTAGGTGTGTAATTTGTATCGTAAATATTTAAGTTATTGTGTACGTCTTCGAAAAGACTTAGGTAGGACACCCAATTAGTATGTTTTGATGAAATATAGGTCCTCATGAATCGGTTTAATTCTCGGAAAAGTCTCTCAGTCGCGTTACATTGTGGACTAAACTTTGAAATAGATATACTTTTAATGTTATTGTCCTTCAAGAAATTTCTCCATTTGTACCCAGAGTAGTATGCTGCATTATCTGACAGAATTGCTTTAGGTTTTCCCACATGCGTCAGGTAATCACTTGAGAATCTTCGTATTATAGCACTTGCAGTGGCGGATTTTAAAGCATAAAGTTTTACGTGTTTAGAAAATATATCGTAAAAAGCCAAGATATATTTGACGCCTCCAGAGCTTGCTGGATGCGGTCCACTGATGTCAGTACACAGAATTTCCAGGGGTTTACTGGGTAAAATAGAATGTAAATCTGTCTTTGTGGATAAATTCTGAGGTTTTGATTTTTGACATATGACACATGTTTTCAGTTCCCTGTAAATTTTTCTTCTCATATTGCTAAAATAACAGTATGTGCTGAGCTTTGCTAAACACTTCTTCATCCCATAATGACAAACTAAGTGTGTGTGCCAAATTAGATTACGTTCAGACTCTTTGGGAATGCATAAACACCAGTTAGTAGCATTTGAATGTCGGCGATAAAATAACACATCATTGTGTAACTTGTAATACTTAGTCAAAGGATGATTGTGTTTTTCTACCAGTAATGTTATTATCTTATACCAGTGAGGATCAGATTTTTGTAATTTAGCCATGTTTCTGCACATATCAATATAATATTGGTGATACTGCTTGTCTTGCATTAAGAGAATCCTGTAGTCATTTATATTTTCTAAGTCACTGTTGGTTTCATTCATACCTTGTGGAAGTCTAGACAAAGCGTCGGCAATGGTGTTGTCCTTACCTTTTATGTACTTAATTTCAAAAGAGTAGTTCTGAAGTGTAACTGCCCATCGTGATAGTCTAGGATGTACAAGTTTACAAGTTAACAACAATGTCAGGGCCTGGTGGTCGGTGTAAATTACTGTATGTTTTCCAAATAAATAATAATTGAATTTCTTGAATGCCCATACTATGGAAAGTGTTTCTAACTCAGTAGTGGAGTATGTACGCTCACATTCAGATAGAGTACGACTCGCAAACCCAATAATTCTTATCTGTTCCTTATCTTTATTCTTTACAACTTGAAATAAGCAACATCCCAAACCAGTACGTGAAGCGTCACAAGTCATACAAAAATCTAAATTGAAATCTGGATGGCTCAATAAGTTTGCATTCACCAAAGCATGTTTAATTGTATTAAAGTCATTCTGGCACTGTTCCGACCAGATCCAAACTTGATTCTTTCTGAGTAGATTTAGCAGATGTTTACTGTTCAAAAGTGGTTGTGGCAAAAAACGTCTGAAAAATGAACATAGCCCAAGGAATGATTTTAACTGCTTTTTAGTTCGAGGACTAGGAAAGTTTCTGATAGCATCTAATTTACTGGGATCAGGACGTATGCCCTGTGAATTAATGATATGTCCTAAATATTTTATCTCACTGCAACCAAACTTTGATTTTCTAAGATTGGCTGTGACTCCAGCTTGTGCAAATTTTTCTAAAATTCTTTGAAGTGTGTCAAGGTGTTCATTCCAAGACTGTGTAGCTATCAGTATATCATCAACATAGTGTGTGACTGTCCCAACTAAATCATCGCCAAGCACGGTATCCAGGGCTGTAATGAATACCCCAGAACTGACATTCAGTCCGAAAGGTAGAACACAAAACTGATAGGCTCGCCCCCCGAACATAAATGCAGTATATTTCCGAGAATCAGGAGTGATACTCACCTGCCAAAATGAATTAGCGAGATCTATTGTGGAAAAATACTTTGCATCTAGAAATTTCTGTAATTGCTCTTCTAAATTTTCGGGTTTTGTGTGAACTGGTAAAATTATTTCATTAATTGCTCGTGCGTCTAACACTAACCTGATGCTTCCATTTGATTTTTTGACAACAAGTAGAGGACTACAGTAAGGTGAGGTGGATGGTTCAATGACCTTCCAGTCTAACATTTGTTTTAATTCTTGCCACACAGCAGGTCGTTGAGATAACGGTACGTTATATGTCTTGTGGTAGAAGATCTTGTGAGGCTTAACTTCAATCTTGTACGCATACGTGTTGATAACACCTATTCGTTTGGCAAAAACTTGTAAATATTTGGATAACACTTCCTGTAGTTTTATATGTTCATGTGCACTGAGAGCTGTAGCTTCATTTATCTTATGATCAAGCAATGTTTTCAAGTCCATTAGCTCTGTGTCGAATGAGTGTGTGTGCGTGTCTTGAATGTCATTGTCAAGTACTAACTGAACCTTGTACCCTGTACAGTGTTTGTCATGCTTTAGAGTTCTCCTGTCCAAATCAATAATAATTACACTGCCTCTATCATTTAAAATACATTTACCTTTGGAGAAGTCTATAATGCAGTCCTTCTCGCTCATAATATCTATTCCTAATATGCAATTTGTCACAAGGTTTTGTACAACCAGGAATGGCCATTGTACGGTTCCATTACCTATTTTAATGTTTACAAAAACTTGCTTCGTAACCCTACATGACTTATTACCTAGTGCAGTAGTTATTTTACAGTTTTGGGCAGGAAACTCAGGCACAGGTTCCAATTCACACATCTTTTTATAGAAATTAAAAGACAAAACGCTCACAGTTGCACCTGTATCTAGAATAATAGTAGTTGGAATCCCACCTACTACACCAGTGGTAGATGCTAAAACAATTTCATTTGTGTTTGAACGACATTGTGTACTGTCTTGTAAAAGTTCATCTGATATATTGTTATTGAGGTTGTATCTTATAAATAAAACAGGTAATTTTTGTTTAGAATTATTCGGCATATCATTATTCTGATGTTCAACTGTGGTGTCAAATAACTGATTAACATTGAAGTCGCCCCCCAAGAATTCCTCAGCCACGACCTGGGGCATAGAAGTGACTGTTTCTAGTTTGTTGGATTAGCATTTGTACTAGGTACTGACACAGATTGAGGTTGTGTGTCAGGTGTCATTTCTATTATATTCACATTCGGATATTGCCTATTGTGATCTCCAAACTTTTGCGGTTGTTGTTGCTGTTGCGCATTATAACTTACCTGTCGGTCACAAGGTATGCTCCAATTTTGTCCTGGTGGCTGCTGTGGTAAAGCAGTGTTTGAATGAAAGTACTGATCGTTACGAGTCCAGCCTTGACGCTGTCTTGGCTCGTAGTTATTATTATTTCTGTTTCTGTTTGTGTTTTTGTTGTTGCCTATGTATCCGTTGTTACCGTTGTAGTTATTACCGCGGTGCCTTTTGTATGGATTGCCGCATGAAGTGTTATTACTGTTGTAACTATTGTTTGTATTGGAATACGCGTGTTGATTTTGATTTCCGTATTGAGACGGCATGTGAGTTTGCTGTTTTTGTGGGCGCGCCAGAATTGTGTTGGCAAGCCTGCATGTTTTGCATTCCACTAGTGTAAACATTGTGGCTGCTGTTTTGCCGCGCGAAGCGCTGATCTTCAAGTAACATGTCAACCGAATCTAAAGCTGTTAAAAAATAATCTGAATCGTCATCCGGGATATGTAGGAGTTTTTCTTTAATGTTGAAAGGCAATTTGGCCTTCAACGCACGGAGTATATCGCGTGTTGCGACTGGTTCGTCTAAAAAGTGTCCCATGTTCAAGTATTTTTCAAAATATCTGCGTAAGTTGCCATTTTTACTGTTAAAAGTTTCAGGTTCTTGAATTTGTCTTCTGAGTCGCTCCTGGACGGATTGCGACCAGAATTTGTTCAGAAAAGCACGCTCAAACTCACTGTACGTGGTACATACGTCAGCTTGACTGTATGCCCAGACAGCTGCATCGCCTTGGATGTAACCGACAATATATGAAATCTTTTTCCGGTCACTCCAAGTGCGTGGAAATGCGTTACTAAAAGATTTAAGAAAAATCACCGGATGAATGGTTCGTTTTTCTGGGATAAAAATCTGAAATTGCCTGTGTTTCATTAAGCTTTCTTCTTCCTTCGCATTGTGATATGGATTTGTTCCACTGTAATTACTGCAATGTTCAGCTGGCGAGTAATTACGATAATGTTGCTGTGGTTTACCATGATAATAGCTTGTGTTTGTGGTTGCACCTCGTGGTATGTGTTGTAGTCGTGGTGTGTTTTGTTCTTGTGTGTTTGTCGTGTGCGGTATGTGTGTGTCATACTCGAATGTATATTGGTTCCTGAACTGTACATTTTGACTGATATTTTCGTTACATTCAGACTGTGGTCGATCGGTGAATTGTGTCATTGGTCCAGTGACGGATTGTACTGCGTCACTGATCAGCTGTTTGTTATTAGTGATGTATTGCGCTACGGAGTCGTGCACAACTGTTGGTAAATTTTCACGTAGGCATCTATCAAAATGTTTGTCTTTGTTCACTACCCAATCATGAAATTCTTTATTAAAGTTTTGAAAATGAGCTGTAGCATCAGATTGTAAGATGTCAGTCAGGTGTTGTTCAACATTGTCAAATTTATTCTGTACGTCAGTAATTCGTTTTTCAAGGTTGTCGTGTACTGAAGGATATGTTTGAATTTGTTCAGTAAGAACTTCACACGTGACATTAAGATTTTTTACTTGTGTCTGTAAAAGTGCTACGTCAGTTGTAGTCTTTTCTTGTGTCGTATTAAGCTGGGAAAATTTAGTACTGAGTTCAGTCATCTGTTTGGTCAGTGTGGCGTCTATAAGTTCCACACGTTTACATAAAGTGTCATTACTCGTCTTGAGTGCTATGAGGTCAGATTTAATTTCGTCATTTTGTGTCTGTAAGGTTGCCATGTTTTCGGCGTTCTGTTTCATTATCATTTGTAACATGTCGGCAATGTTTACCGTTTGCAACGTCTGTGCCCCCGCCGCGTCATTAGACGTGACGTCATGCATTAACATGGGCTCTGACTGAGACTTTGAAATTTTTGTGGTGGACGGTCTATTGTCAAAATTTCCGTCAACACTTGCGTCAATGTTTGATAAATCGTCACTACCGGTTGCTGTCGTAAAGTCATTTTCTAACATTTGTCTCTCGTCCGAGTCGGATTGTGTCTGAATAGTACGTCTTTGCTGTTCCATTTTTGCGTATTGATTTCTAGTCATTACCATGCCACACGTGATTTATGTTTCAAGAAAATATTTGACACTGATTTTAAAATGAAATGCAGTTGAGCATGAATCGCTCGTAGCAACAATGGCTGTCCCGTTAATTTAAAAATATAAACTGAATTTGAGATTATTGGTAATGGCTGCTGGCCATGTTACATCATATCGTACAGAAGTCGGCCATATTGTACACTCGTGTATTGGTATTGTTGGATACGTTATTGTTTAGGGAAAAGTACTAGGAATGAAATTTGTTACTGAAAACTGTTGTGCGCGAAAGAACACTACAGAATTTACTGAAAAGCTAATACACTGAATTATACGTCTGGTCAAGCCTGCTAATGCAAAGATGCTGCGTCTTACCTTATTTTGCTGGAAGCTTCATTGCGTCTTCCGGCAAAACTTTAGAATTGGAAAATATCTTCAGATTTTCATTATCTCTCATACATTCACGTCCAGGTCCAGAAAGTTGATTTTTGACATGAAACAAAAAGAACAATGTAATAAATGACAAAATAACAAGTCCTGTCACGGTCGCCAATATAAAACAAATAAAAATAAAATTGGAATTAAATATTAATGATTAATTATTCTGTATGTATGATGATTGGTTGTAATTGGTATTTGCTTATCTGGAACGTGGACGTTTAATTATTCGGTATCAGACGCTTGACAATGGCTATTTGGAAAAGGCAATGTAACTCGTAGTTGACCGTGAAAGAAAACTGAAATAATCGGACTTCGTAATTAAATCGTTTCCAAAGACTGCTGCGGTAGGTACGGACTCATGATCTAATCTCAATATTACAATGATTTGCCAGCCATGCCAATACGTCGTACAGAGGTGATTGTCTACTAAACATAAAAAAGTTACACAGTTAGTTAAATCAGATATATTCAATGTAATAGCCTACAGTTCATAATCCTACTTACTTTTATAAATATAAATTCATTACAGAATCGAGTGCCTAGTGTGGTTGCAACTCGCAGTATTCTTCTATAACATGAAAATATGGCGGTGTGCCAGACAATAAAATAAAATACGTGCTTCTCGCACCACTTCTATCTGAGCTCTCCCTTCTGTTAATCAAACATAAGAGTGACGTAATTATTCTTTTGTCTTTATCAGCGACACAGCGCTGCAGTTGTGTGCCATAGGCTTTATTTATTAGTCACTGATTATTTATTTAATTAATATTTCGCGTTTCCGCGGAAACTCACGCTCGGCATGCAAATGTGCCTTTATAGATTATCGTACCAAATTCTGTCCAACTGGCGCATCACATCGTCAAAACTCCGAGCTGGTTGGAGGGCCCTCCCCATAATGCTCCAAACATTCTCAGATAGAGGGAGATCCGGTGACACTGACGTCCAACGCACGGATTGGCAAGCACGAAGACAAGAAACAGCAACTCTCGCTCTGTGCGGGCGGGCATTATTTTCCTGAAATGTAAGCTCAGGGTGGCTTGCCATGAAGGCCAACGAAACGAGACGTAGAATATCGTCGACGTACCGCTGTACTGTAAGGGTGCCGTGGATAACAACCGAAGAGTTCCTGCTGCGAGAGGAAATGGCGCCCCAGACCATCCTTCGCGATTTTTGGGACGTTTGGCGGGCGATAGTCGGGTTGGTAAACCACCGATCTCTAGGAAGTCTCCAGACATGTCTTCGGTCTGTAATCTCGCTGACTGTGCTAGAATAGTCTCCAGTAATGAGTCCCGCTTCGAACTGAGCCCCGATGATCAGCCCGCGATATGGCCCGACAACCGGGAGTAATGGTTTGTGGTGCCATTTCATGTCACAGCAGAACCCTTTTGGTTTTCATCCAAGGCAAACTTGCAGTACATCGACGATATTCTACGTCTCGTGGCAAGCCATCCTTAGCTTAGATTTTCAGCAAGAGAATGTCCGTCGCAAACGGCGAGAGTTGCTGCGGCTTGTCTTCGTGCTCGTCAGACCCTATCTCGGCCGACAAGTTCGCCGGATCTCTCGACAATTGAGAACATTTGGAGCGTTATGGGGAGGGCCTCCAACCAGCTCGGGATCTTGACGATCTAATGCCCCAGTTGGACAGAATTTGGCACGATATCCGTCACGAGGACATCCAAAAACTCTATCAAGCAATGATAATCCGAATAACTGCTTGCAAAAAGAACAGAGGTGTACCTACGTGTTATTAACTTGCGCAGTTTGTGAAGCTCTTTCTCTTGAACAAATCATCTAATGTTTCTGAAACTGAAATGGTGTTTTTTTTCCTTGCTTTATGCACATGTTCAATACATCCTCCGAGTTCCGGCGGTGACGGCCAATAAACTGCGGTTGGTGAAGGCAACAACTCGGCCGTGGCGTTCCTCCTGCCGGTTGCCTAGGCGGGAAGAAGTGACCCTCACGCGTCTTCGGATCGGGCACTGTCCTCTCACACACAGCTTTCTATTACGGCGGGAGGATCCCCCGATTTGTGATGCTTGTGGTGTGCACATCTCTGTCCGGCACATTGTAACAGACTGCACTTTATACCGTGATGCAAGGACAGAAGCACAAGTTGATGGGGATCTGCCCTGTGTTTTAGCTATTGATGAGACGTGTGTGTCTAGGATTTTAAAGTCTTGTGATGTGTCTGGAGTCTGGCCTAAACTTTTAGGCTGGAGGTTTTAGTGTATTGCAAAGTGGCTGGCTCCTCCCTTTTTTCCTTGCGGTCAGCCAGCCACTTCCATCTGCTATATTGTTTTAGCTCCCTCTACCACTTTCTTCCTGTGTTGTCCATGTTTTACTGCTGAAGGCATGCTTCGTCCCACGCTTCGGTGTGGGTAGGCACATATTTTTCCAAGCTTGTTACCTGTGTTTTACTTTCTGTTTTGTCTTACTGTTCTGAGTATTTTCTTGATACCCGTCTCAATCTGTTACTGAGCGGGCGCTGAAGACCTCGCCGTCGTGCGCCCATACAACCATCTTCATCCATCCATCACATCCATCACATTTTGATAATTCCCATGTAGGGTGTTTTTTTTTATATTTTTGTCTTAGAGTGTGAAAGCAAGGAAAAATACTAATTGTAATACGTTGCTGATTGATGGGAGAAGGGCGAAAGTTGTGGGGAAAAATCCTCTTATTACTATTTTTCAAAAATCTTTTTCATGCAAAGAACTTCCGAGCCACCACCCAGATTCGGGTTTCGGGGAATTCAGTGCCCGGTTGTCTAATAAGGAAGCTGTGCAGTTGGAACAGTCAGCTAAGAGGCGGCATTCATAAATAAAATTCTTTGAACTACGTATTCGTCAATCGTAGTTTTGTACCCATTCTGGAGTGACATGTTCATGGTTGTGCCAGGTTAGGACTAATGCTGTTATTATTATTATTGTTAACACTGGTTTAAATTGTCTTATCTTCTCATCCAAGAAACGTAGCGACTGTTATCTACAATGAAATAAACATGTGACTTGACGTATTCCAGTCCATAAGATAACATTATTCTTAAGTGTAATATGGAGATTACAATATCTACATATAGATTAAACTTGTTACGTAGCATAGAGATTTGATGAAAAGGAATCATATAAAAAGAGGCGCGAACAGTTAGTTCAGACATGTGCAAATAGGTTGCTCTCGTCAGTTCTTTCTTGAAGACAACAAACTACCACCATGTTAAATAAGTTCGCCGGCAAGACGTATCAGATTGAGAGAGCTGAGAACGTGGATGCCTTCCTCATCGCTTACGGTTAGTACTCACTGACATTTCTGTGTCTCTCAGACGAAAATCACATAAAATGATCAGATTTTTCTATTTTATGTTACTCAAGAATGTTTCAGGTCGATTGAAATAGTTTATAATTTTCTGGAATTCTTCGTTTGTATATTATTAATTATACATTGTATCAAAAGGAAGACAATAATATCGCGTTTAAGATTACGCCGAAAATGTGTAATTGCGTATTTTAAGTGTTACTCAAGAATGTTTCAGGTCGATTGAAATAGTTTATAATTTTCTGGAATTCTTCGTTTGTATATTATTAATTATACATTGTATCAAAAGGAAGACAATAATATCGCGTTTAAGATTACGCCGAAAATGTGTAATTGCGTATTTTAAGTGTATAGGACTTATTATCACGGCAAATTACCTTCTCCTGCATGGAAGTCGCGTGTCAATAACCCTTTTCTTCTTAAGGGAATGGACTTCCTCTTAACCCTCTGTCTCATCTACATTGTTAATTTATAACATTCTTCTGCAGTGATTCGTTGCGTTCTCGCTTCCCACGCCCGGGTTCCCGGGTTCGATTCCCGGCGGGGTCAGGGATTTTCTCTGCCTCGTGATGGCTGGGTGTTGTGTGATGTCCTTAGGTTAGTTAGGTTTAAGTAGTTCTAAGTTCTAGGGTACTGATGACCATAGATGTTAAGTCCCATAGTGCTCAGAGCCATTTGAACCATTTTGATTCGTTGCAGATCACTTACTTTCTTATTACCCTGGCTTCCACCTGCTGAATTCTGTTTTTCGAAAGGTATTTTTGTAGCAGTGGCAAATTAGATAATGTATACCTTAATTAAAAGTATGTTTTTGTTACGACAGGTTTCATTTGTGTGAGAACCAAAAATGTTCAAAATTGTTGCCCTCGGTTTGAGAGAATAATGCACTTAGAAAGTACAGAACTGATTTCAATGTTCTCTATAATCTAAAACAGGACTTGTACGTGTACGTTAACAAAGCAATTGAAGCTGTGAACATTAAGAAGTCGCCCTTGTTATTCTTGGAAAATATTCTGTGTTTGTAAGTCTCAGGGGAACCCATTGGTGTTTATTTATGTCACTTACAAGATTAAAATTTATAACATTCTATCTACTACGGAACGGCTCTCGGAAAGAAAAGCACATATACGGAAGAAGGTAAACACAACTCACAATACCTATAGTAAGATGACAGGACTGAATAATAGCGCCTCCTGGTCCCACTGGAGGGCTGCATATTTATAAACGGTATCAGAGTGTCACATGACGCACCATCGCTCACAGTGAAGTGTTTCTTTGGGTCAGCGCAGTAAAATGGATCGACGTGGAGATGACTGAAAGACAGAAAGGAAATATCGTGTTTGGACGTGTCTTCGACCACACCGCGAATGGAATAGTCTGATTTGTTGATATAATCAACGGAGAGTGTTCATCGTGGCTACAAGGAGGTTCTACCATTAGCAGCCATGAAACTCAACGTGAGAACAGTTGCCCTAAAAAGATCCAAACCGGCAGTATATGGAGCCAAGTATGACGCTTTGTCTATGACAGCTGACTAATTTCGAACCCAACAGGATTCGTTGATGTCAGCGAATGCAGGTCCATATCAACCTGTTTCCAAGCGAACATGGCGAAAGAATCTGCATGCAGTGCACGTATGGAATTGGGTACGTCACAAAATACCATCGTTAAGGTCTCATATCTTCAATGTGCCATACAACACAAACTGGACAGCAGTGACAGACGTGTACTATGGTCCGGCGAGTCGCAATTTCCCCAATAAAGATTGCAGCTTGCTGCGTTTTGACGGTATAGTTCAGGCCAGGGGAGGTTCTCTGGTGGTTTAGGAGTGTTTTTCGTACCGTGACATGGGTCCTCTCATTCTGGTTAGCGTGAACATGAAACGGGATGTTTAATTCACATTTTCGGTACACTATTATTGGCCTCTCTGCTACATCTTCTTCTGTAGACACTCCCATCTTTCAAGACGACAACAGCACTGTTCACAGGGCAGCGCGCTAACGTCCCTGTTTTCATGAACAATCAGGCACCCTGTCGCAACTCTGCTGGCCTACCAAGTCAGCCGATCCTAATCTCAGAAATAATGTATGGAACTATTTGGGAGAGCGGATAGAACGTAGCAATGTGGTGCCGCACAACGTGGCACTACACAAAACTGGCGCTAATAGCATAGGCACATAGGGAACACACACACGACACAGATCTGTAAGTCCACGGTATTGGTGATATGTTGAGAAAACCGTCCCGAAACACATGTGTTACGAAACGCTACTGTTTGCTGCGCATGCAGCATGACATCAGTATGGGATATGATCACCATGCACACGTACACAGGCCGCAAAACGGGCTGGAATACTCTGGATCAGGTGGTCGAGCAGCTGCTTGGGTAGAGCCTCCCATTCTTCCACCAGTGCCTGTCGGAGCTCCTGAAGTGTCGTAGAGGTTTGAAAACGTGCAGCGATACGTCGTCCGAGAGCATCCCAGACGTGCTCGATGGGGTTTAGGTCTGGAGAACAGGCGGGCCACTCCATTCGCCTGGTATCTTCTGTTTCAAGGTACTCCTCCACGGGGCCGTGCGTTATCACCCATCAGGAGGAAAGTGGGCCCCACTGCACTCCTGAAAAGGCGGACATACTGGTGCAAAATGACGTCCCGATACACCTAACCTGTTACAGTTCCTCTGTCAAAGACATGCAGGAGTGTCTGTGCACCAATCATAATCTCACCCCACACCATCAAACCACGATCTCCATACAGGTTCCTTTCAAGGACATTAAGGGGTTGGTATCTGGTTCCTGGTTCACGCCAGATGAAAACCCGGCGAGAATCACTGTTCAGACTATACCTGCACTCGTCCGTGAACATAAACTGGGACCACTGTTGCAATGGCCATGTACTGTGTTCTTGACACCAGGCTTTACGGGCTCTCCTGTGACCAGGGGTCAGTGGAATGCACCTTGCAGGTCTCCGTGCGAATAAACCACGTCTGTTAAATTGTCTGTAGACTGTGTGTCTGGAGACAACTGTTCCAGTGTCTGCGGTAAGTTCCCGTGGCCGTCGGTATCCTTGTGGTTTTGTACACTGTGGACGTCCCGTACTGTAGCGCCTGGACACGTTTCCTGTCTGCTGGAATCGTTGCCATAATCTTGAAACCACACTTTGTGGCACACAGAGGGCCCATGCTACAACCTGCTGTGTTTGACCAGCCTCCAGTCGCCCTAGTATTCTACCTCTCATAACGTCATCAATAACGTCATCAATATGCGTTCTTGGAGCCTTTTTCAACACGCAGTCACCAGTAGCATGTCTCAAAATGTCTGCACACTTATTCGCGGCACCGTACTCTGACATGCACCAACACACTTCTGCGTATGTGGACTGCTGCCAGTGCCACCGTGCGACGACCGCAGGTCAAATGCACCGCTTGGTCATACCCTGAGGTGATGTTAAACCCGCAAACCGCCCACCAGAGCATTGTTTCACCATGTATCAGCATTATCCTTAATTTACGAGCATCAGTGTACTTTGTCTAATTGAGATCATCGAAGCTAGAGCAGTATTAGGGTATCTAATTCTTTGCCCACTACGCTTATCAGTGTATATAATATTTTACACTCATGACGGCGAATGTCCTGACTCAAAGGTGTGAAAGACGCCGGCCTGCGAGAGGCGGCGCTCAAGATGACGATGCGGCAGACGCTGTCGGTGGACGGGGACCAGTACACGGTCCACATGGAGATTGGGCCCCGCAAGCTGGACATCCCGTTCAGGCTGGGCGCGGAGTTCGAGGAGACGACGATGGGCGGCGAGAAGGCGCAGACCACGTTCTCGCTCCAGGGGGACGACACTCTCGTCCAGCAACAGAAACTGCCCGGAGGCCGACACGTCACCACTCAGAGGAAGTTCAGCGACTCCCACATGACTGTCGTAAGTATGAGGCGAGCCATCACGTGCTTCTGAAACGTGTACAGTGTAGCGCATGACACGATGCTACATGAAGGTGATCCACGCCGTTCTTATACCGCCAATAATGTCTGTCATTGCATGTTTCCCTTTACCACGGGTAATTTTTTTGTGTCAGGAGACAAAAACATTGGCCGAATTCGGTGCTGTTTAGTGGCCCACACTGAAAATATGGAAATCTATCCAGGCGCGCTAGTATGAAGTAGTAGTTGTTAAATCTTGGAGTGTTCTTGACTGACCTTTGAATAAAAGTTCTGTTGATTACAGTAAGAATGTTCCTAAGTAATGACAAATTAGACATTTTCAACGCAGGAGATCAGTGTAGGTGGCGTATTTCGCGTAATACTTAATCAAAGTGATTATCCAGAATTCCTGATGTAAGTACGCTGCTTAGATTTTTATGTTGGGAACGCCACGTAGCGCTCTGTTTGAAACTCACCGACTGTGCTGTGTGCAGTCTGTGGCTGGTTGGCATTGTTGGAATTTTCGCTATTGTAGTGTTGGGCAGTTGGATGTGAACAGCGCGTAAAGTTGTGCAGTTGGAGGTGAGCCGCCAGCAGGTGGATGTGGAGAGAGAGATACCAGAGTTTTGAGTGGTTGCTATAAGCGGACGATCTGGATGTGTGTCCGCCAGAAAAAGATGACTTTTAGATGGGAATCGTGTTTCTGTTGATTCTGTATATTCTAGTTTATCACAACCTACCATTGACCATCACGCATTTCAGCGACAATTTGTAAAGATGGATGTCATGAATTGATATATACGTATATATGATGACTTTTGAACACTATTGAGGTAAATACATTGTTTGTTCTCTATCATAATCTTTCATTTGCTAACTATGCTTATCCGTAGTTAGTGCCTTCAGTAGTTAGAATGTTTTATTTAGCTGGTAGCATTGGCGCTCGTTGTATTGCAGTAGTTCGAGTAACGAAGATTTTTGAGAGGTAAGTGATTCATGAAAGGTATAGGTTATTGTTAGTCAGGGCCATTCTTTTGTAGGGATTATTGAAGGTCATATTGCATTGCGCTAAAAAATATTGTGTGTAAGTTTAGTGATGATCAGAATAAGTAAAGAGAGAACTACGTTCAGTTTTACTCAGCTGTCTTTGTATCAAATAACGTAGAAGTTTACTTGCACAGTCATTCATACTTTTTCAAAGGGCACGTTTCATATGTCTTTCATAATTTTTCTAAGGGGACGTTACACTGATTAGTGACATATGTCACTGCTAACTTCAAAGTCACATTTAACATCTTTGTGACAACTATTAGAAATATCGCCGTGGTGAATATTCTTCTGCCACACACTAGTCACGTTGGTGATCCTTCCATTTACATACATAACAGATCTCGTGCTCGTGGAAATCATTCATTGGGTGAGATTATGCAGCATGAGAATAACAGTCGTATCAAAGTCCAGTGTTCTTACTAGGGTGAGAAACCAATAATAATCTCTAAGATGTTGTTGCCAGACACGCTTCTTCTGGAGTAGGGCCGTGCAACACTTTTACAAATCTGCACATTGCTCTCCTCCATGAGTATCGCCGTTTCTGTGGAGACCACGTACGCCACTTCGTTGAATTGTAGTAACGCAGATACGTTGCAGTGTTGGCAGCTCTGCACGACTGCGCGTTGTACTCGAGACCAGATGTCGTCCAACACTTACATACATTGTTCTCTTACGTCTTGCTGGTGAGGTAGATTTTCTAACGTTCTAGCTTACTTCCGCTAACATCTTCTGTGTAATTCTGACCCAAGACATAAATTACATTTCCGTGAAGAGTAATGACTCGTCTGTTACCTTGATTATTGTATTGTTACATTTGTTATTCTTAGTGTCTTTCCACATGTTGTATAACAGCCACATTATAATAACTGTTTGCACACATACTGATAGCAGGATTGTGGATTGATATTGCGTTTGTAGATGACTTTTAGATGGGAATCGTGTTTCTGTCGATTCTGTATATTCTAGTTTATCACAACCTACCATTGACCATCACGCATTTCAGCGACAATACACAAGGAACATAACAAGACTTGAAGTAAATATTTTTGTAAAGGAAATTAACATTAAAATTTTACGGTTAAGACTTTATAGGAACATTACGGTACAATCATTTAAACACAATACCTTCTAATATGATCTATTGGTTCTTCATCGTAGAAAAAACCTATGACTTTGTCTACATACTGAAACGTATCTCACATCTGCGTTGCTTTACTATTAAGTTTATTTTCTTGTTGCAGACGCAGACAATCGGTGACGTCACTGCGAAGAGCACTTACAAGGCTGTCTAAAGATCACCCGGAGTCCGTTTTCACTGTATACAGTAATATACTCTATATCCTGTATCGTCTTCTTCTTGAATAAAATATGCATCATTACTCTACAGTCTGTGTGTCAAACGAAGCTTTCTCTTCATTGTAAACAGTATTTAACGAATGTGTTGAACTTAAAAGTACTTGAACAACTGTGATAAGCTGAAGCTGAGTGTAAGATCATGTTTCGCATCCAACAGTTGGATTGGGAGTTACTGGTTGCACTATCCCATCATGCCTCAGAGTCACTACTTATGTTCATTATACTGTTAACAAACTGTTGTCTCTCCTAAACTGGCGTTTTCTTACGAATTCAGTAACAGCTATTCTAAAGCTATTCAAATACAGTAGTTTGCTATACAAGGTGTTTCAGTAAGATCGTCCTCAAAATTTAAGAGGACACAGAGGATGCTCCTTTGAACAATTTGAGGTAGGGAACCTGGGGTTGGAGAAGCCAGCTTTAGGACACAATAGGAATAAAATCATATTACTGTGTACTTTTTTATTTAGATTAGTTACAGTTAACTGTAAATACCTATCATTGACACAATGAACGTACCATTTGTGTTGTATCTTACAAAATGTGCTCAAACTGACGGCGATCAACTTCAATGCAAGCATGACATCGACGAACAAGATTCTGATGCACCCTGGCAAATATCCCTGGTGTGTTTCGAATCACATAACAGAGAGCTACAATTCTGGCAACTAATTTGCTCTCCGTAACCACTGGGGTCTTATACACAAGTGACTTTAGATATCCCCCATAGGAAATAATCAAGGAGGTTCAGGTCAGGTTGTCTCACAGACCTCCCCTTCTAATCTAGCTAGCAGGAAATAGAGCACTGAGGTGGCTCCCGACATCCATACTGAAGTGAGGCGGTGGACAGTCAAGTTGTATCCACATCCTCTCACTAACAGCCAGGGGTACGTCCTCCAACAACTCAAGCAGAACATTTTGCACGAATCTCAAGTACAGCCATTCAGACGGCCAGATGGGAGAGATAGACGAATGAGATTGCCGCCTACGTGCCAGCCCAGGTATTCACAGCAAAATTTACTTGACTCTACTACAGCATGAGGGTTTTCCTCATCCCACACATGGCTATTGCTGCTGTTCGAAATACCATCAAGATCAAATGAGGCCTCATCAGTAAACAGCACGATTTTGAGTAAATCTAGTCGATCAATCCATTGTTGGAGCAACCACTGACACAATTCGACCCTTGGTGCAAACTCAGTTGCAAGCATTGCGTGGACTTTTTATGGATGATATCGATGTAATTGTTGTTCGTGGAGTACTCGCCACACGCTAGTATGTGCAGCGCCCGTTTCACGTGCACTACGATTACTTGCAATGGGTTACGCTGTAACACGTTCCAGCACCTCCTCTTCAAAATCAGGTGTGCGAGTGGTCCTCATGTTGCCAAGTCTCTCGTTTCTTCTTTCAAATGAACCAGTCTCCCGCATTCGTCGTTGAAGAGAAATAAACACTCATCATGACCATGATGTTCGGAAACAGTCCCCTGTACAGCCTTTCAGCAGCGAGAGCACTGCAACGTACTACCCTATACACAAGGTACATGTCAGTGAGTTCTGCGAAACTGTACCGATGCTGCTCCATCGTATTTTACTGTACGCCTCTGAATAACACTGAATCATGAATGGGTCTGTAATTGACTCATAGCATGTTCTGTCACGGGCCAATGTAAATACGATCTAACAGAGTCACCTTATGACAAGTAAAATAACAAATCCTGACTCATGACTTCCTAGTAATCAGGCTCGTCCTCCTTGTTTCCTTCCAGGAAATAAAGCATGTACATGCAAATAAACAGCACAGTACGTGTAAACTTGTGAGAATGTTAGTTGTAAATAAGCTGGAAAACAGTAATGCTAGACAAAGTGGTAGAAAAGTTCCTTAAGTTAGCTTCTCCGACCCCAGGTTTCCTACCTCAAACTGTTCAGCGAAGCATTCTCTATGTCCTGTCACATTGTTGCAAGCTCTTTAATTTTTGAAGTTGAGTAAAATTTAAAAACCTTCGGATGCTCTGTCACGAATGTAAAGGCTCGACTGCATAAATTTGAAACGCAAGCACCTGAAACTACTTCGTTAAATACACAAACTGCAAAGACCTTTGCAATGACATGGATTATAAAAATATTTGGTAGCCGACATGTACATTAAAATAACGTGTCAAGTTTCGTTAGGCACACAGCAGTGCACGATGCTTTCAAAAATGTACAGAAATATCTTATATCAAGTTCCGGATAACATGCCCAAATCAGTAAGTAAAGCAACAACTCTCTATCAAATAAAAGGAAATGTACAGTACTTTGAATTAAATTGGAATAATTGTGCTGAAATCTGAAATGAACATAACAATCAAGCTGTATTTTCGCACGCTCTTCGAATCTGAGGCACTATCAATTACGTCAACAGACTCATGCTGCATTATAACTAGTTATGTACGTAAATCACAAGTACGTCTGTTATAGCCAATAATTTTTTATTCTACTTTTGTCACTAACGAGGCACGGCAAATCCTAAATTAGTAATATCTCAAGATTTTAAACATGGCTGCAACAGCAACTGTTGAAATTCTTCACGATAAAGGATGACAGCCATAAACTGGACGACGTAGAGCTGCTTCATGAAGCGAATAAAGGTTACAAACTAGACTTACTTCAAGAATTAGAGATTTTCATGCATCTGTCTCTAAAAGATGGTTTTGTTCTTAATGAACAGGTTCAGCTTCGAAACAAAAATTTTTTAGACAGTTTCAAACCCCTCCTTGCGTTAATGTAATATAGTCTGGCTGACTAGAAGTTAATTTTCTTGCTTGTTGATGCCGGTGAAATGCGCTTTTCCTGTCTTGTTGGGATTTTACGTATTTTTGATGTTTGTTGGTTGTGATTTTCGATGTGTATGTGTGGTTAATTAACTAGTATGTTTTTATTCACAACGACAGATGGTTTCGTTTTATTATAACATTTTGGTTGTTTTTGCTAGTATGAATTTCACCGCCTACGTTACGCGAGATTCTCGCGCATTACACTAGTGCCCTCTCTCGTTAGATGTTACATAGCGCAAGCTTTATCCGTTTGACACTAGGACACAGGTAAATTTGGTTCTATATTTTCTATTTTACATAAATGTTTTTAAATGGCCTGATACGTTTTATTTATTATGACAGAAAGTTTGAATTAACACAACTTTTAATAATTTTTGATGCGCTTATGTATGTATTCATGGATTTTAATATGCGCGAGTGTCTGGCACATACAAGTGCCCTCTCTCGGCGAAACCATCTGCCCTAGTGCTTTCACACTCTTGTCTCGATAGTTCACAGACGAAGTAATGGTGCTAAACTGTTCGCTTTGACCCTGTGCCCATAGTCATGTTGTACTAATGGAGAAGATGTCTCAATTATTGACGACGCCTTTGGCACAATTGTTTTATTAATCTCCATTACATGATGTAATTTCAGTAAGTAACTAAAGATTTTGTGTCTGTATTACTTTGGTAATTTCACTGTTACTTAAGCTTTTGTTTCTCACTTCCGATGCTATGGCTTTTCTAATGAAAGTGTCTTCCTGTTCAGGATTTTTTACTTCTGATGAAGGTATATTTATATGTACCGAAACCTTGGTCAAGAAATTTTAATAAAAAATTTTTATCCTGCAACTGTTTATGGCTGTCATCCTTTATCGTGAAGAATTTCAACAGTTGCTGTTGCAGCCATGTTTAAAATCTTGAAATATGTACCTGCCCAGGTTTCAAAGTCTGTTTCGAAATACATGGACATCTCATTTAAAATCCTGAAAACAGGTATGGCTATTGACTTCACTAAACAGTGTAAGAGACGTCATTTGACACAGAATTACGTGAAGGCTTTTATCAATGTGAAACAGTGTAAGAAGGTTCCGTCTACTAAAGCTAAACTGGTGAAACTAATTATGAGTGACAGAATGAGTGACCTTTATAAGAAGAAAGATAAACTAAATGAAGAAGCTTACGCTTTGTATCTCTTTATTACTAGAACTTTTAAAGATTATTTTAACTTTCACGTAGACAGTATTTGGCATAGTGTTAATGAGTGGTTACACAATCGTAGGGTTGAAAGTCAGTGTAGGCATGATTTTAAACTTCAGAAGCTAGAAAATGTTATCCCAAAATCTAATGTTGTTCATGCACAAAGAACTGTCAATTGCGAACAAACATTTTTTTGACATAGTACTAAATAAAACTCCCATAAGCTTTACTCCTCAAGAAAGCGCCATGCTAGCGAGAGGTTTTAAATACAATTTCATGCCTAGTATTAACAATCCTAGAGTGGTAGATAATTTTATTGTTGACCTTAAAGTTGGTCTTGACTCCGTAAAAACAGAAAAATCCCAACAAAATAGGATTGCTCGTGAATGTAGCGCAATTTTAGAAAGAGAGGTCAATTCGGTAAAAAACAGTGACTTAAAACAGAGAGGGGGTAGCATTATTACTAGTATTAACCGTAAATTAAAAAAATAATTGGCTCTTATCACTAAATCTGATAAAGGAAATTCGCTTGTTGTAGCCTATAAAAGTGAATATATTGCTAAAACTTTGGCTTTTTTCGAGGAAAATGGGATATTTGAAATTGAGCAGGATCCTACCCCTACATTACAAAAGCAAATTAGGGATATATTAAAAAAAACTAAACATCTTATGAAAGAGTTTCAAAAGAAAACTTTAATTAATATGAACCCTAGAGCACCTATGCTTAGAAGTCGGATTAAGGTACACAAAAGTCAACACCCAGTTCGTCCCATCGTTCACGGAATAAAGAGTCCACATCATAAATTAGCGAGATTCTTACACACTAAAATTAAAGAAGCCTTTGTTTTTGGAAACAATTATTCTGTTAAAAATAGTGCTGAGGTAATAAACAAGCTAAAATCGATAGAGATCACTTCTTCCTCTCGTTTGGTTAATTTGACGTCGTAAGTTTATACACTAATGTTCCAGTGGATATCACTCTTAAGATTATTGAAGATAACATTCGACAACATAGAACTCTAAGTGAGCTACAGTTGTCGGAACTTATGTCACTACTGCAGGTTGTACTAGATTACAATTACTTTCAGTTTAATGGCAAAATGTATGAGCAACCATTCGGCTTAGCCATGGGTTGCCCGTTAGCTGGTATCTTAGCTGACATCTTTGTGAATGCGTTAGAAGAAAATTTCTTCAAAAACAATCCTGCGTTGGGTAATATGATTCCTTTCTATGCTCGTTATGTTGATGATATACTCATAATATTTCAAGGGAGTGACCAAGATTTACAACAACTGTTTCATGTTTTCAACAGTTTTCACGAGAAAATGAAATTCACAAAAGAGATACAAAACAATGAGAGAGAACTCCATTTTCTTGATTTGAAACTTAAGTTATCGGGTAACTCTATTAGCTTCGACATTTTTCGGAAAGAAACTTTTTCCGATAATATTATTCCAGCGGATTCCTGTCATCCTCAAACTCACAAGATCGCCTTCAAAAAAAAAAAAAAAAAATGGTTCAAATGGCTCTGAGCACTATGGGACTTAACATCTGTGGTCAGCAGTCCCCTAGAACTTAGAACTACTTAAACCTAACTAACCTAAGGACATCACACACATCCATGCCCGAGGCAGGATTCGAACCTGCGACCGTAGCAGTCACGCGGTTTCGGACTGAGCGCCTAGAACCGCGAGACCACCGCGGCCGGCACAAGATCGCCTTCTTTCATTCTGCAGTTCATCGTGCTGTGAGCACACCTTTAGCACAGAATTGTTTAGAAAATGAAATATCTTTATTAAAATCAATGGCTACTAACAATGGATACGACCCTAAATTAATTGACCAAATTGTTAAGAAAAAAACAGCTGTAAAATGTTCAACTTTAGGAGATAACAGGGCGAAAAAGTATGAGGGCAGTAACTTTATTTCTATTCCATTTTTGGGGAACGTATCATATAAGATAAGAAGACTTTTACAGAAACAATACGGTTACAGAGTTGCCTTTTCCGTAAATAATAGCCTGAAACAAAGAGTAATTCATAATATCGGAGCACGAGAAGAACTCGGCACTAAGTCCGGTGTATACAAAATTACTTGTAACGACTGCCCAAACTATTACATTGGACAGACAGGTAGACCCATTAAAGTTAGGTTTAATGAACACATGTTAGGTAAAAATGGGGACGTACATAATTCCACGTTTGCCGAACATCTATGGCTCTTACAGCATACGCCACGTGAACTGGACGACGTAGAGCTGCTTCATGAAGCGAATAAAGGTTACAAACTAGACTTGCTTGAAGAATTAGAGATTTTCAAGCATCTGTCTCTAAAAGATGGTTTTGTTCTTAACGAACAGGTGCAGCTTCGAAACAAAAATTTTTTAGACAGTTTCAAACCCCTCCTTGCGTTAATGTAATATAGTCTGGCTGACTAGAAGTTAATTTTCTTGCTTGTTGATGCCGGTGAAATGCGCTTTTCCTGTCTTGTTGGGATTTTACGTACTTTTGATGTTTGTTGGTTGTGATTTTCGATGTGTATGTGTGGTTAATTAACTAGTATGTTTTTATTCACAACGACAGATGGTTTCGTTTTATTATAACATTTTGGTTGTTTTTGCTAGTATGAATTTCACCGCCTACGTTACGCGAGATTCTCGCGCATTACACTAGTGCCCTCTCTCGTTAGATGTTACATAGCGCAAGCTTTATCCGTTTGACACTAGGACACAGGTAAATTTGGTTCTATATTTTCTATTTTACATAAATGTTTTTAAATGGCCTGATACGTTTTATTTATTATGACAGAAAGTTTGAATTAACACAACTTTTAATAATTTTTGATGCGCTTATGTATGTATTCATGGATTTTAATATGCGCGAGTGTCTGGCACATACAAGTGCCCTCTCTCGGCGAAACCATCTGCCCTAGTGCTTTCACACTCTTGTCTCGATAGTTCACAGGCGAAGTAATGGTGCTAAACTGTTCGCTTTGACCCTGTGCCCATAGTCATGTTGTACTAATGGAGAAGATGTCTCAATTATTGACGACGCCTTTGGCACAATTGTTTTATTAATCTCCATTACATGATGTAATTTCAGTAAGTAACTAAAGATTTTGTGTCTGTATTACTTTGGTAATTTCACTGTTACTTAAGCTTTTGTTTCTCACTTCCGATGCTATGGCTTTTCTAATGAAAGTGTCTTCCTGTTCAGGATTTTTTACTTCTGATGAAGGTATATTTATATGTACCGAAACCTTGGTCAAGAAATTTTAATAAAAATTTTTTATCCTGCAACTGTTTATGGCTGTCATCCTTTATCGTTAGTAATATCTTCATGTCTTTACTCGGTATTGTCCATAAGTTAGCAAGAACACAGAATTCTTTGTTCTATAACTTAGCCTTTACTTTACGTTTACACGTAACAGCTCAAACTAAAACATACAGCCCAGATTCGACTCTCGCACGCTGTGGTGCTATGATGTTACACCAGTGACAAGCCAAAACGTTGTGATCACTGTAATGCTTCCATAACGTAAGGCTGAACAGCCGTAAATGCATTTTAACCATCAGCTGTTTATCCGTCCCATTAGTCATCCACCGGTTTCGATTATTAACCACCAGCCAGGATGTAGGGTACAACAGATTAGTTAAAAGCATCCCGTACTCATTTGAAGCTGAACAATATCAAAATAATACAGCGAAATTGTACAAACACCTGACAAAATTTATCTTAGAAAACTGACAGTCATATCTCATGTCAAGTAGACAGACATGCTGCGATATCCCCGACGGTTATGTCATCTTTCAGTAGTATAAATGTCCGTGTCTCGGAGTCAGAATCGTTCTCCAATGGTTTGAAGAGCGTTATTGTGAATTCACGTTGATGTCTCGGCGACAAAATTCATCTAATGTAAATCCTTTGAACCCATCTGGGTCGCTGACGGTGGCTATCAACTGTTACGCAAATCAGTTATTTACGCGAATTACAAAAAATGGCTCAAATGGCTCTGAGCACTATGGGACTCAACTGCTGAGGTCATTAGTCCCCTAGAACTTAGAACTAGTTAAACCTAACTAACCTAAGGACATCACAAACATCCATGCCCGAGGCAGGATTCGAACCTGCGACCGTAGCGGTCTTGCGGTTCCAGACTGCAGCGCCTTTAACCGCACGGCCACCTCGGCCGGCACTACGCGAATTACATAACCTGTGCCTAGGCATCTAATGCCACATAGCTCCACAGACCTGCCAACAAACTGTCGTATCCCAGATATGCAGAATCAGTGATGTATTTAGTTCTAAAGACGAACAAACAAACTATTTATCAGGTGATCGTAATGTTTTGGTTCGTCAATGTATATACTATGAGGTATTATAAAAACTATACTGGCTTTCATGATCAATTAAAATTTATTTAAATAGCAATGAGTATACAACTAGTCATATGACAGCGTACGTCACATAACAAGCGTTATTAACAGTACATGTATTACATATATTTAATTAAGGACCATTCCTACCATGTTACACAGCAATTCTACTTTCGCTCTAAATTTTTTTAAACAGAAACAGCTAATACTCCAGAAATGAAACGATTGCTGTATAAGCAGAATACAGCCATCACCTGAAATTTTACACCTTTACCCATCAGATCGCAATCCACTGCTGTGTAACAATCAGTAGGCCTCCCGCCGCGTTCCAACCCGTGGATTGTAATATCCTTGGATCATTCTTCGCGTTATGTTCACAACTTGGTCTAGACGCAGTTGATTAGTTCTGTCCCACACTATGGAGTCTTCGAGAAGTCATCCAGAATTTGGCTACGATTCTTGCAATGATACATTGAGAGTTTCAACTGGTATAACTCATGCTCAGTCGGATTCATGCCAGCAAGTACCTCGAAGCATGTAATTCGACTGATCCCTGACTTTGGAAGAACATATTCAAGAAGCATGCAAAGTATGCTCTTGTATTATCGTCTTGGAAGACGAAACCCTTCTCGAGATTTTGACTGTAGGGCTGCACACTTAGAGTATCTCATTCTCCTTCCCATTCTCTTGCCGTAAATGTGCAATCGGAATTTTACTATACAGTTTTGACAACGTTAGTGACAACTGGTGTTCTTCGTGAAGGCTGCACTGCCCCCGAGACCGAATCTGTGAGCCCACACTGTCTGCGTCTAGTGTAAATTTCACGCTAAATGTGGGAAAGTATGTTAAACTTTTGTGTAACGTGTATCTGAGACGGAAGGCGGGTACAAGCCCTGCATTCACCTACTTCGACATGGAAACCAGCTAAAAAGTATTCATCCGGCCTGGCTAATCAGCCCTCGTCGTCGATCCATTAGGCAAATTCGGTCTGAAGTCAGGCTCGTCACCCCAAATCCCAGAAGCGACGTACTAACGTTCACAGCTATCTGGGCGAATCCGCTGGTTAGTAGGTATTTTCCTGATAATCTACACCCTTCAGAGTGTGATATTTGAGAGAGGCGTCACATATCCATACACGATACCGGCGCAAAACATGACTGACCCATCTCCATGCTGAAATCGTAGATGCTATGGGTGCGTCTTGCGCCTATCCAGCCTGCAACCCAACCTACTTCCTAGTTACGCAGTCAGTCTGCTTCGTTGCAGAAGATTTTCGAGGACTGCCGCGGTCACCTGACAGCTACCAAAACGCTTGCAGAGGTCGCCGGCGCTACAAATCCCTTACGCCAGACACGTGAGAGGAAATGCATTGAAGCGCCAAAGAAACATGTATAGGCATGCATATTGAAATTTAGATATATGTAAATAGTCAGTACACGGCGCTGCGATCGGCAAAGATAACAAGTGTCTGGCGCAGATGTTAAATCGGCTACTATCTGCAGCTCGTGGTCTAATGGCCAGGGTTACTGCCTCTGGATCACGGGGTCCCGGCTTCGATCCCCGGCCGTGTTGGGTATTTTCTCTGCCTGGGAACTGTGTGTTTGTCTTATCCTCATCATTTCATCATCATTCGCGAAAGTGGCTTGATTGGACTGTGTGAAGATTGGGACTTAGTACGGGCGCTAATGACCGCGTAGTTCAGCCCCCCACAAACCAAACATAATCATCGAATCAGTTACTGCTGCTACAATGGCAGGTTATCAAGATTTATATGAGTTTGAACGAGGTGTTATAATCGGTGCACGCGGGAAGGGACAAAGCATCTCCGAGGTAGCGATGAAGTGGGGATTTTCCAATACGATCATTCACGAGTTTACCGTGAATATCAGGAATCCGGTAAATCATCAAATCTCTGACATCGCTGCAGCCGGGAAAAGATCCAGCAAGAACGGAACCAACGTTGACTGAGGAGAATCATTCAACGTGACAGAAGTGCAACACATCCGCAAATTGCTGCAGATTTCAATGCTGGGTCATCAAAAAGTGTCAGCGTGCGAACCATTGAACGGAACATATTCGATATGGGCTTTTGGAGCCGAGGGCCCTCTCGTGTACACTTGATGACTGCACGACACAAAGCTTTACGCCTCGCCTGGGCCCATCAACACTGACATTCTACTGTTGATGACTGAAACATATTGCCTGGTCGGATGAGTCTCGTTTCAAATTGTATCGAGCGGATGGACGTGTACGAGTATGAAGACAACCTCATGAATCCATGGACCCTGCATGTCAGCAGGGGATGGTTCAAGCTGGTGGAGGCCCTGTAATGGTGTGGGGCGTGTGCAGTTGAAGTGATATGGCACCCCCGATACGTCTAGGTACGACTCTGACAAGTGGCACACGCATAAGCATCCTGTCTGATCACCTGCAGCCATTCACTCCATTGTGCATTGCGACGGACTTGGGCAATTTCAGCAGGACAATGCGACACCCGACACTTCCGGAATTGCTACGGAGTGGCTTCAGGAACACTCCTCTGAGTTTAAACACTTCCGCTGGCCACCAAACTCCCAGACTTGAAAATTATTGAGCATATCTGGGATGCCTTGCAGCGTGCTGTTCGGAAGAGGTCTCCATCCCCTCGTACTCTCACGGATTTATGGACAGCCCTGCAGGATTCATGGTGTCAGACATTAGTCGAGTCCATGCCACGTCGTGCTGCGGCACGTCTGCGTCCTCGCGTGGGCCCTACACGATATTAGGCAGGTGTACCAATTTCTTTGGGTCTTCACTGTAAGACATAACGTCTCCTGGCACCGAGGGCTCTACTTGGGGCGGCACACGGGTCCTACACAGCGAGTTTCCGGAAAGCGAGCTTCCTGGGCCAGGCGCCCAATGCTTACGCATTTCCACCGCCTGGTGTTCACTCCGGGTTCGTCGCTGCGTTGCGATCACCGTCCGAGCCAACCTCCTCGCCTCGATCCTGCACCGTGGCCTCCCTACGGAAGACACGGCTCCGGCAGGAAGACCGATTATTGATTTTGTAATATTTCTATAACTGCTCGATCTCGCTGAACGTAGAATATTGTTCTTTAAAACTTAAACTCCATCTGTTCTCTGCCGGATTATGTTGTCAGATTTAGAATTTCTATCGGACTTCGTCATTATCCTGAATGTGTTGTGAACTTTGAACAGACTTAGTAATTTTTCTAAGTGTCGCAAGAACATTACTCGGACAGTGTTCGTCTGAAGTATGTTAAGAATTTATGATCGGAGTTGTTTTCGTATCTTTTAGAGGTCAGGTTTAGTACAACAGTTTGTGTTTCTCATCACCAGACAGCTCGACTATTTTATGTTCTACTCATAATACTTCATTTTGATTTTCCCTTAACTAAGGTACTTCAGAATTATAAAACTTTGTTTTCTCCTTCCAAGGGTTGAGAGACTGCCTGTGTTTAGCCAAACGAGTTTCATTTGTTTCATAACTCCCAAGACTTGTCATTATTAAATTGAATTGTCTTTGTCTCGATGCAAGTAAACTTTGTTCGTTTGTTTGTACCTGGGCTGTTTACTTGTGTACCACCTACGGCGTATTCTTTAATAGGCGTCCAAGTCTGGAGCACGAGTTGGCACCTGGATACCTCCATACTGATCTATTAAGATCATTAGGCGTCAGAGGATTCACGCACCCGTCGGTGAAGAGAACCCGAGGCCACTTACGACGTTCGGCCGGCCGGTGTGACCGAGCGGTTCTAGGCGCTTCAGTCTGGAACCATGCGACGGCTAAGGTCGCAGGTTCGAATCCTGCTTCGGGCATGGATTTGTGTGATGTCCTTAGGTTGCTTAGGTTTAAGTAGTTCTAAGTTCTAGGGGACGAATAACTTCAGATGTTAAGTCCCATAGTGCTCAGAGCCATTTCAACTTACGACGTTCCATTTCAGCTGCTCACAACCCCACTTCAGTCGCTGACGATTTTATACTGTTGTGCGTGAATGTTACCTACAGGACAAACTGATCGTGTGGAGACAGTTTCGTATCGTCTGGGAAGGCAGAGCCGCATCAAGTTAACATTTACTTCCTGAAAGGCTCTCCTGTTTCAGAAGTTCTAGGAATGTAATGATGACAGTAGCCGAAACATGTCAATAATATAGTAAATAAATAAAAACGTCCATTAAGTTATGAATACGATACGATATACCTACTTAACGGTATGTAAACAAGTGGACTTGGTATATAGCAAATCACATTATCGAGCCCCAAACACATCTTGCTTCCACAGCATCAAGTAGGCATGTAAGATATTTTACAATAAGTACATATGATATCCATCACTTTAAGCTGTAAATTCTGCTAGATGATGACGGAAAGTGCCAAAACTTGTTGCAGCATGATAGAGTATTTTTGGCGGTATAAATAATTTTTTTATCGAAGTTATGGAGTACAACCTAAAGAAAATAAGTAAACCAGAGGAACATTAGTCGTCTTCTTAAAAGAGAAGACTAGTCACATTGGAGCCCTACAGAGGGGTGTGAGACTCGTGTTAGGCGTCATGTGAGCCTTCGCCGCTAACGTCAGCACGTGGCAATCAGGGCCCATGAGAATTACGTGCCTGCAACGAATTTGTGACGTCACACTAATTGCCTTTCCCGCCATAGATCGCGAACGCTCAACTCTTGCAGCGCCCACAGTAAATCAATATGTCAATGAAAAGGTATTCACTAAAGATGTTAACTTTGTCGTTGTGTTTTCGAGACCTTGCAAGTAAGTTAAGGGTTACTAAACTCATCTGTCCCCCCTGCGGGTCCGGGGATTAGAATAGGCCCGAGGTATTCCTGCCTGTCGTAAGAGGCGACTAAAAGGAGTCCATCCCCCTCACGGGGGTAGTTAGCGCCTGCGTCCGGAGACGGACGGTTTCACGACCTATAATCGTGGTCTTTTTGGTTTTTCACTTCTCGTTTCTTCCTTCCTTTTGTTGGTTCCTTTCTTTGCTCTTCTCCACTTCACTGTCTTCCTTACTCTTTCCCTTGACTCCTCCTTGCCTTCTCATTGCCTTTTTCTCCTTGCCTTCTCATTGCCTTCTTCTCCTTGCCTTCTCCTTGCCTCCTTCTCCTTGCTTTCTCATTGCCTTCTTCTCCTTGCCTTCTCTGGTCTCCGCCTCGGCGTTTGAGACAGTCTGTCCTCTTTCTCCCTCTCTCTTCTTTTTCCTCTTCTTCCTTCCTCCCTGTGCGTGTCTGAAGGCCGACCCACGCGTTCGCACGCGTAGCCGGTGACGGGGTAACGCGTAAGTCCCCGCCCTGGGTAGACATGTAAGGCACGCGCGTACCCCCTGGTAAAGGCCAGGCCCGGGGAGGGGTGATTGCCTGAGCTGATACCTTCTGACCATGCCGATTGGTCCCTCCGTCTGTTTCTCGGGAGGTGTGACCTGAGGTGTAAACATTCACCTAAGGCGGGAGTGCCCTCTGAGAGGGTCCCCACAAGGAAGGAGCGCGCCATCGGAGACGCTGGCAATCATGGGGGATTCCTCCGCAATGGATTCTACTCCATCGCTTTCGACTTCGACCCACAAACGGAAACGTGACCAGCCAACAGTGACAAAAATACTACCGCCTGCCCCACAGTTCCTCGTAGTTTCTCGATCTGAGGACGGAAAGGATTTTTCCTCTGTCAACCCTTTCGTTATCCAGAAGGGCGTAGATGCCATAGCCGGATCTGTCAAATCTTGTACCAGGTTGCGTAACGGTACCTTATTACTAGAAACTGAGAGCGCCTTTCAGGCACAAAAACTGCTTCGGGCCACACTCCTGTACACATTCCCTGTCCGGGTGGAGGCTCACCGAACTTTGAATTCGTCTCGTGGTGTGGTCTACACTAGATCCCTCGACGGTTTGACTGACGAGGAGATTCAATCTTTCCTCGCTGAGCAGGGCGTGACGGCTGTCCATCGGGTCATGAAAAAGGTCAACAATGACCTTGTACCGACCCGGACACTTTTCTTAACCTTCGATAGTGTTAAGCTGCCATCGCGCATCAAGGCGGGCTACGAGGTTATTTCTGTTCGCCCCTATGTCCCGACACCTACGCGCTGCTACCAGTGTCAGCGTTTCAATCACACTCGCCAGTCTTGTTCCAATGCGGCTAAATGTGCCACTTGTGGCAGGGATGCCCATGAGGGTGACTGTCCACCTCCGTCTCCTCGTTGTGTGAACTGTCAGGGTGACCATGCCGCATCCTCCCGCGACTGTCCTGTCTATAAGGAAGAACGCTGTATCCAGGAAATTCGAGTCAAAGAGAAAGTGTCCACCTCGGCTGCTCGCAAGCTATTGGCTAGTAGGAAGCCCACGCTGCTCCCAGCGGGGAAATACAGCACTGTCCTCGCCTCTCCTCGGACTACCCGGGAGGTAGCAACCCAGACATGCGATCTGACCTTCAGCACCACGGTCGTCCGTTCGGCCAGTGCTAAGATCGCGCGGTCGACGTCTCCTCTTCGTCCCATCGCCCCACAGACACCAGCCCCTTCATCAGCTTCTGCTAAGACGAAGACCCAGAAGTCAGATGCACGGGCCTTCAAGAAGGAACCGTCCCGTGCAGACTTCCTACGTACCTCGACCTCCCAGCCTTCGTCCGGTACTTCCACCAAACGACCATCCAAGAAGGCTAATAGGAAGCACAGTTCTCCTTCTCCGCCACGGCGCATTTCTTCTCCTGCGCCACCCAGCGGTTGCCGCCCCAGGCCGTCATCCCTTTCGCCTGGCCGCACCGCTGGTAGCCGAACAACTGGCCGTTCACCGGCGGAGGAAGCTATAGAACCAATGGACGATGACTGTCCGCCTACTGATAGCGGCGGCAGTGCTCGCTCGAAGCCAGGCCCTCAGCGGCCTTCGAGGTGACCCCTTCTCTCATCTTCCTTTTCTTCCGATGGCACTTATTAACTGGAATATTCGCAGCGTTCGCTCCAACCGAGAGGACTTGAAGTTGCTGCTCCGCTCGCATCGTCCGCTCGTCGTAGCCCTCCAGGAAACGAAGCTACGCCCATGCGATCAAATTGCCTTGGCACACTACACCTCTGTGCGTTTTGACCTACCCCCTGTGGTAGGTATCCCAGCTCATGGAGGGGTTATGTTGCTGGTCCGGGATGATATTTACTACGATCCCATCACGTTGCACACCGGCCTGCAGGCAGTTGCCATCCGCATTACTCTCCCCACTTTTACGTTTTCCTTTTGTACCGTTTACGCTCCATCGTCATCTACCGTTACCAGGGCAGACATGACGCAACTTGTTGCTCAGCTACCTGCACCATTTTTGTTAACTGGAGACTTCAATGCCCACCATCCTCTTTGGGGCTCTCCAGCATCCTGCCCGAGGGGCTCCTTGTTAGCAGACCTTTTCAACCAGCTCAATCTTGTCTGCCTCAATACTGGCGCCCCTACTTTTCTTTCGGACACATCTCATACCTATTCCCATTTAGACCTCTCTATATGTACTCCCCAACTTGCACGCCGGTTTGAGTGGTATGCCCTTGCTGATACATATTCGAGCGACCACTTCCCGTGTATTATCCATCTCCTGCAGCATACTCCCTCTCCGTGCTCCTCTCGTTGGACCATCTCCAAGGCAGACTGGGGGCTCTTCTCTTCCAGGGCGACCTTTCAGGATCAAACCTTCCCAAGCTGCGATCGTCAGGTCGCACACCTCACGGAAGTCATTCTCGCTGCTGCTGAATATTCCATCCCTCACCCTACCTCTTCTCCACGTCGCGTACCGGTCCCCTGGTGGACCGCAGCATGTAGGGACGCTATACGTGCTCGTCGACGTGCTTTACGCACCTTTCAACGCCACCCTACAGTGGCGAATTGTATTAATTATAAACGATTACGTGCTCAGTGTCGTCGTATTATTAAAGAAAGCAAGAAAGCCAGCTGGGCTGCTTTCACCAGCACCTTCAACAGTTCTACTCCTTCTTCTGTTGTCTGGGGTAGCCTGCGCCGGCTATCTGGCACTAAGGTCCACTCCCCAATTTCTGGCTTGAAGGTCGCGAATGAAGTCCTTGTGGCCCCTGAGGCTGTCTCCAATGCCTTCGGCCGCTTTTTCGCCGAGGTTTCGAGCTCCGCTCATTACCACCCTGCCTTCCTCCCCCGCAAACAGGCCGAGGAGGCTAGGCCACGTGACTTCCGCTCCTCGAATTGTGAAAGTTATAATGCCCCATTCACCATGCGGGAACTCGAAACCGCACTTGGCCGATCACGGTCCTCCGCTCCAGGGCCTGATTCTATTCATATTCAGATGCTGAAGAACCTTTCTCCTGCGGGTAAAGGTTTTCTTCTTCGTACATACAATCGCATCTGGATTGAGGGACATATTCCCGCATGCTGGCGCGAGTCTATTGTTGTCCCGATTCCTAAGCCGGGGAAGGACAGGCACTTGCCTTCCAGTTATCGACCTATCTCGCTTACCAGCTGTGTCTGTAAAGTGATGGAGCGAATGGTTAACTCTCGATTGGTTT
Source organism: Schistocerca nitens (assembly GCF_023898315.1). Classification (NCBI taxonomy): domain Eukaryota; kingdom Metazoa; phylum Arthropoda; class Insecta; order Orthoptera; family Acrididae; genus Schistocerca; species Schistocerca nitens. Next base: position 342,543,244 of record NC_064622.1, read on the forward strand.
GGCTGCTCGAGTCTCGACGCCTACTTACCAATGTACAATGTGGATTTCGAAGGCGCCGCTCTGCTGTCGACCATCTGGTTACCTTGTCGACCTTCATCATGAATATCTTCTTGCGGAAGCGCCCGACCGCGGCTGTGTTCTTTGATTTGGAGAAGGCTTACGACACCTGTTGGAGGGCGGGCATTCTCCGCACCATGCATACGTGGGGCTTTCGCGGTCGCCTCCCTCTTTTTATTCGTTCCTTTTTAATGGATCGACAGTTTCGGGTACGTGTGGATTCTGTCCTGTCCGACACCTTTCGCCAGGAGAATGGGGTGCCACAGGGCTCAGTTTTGAGCGTCGCTCTCTTCGCCATCGCGATCGATCCAATAATGGATTGCCTCCCAGCTGATGTATCAGGCTCCCTTTTCGTGGACGATTTTACCATCCATTGCAGCGCGCAGTGTCCACGTGTCTTGGAGCGCTGTCTTCAGCGTTCTCTTGACCGTCTTTACTCCTGGAGTGTCGCCAATGGCTTCCGTTTTTCTGCCGAGAAGACGGTCTGTATTAACTTCTGGCGCTACAAAGAGTTTCTCCCACCGTCCTTACGACTCGGTCCCGTTGCTCTCCCACTCGTGGAGACAATCAAATTTTTAGGCCTTACCTTTGACAGGAAACTTAGCTGGTCTCCACATGTGTCATATTTGGCCGCCCGTTGTACCCGTTCTTTAAATGTCCTCCGTGTTCTCAGTGGTATGTCGTGGGGAGCGGATCGAACCGTCCTACTTCGTCTATATCGGTCGATCGTCCGCTCCAAGCTGGATTATGGGAGCTTCGTATACTCCTCTGCACGGCCATCCATCTTACGCCGCCTCAACTCCATACAACATCGGGGTTTACGACTTGCGATCGGAGCATTTTATACCAGTCCCGTAGAGAGTCTTCATGCTGACGCTGGCGAATTGCCACTCACCTACCGGCGCGATATACTGCTTTGTCGGTATGCCTGTCGGCTACTGTCAATGCCCGACCATCCTTCTTATCGTTCCTTTTTTGACGACTCTCTTGACCTTCAATACGGGTTGTATGTCTCTGCCTTGCTACCCCCTGGAGTTCGCTTTCGTCGCCTCCTTCAACACCTTCATTTTTCACTCCCTGCAACCTTTCGAGTGGGCGAGAGCCGCACGCCACCTTGGCTCCAGGCTCAGGTCCGCGTTCACCTCGACCTCAGCTCGCTCCCAAAAGAGGTCACCCCCGGTTCGGTCTACCACTCCCGTTTTTTGGAACTTCGTTCGAAGTTCAACAACATGACTTTCATTTATACAGATGGCTCTAAGACCAATGACGGGGTCGGGTGTTCCTTTATTGTCGGGGCACAAAGTTTCCAATACCGGCTCCATGGCCATTGTTCGGTCTTCACAGCTGAGCTCTTTGCCCTCTACCAGGCTGTTCTGTACATCTGCCGCCACCGACATTCTGCTTATGTCATCTGCTCAGATTCCCTGAGCGCCATCCAGAGCCTCAGTGATCCGTACCCGGTTCACCCTTTCGTACACCGGATCCAACGCTCTCTTCAGCAGCTGGTGGACGTCGGTACGCCGGTTAGCTTTATGTGGGTTCCTGGCCATGTCGGTATCCCTGGGAACGAAGCTGCAGATGCCGCGGCCAAGGCTGCGGTCCTCCAGCCTCGGACAGCTTCTTGTTGTGTCCCTTCGTCCGATTTTAGCAGGGTCATTTGTCGGCGCGTTGTGTCGCTGTGGCATGCCGATTGGGCTGCACTTACCGACAACAAGCTTCGGGCCTTAAAACCTCTTCCCGTGGCTTGGACGTCCTCCTCACGCCCTTCTCGGCGGGAGGAGGTCGTTTTAGCAAGGTTAAGAATTGGACACTGCCGGTTCAGCCATCGCCATCTGCTGACGGCTGCGCCGGCGCCGTTCTGCCCATGTGGGCACTTGCTGACAGTTCGTCACATTTTAATGTCCTGCCCCGATCTTAAAACACTGCGCCTCGATCTTAACCTGCCTACTACTTTAGATGCCATTTTAGCGGATAACCCACGAGCAGCTGCTCGTGTTCTTTGTTTTATCAATTTGACAAACCTCGCTAAGGACATTTGATGATGTTTTTTAATCCTATGCCTGTCAGTCTGTCTTTTATTGTGTTTTCCCTTTTAGTTGTTGTTGTCAACTTGTGCCTCGCGGTGCATTCTTAGAGTAGTCAGGGCGCTAATGACCATTGAAGTTGTGCGCCCGAAAACCACAAAAAAAAAAAAAACTCATCTGTAATATCGCTACCCACTGGAAACTTCCGCTGGCACTAATAAGACCTTTTCGTGTCGCGTGGTGTGATGCAAGTCGCAGGGCTTGTATATCTCGCAGGCCTTGGTGGCAACGAAGTGGTATGTATTACCACCAAGCATAGTAAGATGCAGCAACGCGGAGATATGACGAAATGGCAGAAAGCAGCTACAGTGTTTGGACGAGTCCATAACCACACCGTGAATTAAGTTGCCATATTTGTCAGCGCATCAACGCCGAAGGGCAAACCTGTCTATAAGGAATGATGTACCACCCGCATCCATGTAACATAATGGAAGAACAATAGTATTAAAAAGATACTAACCGACCAGGACCGGAGACGAATGTCACAGCTAGTCATTCACAAACCGTTTCAAACATTTAGATTCGGGTACCTCAGAAAAGGTTTTTTGCTCACAGCAGCACGTAAAGCAGTACGTTTTCAGTGGGCAAACAACAGACAAACTGTATAGCAGTTCATTCGAAGAGAGCAGTATGGTCCGAAAAGCAGTGATTTCGTCCAGTCTCAAAGTGTGCGAAGCATCGAGTACCCCGACGATCGATTGAGGCATCAGCGTGTTGGGGATATAGCACAGGTGCATCCATGTGTTTATGGGTAGTGGGAGTGTTTTTCGTATATAACTGTTCCCCAGAAATCGTCAACGCAAGATCACGTGGCAAGAGCACAGCGACCAGTCCAGATAACGATCGCTTCGCTGTGACACAGTGCTTGTCAGCTGAATGATTAAGTGATCTGCCCTTGTCCTAAGCATTAACTGTTACAGCCAAGAATATATACCACAAATGAAAGCAGCGTATGTTCTACATGTACAACGACATGGATACTCTGCAAATCACACTTAAGTGCCTGGCAGAGGGTTCACCGAACCACCTTCACAATTATTCTCTGTTATTCCTTAGACGCCCTGCTAAACCCGCAGGACTGGACAGGTAGTTTAAATTGTGGAAAGGGACCAAAATAATGGGCTATCATTTACACTCGAACATACAACTTTATTATTTGATCAGACGTTACAAGAGCCCAAATTTTTTTTTCTTTAAACACACAGCTTACTGGTTGAAAGCAATTTTAATTTAAAAACGGCTGAAGGCCAATAACTTAAAACGCAAGCACAATTAGAAATTTAAAAGGCAAGCCTTACCTTACAATAGTTCTTTATTTAGGCTGAAGGCCCAAAGAATCTGAGATTTTCAGAGCAAACAATTTGAATTCAAAATCGGCTGAAAGCCCAACACGTAATGGTTAAAAACATTAATTTAAAAAAAAACAAAGAACTTACGTGAAACAGTTCTTTAATTTAGGCTGAAGGCCTTAGGAGCAAAACAACTCAAACTCAAAATCGGCTGAAGGCCCAACACTTAAAATTCAACAACATTAAAACCTTTAAAATGCCAAAGGTCTTACGTGAAACAGTTCTTTAAATTAGGCTGAAGGCCTAAAGAATTTTACGCCTTAAGGGCAAAACAACCTCAATTTAAAAAAAACGGCTAGAGGCCATACAAGAACAAATAAAAAAAACAGTACACCCAAGGGTGCTCAGAAGTTCGAGGGTCGTCCTGGAATTCAAACACTAACGCTCGCTTAGGTGAGACAGGAAGTCGGCCCAACGATTGTCAATCCGACGACAACCCAACCGACAGACAGTCAACGGACCCACCGACAAGAAAACTTATTATTTACTCGTGTCCAGGATCGGTGAGCCGTGGACCTCGTAGCAATGGGAACAGACCCTCACACTCCGACCGCGCGTGGACGCCAGCAGGTCCCGGCCACACACGCACCACGGAGGCTTCCTCGCTGTTCCACGCCATCCAACCAACTGCCCAGGCCCGGAAACGGTGAAAGGACCAAATATACATCGGCCGATGAGACGACCAACCGAGCGACCACCGGTCGTCCCGCTCCAATCTCCCTCCATCGGACAGTTAGTTTGTGTCGCCAGCGGTCGGCGAACACTAGCTGCCGGCGCCTCAGCGGTCCCCGATTGCACTGCTGGTCAGTCCCGAACTTCCTGCCAGACACCCGACGACCCGGAAATACTATCGGTAGCTCCAGAGATGGTACGACAGTGCACTGATCGATCACGCTGCTGCTGCCGCTTACGGGCAAGTAAGGCAGGAAGCAAGTGACGCCAGTAATTGGAATAAGGTAACGAGGTGGCAGTACCCTAATAGAAGATGACAAACAGTGAATGGGATAAACACGAGCCGTGCACGGCTCAATTCCAATCTCGAACAGCGCGCAGAAAAAACAGACACCTATATTTTTCCGTACGAGTTCTGATTACCTTTCTTTCATTACGAAGATTGTTTCTCCCTATGTAGGTCGGAATCAACAAAATATGTTCGCATTCGGAGAAAGATGCTGACTGCAACTGCGTGAGAAGATTCCACCGCGACGAAAAACGCCTTCTTTTTAATGATGTCCACCCCAAATCCGTATCATATCAGTGATACTTTCTTCCTAATTTCTCGATAACACAAAATGTGCTGCTCATCTTTTGAACTTTCTCTATGTACTCCGTTAATCCTATCTGGTAAGGGCCGGCCGGGGTGGCGGTGCGGTTCTAGGCGCTACAGTCTGGAGCCGAGCGACCGCTACGGTCGCAGGTTCGAATCCTGCCTCGGGCATGGATGTGTGTGATGTCCTTAGGTTAGTTAGGTTTGATTAGTTCTAAGTTCTAGGCAACTGATGACCTCAGCAGTTAAGTCGCATAGTGCTCAGAGCCATTTGAGCCTATATGGTAAGGACACCACACCGCGCAGCAGTTGTAGGCGCTACAGTCTGGCGTCGAGCGACCGATACCCCGGTCAGCTGTAAGACTGTCAGAAACAAGTGAAGGACTACGGCAAGGCTGCGTTCTTTCTCTCGTACTGTGTAACATGTTTACAATAGGTCCACATAATGCTGTCCGACAGTGAGATTTTGCAGCGAGTTCACAATCTGCATATTTATACGAAATGCGATACACCAGACAATTGCTATCAGAAAATGGACGCTGCAGTGAATAATATCAGTGAATGACTAAATACAAACAGCCCAGAAATATCATTACCCATATCATCGGTGCGTGTAAGTACTCGATTTCGGTCGAACATGTAAGGTACCACGACATGTAGTCCATACAAGATCAGCATAACCTAACTTGGAACACCGCGTTACAGCTGTCCCAATAATTACATGTGATCATGTCGCTATGTAAAGATAATAAAAAGCCGCCAGTTTTTCGCGGAACAATAATTGTAAGAACAAGTCAAAAGTAATTTGAATATTTTTTTTGTTTATGTTCCATAAAAGCAGGTGCATTTTAAGATAAAATAAGCGACGTACCACAAAGGAATTTTGCAAGTTGATTACAAACTGATATTCATACATGTATCGACGGCAAATGCAAATTTTGGAGGCCGATCTATATATGTGTGACGCTGTAGCGCGATTTCAGCGCACAGCTGACAAGAGTAGTAAACAGGGGACATGTCGGTACCAGGACATAAAGTTTTTGAGAATTTCAACCCGTCTTCTCAGTTGGACAGCAACTATGCCTCACAGACAGGCGCCTGACAATATACCCAGTTGTCAGCATTTATCAGAGCACATGTAGATGGGCTCAAAGAAGCTGGCTGCAGTAATCGGCGAATCGCTCGACATTTGAATAGTTGCGATGTCTCTATCCGAGGATGTTGGCAGGAATGGGTAAACCATAACGAAACACAGTATCAAGAAGCAAATTGTCGACCTAGAGAGACGACAGAATGTAAGTACTGAGCAGTCATCAGAGAGGCAATCACAGCCCCAGATTCATCGCTTTCATCGATCCGCCGTGCAACTGATGCTTCAGCGACCACAAGGACCATTAATAGATGGCTCACAGAAATGGGGCTGAGCTCATACCGCCCCTTGCGCCGACTACTACTAACCTCTTACACTAACAAGCCTGTTTGCAGTGGTGTCGGGACATTCGGACTGGAATCTTATTGACTGATGTAGGGTTGTCTTCAGTGATGAGTCCGGCTTCGAACTCAGGCCCCCAGCGGCTTAGCATTCATTTGCTGGGTATGGGCTTGGCGACCCCGGGGTTCGTTAGCTGGGGATTGGTAAGCGCCGGCAGTCCCCTGTCACCGTAAGCTCTGGGCATACTTCAGCGACCACTGTGCGGCGCGGCGGTGGAATGTTGTGTGTCACAGGAAATGGGGCTCTTGGCTTGACCGTCTGGATGGCGAGGATGGAATAAAGCTCTATAAAAAAAGCCCTCAATCTCAAGGTGTGCTGCGCACTGACAAGATGCATGGCTGTTGAGGTGGAACAGTCGTTAGCAGGCAACCTCTGGAGAACCTGCCGCACCTCAGATGTATAAGGCTTACTCAGGCATGCGGGGCTCTGTCTAAGTGGACCCTTATTTCCCTAGCTGCTCGTGGAACCGGGATGGCACCCTCGAAATCTTCTTTCTCTACTCCCACTGGGAAGGGTGTACCGTCTGGGAGTTCTCACATTCTCACACCCATTCATCAAAAAGAATGAAGGAGGGTAGTCCTCCTGATAATCAGATAGTTGTCAGTAACGGGGCTCAATGAGTCATGAATCACAATGTCATTGTAGTGATAAAGAGGAAGGAGGGGACGTTTGGAAAAGTGTCCCCCTTCTATTTCCATAAAGGCTTAGAAGGACTGGCTGGTACCCTAAAGTCCATCAAGCAGTTGCGCAATGGTTCCTTGCTTGTTGAGACTAACTGGGCAAAGCAGGTGGAACTCCTTAAGAAGTCACAGAAATTGGATGAGTACGACATCATTGTTGAGTTGCGCAACTCCCAAAACTCCAGCAAAGGTCTGATAATCTGCCGTCATATTATGGATATAGACACTGCTGAACTCAGACAAGAATGGGCCTCACAGGGAACAAAGGACACGCAAGAACAATGGAGAGATTTAGAAGACTGCCACTTTTAGTGTGACCTTCAATTCTTCAACGCTACCTGAACACATCCTGGCAGATTTCCTCCGACTTAGGGTTCGGCCCTATGTACCTAACCCTATGCGCTGCTTCAACCAGCGTTTTGGCCGTACAACGCTGAGTTGCTGAGGCGAAGCGACTTGGGGGAAGTGTGGAAAGGCAGCCCATGAAGCTAAAAAGGACTGTCAGGCGATGAAACCCCCTGTCTTTGCCACTTCTTATGCTTTGTCGGTGCAAAAACCTGTTACTAACGTCGACGCTTCGACTCAGACGACATCCAGTGTTCCATTATCCACCTCTAGGACCTGTACTTGCACCTGTATGTGCAAAAGTAAAGTGAAAGACATAGCGATTCAAACAGCTACGATGGAAGAGACCAGTAATGCTTCCACAGTGCACAGCCTGAAGGCTCCCCAAAAGCAGAGTGTCCCTCAACGCCACGTTTCTTCAAAGTAAAGTGGCTCTCACCGCCCCCTTTCCCCCTCATCCTTGCTGGGAAAGGAAGCAGGGAAAGGATCCCAACATTCAGGTCAAAAGCTGACTTGGGCACCATCAGATTGCATTATGGTACGTCTGACTGATGATGAGGCCATCATGGATTTTGATGCCTCATCACCAGACCCAGTCAGCCCCAAAACCCTGCCTCACTCTACAAGCGCTTCACGACCTTGGCACAAAGACACAGGTAAATCAAGACCACATTGACGAATGGCTCCCATACTTCAGTGGAATATAAATGGACACAGGACTCCTGGCGGAACTGAGACTCTTTGTACTGGACGCCTTCAAGAGACTCATTTTAAAGAGACTGACACAGCTGTACTTGGAGGTTATCACTTTTAATGAAACGACAACCTTACTGGTGACAAGGCAAAAGGTGGGGTTGTAGTTTTCGTAAAGGACACTTTTCGCTCCTTACCTATTCCCTTAACAACAACACTACAAGCGGTTGCTGTTCGGATAGTGCCCCATGTTGACATCACAGTGTGCTCTGTGTACTTACCACCCCATGAGCCTCTTGATAGTGTGCTCCACACCAAACCTCTTGATGAACTACCCCGGTCTCATCCATTTCAGCAGCGACTCACGTCTAAAAATCCCATTTTCTCCACTTGATGCAGCAACAGCAATTGTAATTTTGTTTTTGAAATATTCACACGGCTTCGTAACATTTTCAATAATCTGTTCTTTTTCGTGCAGTTTTCTTAACGGAAAATAATTTAAAAGATCCATCTGAAAAAAAAATTATAATATCGCTGTGTTCATTTGTGTCAATTGACGCAATTCCGTCGGTTCCAAAGTCTTCGATTTGCACACCATTTTTCGCACTATAGATCATTGTTTGAATTTCAAATGGCAATCATGTTGTTTTGTTATACAATGTGTTGCACCACTGTCAATGGGCCACACGTTACAGTCCAGTTTGTTTATATCTACAGAAAAATTATTGCGTCTCATCACTAAAACTTTCCTCTCAGGTTTTGAAGTATCTGTGCGTCTATACTTTTTTGATGGTTCCATTGTTGTTACAGAAGTTGACAACATAGCACAGTCCTTTCTTTTGTTGATACTAGGACATTCATTTGATTGTTGGCCATTTTTCTTATAACTAAAACTTGTTTGAAAAGTGACCTGGTTTGCCACATGAGAAACATTTCCATCTTTATTTCTTTTATCATGAAACGTTATTGATATATCTGCTTCAGATGTAATTTGGTTGTTCCTTCGCTGATGTTTGTTAGCCTTCATTTTAGTCGTCATTGCAGTGGTACCACTTTCACCATCACGATATGTTATCCTCAGCTCATAATCTGAACACCAATCTTTTAAACTTATTCTGTATTTTATCCTCAGCAGATAAATCGTGCCATGTAACGTAAATACACTCGAACTCCTTGGGAAACGTTCGCAAAAATCGTGCACAAAGATCACCGTCGTTTATAGGCTGGCTAAAAAAGGAAGGTGAGTTTGTATTTTATCAAAGTTAGCCAGATGGCCTTGTATACCACCAAATATTTCCCACGTGATGTTTTGAAATTTGTGTCTAAGGAACTCAACGTTTTCGGCTGACTGAAAATCACAAATCTTATGCAGCGTATACCACATCTCTAGGCGGACTTGCATTTCCCTACACGAACCAAAGGGTTAGAGTGGAGCCACAGAATTACGCGTTTCCTTGACTTCTTTTGGTCTTTCCCCATTAAGAAAGATCGATTACTCAATTTTTAGTACATTCAGTCTATCATTAATAACGTCAAAAATTTCGCCGCACTCTAAAATAGGTCTCATTATTATTGAACACGTTCCCGAATTTCTTCACCAGTCAGATTTTCAACTGGCTGTCTTTCGTCTGCCATTATCCCTTCTTTTGCACTTTATACTCGTATGTTAGAATTAGCGCAGCGAAATAAGTAATTTTGAATGCTAAATTGCAAGAACAAAGCAAGCTCCGTTTTACCATTCTTATTTACTTAGAACAGCACATGTGAGTACGTTATTAAGGTAACACCACATACTATAGAAAACACAGCCATGAAGGTCTGTTACACTTCGTGTAGCACGCTTTGCCACACAAACGTGTACATATATGATATATATTGTTCATATATCCCCAACATTCTATAGCATCTAGTTATCCCCAAAATCGGTTACAACTGTCGCACTTTACGAAAACTTTGCCAGCCACGCACCTCGTCTACCATGTTGGTAAGACACTATAGGCCATTTAAAATAAAATATTTATTTTATAACCTCAAGAATTCGACAGTATTGAAGAATTATCAAATATCTAAAGCACAACATACACAACTAACATTTTCTGTAACGTCAAGTCATAACCTTCAAAAACTCTTAATGTATATAATAACATTGAAAATACTGATAATTTCACAAGCACATGCGTCTCGAGTTGTTTTGAATCTCCTTGTATGATATTTTACGGGTTTTCGATGAAAATGCTTTCGCTGCTTTGGGACTATGATTGGATGCTCAGCATACGCCTATGAGGCTAGCAAGACCTGAAACTGGTGACTCAATCAGTGAACAGATCGCACCACTCATGAAATGATGTAAAATTAATTAATGAAAAGTCTCGCAACGGAAACTACTGCGATTTGGATTGACAGTAGGGGTGGTCGTAACAAACATGACAAAATGGATCTGTAGCTCACACATATGCAGTAAAGAAGAGTTTCATGTAACTACTGAATGAAACTAAAGGTCACACTTCAGCGAAATTTATTAAAAAATGGAAATGTTCGTTAGTAAACATGGACTGAATTTCCAGTCAGCATAGAATTCACGGTAATTCAATGAGATTCACAAATGGCATGTCAAAACTTTGACGTGAATGGGTGGAAATAGGATTATGAATAAAATAATTAGAAGTCCTCACTTAAATGCCAATGACTGAAAATGCAACTAATCGATGGAAATGAAGACCAGACCAAAAGAAAACACACAAAGTTGTATGCAAGCACCAATTACCTCACGTAAGCATGCAGTAAGTGAAGTGGGCTGCCAGTGTGAATTCAGAAAGCCAAATCAATATTGATGTAAGCAGGTCCGCAGCCCCCTGTCATGACGTGTGCAGCTGGAGCACATTCTCAGCATACTCACACTCTCTGTTCGCTTCACAGCAAGACTGATGACTGCTGGGCTCGCAAAGCCAAAGAGTTCTTGGTGCCCGCCTAAGATGAAGTGTTCTCTCTGCCTGCCCAAGATGAGGTGTGGCTGTGCTCGGCATTACAGAAATTGTACTGGCTCTCTAAGAGTTGGAAATTCTTTAGCCAATTATGGTAAAGACTGTGAGCTCCAACCAACGAAAAGTTTAGTAATTTGTTACCAAAATCTTTTCCCTTAAGTATTTTGACTTCAGTAATCAATGGTGTTAACTGTCTCTAAAGTGGGGGCAGAAGTTCAGACTTACTTCCTGCCAAAAGCATGGGTTTTGCCAATGAGAGGGAAGCATGCACACAGACGCAAGCCCTTCTCCCACCGACCAAATAATTTTCGTGAGCCGATCAGCGTTTGTTTTACACGCTTAATTAAGAACACCTGGCTGTCTCATTACTCGCTATGGTGACATCTTTTGGTTTCACAGTGTGTCGTGTTTTTTTTTCCATTCCGTAGGTCTGTATCTATTTACGAGGGCTGACTGAAAGTAATGCCTCCACCTTCGTAACTCTTCAACAGTTGGCAGCATTGGTATGCATTAGGTACTGGTTTGTTCCGTAGTCTCTTCTCTACAGCTCCAGTTGGCGGGAAGCCGTAGCATTCAACGGTTGTGTTGGTACAGTGTAAAGTATGGAACCCTGCGCAGACGGTCGGTCAATGTGATTTAAGCAACGTGCAGTCACTGAATTCTTGACAGCAGAAGGTGTCACCCCAACGGAGATTCATCAGAGAATGAAAGCAGTTTATGGTGATTGTGTTGATGTGAGTACTGTACGTCGTTGGGCGAGAATGTTTAAAGATGTTGGGGCGAGATCATCTGACCTGCGTGACATACAAAGAGTTGGACGTCCTGTGACAGCAACCACCGAGTTTCACAGGCAAAATGTTGACAGATTGATTCACGACGATTGTCGTATCACTCAGAGATAAATTGCAAGCACAATCGGCACTTCACAAGAACGTGTGGGTCACATTATTGCTTTGCTTGGCAAACTACACACATCACGTGCCACCACAGCAGAATTTCAGATACTGAATCTCACCACCGTACAGCATTATCCATACAGTCCAGACTTAGCACCGTCTGACTTCCATCTGTTCCCGATAATGAAAGACGATCTGAAGGGACATCATTATGCTTCTGATGAAGACGTTGAGAGAACTGTGAGACTATGGCTGCGGAAACAGAGTGTCGACTTCTTCCGTGACGACTTCAGAAAACTTTTTCTTCGTTGGCAGAAATGTATCCAATTGGCTGGTGATTATGTGAGAAAGTGAATATTGGCAATTAAAGATCGCAGTCTAAGGATTATTTCTGCGTTTGATTTATTAAAATATTCCCATCCAGACCCAATTACAAAGCATTTTGTATAAATCTAAAAAGCATTCCTGAGACTCCAGGTGCCTCTGGAGTTTTCCAGTGTCCCCCAGCCACAGCGACCGACTCTCCACTCAGGGCTTTCAGAAAGAAACGCCTTTATGAAGCCTATCATGTCCCTGCACAGAAGTGTCCTTGGGAGCACGCCTAACTTGCTAGCAGAAAGGAAGACATCCAGAGCTTAAAAACAGAGAACAGAAATTAAAGGTATTTGCAACCACTGTAATGACTCATAAGTCTGTGCATACTCGAGTGCAGTACTCGTACTGTGACCTTATGGAGTCTCCTACTTTAAATAAGTGAACGATAGCCAGCTTACGCAACAGTTTGGCGAAAACTGCCACGTAACGCTGTGTATGAATACCGCAAAAGACTTCTTAAATGCGGTGTAAGATTTTCAGGGGGTATGTCCATTCATGTTCAGAAATTTCGTGAAAGTCAAACAGATGGCAAGCACAGGAAGACTTTTAACAGTGACCTATGTTTGAGAAAAATATTGTGAATGTTATTTGGTCGAGTATTGGTTTGTATTCTCATCGTCAATTATGCAAGATGTTGAGCTCGGTTACTAAGATCTTCTCAACATACACTACTTGCCATTAAAATTGCTACACCAAGAAGAAATGCAGATCATAAACGGGTATTCATTGGACAAATTTATTATACTAGAACTGACATGTGAGTACATTTTCACCCAATTTGGGTGCATAGATCCTGAGAAATCAGTACCCAGAACAACCACCTCTGGCCGTAATAACGGCCATGATACGCCTGGACATTCAGTCAAACAGAGCTTGGATGGCGTGTACAGGTACAGCTGCCCATGCAGCTTCAACACGATACCACAGTTCATCAAGACTGGCGTATTGTGACGAGCCAGTTGCTCGGCCACCATTGACCAGACGTTTTCAATAGGTGAGAGATCTGGAGAATGTGCTGGCCAGGGCAGCAGTGGAACATTTTCTGTATCCAGAAAGCCCCGTACATGACCTGCAACATACGGTCGTGCATTATCCTGCTGAAATGTACGGTTTCACAGGGATCCAACGAAGGGTAGAGCCACGGGTCGTAACACATATGAAATGTAACGTCCACTGTTCAAAGTGCCGTCAATGCGAACAAGAGGTGACCGAGACGTGTAACCAATGACACCCCATACCATCACGCCGGGTGATACGCCAGTATGGAGATGACGAATACACGCTTCCAATGTGCGTTCACAGCGATGTCGCCAAACACGGATGCGACCATCATGATGCTGTAAACAGAACCTGGATTCATACGAAAAAATTACGTTTTTCCATTCGTGCACCCAGGTTCGTCGTTGAGTACACCATCGTAGGCGCTCCTGTCTGTGAAGCAGAGTCAAGGGTAACCGCAGCCATGGTCTCCGAGCTGATAGTCCATGCTGCTGCAAACGACGTCGAACTATTCGTGCATATGGTGGTTGTCTTGCAAACGTCCCCATCTGCTGACTCAGGGATCGAGATGTGGCTGCGCGATCCGTTACAGCCATACGGATAAGATGCCTGTCATCTCGACTGCTAGTGATACGAGGCCGTTAGGATCCAGCACGGCGTTCCGTATTACCCTCCTGAACCCACCGATTCCATATTCTGCTAACAGTCATTGGATCTCGACCAACGCGAGCAGCAATGTCGCGATACGATGAGCCGCAATCGCTATAGGCTACAATCCGACCTTTATCAAAGTCGGAAGCGTGATGGTACGCATTTCTCCTCCTTACACGAGGCATCACAACAACGTTTCAACAGGCAACGCCGGTCAACTGCTGTTTGTGTATGAGGAATCGGTTGGAAACTTTCCTCATGTCAGCACGTTGTAGGTGTCGCCACCGGCGCCAACCTTGTGTGAATGCTCTGAAAAGCTAGTCATTTGCATATCACAGCATCTTCTTCCTGTCGGTTAAATTTCGCGTCTGTAGCACGTCATCTTCGTGGTGTAGCAATTTTAATGGCCAGTAGTGTATATTTAAAAACATCGATTAACTCTGGTCATGATAGCCAGTTAGTCATCAACAGCTGCCTCGATCCGCATGAATGATAAAGATTAAAAATCACACACTGTTTATAGACACATTTTCAATATCGCTTTTCTGCAAATCGGATTTAAGTAGGTGAATTATGTTACCGAATAGTCTCACAGAGCACATGTACTGGGACGTCTTGCAATATAGGCCAATGGTGTTGACGTTAAGAGAAGGATTTGATCTGGCTGCGGGGCTGCATTCATCTAATATTACGGAGCCTTGTCAACTTACAGCACTAACAGAGACTAAATAAAGCATTATCTTACTGTGAGTGCACCAGTCACGTCCACTAACCACTAAGGACAATGGAAATTAGTGAGATGACCTACTAGATTTCGAGCGTGCAGCCGTAGAAGAAACTCCATTTCTTTCTCTCATATTTCACGCATTTGTCTCCTGGATGTCTTCCGACGGAAGCCAGTTCCGATCTCAGGACCACCCCAGCGCACAAGCAGCCACAGATAACCATGGCTCAGCGATACTTATTGCTGAGTAGCAAGGAAATTTACGTGAACTGAGGGACGGGAACAGTGGTCAGACCCTCGAAATATTCTTAACTATTGGTGGATCGACGGGAGCGGCACTGTAGCAAATACTGTGTGTGCGAACTAATCAAAGCACGATTCTTACAGGCTGTCGAGATTTATTAAGTACCTCGGCAGACAAATTGCTGCTACAGCTTTTTTTCAAAATCGCATAGCAAAAAGATAAAGTGGATGCCAGAATTTTGACTCTCATGTAAGGTACACGTTCCGTATATTTGTCTCAGCTGTTCGCGTTGTATGCCCAGTGTATGAAATAATAATACTGAATCTGGTCAACTCTTGTCTTGCGGCGCATCAAATTAACCAAAAAGAGGTACCATTCTCAGCTGAGAACGAAAGTTGTACATCTACATCTACATGGATACTCTGCAAATCACATTAAAGTGCCCGGCAGAGCGTTCATCGAATAACTTTCAGAATAATTGTCAATTATTCCGCTCTCGAGCGCCTCGGAAAAAATAAACATCTCTATCTTTCCGTGTGAGCTCTGATTTCCTTTATTATACTGATCGTTGCTCCCTATGTAGATCGGCGTCAATAAAGTATCTTCGCATTCGGAGGAGAAAGATGATGATTGAAATTTCGTGAGAATATCCCGCCGCAACGAGAATCGCCTTTGTTTTAATGATGTGCACTCCAAATTCTCTATCCTGTCCGTGACACTCTCTCCCCTATTTCTCGATAATACAAAACGTGCTGCCCTTCTTTGAATTTTCTCGATGTTCTCCCTTATCTGGTAAGATAGGACTCCAAAAGAGGACGGACAAGCGTAGTGGTTCAAATGGCTCTGAGCACTATGGGACATCGGAGGTCATAAGTCCTCTAGAACTTAGAACTACTTAAACCTAACTAACCTAAGGATATCACAACATCCATGCACAAGGCAAGATGCGAACCTGCAACCGTAGCGGTCGCGCGGTTCCAAACTGTAGCGCCTAGAACCGCTCGGCCACTCGGGCCGGCTACAAGCGTAGTGTAGGCGTCTCTTTAGTACATCTGTTGCATCTTCTAAGGGTTCTGCAAATAAGGCGCAGTCTTTGGCTGGCCTACACTAGAACACTTTCTATGTGTTCTTTCCGATTTAAGTTGTTTGTGACCGTAATTCTTGGGTAATTAGTACAATTTACGGACTTTAGATTTGATTAATTTATTGCGTAACCGAAGTTTAACGGATTCCTTTTAGCACTCGCGTGGATGATCTCACACTTTTCACTATTTATGGTCTATTGCCAATTTACGCACCATACAAATGTCTTCCCTAAATCGTTTTGCAGTTGGTTTTGATCTTCTGATGATGGTAGACAATAAACGAACGCATCATCTGCTGAGATTGTGTCCTAAATCGTTTATAGAACAGAGGGTCTATAACACCACCTTGAGGAACGCCAGAAATCACTCCTGTTTTTCTCGATGATTTTCCATCAGTTACTACGAGCTACCTCTCTGACATGGAATCACGAATCCTGTCGCATAACAGAGACGATATTCCATAAGCACGCAATTTGATTACAAGCCGCTTGTGAGGTACAATGTCAAAGAGAATCTAGAAATACGGAATCAATTTGAAATCCGTAGTCAATAGCACTCAACACTTCGTGTGTTTAAAGGGCTAGTTTCATACGAACGATGTTTTCTAAATCTATGCGTCAACAGACTGTTCTCTTCGAAGTAGCCGGCCGCTGTGGTCGAGCGGTTCTAGGTGCTTCAGTGCCGAACCGCGCTGCTGCTACGGTCGCAGGTTCGAGTCCTGCCTCGGCCATGGATGTGTGTGATATCCTTACGTTAGTTAGGTTTAAGTAGTTCTAAGTCTCAGATGTTACGTCCCATAGTGCTTAGAGCCATTTGAACCATCTTAGAAGTGATTCATAATGTTCGAACACAAGGTTTGGTCCTTTTTCCTTTCTTGAATATTCGTGTAACCTGCGCAACTTTTCAGTGTTTGGGTACGGATCGTTCGTCGACCGGGCGGTTGTATATGATTGTTAAGTATGGAGCTATTGCATCAGCATACACTGAAAGAAACATAACTGGTACACTGTCTGCATCGGAAGACTTGCTTTTATTAAGCGATTTAAGTTGCTTCACTACTTCGAGGACATGCACTTCTAAATTACTCATGTTGGCAGCTATTCTTGATTCGAATTCTGGAATATTTACTTCGTGTTCTTCGGTGAACGAATTTCGAAAGGCTTTGTTTCATAACTCTGCTCTAGCAGCACTGTCATCGATAATATTTCCATTGCTATCACGGTGAGAAGGCATTGGTGGTGTCTTGCCGCTAGCATACTTTACATACCACCGGAATCTCTTTGAATTTTCTGTCTTTTTTCTTGACAACGTTTCATTGTGGAAACTATTATAGGCATCTCGCATTGAAGTCCAAGCCAGATTCGAGCTGCTATAAAAGATCGTCAATCTTGGGGGTTTTGCGTTCGATTAAATTTGGCTTGGTTATTTGGTTGTTTCTGCAATAGTGGTCTAACGTGTTATATATACCATGGTGGATCGTCTCCGTCGTTTGTTAATTTATTTCGTACAAATCTCTCAACTGCTGTTGATACTATTTCTTTGAATTCAAACCACATCTCGTTTACACTTACAGTGTTAATTTGGAAGGAGGGGGGGACTGTCTCTCAGCAAAGTGTCAAGCGGATTTGAATCTGCTTTTTGGAATAGATGTGTTTTTCATTTATTTTTGGTGGATTTGGGAGTTACGGCATTCAGTCTTGCTACGACAACTCTGTGTTAACTAACCCCTGTATCGGTTTGGATGCTCGTTATTAGCTCCGGATTATTTGTTGGTAAGAACTCAAATGTGTTTTCACAACCTTTTACTATTCGAGTGGGCTCGTGAACTAATTGCTCGAAATAATTTTCAGATAATGCGCTTAGCACAATTTCGGATGATGTACCTACGGATTTTCGCCAGCATGGCGAGGGTAAATTGAAGCAACCACCAGCTATAATTGTATGAGTCGAAAAAATGTTTGAAATTAGACTCAAATTTTCTATGTACCTTTCAGCCATTGTATCATCTGAGTTGGGAGATCGGTAAAATGATCCAATTATTACTTTACTCCGGTTGCCAAGAATGACCTCTACCTATATTAACTCACAGGAACAATCTACTTCAACTTCATTATAAGATGAAATACTTCTAGCAGCAATAAACACACCACTGCCACCTGTATTTAGCCTATGCTTTTTGAACACCGGCTTTCCGCTGAACCTATCTCCGGCTATAGCCAGTTTTCAGTGCCTTTACCAATTTGAGCATCAGTGATTGCTATTATTGCTTGGAGCTCTGGTACTTTACCAGCACAACTACGACAGTCCACACCTGTTATACTGATGGTTCCCAGAGCTACGTTCTTCCTGTGTTCTACCTGCACCTTTTGAGACTGAAACCTTTCTGTGTTTCCCCGAAGCCCTCTAACCCAAAAACCGCCCAGTCAACGCCACACAGTCCTCGCTACCCGCGTAGCCGCCCCTGCGTGTGATGGACTCCTGACCTGTTGAGTGGAACACGAAATCCCACCACCCTATGGTGTAAATCGAGGAATATGCAGCATACACGTCGCAGAACCGTCAGATCCTCCATTCGGCTCTGTACCAGAGGTCCGCAATGAGTCCTGTCGACTATGCTGCAAATGATGAGCTCTGCTTTCATCTGGCAAGCAAGACTGGCGGCCTTCACCACTTCCTATAGCTGCCCGAAGCCAGAGAGAATCTCTTCTGATCCAAAGCAACACACGTCACTGGTCTCGACATGAGCCACCACCTACAATTGGCTGCACCCTGTGCTCTTCATGGTATCCAGAAGAATCCGTTCCACGTCTAGAATGACTCCACACAGCATGCCCACGAAGTGCACATTGGTTTTCTTCACCTCCTTGGCAGCCATGTCCCTAATGGGCCCCATAACGCCCCTAACATTGAAGCCCCCAAATGCCAATAATCCCACCCTCTGTGATGGCCCAGTTCTTGCAGTCTGAGGGGTTCCCTCTGAAACTGCGTCTGACTGAGGTACATTGTCAGCCACAGATAGCACTTGGAACCTGTTTTTGTCAAACTAACCTGGGAGCCATTTAGTTTGGCCCCCCAGGAAGTCTTTTGCAGTCGTCCACGCCACGAGGCGACCGCCCACTCGACCACTGATAAGGGGTCAACATCAATGCGAGTAGTTACTGGGCTGGCCACCGGTGCGGAGCGATTGGCTGAGTCGTAGGTCGTGCTGGACGTCCGTTGGATCTCCACGGCCGGTCCACTACAGTGATGCCCATCCACTGCAGCCTCAATCTGTGTAACTGAAGGCAACACATCCTGAAGCTGAAAGTGAAGTTCCACCAATTCAGCTCGCATCCGCATACAGGAATCACAGTCCCTATCCACATTAAAGACGATGGGAAACTACACTACACAGACAAATTACTTTCGACACGCACTACCATACTCTAATGTAGAAACTGACGAAAACGCAAGAACTGTGTCTAATAATATATATAAACACGCAGAGATTTAAAAGCTAAACAACCAAACCATACAGGTGAGACTAAATAATTCGCTACTGGTTAGGAGCTTGTAAAACATCACAAAATACGAGTGTAGCCTAAAAGAGATGGCAGGTTCGCTGGCAAGTCAGCTGTGGCCCGTGGATCGAGACACGCCTCCTTGGCTGCGAGATCTGCCCTTTCATTCCCAGCAATGCCGACATGCCCCGGAACCCAGCAGAAAGCCACCACCTTCCCCAGTCGCTGTAGTTGCAGGAGGGCACCCTGAATGGTCTGGACTATTTTATCTGCTGGATACAAACTTTGCAATGAGTGAAGTGCACTTAGTGAATCGGAACAGACAAGAAATTTAGGACAGGAGTAATGTCTCATCTGTTCCAGTGCCCGCAAGTTCACAGACAATTCTACATCAAAGACAGTAAAAGTCTGAGGCAGTCGGACCTTGAGGACAAGATCCGGTAAAACAACAGAGCACCCAATGGAATCCCCTTGTTTCGATCCATCCGTAAAAACAGCTACATAGTCGTGGTGCTCAGATAAAATGGCAGAAAATACTGCATTAAAAACTGTGGCAGGAGTGCAATCTCTCTTGTACTGGAAAAAATCTAAAATCACTCCACATTTTCCTTCTTTTCGTGCTTTCTTTGCGTGTGTGTTTCAGTTTTATTAGGTCTGTCCACATTCGTTCCCTTTAATGTGTGTCAGGGCGCTGATGACCTCGACGTTGAGCGCCCATAAGCCCCAACACACACACACACACACACACACACACACACACACACACACACACACACACAACACCACAAAATCGGTTTCTTTCTGACACAAATGAAAACGCAAGAACTGTATTTATGAAATATTAAAATAACTTGCAGAAATTCAAAAAATAAACAAAGTTCACTTTTACATTGTGTTTGATCAGACTGAGGCCTATATTTGAGGAAATTTTTCCTACGAATGACAAGCAAAATACTGATTTGAATCTTTCTGTCTCATTACGTGGGCTGATGAGGTAAGAAAAGACCAGGTGAGGAAAGGAATAGCACTAGAAGAAGTGGTAGTACTTCATGTGTTAAGATATCAGGAAATAACTTCCATGGTACTAGAGAGTACCATAGAGGGCAAAACTGTAGGGGAAGACCGACTGGAATGGATACAACAAACAACTGAGAAGGCTGGGTAAGAGAACTATCCTGAAATGGAGAGATTAGCGCAGGAGAGGAAGTTGTGGCAGACCACATCAAACAGTCGAAACATTGATAAAGATGTTTCCAAAAACTGTGATTTATAAACAAAATAGTTTCAAACGGTGGACTATGCAAATCTGAAGACGTTTTCTAGAATAATACTACGATATCTCAAGTTTTCTCGGCGTGATTGATTAATGTGTGGTTCCAAGTGCTCTGCTCAGTTGCTGTTTCCACAAAAATGGAAATAATAACTCACTGCCTGCGATGTTAAATTCATAAACCATAAAAGAAGGAAGGAAATTGTGTTATTGAAAGTGCATCAATAAAAAAGCTAGTCATTGAAAATGTTTTTTTTTTTCTGTGCCGTAAACAGCCTCTCGAGCCCAGACCGAACAACAAAACTGCCAATGTCCATGGGTATCACACGTTTTAGGTGGAATGATTTCCAGAAATCGTTGTCTGAAGAAGAAGGAAAAAAGTAATCATACATCTGTTATCAGTAACGTCGGGAATTTAACTATAACAACTACATTCGATAGTGTCTCTTTTATGCTAAGTGTTTTGATTTGGTACCTGTAATGATAAACCCGATATCTCACAACAAGTTAACACCTAGTAACTTTATCGCTCGTTCAGAAGTGGCAGCTCTCCAATTCAAGTGTTCATTATCTAACATACTTGCTGCTTTCTTGAATAACGCTGGGAAATCGCAAGAAATAGGACGAAACGGCGCGAATTAGCATTCAGTCGAAACTAATAAAGTAACGTAATTCGTAAGTATACGAAACTATCTCTAATGCAGGCTATCTCTAACGCATTTCATCTCTGTCACTCGGAGTTACCACTTTGGAACGTTGGACTTTGTTCAAAAATATTAACAATAATGTCAATAAAGTAATGCTTTGTACAAAATTATTTGTGTTAATCTTATTATATATTCTACTGGTTAAATATCGTACAGGGCTGGTATGAATAGACTTGTGATGTAGGTTGCTACTGAAAGATGTACGTTAGTCCTTCATATGTGTTTCACAGATCTGTGTTTTTTGCCTGACAGTGCAGTTTGTATTAGGCAAGTCTCAATTTTTCTTCTGCTTTCAGTTCAGGTGAAGATGCCTGGAGGAGGAGTTCTGTTGGACCTATGATTTTTTTTTCCATTTTTATCTTTCTGTGCAGTCACTTGTGATCAGCAGCCCCATAGCTTCTGATGTACACTACTGGCCATTAAAATTGCTACATCAAGAAGAAATGCAGATGATAAACGGGTATTCATTGGACAAATTTATTATACTAGAACTGACATGTGAGTACATTTTCACGCAATTTGGGTGCATAGATCCTGAGAAATCAGTACCCAGAACAACCACCTCTGGCCGTAATAACGGCCATGATACGCCTGGACATTCAGTCAAACAGAGCTTGGATGGCGTGTACAGGTACAGCTGCCCATGCAGCTTCAACACGATACCACAGTTCATCAAGACTGGCGTATTGTGACGAGCCAGTTGCTCGGCCACCATTGACCAGACGTTTTCAATAGGTGAGAGATCTGGAGAATGTGCTGGCCAGGGCAGCAGTGGAACATTTTCTGTATCCAGAAAGCCCCGTACATGACCTGCAACATACGGTCGTGCATTATCCTGCTGAAATGTACGGTTTCACAGGGATCCAACGAAGGGTAGAGCCACGGGTCGTAACACATATGAAATGTAACGTCCACTGTTCAAAGTGCCGTCAATGCGAACAAGAGGTGACCGAGACGTGTAACCAATGACACCCCATACCATCACGCCGGGTGATACGCCAGTATGGAGATGACGAATACACGCTTCCAATGTGCGTTCACAGCGATGTCGCCAAACACGGATGCGACCATCATGATGCTGTAAACAGAACCTGGATTCATACGAAAAAATTACGTTTTTCCATTCGTGCACCCAGGTTCGTCGTTGAGTACACCATCGTAGGCGCTCCTGTCTGTGAAGCAGAGTCAAGGGTAACCGCAGCCATGGTCTCCGAGCTGATAGTCCAGGCTGCTGCAAACGACGTCGAACTATTCGTGCATATGGTGGTTGTCTTGCAAACGTCCCCATCTGTTGACTCAGGGATCGAGATGTGGCTGCGCGATCCGTTACAGCCATACGGATAAGATGCCTGTCATCTCGACTGCTAGTGATACGAGGCCGTTAGGATCCAGCACGGCGTTCCGTATTACTCTCCTGAACCCACCGATTCCATATTCTTCTAACAGTCATTGGATCTCGACCAACGCGATAAGCCACAATCGCGATAGACTACAATCCGACCTTTATCATAGTCGGAAACGTGATGGTACGCATTTCTCCTCCTTACACGAGGCATCACAACAATGTTTCACCAGGCAACGCCGGTCAACTGCTGTATATGTATGAGAAATCGGTTGGGAACTTTCCTCATGTCAACACGTTGTAGGTGTCGCCACCGGCGCCAGGCTTGCGTGAATGCTCTGAAAAGCTAATCGTTTGCATATCACAGCATCTTCTTCCTGTCGGTTAAATTTCGTGTCTGTAGCACGTCATCTTCATGGTGTAGCAATTTTAATGGCCAGTAGTGTAGTTAGGCTTGGAGTAGCATCCTGCACGAGATGACAAGATGACATTTCAGGGGCAAGTTAGAAACAGTTCCTTGGCCGACGGGCACGAATCTCAACGACAGGAGCGAAATTTCGCTCCTGATTCAAAATCAAGTAATTTCATTAGCTTTCCAGGCTTCCTTCTAGATTATTGTAGAACATTTTCCAAGCATTTTTGGTTAAGAAAGGAATTCAGTACAGTTTCCGCCGCACTCTTCCTAAAAACCCTGATGGGGTCAGCACCTCACGTGTTTTGAGCACCGCTGCGGACTGGCTACAATCGCCCAGACCGGGATGGACAGACGCGGAATGTTGGGCAGGTGAGAGGCGAGCAAGAGATTCGGTAGTCACGCATCTCTCGGCATCTGGTGAGTACGGACGCTCTACTATAGCGCGTAGATGTAACTATAATTCGGGCTTTATCTCGTGGTAAATCCTCTTGGTACCGGCGCCTTTAGGTCACAGAGATTTGTATTTCTATTTTTGAAAGTGAAATCTGTTTTCTCGTGTGAACTTGGTACCGGATGCTCAACGTGCTGTAGAAACTTGCACTCACTCTTGTGGATCGCCTATCGTCTGTCGTAGTCAGTCTTGTAATTAGTTAGCAGTCACTTTTACGACAGCGTTCATGCAATGTCCCTCCATATATCAGTTTTATTGTACTTATTAGGCAAACCATTCCAGAAATCGCCATATCCGCCAGTTACAGTTTTCTCTCGTTACCATTCGAACTAGACCTCCATAGTGTGTGATTGCGTTGTAGCCCATTCTCACGAGAATCTTGATCCCACTTAGTTAAGGGGACTCCATACTGCTGATCGTCACCCAAATTAACGTGAAACCAAGCTGTCATATATATACGATGTAATGAATTGTACATTGTTAAGCTTAAGGCTGTTGGAAGTCAGTAAGGACACTCCAAGAAAGGAAACCAGAGGGAGCAGGTAAATATGATAGCGTTTAGGTTACCAGAGGTGAACCCTGTGAATTGCAGACCCTCTGGGCAGCTGTCCCAACGGAGAAGTTTCACTTCAAAAAATTAACTGCTAACTCCGTCCACCACCTAGACGCTGTTTAATGGTGACAGTAGAAGATGGCCACGGGAAGGCACGTGTTAGCAGGGGCAGCAAGCTTGATACTTGCTCCTGAGAACTGCAGCGTCAGTGGGTTTACAGGTTGGAATGCTGCAACAGCCGTCTCCACTCATGAGAGGTATCTGGGCGGGGTCAAGAGACTAAAACACTGTCGTTCCTAGCAATAAGAGGAAGGGCAGTGACGTTCAGCTTTCAGCTGAACACTGTTGCTGTCAAAGTTGGAGTCTGTTAGTGTAAAGTCGCCGGCCGGTGTGGCCGAGCGGTTCTAGGCGCTTCAGTATGGAACCGCGCGACAGCTACGGTCGCAGTTTCGAATCCTGCCTCGGGCATGGATGTGTGTGATGTCCTTAGGTTAGTTAGGTTGAAGCAGTTCTAAGTTCTAGGGGACTGATGACCTCAGAAGTTAAGTCCAATAGTGCTCAGAGCCAACCTACCGAGTAGGAGAACGGGGGAAATCTGGATGTGGTTGGCCAAAGGCGCCCTGAGGGTGCAGGGCAATTCGTCAGGTTGGCCTGTAAAGTGCCAGTAGGTTGATGGGCCGACTACAGGAAGGGAGAAATAGTGCGCCGGCACAATACATTAAAGCCCCATGATTTTGTGTTCAAATCAGGTTCTCAGTCAAATCGTTAGAGCGCTCATCTCCGGCCTTAGGTAAGCTCCGACATGTTTGTTTTTCTCACTGGAAGTGCTGCTATCAGTCTATACGTTACCATGTTGTTAGGATTGCTATTCCTGTTACCTCTCAGGACACGGACTCGGAGATTGACTTCTGTTGTGAAACCAGTTGCACCCTTTGCTTTTTCTAGTGTTCAAAACTATCCTCCAGCGTAGTAGTGAGTCTGACTGCAAATAAATAATGTCAGACTCCTGAGTGTCGTCGAGTGTCCTGCTGCGAGCATCCTATCGAGTCTCAAAATTCGTGCTTCCCGTAAGTGCCCTGTGACAGTGCTTGGAGCTACTGCAAGCATTCAACCTGCCACCACTTGGAGCTTGTCCTTTTGCATCTGCTAACAGCCGCTCAGAAATTGCAGACTGACCTGTAACCCCCTGTCTTCCCTCTGCGAGAAAGTTAGTTATGTGTGATGATAAGATTAGTTATGATGTCGTCTAGCATAAACCTTTCTTAATAAACAACTATCAGATGCACGAGTGCTGTGTTGATTCTCTAACAAAATTATTTCGAACCCCTGTGCTCTGAAAGATTGAATCAGTGTCACATGTGGTTCGCTAAGAATACCTGTAAAAAGAAAGGGCCTCAGTTCGTCACTGCACGGTCGTGCTGAGTCTGCGTTTTCATTGCGTTTCATTAGTGCAGTCAGATCTAACATAAGTCTTTTACAGATAATTTGCAAGTCATTATGACCATTACATGTGTGGTGAACGAACAGCTGCTGATATAGGAAGAAATGGTGAATCCACACACCTTGAGCAACTTCGTACGATCTCCCAGGCTCATTTTATAGATCATTAACACGCCTTCTATTCTTCCCCATTCGGTCAGGATACTATTTATAAAACTAAACACTATGGATCTCTGGAACAAACGTAATTCCCATAATGAGTAAAAAAGTTCGAATCAATCAACCTCTCCGTGCCTCCCCCCAGACAAAGTGGTTACACGAAATAACATGCTCACACAATTTAGCGTAGTGATATCCTTGGCATTCAGTACTATCTGAAACAGGTGAGTGTTCTTAAATTACAGTCTGCAGAAAGAGCTATGCAAAGACAGCTACTGGATATAAGTCTCAGAATAGCATAACAGACAATAAATATTCGTGAGGAAGTTACTGGGCTGAAATGTCAGTCTGGCAACAGGCAGAGTACCAATAGACGGATCAATGAGATGAGATGCAAAAGAAGCAGTGGAAGATATGGTTCAATGGTACGAAGAAGACTGCTACAAAATTGTGGTACGATACATAAATAACTGAAGTGGAATAATCTGCGTGAAGAAATAACGAACAGCCATTCAGTTGCAACATGGAAGGTTTATTTAAACTCCTCAACCATAGTTTCAACGTTTTCAAAACGTATTCTTCAGAAGTAAATTAGTGACAACCTAAATGCGCTAACATGTTAAGCTCTATGTAGGAGCAATGGTAGCACGTTATAAATGTAAAAATCACTCAAACTTACTGAGTTACATGTCGTAGTGGAGGCACATTAAAAATAGCCAAAAGGTGGCAATAAAATATAGAATTTCACCTACATGGTATTTAAAAAAATGCCCAACATGGTGGTCAACATTGAGTGTTTCATAGTAGCTTATGCACTAGCTTCGCGTATGTAATGCTTGGGCTAAGAAAAGGAGGGCACTAGTCATATGCGTGAGGCTAGGGCGATAGCGAATGTACACTACTATGCTAAACTTGATTGAAATGTTAAAATTAAAATTATGTCATTAAAAACAAGATCATATTTAGCTGTGTACTTTGGTAAAATTAACAAAACGTCAATAAATACCCCCCAGGGGCTCAGCATTCATTTGCTGAGTACGGGCTTGACGACCCCGTGGTCCTGAGCGGGGGACTGGTCAGCGCCGCCGGTCTCCTGTCACCGTAACCCCCGGACATGCTTCAGCGACCACCGTATGGCGCGACAATGGAATGTTGTGTGCTGCGGGGAATGGTAATCTTGGCTTGACCGCCTGGATTGCGAGGAAGGTAAACCTCTATAAAAAACCCTCAATCTTACGGTGTGCTGCGCGCCTATGAGATGCATGGCTGTTGGGGTGGAACAGTCGCAAGCGGGCAACCTCTGGGGCACCTGCCGCACCCCAGTTGTATAAGGCTTACTCAGGCACTCAGGGCTCTGTCTGAGCGGACCTTCAGTTCCCTAGCTGCTCGTGGGACCACAATGGACCCTTCGACCTCTACATTTCCCCCTACCAGTGGATTGGGTGGGCCACTGGTAGGAAAACACACCCCATCGGAAAAGCGACTTCGTGCTGCGAGTCCTCCAGCGCCTGGTGTTATTAGAGATTTATCAGACTGTCGTAACAGAGTACATGCTGATAACCAGAATGTGTTTTTGATTGTCAAACGGAAGGAGGGTAGCTTCGAGAGGGTTTCTCCCTTTTACATCCACAAGGGTCTTGAGGGAATTGCAGGAACACTGAAATCTGTGAAACGACTGCGCAATGGGACTGTTAGTTGAAACTTCTAGTTCCCGTCGAGTCACTTCTCTTCGGAAAGCAACCTGTCTCGGAGAGTACGCTATCGAGACCGAGCTCCACTCCACTTTGAACTATAGTAAGGGTGTTGTGACATATAGGGACTTGGTGGATATCCCCAAGGACGAGTTGAAATCTGAGTGGGCTGACGAAGGTATTGTCGACGTGCAGCATATTATGAAACGAGTCGATGGGGACGTAGTCAAATCCGACTCGTTTATTCTCACGTTCAATTGCCCGAGACTCCCAGACCTTGTTGAAGTGGGTTTCTTACGTTTGCCAGTACGGCCATATTTCCCCAACCCAATGTGCTGTTTTAAATGTCAGCGCTTTGGGCATACTACGTTGGGGTGCAATGGGATAGCCACTTGTGGTAAATGTGGTCAGCCTGCCTATGAAGGAGCCGATTGTTCATCGCCTGTGAAGTGCGTGAATTGCTCTGGGAGTCACCCTGTCTGGAGCCGGGTCTGCCGCATCTATCTCGAGGAACGGAAGATACAGGAGATCAAAACATCTAAGCGCATCCCCTATGGTGAGGCCAAGAAGCTCTTTAAGGCCATGCAGCCTCCTGTGTTTACAACATCTTTCGCTTCCGCTCTGCAGAAACCGGTACAGTTGGCCACTGTTGCTACACAAACGGAGGTTGCTAGTGTCAGCACTAATACCTGCGTTTGCCAGTGCACTTGTGCTGCTGCGGTTGTTTTGCTACCTGCAGCTCTCCCCACAACGTCGGACAAAGCCGTGGTTGCTGACAGTGGGGTACTTCCCGCCCCTCCCCATATGGCGCCTTCTGCCCAGGCGAGTAAAGCTCCAACTGTTGACAAGGTTCTGCATTCTAAGCCCCCCAAGATAAAGACGCCGAAGGTGAAGGTTTTGCCACCTGAGGAGACTAATCAGGGTCAGTCCGATAACGATGCCATCGTACTGTCTGACATCTCCCTTGGGTCGCCATCGGAGCTGATGGACATTGATGTCGACTGGGGGCGTTATTCTCGCCCCAGGAATAAATCTCCGGCCAGTACGGGCTCTCCTCCAAAGCACAGAGGCAGGGTGAAAATTCAGTCACCCTGATCACTGGCTCCCATATTACAGTGGAACCTGAATGAGTTCAGGATGCATGTGGCCGAATTACAACTCCTTGTACGAGAGCGCCCCTTGTGCTTATGTCTCCAAGAGACACATTTTCGGGCCACTAATGCTCCGTCTTTACGGGGCTATACCGTGTATCGAAAAGATGATCTGATGGGGGAAAGGGTAAAGGGTGGTGTTGCGGTTTTTGTCCGTGACACGCACCACTCATCTGAGCTCCCTCTCGTTACGGACTTGCAAGCAGTTGCAGTTGACCTTCTTGTGGGGTGGAGCCTCACAATCTGTTCCGTTTACTTACCGCCTCAGGATGCAATAGACTCTGAGGCTCTCACAGACCTTATTAGCCAACTCCCCCGCCCATTTCTCCTTCTGGGGGACTTCAATGCTCATAATGTCTTATGGGGCTCTACGACTACTTGCCCCAGGGGTCGCATTCTGGAAAGCCTCATGGCGTCCGAAGAACTGTGCATCCTCAACTCTGGTGCTCCCACTCATTTCTGTACTGCTTCTGGGTCGTCGTCAGCTATTGACCTTTCCTTTTGCTCTCCAGCACTCGCAGATTCTGCTCTGTTGGAGGTTGCCGCTGACTTCCATTCTAGTGACCACTTCCCCGTTTGGATTCGCCTCCTGGATGAGGCTGTGGCATTACCAGTGCCGCCCAGGTGGCACCTCTGCAGAGCTGACTGGACACTTTTCAGTCATTTAGCTGTTTTGGAACACCATGCCAGCGTCCACGAATGGGTCGACCATGTTACAGCCTTGATCTCCCATACTGCTGAATTGTCGATCCCACGGTCCTCAAGTCATCCCAAGAGGCGTCCTGTCCCTTGGTGGACCACTGAGTGCCGCTCAGCCATTCGAGCCCGCCGAGCAGCTCTGCGCCGCTTAAAGTGCCGTCCCTCAGCTGACAATCTTGCGGCCTTTCGGGTGGCAAGGGCCAAGGCGCGGCGAGTGATTAAAGAGAGCAAACGACGGCCATGGCAATCGTTCTTGAACTCCATCTTCCGCTCCACTAGTTCTACGAAAGTATGGGAAGCCATCAGGAGGATTTCTGGGAAACGCAGCCAGTTACGGCATTGCTGCATCAGGGTGTCTCCTCACGGCGCCGAGAGACATTGCCCAGACACTGGCTATGCATTTTGCGGAATCTACTGCCACTATGAACTGTGATCCAGATTTCTGCCGCTACCGCACTGCCATCGAGAGGGATCACTTGGACTTCCGGTCTCCAAATTCTGAACCCTACAACCGCCCCTTCATAATGTGGGAACTGGATTTGGCGCTGTCTGTGGCTCATGATACTGCGCCAGGTGATGATCAAATCCTGTACAGCATGCTGCAGCACTTGTTGCTGCCATCCAAGGACGTTCTCCTGAATTGATTTAATATGATATGGTCATCCGGCACGTTCCCTGACTCGTGGAGGAAGGCGATTTTGATTCCCCTCCTCAAACCGGGAAAGGACCGAATGCATCCCAGTAGTTATCAGAGTATTGCTTTGACGAGCTGTGTCGGGAAGACATTGTAACGCATGGTCAACCGTCACCTGGTTTGGCTGCTCGAGACCAGGCAGCACCTTAGCCACTCTGAGTGTGGCTTTTGGAGATGTCATTCAACTATAGACAACTTGACCCTGGTTGAGGCGGCCATCCAGCAGGCGTTCCTACGTAACCAGCATTGTCTAGGTGTATTCTTTGACATTAATAAGGTGTATGACACTACTTGGCGCCGCCTTATCCTCAACTCCATCAGTGGGGCTTTCGTGGCCATCTCCCCATCTTCATTCGGTCCTTTCTTTCCCGCCGCCTCTTTCGATATCGAGTTGGTAATGTGCTATCTGATTTGTACGTACAGGAGAATAGTGTTCCTCAGGGAAGCGTTTTAAGTGTCACCCTCTTTTCCATCGCCATTAACAGTATCACGTCCACTATCAGGAGTCCGGCCCAGTGCTCCTTGTTTGTGGAGGATTTTGCTATTTTCTGTTGTTCCTCCAGTCTTGTCACTGCTAGTCGGCAGCTGCAGCTTACGATAAAGCGATTAGAGGCATGGACCGCGAAGACGGGTTTTACCTTTTCTGCAGACAAATGTGTGTGTGTTCATTTTAATCGTTCTCGATTTACCTCCCCTGAATTGCGTCTGAGGGATACCATTCATCCTTTTAGAGACACTGTGAGGTTCCTGGGCCTCACGTTTGATTACAAGTTGTCGTGGTTGCCGCACCTTAAACACCTCAAAGTGCGGGCCCTGAAGGCACTGAATATTTTGAAGTGTCTGAGCCATCGGTCCTGGGGAGCAGATCGGGCGCGTCTGCTGCAGTTTTATAGCGCTTTCGTCCGGTCGCGTCTTAACTATGGATGCACCGTGTATGGGTCAGCGAGGCCTTCGTATCTGAAGATTCTTGACGCAGTACACCATGAGGGTATGAGGCTGGCCACTGGTGGCTTCCGTACCAGTCCCATCCCCAGCCTGTGTGCTGAGGCAGGGGAACCGCCGCTCGCCATCCGGCGGAAACTCCTCATGGTGCGACGGGTGTGTCAATTCCTTGCCTGTCCTACCTCCCCTGCGTACCCTACTGTTGCCCAACCGCCCATGGAACGTCTCTTTTCCAGTCGTTAAAGGGCAATGAGACCATTTGGGATTCGTGCCGAGCATTTGCTTGAGTCCCTTGGTGTGGAGCGTGTGGCACCCCAACTCCAGGGTTTTATCTGCCTGCCTCCCTGGTTGCTCCAGAGGCCCAGCGTCCTTTTAGACTTGTCAGAGTACTAGAGGAGCTGCACTCCTGCATTTGTTTTTACCTCCTTATTTTACGATATTTTAAACCAGCATCCCGACCATGTACCAGTATTTACGGATGGCTCTAAACAGGGGGACTGTTGGTTGTGCTGTTGTTTTCCATGATCGAGTCGTCAAGTTACGGCTTCCTGCAGCGTTTACCATCTTTGATGCCGAATTGTTTGCGATCTTGCGGGCATTGGAGCAGATGAGATGTGTTCCCAGTCTTAAGTTTCTCATCTGTTCTGACTCCCTGAGTGTCCTTCAGACCATGCAACACTTGTACCCAGCAGATACAGTCGTCCACAACATCCATGATGCCCTACTCCACCTGCAACGGCAGGGGAAGGAGGTTTCTTTCTGCTGGGTGTCGGGGCACATGGGTATTAGGGGAAACGAACTGGCGGATGCGGCTGCCAAAGATGCATGTTCCCTCCCTCACGTTGTTGAATGTGCCGTCCCCCTCCATGCTGTTACCTCCCTTTTGCGTTTTCGTGTTATGCGTCAATGGGAGGAGGAGTGGCTGGCAGTCGGTGAAAATAAGCTGCGTTTGGTCAAGGCCACCACGCGGTCATGGCGTACGTCCTACCAGTCATGCAGGTGGGATGAGGTTCTCCTCACTCGCCTCCGCATCGGGCACAGTCCCTTAACGCATGGTTTTTTACTCCGGCGGGTGGACCCCCCAATCTGCAGTGCTTGTGGCGTCCAGATTACTGTCCGCCACATTTTACTTGACTGTCCTTTATTCTCTGACCAGAGGGCGGTGGTTTCCTTGCCACTGGATTTGCCCTCTATTTTGCAAGACGACGCAACGACTGTGGTTAAGGTCTTACGGTTTTGTGTCCTGTCCAATTTGTTGCCTCGGATTTTAGGGAGAGGATTTTAATGTGCTGCTGGGTGACTGGCTCACCCAGGTCCGCCAGTCACGATTACCTACTTGTTTCACTTCGATTTCTGTTCTCTTTTCCTTGTGTTTCCTTTCCTTTTTTAGTGCGTTTCTTTTCCTCTTGTTTTGCCTCTGTATGTGAGGATTCGGAACTGCGTCAGGCCTGTGTCTTTTAGCCGTTCTCCTTGTTTTCTGTCCGTCTTCGTCCCTTCACCGCATGTGTTCCTGTTTCTATGCGTTTGGGCGCTGATGACCACGCTGTTTAGCGCCCGAAAACCTCAAATCACACACACACTGTCAATGAATAATTAGTTGTCATCAACAAAAGGTTATTGCAGTAAAACAAATTACATAAACTGTGTGATAGTGTAAATAACATACAATACAATGAGACAGGGAGGGGGAGGGGAAGTAAGATGGTAAAAACATGTATAACTAAAAAATACAACATATCTGAGAAAATGTGAACATCAAAACCTCACTAAATGCGTTAGTATCGTAACAAAGAAACAAGTGGAGTGTCACCAGCATTAAAAGACGACGAATGCGACATACGCAATTGTAATATGGAAGACTGAGCTCTGTTATGTTAGCAAAAGTATGGGTCTGAAACTATTTAGATAACTTCTATTTTTGATTTTCAGCTGTTTATTTAAAACGGATCCATGTTTGTGGGCAAATGTTTAAAATTTCTAATTCTGCCAGGAAGTCAAGCCTGTAACTTTAGAGATTGCAGGGCTCTCTCACTTTTGGTACAGTGCCACGCTGCTTAATGTTCATAGGGAAGATGATCTGTATTGCTTGGTTGCTACATTTGATACGGTCTGACTTCATTCATATGATGAAATGGTTGGCAGTAGTTAATGCTCTTGCTTGTGTGCTCTAGTGAAGGCTTAACAGTAGGCTTTACCCGTGTTCGAAGGAAAAGGATGCCGAGTTAATTGACAGCAGTAAAAGCGTACCGTGGCTGAGAACCAAGGGGATCTTTTTTCTGCGGAACCTCGGTGAAAACATTTGCCGACAGCCAAGTCCGCCGGTCTCATTGTGCAGACATGCTGAGTGGCGCTTGTCGGTCAGCGGCCACATCCGGGTGGGCTGACTATAGCCGAGGAGTTGCTGCAGATTTGACTGGTTTTGTATGACCTGATGGCTGGCAATAAAGCAGAGCATGGGCCCTTGTTAGGTAGGAAGCGGATGAGGCGGCTGAGAGTTTTTGCGAATTCCGTGGGACAAGGCACTGACGCCCAGGCGTCCAGACTCGGCTACAAAACATACACTCCTGGAAATGGAAAAAAGAACACATTGACACCGGTGTGTCAGACCCACCATACTTGCTCCGGACACTGCGAGAGGGCTGTACAAGCAATGATCACACGCACGGCACAGCGGACACACCAGGAACCGCGGTGTTGGCCGTCGAATGGCGCTAGCTGCGCAGCATTTGTGCACCGCCGCCGTCAGTGTCAGCCAGTTTGCCGTGGCATACGGAGCTCCATCGCAGTCTTTAACACTGGTAGCATGCCGCGACAGCGTGGACGTGAACCGTATGTGCAGTTGACGGACTTTGAGCGAGGGCGTATAGTGGGCATGCGGGAGGCCGGGTGGACATACCGCCGAATTGCTCAACACGTGGGGCGTGAGGTCTCCACAGTACATCGATGTTGTCGCCAGTGGTCGGCGGAAGGTGCACGTGCCCGTCGACCTGGGACCGGACCGCAGCGACGCACGGATGCACGCCAAGACCGTAGGATCCTATGCAGTGCCGTAGGGGACCGCACCGCCACTTCCCAGCAAATTAGGGACACTGTTGCTCCTGGGGTATCGGCGAGGACCATTCGCAACCATCTCCATGAAGCTGGGCTACGGTCCCGCACACCGTTAGGCCGTCTTCCGCTCACGCCCCAACATCGTGCAGCCCGCCTCCAGTGGTGTCGCGACAGGCGTGAATGGAGGGACGAATGGAGACGTGTCGTCTTCAGCGATGAGAGTCGCTTCTGCCTTGGTGCCAATGATGGTCGTATGCGTGTTTGGCGCCGTGCAGGTGAGCGCCACAATCAGGACTGCATACGACCGAGGCACACAGGGCCAACACCCGGCATCATGGTGTGGGGAGCGATCTCCTACACTGGCCGTTCACCACTGGTGATCGTCGAGGGGACACTGAATAGTGCACGGTACATCCAAACCGTCATCGAACCCATCGTTCTACCATTCCTAGACCGGCAAGGGAACTTGCTGTTCCAACAGGACAATGCACGTCCGCATGTATCCCGTGCCACCCAACGTGCTCTAGAAGGTGTAAGTCAACTACCCTGGCCAGCAAGATCTCCGGATCTGTCCCCCATTGAGCATGTTTGGGACTGGATGAAGCGTCGTCTCACGCGGTCTGCACGTCCAGCACGAACGCTGGTCCAACTGAGGCGCCAGGTGGAAATGGCATGGCAAGCCGTTCCACAGGACTACATCCAGCATCTCTACGATCGTCTCCATGGGAGAATAGCAGCCTGCATTGCTGCGAAAGGTGGATATACACTGTACTAGTGCCGACATTGTGCATGCTCTGTTGCCTGTGTCTATGTGCCTGTGGTTCTGTCAGTGTGATCATGTGATGTATCTGACCCCAGGAATGTGTCAATAAAGTTTCCCCTTCCTGGGACAATGAATTCACGATGTTCTTATTTAAATTTCCAGGAGTGTATTTGTGAAGGCATGAGACTTTTAGGGGAAGGAGGGAGAGAAGCTGAATCTTTTTTCCTTTTCTCTCAATTAATTTTTAAAGTCGCTGGTTTGTCAAATCTGTGTATGTAGAGCAGGGGGGCGGTCTCCCAGCTTCGAATGCCAAGCTCCAGCTCGTGATTGGCTTGTGCTAAAGTGGATGAAATCTAAGAATGCAAATGTGCTATGCTACCGAGTTGTGGAGGAAAGCCGTAGAGAAAGAGAAGATCACTCTTGTAATGGTGTGTCGCTAGTAAAGAAAGGCAGGTCTTTACCTAGACGGTGAGACTTGTGTCCTTTGGTAGTGTGCCACTTAGTGCCTGTGCCAGTCACTATCTAAACCGTCAGAGGTACCGCTTCTTGTATCACGCACACAACAAGTTATTCGTGGGTGTGCTTATTTGTTTTCAGTCGGCTGTCTAAACGTTTGACATATTCCGTCACACAGTCATGTCACAGAGTCAAATTGGTTTGGCAAATGGGTCCACCAGCACACTGGAATCCACCAGGGTTTCAGAGGCTCATAGGGAAGTATCTGCATTCTGAAT
Organism: Schistocerca nitens; assembly: GCF_023898315.1. Lineage (NCBI taxonomy): Eukaryota > Metazoa > Arthropoda > Insecta > Orthoptera > Acrididae > Schistocerca > Schistocerca nitens. The sequence goes on from NC_064622.1 coordinate 342,578,728, forward strand.
CAGCCGAACGCGAGACCGTGTACTTGCATATTTCTGGGCGCGCGCCTTTAATAACCGATTGCTGCTATCCGATACTGCACTCGGCGAGCATATTGTGCTGTGCCGCCCTCAGCTGCGTAGGGCTCCAATATATGTTTCTCAGCACACTGTTCTTTGGAACCACATTTTTCTTTATGCAATTATACAGTATAGATGCTCGATAGCGGAATTGTTTTTTGCCATACCACAGATTCACATTTATGAAGTCAGTCAAAGCGTTTAGTTCTGGTTAGGGTGGTGCATTGAAACCCAGCTGATCACTTTGCTGGTGCCAGCGGAGGTTCGAGTCCTCCCTCGGACATGGGTGTGTGAGTTTGTCCTTAGGATAATTTAGATTAAGTGGTGTGTAAGCTTAGGGACTGATGACCTTAGCAGTTAAGTCCCATAAGATTTCACATACATTTTTTGATCACTTTGTTAACCATTTTATTGAACCATATTATTGAAAGCGATTGTCAGATAAAAATGTTTGTGTGGCATTTCTTTAGCCATCATTTGTCATGTGATATTTAAGAAAGAATAAATCAGTTGTTATTTAGACTAGTACTCCTCCCAGTGTTCTGATTTACATTACCTTTCGCCATTTTATTAAAGTCATGTTGCAAGTGAAAGAGTCCGGAAGCTTCCAACTTTTACTTTCTCCATGCAAAAGTTCTAAGGCCTCTAGTGTCCATGGTGTGTACTGGGTAAGAAGCAGACGTTCAGCGTAAGTGGAACTGAACATATTTCCCCCGAGTTTATTTAGCAGGTCCTTTTTATGCGGTGTATGTCCACAAAGTAAGTTATGTTTGGTCATATAAAACAAATGTGTACAGATACAGAAAAAATATTTACTGTACAAAAATCTACAACTGTTAAACTACTTTTCTACATAGCTTCCGAAATTTTGTAGGCACTTGTCATAGCGTGGCACTAGTTTTTGTATGCCTTTTTCATAGAAAGTTGCCACCTGTGTATTCAACCACATGGTAACACGTACTTTTAGCTTGTCATCATAATTGAAATGTTGAACACCAAGCACAGATTTTAGGTGTAAGAAGAGATGAAAGTCGCTAGGAGCGAGGTCCAGGCTGTGCGGAGGATGTTCAAACGCGTCCCAGTGAAATTCCCGTTAGAGTTTTGTCAGTAATCTTCGGCGCTTGTTCTGTATTGCACAGCGCAATTTCTTAATGGTCTCACAGTAACCATGTGCATTGATTGTTTGGCCTCGCAGTAAGAAATCAATCAGCAAAATGCATTTTCTGTCGCAAAAAACGGTGCACATGACTTTTCGAGGTGTCAAGAGTTGCTTAAGCTTAACCTTCGTTGGAGATGAAGTGTGCGTCCATAGCACTGATTGCCGTTTTGTTTCAGGGGTGTCATACGATACCCAAGTTTGATCCCTCGTGACTATCCGAGAAAGAAAACCATCGCCTTCTTCATTGTAGCGTGTCAAAAACTGAAGTGCACTGCCCATCCGTTGTTTTTTTGTGTTGTTCAGTAAGAATTTTGGAACCCAACGTGAGCAAAGATTTTGAAATTTCAGTTTTTCAGTAAGAATTTCATGAATTAGTGATCGTGAGATTTATGGAACTTCCAAAGCAAGGGCACTAAGTGTTAACTTACTGTTGTGCTTAATCTTCTCTTCAACTGTGTGAACCAATTCATCAGTAACCACAGACGAGCGTCCACTTCGTTCTTCATCGTGCACTTGATCACGTCCTTCATTGAACAGTCTGACCCATCTTCTAACCATTGAGTCACTCAAAGAATTTTGTCCGTAAACCTCACAGATTTGCCGATTAATTTTCTATGGTTTAACTTTCTTTGCATTTAGAAAACGAATCACAGATCTGAGTTCACACGCGGCGGCATTTTCAGTTACGGCTGACATTATAAAGAAGCACTACAAAGCACACGTCGGCAGCAGCGAACTGCAAATGGCGTACATGTCTTCTCCTTGAGTCAGAGTAACTGCCGCGCATGCTCGGAACTGCGGTCGTAGCGCTGCCGCGGATAGAAATAGAAACGGAACTTACTTTCTGGACCACCCTCGTATATTACATTGAAAGGTCTCCTGTCTGTCCTATGTAACAGTCAGGGCTGTCATTACATATTATTTTATAAACACCACAGTTAGTGGAACGATCTTCCTGTATTCTCATAATATAAGTTAATCCTATCCCCCGCACACACACACCAATCTCATTGTAATGTGTGTTATTCATACTATGTCACAGTTACGTAGTTTGTTTTTGCTACAATAATCTTTTCTTGATGGTAACTTATTATTTGTTGTCACTTTGTTAATTTTACATATTCACACAGCCAAATATGATTTGGTTTTAATGTCATAATTATAATTTTAACGTTTTAAGCAAACTTGTCATAATAATGTTCATTGGCTATGACGCACCCTCCTCCTGCCCACCATCGTCGGAAATGCTACGTAAGCGACGCTAGTGCGCTACGTGTACATGGGTGGTGTTCCATTTAATGACAACCACTATGTCGGGAAATTATTTTAATATTATGGAGGTGAAATTATATATTTTACTGACGCCTCTCGACTATTTTTTTAACGTACCTCCACTATAACTTGTAACCCAGTAAGTATGAGAATTTATGTATCCACAATGAGTTACTATTGTTCCCTAGTATAATACGTATTCACTGTTAACCTGTTTAGGTTGTCACTAACTTCTTTCTGAAGAAGACGGTTTTATAAACGTTGAAACAATGGTCAAGGGCTTTAACTAATCTTTAACTAATCTTTTTACGAGAATTTGATCCTATGGTTGCTGCTCCACGCATGTACAGAATTTTAAAAGTGTAATAATATGCAAGAGGGATTTAGCAAGCAATGGACAATAGCTAGAAAACAAGAAGTCAGCCTGAAAATTTGTGAGGGTCGATGCGTATACGAAGGTTGGCCATATAATGTTATCACCTAGAAAAAAAAAAGAAAACTGTGACCATGCAACGGGGTGACAATGTTAGCCATTCTCTACACATTCACGATTCAATGCGATATGTTTTTCCCAACGGTAGATGACTTGGCGAAGACGTCGGTTGTAGACCACTACGCTTTGGCTGTTCAATAAGCGCTACAAATCGAAGGTCAACTCGTCATCATTCTGTCAGTGACTAATAAACAATGGTTCCTTCATCCGAGGAAAGAGGAGGAAGTCATTGGGCAACACGTTAAGGGAGTACGGTGGGTAAGGCAAAATTTGATAGCATAAAGAAGCAGCATGAATATCTTGCGTCCTGTGCGGAATGGACTAGGGCCGAGGTCGGCAACCTGCGGCTCGCGAGCCACGTGCGGCTCTTTGGATGTCAAGCTGCGGCTCTTTAGTTCCATACGTAGATATTATTTATTTTATAAGAAAAAATATTTAATCGTTCTGAATCGATTAACGAGGATTATGCGCCATTTCTATTCCTCACAATCAGCCCATTGTTCTGTCTTTTCACCGCACCCCTCCCCCGTGACACCCGTCACTGTCGCACCGCGATAAGCACGTTCTGAGTTCTGAAGAGTCCGTCCATGCCAGTCGGCGATCACCGCACACGGGAAGCGACTACAGAGTGAGGCAAACAGTGTTTCGTGTCTCAATTATTCATTTTAATAATTCAATTGTTGGAGAATCATTTATTCTATCAAGGTTAGTATTTTTAATTGGGAAATATCTACGTAAAATGTTTCTTGATAGGTTATATTTTGAAGGCCAGCTTTTCGTATGCATTTACGTAGGTATACGTTGACATAGTAAATAATTGCAAAACTTGTCATCTGCTGTTTTGGATACCTGAATAATGATTTTAAAAATTCTTTATCACAGCTTCACCGCAAGCATGGCATCTGAAAAAAAAAAAAAGAGAGAGAGAGAGAGAGAAACTGAAGAAGAGCATCGAGAATTCAATCAGGATTCGAAGGACTCGTTCGCTTTCATATGCAACTCAGATGTCCTTCCGAATTGTCTCATTTGCCACGAAAAACTCGCACACAATAAGAAATCAAATTTAGAGAGTCACTTAACTACAAAACATACACAGTTTGCTAGTAAATATCCAGCCGGCGAAGAACGAAAAAAAGCTGTAGACGAGCTACAGAAACAAGTACAGCAATCAAGTTCCATGTAAAGTAACTGGACCCAATCTACAAGTAATGTTTGCAAGCTTGGTCGTATCACTAGAAATTGCAAAAAAAGGCAAATCATTCACAGATGGCGAGTATGTCAAAGATTGCTTCATATTTGCATTTGAACAACTATTTCGTGATTTCAAAAACGAACCAGAAATCTTGAAAAAAAATCAAAGATCTGCCACTATCCGCTAAAGCATTACAAGATAGAATAAGTAAAATGTCTTCAAATGTAACACATTTGCAGGTGGAAGACATTCAACTGGCTTCTGCCTTATCGCTTGCTATCGGTGAGTCTTGCGATATAAAAGACACGGCACAAGTTGCCCTTTTTGTGAGGCATAAGTCTTCCCAAGGTCCGAACGAAGAACTTATAGGAGTTTTACCGCTCTTGGGACAAACTAGAGGGGAAGACATAGCGAGTGCCGTGCAGAAATGCCTCGACGATAATAAGATCGATTCAAATAAAATCGTTTCAATAGCAACTGATGGAGCCAGAAGTATGACAGGAAAAAATAAAAGGGCAACAATGATTCTTCAGAGCAAAATAAACCACGAAATTCTTACGTTTCACTGCATAAAACACCAAGAAACGCTTTGTGCGCAAACATTTACGGCCGAAATAGTTGAGGTCATGAATTTGGTAATCAAGATTGTTAACAGCATCTTGTCAAAAACACTCTACCATCGTCAGTTTAAAGAATTCTTAAACGAAATAGAGACTCAGTATTCCGACCTCCTCCTTCACAGTAAAGTGCGATGGCTTTCCAAGGGTAAGGTGTTGAAACGTTTTGCTTTGTGCTTGAATGAAGTAAGTACATTCATTAATGAAAAAGGCATTAATCACCCTGAATTAGAGACCAGCGAATGTCTGCACAAATTTTACTTTATGGTGGATATGACGGCGAAATTAAATGAGCTGAATCTAAAACTGCAAGGAAAGGGAAATCCAGCCTATGTTTTGGTAGAAGAATTGGTTTGTTTCCAAGAAAAATTAATTATTTTTGCAGAAGATACTCAGAGCGATAAATTACTTCATTTTCAATTTCTAAAGCAATATCGCGATAAAACCAGTGCAACTGTTGACTCGAGTTACTTCAGCACAGGTATTAAAAAAATGAAAGATGAATTTGTTGACAGATTTCAGCAATTCAGAGCCAACAAATCCACTCTAACATTCATAGGAAATCCTCTCAACACAAATAGTAACGAAATCCACATTGAACCATTTGGAGTTGATAGTGGATTTCAACTCTCACAGAGTTGAAAATCAAGTTGGAAGAGTTGGAAGTCCAGAAATGTATGTACGTAACGCAACAAAAGTGGACAGCTTTAAAAGAAATGCCGCGAGTTGAGGCACTTATATTCGACACATGGAATAGTCTTTAGGATTGATAAATGAGGTGAAGAAGTTGGCATTTGGAGTGCTGACTATCTTCGGATCGACATAGTCGTGCGAGCAAGCGTTCTCTTGCATGAATATAATTAAAAGTAAAGTAAGGAGTCGTGTTTGAAACTTAAAACAACAAGTTATGAGCCAAATTTACCCAGACTTTCTAAAACCATGCAAAGCCAACGCTCCCATTGAATTTGTTCACTCGAATGTATGTTATCGGTTTTTTTTTTTCATTTTTAAGTACATGTTACATTGTTTAGTTAAGTTCAAATTTTCTACTTGAATAATCATGCAAAGCCATCGCTCCCATTGAATTTGTTTGCTCAATTGTTTGTTATTGAAGTACAAGTTAGTGTTGTAAGTGAATGTTTAATTGTTTTAATATTTTACTTGAATAATAAGTGATTATGTAATAATACCATATATATATATATATATATATATATATATATATATATATATATATATATATATATATATATTGTCATCATTCTACTGACTGGTTTGATGCGGCCCGCCACGAATTCATTTCCTGTGCTAACCTCTTCATCTCAAAGTAACACTTGCAACCTACGTCCTCAATTATTTGCTTGACGTATTCCAATCTCTGTCTTCCTCTACAGTTTTTGCCCTCTACAGCTCCCTCTAGAACCATGGAAGTCATTCCCTCATGTCTTAGCAGATGTCCTATCATCCTGTCCCTTCTCCTTATCAGTGTTTTCCACATATTCCTTTCCTCTCCGATTCTGCATAGAACCTCCTCATTCCTTACCTTATCAGTCCACCTAATTTTCAACATTCGTCTATAGCACCACATCTCAAATGCTTCGATTCTCTTCTGTTCCGGTTTTCCCACAGTCCATGTTTCACTACCATAGAATGCTGTACTCCAGACGTACATCCTCAGAAATTTCTTCCTCAAATTAAGGCCGGTATTTGATATTAGTAGACTTCTCTTGGCCAGAAATGCCTTTGTTGCCATAGCGAGTCTGCTTTTGATGTCCTCCTTGCTCCGTCCGTCATTGGTTATTTTACTGCCTAGGTAGCAGAATTCCTTAACTTCATTGACTTCGTGACCATCAATCCTGATGTTAAGTTTCTCGCTGTTCTCATTTCTACTACTTCTCATTACCTTCGTCTTTCCCCGATTTACTCTCAAACCATACTGTGTACTCATTAGACTGTTCATTCCGTTCAGCAGATCATTTAATTCTTCTTCACTTTCACTCAGGATAGCAATGTCATCAGCGAATAGTATCATTGATATCCTTTCACCTTGTATTTTAATTCCACTCCTGAACCTTTCTTTTATTTCCATCATTACTTCCTCGATGTACAGATTGAAGAGTAGGGGCGAAAGGCTACAGCCTTGTCTTACACCCTTCTTAATACGAGCATTTCGTTCTTGATCGTCCACTGTTATTATTCCCTCTTGGTTGTTGTACATATTGTATATGACCCGTCTCTCCCTATAGCTTACCCCTACTTTTTTCAGAATCTCGAACAGCTTGCACCATTTTATATTGTCGAACGCTTTTTCCAGGTCGACAAATCCTATGAAAGTGTCTTGATTTTTCTTTAGCCTTGCTTCCATTATTAGCCGTAACGTCAGAATTGCCTCTCTCGTCCCTTTACTTTTCCTAAAGCCAAACTGATCGTCACCTAGCGCATTCTCAATTTTCTTTTCCATTCTTCTGTATATTATTCTTGTAAGCAGCTTCGATGCATGAGCTGTTAAGCTGATTGTGCGATAATTCTCTTACTTGTCAGCTCTTGCCGTCTTCGGAATTGTGTGGATGATACTTTTCCGAAAGTCAGATGGTATGTCGCCAGACTCATATATTCTACACACCAACGTGAATAGTTGTTTTGTTGCCACTTCTCCCAATGATTTTAGAAATTCTGATGGAGTGTTATCTATCCCTTCTGCCTTATTTGACCGTAAGTCCTCCAAAGCTCTTTTAAATTCTGATTCTAATACTGGCTCCCCTATCTCTTCTAAATCGACTCCTGTTTCTTCTTCTATCACATCAGACAAATCTTCACCCTCATAGAGGCTTTCAATGTATTCTTTCCACCTATCTGCTCTCTCCTCTGCATTTAACAGTGGAATTCCCGTTGCACTCTTAATGTTACCACCGTTGCTTTTAATGTCACCAAAGGTTGTTTTGACTTTCCTGTATGCTGAGTCTGTCCTTCCGACAATCATATTTTTTTCGATGTCTTCACATTTTTCCTGCAGCCATTTCGTCTTAGCTTCCCTGCACTTCCTATTTATTTCATTCCACAGCGACTTGTATTTCTGTATTCCTGATTTTCCCGGAACATGTTTGTACTTTCTCCCTTCATCAATCAACTGAAGTATTTCTTCTGTTACCCATGGTTTCTTCGCAGCTACCTTCTTTGTACCTATGTTTTCCTTCCCAACTTCTGTTATGGCCCTTTTTAGAGATGTCCATTCCTCTTCAACTGTACTGCCTACTGCGCTATTCCTTATTGCTGTATCTATAGCGTTAGAGAACGCATCTCGTCATTCCTTAGTACTTCTGTCTCCCACTTCTTTGCGTATTGATTCTTCCTGACTAATGTCTGGAACTTCAGCCTAAAAAAATGGTTCAAATGGCTCTGAGCACTATGGGACTTAACTGCTGAGGTCATCAGTCCCCTAAAACTTAGAACTACTTAAACCTAACTAACCTAAGGACGTCACACACACCCATGCCCGAGGCAGGATTCGAACCTGCGACCGTAGCGGTCGCGCGGTTCCAGACTGTAGCGCCTGGAGCCGCTCGGCCACAACTTCAGCCTACTCTTCATCACTACTATATTGTGATCTGAGTCTATATCTGCTCCTGGGTACGCCTTACAGTTCAGTATCTGATTTCGGAATCTCTGTCTGACCATGATGTAATCTAATTGAAATCTTCCCGTATCTCCCGGCCTTTTCCAAGTATACCTCCTCCTCTTGTGATTCTTGAACAGGGTATTCGCTATTACTAGCTGAAACTTGTTACAGAACTCAATTAGTCTTTCTCCTCTTTCATTCCTTGTGCCAAGCCCATATTCTCCTGTAACCTTTTCTTCTACTTCTTCCCCTACAACTGCATTCCAGTCGCCCATGACTATTAGATTTTCGTCCCCCTTTACGTACTGCATTACCTTTTCAATATCCTCATACACTTTCTCTATCTATTCATCTTCAGCTTGCGACGTCGGCATGTATACCTGAACTATCGTTGTCGGTGTTGGTCTGCTGTTGATTCTGATTAGAACAACCCGGTCACTGAACTGTTCACAGTAACACACCCTCTGCCCTACCTTCCTATTCATAACGAATCCTACACCTGTTATACCATTTTCTGCTGCTGTTGATATTACCCGATACTCATCTGACCAGAAATCCTTGTCTTCCACTTCACTTCACTGACCCCTACTATATCTAGATTGAGCCTTTGCATTTCCCTACCACGTTCAAGCTTCTGACATTCCACGCCCAGACTCGTAGAACGTTATCCTTTCGTCGATTATTCAATCTTTTTCTCATGGTAACCTCCCCCTTGGCAGTCCCCTCAAGGAGATCCGAATGGGGGACTATTCCGGCATCTTTTGCCAATGGAGAGATCATCATGACACTTCTTCAATTACAGGCCACATGTCCTGTGGATACACGTTACGTGCCTTTAATGCAGTGGTTTCCATTGCCTTCTGCATCCTCATGTCGTTGATCATTGCTGATTCTTCTGCCTTTAGGGGCGATTTCCCACCCCTAGGACAAGAGAGTGCCCTGAACCCCTATCGACTCCTCCGCCCTCTTTGACAAGGCCGTTGGCAGAATGAGGCTGACTTCTTATGCCGGAAGTCTTCCGCCGCCAATGCTGAATATTTATCAAAATTTAGGCAGTGGTGGGTATCAAACCCGGAACCGAAGACGTTTTGATTATGAATCAAAGACGCTACCCCTAGATCACGGGTATTATATATATATATATATATATATATATATATATATATATATATATAATTTGCTGTGAAAAACACTACTTATAGTATATGAATAAGTACGTATTTTTCTTATGAATGAATAGATTAGTTTTTTTCGTCAAAAGACTTTATTTATGCAAGTACTATTTATTGTTGGCAAGAAAAATTTTTGTGGCTCTTTAAAAACTTTGAAATTTTGTAAATTCTCTTCCGACTCAATAGGTTGTCGACTCCTGAACTAGGGCGCTGTCGCAGAACAAAAGTACCCCACTGGATAATTTCTCGTGGCACTTCGTCTTGACAGCCTCCTGTATCATAGTGATCAGATTTTCAGATTTCGGCAGAGTGATTCTGCAACGTTTTGTCGCTTAAACTGTTAGCGTGACATCACGAGAGACCAGCCGCAAAAAAAAGAAAAGAAAACTTCCCTATTCATCATTATTCATCATTCAGACTCGTTTGACCACACTGGAAGCGTCGGCGCTGCCTTGTGATGGTGAGTTGTTTCCGTAAACCTGCATAAACACAGCGTGGACTCTTGTACCGCTGTTCCCTTGCAAATGCAGGAAGTGAATTACTGCGAGATGCTACACTTCATCAAAGACTTGCGGCATTTTATTTCGGCTCAGCTAGAGGCGTGCTGTGGTACTCTGACGCGGGAATTACAATAAGTACGAGGAACGCAGACGTGTAGCCGCAAACAAAAATAAATAAATATGTAACTTTATATATAGCCGGCCGCGGTGGTCTCGCGGTTCTAGGCGCGCAGTCCGGAACCGTGCGACTGCTACAGTCGCAGGTTCGAATCCTGCCTCGGGCATGGATGTGTGTGATGTTCTTAGGTTAGTTAGGTTTAACTAGTTCTAAGTTCTAGGGGACTGATGACCACAGCAGTTGAGTCCCATAGTGCTCAGAGCCATTTGTAACTTTATTTTTTCGAGGTAATAATTAAACTTCTTTGAGTACCTTTCGTAAATACTGAATATTTCATGGGGTTCATGCCACATCTTAGAAAGGAAACTGTTCTAATTTCTTGAGAGGTCACAGAGCAATACATGTATGCAGTAACACACCGGACTTAAGCGATAGGTGGGACCGAGGGGTAACCGTGCAAGTCGAGTTCACTTAAGTCAGGATGCAATTTTGCATATAAATATGTAAAAGTTACGTTCAGTTAGGTCTAGAGGCTAAAGAAAACATTGTAATTTAGAAGAAAAATGTTCAATAATGCAACGCATTATATTAAAACACGGTATAATGAATTGCAATCATGTAAATTGAAATTATTCTGACGCAGAAGGTTGGATAAAATCTAACAATGTCCTCTGATAAGCCAAATTATTTTTCTTCTCACGCAAAATTTCCTTGTAACACGCTATTAAACCTTTTGTTTCCCGTTTTGTACCAGAAATGCGCATTTCGTTGGAGCCTATTTTTTCTAAAATTCGTAACACTTTGTTAATTGAACTGCGACCTTCTGATGGATATGGGTCTAAGGAATCAGCTCATTCAATATTTTGATCTTCCTCACGTATTTTTATAAGCTCACCGATTGTCAGCTCCTGAATGTATGAATCCAGTAGCTCTTGAACAGCACCATCCCCCTCTAAATTTAATTACCTTGCAAGATGGACCACTTTCACAATCATATTATCAATTTGACCTGGTTCTGAGTCTCCTTGGATTTCAGTGGTGAAAAAAATGGACAAAGTTTTTTTTTTTTCAGACGCCACTTAAAGTTCTTTGTAAAACTTCATTACAAGGTTGTACTATAATTCTCACGGCTTCTAAACCATTGAATTGCTTCCAAAAATCCTTAACAGACAGCTCGTTGTTTTGCCTCAGAACTTCATGTAGATGCGCAAACGATCGTCTCGTGTAGTAAACTTTAAATGTTTTAGTGACTGCCCTGTCCATCGGATGAAGCACGCTGGTTGCATTCATTGACAAAAATACAACTTCACACGAGGTAGTAGAGCATCAGAAGGATGACTTGGTGCGTTGTCCATTAATAGCATCATTTTAAAAGGAGTTTGTTTTAATTGGCAATAACGTTCAACTTCAGATATGATGTGATGACCAAACCAGTGACACAGGCTGCCAAATCACGGACAACGCATCTTTAAATGTATTTTTTAAAGCTCTTGAATTTTCTGAGATGCAGACTAAAAGAGGTTTTAATTTACAATTACCGGCTACATTCGCACCAACCATCATTCTTAACAGATCTTCTGCGGCTTTGAAACATGGAAAGCTTTTCTCTCCAAGTGCGATAAAAGTTCTTTTAGGCGTCTTCTTCCAGAACAGACAAGTCTCATATAAGTTGAATATGGTTTGGCTGGTGTAGCCATCTTCTTCTACCACTGTCTTGCGTTTCTCTGGATAGAGCGACGCAGCCTCTTCATCAGCGCTTCCCAGAAGAATTGGGCACTTAAATGTCACTGGGATGTTGAACAACTGCATCCCTTCATTCCTCCTCTAAACCGAAACGATCTCAGATGTGTTTTCGAAATATTCCTGAAAGCCTGACACAATGAGCAATAACAAAATGCCAGTACACTCATCCCCACATCTCAAAAGTGTCCATTTCTGCAAACCTAGGGTTATTCCAGAATACAGCCCTTCAGAAGCGTTCCTATTGCCTCTCGCCAAATTAGCGGGCGGAATGGTTCGCGAACTCTAATGAGAATCCCTGGAGGGAAGACGATGTTCTTTTTGAGGAGCACTATCGAGAACTGGCTTTTGAAGCTGACCACAGAAGAATTCTCCTGGAGCTAACGTACATTCTGCATAAGGACCACGAAGATAAGGTACGGGAAATTAGCGTTTATAGGAATATATTTAGGTAGTCTTTTTCCCTCGCTTGTATTTGCGAGTGGAATGGAAAAGGGAATGTCTAGTAACGGTACAGGATACCCTCCGCAACATACCGTACAATGGCTTGCGAAGTAAGCATATAGCTGTAAATTTAGTTTACCTATTAAGATGTCATTCCATCCCAGCCAAATTATAGACCCCTGATAATTATCTCGAAGTCCCATCACGTTCCGAAGACACTGTTCCATTAGCTAGACGGCTGCCAGAGAAAAATAGCATACCAACATACAAGATGTGGACAGGGGTAGGGGCAGATGTGGACTCTGAACACAATCTATTGGTTATGAACTGTAGATTAAAACTGAAGAAACTGCAAAAAGGTGGGAATTTAAGGAGATGGGACCTGGATAAACTGAATAAACCAGGGGTTGTACAGAGTTTCAGGGAGAGCATAAGGGAACAATTGGCAGGAATGGGGGAAAGAAATACAGTAGAAGAAGAATGGGTAGCTTTGAGGGATGAAATAGTGAAGGCAGCAGAGGATAAAATAGGTAAAAAGACGAGGGCTCGTAGAAACCCTTGGGTAACAGAAGAAATATTGAATTTAATTGATGAAAGGAGAAAATATAAAAATGCAGTAAATGAAGCAGGCAAAAGGGAATACAAACGTCTCAAAAATGAGATCGACAGAAAGTGCAAAATGGCTAAGCAGGGATGGCTAGAGGACAAATGTAAGGATGTAGAGGCTTGTCTCACTAGGGGTAAGATAGATGCTGCCTACAGGAAATTTAAGATACCTTTGGAGAAAAGAGAACCACTTGTATGAATATCAAGAGCTCAGATGGAAACCCAGTTCTAAGCAAAGAAGGGAAAGCAGAAAGGTGGAAGGAGTATATAGAGGGTCTATACAAGGGCGATGTACTTGAGGACAATATTATGGAAATGGAAGAGGATGTAGATGAAGATGAAACGGGAGATACGATACTGTGTGAAGAGTTTGACAGAGCACTGAAAGACCTGAGTCGAAACAAGGCCCCGGGAGTAGACAACATTCCATTAGAAGTACTGAATGCCCTGGGAGAGCCAGTCCTGACCAAACTCTACCATCTGGTGAGCGAGATGTACGAGACAGGCGAAATACCCTCAGACTTCAAGAAGAATATAATAATTCCAATCCCAAAGAAAGCAGGTGTTGACAGATGTGAAAGTTACCGAACTATCAGTTTAATAAGTCACAGCTGCAAAATACTAACGTGAATTCTTTACAGACGAATGGAAAAACTGATAGAAGATGACCTCGGGGAAGATCAGTTTGGATTCCGTAGAAATGTTCGAACACGTGACGCAATACTGACCCTACGACTTATCTTAGAAGAAAGATTAAGGAAAGGCAAACCTACGTTTCTAGCATTTGTAGACTCAGAGAAAGCTTTTGACAATGTTGATTGGAATACTCTCTTTCAAACTCTGAAGGTGGCAGGGGTAAAACACAGAGAGCGAAAGGCTATTTACAATTTGCACAGAAAGCAGATGGCAGTTATAAGAGTCGAGAGGTATGAAAGGGAAGCAGTGGTTGAGAAGGGAGTGCGACAGGGTTGTAGCCTATCCCCGATGTTATTCAATCTGTATATTGAGCAAGCAATAAAGGAAACAAAAGAAAAGTTCGGAGTAGGTATTAAAATCCATGGAGAAGAAATAAAAACTTTGAGGTTCGCCGATGACATTGTAATTCTGTCAGAGACAGCAAAGGACTTGTAAGAGCAGTTGAACAGAATGGACAGTGTCTTGAAAGGAGGATATAAGATGAACATCAACAAAAGCAAAACGAGGATAATGGAATGTAGTCGAATTAAGTCGAGTGATGCTGAGGGAATTAGTTTAGGAAATGAGACACTTAAAGTAGTAAAGGAGTTTTGCTATTTGGGGAGCAAAATAACTGATGATGGTCGAAGTAGAGAGGATATAAAACGTAGACTGGCAATGGCAAGGAAAGCGTTTCTGAAGAAGAGGAATTTGTTAACATCGAGTATTGATTTAAGTGGCAGGAAGTCGTTTCTGAAAGTATTTGTATGGAGTGTAGCCATGTATGGAAGTGAAACATGGACGATAAATAGTTTGGACAAGAAGAGAATAGAAGCTTTCGAAATGTGGTGCTACAGGAGAATGCTGAAGATTAGATGGGTAGATCATATAACTAATGAGGAGGTATTGAATAGAACTGGGGAGAAGAGGAGCTTGTGGCACAACTTGACTAGAAGAAGGGATCGGTTGGTAGGACATGTTCTGAGACATCGAGGGATCACCAATTTAGTATTGGAGGGCAGCGTGGAGGGTAAAAATCGAAGAGGGAGGCCAGGAGATGAATACACTAAGCAGATTCAGAAGGATGTAGGCTGCAGTAGGTGCTGAGAGATGAAGAAGCTTGCACAGGATAGAGTAGCATGGAGAGCTGCATCAAACCAGTCTCAGGACTGAAGACCACAACAACAGAACAACATACAAGAGGAAATTCATAACCATCCAGAGTATACATGGGCTGCACAAAAAAATTCAAAAGCGTAACACTTACAATTTATCGGCATCAAATGATTGACTATAAATACCCCTTCTGTACATGACTTAATCTCCTTTATTCCAATGACAACTACGCTAGAAATACGACAGTGTAATGGTGGTCACATCCTTGTTGACAGCACAGTGTCTCTCTCCTCGTTATTTTTGTAACACACAACCGAAAAAATTATGAAATATAAAAACTTTGCTAACGTCACCTGGTAGAGAATTCAATAAGATTTTGCTGCGTCTCTCTCTTCCGGTATATCGGTAAACAAACACCATCTGCATATTAGTATTAACGATATGTGGTGATACCATTAAATATATATATATTGGTCCACTGGAGCAGGCGATCACTGATCGAAGTCGCTTCCGTGAACCTGTGTAAAGTTTTAATTCATGTACTGGAGGAAGACCATATCAACTATCAATTGCCCAAAATCGTATGAGCAATACACTGGCTCTTCAGATCTATAGTGTTACGCTTTCTTTCTGGTAGAACTGCTGTCTGTGATTTGGAATCATGTCTCTCCATTCAACAACATACTTGCACTGGATCCTATGGCGATGTCTTTTAATGATTACAGTCTCTCTGCATTTTGTAATTGTTCCTCAGGCTCTGGCCTGCCATCCCCGCAGCTTTGTCCATTTGATTGTTCCAATTTAAGTCGGAACTGAGCATAAGGCTGAGGTTGCTATATCCACCAACCCCGTGCAGAAACAGGTTGAGCTGAGCTAATGCGACAAGACCGTGTTTTGACCACTCAGCAGAAATGAGAACAAGTTGTAGTAGCTCCGCCGCCCGTGTACAGTGTCTAAGGATTTTGCTACTGCGTTGTGGTGCGTCTCCAAACTATGTCCAGGTACTACAGTCCAAAGGAGATCTGCATCCCTCATGGTGCATTCCATTCATGCAGCTCCAGATCTACGATATTTCCGTACTGTGTAAAAAACTTGATAGCATGCCCCCCCCCCTCCCCGCCCCATTCCATCGAGCGTTTGAGATAGGACGTCAAAAATTTAAATGAAAATCAAGTTTTCAAAGATATGTTCATCAGGTAGTGCACATTTTTCAAGAGTTTGATATATAAAATACATATGTTTGAGGTAATGTAAGACATTTTATTTGGTATAAGTGTGCCAAAGTGCAGTGCAGTGTCACGCTTCTTCACACAGCTTTCTTCTATCGCATGTCACTGTGGACTTCAGACGTATATATTTTGTAATTGAAGCCATCAAACATATTTCAGGACAGTGGAAATTAAATTGTCCTTTGGTGCCTCTACTGCTCCCAGTTGGTCAGTTTGACATACTGCCCTCCCTTAAAAAAAATTCACTATTAATAGTGGGTGGGATTATTTGAGGGAATAAGAACTCTTCAGGAAACTTGCACTCTTTCTTGCTTATTAGCTAATAACTTTCTCTTTTGTATGACATAAAATTGAATACAGGAAACATGAAACCAGTAAAGAGGCAAGCAATGTAGTACACATTTCTTCAATCCTTAGGTCCCAGCATTTTTTGCTCTCTAGTTCTGCTACAGCATTACACAGTGTGCTTTCTTTTCTGAGAAAGACTGTATTACATCATCGAAGTTCAACAGACGTTTTACTACACAAAAAATTCAAAAATGTTACTGCCTAATACTATTCTGAGAATAGAACTTAAGCAGCTATTAACTGGGGACTGTACTACAGGCCCTTAGTAGTGTAGCGACCTGGCAAAAAATTTTTATCAACATTTCATTTTCCTGGATATGCCAAGAAGATAATTGTAATCTTTCTTACCTGTTAGTCGTTTATTTCCACTCTGGTAGTCTGAATATGGATTTCACTAATAATTATAATAATGCTTATCATTCACACACACAATCAACCACATAAACAAACAGCAATCGGCATTCACCCATTCAGGTTTATTCAGCTCAGCTCATATAGCTCCATCCCCTTTTGTCTTTCGAAAAGATTTTTATTTCTTGATGCAATGGGGATTCCCCTGACAGAGATATCATGTACACTATACACAAATTCAAAAATCAACTTGTGATTCGTTCAGAAATCGACTTAGAATGTTTTCAAAAACATTCTAAAACCAATAGGGATGTGTTTCAAAATCATATGAATAATCGATACACCAATGTGCGCTAGATGCTAGACACTTGTGAAACAAGGTTTTTTTCTTCAAGAATATGAATTCGGCGCCCCCTGAAATTGCCACCTGAGGTGGATACCCCAGTTTGGCCTCCCCTAGATCTGGGCCTGCTTTCACGTCTGTCACACAAACATTCTCGTTACTTTGTATCATCAAACAGAGAAAAACTACAAACTCTGCTAACATCATCCAGTAGAGAACTTGATCTGTTGTTACCACATCCCTCTCTTCCTATATATCGATGATACAACGAAAACAGATTCCATGTGTGTGCTGAAATGGAGCATATGTGGCGATCCTATTAAACATACATGTATTGTTCCATTGTATCAGGTGGCCAGTGATCCAAGTCGCTTCCTCAGACCAGTGTAAAGTTTCATGACCTGTACTGTTGGAGGGCCATATCCCACAGCCTATCAATCGCAGGAGAGGGTCCCTGTGTTATTCTTGCATAAGCGGTTTCATACATTATTTTTTCTGCTGTAACACATCCAAGCAGTGTATGACTGCTGCTTTGTACACTGCCATACATTCGTTTTTCCCTCACGATTTTGAGGTCTGTCTGAGGTGCTAAACCGAGATAACATGTTTCCATTTATTGGCTCTCACAGAATGCTGTACATCGCATGGTGTAAACTATGCTGCACCCACAATACAAGATGGTTGAAACAAAAGACAGCGATGGTGTTTCTTATTGACAAAAATGTGGCAGACATCGCAACATATGGAAATTGGAAGAGTTTGTGGCATTCTGGTGGCTTTCCAAACAGCTACCTGACAGTGATGATCTCTACATTTAATCCCTTCTTACACAGTGCAGAGGTCTCAGTATTCACTTTTGACTGATTCCTCATATTGCGGTCATGTTGCAATCACTGTTTCAGTGCTGGGCATCTCCAGAAGGTGTTGCTGCAACCAAGGCTCTCTCTATCTCAAACAAGTGGTAACAGCCAGTCATTATATGATAATTAACTGTGTACCAGTGGATGGATGGGATGGAAAATACACCATTGATATGGGGTGATGTGATTAATTTTAGCAATTTTACCATTTTTTCGCAATTTCAATGCCGACCAATGCTTCCCAATTTCTGTATCATTGCTAAACCATCCCTCCACTACTTTGCATGTACCATATACTAGATTGTGAATGTAGATAGATTACTCATAGTTAATTCTTGAACATATACACCAAAGTATACCAGACAGCACCCTCTACCGCCGCAGTTAGATTATCTACTTATTTCTAGCTCTTTGATTATAATGCGTTCTTTATGATTACAATTGCCCATCTTTCTCTATGTGCATGGGAGTCACAGAGCATTCTCGCATTCTTAGGATAAAGGTAGAGATTAAAAGATCTCCCCACACTGTCTTTAACCAACCCTTGATACAACATTGTCCTCGATTTAATTTGCAAATGACCACATCTCATCGAGGAGTAGAGCGAGCCAAGTTTGTAACTGCTGTTCAGCAAAGATTGTTCCACAACAATCTTACTCATGGCACCCATCCTAGTGCACAAGATCTCTCCAGATGCACACAGGTCGAGGAGGCTGTCACTTCTTGTTGGTGTATCGTAGATATGAGAGTGTTGTAATAACATAATAGACAAGAAGAAATGTGTGGTTTATGCATGATGGAATGCCAGACAGATGGAGTTGGAAGCATTTTACATAAATCAACTGTGCTGTCAATTCTAAAATATTATTATATTGCTTGGGTTCAGAAACAAGAAGGTTCTGCACTTGAACATGATATAATGTTAAAGGCATGTAGTTTCCGAAATACTCGTTATGTGGAGTGCAGAGCTCTTAATACCCTAATGCAGGACATACATCTCAAACATCTGACATCCATTCACCCTGCAAGTTTTCAATCTCACTCACTATGGTACCAAACTTTAAGATGATAAAACTACTTGTTTCTGCATGAAATAAAAACATAGTCTTTGTGATACCTACACAATTTAACTTTCTGGAGCTGTATAGTGTCCACTGTTCACGTCCGATTATGGTTCAGAAATTATATTATGCATGGATCAGTCCTATACAATGATAATAAGCAATGGAGAATACCTCTTACAAGGAAACAGTGGTGTTTGATATGTGAAACTACATGTCATGATGATCTAATTCTGGAAACAGAACACAGTCTCTTCCACACACAACATCTGCAAAGCAAATGTATACATAGGGATTGCACTACCTCACAAACACCTGCCACTAACTTTGAATCACCATAGTTTATGTCCAATATGAGGCTGGGGAATTAAGCACATTACAAATAGGATTTCCATCGATGGACATGTTTCATCACAAATGCATTGGAAGTCCTCTGCTGACTATGGTAAAAGAGATCTTTGCTGTTATCGACTGCAGGTAGGTAGTGCTCTAAGTCTCACACAGAACATGCAATTGCATATGGGTCAAACGCAGGTTATACCACACAACTAATATACCGCAAAAGAACAAAGAAAAAAAATTGTTAAATTCATGATAAATGACCTGCAGAAACATCTCCTCTCTCTAGAATGCATCATCACTCTACCATTAAATCACACCTTGTTACAACCCCATCTCAACAGATCACTCCATCCATTTTATATCATCCTTTAATGCAGATGCGATCAGTTTCAGTGCAGATGCTTCCCTTTTCCAGGAAAGCATCGAAGACAGCAGGGCCATTCTGTAAAGTATTTGCTAACTCACACCACATGGTTGTGATTGGTGGAGAGTACACAGAAGCACATTGTAAATATTGTTTGTTATGGTTCAAAACACCTAAACAATCCTCAACAGGGCCAAACACTTGATCCATTCTGTAGTTATATACTGCAGTCTCCTAGCTGGCAATATGACTCTCTTTAGCAAAGGACACTTTGTAAAAATCTATAAGGTGGTTCCCGATAACTTTGGGGTCACACTTTGGCTTGTGATCCAAAAAATGGCTCTGAGCACTATGGGACTCAACTGCTGAGGTCATTAGTCCCCTAGAACTTAGAACTAGTTAAACCTAACTAACCTAAGGGCAACACAAACATCCATGCCCGAGGCAGGATTCGAACCTGCGACCGTAGCGGTCTTGCGGTTCCAGACTGCAGCGCCTTTAACCGCACGGCCACTTCGGCCGGCGCTTGTGATCCGATGTATACAAATTTAGTACTCTAGTTTTGGTGGTCATCCACGTTAAACATTCTATTCCAGCTGTCTTACCGCTATCTATGAAAAATGACTGTTTCTCTGAATCCCGATGTTTCCATGTCAACTTTTTGTCATATTCATACTGCTGCCACATTCTCATCCCCATGTAAAAGAATTCTTCTGCACCATGCAGACGACATGCAAGTACTCCCTCATTTCCGCTCAAATTTCCCTCATTTCAGTGTATTTCCCCTCAATTTATACGTATTTTTCGTCAATTTTCGTAATTTTATCGATTTGATGTTACTTCTGCCCACGCAATCATGACATCACTTCTCACCATGTATTCCAAAATTGCTTGTAAATATAGTCTAATTGTCAACACCTAGCTCAAATGCACTATTTTTCTGGTCAGACAGTATAGTATATCACTCACTCGAATGCTTCCATTCACTTCCAACAACATGTTCTAAAGTTGTAGTGCATTTGCTCTGTTTTCTGTATATTCGTGACTGTGCGTTTATTGCGAGAGATAGCCTACTATGCCACATTAAGTGTTCATTGGACATATTCGGCAATTTTACGATGGTTACCACCTGTTTTGGTATCAGAGTAAGCGTTTTCATAGCTTTCGGGAAGCCTCCAGAGTTCACACAGAAGCGTCTGTAACGCTTACCTGGCGAGAGTAATTCGACTGCAGGAAAAAAAAATACTGACTATGCAATAGGACTCATATGATTAAATTAATTAATCTGTCTATGAATTTGATATCGATGACGTGCCTCTGAGCGGGTGGATACAAGTGTGAGAGTGCCACACATATGACTGGAGAGTTGAAGCGTTAATCAGGCGTTTCTTTGTTGCAGGTAGATCTTTAATGGAACTTAGACAGTGTGAGAGGACCATCGTGAAAGAGTCAGATATATTATCGAATTTATAAAGTGATATGTCATGTAACCCTGATATTTATAACTTATCTGTGCTGTTACCTTAGAGAGTTTGTACATGGTGAAGCATCTGTTTACTTTAAGAGAGAGTTCGCAAATGAGGAGGCCTCCTGTGATAGAGATAGAGCATGCTCTTAGCACTCCATCATGAAGCAAAAATGAACTTAATATTCCAATCCAGTGATGCAGGACGTAACAGATAAGAAAAGGTATGAGAGACTACTTAGAAGAAATATAGCCTGTGCCATAGTGCTGAGAACAAAAATGGCTCTGAGCACTATGGGACTCAACTGCTGTGGTCATAAGTCCCCTGCTGAGAACAAGTAACATTATCTTTAGCGATGTGAAAATGCATGTATGGTCCAATTTCTTCTATCTTCAGAAATAACTCCTATAAATGGAAGAAATCTACATTTTGCATGAAAAATTTGAGATGTATAGACAAAAAAGAACATCCCTGTTTCAGATTTTTCATACTGAGGTTTCAGTTTCAAGAACAGGACAGCAGTTAGCCCAGGTTGGGTTGCATTGTAACACAGCTGACAGTGGGAGTTGTTGGGGGGCTTGGAAGTAGAGGATTAGCTGGGTCCCTGGTAAGCAGCAGCTCCCTGGCTGGCTGGCTCTTCAGATACACAATACATCTGGTGGATGGTGCTAGACCGGATTGGTTGTCACTCGTCAGTTGTTCTTTTTTTTTTAATGCTGAGACACCATGTTCAGGTGAGATAAAGGGCACTACATTTGTAAAAAATATATTATGATATATTTCCCATGTTTCTGTTGACTAGAATGCGACTTGAGACTCATAAAATAGGTATAAAAGTATTTGGCTCTCAGATTAAGTTGCTAAAGTTGTCCTGTATATAGGACAGGCTGTTATGGGCGCAGGCAGAAAGTGGGGTGCTGTTCTAATATTATTATTCCCAATCCCAGCAGCAGCTTTTGATTTGTAGGTTACTTCCCTGTACTTCAGTGATATCTTGCTGTCCTACCATTATTTCCCAACTCTCCAGTGCTATATGAATAGTGAAAATATCCACTCCACATCTAGCAGTTATTGACAAAACTGGATGGAGCTATTGTCCAGTGTTCAATCAAGTGTAATTGAAATCGTTTAAGTAAATAATATACTGCATTGTGTACAAAATAATAAAAACTTACATCAGTGCTGTCTGACAGCCCAGCACGGACTGAGTCCTTTTCCCACTAATGTCCATATGGGGAAAGAGAGGAGAGTGGTGGAGGCCAACAGTGCCCTTGGGTAGTTTTGTTGTGAACTTGGTCAGTTGGTCTCCAGACCTCATAGTGAACACAAAGAATTTGATGTTCCTACCAACAAATTTGAATTTCCCGCCATTTTCTCCCAGGCCGTGATCTTGTATTATGTCACTAGAGGGCAAGGGGCTGGGAATTCACTGAGGGGACCCACGCTTCAGCCGGGGAAAGCCCATGACATCATCAGGGGTGGGTAATTAATTGATCAATTAACTAATTTGTGTAATTAATTTGATATCAAAATCGCACCAGAATCGGCTTTGTCCCACTACTCAAGGCGCAAGAACTCTATGTGAGCAACCAATGGTGAGAATACAGCCAAAAAAAGCTTTCAATCTTCAAAACCTTCCTACATTGTTAACACTGTGAGATATGTGTCTCTCCTTAGCATAATTCATGGATGTAAGGATGTGAAATGAGTGAACCAAGCAATAACTCAGTGGTTCCTAACGATTAACATCGCCAGACAATTAACTAAAGTCTCCTAAAGCGTTTATGAATGCTGCTGGACGTCTAGAGTCATCAAAGTGTTTCAGATTTAACTCTGAGTGAGTTTACCGTTGGAATATAGAGTAGTTTTTCAATCTGACATCCATCTATGCAATTGTGCTGAACTTGGAGATTCAAAAATTTCGGAAAAGACGCTTGGTTCGTGTATACAAAAGAGTTCACAATATTGCAGCACACTTGCAACTTGTGTATCATCGAAGTGTCATAAGACGATTGAAAGACTTTTTCGCCTTTCCATACCAACTGCAATTATTGCAGCAAAATCTTATGCACAATTTAGAAATAAGTAGTTCACCTCTATTGCTGCCCATGATCAAGAGAGGCTTACAGCAAACTTTAAACATATAATACGAGGTGTGGCTAGAAAAAAACCGGACTAGTACTGGTGAAACAATAAAACGAATGCAATAAGGCTGAAAGTCGCGTGGCCTGTCACGTGACTCTCGCTCCGCCTACTGCTCGAGTTTCATCTGCCTCCTGCACTCAGTCTGCCCGTGGCGTCTGTTTTAAGTAGTTGACGTTTTGTCTGTGCGTCGGAAAATGTTGAGTGTACAGAAAGAACAGCGTGTTAACATCAAATTTTGTTTCAAACTAGGAAAATCTGCAAGTGAAACGTTTGTAATGTTACAACAAGTGTACGGCGATGATTGTTTATCGCGAACACAAGTGTTTGAGTGGTTTAAACGATTTAAAGATGGCCGCGAAGACACCAGTGATGACACTCGCACTGGCAGACCATTGTCAGCAAAAACTGATGCAAACATTGAAAAAATCGGTAAACTTGTTCGACAAGATCGCCGTTTAACAATCAGAGCAGTGTCTGAGTTAACAGGAGTTGACAAGGAAAGTGTCGAACAAGTTTACCGATTTTTTCAATGTTTGCATCAGTTTTTGCTGACAATGGTCTGCCAGTGCGAGTGTCATCACTGGTGTCTTCGCGGCCATCTTTAAATCGTTTAAACCACTCAAACACTTGTGTTCGCGATAAACAATCATCGCCGTACACTTGTTGTAACATTACAAACGTTTCACTTGCAGATTTTCCTAGTTTGAAACAAAATTTGATGTTAACACGCTGTTCTTTCTGTACACTCAACATTTTCCGACGCACAGACAAAACGTCAACTACTTAAAACAGACGCCACGGGCAGACTGAGTGCAGGAGGCAGATGAAACTCGAGCAGTAGGCGGAGCGAGAGTCACGTGACAGGCCACGCGACTTTCAGCCTTATTGCATTCGTTTTATTGTTTCACCAGTACTAGTCCGGTTTTTTTCTAGCCACACCTCGTAGCTCAAGAAATGTCAAACAAATCAGGCCTCGAGTTTAGAATGAAAACAAGATTTTATTTGGAATGTGACTTGAGAATTAAATTAAAGTCTAATCACAGCAAATTATTTGCTGAAAGCTGAATTGATGGTGTCTCAATTTTTGCTGAAGTACACTGGTGTCCAAAATTAAAGCAACAAACGGAAATTTTGCAAGATTCTGTTTATTTTGCCACAAAACCGTATAAAGAGGTGATAGTAAAGTGGAAGCAGAGTAAAGAATACACACCATCAACAACTGCAATATGCATTACAGTAGATAAAAATGTTATTCGTTTTCCCAAATTAATGGATTTGCTCACACAGACCAACAATTGGTTAATGTGCTCAGTATGGGGTGTGATCACCTCTGGCAGCAATGCAGGCCTGACAATAACAGGGCATGTTGTGAATGATATCATCAATCTCATGTTGAGGCAATAACGCCCATTCTTCCTGGAGAGTTGCTTGCAAATCTTGGAGAGTGATTGGTGGATGCTGAAGTGATGCAACCCGTCTTCCTAGTGCACTCCACACATGCTCTATGGGATTCAAATCGGGAGAGTGAGCAGTTCACGCGATGTGTACAATATCTTCCGTTTCCAAAAAGACATCAATTGGACTTGCTCTATGAAGTCGATCATTATCGTCCATCAGCACAAAGTCTTGGCCCATACCATCTCACAACAATCGCACATTAGGTCCCAAGATCTCGTCACAAGATAGCAGTTAAGCCTTGCCGATTCACTCAGAATTTCGCAAAGAGGTTTTCATGTGATCAGTATAATCCCTGCCCACAACATCAAGAATGCTCCTCGATATCAGTCTGTCCCAAAATCGTGCTCCACGTTCCCTCCAGATGCGAATGCGTCGCGAATCACTCTTCAGACCAAACCGGACTCATCTGTGAAAAGAACACTGGGTCTCTGTTCGATTGCTCAGGTGGCACGTTGACAACTCCAGACGGTCCCTTCTGTGAAGACACATCAGAGGTACACATACAGCAAGTCTCCAACAATAAAGGCCACCCTGCCGAAGCCTCCTGGACAACGTTTGACTCGATACAACACGTCCAGGGGATGCTGCGAGGTCAGATGCCAACTGCTGTGCAGTACTGAGGCGGTATTTTCGTGCTCTTACATCCAAATAACGGTCCCCTCTTTCTGATATCACTCGTAGTCGGCCCTGTTCTGGTCTTTGGGGTACTGTTTCGGTCTCTATAGACTGTTGCCACGTCTCAAACAACAGAACGATTCACATTAAACCATCGGACCTTATCAGTTTGCGATGCCCTTCCAGTCTTCTTATGGCCCTCAAGCCCATCCGGTTGGCCGTGCAGCCTAACGCACGGCTTTCCGAGCGGGAAGGAGCGCCTGGTCCCCAGCACGAATCCGCCCGGCCGATTTGTGTCAAGGTCCGGTGAACCGGCCTGTCTGTGGATGGGTTTTAGGCGGTTTTCCATCTGCCTCGGCGAATGCGGGCTGGTTCCCCTTATTCCGCCTCAGTTACACAATGTCAGCGATTGCTGCGCAAACAGGTTCTCCATGTACGCAAACATAGGGGTTACACTTGTCTGGTGTGAGACGTTCCCTGGGGGGTCCATCGGGGGCCGAACTGCACGGTATCCCTGGGTTCGGTGTGGGGCGGCGGAGGGTGAAGTGGACTGCGGTAGTCGTCGTGGGGTTGTGGACCACTGCGGCTGTGGCGGGGATGGAGCCTCTCCGTCGTTTCTAGGTCCCTGGTTAACATACAATACAATACATACAATGACCCTCAACCGTGGAGAGACTGGTAGGCATCTTCTTTGTGCCACAGTGCACCGTCGAGGACTGAATACACAGCAACTGTGGGTGTGGGACTACCCGGCAAACACTACCCCATTTGATAGTTGCCCTGACGTCATCACTGACGTGGTTGTCCATTGACCGGAATGCCAATTTTCCGTGCAGAAGACGCTGGTACGGACATGTGTTGACAGATGTGTGATTATATGGTGAATAAACACAAGACGGGGAAATAGCTATTTGTTGCTTCAATTTTGGACACTGGTGCAGATTTTGAGTTGAAAGTCATATCTCGAAGACGAATTCAGGAGTGTGCTGCGTGTTTAGAATGTATTTTTTTAGTGTCACAATGGTAAATCTCCATATATAAAATAAAGTTTCTGGTGTGGCATTTCAAAAAAAGATTTGTTCTAAAACTAATTTAAAGGAAACGAAAAGTAAATTCGTTTAATATCTGGCAAGGAATTGGAGCTATACACTGATCAGCCATAACGTTATGACCATCTATCTATAGCCGGTATTTCCACCTGTGTCATAGATAACAGCAGCGATGCGTCATGGCACTGAAGCAGTGACGACTTGGTAGATCGCTGGAGGGAGCTGACACTACATCTGCACACGCAAGTCATCTAATTCCCGTAAATTCCGAGGAGGGGCGCTATGAGCTCTGATGCCATGTTCAATCACATCCCAGATATGTTCGATCAGGTTCACATGTGGCTAGTTGTAGGACCAACACAGGCCTTGTGACATGGCGCACTATCCTGTTGAAAAATGTCACTGCCTCAGGATACATGATCGTCAAGAAGGGGTGTGCGTCACCAGCGACCACTGTACGATACTACTTGGCTCTTTTGGTACCTTGCACAAGCTCCAGTGGACCCATGGATACCCACATGAATGTTTCCCAGAGCATAATAGAGCTGCCGCCAACTTTATGATCTGAATCGAGGATTTCTTAGATTTTATCTTTGATGAAAATTCATCGACAGAAGTGGAAATAACTTGAGATATGTTCCACTGAGGTTTATTCAAGTTTTATATTAATGAGCTAACAGACAGTGGTAATAGTAACCTCAGAATTTTTGCAGATGATTCAGTTATCTAGATCGTACAATCACATTAATGTGACCACAGCCTATGTTCGACTTAACGTGCGACAGCCACAGACAAATGGCAGGTGGCAGCACTAGCAGCGGGTGGCGCTTAAAGTGTCTCAGAGGGGATACAGAAAACAGCGCAGTCGTTGTCGCAATGTGGAAATGGAGCTATTTATCTGGCGTCCACAACTTCATAATAACTGGCTTTGGGGCCCAGGATGGAGGCATTTCCGAAACGGATAAGTTTGTAAACTGTTTGTGTGTCGCCTTGGTTAAATTTACCATGGATGGCAAAATGGTAGTATCCAAACCTGGCGCCAAGGCAACTGTGGTGCCCCACAGGCTATGACAGGGGTGAACGACAGCTGCAGAGGTGTAAATGGGTTAACCGACTTGCAACAGGTGGGCAACTGACCGCCCAGATGAACGAAGGGGTCATCAAGAGCGTCTCCTCAATGATCATTCAGTGAAGTTGCTGTGTATGGGTGTCCGCTGCCTGGTTCATGCTCCCATGCTGACTGCTGTACATCGGCGATGAACGCTGGACTTCCACTGAATGGCGAAACTTGGCATTTTCAGCTGAATCACATTTTACACTCCATCAAACAGGTGGCCATTGGCAATAACGTCTCAAAGCAACAATTGCCGGAAGGATCCAGGGGAGAGGACGTTCCCTCGGTAGTCTCGTCGTTCTGGAAGGCACAATGCATCGTCACAAATGTGTGTCTATCACTGGGAACCATGTTTACCCCCACATGCACCTTGTTTTTCCTCAACGCGATGGGCTCTACCAACAAGACAATTCAATACGTCATACAGCTCACAGTGTATGTGCATGGCTTGAAGAGCACCATGATGAGTTAACTGATGTCCCTTGCCACCAAACTTCCCCTATTTAAACCCAAACGAGAGTCTGTGGGACCACCTCGATTGAACAATTCGCGTCATGAATACTCAACCAAGAAACGTAGTGCAGCTGGCCATTGCATTGGAGTCGGCATGGCTCCACATCCCTGTTGGTACCTTCTAGAACCTTATTGGCTGTCTTTCTGTACGTTTTGCACTGCCCTGTGCCTCAAAAAATGGTTATTCAGCCTTTTGACAGGTGGTCGCATTAATGTGATTGCATAGTGTATGGTGAAGCGCTATCTGAAGAAAGCTACAAAGTTATTCAGGCACACCTTGATAAGATTTCAAAGTGGTGTATGGACTGGAAGCTTACTTTTCATTTACAGAAATGTAAAATTATGCTCTTAACAAGATACAGAAAACACATGTCTACAACATGAATTAGTCACAGTTGGAATTAGTCAACTTATACAAATATCTGGGTGTAACAGTTTGCAGGTTGTGATTCTTCAGCTTCTCCCAGCGTTACTTTATGATGAAATACTTCACAGGTGAACAGGCGGATGTCAGTGTTCAAGGGACACAATATTTCAGCAAATAACCAAGTTGCCATCATCAGATGCCCTGATGAACTGATCAGTTGGAGGCTGGCATGGCACTTTTATCTCTTTTCTCCTTTCCTATGATTTTTCACTCTCCGCCATTGGTACTCAGCATCTCGAGAACGGGAGGAGATGATGGGCGCAGATAGCACAAAGAATGGCAGGTTTTAGGGAGGGAGAAATGGAAAGTGCAGCACCGGCCCCCAAGGCCACAGTGCACCAGATAATGGTAATGCAGTCGCTTTCTGAAATATTGTGTCCATTGGCTACTGACAACAGGTTTCGTAAATTTGTTATCTGATGAATTTTAATTATGACATTGGGTCAGTGACAGGCATGTGGCAGACTTTGGTTCATTGGCAGGATACTTGGCAAATGCAGGGAGTCTACAAAGGAGATTGGTTATGGAAGCAACAGCATTGCTACTGCACATGTTAAAGCTCATAATTGTGTCTGCATACCACACATCAGATAGTAATATTGAAGTTTTTTTCAGGTTTATAGAACGTGACACTACACTTTAAGAAATGGCGTAAATATAGTGTTTTATTTTTAGTGATGTAAATATTGACATAAGGTTAAGGACAGCTAAACAACTTACTCCACCAGTACGCTAATATCACATGAGATGTATTAACGATAATTCAACAAGGCAATCTGCCTGCCTTGATAATGTAATTACTAAGGTTGAGACAAATTAGCATGAACCAAGGCTGTTCAACACACAGCTTTTATCAGACCATAACAGTATCTGGTTAATATTAAAAACTAGAATGCTAGTATCTGATTTCAATAAAGTTAAGTACATTAGGCTTTTGAATGAGTAGAATATTGATAACTATAGAACACAGATAAATATGTCGAACTAGTATTACATTCTGCTTGAAAGTATCATACGCAAAATACATTTACATTATTCATCATTACACTGTCAGATACATTAAAAATTTGTTGCTCTATAGTGGTGAGAAAAAATAAGGGAAATGCCAGGGAAGATGATCTCACATCTATGCAAAACTGGTTCATACCTGATCTACAAAGTGTTAGAATTCTGTTAATGGTTTCCGATGGCAAATCAAAGAATAGTGGGGCAGAGAGAGCCAACTATGTAAGGTTAAAGAACAAATTGTAATCAGAAATAAGATTAATCAAGTGCAAGGCAAATGTTGATTATATTAACAAGTCCCAAAATAAATATAAAACTACCTGGACTGTTACATGCGAGTGCAGGCTTTCTCAGCGAATTTCATATATGAAGTCTTCACAGGTTGTCAGCCGAGTAGCATCGTCGTCTCGTAGCAACGTTTCGATGGAATGTGTCTCCATCATCTTCGGGCGAAGTCACTTCGCCTGAATATGATGGAGACGCATTCCATCGAAACGTTGCTACGAGACGACGATGCTACTCGGCTGATAACCCGTGAAGACTTCATATACCTGGACTGTTGTCGAGACTCATCTGGATAGAAGTAAATATATTAGCAAAAATAATTCCTCAGATGCAAGTATCACACCAGATGATTTCAATACTTTCTTCATTAATGCTGAGAATACAAATAACACTGCTGCAACTTAATGTAGCCGTGAATATAACAACATTCATAATTCAAATCACGGAAACTCCTTCCCACAAAATTTTGAAGATGTACCTCCTATCCTTAAACAGAAGGAGGTAAAAGTAACCAATATTACAACTGCAGTAGCAAAGTTAACTCATTCAAAATTGGAAGATATTTATGGTCTCTCCAATTTCGTGATCAAAAAATTGTGGGCGTAATACCATATCCACTATGTTCTCTTATCAATTGGATGTTTGTCAGTGACTGTTTCCTTTCATCGTTAAAAATGACAGTCATTACCCTTCTGCATAAAAAAATGACAAGTCTTGTCTTAATAATTAAGGCCCAATCTCTTTTGTACCCACAATTTCCAAAGCAGTGAAATACTGCATACAGCTCCAAATCAGTCAACATCTGTCTGTGAATAATATTCTCAGTGACTCTCAGTGTTGCTTCACTTCCGGCTTGTCAATGGTAAAAGCAGTTGGAAGTATTGTTCCATTCATACTATGATCATCTGAATCAAGACTGTTAATGTCAGCCTTGTGGATCTCAACAAGACATTTGGCTCTGTCAGCCAAAGAATACTGCTAGAAAATCTCTATGCTATGGATTTAGAGGGTGAGAGCTATCTCTGGTCAGATCCTACCTGAATGGCAGAAAACAGCTCTATGAGGTCAAATGTCTTGGGTATCATTCAGGGGATGCCTCAAGGTTCTGTGATTGGTCCTTTACTCTTCATAAAATATGTAAATGATTTGCTCAACACTATGTTGCGTAAATAAACACTCTGTTCAGATGATTCCACTTTTGTTACAGCTAGGAAAGTCTTAGGAACATTGAAGACGGAAAAAAAGATCATGTTGCATTTATGTCCAGGAGGCCCCATCCGGGGGAAGTTCGGCTGTCGGGTTACAAGTCTTATTTCAGGCGACGCCATATTGGGCTACCCATATGTCGTCTCAGAGCAAACAGTAAGTGGTTTCAGACCGTATCAATCATGAAAAACCTGTAAATAACACTATTTGGCTTATTTATTAAATATGACAGCGACAGTTGTACTTCATCTGAACTACTTGGGTTCCACCTTGGTTCAAAATTGTTATGGAAGAATCAAAAGGATTATATCTGTACTAAGTTAGCATGAATGACATATCTTTTAGGTAAATTAAGGTCTTGTGTTAGTGATAAGCTATTGTTAAAAGTACACATGTCTGTTTTCACAACTATTCGACATACGCCATCTCATTGTGGGGGATTTCTGCAGGAGCAAAGAAAAGTTCTCATTTGACAAAAGAAGGTAATGAGACGCATCTGTGGAGTAGGTAACAATGAGTCTTGTAGACAATGTTAAAAAAACTAAAAATCCCAAGAATTACGTCCCTCTTTATTCTAAGTTGTCCAATATCCACAAAATAAATCCAGCACAATCACGAACTATGACAATCTGTTGATCAACATAACACGCACCTAAAACAGCAGACTGATGTCACAGTTGCTAGAGTAAATAAAACTAAATCTAAATTCTAAAAAAAATAAATAATAAAACATGCATCGTGAAGATCGGTACAAACGATTACAATTTCAGAAAACTTGGATAATTTATCCAAGATAAAGATCTTCACAAATTGAGCAAGTCAGCAAAGCGTTGGTCAATCTCTACCCCTTATGCAAGCAGTTATTTGGCTGGTCATCGATTTACAGATTTTTTTGGATGTCCTCCTGACGGACATTGTGTCATATTCTGACCAACTGATGTGTTAGATCCTTAAAACCTTGAGCTGGTTAGAGGACCCTGCTCATAATGCTCCAAAATTTCTTAGTTTAGTAGAGATCTGGCGACTTTGCTGGCCAAGGTAGGGTGCCGCACCAGCCTCCAACTGGTCAGTTCATCAGGGCACCTGATGCTGGCGACTTAGTTATTTGCTGAAATATTCTGTCCCTTGAACACTGACATCCGCCTGTTCACCTGTGAAGTATTTCATCATAAAGTAACACTGGGAGAAGCTGAAGAATCACAACCTGAAAACTGTTACACCCAGATATTTGTATGAGTTGACTAGTTCCAACTGTGACTAATTCATGTTGTAGATATGTGTTTTCTGTATTTTGTTAAGAGCATAATTTTATATTTCTGCAAATGAAAAGTAAGCTTCCAGTCCCTACACCACTTTTAAATCTTATCAAGGTGTGTCTGAATAACTTTGTAGCTTCCTTCATATAGCACTTCATCATACACTATCCAGTCTTATTAATGCGACCACCTGTCAAAAGGCTGAATAACCATCATTTGCACAACACAGCAGTGTGAAACGTACAGGAAGACAGCCAGTAAGGTTCTAGAAGGTACCAACAGGGATGTGGAGGCATGCCGACTTCAATACCATGGCCAACTGCGCTACGTTTCTATCACAATGGCATTAGGCTGTCGACAAGGGCCTATCGCACGACCCCTGTTGTTAGTTTGTGTGAGGAGGTTGGAGCCTCCGCTTCTATTCGACGTCTTCTAGTGGTACACCAAGTATATAGGACATTGTCCATTCCTACGTCGCTAGCATCCAGTTACGTTGTTCAGCAGCCACTGGAACGGCTGTTCGATCATTGACCAGAAGCAACAAGTCCATTTGGGATACGTGCAAGGGAGAGCCTTGAGTTATTACAGGTGGAGGGCATTAAGGCCCTAAGCCAGGGGTGGAGTAGGGGCTCCCACTGGCTACTACCAAGGCCCAGATTGTTTTTAGAACTGACTGATTATTAGAAGCATAGTATCCCAGACTATGTTTTTAAAATTAAATTTGATGAAATTTTACATAGCTACCCACATTTTATTACCGCCTACACGGATGGTTCTGAGCAGAGAGATGTTTTCGGTTGTTCTGTCGTGTTCCCTACATTGTCCTCAGGATAGAGCTCCCGGAGTAGTTTTCAGTTTATTACGCGGAACGTTTTGCTATCCTGGGGGCAATGGAGCAGATGAGAAAGCGTCGTGACAAAAAATTTATCATCTGTTCTGATTCTCCAAGTGCCCTTCTCGCTGTTGGACAGATGTAGCAAGCATATTGGATGGTGCAACAGGTACAGGACGCCCTCTTTCTCTTGCACAGGCAAAACAAGTAAATCATTTTTTACTGGGTTCCAGGGCACATAGGCATCCAGGGAAACGAACTCGATTATGCTGCTGCTAAGAAGGCTTGCTCCCTTCCTCCTCCTGCCCGCTGTTCAGTCCCCTTGTGGGCTGTCACTTCATTTGTGACCAGGAAGGCCATATGTTGGTGGGAGTCTCAGTGGCTGGCAGTAAGGAATAATAGACTGCGTTCCATCAAGACTTCAGTGCGACCATGGATCACTTCCTTGCCGGCCGCGGTGGTCTCGCGGTTCTAGGCGCGCAGTCCGGAACAGTGCGACTGCTACGGTCGCAGGTTCGAATCCTGCCTCGGGCATGGATGTGTGTGATAGGTTAGTTAGGTTTAAGTATTTCTAAGTTCTAGGGGACTGATGACCACAGCAGTTGAGTCCCATAGTGCTCAGAGCCATTTGAACCATTTTTTTCATCACTTCCTTCCGCTTGCGACGGTGTGAAGAAGTAGCCCTTGAGTTGGACATTGTCCATTGACACATGGTTTCCTCTTAGGTCGGGAGGTTCAAATGGTTCAAATGACTCTGCGCACTATGGGACTTAACTCCTCAGGTCATCAGTCCCCTAGAACTTAGAACTGCTTAAACCTAACTAACCTAAGGAAATCACACACATCCGTGCCCGAGGCAGGATTCGAACCTGCGACCGTAGCGGTCGCGCGGCTACAGACTGTAGCGCCTAGAACCGCTCGGCCACTCCGACCGGCAGGTCGGGAGGAACCGCTAGTATGTCAGAAATGCGAGACACAGCTGTCAGTACATCTTTTAAGTGAGTGTTTTATATGACGATCTGACGGTTGAACCGGGTCTCCCACAGGACGTTCCTTCTGTTTTAACTGATAACGAGGCGAGTGTTCTTCGTGCCTTAAAATTTTGTATGGTATCCGGAATTCTTCCCAAAATACTGAGTGTGAGATCTTGATGTGTCACAGAATGGCTGGGTCACGTATTACTTCTAAGTCGTCATCCAGCCACGGTTATTTGTCCCTTTTTAACAGCATCCTTACAAGTATTTTATCCATGATTTTATTTAGTTATCCCGCTGTGTCTTGCTGGGATTTTATTATGAGCTTTTATGAACCTCACCTTTTTGGGATTGCTTTATGTTTCCTGTGGTGGGATCAAATGTAGCTTTCCAGTTTATTGATCCCTTCCATAGATTGTGAAAATCTTCTCCGGTATAAGATTAATGCAAGGGCGCCGATGACCTAGCAGTTTAGCGCCCTCCACTATAAATCATCATCATTATCATCATCGGTTGAGAATTCATGGCGTGAATTGTCCAATCGAGGTGGTCCCACAGATTCTCGTTTGGGTTTAAATAGGGGAAGTTTGGTGGCAAGGGGCATACAGTTCACTCATCATGGTACTCTTCGAATCATGCACATATACTGTGAGCTGTATGACATCTTGAATTGTCTTGTTGGTAGATCCCATCGTGTTGAGGAAAAACAAAGTGCATGTGGTCCCCAGGGATAGATAAACACTTGTGACGATGCATTGTGCCTTCCAGAACGACGAGACGACCGAGGGAATGTCTTCTCACCTGGATCCTTCCGACAATTTTTGCTTTCAGACGTCTTTGCCAATGGCCACCTGTTTGATGGAGTGTAAAATGTGATTCAACTGAAAAGGCCAAGTTTCGCCATTCATTGGAAGTCCATTTGTGACACTGGCGTGCCAATTCCAAGCGTTCATCGCCGATGAACAGCAGTCAGCATGGGTGCATGAACCAGGTATGTGCTGTGGACACCCATACACAGCAACATTCGCTGAATGGTCGCTAGGGAGACGCTGTTGATAACCCCTTCGTTCATCTGGGCGGTCAGTTGCTGAGCTGTCGTATTTCCACATTGCGACAACCACTGCTCTGTTTTCTGTATCGCCTCTGAGACACTTTAAGCGCCATCCACTGCTGGTACTGCCATTGTCATTTGTCTGTGGCTGTCGCACGTTAAGTCGAACACAGGCTGTGGTCACATTAATGTGATTGTACGATGCAGATAACTGAAACATCTGCAAAAATTCTGAGGTTACTATTACCATTGTCTGTTAGCTCATTGCCGGTAAGTGTGGCCGAGCGGTTCTAGGCTCCTCAGTCTGGAACCGCACGACCGCTACGGTCGCAGGTTCGAATCCTGCCTTGGGCATGGATGTGTGTGATGTCCTTAAGTTAGTTAGATTTAAGTAGTTCTAAGTTCTAGGGGACTGATGACCTAAGATGTTATGTCCCATAGTGCTCAGAGCCATTTGAACCATTTATTGTTAGCTCATTAATATAAAACTTGAATAAACCTCAGTGGAACATATCTGAAGTTATTTCCACTTCTATCGATGATTTTTCATCCAAGATAAAATCTAATAAATCCTCGTTTCAGATCATAAAGTTCATTCATGCGCCATATGATCGTTCCTTTGTTAATAGACATTGGTGTGGTAACGAGTCAAATGCTTTTTTGAAGTCAAGAAATACTGCATCCGCCTGATTACCTTGATATATGGCTATCAGTATGTCATGCTAGAAAAGTGCAAGTTGGGATTTGCAGAATCGATGTTTATATAATTATTGCTCGTCAGTGTGAAGGTCACTCTGCTCAACATACTTCATTATGTTCGAGTTCCAATATGTTCTTCAACTATGTACTCTGCGTCTCCAGGCCACGAGTGGCTTACTGGGACCATCCGACCGCCGTGTCATCCTTATGGAGGATGCGGATTGGAGGGGCTTGGGGTCAGCACACCGCTCTCCCAGTGGTTATGATGGTGTCTCCTCAATTGGCATCATGAGGCTGAGTGCACCCCGAAAAATGGCAACAGCACATGGCGGCCTGGATGGTCACCCATCCAAGTGCCGACCACGCCCGACAGTGCTTAACTTTGGTGATCTCACGGGACCCGGTGTAACCACTGCAGCAAGGCCGTTGCCGGCCTACAACTATGTAACACATGGATATCAGTGATATTAGATGGTTGGTTTTTGGATTATTTATGCTATTGGTACTCTTCTTGTAGATGTATGTGGTCTGTGTAGTAGGGTACTGGGGTGCTTTGTTAGTGATGGTTGCATACATTCAGAGGCTAGTATTCATTCAGTGGCAAATGTGAATGATTTTTGACCCCCTCCCCTTAACCTATTATTCTGCTAAGTGGTTTACAACTCCCTGAGGGTTAATTTATGACCCTCCGGGGACAATCCGTACTTCTAAGAAACCCCACTATCCCTCCCCCTCCCCTTCCCAGTCACCCAGCCGTCTGAGAAATACCCAAACCCTCTAACCTCCACCTCACCGATATAAGCACACTTTTGATATCAAATTCATTGTCTACATAATTTAATCGATAAATTAATTAACCCATCTCCTTCTGGGAAGCCACCCAGCCCTCCCCTCCTATTTCCCATTCCCCCTTCTGGAAATCGGTGAGAAAAGGACTCAGTCTGTGCCGGAGAGGAGGGATCTCGTGATACGAAATTGAAATCAATGTCAATTACATAGCAAATGATGTACTGTTTATTTATAAAATTCATTTTTCAGCGGTTGAATCTCGTTATTTGACAGGAAAAGCCCCCACCCATCAACTACATGTCCTAATTACACTACTCGTCATTAAAATTGCTACACCAAGAAGAAATGCAGATGATAAACGGGTATTCATTGGACAAATATATTATACTAGAAATGACATGTGATTACATTTTCACGCAATTTGGGTGCATAGATCCTGAGAAATCAGTACCCAGAACAACCACCTCTGGCCGTAACAATGGCCTTGATACGACTCGGCATTGAGTCAAACAGAGCTTGGATGGTGTGTACAGGTACAGCTGCCCATGCAGCTTCAACACGATACCACAGTTCATCAAGAGTAGTGACTGGCGTACTGTGACAAGCCAGTTGCTCGGCCACCATCGACCAGACGTTTTCAATTGGTGAGAGATCTGGAAAATGTGCTGGCCAGGACAGCAGTTGAACATTTTCTGTATCCAGAAAGGCCCGTACAGGACCTGCAACATGAGGTCGTGCATTATCCTGCTGAAATGTAGGTTTTCGCAGGGATCGAATGAAGGGTAGAGCAACGGGTAGTAACACATCTGAAATGTAACGTCCACAGTTCAAAGTGCTGTCAATGCGAACAAGAGGTGACCGAGACGTGTAACCAATGGCACCCCATACCATCACGCTGGGTGATACGCTAGTATGGCGATGACGAATACACGCTTCCAATGTGCGTTCACTGCGATGTCGCCAAACACGGATGGGACCATCATGATGCTGTACACAGAACCTGTATTCATCCGAAAAAGTGACGTTTTGCTATTCGTGCACCCAGGTTCGTCGTTGAGTACACCATCGCAGGTGCTCCTGTCTGTGATGCAGCATCAAGGGTGACTGCAGCTAGGTCTCCGAGCTGATAGTCCATGCTGCTGCAAACGACGTCGAACTGTTCGTGCAGATGGTTGTTGTCTTGCAAACGACCCCATCTGTTGACTCAGGGATCGAGACGTGGCTGCACGATCCGTTACAGCCATGCGGATAAGATGCCTGTCATCTCGACTGCTAGTGATACGAGGCCGTTGGGATCCAGCACGACGTTCCGTATTACCCTGCTGAACCCACCGATTCCATATTCTGCTAACAGTCATTGGATCTCGACCAACGCGAGCAGCAATGTCGCGATACGATAAACCGCAATCGCGATAGGCGCTAAGTTGTCCTGAAATTCAAGACATGTCCACAGTTTTCTCTACGATATTCTCAGAGTATTTTCTGAAATATTCTGCCCATGCCTCAGTGACCCAAGCAGAAAATACCAGCTACTGTATGTGACCATTCACAATCAACAATCATCCTCCCTCGCCTATAGCCCCATGGATATATCGCAGAATCTCTGTTACACTGTTTATACGGTACTGAGATATAATGCATTACAAATACTGTTTGTTAGCGTGGGAAATATCTAGCAGCGACGTGAGGGAGCTACACATATCAGCTTAATACCACGTTCTTTAACCGAATAACTTCCTACAGAGTGATTTCATTGCGAGGTTACACCGCTAGTGACGTGCACCTGCACTTCCAGTCTGTTAATACACCCCCTGAGATCACTATCTGCATTCAGTGTCATGCTGTGTGGAGGACCAATCCATTCGGAAGCAATATCGTACCTCAATTTATAAAACATGTATGGTTTTTAAAATGGATATCGTTAACGATACGTGTGTGTATCTGTAGAAGCAAGACCGCTTTTTATGAACAGTGACAGTAACATAGTTACTGCGCTCGTGTTTTTAATAGTGGGTCGCGTATCAGACGATTATGTCTCTCTAGTGTACTCGCCGGTACCACCCGCAACAAACACAAATGAGGCATGTTTATCCAGCGCGGAATTTCTCTCAGTGTTGTTTGGTATCACCAGCATTCAGTTACTGCCGAGGTGTTATAATTAGCAGGGGATGTGTGATAGATTCGTAGTGATTGGCAGGCTTTTAAAGCATGTGTTGTGGTGCAAAGTTACCGTGGTCAGTTTTCTGACATGTGCAAAGAAAATGACTATGTCCGTTCGTTATGGAGGTATACATATGACGTTGAAATTTGCGATTTGATCACATCGATATTTGTAGAAGGCTTGAAATATTTTGCATGGGAAATTACGTCCAGTCATAAGGAGGATATAGATATTAATATTTCAACAAGAGATTTGTTTCAGAGTCACAACAGTCAGGAGGAGGCACTTCCGATATTTCGCTCACTGTCGAATGTCAACAGACTGGTTCAGAACGGCTCTGAGCACTATAGGACTTAACGTCTGAGGTCATCAGTCCCCTAGAACTACTTAAACCTAACTAACCTAAGGACATCACACACATCCATGCCGGTTCCAGACTGTAGCCCCTAGAACCACGCGGCCACTCCAGCCGGCTCAACAGACTGGGGTTGTAATCGTAGTATTTAATTGTAATTACAGTGATAAATATGTGTTCGGTTTCGTAGGATGACTGCCGGATTTCTGGGTGCTTGGCGGAGGTAGCGAGTGACGGGAACGAATTGACATTTCTGGGTTAAGACTATCGTGAGTGACAGGTGCAAAATAAAGTTCTGGCTGGCTGGCTAGTCGGTTCTCCCCCACAGTCGTGGGGAAAAGTCCCTGTGGCAGCGCCATCTGGATAGCTCAATAGTGAACTAATACTCAGCATGCACTGCGCTATCTCTGTGATCGCACGTGTTGCATGTATTCTCTGTGGAAAAATAGAGTGTTTCAGCATCGATTACTACCAAGTGTTGGTGGTGGAAGTATTGATAACATCCGAATTCCTACCACTCCAATCATCCTTGGGTGCCCTCCATGGCAGGGTGGTGCACTCTGGCAAACACACACGTCCAGGACTGCTTCTGCAGTCGCAGCACCTGTTTTCTCTGGCCTCTGAGCGTTTGCGCTAGCGGTGTACAAGGGGACGGGCGTGCTGCGTGTGGTCATCTTGGAGGTGAGGTTGCAGTATGTATGGGTGTTCAGGCATCTAGCCAGGACAACTACTAGGACTGTGGTATAGTGCTTCTCAACACACTGCACCGCACTCTGTCTTGTAGTGGTATTTGTTTTGTTACTATCCTATCACGTGTCAGACCTTCCTCCTTCTTCTTCGTCCTGATGTAGTAGAAAGAACAAAGTTAGGAATTTTATAGTGCTTGATAAAATAAACTTAGCAGACCTTTAATAGTCGGGAATTACACAATAGTGACAGTATAAATCCACGCCAAACTTTTAAATTCCAATTATCACTTTATAAAGCACCACTTCCATTCGACAAGCCAAATTACCGATCGGTCAGTTGATTGTTTCCAATAGTGGTACTGCGAGCACACACATCAGTTCAACTCCTCCACAGATTATTTAAGGACATAGCACGCAATTTGAAATTGTCGGATACCTCCAATTCAATGGACTTCGTACCAAACGATGTAATTCTATCAATATCGACCAACAGGATGGGTTTGGAAACTGGACAATTGCAGGATTGAATCCCGCCAAATATAGCTGTCCTAGTATCCACCAATAGGATGCAAGGAAAAACATATCCCACAAAGAGGGTATTGATTTAATTAATTATTCAATCAGTGTGATACAATACGGAGATATTTCCAAGACATCCACAGCTGTTGATTTACCGGGCATCCACTACTTTGTTCAAACAAAAGAGGGTTTAGTGTTCCACAAGACAGACGGTTACTGTGTGGGTAGTAGCCTCTTGAGAGAGAGAGAGAGAAATAGGGAGAGGGAGAGAGAGAGGGAGAGAGAGAGAGAGAGAGAGAGAGAGAGAGGGGGGGGGGAGCAAATGTTTCGACAGGAATTTTTCAGGTATCGTTATCAAAGACTTGCCGCCACCAGATGCTTTGTTCGGGGTCACGAGATCAAAGGAGGCCGACATCTTGTTCATGGTCGGTGGTATTTAGTATCGTGATCTGTAATTGGCGGAGCCCAGACGACAGACACACGCACGGCTACTCTTCCGCATTTCACTACTTTCTTCGGTGCTTACAGTTATAAATCATGCGAAGCGATTGTGGGGATGCAGACATGAGCTCTACCCAAGTTGGGGGAGTCCTGTCTCCCGCAAACTGATTAAATAAAGAATATGCATCAATATATTGTTGACACCGATTTGAATTTTGTGGCTTGAGATCCTTCCTCTTAAACAGAGGGAGTCTCTTTCCCACCAATGTTTTCTGGGATGGGTGGGGAGGAAGGGTGCGATGGGTGTGGGTGGGGACCTTCTCTGGTGGTGGCATTGTGCGCTATCCCAGTGGATCCCTTCGTCTTAAGGTGAGCACACTCATGAATATTGTCCAACAAGCAGTGTAATTACATAATTAGGACACATAGTTTCCGCCCGCTGTGGCCGAGCGGTTCTAGGCGCTTCAGTTCGGAACCGCGCTGCTGCTACGGTCGCAGGTTCGAATCCTGCCTCGGGCATGGATGTGTGTGATGTCCTTAGGTTAGTTAGGTTTAAATAGTTCTAAGTCTAAGGGACTGATGACCTCAGATGTTAAGTCCCATTGTGCTTAGAGCCACTTGAACCATTTTAGACACATAGTTGTTGGATGTGACCTTTTCCCACCAACTAAAGAAATTCAGTCCCTAAAAACTGAACTTTATAAATAAAGAGTAGATCCATTGCTATGTAATTGAGAATGACTTCGATTTTGTATCATGATATCCTTCCTCTCGAGCAGAGACTGAGTCCTTTCTCCTCCAATTTCCAGATGAGGACGGAAAGAGACTGAGTAATGGGAGGGGAGGACTGGGAGATTTCCCAGAGAGAGAGAGGTTAATTAATTTATCGATTTGATTAATTAGTCAATGAATCTGATATCAAAAGTGTACTTCTATCAGAGAAGGGGAGTAGAGAGTCGATGGTGATTTACCAGAGAGCTGGGAGAAGGAGAGGGGGTGGATTGGGGAGTTTCTCAGAAGGGTAGATTATGCCCAGGGTTCACAAATCAACTCTTAAGGATGTCATAAACCACGTAGCAG
This sequence comes from Schistocerca nitens, assembly GCF_023898315.1. Lineage (NCBI taxonomy): Eukaryota > Metazoa > Arthropoda > Insecta > Orthoptera > Acrididae > Schistocerca > Schistocerca nitens. The sequence continues at coordinate 342,620,532 of NC_064622.1, forward strand.
AACAATAGATTAAGGGGAGGGGTGGGAGAGGGGGTCATAAATCAATCAAGTATGTATGATTGCCTTTAAACACTCCAGAACTGGCTATACTCTATTACTCAGTGCCTTTTTGAAGTGACTGGGCACAGTTTTTTTATTCAAGATATCAACAGCGTGTTGTGGTTAAAATGGGGGCTAAATCAGGTGAAAAGTCTGTATAAAATCTGACACGGACCCTATCAGGCCCTGGAGCCTGCTTTAATTTTACAAACTTCTGCTATTACTTAATGCTACTGACACTAATATCTACATCAGTCATCTTCACAGTGGCTTGAGAATTAATCTGGGACTGTACTTCTGTGTCTTCCATAGAAAAAGAACATGTGTAAATTGGATTCATCAGTTCTGATTTTCCTTTGTTGCCCTTGGTTCTACTTCCTATGTCAACCAAAGTGTTTAATACTAACTCCAGTGTCACTGAGGGCTTTTACTTGTGACAAGAATTTCTTTGCATTTTGTAAGAGATATCGATATGATTCTACAGCAGCCATTAAAAACTTCGCAGATCACCCTCTTGACAGCCCAATGCAGTTCATTCAGCATCTTTTCACCTCCACCCTTATGGTTTGTTTAACATCTATGATACAGAAGTCACTTTACATTGACTGTATACCATGAATGATATCTATTATAATATACTGACCTACTTGATCCATATCTTTTTTTATTTATTCCAATGAAAGTCAGTTTCCCTGAGGCTGTATTTTTTACTTTATTTTTACATGTATCTTACGAAAATAAAATATACGTTGTCAAGGAAACTGATGTTCACTACCGGCCGCGGTGGCCGAGCGGTTCTAGGCGCTTCTGTCTGGAACCGCGCGACCGCTACAGTCGCAGGTTCGAATCCTGCCTCGGGCATGGATGTGTGTGGTGTCCTTAGGTTTGTTAGGTTTAAGTAGTTCTAAGTTCTAGGGGACTGATGACCATAGATGTTAAGTCCCATAGTGCTTAGAGCCATTTGAACCATTTGATGTTTACTGGAATAAATATGAGGGGCAGTCAAATGTGAAGTGAACACCCGCCACAATTGGACCATGGAATAGTCCTATTAAAGCGTAATCACTTCATGCTTTAAGACATTTATCCGACTGGGAGACAAGACAATCACTTCCAGTTTCGTAAAACATGCTCGGCCACTGACGGATCCACAATCATGCTCTCATTCGTCTGAAACCATGCGTGTCTTTCTTCAGGCAGTTTGAGATATGAAAATCACATGGTAAAAGAACTGAGCTGTATGGAGGATGTAGCAGGGTTTTTCACGCAAATTGCTGAAGTGTAGCCTTCATCCATTTCTCATTGTGGCGGTGGGAATTATTATTCAACATGACGATTCTGTCCGACAGCATTCTGCCAGCCTGAGGGTCAAAGGCAAAACCAACAGGGAAATGTTCCACATCCCTCCCGCCAAAGAAATCCCAAGCTATACACACAAGTTATGATAAGGTCACAAAGAGCTTCTACTTAGACTGCAGGGATCCGCTGTTCATCAAGTTCTCGAATGTGGAACCATAATCAACGTGCCGCGCTATGAAGACACTTTGCAGAAACTGTGATGCATCATAAATTCAACGTGTCCAGGAAGACTGTCGGACAAAATAATCCTGTTGCATGACAATGCCTAGCCCCTCACATTGCCAATAGGATGGAGGCTTTGCTTCAGCAATTTGTTTGGGACACACTGCAACATCCTCCGTATAGCCTGGATCTTTCAGTATGTGATTTTCACTTCTTTGCGACGTGAAGAAAGATGTACATGGATGTCGGTTTCAATCTCACGAGGAAGTGCAAGAGTGGATGTGGCTGGGCATCCGACAGTAGCTGACAGCATTCTACAAAACAGGAACTGAGTGTCTCGTTTCTCAATGAGATAAATGTCGTAACGTGCGTGGTGATTACTTTTGAACGGAACCATTCAATGGTCCTGTTGTGGCATGTGTTCGGTTTTCATTTGACTGACCCTTATAAATAATAATGCAGTAAATAATACTCAGTACATAGATGACTCTATGGAAAGGAAACATATGGTACATGTCTAACCAGTACATCATCAATTATTATTTTAAACTTGAGCCATAGTCTTTCTACCACGTTCTGCCCAGAGGTAGTTGTAAAGAGTTTCCCTGTAAGGTATGACATGACTCCTTACTTCTCTAGTTTACTGAACAAATAAATCTCTCTACTTGTTTTAGCTGTCGTTCGTACTTTGGTAATCATAGTTGCTGCAACTGTCTTATGATCACCACTACCAATTTCAATGTGGAAATTCTTAAGTAGGATGGGTCTACCTATATTTTCATCATGAGTGGGCTTCCGAGCTATCTCGATAGTTTTTGCTGAAAGCCTTCAGTACTTGGGTTGTTTTGGGGGAAGAGACCAAACAGCGAGGTCATCGGTCTCATCGGATTAGGGAAGGAGGTCGGCCGTGCCCTTTCAAAGGAACCATCCCAGCATATGCCGCCTTCAGTACTGTTTCAAAGGATATCTTGTCTCAGTCATCAGTCTTCCGACTGGTTTGATGCACCCTGTCACGAATTCCTCTCCTGTGTCAAACTCTCCATCTCAGAGCAGCACTTGCAACTTACATCCTCAATTATCTGCTGGATGTATTCCAATTCTGTCTTCTGCTACAGCTTTTTCCGCCTACGGCTCCCTCTAGTACCATGGAAATTATTCCCTGGTGATAAAACAGATGTCCTATCATCCTGTCCTTTCTTCTTGTCAGGGTTTTCCATATATTCCTTTCCTTTGTGTTTCTATGCAGAACCTCCTCATTCCTTACTATATCAGTCCACCAAACGCTTCGATTCTCTTCTGTTCCGGTTTTCCCATAGTCGATGGATGTTTCACTACCGTACAATGCTACACTCAAAACGTACATTCTCAGAAATTTCTTCCTCAAATTAAGGCCTATGTTTGATACAAGTAGGCTTCTCTTGGTCAGGAATGCCCTTTTTGCCAGTGCTAGTCGCTTTTGATGTTCTCCTTACTCTGGCCGTCATGTGTTATTTTGCTGCCGAGGTAGCAGGATTCCGTAATTTCGCCTACTTCGTGACTACCGTCTTTCTTCAGTTCACTTTCAATCCATATTCTGTACTGAAACTTCCTGACAGATTAAAATGTGTGCTGGACCGAGACTCGAACTCGAGATCTTTGCCTTTCGCGGGCAAGTGCCCGCCAGGAAGTTTCAAAAACAGCGCACACTCCGCTGCAGAGTGAAAATTTCATTATATTCTGTATTCATTAGACTGCTCATTCCACTCAGCAGATCCTACAATTCTTCCTCACTTTCACTGAGGATAGCATTGTCGTCAGCGAATCTTATTATTGATATCGTTTCACCTCAAATTTTAATTCCACTCTTGAACCTTTAATTTATTTCCATCCTTTAAAGTTTACTTTCACTCTTGAGCCTTTATTTCATTTTCATCATTGCTTCCTCGATGTATAGATTCATAGTAAGTGCGAATTACTGCATCCCTATCTTACACCATTTTTAATCCGAGTACTTCGTTCTGGCCTTCCATTCTAATTGCTCCCTCTTGGCTTTTGCACATTTTGTATATTACTCACACCTCCCTAGAGCTTACCCCTATTTCCCTCAGAATTTCGAACTTCTTGCACCATTTGACATTGTCGAATGCTTTTTCCAGGTCGACAAATAGGGACTAGTGAATAAAGGGATCCAATCCATCACTATGACCAATGACGTCAGAAGTTACCAGAGATGATATATTGCACAGATTTAACAGCACAGACGATTTTTGAGAGACAATGGAAAGCAGGACAAAAAAAAACGGATAGTAGACATACATCACGTAAATTTGTATTTCGAACATAATGTTAAGTATATCGCTTCTTTGAGTCCTAGTATCCTATTCTTCAGTTAACCTGTGTAGCTCAACTGCAGAATGGGCTACTAGTGTGAAAAAGAAAGGAAAAAACAGGGGACTGAAGTAACGTTAACATGGAATATCTCAGTTGATATGTACGAATTGTTTCCCGAACTTCAGTTGGTATGTGTAGGTCAACTGCAGTATCGAATACAAATTTAATGTATGCCGACTTTTTCGCCTTCGTCAGCACTAGTGGCCTATTGTTCAGTTGACCTGTGAAGATCAACTGACGTATGGGATACAAATTTTACAGGTGTTCCTTTTTTCGCATCCGCTACTAATCGTATCCTATTCTTCAATTGATACTAGTACTAGCGAAGGCGAAAAGAACGACGTACGTAAAATTTGTATCCCATACTTTACTGACCTATGTAGGTCAACAGAATAGAATACTAATGCTAGTGATGCTAGTGAAGATGGGAAACAATTTTTTTTCATCTCCAGCACTAATAGTATCAACTCAAAGTTATCGTAATAGTACTAGCGTCGGCGAAGGAACCTACGACAACAAAATTTGTATCCCACACTTCAGTTGACCTATATAGGTCAGCTGAAGAATAGGATACTAGTGTTAACGAAGGCGAAAAACTCGACATGCGTAAAATTTATATCCTGTACTTCAGTTGAACCAAATAGGTCAACTGAAGAATAGGATACTATTATTAGTGCAGACGAAAAACAGCAACAGACACAGGATTTGTATCCCGTACTTCAGTTGGCCTATACAGGTCAACTGAAGAACAGGATACTGTCTTCGTATTTCAACTGAGGTACAGGATGCCAATGTTACGTACAGTGTGTCGTTTTTTTTTTTTCATCTTTGCTAGTACTAGTATTTGGTACTTCAGTTGACCTATATAGGTGAACTGAAGTAGGAGATACTAATTTTTCATACGTCGGTCTTTTCGCCTTCGACAGTGCTAATACCGAGTGAAAAATATCGTAGTAATAGCAGTGCCAGTGAAGGCAAAAAAAGTGGCAACCGTAAAATTTGTATTACGTACTATTGACGAATGTTGCTTCAAGTCTTCCATATTCATAGGAATAGATAAAACCATACCCACAAACGATACTCAAAAACTGTCCAGAACGAAAAACAATTCTTCCAAAATATCTCAGACTCACTAAAAATTAAAGTGAGTACCGAATGAATCTGAATGAACAAATGATTTAAATCAACACAAGCGACGAAAATCGCACACGATATCTAGCGTTGTCTTCTAAAAACACACTGATTTATTTCAATTTACAATGATGACGCCTCGCCGCAGAACATAACCGATTTATCCATGTTTCGAAAATAAAGACATTATTAATATCTACAAGTAAACAATGACATGGTCAAAGCTGACGGGTTGTATCCCATTTTACAGTTGCCGCGACAGATCCTATTAATGTGTCTTTATTTTTCTTTAGTCTTGCTTCCATTATCAGCCGCAATGTCAGAACTGCCTCTCTGCTGCCTTTACCTTTCCTAAAGCCAGACTTACCATCTAACACATACCAAGCGAGGTGGCGCAGTCGTTGGCACACTGGACTTGCATTTGGAAGGACGACGGTTCAAACCCGCGTCCAGCCATCCTGATTTCGGTCTCCCCTGATTTCCCTAAATCGCTTCAGCCAAATGCCTGGATGGTTCCTTTGAAATGACACGGCCGACTTCCTTCCCCATCCTTCCCTAATCCGATGGGACCGATGATCTCGCTGTTTGTTCCCCTTCCGCAATTTAGTCAATCAATCTAACACATCCTCATTTTTATTTTCCATTCTTCTCTGTACTATTCTTGTCAGGAGCTTGATACATGAGCCGCTAAGCGGATTGTCTGCTAATTCTCGCACGTGTCAGTTCTTGCAGACTTCGGAATTGTGTGGATCATGTTTTTTCCGAAAGTCGGATGGTATATCGTCAGACTCATATATTCTACACACCAACGTGAACAGTCGTTTTGTTGCAACTTCCCTCAACGATTTTAGAAATTCTGATGGAATGTTATTTATCCCTACTGCCTTATCCGAAGCATTTCTAGCTATTCCAAAGCATTTCTAAATTCTAACATTGGATCCTGTATCTCTTCTATATCGACGCCTGTTTCTTCTTCTGCCACATCAGACAAATCTTTGCCCTCATCGAGGCCTTCAATGACGTAATCTTTCCACTTATGCGCTCTGTCCTCTGCATTTAACAGTGGAATTCCTGTTGCACTCTTAATGTTACCATCCTTGCTTTTAATTTCACAGAAAGTTGTTTTGACTTCTTTATATGTTGAGTCAGTCGTTCCGACAATCATTTCTGTTTCAGTTCCTTCACACTTTTCGTGCAGCCTTTCCCCCTTAGCTTCCCTCCACTTCCTATTTATTGCATTCCTCATTCTGTATTCCTGAATTTCCATGATTATTTTTGTATTTTCTTCTTTCGTCAATCAACTGAAGTATTTCTTCTTTAACCCACAGTTACTTCTCAGTTACCTTCTTTGAACCTATATTTTTCTTTTCAACTTCGGTGATTGCTCTCTTTAGAGATGTCCATTCCTCTTCAACTGCCTTCTGCGCTATTCCTTATCGCAGTCTCGTTAGAGAACTTCAAGCATGTCTCCTCGTTCCTGAGTACTTACATATTCCGCTTCTTTGCATGTTAATTCGTCCTGACTAATCTCTTAAATCTCAGCCTTCTCTTCATCACTACTAAATTGTGATCTGAGTCTATATCTGCTCCTGGGTACGCCTTACAATCCAACATCTGATTTCAGAATCTCTGCCTGACCATGATGTATTGTTGTTGTTGTTGTTGTTGTTGTTGTTGTTGTTGTGGTCTTCAGTCCTGAGACTGGTTTGATGCAGCTCTCCATGCTACTCTATCCTGTGCAAGCTTCTTCATCTCCCAGTATCTACTGCAACCTACATCCTTCTGAATCTGCTTAGTGTATTCATCTCTCGGTCTCCCCCGACGATTTTTACCCTCCACGCTGCCCTCCAATACTAAATTGGTGATCCCTTGATGCCTCAGAACATGTCCTACCAACCGATCCCTTCTTCTGGTCAAGTTGTACCACAAACTCCTCTTCTCCTCAATCCTATTCAGTACCTCCTCATTAGTTATGTGATCTACCCATCTAATCTTCAGCATTCTTCTGTAGCACCACATTTCGAAAGCTTCTATTCTCTTCTTGTCCAAACTATTTACCGTCCATGTTTCACTTCCATACATGGCTACACTCCATACAAATACTTTCAGAAATGACTTCCTGACATTTAAATCTATACTCGATGTTAACAAATTTCTCTTCTTCAGAAACGCTTTCCTTGCCATTGCCAGTCTACATTCTATATCCTCTCTACTTCGACCATCATCAGTTATTTTGCTCCCCAAATAGCAAAACTCCTTTACTACTTTAAGTGTCTCATTTCCCAATCTAATACCCTCAGCATCACCCGACTTAATTCGACTACATTCCATTATCTTCGTTTTGCTTTTGTTGATGTTCATCTTATATCCTCCCTTCAAGACACCATCCATTCCGTTCAACTACTCTTCCAAGTCCTTTGCTGTCTCTGACAGAATTACAATGTCATCGGCGAACCTCAAAGTTTTGATTTCTTCTCCATGGATTTTAATACCTACTCCGAATTTTTCTTTTGTTTCCTTTACTGCTTGCTCAATATACAGATTGAATAACATCGGGGAGAGGCTACAACCCTGTCTTACTCCCTTCCCAACCACTGCTTCCCTTTCATGTCCCTCGACTCTTATAACTGCCATCTGTTTCTGTACAAATTGTAAATAGCCTTTCGCTCCCTGTATTTTACCCCTGCCACCTTTAGAATTTGAAAAAGAGTATTCCAGTCAACATTGTCAAAAGCTTTCTCTAAGTCTACAAATGCTAGAAACGTAGGTTTGCCTTTCCTTAATCTTCCTTCTAAGATAAGTCGTAAGGTCAGTATTGCCTCACGTGTTCCAGTATTTCTACGGAATCCAAACTGATCTTCCCCGAGGTCGGCTTCTACTAGTTTTTCCATTCGTCTGTAAAGAATTCGTGTTAGTATTTTGCAGCTGTGGCTTATTAAACTGATTGTTCGGTAATTTTCACATCTGTCAACACCTGCTTTCTTTGGGATTGGAATTATTATATTCTTCTTGAAGTCTGAGGGTTTTTAGCCTGTTTCATACATCTTGCTCACCAAATGGTAGAGTTTTGTCAGGACTGCCTCTCCCAAGGCCGTCAGTAGTTCCAATGGAATGTTGTCTACTCCGGGGGCCTTGTTTAGACTCAGGTCTTTCAGTGCTCTGTCAAACTCTTCACGCAGTATCGTATCTCCCGTTTCATCTTCATCTACATCCTCTTCCATTTCCATAATATTGTCCTCAAGTACATCGCCCTTCTATAGACCCTCTGTATACTCCTTCCACCTTTCTGCTTTCCCTTCTTTGCTTAGAACTGGGTTTCCATCTGAGCTCTTGATGTTCATACAAGTGGTTCTCTTATCTCCAAAGGTCTCTTTAATTTTCCTGTAGGCAGTATCTATCTTACCCCTAGTGAGATAAGCCTCTACATCCTTACATTTGTCCTCTAGCCATCCCTGCTTAGCCATTTTGCACTTCCTGTCGATCTCATTTTTGAGACGTTTGTATTCCTTTTTGCCTGCTTCATTTACTGCATTTTTATATTTTCTCCTTTCATCAATTAAATTCAATATTTCTTCTGTTACCCAAGGATTTCTACTAGTCCTCGTCTTTTTACCTACTTGATCCTCTGCTGCCTTCACTACTTCATCCCTCAAAACTACCCATTCTTCTTCTACTGTATTTCTTTCCCCCATTCCTGTCAATTGTTCCCTTATGCTCTCCCTGAAACTCTGTACAACCTCTGGTTCTTTCAGTTTATCCAGGTCCCATCTTTTTAAATTCCCACCTTTTTGCAGTTTCTTCAGTTTTAATCTACAGGTCATAACCAATAGATTGTGGTCAGAGTCCACATCTGCCCCTGGAAATGTCTTACAATTTATAACCTGGTTCCTAAATCTCTGTGGCCGGCCGCGGTGGTCTAGCGGTTCTGGCGCTGCAGTCCGGAACCGCGAGACTGCTACGTTCGCAGGTTCGAATCCTGCCTCGGGCATGGGTGTGTGTGATGTCCTTAGGTTAGTTAGGTTTAAGTAGTTCTAAGTTCTAGGGGACTTATGACCTAAGATGTTGAGTCCCATAGTGCTCAGAGCCTAAATCTCTGTCTTGCCATAATATAATCTATCTGATACCTTTTAGTATCTCCAGGGTTCTTCCATGTATACAACCTTCTAACATGATTCTTAAACCAAGTGTTAGCTATGATTAAGTTGTGCTCTGTGCAAAATTCTACAAGGCGGCTTCCTCTTTCATTTCTTAGCCCCAATCCATATTCACCTACTACGTTTCCTTCTCTCCCTTTTCCTACACTTGAATTCCAGTCACCCATGACTATTAAATTTTCGTCTCCCTTCACTATCTGAATAATTTCTTGAGATCACACCATGATGTAATCGAACTGAAATCTTCCCATGTCTCCTAGTCTTTTCCAATTATACTTCCTCCTCTTGTGGTTCTTGAGCAGAGTATTCGCTATTACTGGAGAATTCAGTTAGTCTTTCTCCTCTTTATTCCTAGTTCCAAGCCCATATTCTCCTGTAATCCTTTCTTCTACTCCTTCCCTTACAACTGCATTCTAATCCCAGATGACTGATAGATTTTTCATCTACCTTTATGTACTGAGTTACACATTCTGTGTCCTCAAATACTTTCTTTATCTCTTCATTTTCGGGTTCTGACGTCACCATGCACACCTGAACCCTCGTTGTCAGTGAGGGTTTGCTTTCGCTTCTGTTCGCAGCAACTCCCTCTTTGCCCTACCTTTCTATTCATAACGAATTCTACTCCTGTTGTACTACACTCATGCTCATAAATTAAGGATAATGCAGATACATGGTGAAACAACTCTCTGGTGGGCGGTTTTGCGGGTTTAACTCACCTCGGGATCTGACGATGCGGCGCATTTGGCCTGTGGTCGTCGCACGGTGGCGCTGGCAGCAGTCCACATACGCAGAGGTGTGTTGGTGCATGTCAGAGTACGGTGCAGCGAGTAAGTGTGCAGACGTTTTCTGACGTGCTAATTGTGACTGTGTGTTGAAAATGGCTAAAAGAACACATATTGATGATGTTATGAAGGGTAGAATTCTAGGGCGACTGGAGGCTGGTCAAACACAGCAGGTCGTAGCACGGGCCCTCCGTGTGCCACAAAGTGTGATCTCAAGATTATGGAAACGATTCCAGCAGACAGGAAACGTGTCCAGGCGCTACACTACAGGACGTCCACAGTGTACAACACCACAAGAAGACCGATGGCCATGGAGTACTGCAGGTAGCCTTGCTCGGGAACTTACCGCAGCCACTGGAACAGTTGTCTCCAGATACACAGTCTACAGACAACTGAACAGACATGGGTTATTCGTCCGAAGATCTGCAAGGTGCATTCCACTGACCACTGGTCACAGGAGAGCCCGTAAAGGTGTCAAGAACACAGTACATGGTCATTGGAACAATGGTCCCAGTTTATATTCATGGATGAGTCCAGGTATAGTCTGAACAGTGATTCTCGCCGGGATTTCATCTGGCGTGAACCAGGAACCAGATTTTGTTGTTGTTGTGGTCTTCAGTCCTGAGACTGGTTTGATGCAGCTCTCCATGCTACTCTATCCTGTGCAAGCTTCTTCATCTCCCAGTACCTACTGCAACCTACATCCTTCTGAATCTGCTTAGTGTATTCATCTCTTGGTCTCCCTCTACGATTTTTACCCTCCACGCTGCCCTCCCATGCTAAATTTGTGATCCCTTGATGCCTCAAAACATGTCCTACCAACCGATCCCTTCTTCTAGTCAAGTTGTGCCACAAACTTCTCTTCTCCCCAATCCTATTCAGTACCTCCTCATTAGTTACATGATCTACCCACCTTATCTTCAGCATTCTTCTGTAGCACCACATTTCGAAAGCTTCTATTCTCTTCTTGTCCAAACTGGTTATCGTCCATGTTTCACTTCCATACATGGCTACACTCCATACAAATACTTTCAGAAACGACTTCCTGACACTTAAATCTATACTCGATGTTAACAAATTTCTCTTCTTCAAAAACGATTTCCTTGCCATTGCCAGTCTACATTTTATATCCTCTCTACTTCGACCATCATCAGTTATTTTACTCCCTAAATAGCAAAACTCCTTTACTACTTTAAGTGTCTCATTTCGTAATCTAATCCCCTCAGCATCACCCGATTTAATTTGACTACATTCCATTATCCTCGTTTTGCTTTTGTTGATGTTCATCTTATATCCACCTTTCAAGACAATGTCCATTCCGTTCAACTGCTCTTCCAAGTCCTTTGCTGTCTCTGACAGAATTACAATGTCATCGGCGAACCTCAAAGTTTTTACTTCTTCTCCATGAATTTTAATACCTACTCCGAATTTTTCTTTTGTTTCCTTTACTGCTTGCTCAATATACAGATTAAATAACATCGGGGAGAGACTACAACCCTGTCTCACTCCTTTCCCAACCACTGCTTCCCTTTCATGTCCCTTGACTCTTATAACTGCCATCTGGTTTCTGTACGAATTGTAAATAGCCTTTCGCTCCCTGTATTTTACCCCTGTCAACTTCAGAATTTGAAAGAGAGTATTCCAGTTAACATTGTCAAAAGCTTTCTCTAAGTCTACAAATGCTAGAAACGTAGGTTTGCCTTTTCTTAATCTTTCTTCTAAGATAAGTCGTAAGGTTAGTATTGCCTCACGTGTTCCAACATTTCTACGGAATCCAAACTGATCTTCCCCGAGGTCCGCTTCTACCATTTTTTCCATTCGTCTGTAAAGAATTCGCGTTAGTATTTTGCAGCTGTGACTTATTAAACTGATAGTTCGGTAATTTTCACATCTGTCAACACCTGCTTTCAGATACCAACCCCTTAATGTCCGTGAAAGGAACCTGTATGGAGGTCGTGGTTTGATGGTGTGGGGTGGGTTTATGATTGGTGCACGTACACCCCTGCATGTCTTTGACAGAGGAACTGTAACGTGTCAGATGTATCGACACGTCATTTTGCACCAGTATGACCACCTTTTCAGGGGTGCAGTGGGACCCACCTTCCTCATGATGGATGATAACGCATGGCCCCACCGAGCTGGTCGACGTATCGCTGCACGTCTTCAAACCCCTACAACACTTCAGGAGCTCCGACAGGCACTGGTGCAAGAATGGGAGGCTATACCCCAGAAACTGCTCGACCACCTGATCCAGAGTATGCCAATCCATTGTGCGGCCTGTGTATGTGTGCATGGTGATTATATCCCATATTGATGTCGGGGTACATGCGCAGAAAACAGTGGCGTTTTGTAGCACATGTGTTTCGGGACGGTTTTCTCAACTTATCGCCAATACTGTGGACTTACAGATCTGTGTCGTGTGTGTTCCCTATGTGCCTATGCTATTAGCGTCAGTTTTGTGTAGTGCCACGTTGTGTGGCACCACATTCTGCAATTATCGTTAATTGATGAGCATGAGTGTAGTTTCTGCTGCCGTTCATATTACTCAACTGACCAGAAATCCTTGTCTTCGCTCTATTTCACTTCACTGACTCCACTATTTCTCGACTGAGCAGTAGCATTTCTCTTTTCAGATTTTCTTACTTCTCTACAACATTCAATCTTCTGACATTCCGTGCCTCGACTTGTAGAACGTTACCCTCTCGTTGGTTCTTCAATCTTTTTCCCATGGGTAACATACATAATAGTTATCTGAGGTTTTCTTAAAGTTTTTGGTTATATCTGGTGTTGAGTCTGGTTGTCTTCAGAAGGACTCATTTATAATTTCTTGCTCATCCTTGATACTGAATCTTGTCCAAACAATCTTGCATGCAGCTTCTTTCAGTTTCTTGTCTACTGCAGCAAATACTCCTCCATTTCCCATTACCTTATCTTTCGATGCATAGTTAGATTCTTCCCCCGCAGTCAGTTTCAGATTTTTGTCAACTTTCTGCACTTAATATCGTATGAGCCCTCTGATTTGATTTTTTCAAATTCAGAGAATTTGTTGCGAGTGCTTTAGCAGCTGGTCACTAGTATTTTTATTTTTCCATCCATGGGTCAATATTTTTGGATTTTACACTAGTACTCTGGCTGCCAACATTATCTAGATTGGATGGAGAGTCTTCTAAGTTAAGAAATCGCTTAGCATTCCACTCATAGGTTTCCCTCTGGGTACCTTTGATATTTATTGCACCTCTGAAATACTGCTCTACGATTCCCAACCCTAAGGCGCAAATCTAGGAAGTCACAGTCTAGCTTGTAACAGAACCTCCTAAGTCTCTGGTTCAAGCATTCCACCTGGCATAGAACCAGAGCGTCTCATTAAGTTTTGGGAACAATGCTGCAGGCTGTAATTTCTGTCAAAACTTCGTGGACAAGGCTGATTTTAAGGTCTTTTCTGTCAGTCGTCGGAGTGACCCAGGTATTACTGCGGATCACAGACGAAAGGCATTTTTTTTCCAAATTGCGCTACAACAACACCATTTTGCACTTGCTTCCCCCTGATAGTGGGCAGGACACTGCTAGCTGCCCAGCAGGCGAAGATTATCTCACTGGCTCAATCAGTTATGAATGTAACGATGTGGAACAAGTGATTTTACATTTGCATTATACATTCTGATGTTAATACGGTTACGTGCTACCGTTTTTAGCGGAAGACAACATTTCACTACACAACTGAATGTGCGCTCTTCTGAAACTTGTTTTTGTTGTCGTCTTCAGTCAGAGGACTTTTATAATGCAGATCTCCACGCTAGTCTATCCTGTGTGATCATATCTGAATAACCACTACAACCTATATTCACTTCAATGTGCTTCTTGTTCATTATTTCTCCGTTAATTAAGGCTAGCTCTGCGGTGTGACCATTCCCCACGAAGGGGAGTTACGGTCCGGAGCATACTTGTTATTCTAGGAAATGTCCACTGGAAAATTATATGACTAAAATGGGTTTGAGTTACGGTCCGGAGCATACTTGTTATTCTAGGAAATGTCCACTGGAAAATTATATGACTAAAATGTTACAATATTAGCCTATTTTTGCATTTATTTCGCAGTTATTGCGTTTTTATATAGAATTAGCGTTGTTTAATACACACCTTCACTATCTTATTTTGTAGTGAATAGTGTCTTCCAATATTGCTTTGTAGGTCTTTCTGGTTAATCGCTGATAATTGTTTTCGTCTTGTTCGGAGCTTTTTTCGTGGACGTTGACCCTAGCAATAACATAAGCAAGAAACTGTATTTGCATAAGTATATTCCCATAACTGAACGAAAGTTTTTTTCATGAGTTCGCACGAATTCCATATATAACAAGAAGTTTATTTCAATAATATGAATGTATTGATTGATTGCTACTTTGAGTCTAGTGTCAGTTCTTCCTCACAGATGTAGCAACTGTCGTCTGTCATTGTCAGCGAGTTGTTGTTTACCCCGTTGTAAGTCAGTTCGCTTGTGTTAAATAAGGAGACGCCGGAAGCATTTTATTGTTGAATTTGTACATATATTTGAGGAGCTTGTGGAGGGAAGGTGTGTTTGTATATTTTGAGCGATTGAGTTGAAAGATCTATTGTTTCTGGCATAACCTTACGGGTGTAAACAATTTTAGGTACTACGACCCCTGGCACTGAATTCCTACAGATAGCATGAATCGTCCGACGATTGCAGAGCAAGAAGATCTTGTTAAAGAATCCCTTTTTAAGTTCCTGAGGAAGCACATACCAAGTGCTCAGTTAAGGTATTCATAATGCAATAATGTTAAATAGCGTTAGTGATTTTGCTGTGGAAAAATTATTTATCGCTGCTGGATAAGCGGTCTGAGAAAGGCGTAAAAACAAGGAGGAAGTTTTCGTCTCATATATTCGTTTCGTAGCTTGAATCGACAAACTTATCCTACCATTATTATTGTTGTAAGCTGTGTGGATTCATATTTTCATTTGTTACTAGGCTTAATTTTCCATAAAAATTACATAGATGTCAGTCTTTCGAATGATGCACTCGTTTTTTTTATGATTAACATTGGTAACTGTGAGTGCTAATCTGTTTTCGGTCAGTAGTCGCGTTCTATGTTTCAGTGTACTAAGTAAGGTAAGAGAGGCTGTAGTTACTGTAGTGCCGAAATAT
Organism: Schistocerca nitens; assembly: GCF_023898315.1. Taxonomy (NCBI): domain Eukaryota; kingdom Metazoa; phylum Arthropoda; class Insecta; order Orthoptera; family Acrididae; genus Schistocerca; species Schistocerca nitens. The sequence goes on from NC_064622.1 coordinate 342,635,690, forward strand.
AGGCGCACCAAATAGCCCATTTTGTTATACTGATCACAAAAGAGTTAGAACGTTATGACAAAAGTAGTGTTTGAGAAGAACTTTGTTAAGGTACAAAGGAGTGTTTAGGCCTACTCAGAATGATCATAAATATCACATTAAAGGAGCAGAAAGAGCATATCATCTGTGTATCACAATGTAACTGCAGGAAGGTGGTGAAATCTAGTACAAGGATCTATATTGACTGACTATGCCATAATCTGCCTCAAGATAGATGGTATGAGTAGTATCTGACTCTATTTCTCTAAGTTTTATTGATTGTGTTGAGTACTGTATATAAAAGAGAAGTTGAAGTAGTTAGCATCAGCATAACTCCAAAATCATTTGTAGGAAATACAGCAGTGGATTCAGTGAACCAAATCTATTGGAATCAGGTTTTCGACCATACCTTCTTGTAGAGCAAATTTGTTGCATTTTGTAAGCCACTCAGTTCTTTTCCTGATCTGTTGCCAACAGCATGCTACTATAACCCTGTGCAATGCTCTTTGTTCTTGCATTTAAACACAGTCATTGAACAGGGTGCAGTTTTCAGTAGTAAATGAGAAACCATTATTGTATATAGCTTGTTTTCTAGAATATAGCCTACCTCAAAAGTTATTCTTCAAGGTAGTCAGTAGCATACTCTCTGATTTTTTTTTTTTTACAAAAAAAAAAAAAAAAAAAAAAAGGGAGGGGGGCCGTCTAGTAATAGAAATTTTTATCTCATGAGGGTATCATTTGAGCATGCGATTGCAAGAGTGATTGAAAAGACCCATTGCAGGTCCTATTCCATGTATGGAGAATATCACATACACAGGGACCTGAATCGTGTACCATCTGAGCCACTGTAAAACACATTATATTTTAATGACAGGAAATACCTGTTGCAGGAACCAGAACCAGATTCTGATGCAGCTCTTACAATTTGCATACCAAATGATTCATTCAGTGATGTCAATACCATAATAACAGTAATAATCACCCTAAAATACATTTATAACAAAAGTAATTAACCTTCATATTTTTTGTCATTTTTTGTTGTTTGAAACTTACACCTGAAAGTATAAGTTGTTGTTACCATTGTAGTCTTTATATTTGTTTGCTACAATGCTACGATTAAAACTAGAATTCATTTATTACACATTATTTTCATTTTTGGACCTAATCTGGCATTATTCTGTTTTGGCAATGTGTGTTCCTTTATTTCGTCCATTACCTTTCACTGTAAAGGAATTTCCTCAGAACCACATTTAATATCATCCCTGTAGCAGCATTACTAGTGCTTGATCAGTGAAATATCTTCTCATCTAAGGCGTATAAATGTATTAGATTTTGCACAAAATATGTTGTTAAAGACTGTGATACTCTTTCTGAAGTAATGGGGCATTGTCTGGGAAGAGAATTTTTTTTTCCCCAGTCATGTACATTCTTTTGCTGGCTGAAATTTCTATTAAGTGTTTTGAGTGTAGCGTATTAATAGAAAGTCTGTCAGGCTCATGAAGGTGATGCACTACGTTGACATTATCTATAGTCCTCATATCTCCAGTACCATTTCCATAGTGAACAGAAAATGAGCCAATGTAAGCAAAGCTACGTATATCCGATTGTGCTGTTCCTTTAGAAGATAATTTACTGTATAGGAGGTAAGATAAATTTTATGTTCAAAACAGTCCTTTACAAAGTACTTGTTAATAATGAGATTTTTTTCCCGCAGTTCTATTGATGAGATTGTTTTGAGATATGTAGTAAGCATACTTGAAGACCTCGGCACAGAAGCAAGTGTGGAAGAAGCTTTTGATGTTGAAGGTTTTTGTGAGATGATGGCAGCATATTTCCCCGAATTTTCCACAATACATCACACAGATGTCTGTCAGTGGATGTTCGAGTTGGAGGCAACATTAAGCCAAAAGAAGAGAAAGGGTAATTGACACCGATTTATGCATGTATTAGATGTAGGGTATGCTCCCCTTATGATTTTTGAAGAAGTGTATGAAATTGTGTGATATGTATAGCATCAAGTTTGTGCATATTTTGATGTACTGTCGTTAATTGTTATAACCGCCAATTTTGTTTTGTCAGAAAGAGTTGGTTGCTTTATGCTAAAAAGATTTTGTTTGTTTTGGACACCCTCTGGATAAGGATAAGGAGGTGAACTTGGAAATGGCCCAGCCAACCATTTGTAGATCTATTATATTTAGTGTTTGATAGATATATTATGACAATGCACATTGGGAAGGAAATAAACAGAAATACTAGATACATTCACACCAGTTTCCGTGCTTGTTAGATTGATGTGGTAGCTGCCACCATCAGTTGTAAGCTCAGTGCACGTTAGCCAATGTGAGGCTGGAAAAGATATTTGTTATTTGAAGTAGTAGGGGTCACATTTGTTCAATCATCTAAGAATGAGTGATAGCCTCTTTTCCTTTTGTAATTTTATGAAGAAAGTAGTCACCTGTGAGTCATTATTTTATGCATGACGTCCTGAAAGCTGTGGATAATGGCAATCAGGTATAGTCAGTATTTCTTGACTTCTGAAAAGCACTTGACCAAGTATCACAATACTTATTAAGGAAAGTGTGGATCATGTGAGGTATCAAAAGAAATTTGTGACTGGGTGGAGGATTTATTGGAAGGGAGGATGCAGCATGTTATTTTGGATGGAGAGTTATCAACATATGTAGAAATAAATTCAAGCATTACCCTGGGAAATGTTTTGGGATCCTTGGTGTTCATATTGCATGGTAGTGACCTGGTAGCAACTCCAGTCATTTGCAGATGATACTTTTGTCTCTGACAAAGCACTGTTCTGAGAAAAGCTGCATAGTTATGCAGTCAGATCTTTGTAGGATTTCAAAGTGATGCAAAAACTGGCAACCTACTTTAGATGCTCATAAATGTAAAATTGTGCATTTTATATAATACAAAAATATAGTATCTAATGACTACAATATCAGTGAGTCCCAACTGGCATCAGTCAGCTCATACAAATACCAGGTTGTAACACTTTGTGGGTATACTGAAGGGAATGATCACATAAGCTCATAAACAGGTAAACTAGTGAGGGATATACTACAATCTTCTACTTATTCCTTGTATAGGAACCACAAAGGCAAAATTGGAGTAATTATAGGTTTTTAAACATTCGTTCTGTCAAGGCTCTTTGTTGTGGTCTTCATTACAAACACTTATTTGATGCAGCTCTCCATGCTAATCTGTCCTGTACAAGCTTCCATCCACTTGAGCTTGCTTACTGTATTCAAGCCTTGGTCTCCCTCTACAATTTTTGCTGATGTGCAGTCTTGCTCAGAGCCAGAAACCTGTTCCATAGTGGAATGACAAAATAATTATAAAAAATACTGGTAGGGGCTCAAGCAACATAAACAACATGTATCAAGAATACATTTATCACTCTCAAGACTCAGCTGCCCTGTCTAAAGGAGGAGTGTTGGGAAAATTTGTAATCACTATTTGGATTCATTTCCTCCTCTCAAGTAACATACACAGTATTTATAGGCACCAATTATCCTCTAGTATCCTGAGCATCTATCAGTACGGTGCCATATAATCTAACCCCATTATACTTGCTGAGTAACTACAACACACTTTGACCAAGCCCCAAAATCTGACAATTACCATCCTGCCTTCCATACCCAGAGAAAATGAGAGGAGATTATCTGTCCTTGATTCTCAGCTCTGAGCACCTCAAAGCCTTGGCACTGTGCCTCAAGAACGAACCAGGCCCTGATTGCATACATAAGTAGATGCTTTATCATTTACTCTTAGAATACAAATGTTGTTTGTATTCTTGCAGTTCTTAACCAGTTTTGGCAAGAGGATGAGTACCCTTCCCTCCTCCCCCCCCCCCCCCCACCTCTCCCTGGTGCCTGCACAATGAAATGACAGCATTGTTTTCCCTATTTTAAAACTGGGAAAGAACCATCAAGTGGACAGCTATCACCTCAATTCTCTTACAAGCACTTTTTGCAAATGATTCAAGAGGCTCAAATGAATAGTGAGCTGATCTGGACTTCAAAGATGGACTGATGTCCAAATTATGTTATGGATTTCTGACAAGGCAAGTCTACCTGTGTCTTAGGAATCTGGTATCATAATGGCCAACACCTGGGAGCCATTTTTTCTACCTGTGAAGAGCCTGTGATACACATAGTGGCATCATATTCTTACTGCTCTACACTGATAGGTCTTTCAAGATTCTCTCCCAGTTTTTATTCAAAAATTTTATCTCAGTGGTCTGTATGAGTTAAAAAAAGATGCTTCTGACAGTCTTAAATCCTGGGCTCCATTTAGAGTGTAACCATTTTCCAAACAAGAGGCTGTGAGGTCTGCAGTCTAACAGTGTCCGTACTGTATGTTGATGACTTGCATCTACCACGCTTCTTGAAACCTTAGTATTACAGGGCACCATAAGAAAAGCCTCTTCTATGCCAACCATCCGTGCACTCAAAATACTTCTAAAATACGCGCCATAGTTAGTTTACCCAAATCTACATTGTAACAAGTTTCTTAATGGATTAGAGACATACTGCTTTCTAGGGCAAGTTTTTGATGCTGAGCTAACTCAGTTACCTCATATACACCAACTTACATAGAAGTACCAGGTAAAACTTCATACTCAATGTGACTACTTCATCCTTCTAAGACTTCCTACTTCGACTGCAGAAACCCGGTTTATAGATCAGCAGCCTCTTTAGTGCTACACCTTTTAGACCGTAAAAAGCAATGAAGGACCATCTATGTGGAATTTCTTGTGTGTTAAAAGGCAAATTTTTTTGCAAGACATTGGACATCATCATATATGATGGGTTCATCACTTCAAACTAGAAACAAAACAAAACTGCAATCCATGGAGTGGCACCACACCATCTTTCCTCTAAAGAGAATGTTGAAAGACACCCTCAGCCAGTAGAGTTATGGTGATGGTCTTCTCAGTCTCTGAAGGGATTATTCTGTTTAATGTCCTCCCTCTTGATGCAACGATCAACTCTCAAGTGAATTGTTCTGCTCTCCACAACATTGAAGAAATGAATTCAGCATGCTCCTCACAAAAATACAAATGAACTTCTCCTTCTTCATGACAACACATTATCTCACAAGTCTGTGCACCCAAGAGGAGCTCACAAAACTTCATTGGACTGTTCTTCCTCATCTGCTCTACAGCCCAATCTCAATGAGCCAGCTTCCATCTGTGTGGCCCAGTGAAGGGTGCTTTCTGCAGGAAGCATTATGAGGCTGATGGGGAGGTTATTGATGCAGTAAGATGTTGGCTCCAATGTCGGTCTGTAGAGTGGTGTTGAGGCCCTCCCAGTAAGGCTGTCGCGTGGAATGGAGATTATGTTGAAAAATAGATTTTTGTAACCAAAAGAGTGGGGAATAATATGATGTATTGGAATCCTGATTAAAACCAACCTGCTTCCAGAAAAAAGTGTTGGATTACTTATTGAACGCACTTTGTAAATCTATTTACAACATTTTTCTGTGACTGTTCTTATTGATCCAGAGTTAAGTCAACTGTAATCTTGATTCCACATGGCAGTGGTTTGGTTTAGATCACTTGGTGGCTCTTTTAAATCGTGGTACTCTCTCTTCTTTTATTTTGAAATATTTATTTTGCGGAAACCATTTCTCTCTCTCTCATAGGCTACTCATGTCTCTACATACATTGGTATACATTTGAATCTTATAGGCTGTATTTCATTTGAATTTAATTGAAATTTGGTTGTTGGATATTCTTATGGTGATAATAAATTATAGTCTCGTTCCTGAATGCTGCCTCATCAGATGTTTAAAGTCAATGGCCAATTTGAAAGGGGTCACCATTTTCCAGTTCCTATCCATTTATCTGAAAGATTGCATGGCTGTCACATGTCATAATAGATTATTTTTGTCATTGATTGTTTTGAATTTGAGCACTTTAGAGAAATAATTTTCAATATACAGTACCTATGATTTCTAAGATCACTGTCTCATACGGGCAAGCAGTTGTTGCAGAGTCATTATATGTATTTCATTTTGTCCATTCACAATTGCCCATGTTGTCGTCAGATACATCTATCTCTTTGTATCCTTTGGGTTTTCGAGCAAATTGCGCCCCCTTTCCCAACAGGATGACACTTGGTTCGTGCTCAGGTACTGAGGTTGTGGGTCTACCATGTTAAGGTCTCCTGACCTGTACAGTATTCCCACTGGATGTAGCTGGCTATTTTGTTTGTTAGCTATTGACTTAAGACTATTACTTCAGTGACCTTGTTATTTCTTCATGACTCCCCATCTTGAAATAGCTCGAACTTTGTTACCAAAATCCTGCAGTACTCACTGGAAGCATTTTACTTAACGTTACATGCAATTTTGTAAAGGAGTATGACATCGTTTTAACTAATGTGATGTCTGTTGTTGACATCAGTTACAATAACTTTTCTTATTAATATTTGTTTACCAGAAACACTACAATAAACTCTTGATATCGGGTCTACAATTTCAGATATTAGAACTGAACGAATACAGGGTGATTCAAAAAGAATACCACAACTTTAAAAATATGTATTTAATGAAAGAAACATAATATAACCTTCTGTTATACATCATTACAAAGAGTATTTAAAAAGGTTTTTTTTTCACTCAAAAACAAGTTCAGAGATGATCAATATGGCCCCCTCCAGACACATGAGCAATATCAACCCGATACTCCAACTCGTTCCACACTCTCTGTAGCGTATCAGGCGTAACAGTTTGTATAGCTGCTGTTATTTCTCATTTCAAATCATCAATGGTGGCTGGGAGAGGTGGCCGAAACACCATATCCTTAACATACCCCCATAAGAAAAAATCGCAGGGGGTAAGATCAGTGCTTCTTGGAGGCCAGTGATGAAGTGCTCTGTCACGGGCTGCCTGGCGGCCGATCCATCGCCTCGGGTAGTTGACGTTCAGGTTTCATAACTAACCTTTTTCGTAGGACTCTCCATACAGTTGATTGTGGAATTTGCAGCTCTCTGCTAGCTCTGCGAGTCGATTTTCCTGGGCTGCGAACAAATGCTTGCTGGATGCGTGCTACATTTTCATCACTCGTTCTCGGCCGTCCAGAACTTTTCCCTTTGCACAAACACCCATTCTCTGTAAACTGTTTATACCAACGTTTAATACACCACCTATCTACATCTACATTTATACTCCGCAAGCCACCCAACGGTGTGTGGCGGAGGGCACTTTACGTGCCACTCATTACCTCCCCTTCCTGTTCCAGTCGCGTATGGTTTGCGGGAAGAACGACTGTCTGAAAGCCTCCGTGCGCGCTCTAATCTCTCTAATTTTACATTCGTGATCTCCTCGGGAGGTATAAGTAGGGGGAAGCAATATATTCGATACCTCATCCAGAAACGCACCCTCTCGAAACCTGGCGAGCAAGCTACACCGCGATGCAGAGCGCCTCTCTTGCAGAGTCTGCCACTTGAGTGTATTAAACATCTCCGTAACGCTATCACGGTTACCAAATAACCCTGTGACGAAACGCGCCGCTCTTCTTTGGATCTTCTCTATCTCCTCTGTCAACCCGATCTGGTACGGATCCCACACTGATGAGCAATACTCAGCGTTCGAAATGCATGCTGAACAACTGTCGTCGATTCACTTCTGCCGTACTCAATAACACAAAAAGCTTTCTGTTGAGCGGTCGCCATCTTAGCATCAACTGACGCTGACGCCTAGTCAACAACGCCTCAAGCGAACAAATGTACAACTAAATGAAACTTTATAGCTCCCTTAATTTGCCGACAGATAGTGCTTAGCTCTGCCTTTTGTCGTTGCAGAGTTTTAAATTCCTAAAGTTGTGGTATTCTTTTTGAATCACCCTGTATATTTGATAACTGAAGAGATTCTTTCTTGTTTCCTGTGATGTCCTTTTCATTGTCATGGTGCTATTTCCTAGACAGCACACTCCAGTTCATCAGGCTGGAATGCAGCAGCATGAAATAACTGCTAAGCCAGCAAGTACCACAATGTATAGTAAAACTGCCATCACCAGTCCACCTCCAAGATGCAGTGTGTATGTCCATACCAGTGTACAGCCACAAACAATAACAAAAACTTCCAAACAGTGTATGATCCAACATTGCTCAACTAATAAAACTCTTAAACTGTTGCGATCATCATTCATCGGTTAGGTACTACATGTTGTGGAAAACATCATTCTTCCGAAAGTGATATGTTGCATTATATCTGCATGTTTTTTATCTGTCTGGATTTTCTCCCTGAGCTGAAAAGCCCCAGGTAATGCACTGGGAACTTGACTTTCACCCTCGTCCATCTGCTATACTTCTAATGGTGTAGTGCATTGCCCAGGGCATACATGGTTCTCACCATTGTGTTTAAATTGAAAAATATTTTACAAACTTATCAAATGGTTGTATGTGTAACTAAAACAAAAGTAATGGCAATGGAGGAGAAACATAAGTAAATTCATTTAAACATCTCAAGACAGAAATATCAATATACAAAACTAATCCAGACATGGTTCAGAATATACAGAGATATAATGCTATAAATGGTTATACAAGCAAGTATCTTGGTAGAACTATAGAGGAAAAGATAACACTAAGAATGTGGTGCATAAATTGTCATTTATGATAGTAGCAGACTGGATCGTAAGATAAGGAGATGAACAAAGAATTGAAGCAGCTGAGATGAGGTTTGTGACATCACTTCTTGGACCAGCACTAAGAGAAAGAGTGCAGAGTGAACATATAAGACAGCTGGATGTAAAAACAACAGTGACAGAAGAGATTAGATACTGCCAAGTAAAAATGTGACCGGACATCAAAAGGATGACACTTGAATTACATTTCAAACAAACTGGGAAATGGGCAAACAACCAATCTTTGAAATAGAAGAAAAAAATTCATTTTATGCATTGTGTAATTCATTATTGTAGTAAACAACAGATTGACAGGACAGATATGGGTGAGTGTTGTATGTCATGAAGCACTTTGAGTATTTTCTTGCTAGGTTTGACTTTGAGCTTATGAGTATGATTTGGTAGTAAATTATTTTAGGTGACTCATTTAAGGTTTTTGAATGGTTCACTCCACATTGTCCAGTAAACTTCAGCAAAGTTATGAAAGTGACTGCACAGCACATTTATAGAAAAAAAAAGTAAATTAGAATGAAATAAGTTTAAAATTTCATAAAACTGTTAACGTATTTAATTGGGACATTACATTGTAAGAGTAAAAAATAGCACCACTTGTGTGTAAGTGTGTAATATTTAGTGACATTTTTGTCCACAGATGAGTGCAACAACAGTGATTCCTGCAAAAAGGATATACCTGTGCTAGTGACTTTTTTGTCCACAGATGAGTGCAACAGCGGCGATTCCTTTGCAAAGGATATACCTGTGCTAACTCTGCAGACACTTGTACCTGCACGTAACCATGGTGACAGTGAGAGTAGTGGTGGTGGCAGTGGTGACACCACAAAACGTGTACACCAGCTCTCTGAAAACAGCGATGGAAGCTCAGACAGCAGTGGGGACTATTATTTGGGACAGGAGGTAATCTACATATTATCCTTCCATGTAATTCATGTGACTGTAGGGGGTCCACAAGGACATACTATTCAGTTTCTTCTCAAATTAAGCACATTGTGTATTACATATCTGAGCTTGATTCTGAGAGCATGTGTTTGAATTGGTAGTAAGTCAGTTTTGTTTCTTCTTCTAGAACTTTTTTTACATACATATGCTGTTATCTTGTTCTGTGACAAGTGCTGTTCCCACCATAATATTAGGCGTCCTCTAGTTTGGTATTCTTGTGGCCTGTCTCTGCTGGACAGCTAGATCAGCCACTCTGAAAGGGTCCCAGTTGTTCAATATACTCATTGACATTTCTGGTATTATAATCTGTTGTGACTACACAGATTTGCCAAGCATATTACATGATGAGTTCCTGTCAGGTATGCAGCTGGATCATGCAGTTATCTCAATGCAATATTTCCACATTTCATCTGGCAACCATCTTGAGGTGAGAAGACTATAGGCCTATGCTAATCTCATCGGAACTGATCCCTACCGTAGATGACAGGCCTTTTACATGCCACAGAAGGTTAACAGTGCATGTGTCAGAAATCGTGTCTCCTGCCCTGTAGCACAAGCGAAGTTACAGTGCCACCAGTGTGAAAGCTGGCAGAAAAGATGAATCTCTATCGAGTATGACTGTCGGTATATTCTGCCGGCCTAAGCAATATCAGATAGAACAGGGTTCCAAATCTGACTTAATGGATAACTCTTGTGTCTATATTTATAATGTTGTCTGCCAGTCTAATTTCAATGTATTCTTTTCAGACACATTCTATAAAGTGAGACACAGGAAATCATTTGTGTTTTATCGGTTGAGAATGGCATGGCTAATGGTCAGTATCTATTGGCCTTCATGGCCTGTTCGGGAGGAGTTTAGTTTTAGTTTTTTATAACATTGTGTGTCTGTTGATGCGAATAGTTTGTCCATAGATGTTTTTACCAAAACAGCAAGGAAGTTTCCTCAACTAGGTGTATAATATACTCTTTAGGTATTACATCTTCTAAAAATCCATCCTACCTCTGAAAATATGTGCCCCACCATATGGTAGGAAAGCCACTGATCTACATGCGTCACTGACTGTTTCCAACAAAGGTCCAAACTTGAAGGCAAAATGAGTCTGTTTGTCTGTGTAGCCTTTCTTGCTCAAACATGAGCTTAAGGCATTCCAGCTCTTGTTTCAAGCTTTGTGCATCTGAGAAAGTGTAAGCACTCTTTGCCAATGTCTGCAGGAGCTCTGTGCATTGGTACAGTGAATAACTCCTCAGTGTGTTTAAATACCAATCTGCATGTGTAGGCTTGTTCTAAATACTGTGTTCAAGAGTCCAGTTGTCCTTCCTGTAGACAAATACATCTAGTAATGGAAGTTTTCCACCCCTTTTTACCTCCATTTTGAACTGTATGCTGGAATGAAGACAATTAATATGATTCAGGGAATGACTCGTACCTTCTATTTTGTGTGGCCACATCGTAAGCATATTGTTGTTTTTGGTCTGAATCAGTTCTGGTGAGAATAGCATACAGCACTTGCACCTGAAGATGGTGGCCAGATCAATTTTGGGAGTATTGTGTTCCGATGATTGCACGATCTGACTGCAGACCCAACAAGAATATTTTTGTTTGTGTGCAAAAGCCAGCCTTTAATTAGGAAGATTAACAATGTAAAAAAAGATTACCACTTGCCATAGAGAAGACATGTTAAGTTGCAGACAGGCACAATTAAAAGACACTACATAAAGCTTTTGCCCACATCCTTCCATCAGTACAAAACACACACACACACACACACACACACACACACACACACACACACACACACACAAAACCATCTTATCGGGGCATCGGAACTACTGGCAATGACTGTCCTGCCAGGTGGCCGTTGCTATGGCTGAGTGGTACAGCAAGGTGAGTCCCTGTTTGGAGTGGGTGGTACCAGGGCGGACATTTGGCACATGAAATGTGTTAAACTCTCTGACTGCTCTTCCCCAGCCACGAGGCTTTTGCCACCACCAGAGCCTTTTTCTTTGTGGAACACATTGAGGACAAGTTTGATGAAGTTGAGTCCGTAAGCAAGATGAGATCTGGCTCCCTTCTTATAAGGACAACTTCCACCAGCCATTTGGCCCCCCTCTGTGCCTGCGGCTATTTAGGAGAGGCCACAGTGAATATCACTCCTCAGAAGTCCCTCAATATGACACAGTTGTAATTTTCCATAGGAATCTTCTCCTCCAGACTGATGACGAACCTGGGGCTAATCTGGAACAACATGGTGTTCATTTTGTCCGGCATGTCCAGAGAGGCCCCAAGGGCCATCATGTAGACACTGGCACTTTCATCCTGGAATTTGAGAGGATAAGCTGCCCGAGAAGGTCAATGTAATGGTATATATAATCCGTTCATCATAAGAATAAATCTGATGTAAACATTGCACTATGTATTCTTCCGCATTTGCTGGAACGTCTTTAGATTTCCGTTTCATGTGCGACTGTTGAGTACGATATAAGGGTACATTTTGTGCTGCGCATTATGCGCCCATTGACTTAGCGTTAATATGGGACAACAGCTTTACCGGCGCATTTACCTTGGACAGCCCTGGCCAGTCAGCTGGTACAGCTAGCCTGCAATGATGTGTCCAGCTGCAGTTGTAGGTATTACTTACAGTCAGTTGCCTGGTAATCTCTTTGCTTCTTCCTTATCCAAATTCGGGAAATACATTGCAGTTTTGGAAGTGTCACCTGATATGTTGATAATGAGCCTATCAACACCAGAATCCACGAAGCTGACCAGGCGCAGCATTTTCTCTTTTTCTTTTATGACGAGCCATTCTATATCCCGCTAGCGTTCGGCAGTGACGTGTGAAAAAGCTGCGTGCTTTAGTTCCAGTACATCTGACAGTTTAACAGCCTTGTTACTTCTCGGGCCAAATCCCACAGCTCTGTTGGGTAGCAAATGTAAAAATTCATCACTTGTGTGATAATGTGCTCAATGCTGTGAAAATGGTTGTTTGTCATGTTTCTATGATACATATTTCCTCTGTGGTATAAATGATGGACATAGTCCAAATAAAGAGGATTTGGTTTTCCATTTGTGCCTTGAAAAATTAAATTGTTGTGTTTTCTTAATTTAAACAACTTTTGTGAACAGTCTTTCATAAAACATTGATAATTAAGAATTTGTATTTGAAATGGAAACAGGAATTTCACGTCCAATATGTAATTAGAAACAAGAAGACGTGCATTATTCATAAAAAATGATGATGAGTTTTATACTTATGAGATGTAGGTATTTCAAATTGAATGAGAAGAAAAAAATGGTAATGGGGAGATTTTAGCCAACGCACGAATAACTGCATTTGGCTCGCATTCCATTACGCTACTGACTGCGCTACATGTTCAGTGTGGGTTTGTTTATCCACGGCATTATATACAACCCTGGGAAAACTTCAAAGCCAGTTATCTCTGTAAATTTATAAAAATCATTTGGAACAGCTTATTTCTCGGCACTTTTTAACCGCGTTCCATGACCATGTTTCGCTATGCGACGATCAGAGCACAACACTGCAGAGGCTGTGACTGTACGTGATTTTTGAAATAAAAAGTGTGATTAAGAAAAATGTTGATGGCTGTTAATACATTTGAATATCTTAGTTTCATGTAGTGTAACTTAGTGGTGTGGAGATGGTGGAGGGTTGGTGAAGGTAGTTGTTGGTGCCTTTGACATGGGAGGTTAGATTATGGGAAATTGGTTGGAGATATTGATCAGTGAGGACCAAAATTCTTTCAATGGGGGCACGATAACTATCAATAATGGGTCATCCAGGATTGTTGTGTTTGTAGATTTTGGGGCATGCAGAAGGTGGGAGTGCAGGGTGTCATAGGGGTGTGGAGGGAAATGGACTCAGGGGAAATGTACTGGGAAGGGCCTAATGCTTTAAGCATGGATTGGAGGTTATTTGTCACTCTGGCAAAGTTTATAGGTGGAGGAGTCGGATAATTGGCAGAGGCCTTCTGCCTGGTAGAACATAATTAGCCTCACGAGTAAAGAAATAGACAATGCCATGCTGTCAGTTTTGGAGAAAAGTGTAAATTTTACTCCTGTACTGGGGAGCCTTCCCAGCCAAGAATTTATTTTCTCAGTGGAGCTTGTACTATTCAGCTTTCCTGAGGACCAAGCAGAAGATATCAGGCAAAAGGTTTCCCTTATGTTACATCAGGCTCCGGGCTCATAAAGTAATATCTCCACTGCCAGAATGGCAACAATCCGGTTCATTAGAGAAGATCCAGATTCATTTATCATACCAGCGGACAAAGGCAACACAATGGTTCTCCTTTCACAGGATGATTATGTGGGCGAAATTGATTATTTACTTAACAGCTTGACATATTGAAGTTGCAGAATGGTTCTACTGAATGAATAAAGTGGAAGATGCTTTCACTTCTGAAGAATATTTGGTTATAATATGATGTGCTGAAAAACCTTTGTCCTTTTACTGCCAGACTCACTGCCCACAAGAAGAATGATAGTACTTCGGGATATACTGTTTATCGAAAGCTGATGCACGTGGATTAGTATCTACATTTTAGCTGTCATTCTCTGTACCAATGCACAAGGGTCTTGCAAACATTGGCAAAGAGGGAGATGTGAAGAGCTTGCCACAAGAGCTGGAACACCTTAAGCTCATATTCAAGATGAATGGCTACACAGACAAACAGAACTCTTGAACCTTCGAGCTTGGACCTTCAGCAGAACCAGTAGAAGATATACCTGCATCTACATCCATTCTCAGCAAACCACAGTGAAGTCCATGGCAGAGGGTATGTCCCATTGTACCACTTATTAGGGTTTCTTCCTGTTCCATTCATGTATGGAACGAAGGAAGAATCATTGTTTGAATGCCTGTGTGCATCTGTAATTACGCTAATTTTGTCATCACAATCCCTATGCAAGCGACACATACAGGGTTGTACATGTAGCTCAGTGTTTTTCGTACCACATGCTGCAGAGTATCTTAAAAGGTTGGACAGCTTTTGAAAAGTGTATTTTGCCTGCAAGCCAAGATAGAGAACTCCTTGTCTCAGTAAAAGATGAGCTAAGATTGAGGAAGCCTGTCATTTATTGATTCCCTGCCATTGTGGTAAACCATGTACATGGTCAAACTGTTTGCACCAGTAGACATAGAATTTTAACTGATAAATCACAAATGGCCTCCCCTACCTCTCGCTTTTGCATTTGTGCTACGTCTGGTCAATTTTCTCGAGATTGGTGACAGATTGAGACTGCCACCCAAGTCTAAAGATCCAATATGTTATCTAAATTTCATATGCTGCAACATATTATGTAATATGTTGACCTTCATTTTTTATTACAAACTTTATTCGAATTTTGTGCAGTGCCTTACTTCCACATAAATATCATAATAACTATGGCCATTAACAAAATGATGGGCATGCCATCATGAACTTGATGTATAAAGCTATAAGTAAAGCAAAAATGATTTTTTACTGAATAGTTTCTGTAAAATTATTTGAGAAAGATTGCAGGGTGTGCACCTCGATTCTGTCATAACTGACTGCCCAAAAGGCTTCAGACATTGTCAGCCTGCCCTTCTGATCAAGTGAATGAACTCACCCAGCGCTTTGGATGAAAATTGGTCACTGCGCATTGGCCACAGTATCCTGCGAGGACTGTACTTGCTGACGTTTTTGCACAAGGACAGCAAGTTTACTTTTCTAAATTCCTTATTAATCTCTGGAACTTGCTACAAGAACTTGCAGAACTGTTTCCACAGAATCGTGTTGTAAGGAGCAAGTGGAAGTAGAAAATGTTGTGCTTGAAACTCAGAGCTGTGGCTGTTGTTGTTATCTTACAGTTTTTATTAAAGAAAAACCTTGACAAAAATAAAAAGTTAAGAAATGGATGCAGAGGTATGCGTATATAAGTTTTCAGGAAATAATTTATTAATTTCTTGTCAGCAGTTTATGAATTTTTTTCATATTTTGGCAGATTTTGTCTCAAAATCTGCTGCAATACTTTCTAGTGTGTTCTGCTTTGTAACGGTATTCTTGAAAGCTACATCTTTGGTGACCCACAGGAAAAGAAAGAACTCCACTTTCTGAATTAACAACTGTGCTCTTTTCCTGGCCCACAAGCATTTCTCACCATTTGACACTGAAATTTTTAGGGGAAAAAATATTTGCTTCAGTCTACAGTCGCAATTTGTTTATTCTGCCCACTGTCTACTAGTTTTGGTACACAGTACCATCCTTAGATTTTCCTGTGATCAAAATATCCCAATACACAATTAAAATAATATGAGAAACACTTACAAAATGTTTTCTCTCTGTGGTAGGAAAACTATGGTTTAGAGTGCAACCGTAAAATATATTAGTAGTCACTTACCTCTTACACACATTCTTCGCTCTTGCTTCCAAAATAGGTGTGTCAGATACCAAAAGTAAAGGTCAGTGAGTATCTTTAAACAGATAAATAGATGCAAACTGTGGCCAGCTGTGGTAAGTGTGTCCTCTGTGTAACAAGGTGTTTCTCCCCCCCTCCCCCTCCACCCAATCTTAAAAAATCACTCTAAAAATATTTAAAGAATGAAAATAGCATAAAATATAAAATTTATGAAATTGCATAATAAAACAAAGAACTAAACAATCCTTACTGTAATAAAACATGAAAAGCAAAATAGCAAATGTAGATAGGCATGTTTACTTTCACAGTTTGTGTACAGTTTGTTGTTACAAAACATCGATGTGACTATGAATTATTTAATCAAGCAAGTGTCATAATAATAGCATTATACATGAAAACTGGAAATTATTTTTATTCAAAAGATATCCAGCAGCCAGAGGAAATAGTGGTGTAGTATCCCTAAGTATTAGCCAGCAACTATCTGTTGACAATCTTTGGCCACAATTTCCCTTTCATGTTTGTCCCAACTGTGTTGATATGTAGCTTGGGCTCTCAGGAGCAGCGCACCGTGCTTGCTGTGTCACAGCAACAGTATGGTGACAACTCTCATATGTACTGTGCAGTTATGAGAATTTGGATTGAAGGGCTTCAGTATTAGGGGACGGCAACAATGCTTATTCGTACATCCATGTCATGCTGCAGATGTTATCCTGTTGAGACACTTTAATCCAATACACAAGAACATCACTTATTGTGTCTAGGTGGGACTGGGTGTAATTCAGATTACCAAAAATCTAGATAATCCGAACATATTCTACTAAACATGAAAACTCTAATATGTGCTACAATATTCAAACCTTTCCTTTTGGCACTAAAAAGAAACACTCTTTTGGCACTTGAACTGTACAGACACTGTATTCTACTCATGTTTATTTTCATAAGTAGCCTGTAAGTTTATTTTTAACAGAAATCTGAAATTTCTTTTTGGTTCTTCTTCCAGCACACCACAGTTGATGTCCCTACAATATCTCCTTGAGCGATGTTTTTCAGCAATTCTCCTTTGTCTGTTCTGTTGAGTGCTTCCAACTTGTTGACCATCGAAACATCCACTTTCTTTTGACTCGAAACCATTTCACTCACACACGCTCAAAACACCGAAAGAAAAGAATGGTACTGATCCGTCTTCTTAACTCTGTAAGGAATGGTGGCTGGAAGCGTAGGACTAACTATCTCTATGCTACATGCAGTGCCAACATAACAACTGTACATATACAGGAGAGGGGGGGGGGGGGGAGGTGAACAGGAAGTTCAAAGTAAAAGGTATAGGGTAAGGAGAAGCTGATAAAACTATGCAAGTAATGTCAAAAATTTGAAACTGAGAAGGGGTGGGGAGATTATTATCTAGATCAGTAAGCTATGGATCAAAATTGTATCTAGTACTCAACCTAATGAATTGCTTATCTCTAAGCTCTCTTTGGTTATTGAATGACTTACCCACTCCTCTTTGCATGTGCCTGTAGACCTCCACATCTTTTTTAACCCTTTCAGACTTCTGGTTATAATTGTTTACATCCAATTTTACTGTCTTAGTTGCAACAGAAGTATTTTTTTCCCCCATGGAAACCTGAGGTACACATTTGTGAATGTTCAACTTTTTCACCACTTGCAAGTACTGCCAACTGTTGGGCAACACTATGAAAATGTTACCAAGTCAATGTAGCAATGTGCAGCAGCTCATGACCACCAGAATACAAGGATGTGGTTTGTTCGCTATATTCCACTTGTAATGTTACCCTCCCATACATCACCATTAAAATTCTCATTCCTTGCACAAATTTTGAAAGCTTCGAGAGGCGTAAGATATACAAAAGAATAACTTTTTACTTACTTTATTATCTCGTTGTTGTTGTCAATGGCTCAAAGTCTTGTGTTGGGGGTACATTCTTGCAGCTGAAATTTTGATTTTGTAGGTTCTTGTTGACTAAATAACTGATGAAGATTTGCCTGTATTGTTCTTGACTTTTATTCTTTTTCACATTTTACAACATCACACCGTTTTTACATTTTCCACATTAAAAGAAAGGAAAAAAAACTACATAATGACATTGTTGGTGACAAACTTAGAAAACATCTGCTTCCATCAGATGCTTGCCCACCACTCCTTACCTTCTGCGGTATTCACAGTAATCAAAGAGTTTACAAAAGCAAAAGAGTTTACAAACTTTCTCGACAGGAGAATTATTTTATAAATAGATCCAGAAATAAATTAAATCATTAGAGTTAGATTGTACAATTAATGATATGAATTTTAAGTATACCGGAAATTTTGTAATTTCAAATATTTTTAAAAGAAGAGTAATTTTAACTGTCAGTAAATATCGATTGTCACACGTTAATTTCTTTTTTATACATTTTAGCCTGAAATATAATAGATCGTCTACAAAATCATATGAATTCTTTTAATGAAATAGCTGAGATAATTTTAACCTATGCAAGAATTGATAGTATACATGGTATCAGGGTGGTTCATTATACACTTTATAACTGAATATTGCAATTACTGAATGATCATTTTAATGTTTACTACTAAAGACAGTATTTTGTAATTAGTTATTTTATCCGTTAAATGAAGCCAAATGTAAAAAGTATATCTTTAAAATGGGTACATATTTTTGTATAAATCTTGCATCTAAATTCATTTTTAAAAAAGGATATCACTGTTTTGGTCCCTTTTTTGTACTACTTGCAATATAAATACTTCATTCAGTATATATATGAAACTTTCATAAGACATCACAAAATAAATTTCTTCATGTAAGAATAATAAAATATGCGAACTCAATTATTGCTTTTTTATCTTCAAAATGATGTCAGTGTGGGTTATTAAATGACACAGATTACATCATAGTGTCTTGTATTTAAAAACTTAAAGTAAATATATATATGTGTGTCCTTTATTGTGAGCATTATGTAACTAATTATAGCAGTGATATTCGTGTATTTACTAATAACACTGCATTAGATTTTGTATAGCCTTGGGCTGTTGCAGTAGATGGCTGTTGACCTGGCGAAGACTTAATGTGTACCAAATGAAGTAAAACGGTCAGTGCATACTCGATCTTTGCAACAAGGAAAACATAAAATAACCAATTTGTAATTTAACATTAGATACTTACTACTGCAGAAATAATTAAAATTTATATATAACACTTTACCAGTATATGGAATACTTTTCAAATGTCATGGGAGCGAAAAAATGCGCAGTAGTTTTGTGCAGACTTGTCACTACACTGGTGTTGTCGTGCAATTTTACCCTGTGAAGAAAATTAATATGATATCAATAAGATGAGCTTTCACCAAGGAGGATGCTCGGAGTATCGTGCTGACTTGCAGCTGCAGACTTAAGCTCAAGCAGTGCATGTACGGTGACAACCAGGATTACTACTCGTGCACCAACAAATCTGCACTGAAATATTGTGGCAGCAAGTTACGGACCTCATACAGTTCACCTGAAATTTCATGTAACAGTTTGTCTCCTGAGAAAGTTCTAAATTTCACAAAAACACTCCTGTTGGTTTTGGTGTAGTGATGATACTTTTGTCATATTGTCACATAGAGGAAAAAACTCAGAATTTCTTAATTTTGTGAATGATATTAACTCTAATATAAAGTTCATATGCAAAAAGGGAAACAAGCCAAATTTCATTTTTAGCTGCACAGGTACATAGTATTAACTGATGGGGCTTCAGAGCACACAGTTTGCAGAAAGCCCATTCACATGGATGGAGGATACCTTTCCTAACATCCCAGTTACCATCACACGTATAAAAGAGTAGTGATTAAATTGTAGGTAGGCCAGACAAAAAGAATTTGTGGGCCACAGTACTTGAAGGAAGAACTTTATCACGTAATAATTACTTTCATAAGAATTGGTGAAGCTGGCAAAAACTAAATAGGAAAAATATCTGGAACTTCTACTGAAGAAGTTAGAGGAAGTTTTCCTCCTGTTCATAAAAAAGCTACAAATTGCATCAGCAAAGTGCTAAGAGGAACACAGTATTGACATAGCGTTTAAACCAGCAAGAAAGGTATGGTAACATTTGAATGCTGCTAAGTACCTGCACTCACCAGCTGCTGCACCAGGAGTATAAAAAGTTCCTTGCCACATGCAGTCAAATGTACATAGAAACTACAGAAAGAAGTAATAACATCTGGCTTAAAGAACACAAGAGTAATTTCTATTTGTTTCTCTGATTTTATTGAGATCCAGGCATTACAGAGAAGTCATAGAAATTCAAAAGCATAAAAACAACTTTAACAGAAAAGAAGGCCTGAAACTAGACAAGTTGTGTGCCTTAGTACAAAACAAAGCAGACAGCACCATCTCTCCCCCCACTACAAGCTCTGTAACACACATCGGTGTGACTCCACACTCTTAGGCAGTGGTCTGATGACATCACGACCCAACCGTTGTGTAGATACATACAAACCTCTGAGCTGGTTTGTGTTTGAAACTAATATCTGACTCTTTATAGCTTCTAATGATGTCGCAACATTAGGAGGCAATACATTGTGATAGAAACACACCTTGTACTTTGATGTGATGCCCATATAAGAAAAATCCTCAGGGATACAAATACTGGCAATAGAAAGATCAGATAAATGTGTCTAATGTTCCTAGTTCTGAATAATTGTTTGTGGTTGTAGTGATTAATTACTCATTGTGAAATCAAATTGGTGAATTGTGGTACTGGAATTGTGAACACCATGGTAATTGTTTTGGAAATGAAGTAATTCTTTTAAACTTATGACATAGCAAACTGAATATGTAATTATACAGTGGAACTCCATTAGAGTAATAAAGTTGATACAGTTTCACTCTTTTTGCTGTGTCAGATGAATTTTTTAAGTGAGTGGATGGTGTGTTGCTGCTTCGATTTTATTTTATGAAGCCCAGTTTCTGTATGCATGTCCAGGTATATACAGGGCCAATTACAAGAGCAGAAATTGTACCCAGGAACATGTGCAGGATGTCTTAATGAGTATAAAACGACTCAAACATGTAGTCCTCCTTCTAACTATCAGTAATGTACGTATAGTTTGAAACCTGTCTTATACCTGAAATAAAATTAAAAATTGCGGCAAAAGTGTTTAAGAGTGTGTTGTTTAATATGATTGATGTTCATGCCTAAGTGTGTTGGAATTGTAAGTTTATCTTCCTTTATTGCAGGAGCCACAGTACGATGCAGCTCAAGTGCAGCTCCTACAGGAGATGTTCCCCAGCGCGTGCACTATCGAGGTGCGTCACTGCTTGGCCATTGCTGAGGGTGATGTCGGCCGTGCTGCTCAGTTGGTACTGCACCGCCAGGAGGCAGGCCAGAGCCTCACCAGCCACTCTCCGGCTATGACTGTAAGTTGCTTCTGGAGACTGACCTAGGAATAGTCTAGCTTCAGTTTTGCTAGCAGCTGTAGTGTACCATTTCTTTAGGCGAATATTGGCTGAAACTGTTGTTCGTACTAGCCATCAGCTATTTTCAAGTTGTTCCCGATTTGCATGGCCGCAGTAGATATCAGTCTACCCAGTTAATACTCTGATTAAATAAAATTATAAACAGCCGACCAGTTGCAATGGATAAAGAATTCTTTACCTAGGTTTCAACAAATTTAAATTTGTCTTCTTCAGAAGGTGGCCTAAGGACAATGAACATCATAGCTTACATTAGAAAGGTATGAAACTTAAGTCAAGAATAGATTTTAACACAGATTAGAGAGATCTTGCATTACAAAAATATGAGAACGACGACTGGTATTTACAATTTTACATTAGTATGGACTAATGTATCATTGCCGTTTTTACAAATGTCGGCATAAATCCATTTGTCAAAATTAAAATATAGCCCTAGAAATAGGGTTTGTCACGTAAATATTAATTAGTACATGGATGTTGCAGAGCTCACAACCGACTGAGTGTAATCGGCCAGCGTAGTTACTCTGCGGCCAGGGCAGGTGGCGCTCATGGCGCGAACCATGTGCCGATTGGCGTACAAAAGCAACGTGTAAATTATCAGTATTAATAACGTCCTTGGATAAAGTAACAATAAAAAGAAGGAAAGCGTTTAACACTCCCGTTATAACAGTATGGGAGCCTTGGTACAATTAATGTAGTTATACATCAAAAAGGCAGGTGGCACTTACTCCGAGAGAGTTACACACAGTGGCATATACAGCCAGAATATAAAAATTACATTACTATATTAGTGAAGCCCACACACGCTATATATGTCAGAACTTTAAAATTGACAATAATGGCTCTTAAGACAGAATTACAAACCCTGGTCCACAATCCAGTTAATACACATTCGCAGGGAACCAACGTTTTAGAGCCAGACAAAATGACATAAGGGGCGATGTAGTGGCAGCCATACATCGTGAGAAAACCACATTACATAAAGGGTAGTGAGCTTAAAGATTTGAAAGTGCATAATAGCTTCCTGAGAAAATAGACCACTGAGGTTACCAGTATTAATGTTATACCATAAACAGTACAGGTTTAAAGCCTTCAAAAAATTGTCTACAAGCAAGGTTCAACTGGTCGTTCAGTATAGTACCGTCTTTGAGCTCTAGATGTTTAAAAATTTGTAACTCTTCCTACAGATCTAATCTACGCCCTTTGACTTGTCTGTGTAGGATAACCGTGTCTTCTAACTGTTTAGGCGTATGGCCGGCTATCAAGAGGTGTTCAGCAAAAGTAGAGCTGTGTATATTCGCTCCTTTTGCTGAACACCTCTTGATAGCCGGCCATACGCCTAAACAGTTAGAAGACACGGTTATCCTACACAGACAAGTCAAAGGGCGTAGACTAGATCCGTGGGAAGAGTTACAAATTTTTAAACATGTAGAGCTCAAAGACGGTACTATACTGAACGAGCAGTTGAACCTTGCTTGTAGACAATTTTTCGAAGGCTTTAAACCTGTACTGTTTATGGTATAACATTAATACTGGTAACCTCAGTGGTCTATTTTCTCAGGAAGCTATGATGCACTTTCAAATCTTTAAGCTCACTACCCTTTATGTAATGTGGTTTTCTCACAATGTATGGCTGCTACTACATCGCCCCTTATGTCATTTTGTCTGGCTCTAAAACGTTGGTTCCCTGCGAATGTGTATTAACTGGATTGTGGACCAGGGTTTGTAATTCTGTCTTAAGAGCCATTATTGTCAATTTTAAAGTTCTGACATATATAGCGTGTGTGGGCTTCACTAATATAGTAATGTAATTTTTATATTCTGGCTGTATATGCCACTGTGTGTAACTCTCTCAGAGTAAGCGCCACCTGCTTTTTGATGTATAACTACATTAATTGTACCAAGGCTCCCATACTGTTATAACGGGAGTGTTAAACACTTTCCTTCTTTTTATTGTTACTTTATCTAAGAACGTTATTAATACTGATAATTTACACGTTGCTTTTGTACGCCAATCGGCACATGGTTCGCGCCATGAGCGCCACCTGCCCTGGCCGCAGAGTAACTACGCTGGCCTGATTATACTCAGTCGGTTGTGAGCTCTGCAACATCCATGTACTAATTTATATTTACATGACAAACCCTATTTCTAGGGTTATATTTTAATTTTGACAAATGGATTTATGCCGACATTTGTAAAAACGGCGATGATACATCAGTTCATACTAATGTAAAATTGTAATTACCAGTTGTCATTCTCATATTTTTGTAATGCAAGAGCTCTCTAATTTGTGTTAATATCTATTCTTGACTTAAGTTTCATACCTTTCTAATGTAAGCTATGATGTTCATTGTCCTTAGGCCACCTTCTGAAGAAGACAAATTTAAATTTGTTGAAACCTAGGTAAAGAATTCTTTATCCATTGCAACTGGTCGGCTGTTTATAATTTTATTACGTGGAACCGTTGCTGTTGTGCAGCTATGTTTAAAACACTCTGATTAAAATAATTTTGTGATTGACATTTCAGTGGGTGAAGCAGACGCGACCAGCGGCCACCTGATTACAGTTCTTCCTAGAGCACTGAGTGCTAGTTGTGTTGCTTGTTTTCCAGGTACATGCAGAGCTTTGTCAAGTGTGGCTGGCTGCACAGGGCAGAGGGGAGAGAGCCCAGTATTAGGAGAGCTGTGATCCGTTGCACACCTCTAAAAATATTTTCATGTAAATAAAGAAAAGCTTGATCAGCTTCTGGAGACAGTTTCACCTTTTTTGAACATTTCCTTTCTGCATAAAAATTTGAAAATTAGTATTTATAGATTCTCGTGCTTTCTTCCACATAACAGCCCTTATTATTTGGTAGTCTTTTAAGGTCATTTGGTTCAAAAAATTAATTTTTTTTATACCTTACATTCTCACATTTCAGCTTTTAATGGATTAGCCAAATTTTGTCTTTAGAATAAAGCCTTGGAATTAAACTGTTGTTTATGGGTTTAAGGAGACAAAACATCTTAAGGTCATCAGTCCCCCCCACCCCCCACCCCCCTTGCCCCTCTCAGCATGATACCAGTGTGCCCCATGTATCTGCTTCTAAAATAAAGTCTATATGTAAGTGATAGTTTTCAAAATGAGATTTTCACTCTGCAACAGAATGTGTGCTGTATAAAACTTCCTGGCAGATTAAAGCTGTGTGTCAGTCTGAGACTCAAGTCAGGACCTGTACCATTCACAAGCAAGTGCTCTACTGACTCAACTACCCAAGAATGACTCGTGGCCCATTCTCACAGTTTTACTTCTGCCAATACCTCATCTCCCGCATTCCAAACTTCACAGAAGCTGTCCCGTAAAACTTGCAGGACTAGCACTCGTGGAAGAAAGGACATTGTAGAGATCTGGTGTAGCCACCACTTAGAGTATGTTTCCAGAATGATATTTTCTCTCTGCAGTGGACTGTGCATGGATATTAAACTTCCTGGCTGATTGGAACTGTGCTGGATTGAGACGTGAACCTGTGCCTTTTGTGGGCAAGTGCTCTACTGACAGAGCTGTGTAAGCATGACTCTCAACCTGTTCTCACAACTTTACTTCTGCTAGTACCTAGTCTCATTCTGGAAACATCCCCCAGGCTGTAGCAAAGCCAAGTCTCCACTAGTCCTGAAAGTTTCACAGGAGAGATGCTATGAAATTTGGAAGGAAAGATGAGGTACTGACAGAAATAAACCTGTGAGAACAGGTCGTGAGTCATGATTTGGTAGCTCAGTCGGTAGGGCACTTGCCTGCAAAATACAAAGTTCCCAAGTTCAAGTCTTGGTGTGGCACACAGTTTTAATCTGCCGAGTAGTTTCAGTTTTCTAAATGTTTGTGTTATGTATATCTGAGGTAGAACATGAGTATCAATCTGGTATTCATATAGTGGGACATGTAAAACTGCTCAAAAACCACATACAGGCTGGCCAGTATTCTGTTCTTGTCGTTAACTGCCAGGCAGAGTCGAAACTTAACTCGCACAGCTATTGAGGGGCACCATAGAACTGAATAACCTACAACACTTAACTTGGAGAATATATAGAGACACCCATGATCCTTGGATACTTTGCTTTCAGTATACTTCAGATCTTATGTTGATGTGCATGAAGTATTGGTAATACATCAAAATTGTCTTTAAAGCAAAAATTAATTAAAATCAAACTGATTTTTATGTAGTGAATTCTGATTGGTTCTCTCTATAGTGATTCTTGAAAGTATTCTACAGTTGTACAACAAGCGAAGTAGAACTGGCAGCTGCAGCCAGATGCATTCATTCACACAAATATTTTACTATAGACACTATTATGAAAAGGCTCTGCTATATGGTGAGTAACAGCATGATGTTGTCATTATTCCATCCTGGAGTTTTCATTGCTTTATTTTACTGTAGATACACACCCAAAGCCTTTTTGTTCTCAATGCGAGCCCTGGAATGCTTAAAGGCAACTGGACTCCAGCAAAGCTGCCAAGTGTTTCGGTGGTCAGGCAGCAATAGGAGGTTCGAGGCACGGTTACAGGGGCAGCTGCATCATTGGTACGACTTCTTGATGGCAGCAACTGGCCCAGGCTGAGCATTATGGCATAGCCCAGCTATCCAGAATCCTGACTAGCTGGTTGCAGAGGATATAAATGCTAATTTCTGGAACAGAATAGACATAAGTTCCATCATTGCCAAATACCTCAGTGTCATCAAACTCTCCTGCTAGCATGGAAGCTTCACAAAGGGTGGCCAGTCTTCTGAACAGTCATTGACTCATAGTAGTAGGTTGGTATGATTGGCAAAAGGTGCTTCTGTCAGCATAAGTAACTGACTTGCAACGGTCATTTCCCAGAAGTTTGCATTCTGGCTACTGGCACTGCTTGATCCATTACTCTCTTCCGTCCTTAACTAAATTCGGTACCTGAATTTCTGTTCAAAAAATGGCTACAACAGAGCACTTGAAGTAGTTACATATAGTACATCTTGCGTCTGTGACTTGAATTTTGTGAGTGTACTTCATTTACGGTGTCACTTTCTCCATTGTTACACTTAAGCTAAGCATACACAGTTTTTTTTCTTGCAATTTGCACTTTTTCATGTCAGCCAGATCTTCTTGGGTGCCAGTATCACTGGTGTGAACCCATAGGTTGGAGGTCGGTAGGGGTGGTATTTGGTCAACTCTATGCTTGTAGTAAGCAATATCTGTGATGGATAGAATTATGCAGGTGGCTGAGGTTGTGGTTCCTATGGTCACAAGTTTGCGATGATGTTCTGCACAATATCTTTTCATGTTGTTTATTAGGTGTTCCATTGATATGTGGCAATTTTGTACAACTAAAATCTGATCTATAGGTGCAAGAAAGATCAGGTTTAACATGTTAGTCAAGTAGGTCAGGTTTACAGTGGATACAATCTCAAAGTATAGGACAGGTAGGTAGGCAAGTTAATATATGGGTGAGATTTAGGGTGGTGGTTCAAGTGATGGTTGTGGGTAATCTGAAGGTTGGTCCAGAAATTTTACACCAGGTGCCATTAATCAATAAACCCTGTAGCTCTGTGTGCTGTGTGCCACTATAACATCCTTAATTATAATGGGTACAAATGATGACCACCGGGTTACCGCAGAAAACAACCAGTGCAGTCCAATTCTTCGGAAAAATTGTGTTTTATTTGTGATTGTATCTTTAGGACAAGCCCTTACAGATTTCTGAGAGTGTAACAGAATGAAATTACACAGCCAGGGGATGGTGTGCACATGTTGTTTTTGGGAGAGGTGTCTGGTCCAGTCTGGCAGTGCAGAATTCCTGTTTGGAGAACAAGCCAGGGGACTTTTTCTGGTGGAGTTAACAGTATTTTGTGTACTTTCAGAGACGTAAACTTTAGCAGTGCTCCCCATGCTACTGGATAATTATGGAGGGTGTAACACTCAACTCTACATCCGGCAAATTAATATTTGCCTGATCTTACCTTTCTTTTCCTTTTTTCCATTCACCCTTCTGCTTCTCTCTTTGCCCCTTCGAAAGGTGGTGCAGCAGTGGAGGCAGTGCATTTTGGGTTCCTTTAAGTGAATGAGCACACAATATGTGCACTACTGCGGTGCGCACTGGTAATTGTAATTTAATCCATAAGGTAGAAGGACTTACCTCGTTATGGTGGGTATTGATGTTGTAACTCTCAATTTTCCTGTTGCCCTGTGCGCACTGGTAATTGTAATTTAACATTAGCAGGTGATGTCATTTCTACTACTTAGGAATGTGTATCAGACTTGTTAGACTTGTCTTTTGGTGCACATGGATTGGTTGGCATCACCCATCATTTCACATGATACTTCAGTAATGTTGCTTCTTTATTATGAGTACCTTACTGTCTTTCCAAGCCCTAAGTGTTCATCTTTTTAACAAGGTGCCAAATATTTTTTAACCTTTTTAAAAAATTTCTAACTGTCAACATATCTTTTTCTGGATTGACTTTCATAGCTCAAAAGGAAAGGGCTTCTTTTGACTGAAAACCACCTCATACTGGGACAAGCCTGTACTCTCGTGGACTTTGGAGGTATACACCACTAATCCATAAGGGAGAAGGATGTACCTCGTTATGGTGGGTATTGATGTTGTAACTCACAATTTTCCTGTTGCCCTGTGGGCTGTAAAATTCCATCCGTCTGCCTATGATTGTAATATACTTGTCGTAAGCTTTATAGTGCATAATAAGTGACACAACTGCTTTATTACATCTGAAATAAAATTTGTGGGTCGGCCCGTTATCACTCTCAAAAACTTCATTATCCATTGAGTAACCATTGCTTCTGCCACAGTTTCTGCCTGCTGGTTTGGTATGATGATCATGGACATGAAACATGAAAAATAATCAATTATCGTTAGTATGTAAAAGTTTTCTGTTGGTGTTTGAGTGAAGGATCTGAATATGTCCATGCCAATCATTTGATACAATCTATTTGCCTCTGGTAATTTCTGTAATGTAATTTTGTTTATGGGCAAAGCCCACTCTTCGTGCACATGGAATACAATTTTTTACATAACGCGTGACATCCTGGTTGTGTGTCTCAGCATTCTGTGACTGGCAGCCACTGTCCAGGTACAACTGAATCCTGAGCCTGCATCAACAACTCATTTCATAATTTTGCTGGTACCACTAGTCGCAAACCACATCTTGGCTTTCAATACAGCACTCTGTCTAAACTAAACTACACTAAAGCAAACTAAACTAAACTCCATCCGAACAGGCCTTGGAATGCCCAATGGTACCGACCATTAGCCATGCCATTCTCAACCGATAGGTATCAATGGATGCAGATATGAAGGGACATGTAGTCAGTACTCTGCACTCCAAGCCATTTCAGTTTTAGAGACTGGAGCCACTACCTCACAACCAGGTAGGTCCTCAGTTGGCCTCACAAGGGCTGAGTTTGTCTTGGTTGCCAATAGCACTCGGGAGACATGAATGGTCACCCAACCAAGTGCTACCCAAGCTCGACATCGCTTAACTTCATTGATCTGACAGGTACGAAGCAACCACCATTCAGCAGTGTAGATGGTGTGCAGTGCCAACAGCCTTGCTGCAGTGGTAACACTGGCAGAAACCAGTGTTACCACTGTGGTGAGGCTATTTGCACAGTAATCTGTCTACACTGCTGAATTGCGGTTGCTTTGAAAAATGCTGACAATTTGGGTCAACACCTTGTGCTTTCTGCCATTCTTGTGTGTCTACACCAGCACATTCCATGGCACGTATTTTCCTGCTTAGTCATTTTGCATTCCTATGTGATTTTCCCAGTCGACATACAACTTCAAAATCAAATTCATTTAGTCTTAGTTAAATTACTTGCTTCTTTTTGTCACTTGCTTCTTTTTGTCCCAGTAATCATTTCAGTGCCACAAGATCAGTTATTACCTTGCAATATCATCCCTTAAATAAAAGCAGAAATAAGTGATGTCTTAGATTAGTGCTAGCATTTCCTTTCCTGTGGTTGAATAATTTCTTTCTGCCTTATTGTCTTCAAGCATATTCTATCAGATGTTTACTTCCGTCTACCTTCTGGCTTAAGATGTGACCCAACTTTAAAAACTCTGTTCCGCAGTCCAGAGATAATCGAAATTTTGCTCCTTATGTTGATATGGTGTGAGGGGTATTGAGATTTCACTGAATTTTATAATGAATTTTCTATGAAAATTGGCTAAGACTAAATACAATTGCAATTATTTTTCCTTAATGGACTTTGGGCAGGTTCTCATGATTTCAACAAATCATGGCTCAGCATATACATCCTCCTGGCTGATAATATGCGTGTAATACGAAATGCCACTTTTCCAAGCTGAGTGCTTTTTGTGCTGCATGTAAATTATCAGAAACATCAGATAAATGTATTACATGCTCCTGGCCGTCCTTGGGAATGCAGTGATGTTGTCTAAGTAAACCATGCATCATTTTTGTTGCAGTCCTCGTAATACTCCATCTGATAGCTGCGATTTTAATCCAAATCGCATATGATGGTACAGATAATGGCCAGATGGTTTGTAACTGAATGTGGTTTGTAGCTAACCTTCTAGTGCTCTTTCTCATTGATGATTACCACTTTGTAGGTACATAGTTGTGAAATAACAACATTGGCCTAGATTATCTAAGGCCTCTGTTACATTGGTATGGGGTAGCCATCTGCGAGTATCCATTGGTTCAAATACCGATAGTTGCAACAAAACCTACACAGCCTACTGCTATTTAATGACGTTTTTGGTACTGTTGTTACCAATGCGCCCTAAAGGCTCATCCTCTGAGGTGATTAGTCAGACAGTTTTATATTTTTTTATAATTGGCTTCTTAATGTGTGTGTTTTCTTGCTTTGAGCATTAGAATGATGAATTTTATTTCTCTTCGGCAGAAGCATTGCTTACCAGGTAAGTAAGTGTCGTGTGACTAGGGCCTCCTGTTGGGTAGACCGTTCCCCGGGTGCAAGTCTTTCGATCTGACGCCACTTCGGCGACTTGCGCGTCGATGGGGATGAAATGATGATGATTAAGACAACTCAACACCCAGTCCCTGAGCGGAGAAAATCTCTGACCCAGCCGCGAATCGAACCCGGGCCCTTAGGATTGACATTCTGTCGTGCTGATCACTTGGCTACCGGAGGGGCGGACGCTTACTAGGTGAAATTCTGACAAGAAGGGGGCAGATGGGGGGTAAGAAATGAATTGCAAGAAACATGAGTGAGAAGTAAATTAAAATATTTTTACCTGAAGAAAGAAAGCAAAGTAGAGTTAGGAAGGTAGAGAAATACATGGTTTGCCTAGAGTTTGCAGTAAAGGGAGGAAATGTATGTAACTGAAAAGCCTCTCCATATTCCTTCTGTAGTGGACTGACAAGGCAGCCAGTCCACAGTGACGGGTAGCCGAAAGGGCACACGTACACACACGCCAACTGGCGCGAAGTCTGGAACAGGATTCGTAATGAATGTGATAAAGAAAAGAACGTAGCTACTAGAACACTTAACTTTTATATCGTCCTTTGGTATACAGCATTCTTGATGATACAAGTGAGACTATCTTGAGATACATGCAATGGTACAAATGGCGCCTTGCTAGGTCGTAGCCATTAACTTAGCTGAAGGCTATTCTAACTGTCTCTCGGCAAATGAGATAAAGGCTTCGTCAGTGTAGTCGCTAGCAACGTCGTCGTACAACTGGGGCGAGTGCTAGTCAGTCTCTCGAGTCCTGCCGTGTGGTGGCGCTCGATCTGCGATCCTGACAGTGGCGACATGCGAGTCCGACATGTACTAATGGACCGCGGCCGATTTAAAGCTACCACCTAGCAAGTGTGGTGTCTGGCGGTGACACCACACCTTCCTTGCTTCCTTGCCTCTTCCCCTCCCCAACCTGTATTAACAGCTTAAAGTCCAAACATGAGAAATAATGTTCCACATTGGGAAGGGATTAATGCTCTGCTAAAAATGATACAAGATCTTGTGCCAAGTTCTGCACAAATTAATTTCCTTGCCTCACATCTCTCTCAGTATTACGAGAAAGAAGCCTCTTTTTTCTTTTTTCTTTTGTGCCATTTGAAATCTGAAACCCTTCGCATATTTAGGCAATTGCAATACTTCTTTCATGCATTAGACATTTGGAGTCAGAGCACCCAATTAAACATAGTGACCACTTGTCATATAGATATGTTGCCTGTTGATTTTCATCTTAGCTCTTCAGCTGACATTTGCTCAGTGTCAGCTGACATTTGTTTAGTGATTTTCTGACTTTTTGTCAGATCCAATGGCTGACATTGTCAAAGATTTACCCTTCTTTGCTGCTGTAGTATGCCACCAGAAATAGGGGGTTAGTCTTTGACAATTACAGTCACTTGTGCTGGCAAAAAGTCAGAAAAATTATCAAACAAATGTTAGCTGAAGATCCCAGTACAAAAACTTTGACAAGTTGCAATGAAACCGCCAGCAATTTTTTATATGTCATATGATTTGTTTCTATTGGTGAACCTTAGATGGTAATCAAACAAACGTAACATGCATACAGTGGTATTTTGAAAAAGTTTTGCTAATTGCTGAGATAACGAACATTGATGGTAGCTGTATTTGCCATAGGAAGGAAGAGCAACAGTGCCTGCCAGTTTATGTTCAGTAACTTTATGTATCGGTCACAGTCAACTATTTTGTTTAATGCTTGAAATGGCTTTGGCAGAAACTTCATCTCCAGATAATGTCTCAGTATCTGGAATATACATTTCTGTTGAAAACAGTCATAGCAATGGGATTGTGGTAGATAATTAAAGTTGTTGTAAAATTTTGCTGTAGAACTAAAGAATACTGCTAATGTGAACCATGTGTTTGATGATGAAATCATTTGTGTGTGTGTGCTGTGATTCACTCAAGATATACCACCTTTCTGCTGCAACTGGAGCTTAGTGATAAGTTGTTTGAAGGAATGCCTGGATACCAAACCATGGTGATATTCCAGCAGTCTTTCAGTTGAGTGCTTGGTTCTCTGTCACTTCAGTGTGCTGCTTATGATGTGAAAAGTCTATCATTTGGCATTATTGATTTATATGTGACAGACTGTTTTTAAAGTTCTATAAATATTTGCCCAAACAAACACTAATGTAGTCATTTAAATAATGAATTTTTTATGTAATTCCATGAAATTACTTCAGAATAAAAAATTGATACCAAACTGTATTTCTTTTTACATTTTTGTATCATTTATTTGAGAAGTGATTTAAGAATTAACTGTAGAAATAAAACTAATTACATTTGTATAATAGATTTTTTAGCCTATATGGCTGTAAAAGATATGAGACCACAAATTCCCCACCTCTGGTGTTAAAGACAGGGAAATAACATTATTAGTGCTGAATATAAAATGCGCTGACCAAGCAGCCGAGAGTAGAAAAGAAGTTTATAACTGAGAATTTAAAGTAATAAATAATATACTGTGTTACACTTCTGCAGATGCTGCACATTCACATTAAACCAAACCATAACATTTCTGTTGTTATATTGTGTTATTTGATGTCGTACAACTTCTTCAACTACAAGTTGCCTGAAACGCCAGTTTAGAGTTGACTCTTATGGACTGGCAGATTTTGCACTACATCACTTATATATGTGGAAGTTATGTTAAGTATCATTGAAGTTTGTGCCATTCAAGGGTCAGAAATTCAGATTGAGATTTTCACTCTGCAGCGGAGTGTGCACTTATACGAAACTTCCTGGCAGATTAAAACTGTGTGCCCGACCGAGACTCGAACTCGGGACCTTTGCCTTTCGCGGGCAAGTGCTCTACCAATTGAGCTACCGAAGCACGACTCACGCCCGGTACTCACAGCTTTACTTCTGCCAGTACCTCGTCTCCTACCTTCCAAACTTTACAGAAGCTCTCCTGCGAAACTTGCAGAACTAGAACTCCTGAAAGAAAGGATATTGCGGAGACATGGCTTAGCCACAGCCTGGGGGATGTTTCCAGAATGAGATTTTCACTCTGCAGCAGAGTGTGTGCTGATATGAAACTTCCTGGCAGATTAAAACTGTGTGCTCGACCGAGACTCGAACTCGGGACCTTTGCCTTTCGCGGGCAAGTGCTCTACCAACTGAGCTACCGAAGCACGACTCACGCCCGGTACTCACAGCTTTACTTCTGCCAGTACCTCGTCTCCTACCTTCCAAACTTTACAGAAGCTCTCTTGCGAAACTTGCAGAACTAGCACTCCTGAAAGAAAGGATATTGCGGAGAGCTTCTGTAAAGTTTGGAAGGTAGGAGACGAGGTACTGGCAGAAGTAAAGCTGTGAGTACCGGGCGTGAGTCGTGCTTCGGTAGCTCAGTTGGTAGAGCACTTGCCCGCTAAAGGCAAAGGTCCCGAGTTCGAGTCTCGGTCGGGCACACAGTTTTAATCTGCCAGGAAGTTTCAGAAATTCAGATGTTTGAAGTATTACTCAAAATTGTGGGCTGACAGGATTGTGGGCCATGACAAATACATACTTAACAGATTCTTCTAAATGATCTGTTGTATGTTAAGTTTATAATTATATATACTGTCCAAAAAAAGGTTTTACACCGCCTGCAATTGGTGAATGTGTGCGGGCTTAGACTGAAAGGGAGCTGGGTATGAAGGAATTAGCCTTTTGAAATTAACTTTACTGTAAAATAAAAACAAAGTGATAACCAAAATTGCCTATCTGCTGAATCAAAATCTGCTGCTGAGTAACATTCAGTACCACATACTTCTACTATATTGCTCTACACTCAGCAAGTTTAAACTTGCCCCAAGCATGCTCAATCTTGTTAATTACAGCAGATACTGCAGGACATACCAGAAGTCAAATCAAAAACAGCTGCAAACATTAGAAACTTGGGTGCCAGTATCCTCAGTGCAGCAAAGCAATTTGTATCGCATAATAAAGACAAGTCTTCTGGACAGATTTTATGCCAGTTAGGTCCTTTTCAGAGTATGCTGATACATTAGCTCTATATTTAGAAATCATAAAACTGCTCACTCAGTGAAGAAAGACCTGCATCTAAAGAGTGGAAAGTTGCATAGGTCACACCAATACACAAGAAAGGAAATGAAAGTAACCCTCTGAATTACAGACACGTACCCCTGACAATACTTTGCAGTGGGATTTTGGAAAATATCTGTGTACAAATATTAGACTTGAAGAAAACTAGCTACTGACAGTCAGCACAGATTCAGAAAATATTGTTCTGGTAAAACACAACTAGCTCTTTATTCATACAAAGTCTCCTGTGCTATCAACAGTGGACCTCAGAGTGATTCCATTTCTAGATTTCCAGAAGACTTTTGGCACTGTTCCTGACAAATGCTGTCTTGTCTCATGGCCTATGAATTGTAGTCATCTAGTAAAACAGAAGTGATATTTGGTTTTCTTCAAGGAAGTGTTTAGGCCCTCTACTCTTTCTAGTCTATACAGATGAATTAAGAGACGATCTGAGCAGCCCTCTTACATTGTTTGCAGATGCTGTTTGTTTACTTCTAGTTAAGTTATCAGAAGTTTAAAACTATTTGCAAAATGGTTTAGACAAGATAGTGTTAGGTGCGAAAAGTGGCAATAGACTCTAAATGATGAAAAATGTGGAGTCATCCACAGGATTACTAAAAGGAATCCATTAAATTTCAATGACGTGATAAATCACACAAATCCTGAAGGCTGCCAATTCAACTAAATACCCAGGAATTACAATTACAAATTACTTAATTTAGAACAATCACATAGATAATGTGGAGAAGGCAATGACAAAAGACTTAGAAGATGCAGCAGATCTGCTAAAGAGACTACCTAAACCATGCTTGTCCAACCCCTTATCAACTATTGCTATGCAATGTGGCATCCTCGCCAGTTAGGTTTGACGGAGGACATAAAAACATTCGAAGAGGGCGTAGCAAAGCATAATATACAAATTTACGTGGCAATCATTAAAATATCAATGTTTTTCATTTTGATGGGATCTCATCATAAAATTTCAATCACCAGCAGTCTCTTCCAGATGTGAATTTGGAACTTGGACAGAAAGTTTTAAGCATTCGTTTTTCCCGTGCACAGTTTGTAAGTGGAGCAGTAGAGAAGTAGCTTGAAGGTAGTTCCATGAAACCTGTCCCAGGTAATTGCGAAGTGTGTAGTAGCTGTGTAAATGTAAAGTGTAAGTTGTTCAGTTCTTCCCTTCTGAAATAAAATATTCATGCTGTGGGTGTAATATGATCATGCATTATCATCTTAAAAGACAAACCCATCAACAAAATTTTGACTGTAGGGCTGGGCAGTAAGCTTGAGGGTGCTATCCTGCTACTGCATAGTGATGAGAGGCATCTGAAAACTTAGAACTTGTAAAACAAGGTATAGTGTCACTATCAATAAAACTATGCATAACCAAGGTATCAACAGTCACCTTGGCTCAAAATGCATTACATGGATGTAGTTTCTAGCTGACAAGGGGGATTAGTGTGTAAACATTGCCTCCAGCTGTAATTCATTATTATTATTATTATTATTATTATTATTATTATTTAACCGTCCCAAAAAATAACTGTCACACCCCCTTTCTGAACCCATGGACCACTTGACTGAATCGTGCATTGGAACATAGCTGTCTCATCAGGTGTCAGACAAATCCTAACACCTGTCAGCAGAGAGAATCCATTGGTTTCTGTACCATTCCAGATGTTTGCTTGCTCACAATCTTTGTGAACCACGGTGCCGAGGGTTTGTACTGTCGTTTGTAATGGATGCCTAGAGTTCAAATTGGTTGTGTGGTGATGGTTTCTTATTCTATGAGTCATTACACCTATCCCAGTCGTCCCCCAACTGGCAGAAGAAGTTACTTTGCATTCTCGCTGTG
This sequence comes from Schistocerca nitens, assembly GCF_023898315.1. NCBI lineage: Eukaryota > Metazoa > Arthropoda > Insecta > Orthoptera > Acrididae > Schistocerca > Schistocerca nitens. The sequence continues at coordinate 342,672,045 of NC_064622.1, forward strand.
GGTACCTGCAAGCTATAACTTGTATGTAGCTCTCATCATGTGATGGTGATATAGGAGATGCCCATTGTCAAGTAGATTTTTGATGTAGCTCTCATCATGTGATGGTGATATAGGAGATGCCCATTGTCAAGTAGATTTTTGATGTTTTTTTGTCTCACAGTAGCAGTTGAATGTTCAAATGACATTTCTGTGGAGTACACAACTCTGGGGTGCAACTTTGTTTTCTTTTTACTCCATGAAGTGAGAATATGCTCATGTTCATATCTTGTAATGATCCTTGAAGTCTTGGTGATAGACCCATTCCCAACTGGAGAACACTGAATTCTACTGAACTGCATGAAGAATATTGGTTTACGTTTGCTTGACGACACGGGTAGCTGTAGTAAGTGATTTCATCTGGTCAAAACAGTAGTTTACATTGCTTAATAATGACTCTGAGCACAGTGTTGTGTAATGTGAATGGCACACGTTAGGCACTTTCTGGTGGGACAATCTCCTCCCTACTGCCTTTCAAGAATACTGTCAGTCAAGCCTTACGTGACACGATAATGTTCGGATGGTTCCTTCAATAAGACCATGGCCAGTTCTGTTGTTATACTTTCAGTCCATACTGGTTCTAATATTTGAGGAAAGTGAAACATCTTCTCCTCGTCTGTGCTGGTGCTGCAACAAAAAAAAAAAAAAAAAAAAAAAAAAAAAAAAAAAAATAGCCAGCAGACAAGTCTGTTGAACTTCTGAAAGTGCAGTCACAGTAGTTTAGTGATGTAAGAATTTAAATTCAGGCTGGACTGCCAAAAAATAGGAATGTAAATGATATTCTTGTCGCAATCACTCCATTGAAATGTATATTAACAAGAGAATAACATTTCTGATGGAAGAAACTGTTAACAGTACCTGAGTAAATCAGTAAACAGTTTAGATTTTCAAACTGTTTCAGTTGTGAATCCTGCTTTGTGTGTGTCAGTCTGTTATGCTCTCTCTCTCTCTCTCTCTCTCTCTCTCTCTCTCTCTCTCTCTCTCTCTCTCTCACACACACACCACCACCATTAGCCAATGTGTGACTGCTGTAAAAGTTTTCTGTTCCACCACTACAGTGTAGCCAATTTTGAAAGAGCAACTTTGTTGAGTTTATCCACGTATTGTGATTGTGCATCTGTTATGTTCTTTCAAATGTTAGGTGGTTTGTACTCCCATGCAAAAAAATAAACCCAACAGCTGAATGCAAAAAAAGGAATGAAACAGTTTTCAGGTTACCTAGTATAGATTCATTGCAGTGGAACCACCATTTTGTGTGCATCAGTGTCTCATTATTCAACATCTGGAACTTTTATTTGTTTTTATCTTAACTGCTATTTAAAATTCATAACCAACTTCTACATTAGGTGAAAGTGTTCAGTTTTGCTGATGTTGAATAAAGAATAGTGAGGAGATGATGTTGAATAAAAGTAATTCATTTCCACTGGATTGAGATTTCGTTGCTGGGAATATCCTCCCACAGTGATATTTCACAGTTGTTGATTTTCAGTTATAACATCACAGCAAGTACAAAGTAATTAAAAGTTCAGAATTTTGTATATTATATTTAAGGTAAGTATTGGAAAGAGTAAAAGTAACAATTGACTGTGCAGTCGAGACATCGAGCTGTCGACGGGCATGTAAACAACACTAAAAATTTTGCTAAATTTTGAAACAGCATGCTTCTTTATGCACATCCCACACTCACTCCCATTCCTGTTCTCGTGCCTACCTGCTTCATTCATTCTGCATTCTCTTCTCTTCAATTCTCCCTCTCCATCAGTGCTGCAATCCCCACAGCCCCCAGTCCAACCAAATGCCTTGAAATTTTAGTTCTTTTTCTCATTTTATCTTTTTATTAAAATTTAATTTATATTTGTACTCGATATTTCTCATTGAGTGTGGTGAGGTTGTTAAAATGGGATATGAAGAGTGCATATTGTATTTACACTATCTCTCTCCACTTAAAACTTAATATTGTATTGCATTCTTCATAACCACACTGCAAAAGCGAATTGTAACTTGAAATAAAAATGTACCTCTGATGCTAAAAATGCATCAAGGCAACACAAATCACAGGAGTTTTTGCAGAACCTGAATTACACAAGGCTCGTGTAAATGGAAGATTATGACGAAATTTAAATATTTTGTGAAATAATTTCACTAGAATTATTTTGAGCACATCCCCAAATGATAGTGTAAGTAAAACATATTAATAAAGGAAATAAATTTCCTATGTGAGTCCATGATCATTGTGAATATTTCGCAAATAAAACCGTCTATGTCACTTAATAAATATCTTCGTTTATTATGTTGTTTCTGACTGTCATCACCACATAAGCATTTAAAATTAGAGAAACATAAAGAGTGAGAGATGTTTGTTATACATTAACAACCTACAAAAGATGAAAAACTAAAAAGTTAAAAAATTTAAGTAGTTCACTCACTAAAATTTAGATTTCTAAAACTAGGTCCTGTGTCGTTATCAATAAAACCTGTGACTAACCAGGGTGTCAACTATCAACTCAGCTCCAAAAAGGTATCACAAAGATGGAAATTCTGGCCATCAAGTGGCACTAGTGTGTGGTATGTTACTTTGAGTGTTAATTTATTATTATTACTAGCCTTTTCTCCATGGTTTCACCTGCATATGCATTAGACACAATATTGCTCACACTGACTCCCCCCTGGTTCCGCCTCTGCCTGTGTCACCTTGTCCTCCCATCTCTGTCCATCCCCTCCTCACCCCTTTTTTTCTGTCCATCTCCCCTGCCCCCTCTCTGTGGTGTTCATCTTCTCCACCTCCTTCAGACTCTGTCTCCTCCTCCCCCACTGTCTGCCCTTCTCCTCCCCTGTCTGCCCCTACCGCCCTTCCCCCTTCTCTCTATCCATCCCCTCCTGCCTCTCTATCTTCCTATCCATCACTCCGTCTGCACTTGATACTACTCCAACACAACACACCTGTCATGCAGGGCAGCCTACATGTCTGGGGGGTTGGAAATCCATTTCTTGCTCCTTGCATATAGGCTGTATGCAAAATGGGTTGACAAGGCAGGCTGATACTACTCCAATACAGCACGCCTGTTGTGCAGGGCAGCCTACATGTTGGAGGCTGAAAAGCCATTCCTGGATCCTGACATGTAGGCTGCCCTGCAAAGCAGATCTATCAGGCAGCCTCTCCTACACGTGTCTGTCATGTAGGGCAGCCTATACACCAGGGACTGGAAAAAACCGTGTTTCTCCCTGTACCCCCGCTCTTATTGGAGCTAGGAGGTAATAAACCACAGTGCTGATACTTGTGAGGCATGCTGTTTCTGTACCAAATCTGGTTGAAATTGATCCAAGGGTTTGGGAAGAGATTCAAGACCTTACACACATACTCTGAATATATATACACTACTGGCCATTAAAATTGCTACACCACGAAGATGATGTGCTACAGACACGAAATTTAACCGACAGGAAGAAGATGCTGTGATATGCAAATGATTAGCTTTTCAGAGCATTCACACAAGGTTGGTGCTGGTGGCGACACGTACAACATGCTGACATGAGGAAAGTTTCCAACCAATTTCTCATACACAAACAGCAGTTGATCGGCGTTGCCTGGTGAAACGTTGTGATGCCTCGTGTAAGGGGAGAAATGCGTACTATCACGTTTCCGACTTTGATAAAGATCGGATTGTAGCCTATCGCTATTGCGGTTTATTGTATCGCGACATTGCTGCTTGTGTTGGTCGATATCCAATGACTGTTAGCAGCATATGGAATCGGTGGGTTCAGGAGGGTAATACGGAACACCGTGCTCGATCCCAACGGCCTCGTATCACTAGCAGTTGAAATGACAGGCAGCTTATCCACGTGGCTGTAACGGATCGTTGCAGCCATGTCTCGATCCCTGAGTCAACAGATGGGGATGTTTGCAAGACAACAACCATCTGCACGAACAGTTCGACGACGTTTGCAGCAGCATGGACTATCATCTTGGAGACCATGGCTGTGGTTACCCTTGACGCTGCATCAGAGGCAGGAGTGCCTGCAATGATGTACTCAACGACGAACCTGGGTGCACGAATGGCAAAACGTCATTTTTTTGAATGAATCGAGGTTCTGTTTACAGCATCATGATGGTTGCATCCGTGTTTGGCGACATCGCGGTGTACGCACATTGGAAGCATGTATTCCTCATCGCCATATTGGCATATTGCCCGGCGTGATGGTATGGGGTGCCATTGATTACACGTCTCGGTCACCTCTTGTTCACATTGATGGCACTTTGAACAGTGGACGTTACATTTCAGATGTGTTACGACCCGTGGCTCTACGCTTCATTCGATCCCTGTGAAACCCTACATTTCAGCAGGATAATGCACGACTGCATGTTGCAGGTCCTGTACGGGCCTTTATGGAAACAGAAAATGTTTGACTGCCACCCTGGCCAACACATTCTCCAGATCTCTCATCAATTGAAAACGTCTGGTCAATGGTGGCTGAGCAACTGGCTCGTCACAATATGCCAGTCACTACTCTTGATGAACTGTCGTACCATGTTGAAGTGGCATGGGCAGCCATCCAAGCTCTGTTTGACTCAATGCCCAGGTGTATCAAGGCCGTTATTATGGCCAGAGGTGGTTGTTCTGAGTACTTATTTCTCAGGATCTATGCACCCAAATTGCGTGAAAATGTAATCACATGTCAGTTCTAGTAAAATATATTTGTCCATTGAATACCCGTTTATCATCTGTATTTCTTCTTGGTGTAGCAATTTTAATGGTCAGTAGTGTGTGTGTGTGTGTGTGTGTGTGTGTGTGTGTGTGTGTGTATAAAGTATTTATAAAATGACAGTTTTTAAGCTACAAACATTCAAAGTCAAATTATAAAACATGATTTAATGAGTACAATTGCATATTCATTATGGGAGCAGTTAATCCATGCGGAGTTCACCTAAATTTGACAACTATTCACCAGATCTGCTTTGCAATAATATCATTGCAACAGCCACATATACTTTAGTAATAAATACACCTGGCTTAACATACTGGTGAGATTATAAAAGTTGTATTTGGTCTTATAATTTCACGTGTCTTATAACTAGGAAGTCGACAGTTGAGTATGATTGCATTGCTTTCATGAAAATTTTTTCATCAATTGCAGAACCTTGTGTGTGTGACAAGGGAATTCCAACAAGAACCAAGCATGATGTACTTTTTAAAATGTGCTCCTGCTGATTACTGTTGGAATGCTGTGTAATTAAGAAGGCATATTTGAGCATACCAACACGCAAAATGAAGTTTCTGTGGTCAACCTTGCAGAATACTAGCAGAGAGAAAATTAGGAATGAAGACGTCAGAGGAGGAATGCAAGTGGATCTGTCAGTGACTGAGAGACTGAGTACTGCATGCGTCAAGTGGTTTCGACACATAAAGGAGTTGAAGGATAACAGCCTGACAGAACAATACTTCTGTAGAAATGCGGTGGGGGGAAAAGACCAATAGGATGACACAGAACAAGATGGCTGGATAAGATTAAAGAAGATCTGGAGACTAGAGGAGAAAACTGTGGGATATTGTCAAGACAAGAAGTATATCAAGATAGATCGAAATGGAGGCAATTTTTTTTATAAACACGCTACCCAACTCACCAGAATAATATGGAGATTTTAATGAGTACTAAAAACTATGCCCCATGAACGAACACTTAACCAAACATTGCACGAAATTGTGTAGACATGCAAAACAGATTACGAAATTCAAAAAATCTTATTATTAAATTAACAGCAGTATGACGAAAAGGATAGGTTGCTACTTATCATATAGAGGGGACACTAAGTAACAGACAGGCACAACAAAAAGACTGCTATACATTTAAGCTTTTGTTAAAAAGGATTACTTTCAAAATAGAAAACACGCTCTTTCACACGAGCACAATTCACACCTACATGATCTTTGTCTCCAGCCACTGTGGCTGGACTGTGGATTGCAACAGTGGCCAGACACATTGGTTGTGCATATGTTTTCTATTTTGGAAGAAGGCCTCTTGACCAAAGGTTTAAATGTATAACAGTATTTTCATTGTGACTGTCTGCAACTAAGTATCTCTATACTACGAGAAATAACTATCATTTTCATAGTATTGCTGTTTCATCTTGGACTGCTCATAGTTTAATGATTATATTGAAATATTTTGAAAGACAACTCTCTCTTGCTAACAACATTTTAACTATATCAGAACATAGTCTCACACCCAGTAAAATTTTACTGAAATGGACTCTGGTGCAAACGCCTTTTTTCATATATACTACAACTACATAAAGACTACTACAATAGTTTTTATAAATGAGGGAAAATTACAAAACTAACAAGAACTCAGGATGGTGTTTGTCAAATATAATGAAATATAGAACTCGTGGCATAAATTAAACAAATAAAATTCATAGTACATGCAGAGAATATGATCACATATAAAAAATGTGGAAAATAAATGTAAGTATGATGTGGTTTGAGTAATGTACTAGTTGAGTGTTATTAGTTAATCGTCCAGAGCAACAATGCAGCACATGCAGCTATGTATGATGATCCAGTAAAGCTGTCCATGAAATCACTGGAAAATTAATGTCATCATTTTTTTTTTTTTTTTTCAATACTGCTCCTGGGATGTGGAGAAGAGTACTACGAGCACCAAAATGTACTATTTAAGATTCTGTTAATCAAGAGCCAGTCACATTTCTGAGGTTAAAGTGCTACTTGGAACTATATAGAATGTGATATGTGCAATTGAACGAGTTACACCTTATGGGCAACCAGCATGAGGGTACACTCTAGAAATGCCCCAGAAAACATGCTATCAGAGTCTTAGTATTTTGAACCAAGAAAGGCATCTGAGATGGTGATGAACAGAACAGTTGTGAGAACTACGTGTATTTTTGAGTACTTACTGTAATGTGTAGGTAACTCAGCAGGTTAGTTGGCAGAATTGACTGTGACCATGTTTTAGAAATCTCTGGTTGAAATCTCATTTTATGCAAATTTTGGCTTTTCTGCATGAAGTTGTTTTATCAGTCTGCTTGAGGTTTCGCCCCCCACCCCAGGGGACTCAACTCTTTTGTGAGTATATGTTCTGCAAATGTGGGTCTCCTGCCCTTGGAGTGCTCCTTCCTTTCCTGTGCTGCATGTCTATCCTCATCCTATTCTTTCTCCCCTCCCTTGGGGACCTTATCATGTGTAGGATAAGGAAAACAAAACTTATGAAAGTATCGGAAGACTTAGGGGGATTTTGTTTGTCTTTCTCTCTTTTCTTGTTCTGACTTCTCCTATCCTTCCTCCACTTCCCAGTATCTGGGCCAACAGGCAGAGCTCTTGTGTACCCTCTGTAAAGGCCAGACCCGGGGAGGGATGATTGCCTGAGCTGTTGCCTTCCCAATTGCTGATTGGTCCCTCTGCCTTAATTCAGGATGTGTGAACAATCACCTAAGGCAGGTGTGCTCCTGTCTGTGGGGCCCCCCAGAAGGAACGAGCATGCCATTGGAGATGCTGGCAATCGTGGGGGATTCACCCATGATGGGCATTCAACACCATCAATGCAACCTCTGTATAGTAAACAGAAATGGAATGAGGCCAAAGGCATGGTGTATATTCCAGTTGCACGCTGCTACCTTGTGGTATCACACTCATCTCCTTTTCCCCACTGCATCAACTACAGTGACAACTACGCCGCTTCATATTGTGAATGCCCTGTGTACCTTGATGAGCGAACTATTCAGGGGATCCAAGTGAAAGGAAAGGTGCCCCTCAATGGTGGTTGCAAAATGTTAACTGGATTAAAGCCTTGCATACCACTATCTGGCAATTACAGTACCATCATGAGCCACGAAAGATGTGGCCACATAGACCTGTGACCTCCAGTTCAGTGCTGAAGTTGTGAAATCGCATAGAACCCGTCCCAAATTTAAAAAGGAATAATCCCACGATGACTTTTTGCCCACCTCAAGTCAGCAAACATCTGGGTCCATGTCTGACAAAATGCAAAGGTAGTAAGAGGTCGTCCGCAGCTCGTGATCTTGCGGTAGCGCTCTCGCTTCCTGCGCACGGGCTTCTGGGTTCGATTCCCAGCGGGGTCAGGGATTTTTTCTGCCTCAAGATGACTGGGTGTTGTTGTGTCATCATCATTCACCCCCATTACGGTCGGAGGAAGGCAATGGCAAACCACCTCCACTAGGACCTTGCCTAGTACAGTGGTGCGGGTCTCCCGCATCGTCCCCTATGCTCCTTGGAGTACGGGACCTCATCATCGTCATCAGTAAGAGGTCAAACAAAGATAAATGTTCTTCCCCTTCTCCAACTCTGAGATCTTCTACAGCAATGATACCTCTGTCTGATTGACTTCCATTTCACCACTGCAAATCATCAACCAATTCTCCAGCCAGTACTCAGCGGACCAACACAGGGAGGTTAATAGTACATCTGAAGAAATAATGGAACAGGATTTTCCAGCCTTAGAACCCAGTATTAGTATGCAGCCAAAATCTGGCATTTGACCACCATGGGAGTAATCACCTTTTATAAGAAACATTTCTGTTGTCTGATGCGACTGTTCTCCAATGGAACACTCGTGGCATCAGATCACACAGGGTAGACTTACAGTTGCTTTTGTGATCGCAAAGCTCAATTGTTTTATGCCTCCAAGGAATAAAACTATGTGCTCAAGACTGCTTTGACCTCTTACAGCTCCTTCCAATACGTTTCAACCTTCCTTCCGAGGAAGGCACTCCAGCCCACGGGGGAATCATAACGCTCATTCAGGATGACATCTATAGCTAGACCATATGTTGAACACCCAGGTACAAACCGATGCTGTCTGTCTTTTTCTCCCCAGTTGTACATTTTCTCTTTGTAACGTCTACATACCCCCCCCCCACCCCACCCTTCTTCCGTCATCTGATCTTACCAGGCCAGACATACTGCAGCTTACTGCTTGGCCCCGTCAACTCTTTTTGCTACTCAGCCCCAGTCCCTTTTGGGGCTCTCTGAGAACCTGCCCAAGATGCATTGTCTGGCAGATATTCTCAACCAGCTTATTCACAGTTGTGTTAATGCTGGTGAAGCCAACTTTCTTTCAGAGTCCACACATAATTTCTTGCACCTGGACCTCTCATCCTGTAATTCGGGAGGACGACGATTCAATCCCGCGTCCGGCCATCCTGATTTAGGTTTTCCGTGATTTCCCTAAATCACTCCAGGCAAATGCCGGAATGGTGCCTTTGAAAGGGCACGGCCGACTTCCTTCCCTAATCCAATGAGACCGATGACCTCGCTGTCTGGTCTCCTTCCCCAAACCAACCAATCTCATCCTGTAACACACAGCTTACCCACCATCTAGAGTGGTCCGCCGTCATCTGTGGAGAAGACCACCTGGCAGCTTTCTAAAGCTGACTGGAGTTTCTACTCTTTACTGGCAACATTTGATGAACAACATTTCCACAGCAGTGATGATCAGGCAGAGTACCTTACAAATGTTATCTGTACTGCCACAAAATGTCCCATACCCCGAACGTCCTCCGTACCACGACATGTCCCAGCACCCTGGTGGACTGAGGAATGCAGCGACCCAGTCTGTGCATGGGGTTGTGCTCTCCGTGTCTTTGAATGCCATCCCACAAAGGAGAACTATTCATTATAAACAGTCGCACTCAAATTGTCATCGCATATCAGAGACAGCGAAAAAGCTAGTTGGATTTCTTTTACTCATTTTACTCCCATTTCTGTTGTTTGGGCTAACATATGAGATTTCTGGAAACAAGGTACATCTCCTGATTCCTGGCCTGGCTGTTGCAGATAACATCAATGTGCACCCTATTGATATTTCCAACATCCTAGGTTGATAGTTTGCAGAGATCTTGAATCCTGCCCATTACCATCCTACCTCGGAAATGAACGGCAGAAGCTTGGGAGATATCTTTTCCCCTCTCAGAATCACAAATGCTACAATACCATTTTTACTACAAGGGAGCTCAAACATGGTCTCACCTCACCACAATCCGCCAATCCAGGGCCAGACAATATTCACATTCAGATATTGCAGCACCTATCTCTTGACAGCAAGCACTTCCTCCTTTGTACATATAACTGCATCTGGACTGACAGCATGTTTCCCAGATGTTGGGGTGAAGCCACTGTAATCCCCTTACTCAAGCCTGCTAATGACAAACATCGTCTATCCACCTGCCATCCAATTTCTCTCAGCAGCAGTGTCAACTAGATGATGGAACGCATGGTCAGTGGTCAGCTGGTATGGTGGCTTAAGTCTTGGAATTTGCTGACAAATGCACAATGTGGATTTCATAGTCAGTGCTCTGCAGTTGATCATCTTGCCACGCCATCAGTCCATATTAAAAACAATTTTCTGTGGAAATGCAAGACCATAGCTGTAGATTCAGAGAAGGCTTACGATATCTGCTGGAGGACAGGCATCCTCCACACAATGCACATGTGATGCTTCTGAAGCCGCTAGCCCGATTTTAGTTGGGAGTTTTTGAAGGACTGAGTTCTGAAGTTATCTGAGGGTTTGGCTTTGTCAGACAGTTTTATTCAGGTGAATGGGGTACGTCAGGGTTCTGTGCCGAGTGTAGCCCTATTTGCCATAGCAGTTGACCCTACTGTGGACTGTCCCCTGCCAGGCATCTCAGGCTATCGTTTTGTGTGTGACTATGTGATCTACTGCAGCTCTCAACACGATGCCTCAACTGTCTTTGCTTGAGGAGCATCAACTATGGCTTTCAGTTTTCCACTGAAAACACTGACTGTCTGAACTTCCAGTGGCGTACAAAATTTCTTCCATCGTCCTTGCTTCTCAGTCCTGTTGCCTTTCTGTTTTTCAAAACCATGAAATCCTTGGGCCTCATGCTCGATAGGAAACTCTGTTGGTCCTCCCATGTATCTTATCTGGCAACATGCGGTATCTGATTTCTAAATATCCTGTGTTTTTTAAATGAGACTTCATGGGGAGTGGTTTGTAAAATCCTCTTCCACTTATACCAACAACTGTGTATTTTACTCTGTCTGAAAACAATACACCATTGAGACATATGTTTGGCCACTGGAGCTTTCTATACTAGCCCACTTATGAGCCTCTATGTAGATGCTGTCAAACTCCCACTGTCATACCGGCATGATGTTCTGCTCAGTAGATACATGTGCTGTCTGTCCTCTGTGCCCAACCATCCATCCTATGCGTCCTTTTTTGGTGACTCCCTTGGCCACCAGTAAAAGGTAAAGACAACTTCTTTGTTGCCTTCAGGAGTTCACTTTCGTATACCACTTCGAAGATGTAACTTTACCTTATTTGCTACGTTCCCAATGAGAGAGTCCTTCACTGCCTTTACTTCGTGCAGAGTCCACGTTCATGTTGTTTTAGTTCCCTTCCCAAGGACTGTACTCTAGATTTGATCTACTGCTGTAAGTTTCTCAAATGTTGCATACAAGTTGGAGACAGCACTTACGTGTATCTTGATGGCTATAAGACCAGTCATGGTGTTGGATGCGCCTTTCTCATTGGCAACAATCATTTTAGATACTAGCTTCTGGAACAGTGCTCGATTTTTTACTGCAGAGCTTTCCACCTTCTATCAGGCCAACCAGTACATCTGATGACACAGGCTTCTCAATTTTTGTATTATGTTCTGATTTACTTAGTGTCTCCAGAGCATCTGTATGGCTGCACATACCACTCCTTAGTAGAATGAATCCATGAATGCCTCCACTTGCTGATTGATGATGGAGCCAATGCGACTTTCATGCAGGTCCCTGGTCACATCAGAGTGTTGGGGAATTAAGCTGTCAAGGCTGCTGTTAAACTGCTTAGGCCTTTTAGCTGTTCTGTCGCTTCAGATGATTTCTGTGTTGCTGCAAATACATACACTGTGTTGCTCTGGAATAAACATTGGGTTTCTCTAAATGGGAACAAACTCCAGGAAATTAACCCTCAAGCGGGTGTGCCTGTGTATAAAGAGCGCCAACAAAAAATAAAATGATTTTGCACTGTTCTATTTTTGTTTGACAACTGCAGATCCGTACCTATTCCTTCTTTATTGCTTCGGGTAACACAATGATAATTTGTGTTGTCATATGTCCAAGTGGGCAGCAGTAATATAAAATACAAAGCGAGCTAGGCATAAAAAATTTACAATCCATGGGGGGGGGGGGGGGGGGGGGGAAGGTCCCTGATTATGAGCTAGCAGTCTAATTCCACATTGAGGCAGTTGTCTATGAGATAAATAGTGATCGAATAAGCAGCTGGATGGGATCTGATGCCACTGCACTGCTTAATGCTTTGATTGGGTCATTACTGTCTCTGTAACACCTGTCTTTGGCAACAGGGTGTTGTACTGAAAATTTGTTTCATTATTGTTTAATAAAACAGTGGTGTGGCTCATATTATGTAAGTCTGTTTTCTTGTTGTTTAAATAAACTAAGATTAAACTGTGATTTTGATCATACATGACTCACCTTGCCAACATAAATGAAGCTAGTCTATACATGTATACAAAGTGCTCTGTGCGCCTGCTCGCATTACGAAAAACGGCGCGATCGCTCGAAGGTTAAATACCTCTCATTTGCTAGGACAATTTCCTCTTGGCCTTCTCATTGCAAGGAGATATTTTTAGCTTGGCTGCATATTGGGCACTTTCGTTTCAGTGTTAAGTGGAGACCCTGCACCACTCTGTGCTTACTGCAATTGACAGTGTGCTATTTTTTGATTCAATGCTGCAGAGCATAAATTTTAATGTATGTTTGTCATCTGAATTGTCATACATTTTAGCTGAGACAACACGAGCTGTAGATCGCATTTTACTTTTTACTCATCTTAGTAATACAGTGAAGGAAATTTAATTTTCAATCATTTGAGCATCCTCCTCCAAGGGGAAGTGATTGTTTTTAGCTACCCCTATACTCCAGTCGATTAGGCTCTTAGTAGTTGTTGACTTGAACTTCATTCTGTAATTGACCATTTTAAATTACTACACAGGCTCTTTTGACCTCAGTTGTTTTGTGCCCTAAAGCAACAAGGATCAAACAATAAATGCATGGGGTTTGTGGATGATTGATTTAGCTCTCTCAGATCATGGTGTGGAAGAAATTTGTGCCCAGATCACTAGTCTCCAAAACAATCTCCTTGAAAATAGGGTTACAAGCATCCTTCGAGAAAACTGAGAGTATAGCCATGAAACACCTGTGTGTAGGCAAAAACTTTATAAACAATCGAAAAATTAACAAAGTTTTACTATTTAAATAATTTGGAGAAATCTTTAAGCATAATATAAAACCAACAAAATGAAAAAACCTCAAAGCTGGCCAACACATAATGAAAACTGCTTGTCAATGGACACTAAAATGTTGTACTATAAAACTGTAACTCTCCTGGAAGTCAATTATACTTTCAAAGCCCTCTTCAAAAATAAAAATTAAAAAAGTATTGATCAGCTCCACAAAACTGAAAGAAGAATCATCAGAACTTGCCTAAATAAAAAATACCATGCAAAAGGAGTCCAGAAAAACTTCTCCACTCATACTGTTTATCAGGGGATTGACGCCATCATCGGCATAACGAAGAAAAAAAAAACTCTCACTTCTTTCATATCTTGTTGTGGATGCAAGGAAACAGCATTTTTCAACAAGTTGTGATAAAAAATCTTAGAAAGAAGTCAGAAGGTCAAAGGATCCAAGAAATTCAGCAAGATCTTATAGCAGTTGGACTCCAGATAACAACTGCAGAGAACTAAGATAAAATGATTACTCTTCTCAAGAATCATAAAATTTCAGCAGGAGTTACACATAGAAGGCCTACAGAGGTTTTAGATGACCTGGTAAAATTATGATTGGAAAGAATGAAATGGTATTGGGCAGATTACGAAAACCAAACAGTACAAGTTTCAAAGAAAATCTGAATGTGGTATGACTCAAGTTGTCCAATGTGACCAATAAAGTTAATAATAATAATAGTAATAATAATAATAATAATAATAATCTATATAAAACACAAAATCAACTTGTAAAAGAGATCATAGGTTTTAGGCCCTGCAATGTGACACATCGCAGCACCCTAAGAAACCACTTCAGACTGATATTCCACTTTGTTTGAGATGATGTTATAAGCAAATTAAGCATGCCTCTCTCTCTCCTCTATTATGAGAACAAAAATTCCAACGATAGCATGCTAACACATGTTCTGTCTTTTCCCTACCAGGATCTGCAACCAAATTAGATGTATAGTCAACTGTGAAGGGTGGCATAGGTAATGTTATTAGCAGTACAGAACTTTCTGGCTGTCCCCTGTAATTCTTTATTTCTATGTTACATGGAATATTCTGACATGGAGGTACATTTTTGGCTTCAAATAAGCAGTTAGGGTTTATGTTGTGCACCTAAGTTGAGTACAACACAGACCCTAGCTTACAGCTGGTAACGAGATGTAAGACTGTAATAATTGATTTTTTCACACTGTTGATGGATAGTCATTGCAAATTCAAATGCTTCAAATGATGGTATTTAAAATGATGTACGCTATAATAATTACAATTTTTATCATCAAACACCAACATAGAAACAAAGTAATGGTTTCTCATATCATTGTTAATTGTTCTTCCTGTGCCTCGTTGAAGTAAGGGGTCACTTGTCATAGCTACCCCGTATTGCTCGTTGAACAGCAGCTTTTGCGGCCACAGTTTTTAAGGCTACCATTAATTTTATCATACTGCCACTGGAACTGACTTATGATTTATACTGAATACACCATCGCATCTATGATGTGGAAATTGCCCACATATTATTGTGTTTAATGGATGTGCTCATTGTTCTATTAAACTAAACTCTGCCCCAAAAGAACATGGAGGCCCAACGATACTGACCAGCTGTCATGTCATCCTCAGCCCACAGGTGTCACTGGATGCAGATATGGAGGGGCATGTGGTCAGCACACCGCTCTCCAGGCCATATGTCACTTCACGAGACCAGAGCTGCTACTTCTGAGTCGAGTAGCCCCTCAGTTTTCCTCAGATGGGCTGAGTGCACCCCACAATGTCCTATAAGGAATAACGATAATGTCAGCTGTAGTATGTAGTGGAGAAAGCCTTGATGTTAGTCATTCAGATGTAAACTCTAGAAAGTTTTAGTATCTTTGTGCAGATAATATTCAAGTATTATTAATTATTCTGTATGTCTTCAACATTAAATGACCTGTTGCATTTCATTTGCATTGATTATGAACAGGATTTAAACTGTTTCAGTTTCAATAAACTATGTGATAAATCTTCAGAAGTATAACTGAAACTTAATTGCTGTCCGCATTTAATTATTACTATTCTAGAATGTAGGGAAAAGATTTAAAAATATGAAAAAGATGAGAACAGCATCATTGGAAATGGAATAAGACTCGCATAAGATAAGTCAAGAACCTTAGCATTAAATAAAGCAAACAGCACTAACTTGTCTGCCGAACTAGCTCCAGTACATTTCAGTGATTTGAGGCTCTATGACTGTTTTGATGAGGACATTATGCAATTAAGAACAATCTGTGCCAATGAAAAGTGATCAAAATGCAAGCTAGTGCAGAGAGCTCTGTAAGGATATTTTTGCTATAGTAATTGTGTAGAAATTATGAGAATGTTGGAAGTAAGTCTTGATAATGATGCTGGTAAATGACTTACATACACAATGAAGAATATTGTACGATGTAAGCAATACAAAATAAGAATTTAATTTAAGAAAGTGTCGTTTCATGGTATATCTTGCTTGCACTGGCTGAAACCATGTTGGCTGTGGTAGAAAACAGATCATGTGCAAAATTTGTTGTTTGTAACTGATTTACCGAAAAGAAATAATCAGGATTCATCAGAGGCTCAATCAGTGACATAGGAAGTGGCAACACAGTCCCTCTTTTGTGTGCAGTCAACATACTGTTTTCAGAATCATTTAGAGACAGAATAGCTCCTCATCTGGAGAAAAGTGACGAAAGTCATCGGTAATGATCTTCCAATGAATATGTTGTGTAGACATCTTCCTTACGCAGTTTAGGCAAACAGAAGGAAAAATCCTTACAGTGCGAGCAGGACTCGCCTTCTGAGGGTTCCGTGCATACCTATGTATGTATATGGATGATGATGATTATGATGATGATGATTTTTTGTGACTCAATGCTAGTCTTTCTACGCAATGCCACTTCAACAACTTGTGTGTACCTAACTTAACGCCCATTACCCAAGGGGAAAAAAGGGACGTACAGTTCAATGTGGAATCTGTACCACATGCTGTTTCTGGTGACTCCTCACATCATGTAAAGCCTAGGTTGAAACAAGGACTGAAAAATCTGTGATCAGACCAAGATAGATCTCGCAACCTCTCTGTTTCCAGGCTCACGCCTTCCCACTTGACCATTGTGCCCTCAATGCGTATATGTAGTTGCATCTATAGATTTTGACATGCCCTCAATGCATATATGTAGTTGCATCTATAGAATTTGATGAGAGAGTTTGCAAGTATCAAAATGTGTGGCATATATGGCCGTATCTTTTGACTACATTGACTCAGAAGCTTAAATGTTTGGCATCACCAAGGGACAGTAGGCCTAGTACATTACACAAATTTGAACTCGATACCTTTTATACCCATTCCTGTGAAAGGAGGTTTTAACATCTGTACAGACAGACGGACATATGGACAATAAATTATTAAAAAAATTATGCGCTATAATTACAAATTAATAATTTTTGGATTTTTTTCCTTTACTTGTACTATGAACCATGGACCTTGCCGTTGGTGGGGAGGCTCGCGTGCCTCAGCGATACAGATGGCCGTACCGTAGGTGCAACCACAACGGAGGGGTATCTGTTGAGAGGCCAGACAAACGTGTGGTTCCTGAAGAGGGGCAGCAGCCTTTTCAGTAGTTGCAGGGGCAACTGTCTGGATGATTGACTGATCTGGCCTTGTAACACTAACCAAAACGCCCTTGCTGTGCTGGTACTGCGAACGGCTGAAAGGAAGGGGAAACTACAGCTGTAATTTTTCCCAAGGGCATGCAGCTTTACTGTATGGTTAAATGATGATGGCATCCTCTTGGGTAAAATATTCCGGAGGTAAAATAGTCCCCCATTCGGATCTCCGGGCGGGGACTAATCAAGAGGACGTCATTATCAGGACAAAGAAAAATGGCGATCTACGGATCGGAGCGTGGAATGTCAGATCCCTTAATTGGGCAGGTAGGTTAGAAAATTTAAAAAGGGAAATGGATAGGTTAAAGTTAGATATAGTGGGAATTAGTGAAGTTCGGTGGCAGGAGGAACAAGACTTTTGGTCAGGTGAATACAGGGTTATAAATGCAAAATCAAATAGGGGTAATGCAGGAGTAGATTTAATAATGAATAGGAAAATAGGAATGCGGGTAAGCTACTACTAACAGCATAGTGAACGCATTATTGTGGCCAGGATAGACACGAAGCCCATGCCTACTACAGTAGTACAAGTTTATATGCCAACTAGCTCTGCAGATGATGAAGAAATTGATGAAATGTATGATGAGATAAAAGAAATTATTCAGGTAGTGAAGGGAGATGAAAATTTAATAGTCATGGGTGACTGAAATTCGAGAGTAGGAAAAGGGAGAGAAGGGAACATAGTGGGTGAATATGGATTGGGGGAGAGAAATGAAAGAGGAAGCCGTCTGGTAGAATTTTGTGCAGAGCATAACTTAATCATAGCTAACACTTGGTTCAAGAATCATAAAAGAAGGTTGTATACTTGGAAGAATCCTGGAGATACCAGAAGGTATCAGATAGATTATATAATGGTAAGACAGAGATTTAGGAACCAGGTTTTAAATTGTAAGACATTTCCAGGGGCAGATGTGGACTCTGACCACAATCTATTGGTTATGAACTGTAGATTAAAACTGAAGAAACTGCAAAAAGGTGGGAATTTAAGAAGATGGGACCTGGATAAACTGACTAAACCAGAGGTTGTACAGAGTTTCAGGGAGAGCATAAGGCAACAGTTGACAGGAATGGGGGAAAGAAATACAGTAGAAGAGGAATGTGTAGCTCTGAGGGATGAAGTAGTGAAGGCAGCAGAGGATCAAGTAGGTAAAAAGACAAGGGCTAGTAGAAATGCTTAGGTAACAGAAGAAATATTGAATTTAATTGATGAAAGGAGAAAATATAAAAACACAGTAAATGATGCAGGCAAAAAGGAATACAAACGTCTCAAAAATGAGATCGACAGAAAGTGCAAAATGGCTAAGCAGGGATGGCTTGAGGACAAATGTAAGGATGGAGAGGCTTATCTCACTAGGGGTAAGATAGATACTGCCTACAGGAAAATTAAAGAGACCTTTGGAGAAAAGAGAGCCACTTGTATGAATATCAAGAGTGTTGATGGAAACCCAGTTCTAAGCATAGAAGGGAAAGCAGAAAGGTGGAAGGAGTATATAGAGGGTCTATAGAAGGGCAATGTACTTGAGGACAATATTATCGAAACGGAAGAGGATGTTGATGAAGATGAAATGGGAGATACGATACTGCGTGAAGAGTTTGACAGAGCACTGAAAGACCTGAGTCGAAACAAGGCCCCGGGAGTAGACAACATTCCATTGGAACTACTGACGGCCTTGGGAGAGCCAGTCCTGACAAAACTCTACCATCTGGTTAGCAAGATGTATGAGACAGGGAAAATACCCTCAGGCTTCAAGAAGAATATAATAATTGCAATCCCAAAGAAAGCAGGTGTTGACAGATGTGAAAATTACCGAACTATCAGTTTAATAAGTCACAGATGCAAAATACTAACGCGAATTCTTTACAGACGAATGGAGAAACTGAAAGAAGCCGACCTCGGCGAACATCAGTTTGGATTCCGCAGAAATATTGGAACACATGAGGCAATACTGACCCTACGACTAATCTTAGAAAATAGATTAAGGAAAGGCAAACCTACATTTCTAGCATTTGTAGACTTAGAGAAAGCTTTTGACAATGTTGACTGGAATACTCTCTTTCAAATTCTAAAGGTGGCAGGGGTAAAATACAGGGAGCGAAAGGCTATTTACAATTTGTACAGAAACCAGATGGCAGTTATATGAGTCGAGGGGTATGAAAGGGAAGCAGTGGTTGGGAAGGGAGTGAGACAGGGTTGTAGCCTCTCCCTGATGTTATTCAATCTGTATATTGAGCAAGCAGTAAAGGAAACAAAAGAAAAATTCGGAATAGGTATTAAAGTCCATGGAGAAGAAATAAAAACATTGAGGTTCGCCGATGACATTGTAATTCTGTCAGAGACGGCAAAGGACTGGGAAGAGCAGTTGAACGGAATGGACAGTGTCTTGAAAGGAGGATATAAGATGAACATCAACGAAAGCAAAACAAGGATAATGGAATGTAGTCGAATTAAGTCGGGTGATGCTGAGGGAATTAGATTAGGAAATGAGACTCTTAAAGTAGTAAAGGAGTTTTGCTATTTGGGGAGCAAAATAACTGATGATGGTCGAAGTAGTGAGGATATAAAATGTAGACTGGCAATGGCAAGGAAAGTGTTTCTGAAGAAGAGAAATTTGTTAACATCGAGTATAGATTTAAGTGTCAGGGAGTCGTTTCTGAAAGTATTTGTATGGAGTGTAGCCATGTATGGAAGTGAAACATGGACAATAAATAGTTTGGACAAGAAGAGAATAGAAGCTTTTGAAATGTGGTGCTACAGAAGAATGCTGAAGATTAGATGGGTACATCACATAACTAATGAGGGGGTATTGAATAGAATTGGGGAGAAGAGAAGTTTGTGGCACAACTTAACAAGAAGTAGGGACCAGTTGGTAGGACATGTTCTGAGGCATCAAGGGATCACCAATTTAGCATTGGAGGGCAGCGTGGAGGGTAAAAATCGTAGAGGGAGGCCAAGAGATGAATACACTAAGCAGATTCAGAAGTATGTAGGTTGCAGTAAGTACTGGGAGATGAAGAAGCTTGCACAGGATAGAGTAGCATGGAGAGCTGCATCAAACCAGTCTCAGGACTGAAGACAACAACAACAACGTACGATAAAATCTTGCATCCTGTAAAATTTCATGTCTCTATACCATGAGGAAGTCCTCTATAGTTTTTGATAAGTCAGTCTGCCGATAACAAAAAATGTGACATAAACGATCATATCTTTTAATGCATTGACTCAGAAGCTTTAATTTTTCCACCACCGAGGGACCATAGACCTTTGTACCTGGTCTAAATTTCAACTGGATATCTATGCCCATTTTCATGAAAGAAGGGGTATTACAGAAAGACAACAAAGTGATCGTATAAGTGTTCTGTTTTTACCAAGTGAGGTATAGAACCCTAAAAGTGAATTTGAATGGCCAGCTATGAATTTGTCTTTGGCCTTTAACAATGCTACCCCTGTGCTTGACTGGTGAAAATAATCCAAAAAGAAATGAGATGGTAAATACAGTCTAACTATAAGCAGTGAAATGGTTTGTGTTACAATGGCAGAAATGTAACTGTGCATTGCAGACTGTTGGATACCTTTGAGTTATCAGAAAACTGTGAAGACAATAAGTAAGAAGGAAAGCTGTAGGATTGGATTGCAGAAGGTGCTGGAGCTTTAGCATGCATGTATTTATTGCTTGATAATTTGGAATGTGGAACAACCATTGCACTCTTTCTTAGAACTTAATCCAATAAAATAGGTACTGTATAAGTTCAGCTCCTATATTCCTTCAAGTGCCTCTTTGGGCATGAACGACCCAACAGTGAATGAATGATTCTCTCATTTTCTGTTATAACTTTTTATTTCTCACAGATACTGATATTAATTTAAGTTATAAGCAATGGAACAGTTGTAACAGATTTCATAATTCTGTACATTCTTTGCCTGGACTTCAATAATAATTAAAAAAAAAATTGCAAATGGGAATATATTGACTTAGCCAGCTGTCCAAAATAGAACCTAATAAAACTATGAAAATAGTATGCTATGTGACTGTTTTCCCATTTGTAAATTGTGGGATAGAACTGTCAGACTATGCTGATGATGCGCGCTTGAACAGAATACTGCTGCTGCTCTTTGGCTGATACATGGTCTGGGGTACAGTGAGACCATATTGCTACTCAGCATGTAAAAGTGTTGAGTTGCAAACAGGCACAGTGAAAAAGACTGCTAAAATATTTAAGGTTTCAGATGAAGCCCTCCTTCTGCAATAAAAAAAATGCAAAAGTATAATTTGCGCACACAAGGTGACTGTTTCAGAGCCCAAGAGGCCGAATGTGACTGCATCATAATGGAGCAGCAGTCAGGGATGGATGGGGGAGGTAAACAGGAGCCACGGGTTTCAGACGGGGAGGGATAGCAGGTGTGGGTGGGTAAGAATGCTAGTGCTGCCTGGTATAAAATGCAAGGACTTGGTGGGGACAGGATAAGGCTGGTAATTTGCAGCAGTTTGAAGGCTGTTGGGAGGTAGGTGAGAAGTAGAGGAGGATAAATTACTTATAGGTGTTTTGGCAGGATAGATGACGTGTAGTATTAGAGTGGGGGCAGGGAAGGGGATAGGTAAGTGGGCGACAGAGACTAGTCAATATTTAGACAACAATGGTTACAGGAATGAAGGATACATTGTAGGGAGAGTTCCAAACTGTGCAATTCAGAAAGGCTGGTGTTAGTAGAAAGAATCTAGGTGGCGTGGGCTATGAAGCAGTCATTAAAGTGAGGTACGTCATGTTGGGTAACATGTTCAGCAACTGGATGGTCCAGCTGTCTCTTGCCCACAGTTTGACAGGGCCCACTCTTGTTCGTGAACAGCTTGTTAGTTGTCATGCCCATGTAGAAAGCAGCAAAGTTGTTGCAGCTTAGTTGGTAGATCACATGCCTGCAGCTTAGTTGGTAGTCACATGGCTGCTTTGACAGTGGCGTTTCCCTTCAGGGGTAGCTGATGCCTGTGACAGCACAGGAGTTGGTGGTAGTAGTGAGAGAATGTATGGGACAGGTCCCACATCTCAGTCTCTTGCAGGGATACAAGCAATACGGCAAGGGGTGGGGTAGGGACAGTCAAGGATACTGCATAGGTTCGGTGGGTGGTGGAATTCCACAGTGTGGGAGTTGGGGAGGATAGTGGGCAGGATATTCCGCACTTTTGGACACGATGACAGGTAGTTGGAACACTGACAGAGAATCTAATTCAGTTACCCCAGTCCTGGATGCCTCAGTATCACCCAGTCTTGTAGCTACTGTTAAATAAATTCATCCATCACTGGTTGCAGGTGATGTGGTATATAGTACAGTTTATGTTACGCCGGCAATCATTCTCTGTTGGGATTTATGCTGTGTCTCTAGGGCTGCTGTCAGTGACCCATGGGTATTAATCAAATCATCATATTCTAAAAATAACTATTCCATTGCTATCTTCTCTGCTTTTTCCAAGTGCACTACCTTCTCCTGCAATGCAGCTACAATGCTGGTTTGCTTAAGCTTATGTTCAGAATTTAATTTACCTAAATTGTCTCCCAACTAAATCTTCAAATTGGTGACCATCAATCCCTTGGGTAACTCCACATTTGTGGTCCTGAACGTATCTATGCTGATGGACACTACCTACTCACCCTCTAAATTCCATACTTATAGAACACTCTCGAGTATTACACACTGTGCTTTATCTGATTTCTCATTTTCCTTTTTCAGCTCCACTGTACAAAAAATGTAAATTTGTAAACGCACCCACAATTGTTTCCATGTATCTTGCAGTATTTTGTCTTGTAATTTGATCTAATGGACCATACTCACAGTTTAGGTGGCTTCCCCAACATCAGGGGCATACCTTGCAGCAGTATTCCTGGCAGTAGTACCTAACCAAACTGATTTACCTTCCAGCTCTTCTATGCACCATGCTAGATCGATGTTACCATGCTATTTAATCAAGGAATCTAACCCCAAGATTGTACAGTAACTGTTGCCTATATGAGGCAGAAATTCTATACAAACCCAAACACTTTTTGTGCCAACCTGAAAACTCAAAATCAGTGAACCCCGTGAGCACATATCATTTCCACCTACACTCGATGTGTATTGTGTTGGGTCCAACCTCCTGTTCTCCCTTTGGTCCACTCTTGCCACAGACATTTGTAAAGCCGAGTCCAATATAAACTTATGCTTCTTTTCATTTACTAAGCAAAATTATGCCACTGCAAAAGTTTTGACATTTGCATGTACTGGGAGTAACATAGCACCTCTGGAGCCCCCATTGTTATTTTAATTTGAGGTACCATTCTCAGCCCACGTTAGATTTTTGTCTGCAGTCCCATTCTAGATGCCCTGTTTGCCCACATTTCTTACTTTATGTTTCATGGCGTTCACATCATAAGTGGCCTGTTCACCCACACCTGAAAATTCTACATCAGTTGTGAATTTGGGTCACTGCGCCTATTTCCTCTAATGCTTTGTGGCTTCAGTTAAGTTTTAAGGAACTCTGTCTGTACCTTTCTTGATGCATCAGATGGCAATCCCTGCAAAAATATATCTTGCCCTTTGTTTTGTCTCTTGCAGAAGGACCCTGTTGATGTCATCATTTTCTGTTAGCTCATATGTGTTGACATTTAGCTTCCTAAACCTCTCCACAAAATTTTCGGTGGTCTCTCCCTGTTTTTATGACATGTTCATTGTAATACCTGCAGCTGTTTTTTCTTCTTCACCACTGCAGTAAGCGCGCCTTCAGAATTTCAGATGTTGGTACATTCCTTTGTAGAAGCAGTTGCTGTGCCTAGTGTCCCAGCATTATAGCTGTCAACAAATTTTCCATTGATGCTAACAAGACCTGCCTTATCTGAAAAAGGAGAGACTAGGTTAGTGGTACTTGCATTTTGGTTGGTTACTGACGTACTGAGACGATTCTCTCTCAATGCAGCCAATTGCGTGGACAGTCCCATATTGTGTGCCTGCATTTGCACTGTCTGAATCACCTCTGCAGTGGTATCTTCCCAACTCGTACTTCGAATACTAGCCGCAGTTATTCCCTGGCATATGTTCAGACCCCACCTATTCATACAATGTTTATGTAACCCTGTCAAATGCAAAACAGTTCATTTTCACTCAACACGCTGAAGGGTTGTCGCAGATAGTTGGTTCAAAAAATGGTTCAAATGGCTCTGAGCACTATGGGACTTAACATCTATGGTCATCAGTCCCCTAGAACTTAGAACTACTTAAACCTAACTAACCTAAGGACATCACACACATCCATGCCCGAGGCAGGATTCGAACCTGCGACTGTAGCAGTCGCGCGGCTCCGGACTGAGCACCTTGAACCGCTAGACCACTGCGGCCGGCAGGGATAGTTGGTCCAAGATGTCACTTGTAGGTACTGGCTCTTCTGATACCACTGCTGCAGCCGACTGACATGACTTGCAGTATGGCTACTACTTACTCCAAAGTGGCTTTTGTGGAATGCTGTAGGATGGGATCTTCAGTACCACAATTAGTGCAGACTCAAAAATCCTTACTCAACAACAGTGTTATTTGTTATTTAGTGCTTCCATAGAGGAGGTTGATGGGTGCAGCTGAAAACCCAGCCATAGCTATCACACTATGAGTATACTGAGGCAGCAGCTGGTGTCAGTGGCACCCTTGCCGATTCAAGTCGTCGGCTCCATAAATGTGTGGTATCAACAGAATACTGCTACAGCTGAGCTGGTAGCATATACAGTCTCTCTGGCTGGGGATCTTACGGTAGGAGGTAGATTCCCATCATGTAGTAGACTGTGCAAATGTTGTGTTGTGCTACAGCATGTGACAATCTTGTCCACCGCTGACTGTAGAACACTGCATTGCAGAGTCCTGTGCCAGTATTGTTGTAGCTCCTAGCTGCAGAAGTATGTCAGTGGTGGGCCCACATACCCCTTGAATGGTTTCTGTAGCGTGCTTGAGGCTTATGCTGCAACTTTCTCTTGATCTCCTCTGCATTGACAAAATAAAGATAACTCTTTCTTCAGCTGTCTGTCAATAACAGGGAGGAACAGAGGAAACACATGTTTGTAAACCACTAGCACTCGACAACAAGTGGAGGTTTTGATGTGTAGTGATCATTGGGGGGGGGGGGGGGGGGGAGTTCATACAATGCAATATCAGTTGCTTCGAGGCATTGGAGCGTAGAGCATCATGTGTTTGGAGTTGAGAAGCTCTTTAGAAACAATGATTCTGTGGTCGCGGTTCAACATCTTTTACCATTAAAAGATGTTTCCATTCAAATGCATCTAGATGCTGTCCCAGATCAAACCATTATACATGGATGAGTTGCGGCATTTAGAAGTGCTGAATCTGTAGAGAAAAAGAAACTACCTGGCCTTCACAAACTCTGGAAAACATAGACAGAGTGAGGGCGGCAGTTCTTGCCAGTTCAAAATGATCCACTTGGCAACAGGCTGCATCGCTGGGTATGTCACCTCATTTGATTCATTGCATTTTACATGGTGATCTCAAATTTCACCTGTACAAAATATTGATTGTCCAGCAGCTAAGTGAAGTGGATTTTGTGCAGTGCAGAGAATTTTGTGGTGTAATGGATGCTAATCTTACAGAAGATGCAGAGTTTCCAGTATTTGTGAGTACTTGGTGTCAGGGAACCCGCAAGAACTACATGAAAAACCTCTCCACAGTTCAAAAATAACAGTGTGCTGCAGTTTCTCTGAGATAGGGATTGGTGGATGTTACTTTTTTGAAGAGGGAGGAACTGCAGACACTGTGAATCAGCACATTACATTCAAATTTTAGCATAACAATACTTGAAAGGCATCAAGTGAACTGAGAGAAATGTAGTTCCAACTGCATAGTGCCACAGCTCATACAGCAAGAGCAGCCATGAAAGTAGTTCAACAAATATTCTGAGAACATGTCATTTCATGATATGTGATGTTCCTCATCCCTCATGCTCACCCCATCTATCAATCTGGGACTTCTTTCTGTGGAGCTACTTGGATCAAGAGTGTACGTGAACAAGCCCCACACAGTCGATGACCTCATGAACAAGCTTCACACAGTTGATGACATTAAGGTTTCCATTCATCATAAAATTGAAGCTGTGCTGAATAAAATGTTGTTGAGAGGCCTGTGTAACTTTCAGAAGAGGATTCAAATTAGTGTCCGTAAAGAAAGATTCACCTCTGTGACATTATTTTCTGAACCTTGTTAAAGTATGTAGATTTCAAAAATACTATTACTGCATGCAAGATATTTCAAAAAAACAAAACCAGGTTTCAAACAATGGAAAATCCAGGATGGAATGTAACAATATTAGAGAAGGAAAGGTGCTACTCACCATATAGCGGAGGTGCTGTCGCGATAGGCACAACCAAAAGATTCACACAATAACTTTCAGCCATTAAGGCCTTTGTCAAACACTCTTGCAAACGCAACCATGCATTGTGGTTTCAGTTGCCTGACACTGCAGACGTGGGTGCGAGTTGCGTTTGTGTGTGTATGTGTGTGGGTGGTTGACAAAAACTAGGTTTCAGTTATTCAATCATGAAAATGTTTTTCCCTGCTCCATCATGTATTTATTGAAGGAAAACACAATTTTCTGCCAAGGCTGTTACTATTTACAAAAACTTCCATTTACTAGACCAGTACAGTATGTAACTGATTGTTTCATACATCATTCAGAACATCAGCAGTTTTTTTGTCAAGTGCACATGTGCACTGAAAATCTGAGTGACATACCTAGTAGCAGATAAGATTTTGACAAGCCAGATAATATGCTGAGTCTTTGTTCTCATGTTTGCAAATGTACAGTATTATTTCATAACAAAAATTTATGACCTCATAAAGTATATTAGAATAGTTTAAAGATGTGACAGTCAGAAGAAAGCAAGTTCAGGAGTGCATCAACTTGAAACACATATGGTTGATGGTGTCAGTGTGCTGGCCAGCACTGTGTGGGGAAACATAAAGTGATGTCACAATATGTCATGACCACAGGAGCACTTGGTCAGATTACAGGCCGGCAATAGTCGAGAAGCAAATGAATATGTCTTGCAACCTGTTGATCTTATACACCTTTTGAAAACAGTCTTCCAGTAAAGATCCTTATGTGTCCCAAACAAAATTTTGAACAATTCTCCTGCCCAAGGTTCAGTTTTGAATGTCTTCTTCATTTGCAGTCTCAGGTGTTTCAGCTTTAATCTTTGGTGTTCAAATTTGTGCCCTAAGTAATGAAATCACATTTCATCTTCTGTGTATTCAACTTATAAATTCCTTACAGTTGTTGTTCTAGTGGCCAAGTAAATAGAGGAGACATCAGCATATTATTACTTATGCTCTGTGGTAAACTGTGTTGCATAGTCATTATGGAAACTGTCTATTGTTGTGGTTGATTTGATTGGACATGCCATGAATAACAAAAACATACTGTCTATTAATGTTAACTCAGTGATTATCACTTTATGAGGGAAAGGTGGACTTTTTAGTCCCATGACAGGTCAATAAATTTTGTCCATTAGTTTTCAGTAAGTAGATGACATTCTTGAATTGCTTTTGATCAGCATTCAACAGCTGTGGGACCCATGTTGTAGAGAGCTTCCTGTTAGTAAATTTCTGCATTTGAAATATATTGGGCTCTTTTTCTTGAAATCACCAAAGCATCATAAATTTCATAAACCTTTATTTGCAAACTAATGGTATACAATATCTTAAAATTTTTGGTGTTATCTTCTTCAGTTGCAGTTTCGGAACACCATTCAGTGTATCATATTCACTTTATCCACACACATATCAGCTGTTGAAAATGAATGAAAACAGACTCCTTAATAAACCTTCAGCAGCCCAAAGTAAAGGATTTTAATAAAGTGTGGTACTCTAATTCATCCATCTGAGTGCAACACACATAATAGGGTGACAAAACTATTCATTTAATTGTGCTAAAGCATAATTAAAAGAGAAGGAATTTCAGTATACTTCTGAGTTTACCCACAATGCAGTGTATAACTAAATGGTGAGGCTAAGATTGTAATTAAGATGTAGACTTTATACTTTGGAAGAAATCATCACCCAGTATCCTGAAATAACTTGAGATTAATTGTCACATAATGCTTTCAAATAGGTCATAGTCAATTCCTGATCCATCCTTGTTCATCTGAGAGCTGATCTTGACTTTCTTATTCGAACCATCATTGTACAATGAGCAGTTTACTGAACAGTATCATGACTTGTTTTGATACATCTAAAACTCTAATTAAATTTTCTTACTTGGTTGCAGGCATTAGCTCAGCGCCAGAAAGCTGTTGTAGATGATCAGGAACTGAAATCTCGCATAATAGCGAGGTATAGCTATGTGGACAAGGATGATGATGTTCGTGAGCACAGGCCAGTGGGACCAAAAGCAGTATGTATTAGCTTTTCACAAGCAAAATTACACACAAAACATTAACTGCAGCTGGAGTGCAGACAATTGATTATGCATGCATTGTTCCCATTGTGATAAACAAACTCAGCTTTCTTTTTTAATGTGGTTTATGAGGGCCTATGTAACTGCGTAGTTGAAAGATTAATCTTACTACACAGAACATTATTTTTGCTGAAATTAAAAACTAATGACACTAAATTTTACAAAATAATGAAAAAATTATAATAGTGCCTGTGGCTCCTATTTAAATGCTCATTGCCTAACATGTTTTCTAAAAGATAGAGCAGAGTGCACTTTTAATTTAATATCAAATTTTGAACACAATAATAGTATTTGTTAACTTTTGCTTTTCACAAGTATTTTTATTTTAATCTCAAGCCCGTGGATCATATTCACATTAACTCGTCATGATGAGGAATGTGTTAATAGGTTCACAAATTTACAAATAAGATCAATTTCCACTGTGAAAACATAGCTAGATACTGTCCATTTACGTAAATGAACGTTTTGTTTTAATCTTAATTTACAGCACCCTTTTATAAATGTAACTCAACCTCATGCATACTGATCTACTCAAAATTTGTCTGTGGAGTGAGAGCAGTTGTCAGGTAGAAATGATTTCAGTTCCGTTTGAAACTTTCATTATTTGCATCGCCTTTACACTGAGGTGACAAAAGTAATGAGATATCTGCTAATATCGTGCCAGACCTCTTTTTGCCCGGCGTAGTGCAGCAACTCGACGTGACATGGACTCGGCAAGTCCGCTTCCGAGTGCTGAGCCACAAAGCCTGTATAGCCATTTATAACTGCAAAAGAGCTGCTGGTGCAGGATTATGTGCACGGACTGATCACTCGATAAAGTCCCATAACTGTTTGATGTAGTTCATGCCAGATGATGTGGGTGGTCAAATTATTCATTCAAATTGTCCAGAATGTTGTACAAACCACTCATAAACAATTGTGGCCTGGTGACATGCTGCATTGTCGTCCACAAAAATTCCATCATTGTTTGAGAACATGAAGTCCTTGAGTGGCTGCAAATGGTCTCCAAGTAGCTGAACATAACCATTTCCAGTCTGTGATCTGTTCAGTTGGACCAAAGGACCCACTCCATTCCAAGTAAACACAGCCAATGCCATTATGGAACCACCACCAGCTTGCACAGTCCCTTTTTGCAGCTCAGGTCTGTGGCTTCATGAGGTCTGCACCATGCTCGAACCCTACCATCAGCTCATACCATCTGGAATCAGGACTCATCTGACTATGCCATGGTTTTCCAGTTGTCTATGGTCCAACCACTGGGAGAGGGGCTGCAGGCGATTCATGTTTTTAACATAATCGCTCATGTCGGTCATCTGCTACCGTATCCTATTTAATGCCAAATTTTGTTGCATTGTGCTAACATATGTTCGCTGTACATCCCACATTCATTTCTGTAGTTATTTAACACAGTGTTGCTTGTCTGTTAACACTGACAACTATGCAAATACTGTTGCTCTTGCTTGTTAAGCGAAGAATGTCAGCCACTGTGATGTTTGTGATGACAGGTAATGCCTGAAATTTTAAATTCTTGGCGCACTATTCACACTGTGGATCCCGGTACATTAAATTCCTTAATGATTTCCAAATTGGAATTAATGTCCCATGCATCTAACTCCAACTACCACTCTGGATTTAAAGTCTCATAATTTCCGTCATGCAGCTAAAATCACATCAAAAACCTTTTCACATGAATCGCCTGAGCACAAATGACTGTGACGCCAATGCACTACCCTTGTATACCTTGTATATGCGATACTACCGCCATCTGTATAAGTTTGTATCGCTATCCCGTGATCTTTGTCACCTCAGTGTAATTCACAGGGGAGGAGCTCAGATATATTTATGACTGCATACCTTGCTCCTTTCTGTGCAACAGTGATGTTACAGTGTAGATAATGGAGACTACTTTTGTTCGTAGTGTTATACAGTATTTATGCATGCTGTTGTTATTTTCAAATAATGCTTTTGTTAGTATACACAGTTTTTCAAACAATTGCCTGCATGAAGTTTGAGTATGGACTCCTGATGATATCCTTATAGCTTGTTTCTGTTTAACTAATATTTTATTTATATGTTTGCAATTGCCTCAAGAAATTATTTCATACAACATAAATGATTGGAAGTATAATTTTATAATGCTTTCATCACAAAATTTTTAATACACGGTTAGTGAAATGGTAAATGGTATGTTCACTGCAGAGGCCCTTCTGGAATCAAAATTATGACTACCCAGAATCGTATATTTTCAGTTATGTTCAGATGTTCTTAAATACGTTAACTCTTTCAATTATTTGAGGAGGAAGTTAACTGTGAAAAAAGTCAGTTTTAATGAATATCTGTCCTACTACATTTGTTGAAGATGGTTCTTACTAAGGCAACCTTAGTCTGTCTGGAAAGATAATTTGTGAAAATGATGGTTAAATATATGGCTGAGTACAGTAGTTATATCAAAAGAGTATGCTTTTAATATTTTGACGAAATGTTATCAGCCCCAGGTGAATTTTTACTTTTAAGAGAGAGAATTATTTTCCTGATTTCACTGGAAGAAGTTGAGGCTATCTTGAATTGGTTAATATGTTCACATGTACTGCAATGTTTTGTATTTTGAACTGATTATTCACACTGCTGAATGCTTTGTGTCATGGATGGAACATTTAGACATCTTTAATTACTAGGTCATCTTGTTCCCCAATAGACTTTCACATTTCCCTTCCAATTGTACTTCATATTGTTTTGATTTTGCTTTCAGTACTGGTTTTGATGTGATATGCGAGCTCTTTGATATTTTTATAACTTAAAAAAAAAAAAAAACTTGCATTATATGACAGTTGCACATACACTGATGGGGAAAGAAATCCCAACCTCAAAAATAAAAAGTAGAGTAATGAAATTTCAGGGAAACATTTGTCTAGGTAACATATTTAAGTGGTTAACAGGGCAAGATCACTGGTTAATATAAGAGAGAGAGATAAACCATAGCAAATTTGAAATGCTATTACATTAATAACTGGAGTAACTGCCAGAATGGTGAATGCAAACATGCAAATTTGCATGCATAGTGTTGTGCAGGTACCGGATGTCAGTTTGTGGGATGTAGTTTCATGCCTGTTGTACTTGATTAGTCTATATTGGAACATTTAATGCTGTTTGTGGATGACAGTGGAGTTGTCGTCCCTTGATGTCGCATATGTTCTCGATTGGAGATGGGTCTGGTGGTTGAGCAGGCCAAGGGAAC
This sequence comes from Schistocerca nitens, assembly GCF_023898315.1. NCBI lineage: Eukaryota > Metazoa > Arthropoda > Insecta > Orthoptera > Acrididae > Schistocerca > Schistocerca nitens. The sequence continues at coordinate 342,703,741 of NC_064622.1, forward strand.
ATGTTAACATCCTGTAGACCTTTCTGGGTTGCAACAGTTGTATGTGGGTGAGCCTTATCCTATTGAAAACATGCCCTGGAATGCTATTTGTGAATGGCAGCACAACAGGTCAAATCACCAGACTGACACACAGTTTTGCAATCAGGGCGCATGTGATAACTGCAAGAGTGCTCCTGCTGTCATACAAAATTGCACTCCAGACCATAACTCCTAGTGTAGGTCTAGTGTGTCTGGCACGCAGCCATGTTGGTTGCAGGTCCTCAATTGGCCTCCTCCTAACCAATACATGACCATCACTGGCACTGGGGAAGAAACAGTTTTCATCAGAGCTCTCTAATGAACTCCACTTGGCAACACTAAAGACACATAGGTGGTGGTCTGGGTTTAGTGGAAAGCATGCTATAGGGCACCTAGCTTGGAGCTGTCCAAGAAATAACCAATTTGTAACAGTTTGTTGTGTCACTGTGGTGCCAGTTGCTGCTCACATTGCTGGTGCAGATGCAGCACATTGTGGCAGAGCCATACATCAAACATGATGGTCTTCCCTCTCAGTAGTGCCATGTGGCCATCACAAGCCTGGTTTTCTTTTGACTATACATTCTCATGGCACCTCTGCCAGCAGTCATGTACAGTAGCTACAGTCCTGCCAAGTCTTTCTGCAGATTTGCAAAAGGAACATCCAGCTTCTCGTAGCCCTATTGCACAACCTTGTTCAAACTCAGTGAGTTGTTGATAATGGTATCTTTTATCATTTTGAAGGTGTTCTTGGCTAACATCAACTCAGCACATGCAGCCTCAAAGCTAACTAATTGTCATGACCGTTACAGTGTGTATTTGATGCAAATCTGATTTCCATCTTCACAGTGGTGCTATTATTACCACTATTATGTCACTGGCATGAAATTTGAATAGACATCGTCTTTCATGTATAGACATACATCTACAAACTTTCATTTACGTCGCACAACTCCTCCTTGGCGTTGCGAAATTTCTCTCTCTCTCTCTCTCTCTCTCTTTTTTTTTTTTTTTTTTAAATATGCTGACCATCCTATGTGATTCTCTCTGTCTCTGCTTCATGCCTTTTGTTATCATAGTTCCTGTGATGCACCACTGGTCCACATTTTACAGTTTGCATTGGAAAAATAAGTTAAAGATTAACTAGTTGTTACCCATTTTTAAAGGTATGCAACAATAGGTTGATCATGAGGGAAACAGCACAGTTTGATATGTTTTTGTACCTCACATTTTATGTGTGTACTGGACCTTTTGTTCTTGATATGTATAGTAGCGGTACACTGCACTGATACAACATAGTGAAAAATACTAGATTGATGAGAAGGGTGGCATTGCCTTACTCGTCCATGGAAGTATGGCGTATTAGCAATTGACAGTAATGTATATGCTACAATTGTTGCTCCAACTAGCGACAGTGCATGTAAAACTACCTAGTGCCTCATATAAAATTGTTGAGTTTGCTACCCCGTGACATCAGTCACATCAAATGATATATGGTAGGAAATATTTTCACCAATCCGTGCACCTTCACCTTGTTGGACAAACTCAGCTCTTGATATTTCCAACTCTCTCTCTCTCTCTCTCTCTCTCTCTCTCTCTCTCTCTCTCTCTCTCACTCACTCTCACTCTCAGATGACCCCCACAGGGCTAGATCATTACTGCATTGTGATTGCTTTGATTACAAATTGGCCTCCTCCCTCAGCACTAAGATGGCTCCCCTATGACAGTGATTCATCCGTGTGTTCAAGACGTGTGTGGATGAACTACAACTTTTAGTTTAGTGGAGACCAATGTGTGTATGGCTACAGGAGATACATTTTAATCTATCTGACAACACCAGACCTACGAAGCTTTAATCTTCATAAAAAAGACGGCTGTAGTGGACTGAGAGCTAAAGAAGAAGTATTGGCTCTTTGCCACACTACCAGCCTAAGAGGAGTTGCTATATCAGTGCATGTACATCATAGGTTAACAATACTTTCCCTCTACCTGCTCCAACACGAAGCCTAAATAGGAGGCTCTCACCGAACTACTTACGCAACTACCCCATCCCTTCCTCCTGTGTGGGGTTTGTAAAGTGCACAAGATGTGCACATCATATAAACGTCTGTGAAACAAGGGTCAGACACACACTTCAACACCCTGTCGTTCACTGCTGTTGATCTCTCAGCATACTTCACCTGCCAGATGAAAGAAAGTGACCACAGCGAATGCTCAGTAATGCAAACCGGACACTGTACAACCACTTTGTTGTGTTTGAATACTGTGATACTCTTCACGAATGGTGGATCATATTACCAGCACATATCACCAATGCCCAGTGGCTATTGTAATGCAGAATGGAATTCTCAAAGAAAACTCAAGACATTGTCCAGGCAGAAGTGGGGCATTTTGTCAGTGACTACTACTGCAGGTCAGGATTCAGTTCTTCAACACTACAGAGGGGCAATTAGGATTTCACATCCACCAATACAACTACCCCTTCTCCATGTGGGAGCTGGATTTGGTTTTTTCTGTGGCTTGTCACACATCTCTTGGACACGATATGTCCCATTACTTTATGTTGTGGCACATCACAGGATGAAGTAACCTTGCTTGTACTTTTTAACTTCATTTCCTGACTTGTGGACGGGGTTTATTACAATTCCACTATTAAAACCTGGAAATGACTGTATATACCTGAGATAGTGTTGTCCACATCAGATGTGTAAGAAAAGCCTTGCAGCAGGTAGTCAGCTGCTATCTTCTCTGTATCTTAGAATGAAACAGCTTTCTAGTTGCTTTCACTGTGGGTTCAGGAGGTATCACTCGACCTTTGAGTATGTATACCTCCTACAAGTGGCTATGACAAGTGGCTATGCAGCAGGTTTTCTTATACAGGCATCATATAGTATTTGTACTTTTTGACATTGAGAGGATCTGGAATACCATTTGGCAGCATAACATCCTCCGACACCTTCTTCTTTTTGCAATGAATTTCAAAAAATCAGTGACCCCCCTATCTGATCTTGTTTAACAGAAGAATGGGTCCCTCGGAGGTGGGTTTTAAATCCTTGCCATAGCTGTTAATAGCCCCCCCCCCCCCCCCCCCGGGGCTCACGGTTCTTTCATGAATTCGTGCATGGTGCACACGGGGCCCCCGAGCTATTGTGCAGCCAATTTTTCCTTCCCTGGTGGCATTTCCTTCACCCTGCCCTCCCTCCCTATCGTCACTCCTCCTCCATTGCCCCCTCCTACCCCTCTCTCAGTGTTCTGATTTATATCGACCAGGGCTATCCACATGATTTCTTGTATTAGTTACAATTTTGTTCTTTTTGCCTGTTCTTTCACTCATTTTGGTGTTTAGGTCTCCGCTTGAGGTTTAACTTCCACTTCAAAATTTCCTGTTTTTAAGTCTGAGCCATTTAGGGAAGAACTTCCTCCCTAGCATCTATGGTGTGAATACCTCTCCCCTCCTTCCTTTTCTTCTCCCTTGCCCACTGTAGCCCCCTTCCACCCTGCCAGGTCACCAGTACTTGTAGCCAGTCCGTGTTGTGGGGCTGTTATGTACCGATATGGCTGAGCTCCCTGACAACACAGGGATCACACTACTGATACCTGAGTTGTTCGCTCCTCATGTATGCCAAGGAGCAGTTGCTTATCTTCTCAGAGCATCAGAATTCCTGGCAACAGCCACTGTGCCAGACGCCCCGTGCTGTGGCTGGGTGGTGCCCATGGGGAGATCCCCTGGTCAGAGTGGATGGTATCAGTGCAGATGCTTGGTGCGTGAAGGGTATCAAGTGGCAAAAATCTGGCCATTCTTAAATGGCCAGCTCTTTGAATGGTGAAGGATCATTGAATCCTGCTCCATATGACCCAGAAACCTTCCCTTCCCTGGCCACACCATTGGAGGAGGTCCAGGCTCGCTGTCTTGGAATGAAACACTTTCCCCACTACCTCATCTGTACCAGGACAGATGGAGACACATTCAGCACCACAAAACCATTGTTTTTTGTGAAAAATATTGAGGACAAGTTTGGTGAAGGGGAATCTCTTAGTAAGATGTGGTCGGGCTCCCTGTGGATCAAAGTCTCCTCTGCTGACCAATCTGCAGCTCTTCATGCTTGTGATTGTCTTGGAAATATTCCAGTGTCTATTACTTCGCACAATTCTCTGAATATTGTCCAGGGAGTGATTTTTTGTAGCGACCTCATCCTCCAAACTGATGAGGAACTCTGGGCTAATTTGGAGTGGCATGGCTTTCATTTTATTCGACATGTGCAGAAGGGTCACAAAGACAATTGCACCAATTCTGGCACCTTCAGTCTGCTTTTGAGGGGCAACCCTCCAAGAGAAGATCAAGGTTGTGTTCTACAGATGTGACGTGGAGCCATACATCCCTCCACCTATGCTTGCTTTTTGGGCATATGTCTTCCTGCTGTATGGCGGACGCTCTGTGTGGTAACTGTGGACACCCTCTCCGTGAGGGAAGCTCCAGTGTTCCGCCACCTGTGTATGTCAGTTGTGCTGACTGCCACTCCTCTCACTCACCAGATTGCCTGGCTTACAAGAGAGACCATAAGATCCAAGAATAACAAGTTCCTGGATTGCCTGTCTTATGCTGAGGCTCTCCAAAAGTATGGGAGACTCCAACCAGCATCACCATCTTCAACTTTTGCCTCTCTTACTTCGTCTCCTCCTCTTCACTCATCCTTACCCCAGCTCCGTCCCTCTCTCCCCTCCCCCTCCCCTGCAGTTCCCACGACCTCCCATCAGGGAACCTCTCCCCCTCCCCAGCTGAAGAAGTGCCCCCATTCTTCAACACCTGCCAGTGATCAGGCTCTCTCCCAGGTCCTCTCTTCCCAGCATCTCTCAGGCTGGAAGACTCCTACCACCACTCGGCCATGAGATGCACCATCTGTGCACCCCAAGATAGACCACTCTCTTTCAGTTCCCAATCTTACAGACGCATGTACTTCCTCTGTGCCCTACCCTCCTCCACCTCTGACAGAGAAGAAGAAGAGGAAGAAGAAGAAGAAGAAGAAACCTAAATCCCAAAACAAGGTCCCCTCCCCAGTGCCTCTGGATGTGCCATCTCCCCCCTCGCAACCTGAGTCTGACATCTTATTTATGGATGTCGCCTCATCCTTGTCAGTGACAGCTACTGACCGAGTGATAAGACCTTCACTTGCCTTTTTTATGTCTAACCTGGACTCTCGCCACACAATCATCCAGTGGAATTGCAATGGATACTGTCATCACCTACCGGAATTGCAATGTCTTGTCTCCTCCTATTCTGCATTCTGTCTTGTTCTTCAGGAAATACATTTCTGTAATGACCACTCTCCAGTATTTCGTGGTTTTCAGGTGTTCTGTCGGAACTGTGCCGGCCCGGGGCAGCATCTGGTGGGGTCTGCACTTTGGTTCGCTCCGATGTCATTAGTGACTGGATCCCACTACGTACCATCCTGGAAGCAATAGTGGTTCAAGTCCAAATGACTCTGGCAATCACCACGTGCAATGCCTACCTCCTTTCAGGTAGGCCTCTTCCTTACATTGCACTGTCTACCTTAATTCAGCAACTCCTGCCCCTGTTTCTCCTCCTTGGGGACTTCAGTGCCACTACCACTGTGAGGGAGTGTCACTTCAACAGGTAGGGTCTCCTAATTCACCAACTTATCTCAGACCTCGATTTTCGTCTCCTCTTTTTGCTATTGGTCTCACGATATCCTCCCCTGCGCTCGTGGCTTCCCTACATTGGTCATCCCATGAAAACCTTTGTGAGTGACCACTTTCTGGTGATTCTAGTATTGCCCTGCAGCCGCCAGGCAGACAGGCCTCCACATAGGGCATTTTGCAGGTCCAATTGGTCTTTATATATGTCTGCTGTGCTCTTCGGCACCTTCTGTGCAAGGTGACTGTGCCACTATTCTTCATGTTGCTGGCACTGCTGTCCCCCCTTTCCACAGGTCTCCCTCGTCGTCGACTGGTACCGTGGTGGACAAAGGATGTTGCAGTCACTGAGCAGGACCACCGACAGGTGCTGCAGTGATTTAAGTAACACTCTTCACAGACAAAACTCCTCACTTTTAAGCATCTCTGTGCTAAGGTGCGTTACCTTATTAAGAAGAGTAAAAAGTAATGCTGGGAGAGCTATGTTTCCTCCCTGGGGACATATTCCTCTTCAAGTTTGGTGCAAGTAGCCTTCTGGGCTGCGAGCAACAGTCAACTGTCTAGGGTCTTAACCTCCAAGGTGCTCTGTACACTGATCCATTGGTCCTCACAGAACACCTCATGACACGTTTTGCGATAGCATCGGCATGCTCTTCCTATCCTACTACCTTTCTCTGTCAGAAACGCAGAGTTGAACTGACCCCCATCTGTTTCATCCCGCACCATGCTGAGCCCTATAATGAGCCCTTCACTTAATGGGAATTCTTGCAGGCTCTTACCTCTTCATCCACAACCAGATGGTCCAACACTTGGACATTCCCCCAAGGCAACATCTCCTCAGCGTCTTCAGCCACATTTGGCTCATGGGTGCTTTTCTGTTACAATGGTGAGAAAGTATAGTTATCCCCATCCTTGAGCCTGGGGAGTCTCTCGACAGCTACCACCCAATTAGCCTAACGAATTTACTTTGTAAACTGCTCAAGAGGATGGTCAGCTTCAGATTATGTTGGGTACTCAAGTCTCGGGGCCTTTTCTTACCATATCAGTGTGGCTTCCAAGCAGGACAATCCCCAACTGACCATTTATTCAGAAAGGAAACAGCCATCTGATAGGCTTTTACTCACCACCGGCACCTTGTCGTGGTCTTTTTCCACCTACATAAGGGATAAGACATGGCTCGGCGCCATCACATTTTAGTTACCCTCCATGACTGGGGCTTCCGTGGTCCAGTTCTGATTTTTATCCACAAGTTTTTATCTCATTGACTCTTCCAGGTTCGAGTTGGCACTTCACTCAGTGCCCCTTGAATTCAGGAGAACTGTATCCCACAGGGTTCTGTGCTAAGTGTCACACTCTTTTTCATTGCCATCAATGGGCTTCTGACCTCTGTTGGACCTCTGGTTACACCGTTGTTCTACATCGATGATTTTTGCATCTGGTGCAGCTCCCATTTGGTAGCAACTGCTGACCACTGGCTCCATGGCGCCATCCGATGGGCCTCTGCATGGGCCACCTCCCATGGCTTCCAGTTTTCTCCCTCCAAAACACAGGTTATGCATTTTTGTCATCGACCCATAGTACACCCCAGTCCAGAACTTTATTATGTGACCAACTCCTTGGTAGTAATAGAAATGCTTGCTTTTTAAAGCAATAGACAACATTTCTACTACTACCAAGGATTTTGTAGGTGCCCAAGTCATCTTGCATTGTCCATCGGTGTTTTGCGGTGGAGTTTTGAACTTCACTCTCACTAACAAGGATACGAATGAACACGGTAACGGCTGGGTCACTGTTCGGTGTTTTGCGGTGGAGTTTTGAACTTCACTCTCACTAACAAGGATACGAATGAACACGGTAACGGCTGGGTCACTGTTGCACTTGTACGTGGACCAAAAGTCGATAAAGTAAAAGGGCTATATAATTTCAATTCACGTGATGTCATCGCTTATCGGACATTTCAGATTTGTGAAGTGTACAACAGAGATAAGGGTTCATCGTATTACATGTCCCATTTCTTGGGCCTTATTTTTTAAAGCAAGCTGACATGGTTGCCCCACATTTGCCACCTAAAGACTACATGTATACAGAAGCTTAACACTCTCTGCCTCCTGGCCCACACACCTTGATGTGCAGACTGTTCTGCTCTTCTCCATCTTTACTGTGCTCTGGTCTTGTCCAGACTAGATTATGGTTGTCAGGTTTATGACTCAGCAGCTCCTTCTACTCTGAAACTGCTTGACTGTGTTCACCATTGTGGGGTGCGTCTGGCTGTTGGTGCCTTTTGCACTAGTTGCACTGATGGTCTCCTCACAGGAGCGGATATTCACACTTTACACACATGACAGAGCCAGCTCCTCATTTCTTACATAGTTGCCATTCTGCCATTCACCAACTCCCTGATCGTCCCGAGTACCCTGTGCTCTTTGCCAGCGAGGGATTTCTCCCTCCTAACACCAGCTCATGGGTGGGTGGGTGGGATTGCCGATTGGCATGCATCTCATTTCCCCCGTCAGGATCTTCGTCTCCACTCACTGGAATGCACTCCTGTGTCTTTCCTCCCATAACCCCCCTTGGATGGTGCCTAGACCATGGATTAGGACCGATCTATTGCAGGGTCCTAATATCTCTGTGACTTCTAGGGTTTTCCGGTGTCTTGTTTGTGCCATCCTTGCAGAGTTCCAGGGTGCCACCATCTTCTACACTGATGGTTCTAAGACAATCGATAAGGTGGAATACGCTTCCATGTCTCCTACTGGCTTTAGAGTACCATTTATTGCCGGGGTCATATAGTGTGTTCTGATCAGGACTTCCAGCCATTCACAGAGCCCTCCTTTTTGTTTCTCAGGCCTCCCTCCGCAGTGTTTTAATTAGTTCAGAGTGAATGAGGAGCCTGCAGGCTATTGACTGATGCTACTCTCTTCACCATTTGGTCTCTGCTATCCACGACCTTCACTCTTGCCTTGGGCATGCTGCCTGTTCAGTTGTCTTTCTCTGGGTCCAAAGTCATCTGGGCATCCAAGGGAATGAACTGGCTGACCATTTGGCTAGAGAAGCAGATACGTATCTCCCATTGCCTTTCATGATTCCAGCTGCGAATATGCGGATCCATATCAAATCTCTCTTTCCCCAAAAATGGAATGATATCTGGTGTGTTACTGCTCGTAGTAATAAACACTGCACAATGAAGGAGTTTACTGCAGTTTGGCACTCTTCCTTCCACTCCTCTGAGGAGAAGTCCACCGTTTTATGCCGTCTATGCATTGGTCATACCAGGCTCACCCATTGTTTCCTCGTGCGCCAACCCACTCCCACAATGTGGTTGTGGAGCCAGACCAGACTGACGGATCCCAAATATTGGTGGAATGCTCCCTTCTTTTGGCCCTTTTGCTAAATATAGTCTTCCCAATACCTTAAATTTAATATTTGCAGATGATTCACGGATGGTTAGACTGGTCCTCAGTTTCCTCTGTGAAAATGTCCCCCCTCCTCCCCCAGATATAAGGTTCTACTTTAGCCTTGGAGCAGGGGAAGGTTGGTTGTGGTTGGGACCTGTTTTCCAGTCTTCTCGATCTGTGACCCCAAGACAGTCCCTTTTTTCCAGTTTTTAGCTTTGGTCTCACCATTTATGCCTTTTACTGTAAGTGTTTAATGTTCATTCTTTCATAATTTGACTCCCCTGACTGGATCCGTGAACTTTTAGCAGACCCTCTTTCTTCTATGACTAACTTCAGAATTGGAGGACCGATGTCGTCATTGTTTGGTCCCATAACCCCTCTCAATTAATCAATCAATCAATTAACAGTGTAACTTCTAGTAACAGAAAGTCCTTTCCAGTGTTCTGTGTTTGTAGATGACTACTTGGTCCTTTGTTCAGCTTCTATCCTTGCACAACAACCTATCAGTTGTGAACGACTGTTAAAATGTTGGAGGAATGGGTGACGAAGAAAGTTTTCAATTTTTCAACGGACAAGGGAAATTCCCCTCACACCCACCTTAGTTTTAGTGGTAAGAGGGCCCAGTGGACAGCCTGACAAAAACTGAACACAGATCAAGCATGAAAACAGGAAGATGATGTACAGAACTGTGAAAAAAAGTGAAATAGGAACAGTGGACAGTCCAAGCTTAACAAGTGCAACATTGAGCGAAGAGCAAAAGCAAAGGCGTCATGTTTAAGTGGTCACGGTTTTGAACTGCAACGCAGGCAAACTGGGTTCTAAACCCCATTGTGCCATTTATTTTTATTTATTTATTTATTTATTTTCACAACTTTATGAACTGTCTGACCAGTCATTGAAATGTTTGTTCTCTTTCTGTACTCTTGGCAGGCGTCACATTACACATTGGTTATAGAATATATGTCACGTGGTAAGTATCATTACCATTGCAAGTAAATGTGACAGCAGGCGAGATGCCACATAGATGTCTCACAGAAATGAAAACAACAATTAAACAGATGTGTACTATGTTATAACAAAGGAATAAAAGAGTCAAAACTTCCAAAATGGAACGCAACTTTAAAAATGTTGAAAACATATGTGTGGACAGAGCACAGAGAAACTGCATGAATGTGAAACTGTTGCATGCCTTTATTACAGGTTTATGTGACAAACTATTATGTTTTCATCGTTTCCTTGGAAATGATCACATTCATATGAACACCTAAATCAGGCAAGGAGGCATATCTCCCCCACTCACCAGATGTACAAATTAGGTCCTATCATATGACATACGTACTGTCACTAATGTCATTTATGATATAGCAGACATTCAGCTGACTTGTCATTTTGTCATCAAAGGTTTGTGATTGAAAAGCCTCTTCCTTTCAGCTGCTGATATAGTACTTGTGCAGAATCAACTTCCACTGTGGGTCCCTTCCCCACAACTTGCTGTTGCAAAATGTTACACCACGACACAAACACAGATTTGATTACAGTGAACAGGAAGAAAAAGTAAAATAAATAAAGGTACGAGGGAGCTTTGAAAATGGATCATCCGCTTTACAGTCCGACACCGTAACCACTCAACCATGATGCAGTTGTTTCTGTTCTTTGCTCAATGTAGCACTTGTTAAGCTTAGACTGTTCGCTGCTTCTATTTTTATTTATTTATTTATTTATTTATTTTTTGCCACAATTTACTATACCTTCTTCCTGTTTTCATGCTTGATCTGTGTTCAGATTTTGACCAGCTGTCTGCTAGGCCCTCTTACTACTAAATTGGACAGTAGTGTGATGGGGAGTTTCCTTTGTGAGAAGACTGTGTATGTCCTTTTTAACCATGCACCTTCTGTTTTTAAACTCCCTGCATTTAGTATGAGGGACATTGTTTTTAATTTTAAATTGACTTTTAAGTTTTCTGGACCTCAGATTTAAACTTAATTGGCTGTCAAATCTTATGGACCTGAAAGCACAATGCCTAAAAACAAAACATTTTAAAATGTTGTAGCCATAGCACATGGGAAGCAGACAGAATCTGTATGCATCAGTTTTGCAAAGCATTCCTGCATCTTGACTTCATTGTTGGTGTATGGTATATGGGTCTGCAAGACTCTCCTATTTAAAAATGTGTGGCATACTGCACCATGAAGGATTATGCTGGCTACTGGGCCTTTAAAAATGGGCCCCAGTCTCTGCATTGAGACTGATGAGTCATAACTTAACAATAAGGGATGCCAGCCTTGTAAAATATGAGTGTTGATTCATAGTAAGGTTCCTGAAGTGGTAGATCCACAAGCCGAGGTGTCTGACAAAATCCAGCAACACTGCCATGCATGGTGGCTCCCTACTGTTGATCCCAACCTTCCCTGCTTCTTTTCACCATTCACTGTTTGCATAGCAGCCACCCATGATGGAAGTCCCAATCGCCACTACTGCCAAATGTGAAATTCATTCAGTTACCTGGTTATTAAACACAAAAGGGGTTCCACATATAGACATCCATTGTTAGTTGTGTGAACGTTATGGCAAAAGTATTGGGCCATTCAACCTGACCGTCAATCACAAACGGGGCTGTCAACAAGTTCGAGAGACTACTGCTTGAGATCAAAGGCTTACCAACCGTGAACTGGCTGTTTGGGTTCTTGAGATTTGTGCTAGCTCAATGTGAGAATTTTGGCCGAGAAATTGGTGAGCCACAAGGTGTGCACACAGTGGGTCTCACGAAGACCACAATTAGTAGAATGTCAACTGTGCCCACCAATTTCTTCAACAGTGTGAAGACAACAGGGAGTAATTGTTGAAATCAATAGTTACAGTCATCGAACTTGCGTGCCTCCTTCTCTTAAGTTTGTGCAAGATACTAAGAAACTTGAAACATTAGTTTTCCACATATGTTGCCACTGTCCTCACATATGGCTTCAGAAAGGTGACAAATAGATTGTGCTGTGTCTGTTATAAATGATTTTTGATTAGTACAAGTGTCAGGGACCCTGTGACTCAATAGTATAACTTTACGTTAAAGAGTGTGTAGTTTTCAGGATATTACTCTCACAGAAATTGGTTCTGGTGTAGCAGTGAAAAGAGACAGTTTCCTGTATACTGTCTTAATGTACACTATTTCTGATGTTATTCTCTCATCTCTCCTCAAAACACACCAGATTTTTAAAAATTCACATTTTACTAAATCCTTCTAGAATATTGTGTGTGATGTGTATATTTACCCCTTTGTTTACTGCAATGCACAATTTCATTTTGCTACATCTCACTCCTTTCTGTCTAACCATGATACGTCTCCTGGAGGAACCTATAAAGAAATCAGTAATAGCAAATCTAATGAACAATCCATTTAAATTTTTATAAGACTTCATAGTCACCATTGACTGTAACAGCTTTTTTTTCAGCCTTATGCTAATTACCAAGTGGTGTACAGTAAAAGACTGTACTTTACATGACAATGAGTTCTCATGTAAAGAGTGTACAAGAATAGTGATCTATGTGAAAGTTGTTAACTTTGATAACTGTATAGGTTATCTATGCTATTTCTACAACGTATGTATGTTGACATGTTCTTGTAATTAAATAAGTACAAATACGAAGATGACATGTGTACATGTCAGATGACTTTTAGATTTGAAGTATGCTAAAGCACAGTCTTCTTCAGTATACCACTTGATAATGACCCAAATGCCAAAATTGCAATATTGCAAATAAATAATTTTTTACAGTCAGTGATGACTATGACGTCTTTTCAAAAATTTTGCATGACTGCCTACATGAACCATGATATGTTAATCAATTTGTGTAATGTTTCTGTTCAAAGTTTTAATGTAGTTGGTATTTCTCATTTATCACAGGAGCCTAAGAAGCTGGTGAGGTATCGTGACAACAAGATTGTCAGTCTTAAAGGAGAACGTTTCACTGAAGTTAAAAAAGATGACGAAGAAGATGTGAAAAAAACATATGTGAGCATCAAGCCAGCAAGGCAGTATCGTTTCCACTGATATTCCTCCTAGAGCTTATTTGCTCCACAGAAAGGTATGATTCATGTTTAAGTTGTGGGTGGTAAATATCCAACTGAGGAGAAGTGAATGTAAAATAATTTACTGTGGAAAGTTAAAAATTTCCTCAATAGAAGCTTTACAGTTATGACTCTGATAATCTTGCTGTTTTTTCAGTTCACCATATGGCTTAGGAAGAACATTGCATTCCAGACATTCTCTCTCTCTCTCTCTCTCTCTTTCTTTCTTTCTTTCTTTCTTTCTTCACACTGACTTTCTAATCAATTACAAACTGTTATGTGATACTTCCAATACACATTATTCATTTATATGTCCTTCTGGTTGTTACACATACTCTGCTTTGACATTTTTAGGGCTGTAATTCGTAGTAGTTCTGCATAATAGTATTAAAATAGTCCAGACATAAATCAAGAATATTTTTATTGATTGCTACTTGATTTTGAAAAACTGAACACCATTGTTCTCAGGACTGCCCCAAATTTTTCAGTTTAAATGTTACTCTTAACTGACTGTAATAATTAAAGCTTATCATTGTCTGTGGGATTGATAAGTATTAGATACAAAAAAGAAATTGATTGTTAGTCATTTGAATTAATACAAATCTGAAACATATGTAGTTTTTTTTTATTTTGCATTGTGGTTGCTGTCCCTGCCAGTTGACACTGCACTGGAGGCAGATGAGCTGGCATGGTTATTGCAGTGGAATTGTGTGGACAAGTGCCATGGTGGGAGCATGCAACATGTGGTGTGGGCAGACCCTCTGGTGGAAGTGTTTACCTGCAGATGACAGTAAACCAGACGGGGCAGTTCTAACTCAGAGTTAACAACCGTGGATCTCACCTTGTGCCTCAGGCCAGTTGCCGCTTCCATGTGCTAAGTCATCGGCCATCCATACCAGCCATGTGTTGTGTTTATCCTTGTGCATACATCTATATAATTACAGACTTCCTATTTCCCCATAGGTTGACTCAGATGGCAAATATTCATTTCCTCTCGGGGGGTGCTGTTCCCTTGCTTGTTGTCAAGTAACTCTCGGCCTGTTTAATACCATTGCTGACAGTATTGCTGAGTGGCATTCTCACACTTGTACAAGTGCTGAAGTGGCAACGAAGGACATTCTTACACACGTAATGCTTCTACTTTTTTCTTCCTCTTTCATAATATTAACTGTGTGCCACTATGGACATGGAATTTATACATACTGGCAGATACAGTTGTACCTACAGAAGGAACAGCAGCAGTAGCATGAGCAGATGCAGGCACTGCTAAACCAGAATGCAGAAAATGCCACTCAGGTGGTGGGCGAGGCAGCTGATGTGCAGTTTGCTTGCCCACGTCGAACACTGTTCCCAGTTTCAACAAGTCTATGGACAAATGGAAAAATTAGTTAGCTCCACTGGTTCTTGCTGCACTGCTAGGAAGGGCATATCATCAATCCAGTCAACAAAACTGCCATGTTATTGTGCTGCAGCGTGGTGTTGTATGATGATGTGCAAAATTTGAAGCCCTCCGCTGATCCCAAGAAACTCCTCTTTGGCAAATTTTATTGGTTGCTTTAGGACATCAAACCTGTGTGTTGGTGTCTTGGTTGCAGTTTAACCCGCACTACAATGGTCTCGAACAGTCATACGTTGCCTGGATCACCAATTTGCAGAGAGTCTGTATGCAAGTGTAACTTAAAAGTGCCCCAAATGTGTTGCCTTATTTGCAGACTTGCTATTTGAACTTTGTCCAGATTGCGGAACCATATAAGCTTACAGCAGTGGCAAGGGATGACCTTTCCAACAATTGGCTGGTGGTGCAATTAGGTAAACATGGTAAACAGCCCCCTTTGCCCCAGGTGGCCTTCCCTGTAGCCAGGTTACCATGTGTTGATGCTGTTGATGATTCTGGTTCAAAGGCATCATAGTGCTGTCTGTAAGCAGTGTCGAGTTTGATGGGTTTGCATCCATTGACTTGTCAAAATTCCCTCCAAAAGTGTAAGGTCCGTGATGTTGCTTGCCTTGTGCTCATTGAGTGAACCAGCAGTCCTGCCCCAATTATCTTTTGGTACATGTTTTCCATGATTGCCCGCATGTGGAGGCCATGTGTGAGGTACCCCATCTGATGTGCCATTGAACATTGGTTTGTGACAGTTGCTGAGCCATCAGTCATCAGATGCCCCTGTGTTTTCACTGTCTACAACATCCCACACGGGTTTCTCTGTGTATTTTGCTGATGTTGGTAGTAAATAGGCACATGATTGAATTTCAGATGGATACTAGAGTAGCTCATTAGCTTAGATACGCACAGGCTCTTGGGCTGTCTGGTGTTCAGCAGCCATTATATCAGGATGTGTTGTATAGTAAATCATGTAAGAATGTGGAATGGTAACTTAAATTATAATGGTCAATTCATTGTTGCCTCCTTTGGTGGTCGGTTCGGTGCCTGAGTCTCCAGAAAAATATTTTTGAGGTAGAAGCATTTTCTGTTTTTTGCTTCCAGATAGTTGACATAGTCCATTTAGTGTCTCAATTGGTTCCTTTTCTGGATTTGGGCTCCTTACTACAGTCAAACAACCAGCTGTTCAAGAATAAATTGGGCTGGTCAGAAAATTTTGAGGTCCACATTTCTCTTACGCTGTCAGCAGTGCTTAAATTTTGTCGCCCCCAACCCATTCCCTTCTCCATGCACAACAAGATAGAGACTGCATTGCAGTGTTGGCAGGATCAGGACCTCATTTCTCCTGTTTCATTCAGTCAATAGGCCACCCCTTTGATGGTGATTCAGAAGCCTAGTGATGCCGTGCATCTTTGCGGTGATTTTAGACAGATGGTCATTGCGCAGTGTGTCACAGAATCATATGCAATTCTTCTGCCAAATGAGTTGGTGAAGTTTCTGTATGGACCATTATTTTTCACGAGTTACATTCACAATACATACTTGTAGTTTCCATTGGTTCTTGAGCTTTCTTGGAACTCAGCACCCTCTGTGGACTTTACCAGTTTACTCGCTTGCCTTTTGGAATCTCATCTGCCTTTTCTTTCTTTTTTTGGGGGGGAGGGGGGAGGGGGGGGTGCTTAGCATATGTGGTGTCATCGCTATGGACAAACACATCAAAGCTGCCGTCAGTCTGCCCGCTACCAAGAAACTGAAAGAGCTCCGGTCTGTTTTGGGCAAGATTTTGTATTATGCTAAGTTCATTTCCAAGGCTGCAAGTATCTGCCACCCTCTTAACTGGCTTCACACATAGGATGTTAAGTTTGTCTGGTCTGTGGATTTTCAATGAGCTTTTCAGTCATTCGAGCAGTGTTTGTGCTTTGCTCCCTGTTTAGCTTCTTTTACACTGGTTAAACCCTTAATTCCTGGCATGTGACATGTCCCAGTATGGCATTGGTACAGTTTTGCCTCAAGCTGCATACTGCAGACCACCCATGGCTCATTGTATTTTCCCCTGGGATTGCTGTTTGGAGCAGGTCTTAGTCCAGCAGCAGGGAGAGCTGCCGAGTGTCATTGTGGGTGACAAAGGTTGGCGGTTGTTTGTGGTGGATGTCAGTTGAGAGCAGGTGAGGTGTCATGCAAATCAGTTATGCCTGCACATAGTCAGGTCATCACAATATGGTCTTCCAGTCAGCCAGGTGGTACGGTTAGTCACAATGTCGTTCACAATTGCAGCAGTGTGCTTTCCCATTGCTGCCCCCTTGAACCCTTCACTGCCCCTCCTCCCCCATCACCCCCCTCCCTTCACCTGAGGTGTAGTGCCCCAGCGAGGCTTGCTCCTGTGCCTCCCAATGTAGAGTCCATGGACTTCAACATGCCATTCTCTTGTGCCTCCTCTCCCCCCTAGCCATCGGATTTGCCCCCCCATCCGCCATTGCCACTAGATCGACTGTTGCCTCCACCTCCTTGGCCTTCTACCGCTCTGGCGGCATCGGCATTGTCTGCATTGGTGGCTGGTCCACTGACTGGGTCTCTGCCACTCTTCCAGGTTCTGCAGAGGAGGTGGTGGCCAAAGCCAGGCCATTTTCAGTGTTACGTTAACTTTTCAGGGGAGAGGGATTTAGTATCCTCATCAGCAGACATCGCGATGCAGGCAGATAAGCTGGTGTAATTACTGTGGCAGAATTGTGTGGACAGCTGCCATGGGAGGCAAATACGACTTGTGGCATGGGCAGACATGCTGATAGAAATGTTAACATGCAGGCGATAGTAAGCCAGGTGGGGCAGATGTACGAGGTGCATTCAAGTTCTAAGGCCTCCGATTTTTTTTCTCCGGACTGGAAAGAGATAGAAACATGCACATTGTTTTAAAATGAGGCCGCGTTCATTGTCAATACATCGCAGAGATGGCAGCACCGTACGGCAGATGGAATTGTACCGTCAGCGGCGAGAATGAGAACTGTTTTAAATACTTAAAATGGCGACGTTTTCCTTACTTGAACAGCGTGCAATCATTCGTTTTCTGAATTTGCGTGGTGTGAAACCAATTCAAATTCATCGACAGTTGAAAGAGACATGTGGTGATGGAGTTATGGATGTGTCGAAAGTGTGTTCGTGGATGCAACAGTTTAATGAAGGCAGAACATCGTGTGACAACAAACCGAAACAACCTCGGGCTCGCACAAGCCGGTCTGACGACATGATCGAGAAAGTGGAGAGAATTGTTTTGGGGGATCGCCGAATGACTGTTGAACAGATTGCCTTCAGAGTTGGCATTTCTGTGGGTTCTGTGCACACAATCCTGCATGACGACCTGAAAATGCGAAAAGTGTCATCCAGGTGGGTGCCACGAATGCTGACGGACGACCACATGGCTGCCCGTGTGGCATGTTGCCAAGCAATGTTGACTCGCAACGACAGCATGAATGGGACTTTCTTTTCGTCGGTTGTGACAATGGATGAGACGTGGATGCCATTTTCCAATCCAGAAACAAAGCACCAGTCAGCTCAATGGAAGCACGCAGATTCACCGCCACCAAAAAATTTCGGGTAACTGCCAGTGCTGAAAAAATGATGGTGTCCATGTTCTGGGACAGCGAGGGTGTAATTCTTACCCATTGTGTTCCAAAGGGCACTACGGTAACAGGTGCATCCTACGAAAATGTTTTGAAGAACACATTCCTTCCTGCACTGCAACAAAAACGTCCGAGAAGGGCTGCGCGTGTGCAGTTTCACCAAGACAACACACCCGCACATCGAGCTAACGTTACGCAACAGTTTCTTCATGATAAAAACTTTGAAGTGATTCCTCATGCTCACTACTCACCTAACCTGGCTCCTAGTGACTTTTGGCTTTCTCCAACAATGAAAGACACTCTCCGTGGCCGCACATTCACCAGCCGTGCTGCTATTGCCTCAGTGATTTTCCAGTGGTCAAAACAGACTCCTAAAGAAGCCTTCGCCGCTGCCATGGAATCATGGCGTCAGCGTTGTGAAAAATGTGTACGTCTGCAGGGCGATTACGTCGAGAAGTAACACCAGTTTCATTGATTTTGGGTGAGTAGTTAATTAGAAAAAAAATCGGAGGCCTTAGAACTTGAATGCACCTCGTAATGCTATGTTCAACAACCACAGACGCTGGACTCGCATTTGGGAGGACGACGGTTCAATACTGCGTCCGGCCATCCTTATTTAGGTTTTCAGCAATTTCCCTAAATTGCTCCAGGCAAATGCTGGGATGGTTCCTTTGAAAGGGCCTGGCCGACTTCCTTCCCCATCCTTCCCGAATCCAATGAGACCGATGACCTCGCTGTTTGGTCTCTTCCCTCAAACAATCCAATCAAATCCAACAACCACAGACCCCGCATGGCACCTTGAGTCGTATGCATTTTCTATGTGCTCGGTCATCAGCCACCTGCACCAGATGTCTGTTCTGTTTAATTCTGTGTACATCTCTACACAATTTCGGACTTTCTGCCTCCCATCACACAATAAGTTTTGATTTCCACTTGCAGGGTTCAGTTCCTCAGCTTGTTGTCAAGCCACCGTCGGCCCATTCTGTATCTTATGCTGACAGCGTTGTTTAACAGCATTGACGTGCCTCTGCAGATACAAATCTAGTGTACATGTTTCTTACATTATGTTAACTTTAAAGCCTCCATTAGTAAAATTTTCATCCTGATGTATCCTTACTTTCAAAAGTACTCCTGGACATTGTATTGCACTTCAAAAATTAAAGAATCAAGTTATAACATAAAACATGACAAATATTGGTGTCTATAAATTACTTTCAACAGGATAAATATAGGTTTCACTGTACTGGAAACAGTGAAATGGACTAAAAGTCTTTTTCAGAGAGCACTACATTTTGGAAGCCGTCCTTCAAAAGTATGTGGTGTAAAAATGAATGAAAGTTTATCTAGCATTAATAAGAAACATGATGGATTCAAACAGCAATTAGAAAGGATAATAATGTCGGATTTTGTTAATGTGTTACATGTAAAGCATCTGTATTATTATGCTGATTGTCTTGTAATGCCACACGGTAAATCTTTCAGGATTAATGGTGCGCAGGAAGGCCATTCAGGTGGAAAACAGGAGCCTACTATATGTACACAGTTTATTTAATGTATTCAGATGTTACAGACATCCCTGTTTCATGTTCGTTGCCTGATAAAAAATGTGAAGTGCTCAGAAAAGGAGAAGTAAATGAAATGAAACTTTTGGGTTATGGTGGTTTGTGATATTAATTCAGCGATTACAAAATTGAGTCAGATTTACAAAGAACTTTGCATTACAAGCTCACTTACTAGTAGGACATTGTGCTTCCTCTGCCTGGATGTGCACAATGATACAGTTGGTACGGGTGTCATAAAGCTGTAGTAGCCTCTCGAGGCACTTTGGCACACAGCGACCATAACTGGTCTCGATGTCCTGCATACTGCCACTGGGCCTGGCCACACACATTTTCTATTGGGGACAGATGTAGATAGCTTGCCGGCCGTAGGAGTACCTCAACTTCATAGAGACGTACCACATTTGGACGAGCATCGTCCTGTCAAAAAATGGCACCACTATACTGCCACATCAGAGGCAAAATGTGAGGGCATAGGATGTCCCGGTGTACCATTGTGTCATCAGAGTTTCCTCGATCACTACCAGCCGTGACCTGAAGTTGTACCCGATGACTCCAGACGCCGTGATGCCAGGTGTAATACCACTGTATTTCTGCAAAACTGTGGAAGAATGGGTACTCTACCCAGGTTGTCGCTATACTTGCTGACGATAATCGTCTGAGGTAGTGCGAAACTGCTGTTCGTTGAAAATTGCCGAATACATTGCAACTCACTTCGTCTGCAGTCCGGATTTCCTGATCGTGGCACCAATCCAATAAGTTCGTGGCTTGTGGAAAATAATTTGATGCTAAATCACAGTAAGACTCAGTTTTTACAGTTTCTAACTCACAATTCAACAAGAACCGATATTTTGATCAGACAGAATGGGCATATTATAAGCGAGACGGAACAGTTCGAGTTCCTAGGCATTCGGATAGATAGTAAGCTGTTGTGGAAAGCCCATGTCCAGGATCTTGTTGAGAAACTAAATGCTGCTTTATTTACCATTAGAACAGTATCTGAAACAAGTGACAGCTCAACACGAAAAGTAGTCTACTTCGCATATTTTCATTCGCTTATGTCATATGGTATTATTTTTTGGGGTAATTCTTCTGATTCAAAAAGGGTATTTTTGGCTCAAAAACGGGCTGTTCGAGCTGTATGTGGTGTAAGTTCGAGAACCTCTTGTCGACCCCTATTCAAAAGTCTGGGAATTTTGACATTGCCCTCACAGTATATATTTTATTTAATGTCGTTTGTTGTTAGCAATATTAGCCTATCCCCAAGAGTGAGCAGCTTTCACTCAGTTAATACTAGGCAGAAATCTAATCTGCATGTGGAATGCACTTCCTTGACTCTTGTGCAGAAAGGAGTGCAGTATTCTGCTGCATCCATTTTCAATAAACTGCCACAAGAACTCAAAAATCTTAGCAGTAGCCCAAACTCTTTTAAGTCTAAACTGAAGAGTTTCCTCATGGCTCACTCCTTCTATTCTGTCGAGGAGCTCGTGGAAGAGCTAAAAAATTAAGCAAATTCCAGTGTTACATTGTTGATTTTCTTTATTTAAACTTACGACTTGTTGCCTGAATATGTTTTTTATATTTCATTTTATCTGTTTCTACTATCGTGTTATAATTTCATGTATTGACTCGTTCCATGACCATGGAGACTTCTCCTTAATTTGGTCCCATGGAACAATAAATAAATAAATAAATAAAATAAATAAAAATCTGTTTATGTTGTATTAATGACAGCCTACACATATAATGATAATTCCCTAGTTCGGCTACTACTAGTCACTGACCAGTGTGTGGAACTACACAGCATTACTTATTCTTAGACAGCAAGTGCAAATATGAGAGGTTACAGTGTACTCAATGAATTACACAGCGATTAGCACTTGTGGCGGTCAGACGTGATTGACTAGAAACGTGACGACAAGTGTGCCTACCTTGTGTTCTCGTACAGTCCACTGTCACATCTGAATGCCCTGAAATTCTGGATATTGCACAATAGCTGGCCAAATAGAGGCCCACAGTGAGGCCCTTTTGCCACTCTGGCCGACAGTGCGGTCTCACACGAGTGCACAGTACCTTCGTGACGTTCACAGTGGTGACTCGACATCTGATGCAGTTCGTGCCCCTCGTATACCGTACCGGCGCTGATTATATCACTAAACAATAACACTAACACACGCTGGTGGCCACTCTACTCGTCACAAGGAATTGCAGTTCTGATAGTTTGCGTCCCCACTGATCGTATGTACGTGTACAGAGTTACACTGACATCTGACGATGTCATCTGGATGCTTTGTCAGACAGTGTATATTCTTTTCTTTCAATACTGTCTGATCTGTGTCCTCTGTGTGAACAGACTTTACCTGCTTGATGTACTTAACTTCTTCGTTCTTGTGTGATTTAAGTAGTTAAATGATAAATGTGTTGTTGTCACATCCTTGAGTGCCTTGTGCTCTTATGCAAATAGTACACCAGCCTTTGTAGATTCTGTGAGGATACTGACATGACAACTGAAACAGGCACACACAAACTTCCACAGAAGATGTTTTCAGATGAATTGGTATCCTACGCATAATTCTCTTCAAGTCAGATTGCAACAAAAGAATCATGAACTTGTCAAAGTGGTCACCCTGTGACTGCGTTTTGAACTAATTCACATGTTTCGTCAGTCAATGCTTTCTTCTACAGTACTGAATGTTGCATGTGCAGTTGTTTTCTTCAATACAGGTCATGAAGGTGACTGGCATTACACTGTAAATTTTGCATGTATTTTGCATTAACTGGATTTCTTGTGTGATATATGGACCACTGTAGAATGAACACTGAATCTCTTTCAATCACTGAACTTTTTGTAAAGAAGTGTTGAGTCACTGACAGGCACACACAAAAGAGAAGGAAAACTTGGTGGGTCCGGTCTGTGTCGCATAGTCAGCACTGTGTGGGGGTACGTGCATGTGCATATCGCGCGCCCACTTCCTTGCTTTTGTTTGTTAGTACTCTACCTCAAGAAAGTATTTATTCCAAAAGTCGAAAGTTTTCTTTCTCTTTTTTGTCTCCCTGTCAGTGACTCAATGTTTCTGTTATTTGAGGAGTGGCCTCCTGTATTTCTAAATTATTTACATTCTAGCAGAACTTTCCTATTATAAAAATGCAATATTAACTAGCTTCCAACCCTCACTTTTCATGCACAGGTACCCAAACAGACACTATTGTGGCTGTGACAACACTAATTATTAAAGAGCAATTACTTGGGCTGATGGATGTGGGGAGGGGGTAGGGAAGAATGCATGAGCCAAGGAGGGGGTAACACGATAGTGCAAGGTAGGAGCGGAAAAGACAGAGCGAGAGGGAGGAGGGAGCATATACCTCCATGGGGGAGGAGGAAGAGTGGTGGGAGAAGGAGTCTGGACAGAGAAGGAGTGGTCTACATCTACATCTACATCTACATCTACATCCATACTCCGCAAGCCACCTGACGGTGTGTGGCGGAGGGTACCCTGAGTACCTCTATCGGTTCTCCCTTCTATTCCAGTCTCGTATTGTTCGTGGAAAGAAGGATTGTTGGTATGCTTCTGTGTGGGCTCTAATCTCTCTGATTTTATCCTCATGGTCTCTTCGCGAGATATACGTAGGAGGGAGCAATATACTGCTTGAAACTTTAACAAAAGTCCGTACCGAGCTACTGAGCGTCTCTCCTGCAGAGTCTTCCTCTGGAGTTTATCTATCATCTCCGTAACACTTTCGCAATTACTAAATGATCCTGTAACAAAGCGCACTGCGCTCCATTGGATCTTCTCTATCTCTTCTATCAACCCTATCTGGTACGGATCCCACACTGCTGAGCAGTATTCAAGCAGTGGGCGAATAAGCGTACTGTAACCTACTTCCTTTGTTTTCGGATTGCATTTCCTTAGGAATCTTCCAATGAATCTCAGTCTGTCATCTGCTTTACCGTTGATCACCTTTATATGATCATTCCATTTTAAATCACTCCTAATGCGTACTCCCAGATAATTTATGGAATTAACTGCTTCCAGTTGCTGACCTGCTATTTTGTAGCTAAATGATAAGGGATCTATCTTTCTCTGTATTCGCAGCACATTACACTTGTCTACATTGAGATTTAATTGCCATTCCCTGCACCATGCATCAATTCGCTGCAGATCCTCCTGCATTTCAGTACAATTTTCCATTGTTACAACCTCTCGATACACCACAGCATCATCTGCAAAAAGCCTCAGTGAACTTCCGATGTCATCCACAAGGTCATTTATGTATATTGTGAATAGCAACGGTCCTGTGACACTCCCCTGCGGCACACCTGAAATCACTCTTACTTCGGAAGACTTCTCTCCATTGAGAATGACATGCTGCATTCTGTTATCTAGGAACCCTTCAGTCCAATCACACAATTGGTCTGAAAGTCCATATGCTCATACTTTGTTCATTAAACAACTGTGGGGAACTGTATGGAACACCTTGTGGAATTCAAGAAACACAGCATCTACCTGTGAACCCGTGTCAATGGCCCTCTGAGTCTCGTGGACGAATAGCGCGAGCTGGGTTTCGCATGACCGTCTTTTTCGAAACCCATGCTGATTCCTACAGAGTAGATTTCTAGTCTCCAGAAAAGTCATTATACTCGAACATAATACATGTTCCAAAATTCTACAACTGATCGACATTAGAGATATAGGTCTATAGTTCTGCACATCTGTTCGACGTCCCTTCTTGAAAACGGGGATGACCTGTGCCCTTTTCCAATCCTTTGGAACGCTACGCTCTTCTGGAGACCTACGGTACACCGCTGCAAGAAGGGGGGCAAGTTCTTTCGCGTACTCTGTGTAAAATCGAACTGGTATCCCATCAGGTCCAGTGGCCTTTCCTCTTTTGAGCGATTTTAATTGTTTCTCTATCCCTCTGTCGTCTATTTCGATATCTACCATTTTGTTATCTGTGCGAGAATCTAGAGAAGGAACTACAGTACAGTCTTCCTCTGTGAAACAGTTTTGGAAAACGACATTTAGTATTTCGGCCTTTAGTCTGTCATCCTCCGTTTCAGTACCATTTTGGTCACAGTGTGTCTGGACATTTTGTTTTGATCCACCTACCGCTTTGACATAAGACCAAAATTTCTTAGGATTTTCTGCCAAGTCAGTACATAGAACTTTACTTTCGAATTCATTGAACGCCTCTCGCATAGCCCTCCTCACACTACATTTCGCTTCGCGTAATTTTTGTTTGTCTGCAAGGCTTTGGCTATGTTCATGTTTATTGTGAAGTTCCCTTTGCTTCCGCAGCAGTTTTCTAACTCAGTTGTTGCACCACGGTGGCTCTTTTCCATCTCTTACGATCTTGCTTGGCACATACTCATCTAACGCATATTGTACGATGGTTTTGAACTTTGTCCACTGATCCTCAACACTACCTGTACTTGAGACAAAACTTTTGTGTTGAGCCATCAGGTACTCTGTAATCTGCTTTTTGTCACTTTTGCTAAACAGAAAAATCTTCCTACCTTTTTTAATATTTCTATTTACGGGTGAAATCATCGATGATCGCTGATTCCCTGTTCTGCGTTAACTGTTTCAAATAGTTCGGGTCTGTTTGTCACCAGAAGGTCTAATATGTTATCGCCACGAGTCAGTTCTCTGTTTAACTGCTCAAGGTAGTTTTCAGATAAAGCACTTAAAAAAATTTCATTGGATTCTTTGTCCCTGCCACCCGTTATGAACGTTTGAGTCTCCCAGGCTATATCCGGCAAATTAAAATCTCCACCCAGAACTATAACATGGTGGGGAAATCTACTCGAAATATTTTCCAAATTATCCTTCAGGTGCTCAGCCACAACAGCTGCTGAGCCAGGGGGCCTATAGAGACATCCAATTACCATGTCTGAGCCTGCTTTAACCGTGACCTTCACCCAAATTATTTCACATTTCGGATCTCCGTCAATTCCCTTCGATACTATTGCACTTCTTATCACTATAAACACGCCTCCCCCTTCACTGTCCAGCCTGTCTCTGCGGTATACATTCCAATCTGAGTTTAGGATTTCATTACTGTTTACATCTGGTTTCAGCCAACTTTCTGTCCCTAGTACTATATGGGCGTTGTGACCGTTTATTAATGAGAGCAGTTGTGGGACCTTTCTATAGACGCTCCTGCAGTTTACTATTAGCACATTAATATTGTTATTCCCTGTTGCATTTTGCCTACTCCTACTTTGCCACGTTTCAGGAGGTGTCTTGTTGGGCCTAGGGAGGGAATTCTCTAACCTAAAAAACCCACATGTGCACTCCACACGTCCTCTGCTACCCTTGTAGCCGCTTCCGGTGTGTAGTGCACACCTGACCTATTCAGGGGGACCCTACATTTCTCCACCCAATAGCAGAGGTCGAGAAATTTGCACCCCAGATCTCCGCAGAATCGTCTGAGCCTCTGGTTTAAGCCTTCTACTCGGCTCCAAACCAGAGGACCGCGATCGGTTCTGGGAATGATACTACAAATAGTTAGCTCAGATTCCACACCACGAGCGAGGCTTTCCGCCCTCACCAATTCCGCCAACCACCTGTATGAACTGAGGATGACCTCTGAACCCAGACGGCAGGAGTCATTGGTGCCGACATGAGCAACAATTTGCAGTCAGGTGCACCTAGTGCTCTCTATCGCCGCCGGCAGGGCCTCCTCCACACCTCGGATGAGACCCCCCGGCAAGCAGACAGAGTGAACACTGTCCTTCTTCCCCGACCTTTCTGCTATTTCCCTAAGGGGCTCCATCACCCGCCTAACGTTGGAGCTCCCAATAACTAATAAACCCCTCCCCCCGTGTGCCTGCTCGGACCTTCCTAAAGGAGCGGCCACACGTCCACTCACAGGCAGAGCGGGCGATGCCACACAGCCAGCCTCCACATTGACCTTCCGCCTCGTGCGCCGTGAATGCCGCTGAACCCGCCACTCCCCTTAGGGAGAGGGTGGCCCAACCGCGCCCGGTACCCATGAAGATGTCTCGACAGCAGGGCATTGGGTGAAGCATGTAACACCTGGGGTGTACTATGTGACCCACCAGAGTCCCCACTGCCGCTACACTCCGAGGCAGCAGCCTGAAGACGGCTGACCGCGGCCATCAACATGCTCAGCTTTTCACGAACAGTGGCCAGCTCCTCCTGTGTCCGTACACAGCAGTCACACATCCTATCCATCCTAAGAAATCAATTTACTGTAGAGAGTTAATCAACTTTTAACTAGACTAAACGTGGCTGATTGTTGACTAAACTGTGGTTGCTAGACACTTCTTGTAGAAAACAATGAAAATAGCACTACCTGTCTCTAGACTGTATTGAAAACAAACACTAGCACTACTGGCACTACGGTTGACTAAAGGGACTCTCTCTGACTGTATTCGAAACAAACACGAAATCTATGGAACACTATTACTAGCATTCGACAATTAAAGCTTCCTAAAAGCAAAAACACACCGAAGAAGTGACAAGTAAGAAAAATACAGTTCATACTTGAATTAATGTAGCTCGCTGCACAGCAGACGTGAAGCAGACGGCAGTTACGACGACACTGACACGACTGGCACTATGGCTGACTAAACGGACTGTCTCTGACTGTATTCAAAACAAACACGAAGTCTATGGAACACTATTACTAGCAGTCGACAATTAAAGCTTCCTAAAAGCAAAAAATGTGATGGAAGATAAAAGGAAAAAGGTGAGGTGAGGCAGTGGAAAATAGGTTAGCAGAATTTAGGTCAGAGGTACTGTGAGAGTGCAGGATATGCTGGAAAGACAATTCCCAACCACATAGTGATGCAGCTGTTAGCGTCATTTGAAAAGTGAAAATGTAAAACATCGGCATTTTTCCATAAAACATATTTTCCATGCCATTGTGTTCTCGATATTCTGTTGCATGTACCTAGATATAATCCAGGTGTCAAATCACAGAGAAAGTCTCCAGGTGCCAAATCATAGAGAATGTCTTTTAAACATGTTTTAGTAGATGGTGCATGGTCTTCGTGCCAAATATGCTTCTTTGTGGAGTTCTGAAATTTAAGAAATGTGAGAAATGGTTTTTGTTGACTATAGTTCTAATAGTTAAAAATATGATGCTATATTTCTGTTCTTTGTGCCAAATATGCTTCTTTGTGGAGTTCTGAAATTTAAGAAATATGAGAAATGGTTTTTGCTGACTATATTTCTAATAGTTAAAAATCTGATGCTATATTTCTGTTCGTGTAGCACCACAAATAAACTGCAGTTCCTCAGTACTAATGGCACTTGGAACAAAAACTTTCTTCCTGCTTTTCTGTCAAGCTTGCAAAGAAGAAAACAGCAATCAGCCACTGTTAATAATGCTTTTTATTTACACAAGTAGCACCAATACCTTTTCCATCCTGGCAGGTTCATCTTCAGATGGCTGTTCATGTTTGTATTACATTTGTTGTTGTTTACATTAGGTGTTCCAAAAAACACAGCCAACACCAATGTAAACAACAACAAATGTAATATAACTGTAAACAGCCATCTGAATATGAACCTCTCAGTTTGTAACAGCATTATTTGTGTAAATAAATAGTGCTGTTTTCTTCTTTGCATGAACCAACTTGTAGAAACTTTCTTATTGTCATTGAGACCTAGTCAGTTATGGTACTTAGAATGTTCCTAATGAAGTATTTAATATATAATTTGTCTCATTTTTTGTGGTGATGCATTGAACACCATAATTTAATTGTATCAAAAAAAACCTTCTCAATTTTTTAAATACAAATCATTTATGTATAAACAGAGATACATAGTTTTTTTTTCATTCTCTTGACAAATGTCAGATTTGGCATTTGGAATGTTTGCATGTGTGTTGTAGTGTGCAGCATGCTTGGCAACTAGAGGACCAAGTTTGCTGTTTGCCACAGTTTGGCAGTTGGCATTCATGCAAGTAGACAGTTAGCTACATGTCATGCCCACATAGAATGCTCCACAATAATTGCAGCACATCTGTTACATAACATGGTAGTTTCACAAGTGGCCTGCCGTTTAATATGTAGTAAATGCCTTCGACTAGACTGTGGTAGGTGGCAGTGGGTGGGGGCAGGTGTTGTACCTGAGTTGTTCACGAGGGAATGACACATGAGTTAAGGTATTGGGAGTGGGATTGCACTGGAGTGGGAAGTGGTGGATGGGTGTATGAGACAGGTCTTACACTTGGCTTGTCAAAGGAATGACCTGTGGGTTACCATATTGTGATGGATAAGAATATTGTGTAGGTTGGGTGGGCAGCAGACCTTTGGTGATATGGATAGTATTTTGGGTAGGCTATCCCTCATCACAGTCCACAACGAGAGGTTGTTGAAGCCATATTGAAGGATGTGGTTGAGCTTTTCAAGATCAAGTTGATACTGGATGATCGGAGGAGTACTGTTTGGCAACTAGTTAACAGGTTTACTGGTGTCAGAAGAGGAGATGGCACGAGATAGATGTTAATGGATGAGTTGATTAGGATATTGTCTGTCAATAAAGCCTCTGGTAAAGTTTTCAGCATATTTTGATAATAACTGCTTTCCTCTGCAGGTGTGGCATCTAGAGGTGGTGAGGCTATAAGGAGGAGACTTTTTAACATGGAGTGTGTGAAGTGGAGGTACTGTTGGTGGTTGGTGTACTTGATATGAAATTAAAGTGTCATTGGCAAATTGCTATGTTTTTATTTCTTCTTTCTGAACTTTAATTTCCAAAGTTGTCCTCAGTTTTCTTTACTACTTGCTCAGTGTACAGATTGAATAACATTGAGTGTAGGCTGCAGTCCTCATCAACCACTGCTTTCCTTTCATGTCCTTCAACACATAACTGCATTCTGTTTCTGTACAAGTTGTAAATAACCGTATGCTCCCTGTATTTTATCTTTGCTACATTCAAAATTTCAAAGACTGTAATCCATTCCACACTGTCAAAAGCTTTTTCTAAATCTACAAATATAGTGAATGTAGGCTTTGCCTTTCTTCTACCTGTCTTGTAAGGTCAGCCGTAGGGGAAGTATTATCTTGCCTATTTCTATAGTTGTTTGAAACCACCCCCCTCCCCCCCCCCCTCCCTCCCAGGGACTGGGTGTTTGTTTTGTCCTCATCATTCCATCATCTTTCATGAAAAGTGGCGAGATTGGATTGTGCTCAGGTTGGGAATGTGTAAGGGCACTGATGACCATGCAGCTGAACATCCGACAAACCAAACATCATCATCATCATCATCATCAACTTTGAAACCCAAATTTGAAGTGACCAGACCATGGTGCATGTAGAAAGAATGAGCATCCAAATAGACAAGTAACACTATGGGCTTTATTAGGCACAGCATAAATACACACACTGCACTAGTTAATTGGGCTGCTGTCGCATTAGATACTAAAAAGCACAACAGGGATTTTAGTATTTAGTAACACAGCTACTCTCAGGTAGTTATTTGATGACGGTTAGGTGTCTTGATGGAAACACAATCACTGTGAATGATAGTCTAATGTCTGTCTGCAGACAGGCCACAGGCTGGACTACTGTCTGGGATACACATCTGTAAAGTCTATGTGGCAGTTCTACACCAAGTCAGAAGCTGGGAGTCCTCCGAGACGATAGTCGACAAGGTGAAGGCTTGTTGTCGGCCAGCTGATTGCTCAGGAGGACGAAGCAGGTGAAGTGGTCCTGGATTGGCAGTTACAGCTCGATCCTGAGTCAGCATCTGTATTAGTTCTGGTTTGGTGGCTCGAACTGAACTGGCTCACTGAGTGAGTGAAGCAGCATAAATGCTGTGGCGGCAGAGGAATATGGTGCAGCCTTTTTGTGGGCATGTGACCTGGCAAGTGCGAGTAGTGCTTTGATTCTCATACCCCCTATTAGCAATAAACAAGATCCTTGTCATTGACAGGGGTGCTGCAGGTTGCAGTGTAGGCTGCCGTAGTTTCTTGTGACAACAGCTTGCTGTTGATGTTGGTCTGGTCTGTTCTGTTTGTTTCTCGATTATGTGACATCGACAGGCCTGCAATTCAGCAACCTGTGGCAACAATCTATATTAGTGGCAGATTGCATGTAGGAAACAGTAAAACTGATCTTCACTAAGGTCAGCCTCTACCGGTTTATCCATTCTCCTCTAAATTATTCATGTCAGTGTTTTGCAACCATGACTGGTTTGGTAGTATTCACACCTACCAACACCTGCCTTCTTTAGAATTGGAATTATTACATTATTCCTGAAGTTGAAACGTGTTTTGTCTGTCTCGTATGTATTGCACCTCAGGTGGAATAATTTTTGCTGTGACTGGCTCTCCCAGGGATTTCAGTAATTCTGAGAGAATGTTGTCTACTCCAGGGGCCTTGCTTTCACTTAGGTCTTCCAGTGTTGTGCCAAATTCTTCTCACATTGTCATATCACCTTTGTTACCTTCACCTTCTGTTCCTATAATGTGGTTTTTAAGTACGTTCGCCTTGTGTAGACCCTCGACATACTCTTACCACCTTTCAGCTTTACCTTCTTTGCTTAGCATTGGCTTACCATCTGAGCTTTTGGAATCCATACAGTTGCTTCTCTTTCCTCCAAAGGTCTGTGTAATGTCATATAGGCAGCAATCTTATCTTTCCCTTAGTTATGCTTATTTCTACATCCTTGCATTTGTCTTCTAGTCATTCCTGCTTAGCCATTTGGCACATTATGACAATCTTATTCCATTTCACCTGCTTTATTTCCTGCATTTTTATATTTTCTAGATTCAGTTTCTTATGAGTTATTCAGTGATTTGTACTGGGCCTTCTCTTTTTACATGTCTAATCCTCTGCTGCCACCATTTTCATCCCTCAGAGCTACCCGTTTGTTTCCTATTGCGTTCCTTCCCCCCGTTTCAATCCAGAGTTGCTTAATGCTCCCTCCAAAACTCTCAACAACCTCTGGTCCTGAGATCCCTACTTTTTTGTTACCTCTTCAGTTTTAGTCTGCTGTTCATAACCAATAAATTATGTTCAGAGTCCACATCTGTTCCTGGAAATTGCTTACAGTTTAAAATTTGGTTTTGAAGACTGTCTTACTATTATATAATCAATGTGAAACCTTGAAAGGTTCACAGAACTTTCCCTCATATACAACCTACTTTCATGATGATTACACCAGGTGTTAGTGATTATTAAATTATGCTCTGTGCTTGCAAAATTCTACCAGACACCTTCCTCTTCCATTCCTTTCCCCCAGTCCATGTTCCCCTACTGGTTTTCGTTCTCTTTCTTCTCTACTGCTGAATTTCAGTCACCCGTCACAGTTAAATTTTCATATCCTTTAATCATCTGAATAAGTTCCTTTATCTCATCGTACATTCTTCCCAGATCTTCATTAGCATATAAACTTGTATTACAGTGGTGGTTGATGGTTTCTTGACCACCTTGATTACAATAATCCATTCACAATCAATTCATCCCACCGTATCGAACTTCGGTCTGTCCATTTTCCTTTTCAGATTCTGTAACCTATTTACCTGATTAATGAATCTAACATTCCATTCTCCAACCCATTTGAATGTCAGTTTTGTTTTTCTGGAGGATATCCTCCTGAGTAGTCTCCACCCAGGGATCTGAATGAGGATGTATTTCACGTCCTGAATACTTTACCCAAGAGGACGCCATCATCATTAAACCCCTGTACAGAGCTGCATACCTTGGGAAGAGGAGAGGGAAAGGGGGGGGGGGGTGGCTGTAGCTTTGCCTTGCTTTCAGCCATTCATAGTACCAGCACAGGAAGGCTACCAACATGTTGGTTAATGTTACGAGACCAGATCAGTCAATCATCCAGATTGTTGCCCAAGCAGTTACTGAAAAACTACTGTCCGTCTCAGGAACCATGGGTTAGTCTGGCCTCTCCACAGATACCTGATACAACTGCTCATTAACTTTACGCAGGTGGCCTGCAAGATTTAATTCATAAAGGCACATAATGAGAAGAGGTATTGCAGCTGATGTATTA
Organism: Schistocerca nitens; assembly: GCF_023898315.1. Classification (NCBI taxonomy): domain Eukaryota; kingdom Metazoa; phylum Arthropoda; class Insecta; order Orthoptera; family Acrididae; genus Schistocerca; species Schistocerca nitens. The sequence continues at coordinate 342,736,400 of NC_064622.1, forward strand.
ATAGACTTCAGGCTGTATTTGTCATTTTATAATGAGACTAGATATTGACTTGATTTTTTGCCAGGTATTTTCATCTTTCCACAATTACATTTCTTCTTGTTTATGACTAAGTGTGTACTGTTGTATGCATTGCAGGCAACATTTAAAAGATTGAAGACATTTAGCACTCACTCTCCATGGCTGCGGAGTTATTATCTTTCTTTCTTTCTGTACTGCCTGTCATTTCAGTGGCATTTCACAGTCATACATATGCTTCAATTGTCATTAATATTTGGCTTCAAAAATTATAAGACTGCAAATGGCGTTCTGCACTATTTGTTTGTTAGAGTTCATGTTCTATCTTGCATTTTGAACTTCAGTATCTCTGGATGTTACATTCATATTTATTAATTTGTATGTGTTTTTAAAGTCATTATCTGCCAGTTACATTTTTGTTCCATAATGGTGATTCACTTTTCTGATCTGTTCATTATATAATGATGTTTCACTCTTGTAATCAATTTACTATATAATGATAGCTCACTTTTATTATGTGTTTATAATATAAAAATGTTACAGGTATTTTAGCATCATCTTTCTGGTTAGAGGAATGGGAAATAAAAGAGAGGCCGCACAAAGAGATGTGATTTTGAAAGAAAGGTATTGTTTCAAAGAAGAGAATTTATCTTTGCAGCTAATCTGAAGAATGAAGTTTTACAGATTAAACATAGTGAAAATATTACAGAAAATATTTATGCATTCCTTTCTGTTAGAAGGCAGTTATACTTTGCGCATGGACTTCATGTGCCATTACTATTCTTGAGCTTTAACTGTTTTCTCTTCTGAAATTTTGTAATATTCTTTTTAATATACAGATCTGAAATGTGACATTTTGGAAAGACTGGACAATTTTCCCCACACTTTATAACTTGTACAAGTTTTGACACAGCACTGTCTCTGCCAAGAATGTATTTATAATTGTTACTTCTTAGTGAGAATGCAACTGAACATTGCTTTTGTCGGATGCCATCACTGAAGTGTTCATTAATATTTCTGAATAGTAATAGTGTCTAACAGTATTCTTGCTGCAGTCTGTACCACTAATGCCAAGCATTAGAGACCTATTTAATGTTCCTTAGAAGATAGTTTCCTCACTATGCTTATTTTATTTGTATATACACTTATTTAGACTACATGCGCATAGTTGGAGGAATAATAATGGACACTGCAGGGTATTCTGGCATCGAGAAATTTACCTTTTTTCAGCCAGTCATCCAGTATTGAATTGCTCTGTTACATGAACTTTCATACGGCACAGCAGTAATTGCTGATATTGCAGTGCAGACATTTTGTATAATTGTGTGCATAATTATTTATACGAAGTTTGTTACGTGTAAAAAGTGTTGTGTGTTTCTTATACTTGTTTTATTGTATGTCACAAAAAAGACGTCATAAATTGTTTAGTAAGAGACAGTTCCATATAAAATGGAACATGATATTATCAGAGTATTCTTTGTATTTGTCGTGTGAATTACTCAGATATTTTTCTCATTTTTAAGGCACATTAACCTATGCTCTGGTAGAATGTATTTTTTCATTTATGGGAGTACTCTTTGTACTGGAACATTTTCCCCTTGTTACTTTGTGTGTGTGTGTGTGTGTGTGTGTGAGAGAGAGAGAGAGAGAGAGAGACTGAGTGCTAGTATTGTTTATTTGAATGAGTGAAAGAATCATTTGTTTGATAGTGTCACAGTTACAAGTTTCTTATGTCATAGCTTGCCATTATTGATCATAGAAGTACTTTATTTATCTAATTATTTTTTGTAATTTTTTTTATTTGATGTTTTTTGTTACAGTTTATACATATGTGAGTGTCATAGATATTATCCAATTGTAAAACTCAGTATTCATGACTGAGAATATAAAGCAGCTACTAATTTAAAAAAGGAAAGCTACAGAATTGTAGAATATGTGAACATGCTTAAATGGTTTTGACGTTTAAAAATGTTTTAAGAAGTTGAAGTACTTTATTCAGTGCATTGTTCTGCTTGATTGGTGTTATCACAAATCAAGAATGGTAAAATTTATTTTAGTGTTACTCCGAAACACAAGAAGTCAACAGTAAAAACTCATGTAAAGAACAATGTTTTCATTTTCTCATTTGATAACCACACTTCTCTGTGTGTTTTTCATATTCTGTAAAGACACTATGGTACTTTCAGTTCTTGCACTAACTGGATAATCACTGGTGTTAAAATAGTGCTGTGAAACTTTCTTATTTCTTTAGTTGTGTTTAAAGAATAACTGTGTCTTGAAAATTATCTTAGAAAAAAATATGCAGAATAATCGGAATCCTTATGATGCCAGCTGTCTTTCACATTTGGTAACTGTGCAATATTACATTTGACCAAACTTATAATCAATGCGACAAGTTTGTTGCTTGTGCATGTAAGTGGTAAACACAAAGAAGTGTTTCTACAGGTCTCTCTTTCACAGCACCGAGATAACGTTTCCTTTTACAGTTCTACTGCTTATGATTTGTGAATTACAAATCTGCCTTCAGGTAAATTCTTCTACAGGTGTTACTTCAAGTAGTGTTAGAAGGCCAGTAAATCTGTGCTATGTGTGCCAAGTGATTTAATTTTAGTGCTAGTTTTGTATGTACTGCTACAAGTGTGATATTTTTTCGCAGTGTCTTCCTCAGTGGCCAGAGATGCTTCAGTGTTTTTACATGAAAAAATAAGAACAGTGAAATATCATTTCAGAAGTTTTGTAAGGATTATGTTATATCTACAGATGGGTGTATGACTGAATCCATTCATATCATTTAATTATCAACCTCATTTCATTTATAGCTCTATTTGAGTGGATCAGGTGGTTTCAGTGGTTTGTGTGTGTTGGATGCCCATAAAGCTATGCAATATATATGATCAGCAATGTAGTATTGTTTCCCTTTGTGATCATCATAAATAATCTGTTTGGCATGTTAATCTGATATTTTAATTGTTTTGTAGTATTTGCTTTTAAATCACAAACTGCAGCTATAAATATATGGATGGCTGTACCACTACACTCAAAAGTTCCATTGAACTGCTAGTACTACGCAAGAATCTTATAGCACCAGCATTGCACAAAGCTTTTTATAATGGTTTATTTCAAATCAGCATGGTTCATTACTTCTTAAAAGATTCCTTGCTTTCATTGCTGTATCTTATTTCTGTTGTACAATCTTTCTTGATGACAGTTATTAATTAAAGGTGGCACCAAAGGGGGAAATTACAGTCTCATTGGTGATCCCCAATTTACTACTATCTCAAGTTTAGTGCTGTATCCTTTATTTCACACCAGCAGTAAAATGTTGGCATAATTTTGTGTTATCGGTTTTGTTCTGTATACATGACAGCAGTACAAAGGTCAGTAAGTTTGTTTCCACACTATTTGTCTTTTTCTCAACAGAACTCTTGGTATAATTGTGTTCAATGTAAAATGACTTGGAGGAAAAATTATAATGTTGACATCACTCATTCTACGACTGTTGTGTCTTTTTCTGGTGAGATTCTGTAGCACTACCATTGTACAGAGGGACACTCTTCAGTACAAATACTATTTTGAGGCTGTGTTTGTTCAGTATACACATTCTTTTGTGTACCTGTGCGACAGATTCTGTTTTTTGCTAAAATTTAATTGTAGAATAGTCATTATTGATTCCACATAATTCCATTAACATTAACTTTGTGCTCTTCTGTTTTATTATATTATGTTTGTCATTTTTCATTTCAGTTCTGTTTTATTTAACACATGCAATACAGTATATTTCTGCCTGTCTCTAATGACCTCATGGTTGGTTCGAAGTTACACCCTAATCTTCCTTCATTTTGTATGCTAGTAGTACAATAATTTGAAAACAATGTGCAGAAAAACTTATAGTTTTTCTTTGAAAAAATCAGAACAGTCTTTTTGCACATTGCTTCAATATAATATGTCCTGTGACTTTTTGGCCTCAATTAAATTCACTGCCTTTTCTGTACTCTTTAATTTAAAGTTGTACATTGCCATGTTTGTATTGTGCCTAGTGTCTGGTTCAGCAGGATCAAACATGCTTTTCAAAATAATGAAACCGGTGTTGCTTGGAATTTAAAAAACAGTTTAATGCTAATGGTTACAAAGATAAACAGCCGTAACCTAATTGGCAAAGCATTTACCAACTTATTGTTCACAATGATAAGATAAAGAAAATGTCTCTTCACTTTTGTATTATTAGACAATAAGGTGCATAACAAACTGAAAACAGGTAATAAAAAGAAGAAATCAACTGAAATTATCAGAAGTAGTTTCTGGTGTGAGTTTGGGAGGAGGGGGGGGGGGGGGGGGGACCACCTCTCAAGGCAATAGGAGTGATGAAAAAGTGACGTAGGTAGATGACTGAAAGGTTGTGAGGTGTGGAATAGGGGATAGACACACAGGCTGGATATGGAATGAGTGTGCAGGGAATTACAGCAAAATAGCTAATGTGAGGCCAAAGGAAAATTTGGAAATCTCTTGTTAGAGGTTTAATTCTTTTTCCCAAAAATTGTAAAACAGTTTGAGTCTAGGACAGGTGTGTATAATTTGCATCTAACAACATTCATGCAGTATCACTGTTGGTTAGCTAAATGCATATGCATTTTGGTACCATCTGTCCAGGTGCAATAATTTGGACTTCCTGACAAAGAGTATCATACAGTATAATATAATTTCTTGATTTTATGTCCTAGCAATGGAACTGTCATTAAAGTGAACCTCGATAACTTCTGTTGTTGTTTGATCTTGGCAGTCCAGTGTACACTCAGGTAGCTGACTGAACGTTACCCCCACTGTCATTTACCAATTGAAGTGAAGAACATGAAGAGCTGAGATAAATTCCACATGGTCATGTGCAACAGAACTGCAACAAAATAGAGTTTAGCCTCTTTCTACCCCTCACATCACATTTTCTCCCAGTAACAGTCTTGACATATTTCTTTCGTAACTTGGAATAGTTTGTCTTAACTGCATTCAAATTAACTTCATAATTTTTCTATTGATTTGTTATTGAAGATCTGTTTCCCTGATCCACTGCTGGTTTATAGTTGTCAATGTATGCATCAAGAAATTTTATTTCATATTAACCACAGTATTGTTGAAAATATTTTTCACTCACATAAATGAAAATATTATTGATATATTTCTGCCAGACATTGTCACTGTTGATGAAGTGAATGACAGTATAAACTCCAGTTGTCAGAAACTCCTTCCTTTAATTTAAATATTATGAACTATATTTATCACAGACATTAAGGCTGAAATGTACAAAAATGCTTACTGAAATCACATTAATTGGAAATGAGGCTGTCATTCATTTTAAATTTACACTGGGCACTTTTGACATTGCTTGATAGGAATGTGTGATGATGTTTAATGTGGCAAGTAGTTGGCTGAATTCACTGTGACAGTGGTGCTGGTAGAAAGTATGATTGTTTGAATCACAGAGATTATTTCCCCAGTGGTGATGGGGGAAAACTGAGTAGAGCAATTTTAAGAAAGAAAAGACATTTATGTTACATAGAAGTTTTCCAATCATACTTTCATAACACTAACTTGCAGTTATTCTGCTGTTTATTACTCTAAAAATGCTTTTGTATGTGGCATTAAATTGTTCTGATGCTACATGTTAAATAGCAAAAAAAATCCTTCACCTGTTATGGTAGATGATAATGGAGAGAATCACTGATTATTATATGGCTACATAATTATATTTTATGTAGTGCTTCTCTCATGTGAAAAGTTTATACATTTTAGAATGTAAAATATATCTGGACTAATTTTCACAGAATAAAAATTCATTGTTGAATGACTTTTTACTAAAGAGTTACAGTAATGTATATGGTGTTGAGCTATATTTAATATAATTGTCTGTTCATTTGCCATAATGGCACTTGTTATGCTGCTAGAGGAAATGTGTTCAGATTTACTCTGACTGTTTGATACTATGTTATTGATGTCTTGGCAAAGTCAAACTTTGAATCATTGATCCTTTATGTGGACTTAATATCTTTGTGTGAAGCATTTACATTTTTCTGTCTAGAGGCTTTACAATTAGTGTTATGCAAATCACCATTCAATTTTGTGTAGAAAACGTAGAGTTAGAATTTCACAGTGAAATTTGTTCCACAAATGTGCACTTTTCCCCCCCAGCAACAATTTAAAGAATCTAATATTTGGTAGAAATGTAGATGATAAGATACCAGAAAGTGTATATATGTGTCTGATATTTAATTTGTAGAGTACTTCAGGCATGTTGTTGTAAATATTATTTCTAAAATTTATTGTGCATGTAAATATTTTATATTAAGTAAAATGACTCTGACCTATAGGTTCAAAAATAGTTTCTTTTCTGTCACTCATCTGTTACAAGAAAAATTCATCTTTGGTGAAAACTGTATTGTACTCTGTTACATGCAGTAGAATAGCATATTTTCAATGATCAGTAATTCATACCTCGTGCAAATTTGTATATCCCAACACTTGTATTTTACGGCATTTTTTCAAGGAGGATAATGAAGACTTTGTACAAGTGTTTCTTATCTAACTATTCATAAATTCTACTGAAAATGACCAGAAGTAAACCAATTACACAGAAATTGAAAACAAACTCTTTTCATTTGTATTTATTGTGCAAGGTAGTGTGCTCAAGTTCATTATAGGCCTATTGAAGTTACAATATGTTCAATTGATGTTGTTGCACACAGAAGACCTAATTGTGGTGATGCATTATACATTTTTATCATACTTAACCACTCGATAAATCAGATTTTGTAGTGAATAAGCTGATATGCAGAACTTATGAACAAGGTAAATGTGCATGTGAATATAGTTGTAACATGTTGCATGCATATTGTCATCTTCAGATTCCTGAAAGTATCAAGCCAGCTTGTTTGAGTACTTTATATTATGTGGTATTGACACTTTTTAGTACAAAAACTGAATAATTAAAAAAAAAAAAACTGAACCACTGTTCGGTAATTCTACAAAATATTTTGTAACAATTGCTGCTGCAAATCATTCTGTCAGATTTTGGTACGTTCATTAAAAGGAATTTGTTCTTTTTTTTCATTTTGGCCTTAACCGAAACATAGAGGTTCTTCCATTAAATGCAGTGAAAATTTCATATCCAGTTGGCTATAAATACGGGTCTAACTAATTCCTGTTTACAAACTTTAGGGACAAGTTCCTTACACCAAAACAAGAAATAAAGTTGTGTAAACATGGACTCTAACATGCATACCTTAAGAATTATGAGCACTTGTTCATTTCCTCTACTGTCAAACATGTCTCTTCTATTGACCACATGCTCATAGCTCTTAAGGTATGCATTTTAGAGACTGTGTTTAATGGGCACCTTTTTCCTTTATTTTGATCCTTACTACCTCATCTCAAAATTTGGAAAGCAAAGACGAGATGTGTGTCACAATACTGAAGATGATCAAGTGCTTATAGCTCTTAAGGTATGCTTTTCAGAGCCCATGTTTACCAGACCTTTTTTTCTTCGTTTGCTGTAAGGAACTTGTCCTCAAAATCTGTGAAGGGATTTTAGTTACATGCTGTATGTCAGTGATTTTGGTTCAAATATGCATTTAAGGAAAAGCAGCATATTTTATTTTCTTTCAGAAATTTTTATATGGCTTATGACAGCAGTAGTGAAAGATGTAACTAATTGTTGTCAGTAGAAGTTGATTGGAATGATTTGCTGTGTTATAAGAATTACATTATTGATATAGCCATGAGAGGCAGAAAGGTTGAAAAAATGCCCATTGCTAGCTAACACAGATTGAACCTGTAAAGATAGTTGAGAAAGTTGAACATTTTAGAGAAATGCAGAAGTAAAGTAATCAGTAGCACTGGGAATATGCAAGAAATTTGGAGCATTTTGACTTATCCGTTGTCTGAAAATCTTGGCACTATGGGAAGTAGAGAATATAAAATATTTAACATAAAGTGTAAAATTACAGAATTCAGAGTTGATAGAGATGTTATCTTGTCTCATCGCCTCTCATTCGGCCATTACCAAATCTGCTGATAAGAGATAAGTCCAAAAGTAATGAAATTTCAAAATCTTTTTGCTGTTACTGACTTCTACAGTTTTCGTATAAGTGGTTATTTTGCAACAGCTTTTACAGCCCGTAGCATATTTTTTGACTTTATTGCCTGGTGTTGGAGATAAACATTAATTATGGTACTTCTGATAAGTGCTTGAGTATTTAATTATTAACAACAACTGGTGTGTCATTTTGTGACCTCTGAAGAGCCAGGTTGTAATGTAGATCACCCTTTGGAAGAAGGGCAAATAATGTACAGTACAATGAAAAAAATAGACTGTGTGTTAAAAATGTGGAACTTGCAGACAAGCGGAAGAGAAAAGTTAAATATGTAAAATAAAGTGAGTGCTTTGCTTCTCAAATTTTTACACTGGGATCCTGAAGGAGAAAAAAAAGACAAAATATGAATGCTGCAACTCTGTATAAAACACAAATAATGATTTACAGAAGTGAGATGGTATACCATTTATTATTATAACATGAAAAAGTTTGGTTTTAAAACTTTACAGTTCAGTACTGTTTGAGATTTGTTGTTATGAGAATTGTTAACAGCAACTGTACATAAATATACTGATCTAGAGAGATATAAAAGATGCAGGAGAGAAATGTAAGATCAGTGAAATGCAAAAGAGGTTGTTAACTGATAACAAAGTACTGCAGATAAAATAGTTGACTGCTTGGTGGTTAGAAAGTATATTGTGACTTCTCTACACAATTTCTTTCATTACATAATCCTGGTTGTTGAAAAACTTTTCATTTCCTCCGGTATCTGTATGTCTTACACTTTCTAATTCTTATATGTTTGCTTCTCCTGGTATAGAAGTGGTGTAAAAGTTATAATTAAACTATTGATGAAGTAGCAACTTGTGCAGTCGAGGTATTTCATAAAAGAAGTTATTGTTTATGGTTGTCCTGTTTGAACTTTTGTGTTATTGTTAATATTACTGATTGCATTTTGGACAAATATGCACGTTTGTAAAACATTTGGTTTTTATGCACAGAAAATTATTTACTAAATGGAGGAAAAGATTGCAGGATATTGAACTCTTCAAGGATAAAGTAGGAAAATGACCTAGAACCCCCAGTTAGTGGAGTTGTAACAGTGCAAGATGAGAGCCCGCCCTGCATTAAACAGATTTGCCTGTGTCATCCTCCTAGTCAGACACTAAATCCCCCCTGTACCCATTTCTGTGCATATCGTTCATATTCTTGTAACTAACTCTGCTGCAAAATTCAATACTGTCCTTGAGGTGAAGCAATTGTTCTAGCCTGTTTGTGACCTTTGTTCAGCTTTTTATGTTGGCACAGCAACAGTTAAGGCTCTTGGTGAGGATGCATGTTCAAAAACTGAAATATGCTCACTAGCCACAGTCTTACTACGGGTGCAATGTGATATTATTCTTTACATGTCAGAACCCAAATATACAAGGAAAAAAACTTCGTCTACAGGCTGTTCCAGAATTAAGTCAAGTCATTTTTGTCAGTTGCAGTTGCCCACCATAAAAGACCTACATTCATCTACCTGTTTTCTCTCTTTTCGCTTTTCCCTGATGCTTTGCGACATCTGTTGTTTTGATTTCTTTCTTCTAATTTTCTCTTCACAAATTACTTCTTATCTCCCTTTCTTTATTTTGGTGCTCACCTTTATCTCATGTCACCTCCTATTCCACCTTAACCCAAACTTATCTCCTCCCCTCTATCATTTAAAACAAAACCAGTCTTCTGCTGCTCAACTGGGTGTACTAAGTGATGGTCAGGTAATACTAATTCATGTTGGCTTCTCAGTGAATAATGAAATAGTATTGAGCTTCCACAACAAATAGCTCTAGTTACATATATTGCTAGTGAATATTAATATGTACTCTTATCTTTCTTCTGATTTTCCAGAATTAATAGCCTGGCAGGACAGAATGCAAGTTCAGTATGTGGATGGCTTTATTATTACTACTATTATTATTGCGTGATGGTACTATATAGGTTATTTTGCCATGTTTCATTACTGCATGTGTCTGCCAGCTTCAGCCTGATCTGTAGAAGTTGTTTAAAATGTTATTTTTTTATTGTTTAATTTTTGGATACTTTTCTTTATACACATACCCTACAGTATATTCAATGTCTGGAATCATAATATTTATGCAAACAGATGCTGGAGATGGTGTTTGCCTTTGAAAGCTATTTTTCTTAAATATCTTTCTGATAGCATTGCAGACAAATATGTGTATTTTGCAGAACATTTGGTAATGTAACATGCACACCAGATGATTAAGTCATAACTGTGAAGCCAATTGAAAGTAGGGTTTTGTGCCCAAATGCATAGGAAGATTCAGATTTTTTTCATAGCTGCTATGAGATGAGTGCTACTTTGAGTGAGATGTGTTTTATGATTGTGTAGAAGTTGCCAGAGTGTTCTTAAACTGTAAGAATGTAATGACTTTCATAAAATAGTAAATCATTGATAATTATTATAAGAATTGCTCAGATATATGTTGTTTGGCATACTAACAATCAACAAGTGTTGGGAAGTCATAGTGTCATTAAAAGCTGTTGCCAGTAATTTGCTATTAATGTGGAAATTTGTCACTATGGAAGCAATTCATATGATAATCTCTGTCTGAGAAGTAGTAATGTTATATGTGTGTTTTGACTGTTTAACTGTTGTTTTTAAGTGTCAGTGTGAAGTTACCCAGAAATAAAATACAGAATGACAGTAGAAAATCTACGTAATATGTTGTACATTTGTATCATCAAGATGTCGAACTAATAAAACAGGAAAAAACCTATTTATGTTTAGTAAACATTTTTGTGATGCGCGATTGTTTGCTAGTTCCAGTAATTGAAGCAAAATGCTGACTCATTTCAAAATGTGCATTTCTGTTTTACAACACAACCAGTTCACTTTGCAGAACCTTTTACTAGTTACACAGAGAAAAAACAAATCAGTTAAAAATCATATTTGTTTTTTGGAGAACACTGTTTCTAATTCCAGCCATTACTTAGTAACATGGCATAGGAGGCATGTTCGCTCACTGGCACAGTCACATACTTAGTTTGCACATGCTTCATCACTACTATTACCAATAACTGCCATAAGTTGGGAGGCAGTTGTTTCAGAATTAATCCAAGGCATCTTACCAGTTGCAGGCACTCACCATAGGAGCCTTGCATTCATTTTCAGTTCTCTAACACCTGTCATACTAACAAAAACAAAAAATACAGTAACCACTCTGTATTGTCACTCTCTTCCTTGCAGGTGTACTAGCTTTATTTCACTGGAGTCCCAAACAGTGCAGAGAAAATAACATGTTTAAATTTTCTTTGTTCCTAAGTTGTTAAATTACATCAACGAAAATAATCAGTTTTTGAAAATATAATATAACAAGATAGATTTAAAAAATATACACACCAACCAGTGGCAGTAGAACACACATATAAAGGTATTAAAATTCGCAAGCTCTCGGAGACAGTGGCTTCTCCTCCTGGCAGAAGGATTGAAGGGGAAAGAAGAGGGGCAAAGGAAAAGGACTGACAAAGTTTATGAAACGGGGAGAATTTGGAAAAGTTGCTCAGAACCTCAGGTCAGGGGAGACTTACAGGACAGGATGAGAAGGAAAGACTGATCGTAGGGGACTGCACCAGACAAGATTTGAAAACATGATAGCTTAGAAGTAGAAGATAGGGTAATACGTAAGACAGATAGGGTAACATGTAAGACAGAGATTACTGCCGAAACATCGTGCACGAGCTGATAAGAGTGGAAAGCTAAGTGCATTGTATGTGATAGAGTCGGGGCAGGAGGGGAATAGACAGATTGGAAAATGAGAGATAAAAAACTAAAAGGGAGTGAAGACAGGAATAGTTAATGTGAAGAAATGCAGAGACTGAAGAAATTAACAGTAAATTAAGACCAGATAGATGGCGAGAACCAAAGACACCTTGTAACACAAGTTCCTACCAGCAGAGTTCTGAGAAATGATGGCACATGTGGTAAACAGGCACTGAGGTCATGACTGTCACATTGTAGAGCACACTCATCAACAGGACAGTGTGTGTTGCCAGTATACACCTTCTAGCCAAGTCCGTTCATTCTAATGGATAATTTCGTGGTAGTCATTCCAATGTAAAAGACCAATCAGTGTTTACATAACAGCTAGTATGCAACATGTTTCGTTTCACAGGTGGCTCTCCCTTTGATAGTGTACGTTTTGCCAGTTACAGGGCTTGTATAAGTGGTGGTAAGAAGGTGGATAGGGCAAGTCTTATGGTGGGGACGGTCACAGGATTAGGAGCCATAGGGTAGAGAAATAGGTGCAGATGGAGCATAGGGTCTGACAAGGACATTGCAGAGATAGGGAGTGTGATAAAAAGCTATTCTAGGTGTGATGCGCAAAATGTTGGACAGAATGGACCTGTTTTATGAACCTAATATCAAAGAGGTTGATGCATCTACATCTACATCTACATGGATACTCTGCAAATCACATTTAAGTGCCTGGCAGAGGGTTCATCGAACCACCTTCACACTTATCTATTATTCCAATCTCGTGTAGCGCACGGCAAGAATGAACACCTAGATCTTTCCGTACAAGCCCTGATTTTCCTTATTTTATCATGGTGATCATTTCTCCCTATGTAGGTCGGTGTCAACAAAATATTTTCGCATTCGGAGGAGAAAGTTGGTGATTGGAATTTCGTGAGAAGATTCCGTCACAACGACAAACGCCTTTCTTTTAATGATTTCCAGTGCAAATCATGTTTCATTTCTGTGACACTCTCTTCCATATTTCATGATAGTACAAAACGTGCTGCCTTTCTTTGAACTTTTAGAGGTACTTCGTCAGTCCTGTCTGGTAACGATCCCACACCGCGCAGCAGTATTCTAAAAGACGACGAACAACCATAGTGTAGGCAATTTCCTTAGTAGGTCTGTTACATGCCAATAAAATGCAGCCTTCGGTTAGCATTCCCCACAACATTTTCTATAAGTTCTTTCCAATTTAAGTTGTTCGTAATTGTAGTATCTAGGTATTTAGTTGAATTTACGGCTTTTACAGTAGACTGATTTATCGTGTAACTGAAGTTTAATGAGTTCCTTTTAGCACTCATGTGGATGACCTCACACTTTTTGTTATGTAGGGTCAACTGCCACTTTTCGCACCATTCAGATATTTTTTCTAAATTGTTTTGCAGTTAGTTTTGATCTTCTGATGACTTTATTAGTCGATAAACGACAGCGTCACGACGGCTGCTCAGATCGTCTCCCAAACCGTTTATAAAGGGGGCCTGAAATCACTTCTGTTTTACTCGATGACTTTCTGTCAATTACTATGAACTGTGACCTTTCCGACAGGAAATCGCTAATCCAGCTACATAACTGAGCCGATATTCCAAAAGCACGCAATTTTTCTATGAGCCGCTTGTGTGGTACAGTGTCAAAAGCCTTCCAGAAATATGGAATAGATCTGAAATCCCTTGTCAATAGCACTCAGCACTTAATGTGCGTTAAGACCGTTTCCTTCAAGGTAATTCATAATGTTCGAACACAATATATGTTCTAAACTCCTGCTGCATATCGACATTAACGATATGGGCCTGTAATTTAGTGGATTACTCCTACTACCTTTCTTGAATATTGGTGTGACCTGTGCAACTTTCCAGTCTTTGGGTATGGATCTTTCGTTGAGAGAACGGTTGTATATGATTGTTAAGTATGGAGCTAATGCATCAGCGTACTCGGAAAGGAACCTAATTGGTATACAGTCTGGACGAGAAGACTTGCTTTTATTAAGTGATTTGAGTTGCTTCATTACTCCGAAGATATTTACTTCTACGTTATACACGTTGGCAGCTGTTCTCGATTCGAATTCTGGAATATTTACTTCGTCTTCTTTTGTGAAGGCATTTCGGAAGGCTGTGTTTAGTATCTCTGCTTTGGCAGCACTGTCTTCGATAGTATCTCCATTGTTATCATGCAGAGAAGGCATTGATTGTTTCTTGCTGCTAACATCCTTGACAAATGACCAGAATTTCTTTGGATTTCCTGCCAGGTCTCGAGACAAAGTTTCGTCGTGGAAACTGTTATAGGCGTCTCGCATTGAACTCCATGCTACATTTCGAGCTTATGTAAAGGATCGCCAATCTTGGGGATTTTGCGTCTGTTTAAATTTGGCATTTTTGTTTCGTTGTTTCTGCAACAGTGTTCTAACCCGTTTTGTGTACCAAGGAGGATTAGCTAAGTCGTTAAAGAAGGGTTCCAAGATGAACAAATACTTGGCAAACAATCCTGATGAATCTTGGAAAGTTCAAACTTATCTTTTTATGACTCTGCAAAGGAATGTGCAGGGTATACTAAATGACGTAGCATGTCATTATTTCTTATTCAATTAGTGAAGCAAATATTGCTGTTTAAGTTCCGAGATTTGTACTAACATCTCTTACCTTGGAATCACATCTCTTATGTATTATATACTGGTACTCTGCAATTAACTTACTCAACTGCTTACATGAGATGGGTATCAACATTGCTCCTTTCTGGAAATTTACATTGCATATTTCTCAAGCATGTGAGAAAGTCATTTGTAGTACACCTCTAAATTCCTTCAGCCTTCGCTCACAATGCTACGAAACAATGATTTTTGGTAAAAGCAGCTCATTTTTATTGCACAAAATATCAATATGACTATATGTACGCAGTATACAACACGCGCATTGGAAATGCATGTGAGATGTAGGACCTCCATTATATGCCATAGCATGATTTTGTGATTTACAGTTTCTCATATATTGTGCACCATGGCATCCTACAGTTCAGAGTTATAAATGAATGTAGAAAAGCTATATACATACCTAATAGATCAACAGACTCATAAAATGCAACAGTGTGTCAGGCTCCAGTGTTTACTACTGGATACCAGTCAGTCTAATTTGTTGGTAAATATGCCAATTACATCACTAAAGTTTAACTGATGAGCCAAAGTTGATTCAGCAGCAAATACTCATACACATGATAAACCACATGTGGACATGTGGTGTTCTGTGAGTTCAAACAATCCTCCAGGAATGTTTGCACTTAGCTATTTGATTATGTAAGAAGACTATAACAAAGAAACTAATTTTGCTGTGTTTACTTGACTTCTTATTTGATGTATTTTAGCAATAAAAATTCCTTCTCCTTGAAAACTTACCTTATTTTTTCTGAATGCTCTGTGTCTTTTTGATGAGTTCATTAATCTCTACATTGTATTTCATCCACCACATTAGTATGACTATTTCCCTTGTGAAAGTGAATTCCCTTACTCCACTTGATCCTTTAGCAGTCAATCTCTAGAATTTTAATTCTTGTTCTCCATTATCTGTTTGGGATCTCATGTCATACTCCCTTCTGGGAAATGTAAGCATCTGGTCACCTCACCTTACCTTACTCTACACATTTTCGCTCTAGAGTGCACGAGACATGCATAGAACTAGTGAAATTTCTGTTTGAGACAACTAGGGATGCTGGTCCCTTTCTCTCCAAACCAACCAACCAACAACTAAGGATGAATATTGCACCTGTGCAAGTATCCCATGAGTTGGAGCTATTTGTTTCCACAAGTAAAGAAGGGTATCAGTGATAGTCTCACATCCGTGGTAAAAAACACTCTGGGTTCCAACGTGAGAAACATAAAGTCTTCTTTAGAAAAGAAAAACTAGCAAGCTGGAAAAGGTGGGCATGGTACGCGTGTGAGGTGTGTGTGTGTGTGTGTGTGTGTGTGTGTGGGGCGGGGGGGGGGGGGGGGGAGGTGAGTGTGTGTGTGTGTGTGTGTGTGTGTGTGTGTGTGTGTGTGAGGAAAGCTTCGGCCAATAGCTAAATCTGCAACAGTCTTTCTGTTGTGCCTGTCTGCAACTTAGCAAATCATTTTTATGGTGAGAAGCAATATCCCATTTTCCTAATATTGGTGATATTCCAACCTGCATTGTTTCATTATGTATCAAACTTCTTCAGCTAGCAGCCCATTCTTTTTCCTCTGCAGACACCCAGTATTTGAAAAGGGATACACTGCTTGCTGATGAACAGAATACCCTCTCATTCACTCGCGACTCACTGGCAGACAATAACTCAAACCTAATTTACGTATATATAACAGTAGCCTCTTGGCACTTTCTGTGTTTAACTTATCCGGTGAAAGAATTTGATCATAAACTCCATTCACATGCCAGTTGTAGGAATGTAGGGATGTTTGTGACTGAACAGTTACTATTGTGGCACTCTAGTCTGCTATGAAGCTGGTCTGTACTTACCAATGTGCCTTCTGGTTGACCACAAACAGGAACTTACAAAAGCCATTGAAATGCATCTTTTTGAAAGTATAAGTATTGGCTGTAAAACAAACTCAACTAATAGAACACACTAAATAGAGGCAAAATGGCTGGTGTAAGAAAATAATACACACAAAAAAACGATCATACGGCATAATGGGCCAGGAACCACCTGGGATTGTTTGGCCACCTGGTGCAAGTCTTTCCATTTGACGCCACTTTAGCAACTTGCTTGTCAAAGAAAATGAGAAGAAATGATTTGGACAACACAAACACCCAGTCCCCAAATTTTGTAAAATGAACAGATATACAAAGATAACTGAGGACTAAAATTACATTGACACTGAAAATCAAGCATTTTTCTGTGAGTTGTAGTCATTACAGTGACCACTCTCCAAAGTAATTTCACAGTTTGGAAACATATACCTCTATACTTTGTGTTATTGAAGATGTCGTTATTGTTGATTTTGTATGCAATATAAGTAGGGACAGCAAAAATGATGTTGTTGCGGTCTTCAGTTCAGAGACTGGTTTGATGCAGCTCTCCATGCTACTCTGTCCTGTGCAATCTTCTTCGTCTCCAAGTAACTACTGCAACCTACATCCTTCTGAGTCTGCTTAGTGTATTCATCTCTTGGTCTCGCTGTACGATTTTTACCCTCCACGCTGCCCTCCAAGACTACATTGGTGATCCCCAGATGCCTCAGAACATATCCTACCAACCGATACCTTCTTCTAGTCAAGTTGTGACACAAATTCCTCTTCTCTCCAATTCTGTTCAGTACCTCCTCATTCTTCCCCCCATGAACCATGGACCTTGCCGTTGGTGGGGAGGCTTGCGTGCCTCAACGATACAGATAGCCGTTCCGTAGGTGCAACCACAACGGAGGGGTATCTGTTGAGAGGCCAGACAAACGTGTGGTTCCTGAAGAGGGGCAGCAGCCTTTTCAGTAGTTGCAGGGGCAACAGTCTGGATGATTGACTGATCTGGCCTTGTTACATTAACCAAATTGGCCTTGCTGCTCTGATACTGCGAACGGCTGAAAGCAAGGGGAAACTACAGCCGTAATTTTTCCCGAGGGCATGCAGCTTTACTGTATGATTAAATAATGATGTCGTCCTCTTGGGTAAAATATTCCGGAGGGCGGGGACTATTCAAGAGGACGTCGTTATCAGAAGAAAGAAAACTGGTGTTCTACGGATCGGAGCGTGGAATGTCAGATCCCTTAATCGGGCAGGTAGCTTAGAAAATTTAAAAAGGGAAATGGATAGGTTAAAGTTAGATATAGTGGGAATTACTGAAGTTTGGTGGCAGGAGGAACAAGACTTTTGGTCAGGTGAATACAGGGTTATAAATACAAAATCAAATAGGGGTAATGCAGGAGTAGGTTTAATAATGAACAAAAAAATAGGAGTACGGGTAAGCTACTACAAACAGCATAGTGAACGCATTATTGTGGCCAAGATAGACACGAAGCCCATGCCTACTACAGTAGTACAAGTTTATATGCCAACTAGCTCTGCAGATGATGAAGAAATTGATGAAATGTATGATGAGATAAAAGAAATTATTCAGGTAGTGAAGGGAGACGAAAATTTAATAGTCATGGATGACTGGAATTCAAGAGTAGGAAAAGGGAGAGAAGGAAACATAGTAGGTGAATATGGATTGGGGGACAGAAATGAAAGAGGAAGCCGCCTGGTAGAATTTTGTGCAGAGCATAACTTAATCATAGCTAACACTTGGTTCAAGAATCATAAAAGAAGGTTGTATACATGGAAGAACCTGGAGATACTAAAAGGTATCAGATTGATTATATAATGGTAAGACAGAGATTTAGGAACCAGGTTTTAAATCGTAAGACATTTCCAGGGGCAGATGTGGACTCTGACCACAATCTATTGGTTATGAACTGTAGATTAACACTGAAGAAACTGCAAAAAGGTGGGAATTTAAGGAGATGGGACCTGGATAAACTGAAAGAACCAGAGGTTGTACAGAGTTTCAGGGAGAGCATAAGGGAACAATTGACATGAATGAGGGAAAGAAATACAGTAGAAGAAGAATGGGTAGCTCTGAGGGATGAAGTAGTGAAGGCAGCAGAGGATAAAGTAGGTAAAAAGATGAGGGCTAGTAGAAATCCTTGGGTAACAGAAGAAATACTGAATTTAATTGATGAAAGGAGAAAATATAAAAACACAGTAAATGAAGCAGGCAAAAAGGAATACAAACGTCTCAAAAATGATATCAACAGGAAGTGCAAAATGGCTAAACAGGCATGGCTAGAGGACAAATGTAAGGATGTAGAGGCTTATCTCACTAGGGGTAAGATTGATACTGCCTAGAGGAAAATTAAAGAGACCTTTGGAGAAAGGAGAACCATTTGCATGAATATCAAGAGCTTTGATGGAAACCCAGTTCTAAGCAAAGAAGGGAAAGCAGAAAGGTGGAAGGAGTATATAGAGGGTCTATACAAGGGTGATGTACTTGAGGATAATATTATGGAAATGGAAGAGGATGTAGATGAAAATGAAATGGGAGATATGATACTGCGTGAAGAGTTTGACAGAGCACTGAAAGACCTGAGTCGAAACAAGGCTCCCGGAGTAGACAACATTCCATTAGAACCAATGATGGCCTTGGGGGAGCCAATCCTGACAAAACTCTACCATCTGGTGAGCAAGATGTACGAGACAGGGGAAATACCCTCAGACTTCAAGAAGAATATAATAATTCCAATCCCAAAGAAAGCAGGTGTTGACAGATGTGAAAATTACCGAACTATCAGTTTAATAAGTCACAGATGCAAAATACTAACGCGAATTCTTTACAGACGAATGGAAAAACTGATAGAAGCCAACCTCGGGGAAGATCAATTTGGATTCCGTAGAAATGTTGGAACACGTGAGGGAATACTGACCTTACAACTTATCTTAGAAGAAAGATTAAGGAAAGACAAACCTATGTTTCTAGCATTTGTAGACTTAGAGAAAGCTTTTGACAATGTTGATTGGAATACTCTCTTTCAAATTCTGAAGGTGGCAGGGGTAAAATACAGAGAGGGAAATGCTATTTACAATTTGTACAGAAAGCAGATGGTAGTTACAAGAGTCGATGGGTATGAAAGGCAAGCAGTCGTTGGGAAGGGAGTGAGACAGGGTTGTAGCCTATCCCCGATGTTATTCAATCTGTATATTGAGCAAGCAATAAAGGAAACAAAAGAAAAGTTCGGAGTAGGTATTAAAATCCATGGAGAAGAAATAAAAACGTTGAGGTTCACCGATGACGTGGTAATTCTGTCAGAGACAGCAAAGAACTTGGAAGAGCAGTTGAACGGAATGGACAGTGTCTTGAAAAGAGGATATAAGATGATCATCAACAAAAGCAAAACGAGGATAATGGAATGTAATTGAATTAAGTCGGGTGATGCTGAGGGAATTAGATTACGAAATGAGACACTTAAAGTAGTAAAGGAGTTTTGCTATTTGGGGAGCAAAATAACTGATGATGGTCGAAGTAGAGAGGATATAAAATGTAGACTGGCAATGGGAAGGAAAGCGTTTCTGAAGAAGAAAAATTTGTTAACATCGAGTATAGATTTAAAAGTCAGGAAGTCGTTTCTGAAAGTATTTGTATGGAGTGTAGCGATGTATGGAAGTGAAACGTGGACAATAAATAGTTTAGACAAGAAGAGAATAGAAGCTTTCGAAATGTGGTGCTACAGAAGAATGCTTAAGATTAGACGGGTAGATCACATAACTAATGAGGAGGTATTGAATAGAATTGGGGAGAAGAGGAGCTTGTGGCACAACTTGACTAGAAGAAGGGATCGGTTGGTAGGACATGTTCTGAGACATCGAGGGATCACCAATTTAGTGTTGGAGGGCAGCGTGGAGGGTAAAAATCGTAGAGGGAGACCAAGAGATGAATACACTAAGCAGATTCAAAAGGATGTAGGTTGCAGTAAGTACTGGGAGATGAAGAAGCTTGCACAGGATAGAGTAGCATGGAGAGCTGCATCAAATCAGTCTCAGGACTGAAGACCACAACAACAACAACAACAACAACAACCTCCTCATTAGTTACATGATCTACCCATCTAATCTTCAGATTCTTCTGTAGCACCACATTTCAAAAGCTTCTATTCTCTTCTTGCCTGAACTATTTATCACCCATGTTTCACTTGCATACATGGCTACAATTTATACAAATACTTTCAGAAGTCTTCCCGACTCTTAAATTTATACTCGATGTTAGCAAATTTCTCTTCTCCACACACACACTTTTCCTACCATTGCCAGTCTACATTTTATATTGTCTCTACTTTATCCATCATCAGTTATTTTGCTTCCCAAATAGCAAAACTTATTTCCCAATCTAATTCCCTCAGCATCACCTGATTTAATTTGAATAAAGTCCATTATCCTCATTCTGCTTTTGTTAATGTTCATCTTATATCCTCCTTTCAAGACACTGTCCATTACTTTCAACTGCTCTTCCAAGTCCTTTGCTGTCTCTGACAGAATTACAATGTCATCGGCGAACCTTAAAATTTTTATTTCTTCCCCATAGATTTTAATACCTGCTCCGAATTTTTCTTGTTTCCTTTACTGCTTGCTCAATATACAGATTGAATAACATCGGGGAGAAGCTACAACCCTGTCTCACTGCCTTCCCAACCGCTGCTTCCCTTTCATGCCCCTCGACTCTTATAACTGCCATCTGGTTTCTGTACAAGTTGTAATTAGCCTTTCACTCCTTGTATTTTACCCCTTCCACCTTCAGAATTTGAAAGAGAGTATAACATTGTCAAAAGCTTTCTCTAAGTCTACACTTGCTAGAAATGTATGTTTGCCTTTCCTTAATCTATCTTCTAAGATAATTCATAGGGTCAGTATTGTCTTACGTATTCCAACATTTCTATGGAATCCAAACTGATCCTCCCCGAGGTCAGCTTCTACCAGTTTTTCCATTCATCTGTAAAGAATTTGTGCTAGTATTTTGCAGCCGTGACTTATTAAACTGATAGTTTGGTAATTTTCACTCCTATCATCACCTGCATTCTTTGGGATTGCAATTATTATATTCTTCTTGAAGTCTGAGGGTATTTCACCTGTGTCATACATCTTACTCACTAGATGGTAGAGTTTTGTCATGGCTGGCTCTCCCAAGCTATCGGTAATTCTAATGGAATGTTGTCTACTCCCAGGGCCTTGTTTCAACTAAGGTCTTTCAGTGCTCTGTCAAATTCTTCACATAGTATCATATCTCCCATTTCATCTTCATCTACATCCTTTATCATTTCCATAATATTGCTCTCAAGCACATTGCTCTTGTATAGACCCTCCATATACTCCTTCCACCTTTCTGCTATCCCTTCTTTACTTAGAACTGGTTTTCCATCTGAGTTCTTGATATTCATATAAGTGGTTCTCGTTTCTCCAAAGGTATCTCATTTTCCTGTAGGCAGTATCTGTCTTACTCCTAGTGATGTATGCCTCTATATCCTTACATTTGTCCTCTAGCCATCCCTGCTTAGCCATTTTGCACTTCCTGTCAATCTCATTTTTGAGATATTTGTATTCCTTTTTGCCTTCTTCATCTACTGCATTTTTTATATTTTATCTTTTCATCAATTAAATTCAATATTTCTCCTCTTACCCAAGGATTTCTACTTGCCCTCGTCTTTTTACCTACTTGATCTTCTCCTGCCTTTGCTATTTCATCTCTCAAAGCTACGCATTCTTGTTCTACTTTATTTCATTCCCCCTTTCTTGTCAATAGTTCCCTAATGCTCTCTATGAAACTCTCTACAACCTCTGTTCTTTCAGTTTCTCCATGTCCCATTTCCTTAAATTCCCACCTTTTTGCAGTTTCTTAAGTTTTAATCTACAGATAGATTGTGGTCAGAGTCCACATCTGCCCCTGGAAATGTCTTACAATTTAAAACCTGGTTCCTAAATCTCTGTCTTAGCATTATACAATCTATCTGAAAGCTTCCAGTGTCTCCAGGCCTCTTCCACATATACAACCTTCTTTCAGGATTCTTAAACCAAATGTTACCTATGATTAAGTTATTCTTTGTGTAAAATTCTACCAGGGCGGTTTCCTCTTTCATTCCTTACCCACATTCCACATTCACATATCACTTTTCCTTCTCTTACTTTTCCTACTGTCAAATTCCAGTCCCCCATAACTATTAAATTTTCATCTCCTTTCACTATCTGAATAATTTCTTTTATCACATCATACATTTCTTCAATCTCTTCATCATCTGCAGAGCCAGTTGGCATACAAACCTGTACTACTGTGGTAGGAATGGGCTTCATGTCTATCTTGGCTACAATAATGTGTTCACTGTGCTGTTTGTAGTAGCTTACCTGTGCTCCTATTTTTTTTATTCATTATTAAACCTGCATTACCCCTATTTGATTTTGTATTTATAACCCTGTAGTCACCTGACCAGAAGTCTTGTTCCTCCTGCCACCAAACTTCACTAATTCCCACTATATCTAACTTTATCTTATCCATTTCCCTTTTTCAATTTTCTAACCTTCCTACCCAATTAAAGGATCTGACATTCCATGCTCTGATCCCTAGAACACCAGTTTTGTTTCTCCTGACAACGTCGTCGTCCTGAGTAGTCCCTGCCCGGAGATCAGAAGGGGGGACTATTTTACCTCTGAAATATTTTTCCCAAGAGGACACCATCATCATTTAACCATACAGTAAAGCTTCATGCCCTCAGGAAAAATTGCGGCTGTAGTTTCCCTTGCTTTCAGCTGTTCGTAGTACCAGCACAGAAATGCCATTTTGGTTAATGTTACAAGTCAGTCAATCATCCAGACTGTTGCCCCTGCAACTACTGAAAAGGCTGCTGCCCCTCTTCAAGAACCAGACGTTTGCTTGTCTGGTCTCTCAAGAGATACCCACCCTCCCCCGTTGTGGTTGCGCCTATAGTATGGTTATCTGTATCGCTGAGGCACACAAAAATGATAATGGAAAAAAAAAAATTAGTGAAATAATGCAAAATGAAGAATTTGTATGAGTAATCATGAGATTCGTAATTTCGTTATACAAAAATGTTATAAATCTGAGGACAGTAGTTAACTAACATTTATAAACTGATAGTTACTGAATGTTACAATTGCATTTTGACTTATCTCCTCAAGGCTGAACTTAATTTGTAATCTTAAGAATGACAGTTCATTTCCAGTCAATGTAGTTTGATGTGATATCGAAAACAGCACCGAAATTGGCAAAAATTTGAAGTTTGCAAAAAATACAAGATTGGAAAAAATAACCTGAATGCAAAAATAAATAACATCGAACATGGCAATATATAACACTGAATTTTGCAAGAAATAACACTGAATTTGGCCATATAGTAAAACGATTTTTTCCTATCTCTAGGTATAAGACTTGATGTAGTTTAAGTACAGAAACCCTTTGGGATTAGATGTACTCTCCAAATAACAAAAAGAATGATAAATAATTCAGCTTTATATTCGATTACAATATCTTTAACAGCTTTAAAATTGTAAGAAATTTCAATCACTGTCCATGAGCATAGAGAAGGTCTTCCTAGCCATACCTTTTTTCTTTTTTAAATTTTTTTCCTAGAATACCTCACAGTCAAGGTGAAGGCAAAATTTCTGAGACTGAATAGGATTAATGGAAAGAAATCTGTTACCTAAAGAATAAATTAACTGATTGTTGTGATATTCCACATAAGTGTTCCAACCTTTAACCTAAACACTATTAGGATGTGGTCTGAACACTGTTCAAATTTTATACAAGCATGTCACAGTGAAAAACTTCGACATCATACAATAGAACGAGATCATAGCAGCAAAATAAGAAACAAGAATTCAGACCAGAGTCCTTTGAAAACACACTGAGAGTCTGCAAGTTTTGTTAATTTCAGAAGTGCTGAAACAGTATAGTAGGTCAATTATATCTACATAGTACAAAATCAACTTCACACCCCACAACAACCATTTGTCACTTGTTCTCTGCCCCTTTTTTTATATTTAATCTCCATTTGCATCATGGTAGTTGCTCTCAGTTTTGACCTTTTTGCAAGCAGTCCACCAGTATGAATGGTCCCACAAAATAGTGACCAAAAGCAAAATAGACCACCCTCTGGAACAACATGCAGCTGAACATAATGTACTTGATGTCAAGGGCTGCTTCTAAACTTGAGCCACCTAGGGATGGTGGTTATCACTGAGACAACCAGTTTTCAGTTATATTGGTTTGTTCTACGCCAGTTTAACATGACTGTTAAAACTGTTCAAAAAACTGTATCTGAAATACCCACTTTTTGCTTTTTTATTCCTATTACTTCCTGTAACAAATGTAAAAATTTTGACCCTTCGAGTGAATCACAATGTTACAATAAATAGGCAAATAAAAGAAAACTTAGTCCACCTACCATTGCTGCCTTTCTCTAAAAATGTTAAGTGGTTGAATACCAGAAAAAAACACCGGTATTCTCCTATTAACTCTAAATTTTTGAAACGCTCAAAAAGCATGTTGTAATCAGGGATCACACCACTATGTGGGGATTATGAAAGGTCAGTTCTAAAGGGTGAAAACTGATGTCCAAGGACACTGTTTGTCATATTAATTTATCTGTTTTTAGTGGCTACAAGCAGATAATGTATATTACATACATGCAGGCAGCACATCAGCTACTCTCTGTTTTTACTGTAGACTATGAATGAATTGTTATTTTTTAGTTCTGTGGGTAATATTCTCCCATTAACTCTAAATTTTTGAAACTGCTCAAAAAGCATGTTGTAATCAGGGATCACACCACTATGTGGGGATTATGAAAGGTCAGTTCTAAAGGGTGAAAACTGATGTCCAAGGACACTGTTTGTCATATTAATTTATCTGCTTTTAGTGGCTACAAGCAGATAATGTATATTACATACATGCAGGCAGCACATCAGCTACTTTCTGTTTTTACTGTAGACTATGAATGAATTGTTATTTTTTAGTTCAGTGGGTTGGAGGTACGGGACACACTGTCCATTTTTGGCCAAAATGAGATGATTGGCACAATTATATGAGTTTCTCATCCTCTACCCAGAGGTACACCACACTATGTCCTACATTGAATATTGGTGGAGTTACGGTGCAATGAAATAACACCAAGTCCACTTTACCCTAGAGGTATACAAAACCATCTGGAGATAGTACTGCATACTTCTGCACACTCTGGTGGCACTAGCATGGACTAAGGTCAGTCCAGTCAGATTTATATGGGATTTGACAGCGTTATCTCCAGTTTGTGTTTCGTACAAGTTAATAATATTGAATCCAAACTCTCATGGGTACAAAATTATGACATTACTTAAAGGCAGTAATAGTGCTGCCTCAATAGGTAAGCTATAATGTTTTCTACAATCGTTATATTAATGAATAATGTGATTGTAAACATAACCTAACTTATGAGGCATTTGTATTTCGCCAGATGAGGAACCATTATGTGATCTGTTTTGTTTCAGAATCAAATACTACTCCAACTAACTATCTCCAATTGTGACAAAACCTATGAACCTTTAAGTGGGGCAAGTTCTGATTTGGATGATAACAACAGTACACAGACTCAATCAAAGAATAGGTTAAAAAACAACAGTAATGTTCAAACTGTCACCAAAAAAAAGAAATACCGAATACACTAGAGGAAGATTTATACTTAAGCAGTAATAGTAAAATTGCTGTAAAAATTTGTGCAGTTTTAGAAATGAATGAATGTGTGGGAAGAAAAGTAAACAATAAAACTAATATTCCACAGTATGATAAAAAGCATGTAGTTCAGGACGACGAATGGAAATGTAACGTCCATAAATGCAAAGTAGCTGGTGGGAAGGAATATGTCAATAAAAAAGGTAGGACTGTTCCTGCTAAAGTATCTGTGCATTTGTAGGATGAAATGCTCAGAAAAACTGCCTGAAACTGAAAGACAAAAGATTTTTCATTCATATTGGCATGAGGAAACGTCTACAGATATGAAAAGGCAATTTGTTGGCACGTGTGTTGAGCAACGTAGCACAACTCGTTCAAGAATAAGAAACTTAACCTTAAATAAGTGTAACGAAAACACACTAAGCTACTAACTTACTGTAAATGGTGGACGAGTAAAGGTGTGCAAGATTATGTTTCTTAACACACTTTCTATCTCAAATACAGTTGTAGTAAACTTTAAAAAAAAACTTGGAGCCAGGTGCAGTAGTAAGAAACGATCAAAGGGATAGGCATACTCCAAGCAGAAAAACACCTGATAAAACAGTTGAACATATCAAAAGACATATTTCTTCTTTCCCACATTACGAAAGTCACTACAGTAGAGAACAGTGTGCGTCAGGAAATATTTACGACCAGAACTGAATATACAAAAAATGTATGACCTATACACAGATGACTGTATTCAAAACAATATTGACCCAGAGTTAAGGAGTGAAAAATGATTTTACGCACACATCTTTAATAAACAGTTCAATTTGTCATTCAAACCACCTGAAAACAACATCTGTGATATGTTTCAGACAAAGCTGAAAAGTAATTTGACTCCAGAAGAAAAAGAATCTCTGAAGCTGAGCATACTGCTCATCTGAATGAATCAAAAAACAGGTATCTTCTAAAAAGTAATGAAATTAACAAGGCAAGAGGAACACCACCACACAACCGGAAACCTTCAGAAATGATTACAATCCCCACTCATATCAAATAGTATTAGTTTCTATAAAAGGAAACTTTGGGCCATAAATTTTACCTTGTATGATGCATCAGATTCCTCAGTTCACTGTGCGATGTGGGATGAGTCAAAAGCAGGGCGGGCGGAAACGAAACTGCATCAGCAATTTTGAAGTGGGCAGATAGTGTCATACCTGACAGTGAGGTGGAAGAAATCACACTTTAAACAGACAACTGCTATGGACAAAATAAGAATGTGAATATTATTATGTGTTTTTCTGGTTACTGCATAAGTATCCACAAATTAAGACCATAACTCAGAAATTTCTACTAAAAGGCCATACCCACATGGAGGCTGACAGTGTTCATACATTGAGAGAGATGAAGCGGAAGAAATTGAATAATATGAGCATTTTAACACCTTGGGACTGGCAACAATTGGTAAGACACACTTCCAGCAAATACATTGTTCATAATATGCAGCTTCAAGATTTCAAAAGTTATGCCACTCTGGAAGGCCTCCCCTTGTTCAGAGGAAAATGGATATGGAGAAACGCTCATTTTTGTTATCAAAGTGTGTGCAATTACAAGTAACAGGAAAACATGGGAATTCTGTACTTCAAAATATCTTTTGATGGTGACAACAAACAGCCCAACTTCGTTAGGTTATGCAGACATGGACTTACATTTCCAGCAGATTTGAACCAACTCTCAGATGTCCCAAGACCTATTTCACTACAGAAATATAATGATTTAATGGCACTGTTGTTATATATCCCTTCAGTTTGTCATGCATTTTATAAGAACCTAGAACATACACGGAATACAAACATAACAGACTATCCAGAAGGCGACACAGATGAGATTTAGAACCAAATGTGACATTTACGTTCATATAGCAAGTTGTACCACAATGTCAGTAATATACTGTTCATGTAAAATATTCTTACAATGAAATTAATGTGAATGAGTAATATTATTCATTAAATACCAAGAGCACTATGCCACACAATGCAACATGTTTATGAGAGGTATACAACACCATGTCCATTATATATCTACAAAACGAAAAAAGGCTATTACATGTGAAACAACACGATACTTAATGTTAAAAGTGTAAACTGACCAAATTTCATTACGATGATGCCATTAATAGGAAAGATATTTGAGGGAGAACACAGTAAAGGACCAAAAATTTAGTAAATGTGACATAGTGTCCTATAGCTGCGACCCACAGAGTTTATTAGTGTAACTATAATTTCCTTATTCTTTTATTACTTCATAGGAATGGAAAAAATCTTAACAAATGAAGCATTGTACCTCATTGCTACATCACTTCATAAAAATATTTCCTGGATTGAGTTGGTGCCATTCTGCAGTACAATAGAGGTCTGGCAACGACAGAAACAAACTACAGTATAGACCAGGTGAAGGCAAGTCTTGCACACTGCAAGTACATACATACTTTAAGCCACAACACATGACACACGGTTATTATGTCTCCAGAATGCTGTACCAATTTTTAGGCCACCTGTTTACTGTTTGTCGACATTTGTTAAAAATGTAGCACTGATTGCTTTTCCGATTTTTCATAACAATGCAATATTTCAAACCAATACAAATTTTATGAATAAAAATTACTTTTTTTTTCAAAAAGGTTTATTTAAATATGAAATATTTTAGCACCTCTGCTATGGGTAATTAATATTTTTATTTGTTTTTACTCAGTTATTAGTACAAAAATAAAATATATGTTATAATTGAGACCAAACGAACACCGAAAAATACCTGTAACTAAAATATTATCATTTTTAACCAGTAGATTTTTCCAGTCCCTAAGGCCATCTGGATCCTCCCCTCCTCTACTAGTTTCTCTGGACTGTGCAGATCGGAGTTAACTTCACTACTCATTCTCTTCTCCCGAAATTATCCCGGCCTCAACCTACAGTAACCTACTGCCTTCACATCCTCCAGCCAACAATTTGTTGCCACCCTCTGACAAAGCAGCCACCTCTCTTTCCCCTTGCCTGCTCTGCTACCTTTTCACTCCTCTCGCACCATATCTCCCTGCCTCACAACCTCCCAACACTTTGCCTGTTGGCAATCTAGTCCCCTTACACTCCTCCAGACAGTGCCCTTCTCTCCCCAGTCGTACCACGCTATCATTTCCTCTTCCCCACCCTCTCCAGATTGCTGTTTCTCTTCTACATGACAGTTGCATTCTGCTCTAACCCGCCAGAGGTGGTAGTCGTGTGTGTGTGTGTGTGTGTGTGTGTGTGTGTGTGTGTGTGTGTGTGTGTGTGTGTGTGTGTGTGTGTGTTTCCTTTTCTGAAGAAGGCTTTGGCCGAAAGCTAAATGTGTAATTGTCCTTTTTTTGTGCCTGTCTGCAACCTAGTGTGTCATATTTACAGTGAGAATCAAGTTTGAAACGCAAAGACACTGCCTGTCACACACAGTGCTGACACGTCACTGCTTTTGTTAAGATGGCACTGCTGTCAGAACTGAGGCTTTCCTTTATGATTATTGTCATAATAACATGGCACGTATGCATTTTATTCACTCCTCACCAAACCACAACTGCTCTTCTTGTAAATAAGAGCATGAACATGCACAAGTCCTCATACTCAAAATCAGTGTGTTGTTAAGCCCTGGACTAGAGTACTGTATATAAAACAAATTATGGGGAATGATGGGTGCAATAATTATGTACAGATAAAAAATTAATACAAGATAAGAAGAGACTGAGGACTGTGACAAAGCAGCCAAAGGACTGGTGACTTGTTTCCTCCAGTAATTTCCACAGATTTCCTCCTCCACCTTTTCTATTTATGTTTTAGATCATCATCTTTTCTGTAACCATTGGCCTCCCTTAATCACTATTTTGTATCCAGCCTGTAACTTTTTTTCTTTAATTTAGTTTTAATTTTTGATCTGTCAATTACTTACCATATGTTATTGGAAGTTCCATGAAATTTAAACTGATTGTTAGCTAATTCATTCCAAATCACCAAACATACATCAGCTTTCTCTAGAAATTACATATTTGGTTTGCTTAAATACTGAACCTGGGAATTATATGCTGACTTACATGTCACTGTACTTCTTTCACTATATATATCCCTCCTCGCATTTTGAAATGTATATTTCACAATTAAGAGTGCTTGTTTCAGGACATCTTCAGTAAAATTAAAAAGACAAGAATAACAGAGGTAGGCAATAAAAGAGTGATAATTACAAAGTGAAAAACAATCATTTTTATTTTATGATACACTGTACACATATAAGGACTTCTAATTAACTTCTTTGATAGTTAACTTGTCCTTTTCTTTGGTTTATATTCTCCTTTCTTTTTGCTGACTGTCCGACAAAATTGTTTCTTCAGCTCTCTCTGCTTACGTAGCAATTTCTCTTGTTCTTTTTCCAGTTCTTTCTTATGCTCTTTTCTTTTCTCTTTAATGGCTTGTTTCAGCTTCTCCTGCTTGATTCTGTAGGAAGCCTTCAGCATCTTCATCATGGCAGCAACCTGTTCACATATCAGTGTTATTAGAGCTGGCAACTATCAAGTCAATACCATATGTGAGGAATAGGTCATGTTATTAGTCCCAGAGAGAAGTTGAAATAGAAAAACATTGGCAAAATTTGTGGCAAAACTAGTTTCTATTATACCTAATTTTATCTCCAATTAATTTTTTGCCTTTATCTTATCTTTGTTCCCAGAGGCAACTGCTTCTACAGTTCTACCTTTGAAATGTTCTTGATACTGAATTTATACCAATCTTGCCATAGTCGCTTAAGTTTCAATGGTTGTTACATACATACTATTCTTATAATATTATATTCCTCATTTCAATGTTAACTTTTGTATGTCAATGTGACATGGCTGCCTTTGAAAAAGGAAAGTTAGTACAAGCATCGGACATGATAATATGAACATCCATTTAATACGTTGTATGCTTAATTTCAACGACGAGAATGCCTGGAAGATGGTAACAGATCATCAATTGTTATTTCAATACATAACACAAATATTTTAAATAACTAACATATCAGACAATTGTGAGTGTCACTGAAGACATGCCATTTCATCTGTTTGTTCATCAAAACATTCTTCCATGTTTATAGTGAGGGAATTAAGATACAACACCCAACTGCACCAATACCTGCATCACTGAATAAGACATTCCGAGTTTTGTTGTTTTCAGGTTGACCATGTGTTCACTGAAACCCACCATATTTAAAATAAGAGGAAGACAATCAGCTCACCTATAGCGGATTGATGTGTGGAGCACATAACATAACAGAAACCAGCATTCACACTAGCTTTCAAGCAATCGCTCTTTTTCCGACAGTAGTACACACATCCTGTGCTCTAAGCTAATGTAAATGCTGTTTTTTGTTATGTGTTACTGTGCTCCTCGTATCAATCCATGATAAGTGAGTGGTTGCCTTTCCCTTATTTTACATATTGCTCCATCCACGAATTTCCATTATTGCAACCTATCAAATGATCACTAAATCAATACAGTACCTGCATCGTGCTTTACAGTTGAAAGAAGATGTTTAAGGCTTGGAAATAGGAACTAAACAGTGTAAAAGCAGATTTTTCAGACTATATTACATATTTCCATGGGTTGGCAATGAGATTTTTTACTCTTTGCACTACTGAAGATCCTCCATGCATTCACCAGAGTTACAATCGAGTTGTCAATAGCAACTCTACAAGGAATGTTCCATTTATATGCAGTTTTCACTACACTGATTTCTCTACGTGTATATTATTAATATTAGCAATCACTTTTGTGGAAGTTGTCTTATTACAAACAACAATCCCCTTCAAAGCCTTCACATTTATCAATGTCTACTTTTCCTTCAATATTATGCTGAGCAGCCTGACATTTTCACACATGCTCTAGGGCCGTCATGACACTAGTTAAGCAGCTCTAGATGGTTTTACAACTGTTGTCAAGCATGAACCAGCTAGGTTGGCACCAACGATTCCTCCTTGTTTTTAAGGACTGACTACTGAAGTGTAGCAACACACCACCATAATGATATCCTCTGTAATGGCAACTGAGAACATTTCCAGAGGTATTGTGGTACAAAGGCAAAGCAAGAGAAGATGTTGGCACATTATAGATCAATCTTAATAACTGCAGAAATGAGGCGTTAACATCAAGATATTCATATTGTTTTGCCCAACATATTCTAGTGCAATGCAGTAACGCACTATACATCATCAATCTGCCCATAATAAACATTTTTTCTCACGATAAAACATCAGAAAAGTACTGTCAGAGGATAAAACATTTTGTAATACCATGCACCACATTATTGTAATTAATGAAATGATACAATTGAGCAGACTAAGGCTCTACACATTACCTGCTGTTCATGAGGCTCTCGCACAACTGCAACACGTTTCGACTCCAGACTGTCCTTGCCACGCACAGGTCCTAATTTTGGTTTGTCCTTGTACGGCAATTGTTTCTGCAAACTACGTGGAATGACCAGCTCTGGAAATACTTTGGGTGTGCGCTCTATTGGCTGTAAAACACATATTTTAATTATAAAGAGAATTTTAGTTTATTCTTGAAATGAAAAGTTCACATTTCAATATGGTTGTTCTTAGAACTATGGATATACAGGGGGGGGGGGGGGGAGGCCTTGGTTCACATCACATGCCATTCAAGTCCTCTCCACCAACACCAGCTTCTCTCAGTTGTATAGTATTTGCAAGTCACATTGTTGTCTTGCCTGTGGACAGTCGGATGGGGTAATACGATTGCAAATGCTATGGTCTGGCTGCCTGATTGTCCACACATCTGCCGCTGTACACACATCCCCCTCTCCCCTTACTAGTTCATCATGTACTACACGATTTCCCATGTTTGCAGCAGGGTGAGCGTGCACATGCCCTTTTCCTATCCTCCTTATTGCCTGCTACCCCTCCCTACCCTTCACCCTTCCCTTTTTCTTTGGTCCTATTTCCCATTCTACCTGACCCAGTCCCTCATCCTAATTGAGATGCAGTACTGGAACACTGTAGTTTTGTATACATGTGTGTGTTTGCTATCTCTGAATAAGGACAATGAAAGAAAGTTATGATATGAACTCCAAATCTTTCTTACATGTGTGGCTCCAGCTCAATGTATCACAATGTATTAAATGGTTATCTTTCTCCTTTTACTCCTTCATTTGAAAAATGTAGTCAGTAACTTAACAGTATTAACAGTTAGAACCTTGTGATTAATTATGTGTCACAGTCAGGATAAATTAGACTACCAGTTTCAAAATCATTGACATAATCCATTTTAGAGTATCTGTTGGCAATTCCCAATGCTGGTGACATCATGAAGCAGCACTATTAGTCACAAAAACTTGTGGATCCCACTCACCTTGTACAAACTATCAAAATCAGGATCCCGTCGTATACCCTTAGCTCGTTTCAGTTCACCAACAGTGCGCATTCCTCTCCAGAGGTTCTTTTGGTCTGGCGGCAGCAAAAGCGATGTGACCGGATTGTAGAACTTGGGTACATCAACTTTGTACCATGTCCGACAGAATACAATATCTAGTGGAAGAATAAAAAAGAATTCTCTAAACAAACATTTATCACATTATCAAATAGAATCCAGTTGTTTGCTTAATGTTATAAAAATAAACCATCCAGCTGAATCTTTCATTTTGCAAAGGTCATATGCTATTTCACAACTTCCAAACAGATTAAAATTGTGTGTTGAACCAAGACTTGAACTTGGCTGACTGAGCTTTCCAGGCACCTCGCGACCTACTCTCACAGCTTCAGCTCTGCCATTACTTCATTCCTCCCCTCCAAACTTCACAGAAGTTCTCCTGCATAACTTTCTTCCCTAGCACTACCAAAAGAAATGATATTTCAGAGGAAAACAGCACTTTCTCCACTGTAGAGTGAGATTAAATTTGGAACCAAGTCCTAAGCTGTAGATAAGATGAACAATTCTGACCTTTGAAATTCTGCATCCCATGTACAACAATGCCAGAATGTAAAACAAAAACAAGTGTAATGCTGATAAGCACCTCCAAACCCTTACTTGAAATTACAAAATTCAACTCGTGCTGACATGTAATAAGTCAGTCATTTCTAAAACAACAGAATAGTAGTAGGGCCATCTTGGAACTACAAAAACTTATTGAATTCAGAGTGTTCAAAAATAACCATTCACACCAGCAAAGTCCTCCATTTGTGTCTGAGATGGAAGATAATTCATAATTGCCACTATAACCTGACAAAGGTCAAGGAGCTACAGGCTCTGACTCTGCAGGACTAATATAAAGTGAAATCAGCATTTTAATCAAATGATCATATATGATTCTATTAACATGTGCCACAACATGAGCAATTCAACTCAAATTCATTTCACACTTGCACACCAGCATGTTATTGGCAATCAAGCAGTGTTTGTCAGCACACAAAAGCTGTCCACTTACCATTTCTTTTGATGCCTGAAACTACCTTTCATTCAGAAAGTGCAGAATTGTCAGATCTTTCCAGACAAGTTAACAAACTTAAG